>NC_056759.1:33198384-34558384 GCF_018687715.1 Carya illinoinensis
TCGCTCGAGCGGGGTGTCGAGCGCACATCGAGCGTTCGACGCTGCCTGATTTCGTTCAAGTGTCCTATCGAGCGCACATCGAGCGTTCGACTCTGCCTGATTTCGCTCGAGCGTCCTATGTCTCCGCTCGAGTGATCTTTGTTTTCCAGCAACCCGCTTGAGCTCACTGTCGAGTGGCAGTCGAGCGTTTGAATCTGCTTGAATTCGCTCGAGCGGCCAAAAGCCTTCGCTCGAGTGATCTTGTAAAATCTGCAGTCCGAAATTTTGCAAGCTATCACCGAGCTCTATTTATTTCAATTTTACATTGTATTTTCATTATACTATTTTTCAATAAAAGTTTAAACACTTGTTGCCGAGATATAAGTGCTAGCCTGAGCTAGTCTTGATTTTCATCATTCAACTATTCAAATCTTGGTGTTGCCTTGAGGTAACCCTAGATTCATTCACCCAACACGATCTTAAACAGTTGAGTGCGCGTGAGGCTTCCATCACAATACCTTAGTCTGTGGAGCTTGAATATGGTGCAGTTGATCTAGTCTTTTCATAAACAATTACATTCAAAAGCTTCCATGTTGATTTAAGGTACTATCTCTTGGGGATGGTGAAAGGATGTAATGGTTTTTAAGCTTTTTAGCAAGGTTTTCCAACCCATTTAGGTGGGATTTTGGAAAGGGTTTGGGTTCAAAGTTCTAGACCACCTAGGGATTGAGATAACATCGGATTGCACTTCTTGAGAACTGGAAGATGTTGGATTGTGCAACCCAGTTAGGCCTGTGATCTGAAACTCGAGACAGGATTCCAGTGAATCCTCCAAAGTTTGTGTGTCAGCCCTGACTACCAATTAAAACTGCATCTTAAGGGTTCAAGGATTTGTTGAAATTTCTAGTGAAAAGCACTAGAGTAAAGCAAACAACAATTTGTTGATATTTTAACTTGTAGGGTGATACTTATTCACAATTAATTCCCTTGGGCTTGTTTGGGAATAAATTTGATTTCAAAATTCTTATCTCATCTCATACAATTTTCTTTCCAAATATAATTCAAATACAAAATTTTCAAATTAATCATTACAACTTTCTCAAACTTTCAAAAAATAAAAATAAAAGCAATTCAACTTTTTAAAATAATCAAATAAAAATAATATTATAAAATAATATTTTAACTTTATAATATTTTTTATTCAATTTTTCTATCTTTTTCCAAAACTCAAAAAATACTTAAGTCAAATTATCTCACTACTACTCATAAACTATTTTACCGTTATTCACAAAATTCTTATCTCATCTCACTCCCCAAACGAGCCCTAAACTTTGTAACAAAATAATTTTTTTTTTTTCTAATTAAAACACATCAAAATCAAAGCAACTGTCCGATCAAATTTTTTAAAAATCAATCATTTTTATCTGGTAGTTGTATAAAATTTGTCTAATAGCAATGACTGCCTTTATCATTTTTGGTTGGACTTAAGTTTGGTAGTAACTGCCCACTTGTGACAGCACAACATCGACCATGAATAGGATGGAAGGCAGTTAGAGCTAAGGGTGCCAACTGGTAAGGGTGACCATCCATTTAGATCTCGGATCGGACGGAATGCATCACTTCCGACATTTACGTCTAGGTTTGGGACAGGGAAAAGTTAACCAATCTGAATCTGATGACTCACAATGTTGAAAGATTATGAATTATTTGATCTGAGTTGAATTGAGTTGGCACCAGTGATTTACACTACGACATTTGGTAGATTTGACTACCAACTAATCACCCCATCTTGCATAAGTTTGACCTCAAGAATAACCGTGTTGATATTATGGGATAAAAGGTCATAAACGCACTAATTCTTCCTTGAATGATAATAACAAATAATAAACAAATTGCACATCATTGAATGGTGGTCGAAACCATTTAGCATAAAAGGAAGCCAATTTGGACTGTTATTTCTTAAATAATAATCACACAAATGAAATAGCTAAACAACAGCACAGGAAGAAACAAATTCTGTTGTTGCTGCAATTGATAGGAGCCTCAACAATGCATATATCCTAATCGATTACCCCAAACTAGTTTTATGAGCAGTTAATCAAATTTGGGGTATTTCCTTTATGTTCAACTCTTCCATTTACCTCAGAACTGTATTTGAGCTGAAGAGAAAGTTATCCTCTCCAGCAATGGTGGAATGCAGCCGTCCAGCTGCCCAACCATTGTTAATAACACGAACAGCAGCACGGGCTGGATCACCATTCACACGGCTTCCTTCTATCTGTTCATCAAATTCTGGAAGACCACATGCCTTTCTCTCTTTCCTTCTTCTCCTCTTCTCCTCTTGTTCTCTCCTCAGCCAACTCTCGACAGTTCTCTGCAAATCCAATCTCACCAGATAAGCACCAACTAAAGCAAGAAACTGTCGTCCGCAAGTCCAATCTCTCTCTCTCTCTCTCTCTCTCTCTCTCTCTCTCTCTCTCTCAATTCAATAATTGATATGAAATGCATCTTTAATATCTATTATAAGCGTGGAATTACTTTGAAGTTTGAAATCGAAAAACCTACCATTAATGACAATTTACTGATTTCCTTAACTTTTTCCATAGGCATAGCTATTTGCAACATCCCATGAGCCACATAAACCTGAAAAAATAATAGTTTTGACCCTGAGGAGAGGTAAAGACTAGTACAAATATTAGAAAAGAACCCTTAACGAGAAAAAATGGAACATGGACATACAATATGAGATGGCCAGTCCTCTAGACCATCAAATATATGTGTTGCATAGATGATTGTGGCACCTCGTTCTTCACACTCCTTTCTTAGAAACCTCAGAAGGTCAGCCCTTGCTAGTACATCAAGGTCGACTGTTATTTCATCCAGAAGAAGGACCTAGATAACCAAGAAGCCAAACTAAGATACATTTAGGAGATGAGATTATTTATTAAAAAAAAAACTAAGACATATCATGCATGATTATGAAGAACTTACCCATAATGAGCTGTGCATAAAGAGGAAAACAAGCTGTGCATGTGGGAAAATATTGTGGTTGTATTCAGATATCAATAAATTGTGGAAATACCTTGAATGGCTTGAGAAGACCCATACAAATTTGCACTCGTCTTCTCTGACCATCAGATGCTTTGTGCATTCTCCATGATAGATCAATATCAAGTACCTACATTATTAAGTAAACAAGTTCCATAAAGAAAACCCTGGCATTGGGCAACAGCACATTGTGAACTCAGAAATGCAATTTGCATTAAGTACTCTCTGAACACTAGCTACATCGTGCATCCTCAGAACAACAACTCTGACACCTGAATTTTTAACCCAACAAAACAGTATTTCTCAATCATGCAAAGTAAAATTACTGTCTCTATGATCTAGGCTACAAATATTTACAAAAAACAGCACTGAATGAAACTATTGACTTTTACACCCAAGCCAATAATATCAGAAGATTTATGGGCATAAATCTGACACAGGATCCCGTCCCACCTAACAGCTTGTATAACTGACCAAATTGAACATCGGGGGCAATTTTTTAGGAAGTTGTTCCATCACAATGAAAGAACACAGAGCATCATACCTTGATCAACTCAGCTCTTCTTTTCGGATCAATCCCTGCAACTCCATAGATCATTTTTTCTGCAGAAACATCCATTTGTATTGGAACCTCAAATCCTGCAAAAGCGACTTCTCGCCTCCACTGCAAAAGAATAATTCCCAAAGAAAACTAATTTAATCTGATTACAAGATGTTCTCCAACCTATCCAAGCAATGGTAACATAAAATTGCTGATCCCAATTGGGCATGTAAATTCAGGTTCAAATGAAATTATACATGAACATAATCGAGAAAGGATGGATGAAAGTTGGGAAAAATATAGGATTAAAAAATCTTGTATTTTTGGATCTTTGGAAACTTTGCCTGCATGTTCAAGTAAAATTTGTTATTTCGTGTAAAATTTAGTCTGTGCGTGTGTAATGGGAATTTGGATGAGTTTGATCCCAGATGGATTCATGAATTGCCTACATGTATCCAGTAAAAATTGTTATGCCAGATTTTCATTGAATTATCCCTGTGACAATCAAATAGATTTAGTATACTAACCAATCATGCACGTTTTCTTCAGTATCTATTTCAAAAGACTAAGAATGTCTAAGCAAAGCTCACAGGTCAAGCCACAAAACAGATTAATCAGATCTATCAAATAAACTAAAAAGAAAAAATACCAGCATATGTTTTATGGTGTAACACATGAATTTTCCAACACAATAACTAAATAAATGAAACACAAACCTCGCCACCAAGATAGCTGAGATCACCAGAAGATGTCAACGAGGTGTCATGAAAAGCCGATCTTCCAAGTACGCGTACCATATGGGGTTCCACCATGTGCTTCCCACCCAATATCTTCAGAATTGTAGTTTTCCCTATATTAACAATTAATAAACACACGCACAAACCATCAGAGTTTTCATTCAGAACTGTTCTAGTTAGGTTGCTAATAAATTAAGATGAGGGAAAAAATCTCTTGGGACTTTATTTTGATTTATTTTGCGCCGTCTACTGAACAACCAAATAGAGGCCAACGAAATTCTTCTTCCTGTGATAGAATATGACCATTTTGCATACGAACAATCATATTGGGGGTTCAATTTATCTCCATCTCATCGCCGATTAGACCCGTTGCATATTAACTACAGAATGGTATTGACTCAGTGATATAGCTTTGATTAAATTTCCTTCAGTTTTGTCAGCAACCGATGAATCAAACAACAGTTCTGAGCTAAGGATCGTAAATACAAGTATATTGCAGAGAAAACCCACTAAAATTTAACGATACGAAACATTAACCTTCGTTTAAAAAAATTTCCGCATTTTTGCATAAACCAAACGGAGAGAATAAGGAAAACAGAGTATGAAAAGAAAGCTCCGAAGGTGGAAAACAAAAGGAAGTGAAACGAACCAGCGCCATTGGATCCTACAAGGAGGCAGCGATGACCAGCGCGAAGGGTGAGAGAAAAGTCGTCAATAAGAGGAGTGGACCCCGGCGGAGGGTGGCCGTCGATTCCGGGGTACGTGAACCTCAAACCGTTGATCTCTATCGTTGCCTCGGGAGTTTCATCCACACCCATTGCTTCAGAGATTGAGTTCCAGAGAGAGAGAGAGAGAGAGAGTTATAGGGGGCGAAGTTGGGGGAGTTTGGTGACTCGGTGGGTAGGTGAGTAAGATGCAGAGAGAGGGAAGCGACCTCGGCGAGGCGTGGCGGGGTGACATTCACTTGTCAAAACACACAAGTGGATCCGATGCGTGTAATGCTTCCATCCACAGCTGAAGAAGTGAAGGACAAAGTCAAACTCTCGGTAGAAACTAGGATTTTTTGAAAATCAAATTATTAAAGACACAAAAGAGATTCCACGAACCGAATACAATAGTATACAACATTCTTTTTTCTTTTTTCTTTTAAGAAATTTATTTATTTATTTATTTAATTCGACTTCTTCATTTTGGGAAGGGAGCCTACCCAGGACTGTTCAACCAGATTCCAACCCGGAAATTCGAATATATCCAGACTTGGGTTAGATCCGAACCGAAACCCGAATTCATTCGGATTTTAAAAAATCCGGATTCCGGATTCCGGGTTGAACCCTTTTTTTTTTTTTTTTTTTTAAAGAAAAGTCTACATGTTGTTAATTTTTTTTTCAAAAATAATATTGGAAAGCGCTTCCCCCCCACCCCCAAAAAGCCTTTATTTTATTACAAATTTTTCATGAAATAATGTTGTTAATGTTGTTAACAAGCTTATAATTTTTTCTTATATAAAAGCCTATATAAAAACATATCTAAATGAAAAACTAATTGCGTACAACATTCCCGATGCAATCTACTACATGTTAGATTATTTGAACTAATTTATTAAGAACATTACAAAACACCTACATTGTTTTAATCAAACTCCAATACACAACAAAAAACATGAACTAATTTGCTAAGAACATTCTAATTTCTTGTGATTTCAACCTCCATCAGTAACACTTGAAAAATCTAACAGCAGCATCAAGAACCTCAGACAGTTTCTTTTTCTTCCCAGAAAAAACACTTCCCATATCATTATTCTTTTCAGAATCAACTGGCACAGTTTGTGATGCATTTGATGTGCTCCCACCGTTGCCAATAGACTTGTTATCATCCTTCTCCGCTGAAGAAGATTGAGTCCATCCAGGGAGGAGCATTCCATCAAGTTCATTTTCATCATCAAATTCCTCTCTACTAGAATATATATGTATACAAAATTGTTTTAATAAGTAAATATGTATACAGAGAAGTTTACAAGTTGAAGTTTGATTATACAACCCACCCACACACCTTACATGTTAAAGGCAAAGTTCCAAGCAATGCCTGGTAAAAAGTGACTTCAAGAACAAAGTAAAATCATTCCGTTTGTCAGTTCACATATGAGACTAATTTAACCTACAAATCTATTTTCATAACAGAACTCACTCACAAAAATACCATTTCACAAAATTTGAAAACCAATAAAAGGATTCGAAAGCCACCAAACGGACTCAAAGACAATAATGCTGTCATAACTACAATTTGTTTTGTATATCGATCTCTGAATTAAGCAATCTTATTATTATTACTATTATTATTTTTTAAGACAAAAGACTTGGATGCCTCAAGTGATTTGAATGAACACGGTAGAGAACTCAACAAAATTCTACTGTGTCTGGTTTCCTTTTACAGGACAGGACCTATTTTCACTTTTTTTGTTCCATGGTATTAAAGGAAAAAAGGCTATATATCAACCATAACTAGCTACAATCTGAAAATATGTTTATACATATAATTGAAAGCTGGAATGAACATACATTTAGATATATTACTACTTTACCTCACATCTTTGCGGCATTAGCACAATAAAACAAAGGAACCATGTATGCCAAAGGACTCAAAGACAAACTCAAATCAATAGAGAGAACAAAGGAAATAAAAGATCAAGAAACAGTAACAAAGGTAGAGACGAAATAAAAGATAAACTCATTAGAACAACATGGGAAAAATGAATAAATTTAAATAGGACAGCTTCTTGGATGAAACTTCCACCAATAAACAGATTTCTTGGAGACCCTGCATTCAAGAGGCATTAAATTGATGAGCCAGGCCAAATCTATTACAAAATCATCACAGATCTAATACAAAATCATCACAGATCTCTAACCCACCAAATCCAAAATTAATCCTAAGATTCGAATTCCACCCAAACTCTAAAACCCATCACAACCGAATACTCCTCAAAATGTAAAAACTCTGTTTTTACATTGATGGTGCCGTATAAACATCCACTAAAAATAAATTTGTGTGGTTTTTTTTTTATTAAGTGCAAGGGAAAAAACCATTATACATAATCTGGTAATCAGTTTTCATCAGCAAATAAAACCAATCATACCATACAGATGCAAAAACAGAGAAGAGAAAAATACTCTTCTTTGATAAGTTACTCCAAGCTTGAAAAATACCCATCAATGGGGAGGAAGAGAAAAGAAACTCGTCAGAGGTAGGCTAGGGTTTCGACACTTAACAGTCCAACCTTCATCTTCCCTGACTCAAAACTCAAAACTCACCTATTACAAAACCCAAAACTCAAAACCCATCACAAAACTCAAACTCAAGCATATCTTGAAATACCGAAGTATCCCGCACCTGGTCATTGATTGGAACCCTGACGAAGCGAGAGCGAAAGAGCGAGGGAGACGACGGAGCGATGGAGTGAAAAACAATATGGTGATGGAGCAAGAGGGTCAAAGTGATTTGCGACTGCATTTTTGAGAGGGAGGCGGCTAGGGCATTTATATGAATCTATTGTGTTTGACAGTATGTTAATAAAAGCCAGGTACTGGATTTTAAAACCGGTACCCGTGTGTTAAAACCGCATCTGGGCTGGATAGGCCCGGATTTGAATATGCGGGTTTCGGACCGGACGCAATCCGTAACCGGAGACCTGGTTATCCAGATTCCAGTATGAACTGGGTAAAACCCAGCCTGTATGAACAGTCCTACCCAAGCTACCCCTTTGCCCTGCCTACCCTTGAGAGTCAAGCTTAGAACACGGCTCATCACCTGGACCTCGACTTCCCTAGTCGGGGTTACGTGAGGAGGAATATTGGAAAATGAGTCTAAAAGACCACGGGAGAGAGCTGGGTCGATGTCCGCATCTTCCTCTTTGTCGACCAACTCCAAGTCAACAAATAAGCAAGATTTGGTGATTTGGTGAATTGGAGTTTTCGAGAGAGAACTCAAAGTCGAAGGCAATGGCCAAATCCGAGAAGGCGTGCCCCCATCAAATTTCCTAGGCTGTTTGAGTCAAGAGAACCTTCTCAGATGAGAGACTAACCCCCATAGGAACTTGAGCCGATCAAGAATGATTGCCCGATGAGCAAGGAGGCTCCAAATATGCTCTAGGGCACGTCGGGGCCACGGGAGGCTCAGACACCACTTCAGCTTTGTGGCGAGACTACTTCCCCTCCTTCTCTAGTAGGGTTGCGGCAGGCGTTTTCTTTTTGTGGGAAGCGGTCGGTTCCTTCCGAAGGTGACGAACACTTACACTAGAACGGTCAGACATCACTAAAAATCTATCAATGTGGGCCCTCGTCAACAAGGCCACCATCCAAACAGCTTCCTAATTGTGCTTGACCCAGGAATAAATCCTCTCAATGTGGGCTTGCTCTCGTTGAGAGAGATTAACGGCTATTGCTTTTTCATTGGGGACTTTCCCCCCATATGGCAAGGACTGGGAAGTTCGCCTTCTCGCCATCCTTACTAGGAAACTCCCATCCATGGCTAGAAATAAAAAATAATTTTTTTTGCCATTGTTTGGCATTAGAATGGCAGCCTTCAAATAAAGTGAGGCGATATCGGGCCTAGAACGAAAGCTACAAATATTGCCTTCCAATGCCCTAACCGCATGGGTAGCAAGGAACTTCCAGGAAATCAAATCGAGATACTCCTCTCAAGCAGGCTCCAAAACCATTCTCCAAGTAACACGCAACACATCAGAATTCTCTAAGCATTAGAGTGGAGCTAAGCCGACACCAACTTCAAGTAGTCGAGAACGTCATACACCAGCCGAAAGAAAGGGAGTTGTAACCCATGAGAAAGGGCACAGGCAGTGAGGGCTACCATCTCAGTGAAGCCCTTGGAGTCGATGGCCCCTTGGGGAGGAACGTCAAGAACCACTGAATCAGGGATTCCATATGAATCCCTCAACTTCCTGAGGTCAACTGTGGTGAGGACAAACAACCAATTGTGACCTTTGTAATAGGGCACGTTGCAGATAGAGGAGGACTCTGGTGCCGACAAGGACACCGTTAGAAGGGGAGGGGGAGATCCACGAGAAGGAAGTCGAGAAATATTCTGGCAAGCCATTGACACAAATGAGTGATGTGAGGGAGGAGAGGCTAGGGTTTCGACAGAAAATAAAAAAAATGAAGAAGATGAGTAAGCATAAGTAAAAGAGGCAACATGATGGAGGAGAAATTTTTTTATGAAAAGAGACATGATGGTTTAAATACCACAGGGAGAATGTGAGCAGTCTTACAACGTGATCACAACGAACATATCCCACGATCTGGTGACATGATTAGGTGCAGAAACAGAGCTGTTACAACCTCCCTGGGCACGAGAGCACGAACAACCAATCAAAACTAATCACGCAATGGACAAAAAACTATTCATAATTATTAAATTCTTGCCACGCAAACGTGAAAAAAATTTGCAGAGTAACTAGAATGGCTCATTTATCTTCACCATACGAGCCCATCAATACCGAATGTGGCTCGTTTGAGGAGCCCAATGGATTGGAAGACTACTGGCATACCTTACACATCCCACCATGAAACTGCACCACCTAAGGAGACTAATATGGTAGTCATCGCAATTAAAGATATTCACTCTTAAGGAAATAGCGAGATATTCGCCTGCGATATGGTAACCCATTCCTTTATCAAATATTCTAGGAACGCGATAATCAAATTCTCGAGATTTGGGAAAAGGATTGAACTATCATTATTAGCAATAATTCACATCTATATAAAGAGTCATCGTTAGCAATCCAAGGTAACTTTTTGATCCCTCATTGCGAGACAATAGATATATTTCTAACTTAGGCAACAGTGGTGTGCACCGAGCACACCTGGCCACCATCGTTTTTTGTTATAGATTAGTAGTCGAGATTAGTTGGCAATGAAACACATCCTATAAATCTTTGCATATCCCAATTATTTTTTTCAAATTGAACGACAAAGATTTTTTTCAAATTAACATTTATGAAATCCAAATATTTAATATTTATCATATATAATAAAATGGCGATTCGATAAAATCGGTAAATAATGACTAGGATCCGAGGAAAGCCGCCTACTATTAGAAATGTCTATAAATATTAAATAAACTGATTTATTCTCCACCAAAATGACTTAAAAAATGATCTCATGACTACTGCAATAATTTCATTTCTCGTAAGTAAACTATTTTAGTTCTTTTAGCTATACACGATATACGATTTGAGAAAAAGATCAATAGTTAAAATAATCATTATATAACACTAATATTTTGCCATTATGAACTCTCTAATTTTTCTACCTGGATATTGGTGTTTGATAGAAATATTCAGCTTATCTATTTAAGTATTTTCATGCGGTGACGAATGGATAGTCACAGCTGAGAAAAAAAGAATGGATAGTCACAAGCTTATCTGTTGATAGGTCAGTAACTTTATTCGCAAATTTTCAAACGTTACTTTCTTTCATTTTTTATTAATAATAATAAAAAAAAAGTTTCACGAGTAGTTAATCTAAATTTTTATCAACTAATTTGTTGTCAACTTAAATTAAAAAAGTTCCAACTCTCTCTTTCCTGGATGAGTTCTCCCTTCCACCCCAGTGATTCAGGCCCTTAATCTAGTTTCAGATCCAGTTTTCTTAACCAAACCAGAAATATTTCTGCTAAAGCTTTTAGTCACCCTTATTTAAGGGTCTCTTTGGGGTTGCGTTAGGAATTTTAAAAAATATTTAAATATTCTTAAAAATTCTTTAATAAAAAAATTAAGTCATTTGGGTGTTACATATTAAAACACTTTTAATCTCAAATAAGCTAAAAAGTATGCTCAAAGTGTTTTTCAAGATAATATAAAACGTAATTCGAATTTCAAAAAGACTCTCATTGGACGAAAATATTCATACAACTTTAAGATAATTACAACTTTCAAACTTTCAAGAATATGATCATAATCTTTAAAAATTCAAATAATCGTCATTTCTACTTCAAAAAGTACTTTTTTAATTTGTTTCCAAACAAACGTAACATGTTTGAAAGTGTTTTAAACATATAGTTACCAAACAGTAAATAACTTTTTAATAATAAAACTTATTACTTAAGTTATAAGTTAGTCCTAAAGTTATAAGCTATATTTCCTACCACAATCTCAAACATGTACTAAGTCAGACTTAAACACTCCTTCCACCAACCCACCTCAACAACCGGTCATTAACCCATACCAACACCTCCAAAAGTTGAAATGTACAAGTCAAAACAATCTCCTTACTGCAACTAGCCCAAACCCTTCTGAAAACTCTGCCACAGAAGCAACCTTACCGAACCCTAAAATGGAAAGAATCAGCAAACCAGCTGACTTCATAAAATGTAGATCTTGACCTACAGTTAGAAATTGCCACTGTAGCTTATTTCTCAGAGCACGTTCTCATTGGACGTATCATTTCCTCAAAACTATTAAACAATCATGCTTTGCATGCAACAATAAAATCAGCATGGAGCTTCATACTTGGGCTGTCAATTGAAGATCTCAGCACCAACATGTTCTTTTTCACTTTCCCCAGACACATTGAAAAAGCTAGAGTTCTTGAGTAGAGACCATGGAATACTTGAGTTTTCTACATGCGAGTTAGAGACTAGCCGATCGGTTTAAGCTTACAAGAAATAGATCTCAAAATGTCAATATTTTGGGTGCAAATACATGGACTCCCTTTCGAGTATATGACAATGGAAAATGCTGAAAGAATTACAAGGACGTTAGGAAAATTTATTCAAGTGGAGTAAGCAACGGATATGCGAATTATTCTAAGAAGATTTTTGCATGTCCAAGTGGAAATAAATGTTGAAAATCATCTCCCTGATGGTTTTCCACTTTCTCGGCCTAGAAATAGGCAATTTGGATGAGTTTTAAATTTGAAAGGTTATCTGACTTTTGTTGCTACTGTGGATGCCTTGGAAATATACATCAAGCTTGTTCGTTCCTACAAACACAAATGGAGGTAACCAATTTCAGTCTGTGGATGAGAGCGGATGTGAGAATTACAGGAGAAGAAGCACAAAAGAGAACAGAGCAGAATTGCTGAAAATGTTGTTGCATGAATCGTATTTTATTTAATTAAACTTTTCACATGATGTCGCTGCTTTATACAGGAATGAAGCAAAACAGATCCTAACTAACCAAAAGAATATTCTAACACTGTACAGCTAGCTTAACAACCTATAAATTTACATAATGGTACAAAGAAACCTTAGCTATGACTTGGACTATTTACTAAATTTCCAAAACAATTATCATATGAGGTGTGTCCATCTAGTGTGGAATCTGGCTGCATATCAACATCTTTGAGGATGCCACGAGTTGCTACTTTTGCATGTGATAAACTGATGTTGGAATGCTCTAACACCCCCCCCCCCCCCCCAAACAAAAGATGGAGAGTAGATGTTAGCTACTCCCATCTTGGAGATATGTGAGTAGAGTAAATGAGAGGGCAGTGACTTGGTAAACATATCGGCAAGTTGCAACTGTGTAGTAACATGAGCAGTCCGGAGTGTGCCTTCTTGTATCTTGTCCCTTATAAAATGACAATCCACTTCAATGTGTTTTGTCCTTTCAGGAAACATCGGGTTAGATGCAATATGCAAAGCGGCTTGATTGTCATAAAATAACTTAGCTGCTTGAGGGTGAGGAATGGCAAGATCAGTCAACAATTGTCTTAGCCAAGTGAGTTTAGCAGATGTGGAAGCCATGGCCTGGTGGAAGAGGACCGGGATACAACATTTTGTTTCTTGGACCTCCAAGAAATGAGAGATTGTCCCAAGAAAATGAAAAAACCAGTTACAAACCTGCCAGTGTCTGGGCAAGAAGCCCAGTTCGAATCAGAGTAACCAATGAGTTGAATAGAAGAAGTAGTAGATAAGAGGATGCCTTGGCCAGAAGCATTCTTGAGATAGCGAAGCACTTTGTGAGCTGCAGCAAGGTGAGTGGTTAAAGGGCAATCCATGTATTAACTTAGAACTTGAATGGGATAACTGATGTTAGGTCTGGTGAGAGTAAGATAAATCAATCTACCAATGAGTTGGCGATAAGGGATGGGATCAGACAAAGGGGTTCCAGAGGTTTTGGTTAATTTGTGTTTCTAATCCATGGGGAGTTTAAGTGGTTTAGAAGCAAGATTACCAGTATCGGCCAAAAGATCAAATGTGTATTTCCGTTGATAAAGATGAGTTCTTGTGGGAGAACGAGCCACTTCAATGCCTAGAAAATACCTCAGTGAACCAAGATCTTTGATGCGAAAATGGGTGTTCAAAAAATTTCGGAGAAGAGAAATGGAGGTAAGGGAGCTGCTAGCAACTACTATGTCATCGACATAGACAAGTAGTGTTGTTAAATCAGTAGCAGTGATACAAGTAAAAAGGATATAATCAGCCTTGGATTGTTTGAAACCAAAACTGATCAAAGATTGAGAAAACTTATCATACCACTGCCGTGAGGCCTGTTTAAGGCCATATAAATTTTTGAGCAGTCTATAAACTTGTCCAGGTTGACCTTTAGTGTATCCCGGTAGTTTCTTCATATATATTTCTTCATGTAAATCCCCATTAAGAAACGCATTGTTAATGTCAAACTATTGTAAATGCCATCCTTTAATGGTAGCTAAGGCAAGCAAGGTTTGGACTATAACAATTTTGGCGACTGGGGAAAAAGTTTCATGATAATCCACTCGCTCTTGCTGAGTAAAACTGTGAGCAACTAAGCTTGCTTTCTTCCTTTCAACTGTACGATTAGAATGGTATTTAGTTTTATACACATATTTGCAATCAATTGGAGACTTCCCAGGAGGTAAATCTGTAAGGACCCAGGTCTTGTTGAGTTCCAAAGCATTAATTTCGGCTTCCATTGCTTTGCGCCAATCACAATCCTTGGCAGCTTGTTTAAAAGTTTGTGGGTCTTGTTGTGAAGAAATGGTAGAAGAAAATAAAGCAAATGAAGGTGATAAATGTGCATAAGAAATTGAAGAAGACAAAGGAAAATGAATACCTGGATTAGCTGATGCCATGTCCATGAGTTGGTTGGATGAGATGGAACTAACTTGATGACAATGAAAATCCTATAAATATTTAGGAGCTATTCGTGCACGTGTTGATCTTCGAAGAGGGGGAAGAGATAGAATAGCTGGGTAGGGTAAGAGAGAAGAATCTGTAGGAGGTAAAGGTGCAGTTGATGGTATAGGTGATGAAGGTGGAGATGACATGTTAGATGTGATGTTAGGAGAAATTGTGTGAGAAGAGGGAGAAGATTGTAATGAGACAGGTTGCATGGGATAAGGAGAGGGTAGAGTTAAGGGAAGAGAAGGGGATGGAGGGGTGATTGGTTGATGAAAGGGAAAAATATGTTCATGGAATGTAACATCCCGAGAGAAGAAGACCGACTTGGTATTGAAATCAAGCAATTTGTAGTCTTTTATACCAAAGGGGTAACCGAGGAAAACGCAATGCCAACCTCTTGGATCAAATTTTTGGCGATTGTGGGAGAGGATGGAAGCAAAACAAAGGCATCATAATATTCTCATGTGAGAGTATGTAGGGAGCTTGTTAAACAAGAGCTGAAATGGTGTTTTATTTGAAAGTAATGGACTAGGAATGCGATTAATAATGTAAGCAGCTGTAAGAATGCAATCTGTCCAATACAAGAGAGTAAGGTTGGATTGACTTTTTAAGGCTCGGGCTATGGTTAATAAATGCTGGTGTTTATGTTCAGCCTTTCCATTTTGTAGTGGAGTTTTCACACAAGTTCTTTGATGAATAATGCCACGGTTGTTAAAGAATTTAGTCATTTGAAATTCAAGACCATTATCACTATGAAGAATTTGAACTTTGGTGTGAAATTGAGTGTTAACTAGATTGCAAAAAGCCTCAATATATTTTTTGGTCTCAGTTTGTTCTTAAGCAAATTTATCCAAGTACTCCAAGATGAAGCTTTGCAAGTGGCAAACAAGACAAGGATTTTTATCAGAAACAATAGAAATATGAGTACTAATGCAAGGATCTTTGATATCATGTATTTTGGAAGTGGGAGTGTGACCCAATCTACAATGCCAGAGATTAGAGATCAGATTCACATCCTTGAAAATTGCTAAAACATAAATATTTTTGTGTAATGAAATGGAAAAATAGTTGAAAAGAGCTGTAGAAGGAACTTGAGTAGGAATCAGATTGTAAAGTCCAGCTTTCATCTCACCCATGCCAATCGTGGTCCATGACAAAAGGTCATGAATAAAACAAAATAGTGAAAGAAAGAGAACACAACAAGAGAAAGAGTTGATTTGTTCTTTGACAGAAATCAAATTGAAGTGAAATGAAGGAACAGATAAAACATTGTGCAAAGTTAATTTCGGGTTGATATGGACAGTACCAATGTGGGAGATAGGGGTTGTTTGGCCATTGGGTAACTTAACAACAAATGAAACAGAAGATGTTATGGAAGAAAAGAAGGAGGCGCTATAGATAATATGATATGTAGTTCCGGTGTCAATTAACCAAGGAGTGTTTGTGTGTGAAGATGAGGAGATACCATTCATGGTGGGTGGGTGTGAACAATCTACTTGGACATTATTGACTGCATGTGTAGCAATGGAGGCCTCCGTTGGCTGCAAGAGAGCCAATAATTTCTGGTATTGATCCTTAGTGAGGGTCATCATGGCATCTAAAATTTCTTCATCTTGTTCAAGATAGGACATGTTAGCAGATGAATTATACTGCTTAGTTTTGCCTTGAAACTTGTGGCCTGGTGGATACCCTTGTAGTTTATAGCACTTTGCGGCTATATGTCCTATCATATAATAGTGAGTGCAAGTTGGGGGTTGAGCATTTCCAGCTTTGAAACAAACATCAAGAGTGTGGCCTTGAAGTTTACAATGGATGCAAAATGGTCTGTCTCGTTTGAATGATTGGGGAGATTTGGGTATGGGTTTGTATGGTAAGTAAGGTCGGTTAATAGCAAGTGCCATAGATTCAGTAGAAGGAAGATTAGGCACCATGAGGTGTTGCATTTCCTGCTGTTGAACCATAGAAAAGATTTTGTTTATGGGAGGTAAGGGGTCTAAGATCATAATCTGGTCACAAGTGGCATTGAAAGAATCATTAAGGCCCATAAGAAATTGGATTACACAATCTCTTTGATATCGATAAAGAAGAACAACTAATTTGCCACAAGTACAGTCAGGCAGTGGATCATATATAAGAAGCTCATCCCATAGAGTCTTAAGTTTACCAAAATAAACAGAAATAGAATCATTATCCTGAGTCAAACCTGTTAAGGCCTTCTTAAGTTGAAAGATGCGATGACCATTAGATTGAGTGAATCGTTCTTGGAGTTCTTTCCAAATTTGAGCAGCATCATCCACCAAAGCAATGCTGGATTTGAGAGAGGGATTTATGGAGTTATGAACCAGGAGACCACCAGGTCATTACATCTCTCTCATGCATCAAAAAGGGGGTCTGAGGTTGATTTTGGTTTCGAGAAAGTGCCATTAATAAAACCAAGTTTATTTTTGGCACTAAGGGCCCTGCACATGGCTCTCGACCAAGTAGTGTAGTTATCAGAAGTGAGGAGGTCAGGGACTAAGGGAAGAGATGAATTATCTCCATGGTCAAGTTGGTAAGGATTGATTGGGTTGGAGAAATCCAGAAAAGGGGATTTGGATGTGTTGGAAACTTCAGCAGCCATTGGAAAAAAAAAAAATTCAATTCTTACTCTATATCGAGCTCTGGTACCATGTGAGAATTACATGAAAAGAAGCACAGAAGATAACAGAGCAGAAATGCTGAAAATGTTGTTGCATGAATCGTATTTTATTTAATTAAATGTGAAGGATTTAGATGTGTTGGAAACTTTAGCAGCCATTGAAAAAAAAAAAAAAAATTCAATTCTTACTCTATATCAACTATCAAGCTCTGGTACCATGTAAGAATTACATGAGAAGAAGCACAAAAGAGAACAGAGCAGAAATGTTGAAAATGTTGTTGCATGAATCGTATTTTATTTAATTAAATGTTTCAAATGACGCCGCTACTTTATACAGGAATGAAGCAAAACATATCCTAACTAACCAAAAGAATATTCTTACACTGTACAGCTAGCTTAACAACCTGTAAATTTACATAATGGTACAAAGAAACCTTAGCTATGAATTGGACTATTTAGTAAATTTCCAGAACAATTATCATATGAGGTGTGTCCATCTGGTGTAGAATCTGGCTGCATATCAGCATCTCTGAGGATGCCACGAGTTGCTGCATTTGCATGGGATAAGCTGATGGTGGACTGCTTTAATAGCGGAAGCCACATTAACAAGAAGAGTGAAGCAAAATGATAATCAGCTGCACATGGCTAGAACATCTCAATGGGAAATGATAACATCTGCAAATAGATTTGAACCCCCAGAAACAAGACAATGTTTTCCTCAATCTGCGAAAGGAAAAGAGAAAATGGTGTGCGATGAGGTAGTTGGGGAACCAAGCTCGATAATACAAGAAGAAGCTGAAATCAGTGCTCGCGTAGGAGCTCCTGGAAGAATCAGCCATGGTGATCAATTCGACATGCAGGTAGAAATAAGTGAACTATTGACTACACGTGGCAGCTTCTTATCTCAACAAGATACGAAAAAGATTGCTTTTAATGACAGCAGCCCAATTCGGAATCAGATGGCCTAGAAAATCTCTCTGACAAACAAAAGCAGCTAGAATTGTCCCCCTATCACACTGACTGAGCGCATCGACACCATCCATCAAAACCATCCAGAGCAACGGGCAAGGTCAGTGCCTTCATCCTTTAATTCCAATCCACTTTCTTTCACACACATCAACTCACCATTAATTTCGGAGATCACCACACACGAACAGAACCACATACACCCTTAGCAGAAACAAATTCCATTTTCAAAAGTATAATAGCCCAATTTGAACAGCTTAAAAGTCCAAATGAAATCGACCCCAAAGCCCACGAAATTTCCTTTTTGGTAAGCCCATCAAGTCGTTCTTGCTTGGCAATCAAACCAAGCCCAATACATGCCACAATAAGCCCAACACAATCAAGTAATCTCAATCAACCCAACTCCTACAATATGGACCCAGCCCAACCAGTCTACCGCATTGTGACCCAGCCCAACAAACAAAAAACCTGCACGGTGATCTAGCCCAATTCATGTACCCGCATGGTGACCCAGCCCAATTAGTATACCCGCATGGTGACACAGCCCAAAAAACAAACAACCCAGCCCATCAAACCGAAAACACATCCCACAGAAAACATAACCCAGCCCTAGCAATAAACCCAAGCCCCACGGTAAACAAACCAGAAACACATCCTAAGCTTAGCCATTCTCCTCCTACCCTAGAAACACTCCAGAAATCAAAACAACCTCAAATCCCAAACTTTTTAATTCTGGAATATGGAGCTAGAAAGAGGCATATTCAAGAGGTACAAAGGAAGGAAGTCTCACAAGGGGAAGAGACACAAAACTCAAACAGCTCACTTAAAAACCTAAGCACGGGAACAGCTCCACTTCAGAGACAGGAAGAGATCCCCATTGCAAAATACATACAATGTACAAAGATGAAGAAGCACAACAGCTCAGAAAGGAGATAAAAAAAGCCTAGGCTCTCCTCGTATCACAAAGAGGTGCAGCAGTTGGGTAATCCATCTCAGACCCAAGATCTTAAGTTTGTTTAACTGGATTCTGAAGCCGATGTGGCAGGGCTAGTACTGCCACCAACTAGCAAATGAAGCTATTGTGTTGCAATTGCCAGGGTCTTGCCCGTACCAGTGCAATTGGAATTCTTAGGGCAAACATTAGGTCATTAAAACCTGATGTAGTTTTCCTTGTGGAGACAATTTTTCAATATGTAAATACTAGTAATATTGTGAATAGGTTAGGCTTTAACTTGTTTGTAAATATTCCACCGGTTAGCAGATGGGGTGGACTTGTTCATTGTCCCGCGCAACATAGCAAAAAATGGAATTTTTGGAAAAATTTGGAAAAAATTATGCAAAACTTTAATGGTCCTGTTCTTACCAATAGAGATTTCAACTCTGTCCTTAGGCAATCTAAAAAATTGGGCAGAAGGCTCGATGCTAGTTCATCACGATCAAATGGCCTTAGAGCCTACATGGAAACCAATGGAATGGTTGACTTTGGCTTTAATGGGCCAAAGTTCAATTGGACAAATAATAGGTAAGGAAATAGAAACATCGGGGAAAGAATTGACAGCAAGATTGCTAATCCACTTTGGATGAATATTTTCCCAAACACCACACTAAAGCATCTCCCAATAAGCTCCTCTGACCACTCACCCATTCTTTTGGACACCATGGGAAATAATTACCACATAAACCCTTTCAAATTTAAAGAATTCTAAATAAGAGATCCGACTAGTCAAATGATTATTCAAAAAGCCTGGAACACTCACATTGAAGGAACCCTTGATTACATTCTCTCCAAAAAATTAAAAGAAGTGAAAAAGGCTCTAAATCATGGAATAAAAATCATTTTGGAAACATTCAGGTATGGTTTAGTAGTAAGATGAGAATTTTGAGTTTTAAGATGAAATATTAAAATATTATTATTGTTTTGACATTTGAAAAAATTAAGAAAAAGTTAAATTATTTATAATATTTTATATGAGAATTTGGGAAAGTTGTAATGATGAGATGAAAATTTTAAGTTTGAGATGAAAATTTTGAAAGGCCAAACCATACCTCAAACTTCCATAAAAAATTTGAGCCAAGCCCTTTCCCAAATTCAAAATCAAAACCTCAGTCATCAAGACATGCACCTTTTGTTTTTTTTTTTCTTTTTTAGAAAAAGAGGGTGGCACCTCCGGCACTTTATTAAGACATGCCTCACTTATGATGGAAGAAAACCTTATACACAAGAAAAATCAAAACAACACAGCAAGTCAAAACAAAACAACCCAAACAAAGCAAAATCAACACCTAACAAGCTTACAAAAAAAACCACGTTACAATCTAACATGTGGTAGACCAGCCTTATCCAACCGAAGCATACCTTTGAATTTACGAGGCAAAGAAACAAAATCAGCAAAAGTGTTATTACGACCTTCCTCTCCCCATTGAGCGAGGAAATCTACCGCATTATTCCCTTCATGAAATTGATGTTCAATGGTGAAATGCACATCTCTTAATATAAGCAAAAGATCATCTCGATAATCCCACAAGTACCAAGCCTTGCACTTGTGACTAAGCAACCAAGAAACCACCAAACTGGAATCACTCTCAATAATAATCTGATTGAAACCCAACTCTTTACACAAATATAGAACAACAATTAACACCCTTAATTCAGCCTCATTGTTTGTACCGTGCACAAAAAAAGAAGAGAAACCCCTTTGAAAGTACCTTAATGATCACAAATGATGCTTCCTCCACCACACCTTCCCAGGTTGCCACGACAACTCCCATCTACATTCTGTTTGACCCACCCTTTAGCTGGTTTTCTCCAATAAATGAGTCTCAGTCTAGGCCGAGCACGATCAACACAAGGAACTTCAAGAGCTCGAAGAATATCCTCATCTCTAATCAAAAGAGGCCATTGTTTCACCAGAAGAGATGAAAGCTTCCTTATCCACACTTTAACTGCTATCCAAACCCCTGACACCAGCTCTATGTAATTTTCCATCTGAGCCTTATATTAGCGCATCCAGAGATGCCAAGTGATAATGGACGAGATGATGCCAAGTAGAATACCCAAATGGCTCGATTTCTTTGCTAAATTAAACCATTGCAAAACTGTCGCCCACCATGACACACCAGTGACATAATTAATTCCCAGTGCAATGGCAGCCATCTTCCATGCTTCCGCAGCTAGACTCCGATTACATAATACATGATTTAAATTTTCAGCATGGCCTTGAGAGCAACAGTCACACTGAGATGCTAATGGGATTCGTAGAGCTTGCACCCGAGAATCAAAAGACAGCCCATTAAATCGAGCTTTCCACATACACACAGATACTTTCGTTGGGAGGAGGTGGTGCCAAATCCAATCCATTCCCAGATGTTCAATACCTTTTACACGAATTACTTCCCACGCCGAGGCCGACATAAACACTCTAGTTCCTACTCATTTCCAGATGGTAATATCTTTACCATTCTTTCCCGTCACAATTTCGTGCATAATTTCCTCTGTTTTATCAATCTCGATTAGTTCAACAAGATAATTCTCATCCCAAGTTCCACCTACCCAAGCATCCTTTATTTTTATTTCAATATGCACATCGTCCCTATTGGCACATAGAGGCCCACTCACCAACCAGCGATCAAACAAAAAACAAGCACTACCCTCTCTCACCTTCACTATGACATTCTCTACCACATCAGGAAGAGCCTTCGTAATTGATTTCCAGAACCGAGATGAATTTTGTCTAGCCTCAGCACTTAAAATGCGACCTTGTTTCACATACTTAGCTCGAGAGAACTTGGTCCAAAAGTTATCAACTGTTAGCAATCTCCACACAAATTTTATGTGGAGGGACCTCTTTACTTCATGAAAGTTTCGCAGACCAATACCCCTTTCTTTGTAAGGTTTGCAAAGACTATCCCAAGCACACCATTTTTATCCTTGGCTTCCCATTCAATTCTCCCTAAAAAAATGTCGAAAGCAAAGAGTTTAGTTTTTTGAAAACCTTTAGTGGCACATTTAAAATAGCCAATAGATGTGTGGCCATACACGACAGAACATGTTTGAGGAGCATGAGTTTACCACCTTGAGACAGCAAATTTAATTTCCAGCCAGCCACTTCTTTCCAAATCTTCTCAATAAGGGGTTCTAAGTCCCTTGATGTGAGCCTGCTTGAAACCAGAGGAACTCCCAAGTAGGTGACCAACAACTTGCCTTCCACAAAACCCATTAATCTCATGAGATTGCGACGATGAGCGTATATAATGGATTTTGAGAAGAACGCCGATTTATCATTATTGATTAATTGTCCTTACCACTTTTCATACACATCCAAGGTTTTTATTAGTCTCTGAACCGAATGCTTGCCACCATTAACAAAAACTAGGAGATTATCAGCATAAAGTAAATGAGAGACAAGGGGTGCACCCACTAGATGTGAAAAACATCCAATTTGACCCTCTTCAAAATTCTTGGGAAGTAATCTTGACAACACCTCATTCATAATAGTAAATAAATATGGAGATAGCGGACCCTCTTGTCTTAGGCTCCAAGACAGTTGAAAGAAATCCTTATAAGTCCAAGTCATTATAATGGAGAACCAAGGGGACTGAACACATTCCCTCACAAGATTACAAACCTGAGACAAAAAACCAAAGATGTTAAAACATATAACAAAAATTGCCAATCCACGCGGTCATAGGCTTTGGCCATATCAATCTTCACTATAATGTTGCCGCCCTTTGTTTTCTGATTCAAAGAATGAACCAATTATTGTACCAAAGTGATATTTTCAAATATGCTATGGCCTGGAATAAAAGCTCATTGTTCATGTGAAATCAACTAAGTTAAAAAATGGGTCATCCGTTGCACGAGAACCTTTGAGAAAATTTTATAAGCAACTAAGCAAAGGCCGATAGGATGGAACTTGTCAAAACTCTTGGGATCATCTACCTTCAAAATCAATACCAAATAAGATGCCATATAAAATCTAGGTAAAATAGAACTTGAAAAGAAATCCTTGGTTGCATTGACGACATCCTCTTTTATTAAATCCCAATAGCTTAGATAGAAACCCGAGCCAAAACCGTCTGGTCCAAGAGAACTCTCTTTTGGGATTGACTTCAAAGCAGCAAAAATCTCGACCTCAAATGGAGCCATACCAAGAGACAAATTATTTTCCTCAGATATAGAACACTGAATAAATGATGAGAGATATTCTTGTTAAACAATAGACATAGTCGAAAGATAATTCTAAAAATAATTTAATAATTGTTTGATCACTGTGGTTTACTAGATCTCCAGGTTTTGGAATTGCCCAACCCTCGCAAATTCCAAACCAAAATGTTATCAATCATAAATTGAGTTTAGAGGGTCGGGATAAAACCCGTTGTGATTGTCTCACTGTGTGTTTCTTTGATTCAGACATTCGACTTGGCTAGTGACTCTCAGGATTCAAGTTGTATTGTTTTTGTCAAGTCAGTACTATTGGAGCACCTTCCTCCTCAGAATCTGAAGGTGAAACTTGTCGCTCCTCCCCCACTACAATAGCAGTTTCACACACTATTTGAGCCCTGCATTCCAATTCTAGAATTTTGGAGATCAAAGCTAATTGGCCCCCCACGAATAAACCTCTAATCGGGGACTTCTGCCACAGGCAACAATTCAACTGTAGGACTCTCGACGTCAACCTGCACTACACTACACCCTCTTAGTTGTCTAAGCATAAAAATACAATCTTGCATTGTCACAGGTTCAACGAATCCATCATCAATAGTGTGTTCCTTCGTAGTAGATTTCATTTGCCTGAACCATAGCCATGTAGTTTGGTTCTTGCTGTTGTACCATTGACAAGTCCTTGTCCTGTTTCTCCAAACCCCCATCCTCAACCAAAGCCAAAGTTGTTTCAGTCACTGGTGGTTCTTCAGTAGACTGCACAGGTTTCGCCAGAACCAAATCTTCCACCACGTGCTCTTTCTCCCCTTCATTCTCACTTCTTTTTCCTTCCTCACTTGTTATTCCCCCCTCACTTTTTTTTTCCTTTCCACACTTGCTGGTTCTTTTTCAAAGCACGGTAACCTGCCCTCCCCCCCCCAACAATACGCCGAGTCCCCCAAGACATGCACCTTGAAGCCGAAATAAAACAACAACTTGATGAGCAGCTGAAAAGGTAAGAAATTCTTTGGAGATAGAAGTTGAGAGTTCAATGGTTGACCACGATTGATTTAAACACAAAATTCTTCCACTTATCAACAACAATCAGAAGGAGAGTCAATTCCATTGAAAGTCTGAAATTGAATCAAAATCACTAGACATCTGACCATAATGTCATACAAAACAATTTCCTTGATCATTTCAAAAGCATTTACAGTTCCTCCAACCCCATTCCTCATGTTAACCTGGAAGAGCTTTTTAGAGAAAAAACCTCAAATTTGTACAATAATTTTCTCTGCGAGATTCCCACTGAGGAAGAGATCACACACTTCATAAAAAAAACTCCCTCAACAAAATCCATTGGTCCTAATGGTTTTATTGGGATGTTTTACAAGCATTATTGGGACATCATAAAAAAGGATTTCACTGTTGCCATAAAAAAAATTTCATGCATGGGAAGCTGCTTAAAGAGATGAACCACACTCATATAGCTCTTATTCCAAAAATCACCAGTCCAAATACCTTTCATCAATTAGACCAATTAGTCTATCAAATGTTTGCTATAACCTTATAGAAAAAATCCTTGCAAATAGGCTCAAGAAAATCCTCCCAAAGATCATCTCTCCTTACCAAACGACCTTTGTCTTGGGTAGACTTATTCAAGAAAATATCATTCTTGCCTAGGAGATTTTGCATCATCTAAAAAAGAAAAGAGGGAAAAATAGACTTATGGC
This sequence comes from Carya illinoinensis, assembly GCF_018687715.1. NCBI lineage: Eukaryota > Viridiplantae > Streptophyta > Magnoliopsida > Fagales > Juglandaceae > Carya > Carya illinoinensis. The sequence goes on from NC_056759.1 coordinate 33,223,286, forward strand.
TATTAAAATTGACATGGAGAAAGCCTTCAATTTGATGGAATGAAACTTTGTTCTGAACATCATGTCAACTCTTGGTTTCTGCAGAGTCTGGATAAGCTGGATAAAAGAGTTCATTACCATAGTTTCTTACTCCGTGATCATAAACGGAAACCCTTGTGGTTTCTTTCACCCTTCTCGAGGCCTTAGGCAAGGAGACCTTCTATCTCATTTCCTATTCGTCCTAGGAATAGAAGTGTTAACCGGACTCATCTCCAGATAGGAAAATCTTGGTCATCTAAAAGGAATTAAAATTAGTAGAGCTAGTCCATCCATTTTGCATATGTTGTTTGCTGATGATGTTATTCTCTTTGGAAAAGCCATGCATCAAAATTTCCAAATCTTCATGAATTTCTTGGATACATACTCCTCATGGTCCTATCAAAAAGTACACCCTAGTAAATCTTCCATCCAATTTAGCAAAAACACTCTTCCTCACAAAAAGAGAGAGGTAAAGGAACTTTTAGGTTACAAAATTGCTTCATCCAAAATTAAAAACCTAGGTCTCCCCCTTCCCTTTAAAGCCTTGAAAACAGTCCATTTTGAAGAGCAACAAGACAAAATCTTTGACAAATTGGCTGGTTGGAAGGCAAAGTTACACTCTCAGGCTAGTAGAACCATTCTAATCCACTATGTGGCTAGTTCTATCCCCTTTTATGCAATGTCTACTCTCCTGATCCCAAAGACAATCACAAAAATACTTGATCAAACCTTTTCCAAATTCTAGTGGGGATTTCCTCATGAAAAATCCAAAAATTTCACACCAAAATTATGGAGCTCTATTTGCAAACCAAAATCCACAGGGGGTCTTGGCCTTAGATCAATCTCGGACTTCAACAAAGTTTTAATGTCTAAAGTTGGTTGGAACATGACAAACGGATCGAAGGCCATCTAGAAAAATGTTCTTTCAACCAAGTAATTGGAAAACTCCAGTTTCTTTAGCACTCTTCCAAAATCCTCTAACTCTTGGACGAATGTATCATGAAGCATAGAGACTTTTTAAAACAAAGCATTTGCTATCAGATTAACAATGGAATGAGCACAAAAGTTTGGACAGATCCTAAGATTCCAACTCAACCAAATTTCCAACCAATTCCAAAGAATACATCCATAGGCATGGAGTTGTCCCTAACTGTTTCTGAACTCACCATGGAAGAACCTAGAAGATGGAATATCCTTCTTCTACAAGCTTTGTTCCACCCTAACACTATGACAGAAATTCTCAAAATTCCCTTAGCACAAACTGATTTCACAGACCAGAAGATAAACTACAATGGATGAACCATACCTCTCGAAGATTTTCTATCAAATCTGTATATGCAACCATCACTAGAAGCTCCCACCATTCTCAAGAACAATCAAACATTTGGAAAAACTGTGGAAGTTAAAGATCCAAGATAGGCTAAAGCTGCTAAGTTGGAAAATTATCAATAACATTATTTCCACAAAGTCCTTAATCAAACGAGTCATCTAGGGGTGGCAATATGTTACATGATCCGTTAACCCAACATGAACACAACAAGATAATAGCGGGTTAGGGTTTAGTTTTAACGGGTTTGGGTCAAAATGAGTTGACCCGTTAAGACACGATTGCTTAATGGGTTAACCCGTTACAACACGTTAAGAAAGTTAAAGTTACAATTATACCCTCCTACCTAAAAGTAAAATTGTTAGAATTTTTATTTTGATATTTTTATTATTTGGATTGTAATTTTGGACTTGTAGTTAGTTTTATAACTTTTATAGATATTGTGATTTTAACATTTATATTATGCTAAATTTAATCATGTCAAACGAGTTAATTTTGAGTCTATTCAACCATTTTATATAAACAATTTAAAACGCTATTTCGCAATATTCGTTAATGGGTCAAAACGGGTTGACACGACACGACCCGTTATGTTAATGGGTCGTGTTAGGGTTTGAGATTTTGACACGGTAAGGTTAACGGGTCGGGTTAGGGTTAACCTATATAGTATAATATACATGTCTTGACACGACACGAACACGACCCGTTAACACGATTTGACACCCCTAGAGTCATCCCCCTGACTGATGAAGAAGCACGTTGCCCTATTTGCAAAGGTGAGGAAAAGTCACAAACTCATATGTTCTTGTCCTGCCCTTTCACTAGAATTCTGTGGAAGTGAAATCTATGGAGACATTCCTTGTGGCCTCTAAATATATCATGCTATGCAAATGAAGAGATTTACCAATGGATAGAATGCATAATCTGCCCTGCAGACAAGTTGAACATACCCCTTAGCAAGGAGCATCATTTCCAAATTTTTGCCATCAATGTTATGGATGGTATCTGGATGCTAAGAAACAAGGTTTTTCATGATACTCTAATCCCAAATGTTGATAACTTCATTTCTGGTACTCTTAGAACTTATAAAGAACACTGTAATGTGTGGGCCATCAAACAAGTTAATGAAAACCATAAGTGGAAATCAACACTTACAGGTCATTACGCTCTATTCTTTGATGTTGCTATTAGGAGAACAGGTAGTACAGTAGCTGCAATATGCAGGTTAGAAGATGGTACCCCAGTGTTTGTAACTACTAAGCACATTGAAAGTCAAAATCCAAATCAGGGGAAGCTACTGCAATGTACATTGGAATTGAAGAAGCACTGATCAATCAAGTAAAAAAACTTGTCATTGTAGGTGACTCACTTGTAGTAATGCAAGCAGTACATCTGAAAAATGCTCAGATTGGATCATACAACCTATAGTGAGAGACATCAGAAGTAAACTGCTATTCTTTAAAAGCTGGGAAACTAGAAAATTATATCGAGACCTGAATCATTAAAAAGCTGGGAAAGTTTTTTTTAAAGAAAATAGTCGTCCTTAAAAAGAAATTATAATTGTTCAAAGTCAAGACGTTGTTGGTAAAATGAAATAAGAGAAACAAATATTTTGAAACTTTCTTTAATATTCCTTTTTTAATGAACAACCAAATAGAGGGTATAGACCGGACCAACCTATGGAGAAATTTGACACAAGGTTGTATCAAGTTTTTGATTCTATAACTTATGTAAAATGCATCTTTTATTTTGGTTTTGAATTTCTTTTTCTTTTTTTCACTCACTTATTGTTTTAATAATAATATTCGCGGAACAATTTTACAATACATTTTACAATTAACTAATATAATAGTATAACTTCCTAAAAATAGTTGAATTTTAAAACATGCGTAAAATTTAATTGTTAAATAGTTGTATAATTAATCATGTGTATCATTACTCTTTTATTTCTTTCACTTTAATGGTATTGTTAAAAAAATTAAAATTGAAGAAGTTAATCCTCTTTAAATATGTGGGCCCCCTCAAATTATAATCTTGGCTTTGTCCCTAATAGGGATTCAATTTTTGCTCATCTCATTGCCAAGAAAATCCATTACAAATTAGGGAGTGACTTTAGTCTAGTGCAAAGCCCCCTTTTACACCATTCAATTGAAAATTGACACGTAATATTTTCATTGATTTTAAATTATATATGTGTGTGTGCGCACCCCCAATCTTACCTTCATATTTTCTTCTTCGCCATGGATATATATGGAAAAAAAAAATCGATGTAACACAAAGTCATTAATATGACCAACAGATTCACATATCTTGCACCCAAATTTTGGATTGGGTAATTGGTTGACCCTTTTTTTTTTTTTCGAAGAGCCGGTAGCCACCCACATAGCAACCCCGTCCTAAGTTTATTAAATAGCTCTCACATATGGCGGAGGAATACCGTGGTTACAAAACAATCACCAGAGGGTTTACAAAAAAATGAAATAAAAACCTAAAACCCCAGTGATCAAAGAAAACCAACCAAAGAAAGTGCTTACAACGGAGGAAAAAAGGAGAACAAACAATTACATCCTAATATAAGGAAGTCCCCACAAATCCGTACGTACTAACCCACTAAGGATACCCCTATCAAGGACAAACCCTGTGAAATACTTACATCGATTTAAAGCCCCCTCTTTGGCAAGATAGTCCGCAACCATGTTTGCTTCTCTGAAAATATGACAGATGGAACACTGTAATTCAGCGAACAATCTCTAGATGTCATCCCAAAAATCCCACAAGTACCATAAGCTGCATTTACCAGCCTGAATCCATTTCACAATAACTTCCAAATCGGACTCCACCAAAATATTTCGAATACCCAACTGTTGTGCCAACTTTAAGCCATCAAGTAAAGCTCTCCCCTCAGCAACATTATTGGAAACCTGCCCATAATGATTTGCAAAACCCACCATCACTCGACCATCATGATCTCTAATAACCCCTCCGCCACCTGCTAAGCCAGCATTTCTGAGCGAACTACCATCAACATTTAGCTTATACTGTCCTCTATTTGGCTTAGTCCAAGCTACAGCTTCCATACTTGACAATAGGAGCAATTGGGCAATTTAATTCATGTAAAACCTTGATATCGTGCGAATGCAATTTATCAAATTTCCAATGCGAAGAAAAAAAATCAGTTAAGATCAACTTAATCCACCTCACCACACCCTTCCAATCAGTTTTCTTTCCTTCCATTCTATCCTCACACCGTGCTCTCCACAAAGCCCACATGATGATTGATAAGATACCACGAAAACATCCTACTTGAGAAGATTCTGACGCTCGAAGTCACCAAACATTCATAACCACATTCTATCTTTGGAGTTGAGGTAACCGAATCCCCAAAATACCTGCAAAATACCTCCAAACCATAGCAGCCAACTCACCACTACCAAAAATATGATCAATGGATTCTTGTTTTGGTAAAACACAACAATGACACTTTGAAGCTAGAGGAATTCCTAGCTTAACAATGATATCATCCATAGGTAACACTTGTTTTTTCGTATGCCAACAAACAAAAGACATTTTTTTAGGAACCAATTTATGCCAAAGCCATTTTTTCCAAAGGCAAACAGGCCATGTCGCTCTAATTAGATGCCAAGCAGATTTGGTAGAGAAAGTACCATCTGGATTTGGCTGCCAAATACGCACATCTGTTCCACTTGATATTTGAGTCGGCGAGACAATTATTTTCTCAAACATCTCTTCCGACACTAGCATACGCAATTTAGTCACATCCCAGCCAAAATTATTTAAGATATCAGCCACCAAGAAATTCTCATCTCCACTAACATCTTTAGAATTTGTAATGGCCCCATCCCCCAACCAATTATCAAACCAAAAATTACAAGCACCATTTCTAACCAATATACATGAATTCTGTTGCACAATCGGCATCATTGATAGGATACATTTCCAAAATCTTGAACTTGTGGAATTAGAAAGAGCCGCAGGGTGCTTTCCACCCACATATTTCTTCTAAAAGAATTTTGCCCAAACCGAATTCCCCTCCAGTAATTTCCAAGAAAATTTGATGAATAGAGATATTTGGACATCAGCGAGGCTCCGAATACCCAGACCCCCTTCCTCAACCAGCAAACATATATTTTTCCAAGACACCCATTTTCTTTTTCTTTTTTCATCAGTCGAATTCCAGAGAAAACTAGAGAAAATACTTTTGATGGCTTTGAAAACACCCTTAGGTAAATTCATGACAGAAAGAACATGAATTGGCATGCTAGATAAAACATGTTTGAGGAGAATAATCTTACCTCCAAAAGAAAGGATGTTACTCTTCCAACCAGCCAATTTTTTCTGAAGGTTCAACAACAAAGGTTCAAATAATTTGATAGTCATCCATCCGACATGCAGCGGAACTCCTAGGTAATTACACGGCCATGTACCCTCCATAAAACCTGTGATCCTCAAAGCCTTTAATTTTCTAGCAACTAGAAAATTAGAGGAAAAAAAGATAGATGACTTGGCTAGGCTGACCAACTGCCCAGGCATAGATTGGTATGCTTGCAAAGTCTTCATATTCTGCACTAGAGATCTTTTACCACCATTTGCAAAAATCAAAACATCATCAGCATAAAACAAATGAGAAATCAGAGTACCTCCATTAACACTAAAAGGCTTGACTTTTTCTTGTTGAAAATCATTATTGATCATACGAGAAAGTAACTCTTGTGATAAAATAAAAAGATATGGTGATAGAGGATCCCCTTGTCTAATACCCTGGGAAGGTTTGAAAAATCCCTTCAAAGAGCCATTGAGCATCACCGAACACATAGGTGAATATATATAATTAAAAATCAAACCCCTCCAATGATCTGAGAATCCCAATCTCTTTATCACCTCCAACAAGAACCTCCAATTCACCATGTCATATGCCTTTGCCATATCAATTTTCATTGCATTACCACCTCTCACTTTCTTATTCATACTCTGAATCATTTATTGAGCAATAGAAATATTATCAAAAATGCTTCGACCATTAATAAAGGTTGATTGCTCATCAGAAATTAATTTCTTCATGATAGGTTCCAACCTATTCACCAGAACCTTGGAAAGAATTTTATAAACAACAGAACATAAACTGATAGGCTTGAATTGTGAGAAACCCCTTGGTTCATCCACTTTCAGTATCAACACAATGTTGGTGGCACCAAAGAAAGTGGCAATTGGCTTACCCTAAAAAAAATCAATCGCCAACATTAATAAATCTTCTTTGATAATATCCCAGGCATCATGGAAAAAACTAGCAGAGAAACCATCATGTGATGACCCGCTTTTACGTGTATTTTCACTGAAGGGTTGTTTTTAATTTAATTAATATATTGGTTTATTTATTTTAAATTAATGTATTTTAAATTGATTTTTAATTTATTTGATGTTATGTTTAATTTATTTTGTCGTTTTACGGTTTTTAATATCGGTTTTGGCAGATCTGTTTTTGGTTTCCGGAGTGAGGATTGGACCTCATTTATTTTCTTTTCTCTTTTTTCTTTTTCCGTTTTCCTTTTTCTTTTCCTTCTTTTCTTTCTTTTCTTTCTTTTTCTTCTTCTTTTTCCCCGGTTCCTCTCTCCTCGCGCGCTACTCCTTCTCTTTTCTCCTTCCCGTTGCCGCCCCTTTGACCGCCTAGTTCTCCGCTGTCCAGCCACCGTTTAGTGCACCACCACTACCATTCTCTTCCCCTCCCACCAGAGATCATCTCCACCAATTTTCAGAGCCATCGGACCAGCCGTTAGCCGCCACGAGCCCCTGGAAGTCACGGCACCTGCCCTATTTTTCTCCCATGTCGTCGGTTGCTTTCACAGTCCAGAACTGCCGCTCGCCGGCGGTGTGACCTACACCACCCACCCAGTTCTCTTTCCCTTCCACCGGTGAACATCCCCACCAAGTTTCACTTCCATCTGAGCCACCGTTAGCCACCACGAGCTCCTCCAAGCCACACGGATTTTCACCGATTCCGGCACCGTCGCACCACTTCCAGCCACCATCTCTTCACAGCTTCTTCCCCTACCTCTTTCCGACCTAACCCACCTAATTTCGGCCCCGATCCGTTGCCGGAGCAGCTCCCACGAGCTCAACTCCGTTCAGCCACTTTTTGGCCTTCGACCGTCGTTTCCACCACCACCCACGGCCAAAACTCGTTTCCTTTAGCTTCATAAATATCTCAAGACCATTCCCTATCAATTTCGTGCCTTGGTTTGTCACCGTTCGAAAGTGGATAATTTATTACTCATGGCCACAGTGTAAATTTCACTGTTACGTTGCTTTTCTACCGCCGTTTGCAACGCCGCGAGTTTTCTAAAAATACCGTATAGCGCTGTAAGTATTTTACAAACTCTATTTTTAGATTTAAATATATTTTGCTCATACAATAAATATTTATCTGTTGGTTGGCTAATTCCGGACTGAGTCCGAGGAGTTCGGGGGTTAGATGGATGAGGACGGAGTTGCTTGGGTTGTTGTTTTGTGCATTGTGGTTGCTTTTACATGGTGCATGCATGTGCATTTTATTTTAATTGAGAAAATCGTGTTTTATTGGCGTAAATGAGTTTCGAGTGCGTGTGTCTCACGAGCCCAAGTCGGGATGAGTTATTATCTCGGTGGAGCTCCTCTGGTCACTCGGGAGTGGATAATACTGAGTGACATCCCCTAGGTTGTCGCATGGCGACGACCGGATCGCACGATACGGTAACGCTATCGTGTCGACTCCGTGGTCCCTAGAGTGGCGGGGACTAGAGGATGACCTGGCCAGGTACGCGCTAGGCGCGAGTCTGGGCATTGCTCGTTTAGGTGTCACACGCGTAGTCATTACCTGCGGTATGGCACAGAGCCAGGTGTGCGGATGATCCCTAGGGGAGGTCATGGTGCATACGGTTTAATTGGTTTGATTCAGAGGCACGTGTAGGGATGGTGGTAAGCAGGGATGGAGTCCCGCCTGCGATTCCCGCCTACGATGCACGCGGCGTAGGGATGGTGGTAAGCAGGGATGGTGGTAGAGTCCCACTTGTGATTCCCGCCTACGGTGCACGTGTAGGGATGGTGGTGAGCAGGGATGGTGGTAGAGTCCCGCCTGCAATTCCCGCCTACAATGCTCTAATGGTTTGGTTTTTGGGCCATTATCTGGGATAATGGCGAGGCTATGTTCAAAGGATATGTTTTTGGGCCAAATGGGTTTTTGGCGTGCGTGGAAAAATATGGTTTTATGGGTTTTGTGCATTGGCATCCTTTCATGCATATTGTTTGAGTTTTATATGTTTTTATCTGGTGGTGTTTGGATTTTACTTACCTGCGGCACCATTTTTGGTACCGTAGATTTTGGTGCAGGGTTCGAGGAGGAGGAGAAGGCTGAGCCCGAGGATGCGGCTCCGCCGGAGTTATGAGTTGGAGTTATGCTTTATAGTTGGCTTTGAAACTACGTTTGTATCTTGTAATATTTTACTATGTATGTTTTGAACAGCTTTGTATTAAATTAAGAAAAAATTCTGGTACTTAGTTATATGACTTTTGTTATTCGCTACATTTTCTTTTGCACATTTGTTGCTTATACACACACTTGGCACACGTCGTTAGGGTGGTGACCCGTGATGTCATCATCCAGACGTCTTGATTTCCCCATGTTCGTGCGTGGGGATTTGGGGGCGTCACACATCAGGTCCCGAACTACTATCTTATGGGATCAACCAAAGCGCCTCCTTAACCTCCATCAAATTTGGAACTCTGCAAAGAAACCGATTATCAGCCTCAGTAATAATAGAAGTTATGAGATTCATACCAGACTCCTCAATAGACACCGCCGACGTGGTTAACTGCTGCTGGAAGAATCCAGCAGCCCCCTTAAGGACTGCTTCACCGGAATCAAGAGTGCTACCATCTTCAAGAGTCATACTCTCTATAGTGTTAAATTTCTTTTTACATCTAAGAGAAGCATGAAAGAAAGCCGTGTTTTCATCACCTTCACAAATCCACTTAATTCTGAATTTTTGACACCCCATAATCTCCTCTCTATGCAAATATTGGACATGCTTTTGCTTGCATCTCGAAAGATCAACTTCCATTTCTTAAGTATAATTTTGCTGAACATTATTCTCCAGCTCCAGAAGCTCCTCTTCAATGACTTTAAGGTCTACTTCCACTCTATCGAAGAACTCCCTATTCCACTTCTTCAATACTTGTTTCAATTTTTTTAACTTTCTACTGAATTTTACCATCGGACAACCTTGAAATTCTTGCCTCTAGCACTCACTTACCACACCTAAGAACTCCTCATGAAAGCACCACATTCTTTGAAAACAGAAAGGTTTAGGGCCAACCCTCCTGTCAACCAATAAAGAAGTAACCATTGGACAATGATCAGACGACGTGCGAGGAAGATACACCAAACAACTATTAGGAAAGCTCGATAAGAAACCAGTATTCACCAACACTCTATCAAGGCGAGCCCAGATTCTACCACCCCCTAGCCTCCCATTACACCAAAAAAACCGATTACCAGAATAAGGAATATCAACAAGGCTACAATCTTAAATACAGTTATTGAACTCATCGCGCCCCCAAGAAGAATGACAAACACCACCAATTTTCTCACCTTCAAACCGGATAATATTAAAATCACCACCAAGAAACCACGGTACATTATCACCACCATCTAAGTCCTTAAGATAATTCCAAAGGATACAACGATGTTCTTGAAAACAACTGGCATAAATAAAAGTCGCCAAAACTCTAGAATTACCAAGAGAGAACCAACTTGAGAGAGCTTGAGCCATCACTGAATGCAATTGGAAATCAATGCCATTTGCCCAGAATAACCAAACTTTACCGCCCGCCTCCACATTATTATAGAAATTAGGAATATGTAACCAGTGCCCAATGAGCACACTTATTAACAGAAAGAAAAGGTTCTAAAACTGCTACGACCGATGGATGATATTTATTAATAATTCGCCGCAAACTTGCCTTCGAGGAACAAATCCCTCTAATATTCCATACAAGAATATTCATCAATTAATAATGTCTATTGGAGCGCGTCATCCGTTTAAGAACAACAATAGGCTTCTTTGCTTTACCACCGCGATATTTTTTTTTCGAGACTTCAATCTCACTATCCGACTCATAACACTTGGTAGCCAACTCTTCAATCTCATTGTCATTATCATTATCTGACAACGAATGTGCCAACAAAGGATATGTCAAGTAGTTATCATTATCATTAATATTGCAACATACTTCACATTCAAGAGTTTCATCAATCAACTTTAAATAGCTTCTAGGTGACCCACAATTTTCTGCCAAACCAACTCCACCAGCCTTATCAACCAGATTCTCAGATTCCTCATACCAAGACATCGTAGTTCTAGCCGATTCTTATTCTGTCCCACTTCACGTTTGTCTCACAAGCCTTAACCCAAGTGTCCTCTTTCATATCCATAGCCTTATCATCCAAGAGAACTTGATTCTATGAAAATAAAACACCATTAGAATCAATAAATAATACCTCCATCGGTTCGGATTGTGCAGCACTCTGTTTCTGCCAAATATGTTCTAGAATTTCTTTCCGTCTTCTGTTCGGTCCCTTCTCGCCCTCTCCATCCTAAATCTTCCCATCTATTTTTTTCTCCCCTACCACCTTCCACGCCTTAATCTCTATCCCCTTCCCATTATCAACCGAACCCACTTTCTTTTTCCCCTTCATATTATACTGCTTTTTGGATTTATAGTGTCCTTCTGCATGCCCCTGTTTTATGCTCTAGTTGCAGTATGCCGAAATATTCTCAAAGATCACTTCTTGAAAATGGTTGTTCTCCAGTCCAGGTGGTCCAATCCAAAAATGAGTCTTCAACAGCGCCGACACGTCCAACTCAACACAAATTCTGGCAGCTTCCGGTTTGTGTGTTCCAAAACTTTTCAACATGGACATTTGGAAATAATTCGGTAGAAGGCTTGGTAACGTGATCCAAACAGGGACCAACGGAGGTTCATCATCTTCATTAAAACCCGGGGTCCAATGAAAAATTTTATACGGAACATCATTCACGTCTGAGCTTCCTCTAGCCATAACAGACACAAAATCAGCCTCGTTGATTAATTGGACCAGAATATTATGAGGATTCCTTAATTGACCGACCACAGGCATATCTTTTACACCCAATATGTTCTTGATAAACACTCTAATCTGATCCAGGGAAGGCCGACGACGTTGAAACTTCAAGACAATTGCAAACCAAAAAGGTTATGCAGATTTTGCAATTTTAGCCTGAGAAAACGTAAAAAACATCTCTCCCTCAACAAACCTGGGTTCACGAACCGAAATCTCCATGGATGGCAAAGGTTGTGGTCGGTTAACCACTACATTTGCAAATCCCCTCTGAAAACCAACTCCAGCAACGTGCATCAATGTGTTTTGAGCAACACCAATCGGTGTTCCATGCACACCCAGTGGCTGAGCATCTGTGGAAGACGATGGTGCCACAGGAATCCCCATGCAAACCCTAGGGCGACGTACTTCCTAGAGAGAAAAAATCAATCTTGCCACGTCATCCATTCATATCTCTTAGAATCAAGGTACTGAGTTTTGGCGACCCCAGTTACAGTTGTGGTTTGGCGAGGAAATATTGGTTGAACTCATTACTCTTATTCATGGGGATCATGGGGTATGAAGAATTAGGTAATAAGGAATGCAATTTTGATGAAGACGGCAAGGAATGTAAACATCATGATGAACCAACAACTAAATCAAGATTCTAAACCAAGCATCATATCCAAATCAATTCATTGTGGAGAAAATTAACCTATTAGAGAAGAAACTTAATATTGGTTAAATAGTATTTTTCTCCATTTTCCTGGAAGCCAAACGAAAGGGGGAAAAACAGTGTTATAGAAAAATTTAAGATGGAAAAGAAAAGACGTGGTTTTATGAAGAATTGAAAACGAATAAAAGATGATTGAAAAGTTAAAACAATGAGAAGTGGCCCATGCAGGTCTCGAACCTGTGACCTTCGAACAAGTTCAATGAGAATTGGCAGGGTAAATGGAGGGGATGAAAACCCCCTCAGCCAAGCAGGCTGAGCCCAATAGCAAATAAGAAGTCCATCTCTCAGCCCAATGATCTATTCGGCCCAAAACCCCACGAGAAACAAGAAGCCCATCTCAGGACCCAAGGATCAAGCTGCCTAGCCAAGAGACCCTTGAAATGATAAAAACGGGGATCAAGAAAAATGATGAAGCTCCGACAAAGAGTTGATAAATGTGGGTGCCGCCCAAGTAGGCTGAGGGGTCGCCGACAACTGTCAAAGTCTCCCACCACATAACTAACTTTCCTCCAATATGCAACATCATAGGGGGTGTCTCAACTTGAGGACATAAGGGAGAAGTAACCATCACCTACACCCAAAGACTGGAAAAGACAGGCACTACCGACACAAGCTGAGAGATCATTGACGTGCTTGTCAGAGACCCATGCCACATTAGCCACTCTTCTCTAGTACGCTACGTAGTATTAAATGCTCTAGGCAACTGAAACATGAGGATGATGGGACCACCTGGAAACGAGTGCGGGATGTTGCCCCATACCCAGTATAAAAGTAGATTGCCAAGTACATATTAACTCAAGCAATAATCTTCTATCAAAATTACGATCAAGCGAATTAACTTAGTCATCGGAGGATCCCCTAACCACCCCCGAGCCTTCACTTGAGTTTGTGTTAGTGCAGGTTAGCTATGCATTCTCCAATTGTATGAGTAGACATTGCGATACGTACGAAACACGTCCAAAATAAATACCAAAAAGATAATGTTTCACGGATAATTATCTCTATTTTTAATTATTCAACATCAAAATCTATAAAATTGTGTTTTATCATATTAGACTTCTACTTCCATTTATTTTCAAAATATAGAATAGCATAAAATAATTTTGTTATCTATCTAACAACATTAAGTATTTATTAAATTTTATAAAAAAAATTACTTCTTAATATATAAATTATTCACTTTGGTAATGAGTACTGCTATATTCACAAAAGAATCACACAAAACAAATCTCACAAACTAATGTGATTTTATTTAATCCATTAGATCTGTTTTATAATAAAAATAATTTTACAATCTTACGAATTACATCAAGCCACGTTAATTTATAAATTTATTTTTATATAATCACTTTGGTACTATGATATTTTTATTTATGTAATCAAGACATTTAGACAGTCTAATGAACCTCATAATATTTAAAATTATAATCATGGTTTGGGTAAGCGAAATGAGCCGTAAAGTCAAAACGGTCAAGTAGGGTCCACAAATACATTTTTGCCATGTGTACTAGGAGGCAATGTGCCGACTTATGATTCAGTGGATGGTGCCTCGCCACGTGGCTGAAACTTTTTTCTCTAGTATTGTTGGTTGGTCTATCTAAAAGAGGTAACTTATGTAATAAAATAACTAAAAAACTATATTTGATTTCATGGGTACAATGCAATAAATAAATTCGTTACATAAAAGGGATCACGTTGCATGACTATTTTTTGACTTGGACTGAACCGACCAATTCACTTTGGATAATATTTTAGACTTTTATTATTATTATTTTTATTAAAAACCTTCGTAATAGTTGTAATTAGGACTGTTTATACGGGCCGAATTTTATCCGACCCGGCCCATAATCCAGATAACCAGGTGTCTGGTTATGGGTTTCGTACCGGGTCAAATCCAGGTCGAAACCCGCATTATTAAAACCGGCCCAATTCGAGCCGGTTATGGGTATTACACCTGGGTACCGGATTTAAACCCCTATACCCGGTTTATATATATAAAAAAAAAAAATTGTGATTCTCATCTCTCTCTCTCTCGATCGATCCAACAAAGAATGTAAATCTACTATTTTTTGTTAAGCATGGGGTGTTTTTTTTTTTTCAATTTTTTTAGATCTACTATTTACGTTAGATCTGAATGTACCCTTTTTTTTTAATGGGTTTTTTATGGTCAAGTATGTGCTAGCATCTCTGTTCAAGTTCAGATCTGTTTTTGTTTATATATTTGGTTGCTGGGAAAACGAGGGGAAAGAAATACTTTTTTGTTTATCTGTTCAAGTTCAGATCTATTTTTGTTTATCTATTCAAGTTCAGACCTGTTTTTGTTTATCTGTTCAAGTTTAGATCTGAACGTATCCTTTTTTTTATGGGTTTTTTATGGTCAAATATGTGCTAGCATCTCTGTTCATATTTTGTCATTAAATATAATTTCTTTTTTTATAGTTTATAGTTATAATTTTTAGTGATTAAACACTAAAAAAATTATTATCTCAGTATTTCCAGATACCATCAATCGAAATACTAAGCTTGTATACTGCATGTAGGAACTTAGCTTGTTTTACCACTGAAGTTCAAGAGTTTCAGTTTACTGCAATGATTGAGTGTGTTTGTATGATTCTGTTGTTGTGACAAAGTTTACTTGCCATTTGCTTTTGATGATCTGGTCTATTCAATTAATAGATGAACTCCTCCTAATTCCTATGCAGTTTAGATAATTCTCTATTCTGATTGGATGTCATATGATTTATATGTTTTGGATTGCAACATTGCTCTGAATTTTCATCAATTTTAGTGCTAGATGGCATTGAGAGCATTTTTCACATGGGTTTCGTTATTTCATAACATATAGTATCTGGGCTTCTATTAACTTTCGTACCTACGATATACTTACTTTACCCGCTTGATTGTTGAAGTGAGGCAACGTGATGCTGTTATATGTTTGGTGGTATAAAGTATATGCTGTGAGTTTGATAGATCTTAGGAAACGTGAAGAAAAATCTAGAGTCCTTGATGTTGATTACAGTGATGAATAATTTAAATCCATTTAAATTTTCTCTATTAGGAGATTGGATCTTTTATACATGTTCATGTGCTTATACCCTAGGATGTAATGAGGAGAATAATAGATATGCTTTGATGTAATCTGCACAAAATTTACATGGCCAAATGAAAAATACAACAGGTGTTTTTACAATGAGAAAATACAATGGGTGAATATTATAAGATAGAAAGCATAATGGATCAATAAACAGCATAAACAATAGGTTGTTTTTCTTGGCTTGAAAAGTGTGGATGTATATTTTTTCGGCTATGTACTGGCTTGATAATTCTTCAGCAATTATGAAACTTGATTCAAATGTTATGTTAAATATAATTCTTTAAACCATATTATAATGACATAGTTTGTTCTACTAAATAATAATATTGGAAAATTCCTAGACGTATTCTATGTGAACTTGAAATTTTAGCATCATTGAACTAATTTCTTGTTCATGTTTGCTTCCAAAGCATATTATTGAGATTTTCTTTTGTTGATAGAAAAACCCAAAATATCCAGATTTTAAGCACAAAGATACTGGAGAAGCTCCGTGGGTCGAAGGCAAGTACAATCCACCATGGTTGAAGTCCCAACTGGCAATTTTGGATACACGAATGGGGTCTCTTTATGATCAGGATACTAGGATGGATGCAAATTTAATGGCTACTGATAAATGTTTGCCTTTCTAAGTGCTTGTGATGCTGATCTTTAGGTATTGGTGCCAATGGTGTAATTTCTCTATTTATTTAATTAAAGCAATATATGTGTTTTGTAATGTTCTAAGCAAATCAATTCAAATAATGTAATATATAGTGGATTTTTTTTTTCTTTTTAGGTTAATCAGTTGTTTATAGTGTTAGCTTATATGTATGTGTTAATTATAATTAGTTGATATTTTTATCATCATGGACAATGATATAAAAAAATATAAGCTTTTATATAACAAAAAAGTTTTGCATTTCAACAATATTTCTTGAAAAGATTGCAATAAATATTGGAATTTTGATAAACATTTTTTCAACTTAAAAAAAATTAATAACAGAATGATTTCAGTTAAAAAAAAACAGGGTTTATCCGGAACCCAGATTTCCGAGTTGTAAAAATATGGATTAATCCGGGTTTCGGACCGGATCATAACTCGGGTATAACCAGGCCGGAATCCAGATTTCTGGGTTGTAAAAATCCATATTAATCCAGGTTTCGGACTGGATCATAACCCGAGTATAACCAGGCCGGATACTCGGTCCGAAACCCGGATGAACACCCCTAGCTATAATATGACTAGGGACAGTGTTTTTGAGAATATTCCATCATATTCTCGGAGTTCTTTTTTAATAAGCCTAGCACTGTATTTTATTTTAAATGAATTAATATTTTTTTTTGAGAGTTTATTTTTTAAAATATTTCTTTCCTTTGTCTCTCCTTAATTTTAGCCATTAATTTATATCCAAATCTTAAAAAAGTCAACATCCAAAGATCAAATATTAGCAAATGTTTGACATGGAAAAAGTAACAATGTTTTTTTAAATAGAAATATTTTAGCCATAAAAAATTTCGTAAAAGTAAAATTATAAATTGACGTGATTTGATATGATATATTATATTATAAATCTATTTTTATTATAAAGTAGATCTAACATATCATATAAAGTCATATAATTTTTTATAAAATCTATTTATGACTATGGAATTCTTCAAAAAAAAAAAAAACAAAAAACAAAAAATTTATGACAAATGAAGTATATTTTAAATTGAGAAAAGTGAGTGTATGGTATTGTAAAGCATGTGGCCATGAATGACTCATGAAATTGCCACCTCGAGGACCTACTACATGGATTGGTGCAACAAATGCACCTAAAATGTAACGTCTCTTGAGAGAATAATTAAAAAAAAATAAAAAGATAATCATGCTGTCATAAGTTCATAACTACAGGGCCACGTCTGATTGCCGCCAAAAGAAAGAAAAATCAAGACGTGTAGATAGGGTAAGATTAGGTAGCAGATGGATTCAGATTCATGCCATTGGAATTTGAATATTGGTAAGGATGTCAGAGCGCCACTTGTCTTGGATCACTCTTTTGGGCTTTCTCAACATATCTAGAACAAGTTCGTTGTAGATGGCTTGCTTAAAATTTATTGTCCATGTACTAGGAAGATTTTAGTGTTTACATAGACTTATATGGAAAGAGAGAAACTCAAGGTCGATCAGGTGAGAAATTTATTTTTACACCAGTCAATATAAATTCGCCACATAGGAGACGCAGGAATCGAACATATGCACTTGCACATAGATTTCCAGTTCCCCTCTCTCTCTCATACGAATTCTTCTTTCACTCCTTTCAGATCTTCCCCCTGGCTCTCTCCTACAAATTCTGAAAATTGATACCAAGAATCACAATTCACAGCTAAGTTTGAACCCATTGGGAGAGAGAGAGAGAGAGATAGAGAGAGAGTCAACTTCTTCACCCCCAAGCAATTAGCCTCCCTCATCTTTGTGACCCAAGCCCCCAACTAATTAGGTTTCTAGTTTTGTTGAAATGTGACAACTACTGTCAATGTATTAAGACAACATTTTGTCCCATCGGCCAACTACTTCAAAATTCATCCTGATTTTTTCAAGCAATATATGCAATGCATAAATTTCATTATGTACTGGTAGTCACCTAGAGATGCACCTCTTTCCCTCGATGAAGATGAACATTTGACTCCTTATGAAGGTAGTTTTTGGCATTCTTGAGATATTTCTATCTAACTAGTCTGTTATAACATGGGTCTCTAGTTTGGGTTCTCTTTTCATTTTTTTTTTTTTTCTGGGGGCGAGATCAGATTGTCGATTTGAACTTCAACGGAGCAGGGATGTGGGTGTGTTCGTCGATTCAGTGCAGATGGGGAGAGGAAGAGGAAGAGAGAGAGAGAGAGAGAGAACTTGAGTTTATCACCTGTATGCATGTGCAAATAGAAAATTGTTGAGACTCTTACATGGCAGCTGCTGATTGGCTGGTGTAAAAATAAATTTCCCACCCGACTAGTTAGGAGCGCGACCCATTTGGAAATCCACCTTCCCAATTTTAACTACAGGGTTCTTTAAGAGAGAATCTTCAAATCGGTCCGTCTAATAAATTTCAAATAACAGCCCTCCAATAAGCTGTTGACAAATAGACTCGCCATATTAATCCCCATGAACTTGCATACTACATGAAACCCAATCCACCCCTCGTCGTCCCCACCCTAAAAAAATCTTGAACTCTCTGTTCTCCTCTCTCCCCTTTCCCTTCCATGTAATCCTCTCTCTTTCTGTCCATATTCTTACAATCGACGGTGCGTTCTACTTGTCTGTATCCAAAAACTCTCTTTTTCTACCATCTCCTCCATCTCCTCTCATTCGACATTGTCGTGAGCTTGTTGTTGCCCAGAAACTCTCTTTCTTCCATCTCTCTCTCTCCCAAGCCAGATTTGGAGATTCCCCACTCTCTCTCTCTCTCTCCCTCCCCGTTGGCAACAAATCTGAGATCTCTCTAGATTTGACATTCTTCTTAGTTTCAAATTGGCATGCAATTTGCTATAAGAGACAAAATTTAGAAATTTCGTGTGCCTCGATACATAGATCGTTGCTTCCTTGTGAGGCTGCAAAAGATGACATGTTCGGTCTTCTTTGGAAACATGTCATCTTTGGAAGGTGGGCATTCACATCAGCCTTCATATATTGAAGGAGATAAGGCATGATCAAGTCTCACAGGACCACAACACACCTGCTTGGTGATAAACTAAGACTCAAAAACTGATGTAAGGAAAAAATTGAAATTCATAAATTCAAGAAATCCAACTTGACAAGTCTCCTGTGCTCCTCTCTTTGCACATTGTTCAAAAGAGACCCTATTGGTGTCCATGCATACCCTTCTTCCACCATTTTCTTACTTCTTTTTCTCTGTTTTTGGTTTTTCCTTCTCAACTCCCGACTCTAGCAGAGTTTCCCCATGTTTACATGGTTCTTCTTGGTCTTGACAGTGTAGTTTCAGAGCGAGGGGTTTGGATTGTAGTGAAAGTTATGGCAATACTTCAGGCTTAGAAAAGGAAGAGAGAGAGGCCAGGGTTTCAATTAATTAAATCGTCTGGTGTATTGATCCATATAACTTTTGTGTGTGCTTGCTTACGTGGAGGACTTCTATTGGATGTTGTTGATGGCTTAACAATGGATGGACCGTTGCAAAGTGGACCTCGTTTTGTAATTTTTTGACAAAATTAAAGGGTCCATACATAAGAGAAATAAGAGATAAAGGACTCTATAGCATTTAATATTGTTTGTATAGAATATTTGGATTGTTTAGATCCCACGTGAGCATTTAATATTGTGTCTATCTTTATGCATATTGAATCATGTAATTTGGTCCAACAATTCAAAAGGATCTCAATTTTATATCTCTTGAAGCTTGTTGTATATTCAAAAGACCATATCCACGTACGTTTTTTTATTTTATGTGAACATAGACACAACGTTGAAACTGGTGTGTGCAAACTTTTCGTTTTGCAAAGATAGCATTATGCTTAAGATTTTCAAAATTACTTAATATTGGTGTGGTTATTCTTTCTCAACTTGAATGGAAAAATAAGTTGTATGAAAATAGAAAACACTACAAAGGAATCAAAGACAGGAATGAAAGTAGGTCAGGACAAGACTCTTGCCAAGAATCAATTCATCTAGGTTGTGGGAATTGGCAAGGCCATCCGATAGCTTGAATTAAGGTTTCCAGCCAAGCACTTTCTTTTGCTTTATCAATTGAGGCATAGAGAAATGCTCTCAGACTCGGGGAATTAAGACAATATTAAAAAGAAGAAAGATTTCATCGTTGTTGGCCCTAGAAAGCAATACCCCTGTAAACGTAATATAATTATTTGGGAAAACTTATTTATGACAAAATTTTGCATTTTATTTTTGTAAAATAGAAAGAAAAACAATAAACAGCATTAAGGTCATGAAATAAACTTGAAAGCTAAATCTGACAATGGCAACTCAATTTTTGTCACAAGGACTAGTCTGGAATTCCTTTTATCATTAGGATGAAAAGGAGTTCTAACTTTATTGGGTAGTGGACATGGACTATTGAGTGCATCTTTCATTGCTGATTCTTGTGAATATTTTTAGTATTGCTATCTGGAAGTTTGTTAAGTCGAAGAAATGTCTAAATTGGCGTTTTTTTTAAGTTTTGTCAGATATTATCTCCATTTCAGATGATTATCCTTTTACACTCATGTGCAGCCTGCAGGAGAAAATCTGGCTATGGACAGCGGTTTAGTAAGAACATCTGCTATTTGATCTTTACTTGAGAGAAAAGATACTTGTAAAGTCTTTTTATGAATATGATCCCTTACAAAGTGAAAATCAATATCAACATGTTTTGTTCGAGAATGCATCACTTGATTAACTGAGAGATAGGTAGCCCCCAACTTATCAAAGTAGAGAATAGGAGGCTTGGATAGAAAAATTCCCAGTTTTGAAAGTAGAGACTGTACCCAAATCAGTTCACAAGTTGCATTAGCTAAGGCCTTATGTTCAGCCTCAGTACTGGACTGAGCAATGGTTACTGCTTCTTTGAACTCCAACAAATTAGATATTTACCATAGAACACACAGTAGCCCCCTGTAGATTTTTGATCATTAGGGCATCCAGCCCAGTCGGCATCCGAAAAGCAGACAGAGTAGGAGAAGAAGAAGGTGTAATGCTTAGGCCATAATTCACAGTTTGCTTCAAGTAGTGTAATATACGCTTTATAGATTGCCACTGAGAAATAGAGGGGTTATGCATGAATTGGCAGACTATTTTTACTAAGAAAGCTAAATCTGGCCTGGTAAATAGTAAGTATTGTATACTGCCTACCGCACTCCTGTAAAGTGATGGGTCTTCCATAGAAGTACAATCCAAAGCAGAGAGTTTAGTTGAAGGAGACATTGGGCTACCCACTGGCTTACAGTTAACCATATTAGTTTTCTTGAGTAAGTCAAGGATATATTTTCGTTGAGGCAGAACAAGTCCAGAGGGGTTTCGGTGACATTCAATCCGCAAGAAATAATTGAGAGGACCTAGGTCCTTTAAAGGGAAAATCAATACTGAGCTTATGAATAAGTTGTGTAAGGGCATGTGAATCTGATCCAGTTAACACCACATCGTCTACATAAACCAGGAAATAAATGACCACCGATTGATGGTGATAAATGAACAATGAAGTATTGGATTTTGAGACAACAAAGCCCAACTCAAGTAATTTCCTACTCAATCGTGCATACCACACATGAGGGGCCTGTTTGAGGCCATATAATGCTTAATTGAGCTTACACACATAATGAGGAAATTGAGGATGAACAAAACCCGTAGGCTGAGACATAAAAACAGTTTCATCAAGCGATCCATGCAAAAAAGCATTTTGCACATCTAATTGATGGATCGGCCACTAAGAAGAAATTGCAATGGAAAGGACCAACCTGATATTCGTAGGCTTCACTACTGGACTAAAAGTCCCTAAATAATCCAGTCCTTTGAGTTGACTGTAGCCTTTGGCTACTAGTCTTGCTTTGCATCGCTCGATTGAGCCATCAGAAATATATTTTATTCTGAAAATCCATCTACATCCCACAAGGTTCTGAGAAGAGGTGGGAGGAACCAAAGTCCAAGTATTGTTGGAGAGAAGGGCATCAAATTCTACTTGCATAGCTTTCCTCCATTCTGGAAACTTGGACGCCACAGTGACAGAGGAGGGTTCATCCAGAGTAATAGCTGAGGTTACATGGGCATGAGGCTTGGGCCAAGTAATGGTGTTGTCGGTTCAAATTTTAGGGAAGTGAAGGTGAGTTTTTGAGCGAGTTTGCATGGGATGACCAGACAAGGATTGCGACAGAGAAAAGGAAGAAAGGTTTGGAACTGTCGAGTGTGTACTAGAGGAAATATTGGACGGGCTGAGAGATTTGGAAGACTCAGTAATATTAGTAGGAGAGATGGGAGACGTGGGCCTTGAGCTGTTAGTATTAGAAGTGGGCTGTGGGCTTTGAATATTAGAGGAAGGGGAGGTTGAAGGGGTTGAAGATATTGAAGGGCTGGGCCGTGAGGGAGATAAAGAGGGAGGAGGGACATTACTTGAAGGAGACTCAGTGAGCCATAGAAGTGGATTAGATAGATTGGGTGGAGAGGAAGCCGAGGGATTGGAACAGGTCCTTTGAAAGGGAAAAACACATTTATCAAACAAAAGATCTCGAGAGACATACATTCTGGAAGTTGGAATGTGAAAACAAAAATAACCACGATGATTAGGACTATAGCCGAGAAATACATAGGGAATAGATCGATAATCCATTTTATGTTTATTGTATGGTTTGAGATTGGGCCAACAGAGACATCCAAAGGTTTTCAAAAAATTGTAGTTAGGACATTTATTCCACAATTTTTCAAATGGTGATTTATTATGTAGCACATATGTAGGAAGTCTATTGATCAAATAAACCGTAGTGGTGAATGCATCGACCAAAATTTTTTTGGTGAAGATGAATGAGCAAGAAGAGCTAGTCCTATCTCGACAATATGCCAGTGTTTTCTTTCAACTGACCCATTTTGAGAATGAGCATATGGACAAGATAAATTATAAGAAATGCCAAAAGAGTGTAAAACAGTATTTAGAGAACTACATCAGATTTACACTTTAAGGGAAACATCCATGTAAATTGACTGTAGTCATCAACAAAAGACAAGTAGTAGTGAAAACCACCCCTTGACAAAATGGGAGTAGGACTCCAAACGTCAGCAAACAGAAGTTGTAGAGGAGCTGTGGTTCGAGACTCAGAGGAGGTATAGGAAAGTTGATGGAGTTTTGCTTGACAATAGGAGGAGGATAACCCAGTGTTTGGAGAAGCCTTCAGTGGTAGGGATAGATGTGAGATTATTCTTTGGACAAGTTGCATGGATGGGTGGCCTAAACGTATGTGCCATTGAAATGGAGAGACTCGAGCAATGGTTAGAGCTTGATGAGAAGTTGACGTGGAAGGTAAGACATACATGCCATTGTCAGTAGGTCCTTGGAGGAGGATTTTCTTGGTGAGGGAATCCTTCACATAAAACCAAGATGAATGAAATTCAAAGAAAACAAAATTATCTTCACAAAATTTTTTGACAGAGATTAAATTTTTTGAAATGGATGGAACATGATATAGTTGAGAGAGAAGAAGATTGCCAGATGTTGAAGGAACGGTGGAGCTGCCAACATGTTGAATGGGTAGAGAGTTTCCATCACCCACACGTACTTGATCATCGCCCTTGTACTCAGATGGATTCAGCGACAGATTAGAAAAATTGTGAGTAAAATGGTGAGTTGCAGCAGAATCGGGATACCAATTATTGTCAACCGAAGATGCAGTGTCACTAAAGGATGGTGCAAAAGTAAAATGAGCTGATAAAGAGGAAGGAGGTGGAGAATGGTAACTGTGGTCAAATCTATAATAGCATTGAAGAGTTGACTTTGGCGACCACAAACTTGACAAAACGGATGAGGGGAGGAGAAATGGGAGAGATGAAACCGACCACCATTATGGCCACGACCAAAGCCTCTGTGACCTCCTCTGGTTTGGGATATACCCCTGCCTCGATGACTAAAATTTGTGGTGTTTGTGGTTGTGGAATTAGCCTAAAACTCAGTGGAAGAGGTAAGGATGGTTTGTTGATGGGAAAGTTTGGTTTCATTGATGAGGAGATGGCTATAAACTTGAGATGGGGTGAGGGGATCCACTCAAGTAGTGATTGAAGTAACAACTGAGTCAAAGTCGGTACCCAAGCCAGCAAGCACATAAGTGATAAAATCAGAGTGAGTTAAAATTTAGCAGCAGCAACAAGTGTATCTGTAATGAGTTTTGCTTTCTGATAGTTGTCGGCAACAGAATCTGATCCTTTCTTCAGTGTGGTGAGTTGATACTGGAGTTGCATGGTACGTGCTTGAGATTTGAGTGCAAAGAGATCCTCCAGAATGATCTAGATTTCTTGTGAAGTGGAAGCATCAAAGACATGAGCGATTAGATTTTCAGAGAGGGAGGAAATAAGAATGGTCATGATGCCTTGATCTTGCTGTTTCCAAGCCAAATATTTAGAGCTTGGTTTTGAGGGATCAACCAATTTTGGTGGAGAAATGGTTCCATAGATGTACCTATAGACATTTTGATTATTGAGGTAAGGCATAAGTTGCGCCTTCCACAAAAGGTAGTTGTCATGGTTTAATTTCACAGTGATGAAATGGGAGGGAGAAGGAAGAGAAAATTTAGAGGAACTTTGTTCTTTAGCCATGGAAGAGCTTGGACATGATTCCTTACGCGGCTCGTGATACCATAATGGAAAAACAGATAAAGATGAAAAAGTGAAAACAATTCTGTTAATGATTCTTGATTATGATAGGCATTACACAGTGCATATTTATATACAATGATTGAGAATATTCTGTGTAACAGAATGGGACACGTATACAAGACTAAAAGTATTCTAAACTATTCTAGCTTGTGAGGTATTTGGCTTATTTGTTGTGGAAGCTGAGCTGGACTCTTCATCTGAGGTGTTATTGCTGGTATCAAGGAACTGGAAGAGGGCCGATCTTTGCTCAAAGCTTGCCTGCAGGGCTCTTTCTAGTTTAATCTGCCTTGTGAATTTCTAATTTTATAATTTCCATTTCATGATCAACGTCAGTTTGGGTCCAAGCTTGCATTCTCTTATAGTTTGAATCTTATAAGAGATCATTAGGAAATTCAACAAACAGCAGCAATTGCTTCAATCATAAATGGAAATCAAAATGTTGAAATTGATCATCAAAGGGAAGCAAACAGCTTGACTAGACTGCGAATGAAAATCAAAATAGAGAGTTGGAGTTGGTAAAAAACATCAAAGAAATTGAGTAAGGTTGAGATTTTAGTTCCTTTTCCTGACAAATTTTGCTCGCCGGATGTGATCTCGCTGCAAATGGCTTCCTTTTTTCCACAGACATTTTGGTGAAATTATCCAAGTATATGACACCATTCTAGATCTTGGAAAAAAAACTTGTGGGAAACGAACATAAGATGTTATAGTGTGACATTCTCTTCTATATATAAGAGGCTGGTTTCTAAAGTTATTTGGCCTGCAGGTTGATAAAAATAAATCATTTGTATCAAACTGTACTTAAAAGAGGCTACAACTCAGCCATTCCCTAATAAATATTCTACCTCGCAATACTTCAAATCTTTCCAACAGGGAAAGACAGAGTACTCTCATTATTGGCATAGCCAAGAATTAAAAATGCTTCTCATTTTAGTTGATGAAAACTACCAATCAATTATATAGCTAAAGCTGGAAAAATGTGATTATAAAGAAGTGTTTTGCTCTAGTGGGACATCTAAAGTGCATGGAGCTACCCTCTTCTTCATGGTAGTGGATTCTTTACTTCCCTAGTGCAGTAACCGCTATGTTGGGAGCATCCACAAGTAATTATTATACTCCACTCATTAAATACACTACCCACATGGTAGAGTTGATAAATTATTAAGTGTTAATTAAATACATTATAGATAGGGTCCTTTTGCTGTAAATTCCACGCTAACTGCATTTCTTAGCTGCAAAAGGATCTGTCAAATGGTTAACTTATGTATCTCTCCAAATAGTATATTTTAGATTGCTGCATTTTAGATACTTCATTTAGATTCAGATAAAACTGTTATATGTGTCGAGATTTGTCATGTCATGTTTATTATTGAGCAAATGCCTACAATAAATACTCGAAAGTTTGGTATCCATTACCATACAGAAAATCTGAGAGATCTGCATTTGGTGCATCTCTCTCTCTCTCTCTCTCTCTCTCTCTCTCTCTCTCTCTCTCTCTCTCTCTCTCTCTCTCTCTCTCTCTCTCTCTCTCTCCGCCTTTTATATGGATTTAGAATCTTTATCATGAAATATTCAACCACTTTAGTATAATGAACTTGACTTCATTGGATTTCTAGCTTGTTTTAAAGGGGAAAAAAAAAATCAACTTACAACATGAATTCATGGCTTCAATTCTCTACAGTCACAATCATTATACATTCACACTTACAGAATATTTTTCAATAGGCTCACATTTGCTTGACTTAGTGAGTCTCTTACTTGGTTGCTTATTTTGCTGATGGTTATTTATTAAATTTCTATGTTCTTTGTGCTTTAGACCAACTATGGATATTTCTTGTTTATTGCGCTTTTCTTGCTTGTAAGCAGAACCTGGTTTTTTAATTCATTCTGGTGAGATGCTTATTTTTCTTCTACCAACAGACTCAGCAGGACTCTAGAACGGCAGTATGAATGTAAATATGCGCTAGATTGTTATTCCTTTTTATCTCTAAGCATTAAAGGAACTAGCATTTCTATTATCAGTTTTGACTTTTGACTTTTGTTTCTTGTTTATTGCACTTGACTTGCTTGCAGGCAGAACCTATTTTTGTTGATAGATAGAGCTAGAACCTATAGGTATCGCGAGGTATGCATTATTTGGATCTTCTCTTCTCTTTCTGTGTTTGAAAAATTGTTTTTTGTTTTTCTTCTTGTTTGGTTTTATAAACTAATTTGTGCATGTTTATGCCTTATATATTAGTCCATCTTTTATACTCCTATCTTTGATGTTGAACGGTTCAATTTGGCATCAAATTACAGCTAGTTTTCATGCTTTACCTCTATTGTGGTTAAGTTTTTCTTTCTTTCTTTTTTTAATTATAATGGTCTAATTTGAGAAAAATTCAAATAATAAAAATAATCATTACAACACTTTTGTAGCTTTTCAACATGGAGGGTGTGTGACAGAAATTTTCTACTAATCTACTTACATACTTTGACGTTATGATGGATAGATAATCATAATTGGTTTATCTATTGATTTGCCAGCCATATTATTTGCAAATTTTCAAGCATTGTTCTTTTCCCTACTTCATTAAAGAAGATAATCTTTCGTAAATATAAAAAGATAAAAAGTTTGAATTCATTAAGCATTACACCATAAACTATTGATCGCTTGATATAATTTAATTTGTAAGATTATAATTTTAAAATTTATTTTTTAAATCAAATTATGCAATGCTGATGATGTGTAGTGTAAAAATTTTTAAATATAAAAAAGTAATATTTCACAAATAATTATCTTTATTTTTTGTCATTAGGAATTTATTAATATTATGTAATATAAATAATACGAAATTATGCTCTTAATAGATATAATATTAATTAGAAAACGTGGCAATCCAATTCTTCTCACAGGAGACCTAGGCCAACATGTTTGAGAAATACTATAATATAAAGGAAATTTCATAAAAGAATCCCACGTATTGATAATGTACTGAACCGCTTGATGTTAAGATATTTTGATAAAAACCATTAGTCGAGAGCCACATACCGGATTGATGATAAGATATTTTCATAATGATAAGTCACCACAGGTGTGATGCCATGATAGGTCGAGTTTAGATTACGTGTTGAATTAATGCTTGGACCTGCATCCAGCCACCATGAGTAATGATAAATCTCTGTTCTTGATATATAGTTGACTCCAGTACTCTAAATTACGAGTCTACGACTTTTGTGGAAACAAAAAAGAACAGAGATTCGCTTCATCAGTTGAATTAATGGCTAGCTATACCATAAAATCGCTAAATAATGATTATTCAAATTATTATAAATTAAATAAATTGATTTATTCTCCACCAAAATCACTTAAAAATGACCCCATGACTATTCAATAATTTCATTTCTAGTAAGTAGGTTAATTTTATTTATTTTTAGATATTATAAATGATATAAGATTTGAGAAAAACTAAATAGTAAAAATAATAATTAGAACATTTATATTTTGCCATTGTGTTTGGTAGAAATGTTCCAAGTACTCCTCTATTTACAATACTTTGATGTGGTGATGGATAGAGAATCATAAATTTATTTGCAGGTTTTCAAGCCTTACTTTCTATCTTCCATCTTTCATTAAGAAAAACAATATTTTGTTAATACTACAAAAAAAAAATGTTTTGTTAATTTTCACAACTAATTATCTTTATTTTTAATTAATTATAAAGAATTTAATATTATGTATTATAAATAATTGAAGTCTTCTCACAGGAGACGACCTAGGACAACATTGGCCAAAAAAACAGAGATGAGCTTCATTAATTGTCTCGGTTTGATCACTTGACTTGCTTCATCATCAGTTCTCTTTATCTGTCTGAGAAGTTAGAGAAGTCGGCGACGACCAAAAGCGAAAGCGTCTATTTGGGTAATCTCCTTCTTTTTCTTAATTTCTCTTAATTTGTTCGATAATCTCCTATATATTTTTATACCTTATTGAGAATCATTTCTGTCTTCTTTTTTTTATTTAATCAATTTTATTGTATGCCATATATCACATTAAAGTATTTATATATTCAGTTGATCTACCCCTTTAATTTGTGAGTCTCCCTATACATTAAGGTATTAAAGTTCGTACTATTATCTTTATCTTATTCACTTAATTTGATTCTATAATTATCTACTTGGATCATTTATTTCAGAGGCTTTTTTTTTTACCCTGATCTAATTTCATGCTATTTGTACCTCTTTGTTTTGATCTACTGTATGTGATACGTGAAATCAACGAAACGTCAAATAATGATAAATCTCTGCTCTTGATCGATGACTCCAGTACAGAGAAGTTGGAGACGGTGCGCGGCGACCAAAAGCGAAAGCGTTTGTTTGTTTGGGTAAGGAAAACATTAACCATCACCTTCTTTTTCTCTCTTTTTTAATTTTTTCCATAATTCTCCTATTTTTATAGCTTATAATATTGAGAATCATTTTTTATTTTTTATATCAAGAAACAAAAAACAAAATGATAATTAAAAGATGATGAATGATATTTTTATTATATATATTTTTAAGCTTACAAATATTTATTACATATGGACTATCACTTTATCTATATGTGAGAGCCAAATGCAGTTTGCTTTGCATTAATTTCATCCACAGGAGAGGTGATGCTTAATTAATTTCTATTAACTTATCCGTACGTGCGTGAGTACCATCAATTATCTTTATCTTATTCACTTCATTTGATTTTGTATTAACTATCATCAGACTGCTCATCTAATCTCATTATGATTACCCAGGTTAGTCTTGAGCCACGTCTATATGGATCATATATATATATATATATGAAAAGTGCTACAACTACAAATTAACAAATTTCATAAAAATTAATTCACACTTACGTGATATTATATGATATCTTGGATCTACTTTATAATAAAAATAAGTTTATTATCTAATATACTAATCAAATTACGTCAATTTGTGAGTTTACTTTTGTATTATTCATTTTTGGCCAAAACATTTCCCATTCCATATATGCTATCTACACCTCTTTGTTTGGAATATGGAGATATTAATTAATTAGGATATAGACATTAACTATTAGGAAAATACTTTAACCATAAAAGTAAATTTACAAACTGATATAATTTGATGTGATATGTCAATTTATAAAGTTACTTTTATATAAAGTACTAGTTCTAATGAATTTCATGAAACCATATCATTTTGTAGATTTATTTTATGTAATATCTTTGTGTTTGAAGGTGTTCTATAATTTTTATGTGTAGTTCATCAGCGCCTAATGCACTCAACCTGTTACAGACAAAATTGATCATGCATGCCTTGCTGATTTGGGTATTATTTTTCTATGTCTATATATAATGTATATGATATGGTTAACTTATTTTGAATGACTAATGATGGAGTTTTTTTTTATCATGGTGGGTACGTAGGTAATTAATTTGTTTAAACTTTTAATGCTAATGCTAATTTTTCATCTAACGACTTTAAAAGAAAGAATTTATAAAATTGAATTTATTTTTATTTAAAAGAAAGTTAATTTTATAAAATTAAATTTATTTTTAATTAAATTATATGATTATGTTGATTGATTGAATTTATTTTTTACTAGATTATATAAGAAGAATATGTTCTAAACTTTTATTCTAAATTTAAAGAAAACAAATAGCTAAATAATACAACAGTAATAAAAGCGACGGATATCATTACTTTTATCTTTTTAGCTTACTATTCCGGCTGAACCAAATAAACAGACTACCGCTTTTCATCCGTAAAGGTGTTGGTCGGAGAGCCAAATATTTGCCTTGCATAACCAACCCATGCATGCGTGCTGTAGTACCACCAATTATCTTTTATTCTATTTACTAATTAATTTGATTTTGTAATTAATTATCTATCTTTGTTTTGAGTATTGAGATACTAATTTGTCATGATATTGACATTTTTATGTATAGTTAGTTCATCAACTAATGCACTCAATTCGGTGCATACAAAATTGATGCATGGCTTCCTTGTTGATTTGGGTATTATTTGTCTACAAATAATATATATAATACGATATGGTTAATTTACTTTGAATGACTGATAATGGGGTTTTAATTTGTTTGCTAGCTGCTTTACTAGGGTACTTATTTTACTTCCTTTCTATTAATTTTTAAAGTTGTTAAATGAAAAAATTAGCATTAGTATTAAAGTATTCTAATTAAGTTGCCCACAAAATTGGCCCATATTTTTATAATGTAACTGTATTGTAGTAAGTAGTACTCTTCTTAATTTGTGTAAACAGGTCCGGAGCTGGAAGTCAATTAATTAATTGTGAGATGGAAAAATCAACAAGTTATGGTCAAGAAATTCAACCAAAAGTGGCAACTACTGCCTTAGTCACAAATGGAAATCAAAATCATGCTGAAACTCATCAATTGGATCAGAAAGTTGCAAACACTTTGAGTAGTGGAAATGGAAATCAACATATAGAGTTGGTAATTAGCATCAAAGAAATGGTTGAAAGCAGCTTGGACCCTCCCTTATCATCAAACGAGTGTTGTATCTACAGGATTCCAATTGATCTTCTCAAACTGAATGAAGAAGCCTACACTCCTCAGATTATATCGATAGGGCCTTTCCACCATGGCAGCAAAAGATTAGAACCCATGGAAAAGTTGAAATTGAAATATTTTAAGAGATTCCTGCAGCGGATTGACTTCAATGTGGAGATTTTAGTAAATGATATAAAGCAGCATGAAGAAAGTGTACGTGGTTGTTATGCAGAAAGCATCAAGCTTAGCAGTGACGCTTTCGTGAAACTAATTTTGGTGGATGGTTGCTTTCTTATTGAGCTTTTCTACGAACTAAGGTTCCAAGGAGCATATAGTGTTAGTTGTGAGAACCTGTTAAATCCCTTATTGTTGGAAAGAATTATTTTGGACTTGAAGCTACTTGAAAACCAACTTCCTTTATTTGCTCTTGATATATTATTCAGGCTTGCATGTGCACCGGATGATGATGAGCATCCTTCCTTCACTTCGCTTGCAATTAAGGCTTTTGAGGTCTATAATGATTGGCAATTTCCTGAAAATCGTGAAGCGCAACAAATTAGACACTTTGTTGATTTGACCAAAACATTTTTTGTTCCATCATCAAGCCAACTATTGTCACCACAGGAAAGCAATGATCTTCCTAGTGCTGTTCATTTATATACTGCAAGCCAATTGTACAAGGCTGGAGTGAAGTTTAAGGTGAGTTCAAGCAAATGTTTATTTGACCTGAAATTCACCAACGGAACATTGGAAATTCCATACATTGGTCTTGATAATACCACAGAGACTATTTATCGAAATGTCATAGCATTTGAGCAATGTCATTATCCATGTGATTCACATTTTACAGACTACATTGTGCTATTAAATTTATTAATCAACACTCCCAAAGACGTGGAATTACTTATTAGAAAAGGAATCATCATGAATGGGCTTAGCAACAACGATGCAGTGGCATCTCTTTTTAATGATCTAGGCACGAATATATCATATGATGGATGGGAATGTGCTTATCGTGGTTTATTTCGAGATTTGAATGCATTCTATAGTAACACTAAGCATACTTGGAAGGCTACCTTGAAACGTGATTATTTCGGCACTCCTTGGAAAATAGCTTCTACTACAGGTGTTATTACCTTATTGCTTCTCACTCTCGTACAAGCCATATGCTCCATCATCCAAGTTGTGAAGATGTGAAGAAGCTTTGTGCATGAAATTCTGGTAGGACATAAAATTTTATTTTACTCATATTTAGAAATTGATTTGTTAGATTGCTAGCTATAAGTTAGAAAACTTGAACATAACATGCACAAAGATAAGTACTATTTGAAATAATATGTTTTATCTTCACTTTCTTCATCTATTAGTACAAAGCCTCATCTCTGAATGTTGTATAAATACACCCTCATATGTACAGAACATATGCTGCACTAATATCTCTAACTTCATCACATTTTTAGAGCCACATGAGAGGCCTTGGATTCTGTGGTGATTTATTTGTTGCTAAGTTTTGTTTTCCTCATTGCTTACTTGGACAAGTTTTATGGCTGCCAGTGTGTACAAACGGTTCGATAAAATGCCTGAACCCAAGGCCGTACAACATACGCTTAGAATATACAAACTCATAGCTTGATGTTATCACACTCATGATTTACATGATGTCCAATGAATTGTATGATATCAATGTTCTCTTTGCAATCAAGTTTTGGTTGCTTGATTTGGAAAAATTTGTGATTTACCATATGAAAACAAGTTCGGTCAAAGAGGAACTAGATTTAGTTCAATTGTTAAATTATGTTTTTTTTTTTTTTTTATTTGTAGGAACACTTACATGGGCTGGGGCTGAGAATGGAGAAAAACATGCAACAAGAGTGAAGGTCATGCTATCAACCTGATGGATTCGAATGAAGTGATTTGTGTGTCTTTGGTTCTTATTAAAATACAATTTTATAGCTTTGTTATTATTGATACAGTTTGGATAATGGGCTTGCATTTATGAGAATTTATCTATATTTGCTCTCATAATTAATTGTCTTGTTGTATTTCTATATAATAGATTCTTTTTTATTGTCAATGATGGAACGAGAAAAAACTACATTTGAACATAAAAAGGGAGACCATTCAAATTTGGCTAAAATTCCATTATGTTTATTATTTGTCTTAAGTTTTAACAATAAAATATTCAATTGTAAAAAGAGTAAAATTACAATATCTATTTGCATAAATATTTGGGGACCAAATTATTTTTATTTTTTTAAAAAAAATGGAATTATTAGTGTTCGAACAATTATTAGGGATGAGGAAATTTCATCTAAAAAAATTATGTTTGAATGTTATTGTTGGCGTTTGAACACATATTAGGCACAAAACAATTTTCGTCCAAAAGAATCCACTCAAAAGCTTTTGAATAGGTTGGAAAATTTTCATCCCAAAGAAAATTTTTTGAGAAGAAATTTTGAATTTTGACCAAAAAAGATTTTTGGCACGGAACTTTTGGGACAAATTGGAGATGGAATTGTTTTCTTCCCAAATTAATTTCAAGGTTGGAATGGAAAGTTTTTGGAACAAAAATAGTCATCCTTAAAAAGAAATTTTGTTATAATGATTTTCATTATTCCACGATATGGTATGAAGTGATGAATAGATAAGTAAAAAGCAATAAATAATTTTTCAATCATTGAATGTTACATTAGATATGATGAAAAAAGGATAATAAATGACATTTTTTTCTTTAAAATTATGATTTTACTGTAATATATAGCAATATATAAACATACGTTTAAATCTTCACAATTTTCATTCATAATTGTTCAAAGTCATGATGCTGTTGATAAAATGAAATAAGGGAAACAAATATTTTGAGACTTCCTTTAATTTTCCCCTTTTATTGAACAACCAAATAGAGTGTAGACCGGACCAAGCTATGAAGAAAGTTGATAGATAAGGTTGCATCAAATTTTTGCTTTTGTAACTCTTGCAAAATGCATCTTTTATTTTCGTTTTGAATTTCTTTTTCTTTTCTTTTTTCACTCACTTATTTTTTTTAATAATGATATTTGTACAACTATTTTACAATATAGTTTACAACTAACGAATATAACAGTACAACTTCCTAAAAATAGTTGACTTGTAAAACATACAAAAAATTTAGTAGTAAAATAGTTGTATGATAAATCATGTGTTTCCTTAGTCTTTTATTTTTATCACTGTAATGGTGTTGCTTAAAAAACTAAAATTGAAGAAGTTAATTCTCTTTAAAATATGTGGGCCCTTCAAAATTATAATCTTGGCTTTGTCCCTTATTGGGATTCAATTTTTGCTCATCTCATTGCCAAGAAAACCCATTACAAATTTGAGAGTAACTTTAGTTCAGTGCAAAGCTCATTTTTACACCTGCCAATTGAAAACTGACATGTAATATTTTCATTGATTTTAATATATATGTGTGTGTGTGTGTGTGTGTGTACACGCACGCGCGCGTGCCCTATCTTACCTTCGTATTTTCTTCTTCGCCATGGATATATATGGCAAAAAAACATTGATGCAACACAATGTCATTGCTATGCCCAGCAAATTCACATATCTCGTCACCCAAATTGTGGATTAGGTATTTGGTTGAACTCATTACTCTTATTCATAGAGATCATGGGGTATGAAGAATTAGGTAGTAGGAATGCAATTTTGATGAAAACAACAATGAGTGTAAACATCATGATGAACCAACAACTAAATTATGGAACAAGATTCTGAACTAGGCATCGTATACAAATCAATTCATTGTGGAGAAAATTAACCTATTAGATAAGAAACTTAAAATTGGTTAAATAGTACTTTTCTCCATTTTCCTAGAAGCCATACAGAGAGGGAAAAACAGTGTTACAGAAAACTTTAAGGTGAAAAGGAAAAGACTTGTCATTTTATGAAGAATTGAAAAGGAATAAAAGATGGTTGAAAAGTTAAAATAATGAAAACTGGCCCATGCAGGTCTCAAACCTGCAACATTCAAACAAGTTCAATGAGAATTGGCGGAGTAAATGAAAGGCATGAAAACCCCCCTCAGCCCAATAGGTTGAGCCCAATAAAAAATAAGAAGTCCATCTCTCGGCCCAAAACCCCACAAGAAAGAAAAAGCCCATATCACGGCCCAACGACTCAGCTGGCCCGACCAAGAGACCCTTGAAATGATAAAAATAGGGATTGAGGAAAATGATGAAGCTCTGATAAAGAGTTGAGGAAGGCGAGCACTGCCCACGTAGGCCGAGAGGTCACCAACAAAACTATCTGAGGCTCCCACCGCATAACTAACCTTCCTCCGATACGCAATACCACAGGGGGTGTCTCAAGCACGCCCTAGGTACTCATGAGTTTCAACTTGAGGATGTGTGGGAGAAGTAACCATCACCTACACCCAGAGACTGGAAAAGGCAGGCACCACCAACACAGGTTGAGAGATCGCCGACGTGCTTGTTAGAGACCCAAGCCGCATTAGCCACTCTTCTCCGATACGCTATGTCGCATTAAATGCTCTACGTGGCCGAAGCATGAGGATGATGGGACCACCTTGGCAACAGGTGCGAGATGTTCCCCCATACCCAATTTAAAGGAAGACCAACAAGTACATACTAACTTAGGCAATAATCCTTTATCAAGATTTCGACCAAGCAAATTAACTTAGGCATCAGATGGTACCATGACCACCCTCAAGCCTTCCTTTGAGTTTGTGTTGGTGTAGGTTAGCTGTCCATTCCCTAGTTGTCTGAGGAGACCTTGCGATACGTATGAACCATGTCCAAAATAGTGTCACCGTTTGTGGGATGTTCTTTCCTACCCAACTAACGTGTACTTTGTATACCAGTGGCAACTCAGACAACTTGAGGCTTGGAAGGCTTGTCCCGAACCATGGACACATTACTAATGGAGAAAGACGAACTGGTAAAAAGGTTGATGGCACAAGTGGAAGCACTACAAAAAGAAAATGAAGCTTTGTGAGAAGGCCCTCTTAGACCAGTGGAAGACCTGGAGCCAAGCCACAATCAGGAGGAGGAGTCACGTAGGGTAATCATAGATGATGACGAGGGAGATAAGAAAAGAATACAATAGGAACTCCAAAAGCTCCAAAATAAATACCAAGAGATGGAGAGGAGAGTAGGAATATCCTCATTCGAGCTTCGTGGATCAAATGCTCGCTAGTACCAGTTTACCTTACAGTGCGAGCGTGATGGCAGTGTCGTTGCCATCGAAATTTAGAGTCCCCTAGATAGACCTGTACAATGGATCTAAGCATCCCTTGGAGCATTTGGACACTTTCAGGGCACACATGACCCTACACAGGTTTCTTGGAGAGGTCACCTGTCATGCGTTCCCAGGATAGCTTCCCTCTACCATGAATAGAACTTAACGTTGACTCCACGACAGGACATAAGATGTTGAGCTTCATGGACACTTATTCTGGGTACAACCAGATTCGGTTGAACTCTGACAATGAGAAAAAACCATTGTTCATTACCAATAAAGGCCTCTATTGCTACAAAGCTATGTCGTTCGACTTAAAGAATGAAGGGATAACCTACTAGTGACCGGTGAATGGGATGTTCAAGGAGCAGATTAGCTGCAACATGGAAGTATATGTGGAAGACTTGCTGGTCAAAAGCAAAACCCTCTCTTAGCACCTAGCCAATCTCCAGGAGGACTTTGTAGTATTACGACGCTACTAGATAAAGCTCAATTGAGAGAAGTGTGCTTTCGACATCTGCTCGAGAAGATTCCTTGGCTTGCTGGTGTCGAAAAGGGCATATAGGTGAACCCAAAGATAGTGGATGCCATCCTGTCTATGGCACCACCCCGAAGTATTAAGAATGTATAGAGGCTAACTAGAAGAATAACCGTACTCAACAGGTTTGTGTCCAAGTCGATGGAAAACTGCCTTCCCTTTTTTAAGGTGTTGTGGAAGGCCCAAAGTTGAAACGACAAATGCAATAGGGTGTTCTAGGCCCTCAAGACTTACCTTTCAAACCCTCCCCTTTTGAGCCAAGCCAAACCGAGGAAAGTCTTGAGCCTATACCTGTCGGTCTCCCCACATGCAGTGTCCTCAGTCTTAGTTTGCAAGAAAGGGGCTACAAAAAGTCTAGTTTTTTACACCACCCGAGCCTTTCGGGGTGTCGAGGCAAGATACTCGAGCATTGAATAGCTTATCTTTGCATTGGTGACAACATCTAGGTGGCTACAGCCATACTTCCAGGCTCACCCAATATGTGTCCTCACAGAAACTCTTGTGAAGAAAATCCTCCAGCTGCCAGAAGTCTCGGGTCAATTGGTCAATTAGGCCATCGAGTTGAGTGAGTTTGACTTTGACTACATCCCTCAGGGCACTTTGAAGGGGCAGGTGTTGTCAGACTTTATGTCGAAATTTACTGGTTTTCTAACAGAGCCATAACATGAACCATCCTTGAAGCCCTGGCATGTCTTTGTAGACAGCTCATCAGGCCGGGCTGGTGGGGGAGTACAATCACATATTGTTGCGGATGAAGGAAGGGAGTAAAACTATGCCATCCAATTGGCATTCATAATCCCAAACAATGAGGTAGGGTATGAGGTATTTTTGGCTGAATTGATGGTTGCAACATCTCTAGGGCCGAGGAGATAAAGGCCAGAGCAGATTTCTAGGTGGTTGTCAATCAAGTCCAAGGAGAGTTTGTGGAAAAAAGTGAAAGACAGAGAAAATATTTACAGGAAGTCAAATAAAGACGCACCAACTTCCGATACTTTCAAATTCAGCAAGTCCTAAGGGCCAAAAATACAAAGCTGACAGGCTAACCAGAGATGCATCTGGGCAAGAAGGCTACTCCTTGCCCGAAGAGACTATAGTTAGAACCATGAAAATCCCCATGATAGGAGCTGAAGCTTTTGAAATAAAGGTGGGAATACCTAAATAGACCGATGGGATAGTTAGATACCTAGAAGTGGTAAAAGGGAAAAAGTAAGCACAATGTCCCTTAAATAAAGGGGGTGCGACGATTAACGTCTATCACCCTGTTTGAGAGAATGGAATGCAGATCGACTCAAATCCCTTGAAACACATGATATGAAGAAACATGGGAGGAGGCCAAACGACATTCTCAACGAAGTTTGAGAAACTGAATCGACGGATTAGAAATAAGAAATTCAAAAATAATAATAAATGGTAAAAAGGAGGGAAAGCAAAAGGAATGGTGAGTAAGTCAATTCCCATCGAACAAATTTAATGAGAATTGGCGGGGTAAATGGAGGGGATGAGGACCCCCTCAACCCAGTAGGTTGAGCTCAATAGGAAATAAGAAGTCCATCTCTCGGCCCAAGGATCTATTATGCCTAGAACCCCATGAGAAATAAAAAGCCCATCTCACGGCCCAAGGATCAAGCTGGCCCGGCAAAGAGATGCTCGAAATGATAAAAATGGGGATCAAGGAAAATGATGAAGTTCTGATAAAGAGTTGACGAAGGCAGGCGCAACCCACGTAGGCTAAGAGGTTGCTGGCAAAACTTTCAAAGGCTCCTCCGCATAACTAACCTTCCTCCAATACGCAACATCACAGGGCGTGTCTTAGGCATGCCCCAGGTATTCATGAGTTGCAGCTTGAGGACATGCTGGAAAAGGTAGGCGCCGCTGACACATGCTAAGAGATTGTCGACGTGCTTGTTAGAGACCCATGCTGCATTAGCCACTCTTTTCAGGTATGCTACGTCACATTAAATTCTCTAGGCAACTGAAGCATGAGGATGATGGGACCGCCCTAGCGACGGGTGCAAGATGGTCCCCCATACCCAGTATAAAAGCGTACCACCAGGTACATACTAACTTAGGCAGTAATCTTCTATCAAAATTCCGATCAAGCGAATTAACTTTGGCATCAAAGGTTCCCTTGACCACCCTTGAGCCTTCCCTTGAGTTTTTGTTGGTGCAGGCTATCCATTCCCTAGTTGTTTGAGGAGGCCTTATGATACGTACGAAACACGTCCAAAACAAATACCAAGAAGATAATGTTTCACGGATAATTATTTATATTTTTAATTATTCAGTTTTTAATATTGTGTAATATATATAATTTAATATCTTTTTTTAAATTAGAAAACATGGCCAAGTCTTCTTACATGAGACCTAAGCCACGCGTGCTACTGCACATACATAACATGACACAATTGTTATTTAGCTGGCATTGACTAGTGTATTAATTTTCATAATGATGAGTTACCCCGTGTGTCATGCTGTTATACATTTTAAGTACCACTTTTGTAAAAAAAAAAATAATGGAGGAGTTTTACTTTGGCTATTTTTTTAGGTCTATAAATAATTTGTCTAATATGATATGGTTAATTTACTTTGAATGACAAATAATGGAGTTTTAATTTGTTTGTTGCTTACTAGGGTACTGATAATGGAGAATATGGTTTGCAAAAAACCAGATCTAATATTGGAAACCATGAAGATTAAAAGTACAAAGAAAAACCTATATAGAAATATAGGAGACGCACTTGACGAAGGGAAGGCCTCATTCCAAGAGGGCCTTGGAAGATTGAATTTAGAAGCAGAAGATGGGAGCAACAGGGGAGAGAGAGGAGCAATAGAGGGGATGAGATGGGTTTCTAAAATTGGGAGAGAAGAGAGAAGCATTAGCGGAAGAGAGAGAGAGAAGCAACGGATGGGGAAGAGCAGGAAGTCCATCTGAGAGAGAGAAGAGAGAAGAATGGGGAAAGAAATGTGGATTTATGTTTCGAAGAATGACGTGGCTTCCAAACCAAATTTGTCTATGTGTGCGGTGTGCTATGGGGGAATCAGCCTCCAAATAGATTTATGCATGTTTTAAAGTTCAATGACATTTTTTTTCCAATTAGCATTTATCAAATTTGAATATTTAAATATTTATCATATATATAAAATGTTTATAGCATAAAATCCCTAACTAATGGCTAGGATTCGAAGAAACCCGTCAAGTGTTAGAAATTTCTATAGAAATTAAATAAGAGTGGGGCTACTGTGCCGCCCCACTCATACTGCTGAGCGTACCACTCAGTGGTTTTTTTCACATTTTTAATCATTAAGTAAAAAAAAATGTATCAATACACTTAAAATCACTTCCTTAATCATCAAGTAAAAATATATATATATATATATATATTTGCATGCTCAGGCGGCACACAAGTTTTTCCCATTAAATAAATTGATTTACTCTCCACAAAAATCACTTAAAAATGATCCCAAGACTATTACAATAATTTCATTTCTGGTACATAGATTATTTTACTTTTTTAGCCATAAATGATATGAAATTTGAGAAAAATTCAATTAGTAAAAATAATCATTAGAACACTTACATTTGCCACTGTGAACTCTTGTAGCTTTTCAACATGGAGGGTGTGTGACAGAAATTTTCTACATATCTATTTACATACTTTGATGTTGTGATGGATAGATAATCATAATTAGTTTATCTATTGATTGGCCAGCCCTTTTATTTGCAAATTTTCAAACGTTACTCTTTTCCCTACTTCGTTTATAAAGATATAATATTTCATAAACATAAAAAGATAAAGAAAAATGCTTCTTGCAACCGACGAGGAGTCTTCATGTCATTAAATGAAATGTTGTATTTCATTTTTACATTAGAGTAGGCGGGGGAGAAGAAAATTTAGCTAACACATGGGGACTCCAAAATGCTCTTTGCTCTTCCACTCTTTTGTAAAGTTCTCAAACCGTCAGCTTCCTCCTCTCGATCTACTGCTCCTGCTTCTTCCCAGATGATTGAAATGCTTACAATGTAAATTCTCTGTGTGAGATGTGTGAAATGCTTTCACTCAAATATGAAACTTTTCTCATATCTTCTTCCTGAGGTTCTACTTTTTCTCATATGTTTACTGTCTGATCGATTATCTTCTTCTTGAGGTTCTATTTTTCTCAAATTTCTCTCTTTTTTTTTAAATTTTTTTTATAGATGCTTACGTGGCAATCAGCTAGTTACACGCTGGTTGTACGTAGTAGTTTTGAAAGATAAAAAGTTTAAATTCATTAAGTGTTACACTACAAACTATTGATCACTTGGCATAATTTTATTTGTAAAATTTAAATTTTAAAATTTATCTTTCAAATCAAGTTATGTCACATGGATGATGTGTAGTGTAAAAATTTTCAAATATAGAAAAATAATGTTTCACGAGTTATTATATTTATTTTTAGTTATTATTATGTAATATAAATAATATGACATAATGTTCTTAATTTATATCTTCTATATATAAAAAGTGTGTATGAAACGGAAAATCTTGTTTTAACGGTTTTTCTTGTTTTTTCGTTAAAGTTAACACCGTTTGTTTAAATACGTGTGAATGTAATCGACATATAGAATGAAGACATAAATGTTGAGAGAGATAACATTCAATGTTGTTATATGATTTATTAATCACAATAATTACAATACTTAATAGTTTATATAATAATAAGTAATTAAAGATTAGTTATTATATTTTTATCTTTCTCCTCAACATATACACGTGTATTAGGTGCATAAGACGTGAATTCCTAAGTATAATACATGTGTATTATACGTTTCATTAAATCAGATTATTGAGTATTCTAAATTTAAAAATCTCATATAATATATAATACAAGTGTGTTTAATCAAAGTGTTTTTTTTTCCCATGGTAGTAGGACGTAGCTTCCACTGAGTCATATTCCACACGTGGGCTTGCTATGATGGGCACATGACAAAAGTCGTGATCCTTGAGCTAATCAAGAAAGAGTAAATTCGGCCAACAATTTCAAAATATATTTTAGGATTTATATATATGCTATATATAAAAAATATTATACCACAAATTTTATAAAAAGATTATGTTTTAACTTTATGTTGATCCTGATCGATTCAATCAACAGCAAAATAAGAATTTCAATGTTGTCTCTATTGATCGTCTACAGGATTACCTAAATTGATGAATTATACTACAAACATCAAACAACACATATTTTGAACTACCATTTGTGTTAGACTTTTATTAAATTTTTCG
This sequence comes from Carya illinoinensis, assembly GCF_018687715.1. Taxonomy (NCBI): domain Eukaryota; kingdom Viridiplantae; phylum Streptophyta; class Magnoliopsida; order Fagales; family Juglandaceae; genus Carya; species Carya illinoinensis. Next base: position 33,265,464 of record NC_056759.1, read on the forward strand.
TATACATCTTTGCTAAAATTATGGATGTTATAAATATGTATTAGATTATATGATATTTTGAACTAATTTTTTTATCTTCTCCAATATGCCTTAAATTATTAAGTGACATCAATAATTTTTATAAAATATATATTATTTTTTACAAATAATCATTTCATAAAATTAGACAAACGTGCTTTGCACGTTGCTCCCACCTAGTATATATATATATATATATATGTATATATATATTTGAGTTTTTCTAATCATTATTCTCATACACCACACATTTTTTTATTATTTTTATTATTTTTTTAAATTTTAGATTTATTTTTCTTAAACTAATTGAATTCATTTACTCATTATCCATATACTAAATATTTAACAAAATAAAGAAAAGAAAAAATAAATAAATAAAGGTGTGGTGTGTAAAAATGATGAATATAATTTTTTAATTTTCATAAAGATAAGTCACCACACGTGTGATGCCATGATAGGTCTTGAGTTTAGAATCTAAATTATGCTTGGTCCTGCATCCAGCTACCATGAGTAAAGCTGTGATATATGTGAAATCAACGAAACGTCAAATAATGATAAATCTCTAGCTGTTCTTGATTATCGTTAACTCCAGTACAACTCTAAACCACGAGTGTACAAATTTTGTGGAAACAAAAAAGAACAGAGACGAGCTTCATTGTGATCTCCGTTTGATCATCACTCGCCCGTTGATCTTACTCATGAGAAGATAGAGACGGTGTGCGGCGACCAATTAAAAGCGAAAGCGTTTGTTTGTTTGGGTAAGGAAAACATTAACCATCACCTTCTTTTTCTCTCTTTTTTTTTTTTTTGAAAAGAAACATCAAGTATCTTGTATTCATTCATCATTAGTAATTACATTTTTGTCCTTCAGTACATAAGGCTGTATACCTTCAGGACCCTCTTCAATCTATATTCTTTCCTCATTTACAGTAAAAGACATTTTTGCAAGAAAATGTGCTACACAGTTACTTTCTCTATATGAATGTATAACCTTCCAACTATCCCTATTTCTCAACACCCCTTTAATATCTTCAACTAATTGACCATGCCATTCCCAATTAGAATCAGGATCATTAACTGCTCTTATTACGTTTAAAGCATCCCCTTCAAATATCACCTTTGTCATATTCAATTCTGCACACAGTTGCATAGCACGCCACAATGCCTGCACCTCAGCCACTAGAGGATCACGCACATGCCTCTTTTGTGAGCATAATGCCACCAGCACATCTCCCTTCTTATCCCTCATTACTACACCAATCCCCATCCTGCCCTCTTTTGGCTTAATTGCAGCATCCCAGTTCACTTTAACTTGATCTTCTATAGGAGCTTTCCATCTACACAGACTCCTCCTTGTACTAACTTCGTTTTTCTTGCTTCCCTGCTGTTGGCCTTGTTGAAACTGAAGCAAGTTTTCTGCAGCTTGTTTGAAGATCAACTCAGGCTTTTCAAATTTGTTTTCAAAAACAAAACTGTTTCGCCTTAACCACACTCTTCTTAAAACCACTGCCATCAACTCCAGATCCTCTCTACTTAGCTTTGTACACCAGTCTGCCCATAACTCTTGCATCTCCCTTTCATTTGAGCTCCACTTCTGTACAGGACTTGAATTTTCTGCCCATACATCCATAGCTCCACCACAACTCCATAGAGCATGTGAGATAGTTTCCTTATGCAATTTACAAACTGGACAGTAATAGTCTTTAACTATCTTTCTGCAAAACAGGTTCAGCTTTGTAGGCAAACAGTTGTTTAAAGCTTTCCATATAAACATTTTAACTACACCAGGCACATTCATCTTCCACAATAACTTCCACATTTCTGTATTTTTGTTAGATACCTCCCCCTTTTCCTTGTTTTTTCTACAGACTTCAAGATGGTATGCACTTTTGACATTGAATTTCCCATTCTTTGTGTAAGCCCAAATTTGTTTATCTGGTAGCCCCGAAGTACTTATGGGTAAACTGCAAACTAATTCAGCCTCTTCTTCATCAGTATACCTTTTACCACTTCTTCCTTCCATGTCTTTGTGCTCTCATCAATTAAATCTGCAACCTTTGCATCTGCATCAATTAGTATTCTTGGTGATTGTACCTGCATAGTGGACAGTTTTGGTAACCATTTATCCCCCCATATGTTGATATGTCTTCCATTCCCAACTCTCCACACCAAACCTTCTCTTAATAGTCCCAAAGATCCCCATATGCTCCTCCACATAACAGAAGGTCTATTTCCCAAAATTGAGTCCATTAGCTTTGAATGCCTGAAGTACTTATCTTTTAAAACCATAGCAGCCATAGATTGAGGTTTTGTCAGGATTCTCCAACACTGCTTAGCTAGTAAGGCAGTATTGAAACTTTCAATTTCTCTAAATCCCAATCCCCCACCCATCTTTGCTGTCCCCATATTTGCCCAACTCTTCCAATGGATTTTATTCTCCTCATTCTTGAAACCCCACCAGAATTTTGCTATCTGAGCTGCAATCTCTTTACACAACTTCTTTGGAAGCTTAAAAACTGACATGTAGTAGGTTGGTATAGCCTGTATGACAGCCTTCAATAACACCTCCTTGCCCGAAGATGATAAGAACTGATTTTTCCAGTTGCTAATCCTCTTCCATACTCTATCCTTTATCACTCTAAAGGAGTTGTATTTAGATCTACCAACCATAATTGGCAAACCTAAATATTTTTCACAACTGTTCAGCTGCCTAGCTCCAATGTCCCTCATTATTCCTTCCTTAACAGTTTCTTGTGCTCTTTGACTGAAGAAGATTGTTGTTTTATGCTTATTCAGACTCTGCCCCGAGGCCTCTTCATACAATTCTAGAATGCTCCTTATCTTCTTCCATTCCTTCCAGCTGGCCTTCCCAAAGATGATGCAATCATCGGCAAAAAGCAAGTGAGTGACCCTTATACCTCCTCGTGCCACAGCCACACCTCTTAATTCTGATCTCCTTTCTGCCTTATTTAACATTGCACTTAGACCTTCTGAACACAAAAGGAAAAGATAAGGAGATAGTGGGTCTCCTTGTCTTAAACCTCTGGTAGGCAAAATAGTCTCACCTGGTTTTCCATTTACTAATGCAGCATATGATACTGAGGATATACACTGCATAATTAAACCAATCCACCTGCTGCCAAAACCAAGCTTTTTCATGACTGCCTCAAGATAGGACCATTCCACCCTGTCATATGCCTTGGAAATGTCCAGTTTTAACGCCATACTACCCCCCTTACTCCTCTGCCTTGTTTGCATTGAATGAAGTACTTCATAAGCTGCTATGGTATTATCTGATATTAGCCTCCCTGGAATGAATGCACTCTGGCTTCTTGAAATGATAGCATCCATTACTCTTTTCAGTCTATTGGTAAGAGTTTTTGCTATAAGTTTATATACAACATTACATAAACTTATTGGCCTAAACTCATTAACTAATTTGGGGTCACTGACTTTAGGAATCAGGGCAATATAGGTGTGGTTCAGGCCAACATTCATCTTCCCTTCATTTAAAAAGCTAAGCACTGCTCCACACACATCATTCCCTACTATATGCCAATAAGATTGAAAAAAGCAAGCTCCAAACCCATCGGGTCCTGGTGATTTTAAAGGCCCCATCATTTTTAAAGCCTCCACTACCTCCTCCCTTTTAAAATCCTTTTCCAAGGCTTCATTCATATCGTCTGTCACTCTTCTTTCCATATCACATAAGCATTTATTAATCTTTTCAACTCTAGGATTTGCTGTTTTATAAACCTCTTCAAAGTATTTCTTGAAAGCCTCAGCAACTCCCACTTGGTCAGACCTCAACATCCCCACTCCATCAACAATTGAAAGGATTTTATTTCTCTTTTTTCTCTGGTTTGCACATTCATGGAAAAATCTTGTATTTCTATCACCAAGACTGTACCAGTTCCTCTTTGCCCTTTGTTTCCACATTATATCCTCTTGCTCCAGCAACTCTCCCACCTGTTTCTGCAACCTTTTTAACTCTTCTACATTATGAAGTCCCAAATCTTCATGTACTTCCTTTATTTTCTTTGTGATCACCTCAATCTCTTTTACTCTTCCTCTATCTTTTCTTCTAAAACACCTGCTAAGCATTCCACTGCAGGCTCTCAATCGAGACTGTTCCAGTGTCAAAGAATCACCTGTCATAAGCCCATCATTCCACACTTGCCTTATCTTTAACTCACATTCCTCCTCTTTAGTCCAGCTTGCCTCAAATCTAAATGGAATCTGCCAATTTCTTTGTCTTTCAGTAACCCCTCCTGTTGACATCAATAAAGGCAAATGGTCTGAGCTTCTCACTGGAAGCCCTTCCACTCTTACTTCTCTGAACATCTCCTTCCATTCTCTATTGGCCACACATCTGTCTAACCTTTCTTTTGTGAAAGATAGGTCAGAATGTCTGTTACTCCACGTATAGAATCCATTACAGCATCCTAAATCATACAGTAAATTATCCTCCATCATCTCTCTGAATTGATTTAGTTGAACTTCAGACCTCTGCCTGCCCCCCACCTTTTCATTTTGGAAGAGAATCTCGTTGAAGTCCCCCATTACACACCATGGTATCTTCTCTTTTGGCTTCAGACTACGCAATAGGTCCCAAGATAACTTCCTTTTTCCAGTTTCAGGATGACCATAGAATCCTGTGAACATCCAATTCTTCCCCTTTCCTTCTTCCTTTATTTCAGCAGTGATATGCCAACTAGAGTAATTTTTAATTTCTACTTCATCACCATATCTCCAAAACAAAGCTAGACCTCCCTTCTTACCCACAGGATCAACTACAATACAGCATTCCATCCCCAATCTTTTTTTCATACTTTCTAATCTTCCTCCTTTAATCATAGTTTCAATCAACAAAATAACATTGGCCTTTTTTTCCTTTGCCATCAAGCAAAGGTCCTGAACTGTCCGAGGGTTGCCAAGCCCTCGGCAGTTCCAACTTATGAGATTCATAATGCCAGGTGGGGCTACTCAGCAGCCACCACCCTTTCATTTTGTACCCCTTCAGTCTCCATTTCTACAGGCAAAACCTCCTTTAATTTGGCCTTCTTTACAACACCCTCATCCCTCTCAACCCCTTCCACACTCTCAAAACTTCTTTTATTTTTAGGATTAAGAGTAATCATATTACCTGCATTAGGTCTGGCTCTTGCTCTTCTTTTCCAACTGCCTTTTCTTCCTCCCCAAGAGCTCTCTTTCTGAAAACTAACTTCCTCCATAGCCATCACTGAGTTATCACCTTTCACAGATAGCTTTAAATTTGAATCACTTAAAGCCTCAATTTGAACTACTTCTTTTGAACCCTGGCTCATACTGTCACAATCCACTCCTTCCTTCATTCCAACCAAGTTACTAAGTAAATTATTCTCCCCTTCCACCTCAGTATCCACTTCTTGCTCATCCCCTCCTGCACTTCTTTTAACTGCTTCCTCTACCCCTCTCCCATCATCAACCACTTGCTCATTCCTCTTTGAGTCTGAAAAGGAGTCTTGTGAAACCTCATTCTCAGCTTCATTGTCTTTCTGTTCCCATCTCCTCTCAATCCATCTACGGTTCCCTGGTATAGCTCTCAACCAGGAACCATATTGCATTTCTCCACTACTTATTCTCTGTTTGCTCATTGTCCCTTCCACACAACCCTCCTTTTCATGTACAATCCTACCACAGTGATAACACAGTTTAGGTAGCTTTTCGTATTGAAAAGGAATCCACATTGTTTTCCCCTCTACTTCAAGTGTTCTTCCCCTAGCCAAAGGTTTCTTTAAGTCACATTCAATCCGAACCCTCAAGACTTTGCCCCACGCCAATCCATCCTCCTGCACATCTACTCCTTTCACAATACCAACCGATCCACCAATCTGTTCTCCCATGCCCCGAGTCATGCAACTAAGTGGTAAGTTCAGGATATGGATCCAGAAGCATTCCTTATCAAATTCTATTTGGTTCGGCTGTGTTTCACCATCATAAGTCTTTAAAACAAACAGATAGTGATCAAAGAGCCAAGGACACCCTCCCATTACCTTCTCTTTATCCCTTTCCGATGCAAAGGTGATTATAAAACAATTAAAACCAATGTCCTGAAACTCCATCGATCTCCCCACCCTCCATATCTTCTCCATCGTAGATCTAACTACTTCCCTCCCAATCTTCCTCTCCGAGCATATCTTGCCAACTACACTTCTCTTCCCTTTATTTTCTAGCTTTTCCGATAGCCTACAGTCAACTCCAATCGGCCTGTTTTCTTCCTCATTCAGCTTCAACCGCTCCCAAATCTTAGTCATCTCTTCCATTTCCTCACCTTTGCCCGCCATGACGTGCAAAGACACTCACCGTCTTCCTCCACCGTAGCAGAGGCCAACGGACTAACAAACTCTCCTCAGTCGTTTTCAGAGAAAACGGTTAGAGAGAGAGACTCAATATCCCCGTTATGACTAATGATATAAGTTTCTCTCTTTTTTAATTTGTTCCATAATTCTCCTATTTTTATAGCTTATAATATTGAGAATCATTTTTTATTTTTTATATCAAGAAACAAAAAAAAAAATGATAATTAAAAGATGATGAATGATATTTTTATTATATATATTTTTAAGCTTACAAATATTTATTACATATGGACTATCACTTTATCTATATGTGAGAGCCAAATGCAGTTTGCTTTGCATTAATTTCATCCACAGGAGGTGATGCTTAATTAATTTCGATCTATTAACTTATCCGTATGTGCGTGAGTACCATCAATTATCTTTATCTTATTCACTTCATTTGATTTTGTAATTATCATCAGACTGCTCATCTAATCTCATCATGATTACCCAGCTTTTAAAATTAGTGTCCAGATTCTCTTGACTTCCCCTTACTTTTTAAAAGCTGAGACTATCCCTCCATACTATTACTATCATCAATATTATCAGATATTAAATCTATATCGCCTCCAATTTCTAACCTTATTTTTCTTTTCTTCTCTTTGCTTTTTTTCATTTCATCAAGCAACTCCTTTATTTGCCATTTTACATCTTCAGAGACCTTTTTACATGCTTCTACATTGACTGGAATCCCAGCTAGATGATACTTCAACCGAGTGATCCCGCCACCTCTAATTACTTTATTACAATACAAACATTCAATATTATTTCTTGCCCCTAGCACTGCATGTGCATGGGCCCATGCTGGATCTTCTGATCTTATAGGAGCAAGTGTTGTAGATGTAGCACTAGTTGATTGACAACTAGACATTTTTATACTCTTATATAATAATTCATAATTCAACACTTATTCAAATTCAAGTGTTCAACACTTAATAGACTGAAACTTAACATAATTTACTTGTACTAAGTTTTCATTTTTAGTGTTAAGCCCCCAAAGACTTGATTTTGTTGAGAAAATATCATTGTAACAGTTAGATGAATGAATGGCCTTAGCTAGTGCACCTCACTAATCCAAGTTATCCAACATCTTTTATCATTTTTTATGAGTGGGTAATAAAAGCTCTGTTCTTTTTGGGGCAATTGAAGGAAAAAAAAAACAATGTTCCGTGTGGATAGAGATGGCTGATTCTGATTGCTAAAGTTAAATCATGAAATGTTATTTTTTTTATTTCTTATGAAGATTTTTTTTAATAAAAAAATAGAATTTAAGAAGTTGAAACTGAAAAATTGAAATACATTCATCATCGCTATCTTCAGGAATCTGAAATGAATGGCCAACCAAAACAACTGCAAACCAGCAAGTAAAATGGGACAAGCCATTCCCACTTAAGTGTGTACTGCGTAGGCCAAGAAGATTAAAAAAAAAAAAAAGTGTTGGCAATGAGATCAAAGAAGAGAAAAGAAAAGACCAAGAAGAGAGAGAAAAAAAAAACAAAGTGCAGGCAACGAGATCAAAGAAGAGAGAAGAAAAAAACCAAAGCGCAGGCAATGAGATTAAAGAAGAGAATAGAATAGACCAAGAAGAGAAATTGAAAAGGAGCAAAATGCCAAAATATCATACCAGTAGGCAGTAACCAAACTCTCCAAGTCCAGACTCTAGGTGCACAGCGGCTAAAGAAAGAAGAAATGGAATAAAAGTTAAAACCCTAAAGACTAATGGGCTAAATGACATAAATGGCCCTGACCGGTTAATTAAATTAAAAAACTGCCATAAGTAGATACATCGGCTCAGATGGACAGTACCGGACGAAATTCATATTTCGGCCGGAATCCGGAATACAGGCCGGTACCGGTCGGTACACCCAGTATTTTGTCCAGTAAGAAATATATATATTTTTTGTACCAGACCAAATACCGGTACGGTACGGTATCAAAAATGCCGTCCAGTCGGCGCCTGAGAGCCAAGGCCCCCGACGGCGGCCATAAAGCGCGCAACACACAAACCAACAACCCTAGCAAAGCAAAAAAAAGGAAAAGGGTAAAAAGGTCTACTAAACCCTTTCGTTTGCTGCGAACAACGTTGGAGCACCATCCATGCTCATTTCTCGTTGCTCTGTGAGCCACCATCAACCCTGGAAGCAACACCGTCGCACATTCTCCTCACGCCACCTTCTACAAACCAAAAAAGGGTCCATATTTTAAACAACCTGAAGTAGAGCAAAGGCTCCACGTGCATACCACCAACCGCAAGACTCTATCACAAGCGCATCCCGTGTAGGCCACCAACTGCAAGGCTGCACTGTATCTAAATATTTTTTATTATTAGAAGATAGATAGAGACGAGGGTGAGGGGAGGTGAGGGATCTGGAATCAACGAGAGAGAGACGAGGGAGGGAGAGAGATCTGTTTTGGGTACGATGAGGATGCATGCTGGGTTTAATGGATTGGCTACATGGCAGGAATATATTGGTGGCTAATTTCAGCCCTTTAATGGATGTATCGATTAGAAGTTATTCTCTTCAAAGTATATTCACCATCACCATCTTTTTATGATCTCTTTTTTGAATTTGTTCCACAATTTCCTATTTTTATAGCTAATCGAGAATCATTTATTATATTTTTAGGCTTATTAACTGTCACCCAACATCAACTTCTTTTAATTTTCTCACAGAATCAACTATCACTTCATCATCTGTGAAATATTTGCTTTATGCATTAATTTCTATGCATGCAGTGGTACCATCAATTTTTTTTTATTAAATCACTAATTACTTTGATTTTGTAATTATCATTAGACAACTGATCTAATCTCATCATGATGATGATCAAATTACCAAAATCAAGTTAGTCATAATTAGCCCCATCATCTATATATATGGATCTAATTCCATGCAAATATGCTATCTGGAGTACCCCCTTTGTTTTGAGTATTGAGATATTAATTTATTAGGATATTGACATTTTTATGTATAGTTAGTTCATCAGCTAATGCACTCAATTCGTTGCATATTGACATTTTTAGTAGGGTATTTATTTTAATTCCTTTCTTTTAAAGCCGTTAAATGAAAAAAATTAGTATTAGTATTAAAGCATTCTAATGAAGTTGCCCACAAAAATGACCCATATTTTTATAATAAAATTGTATTGTAGTCAATACTCTTCTTAATTTGTGTAAGCAGGCCGGGAGCTGGAAGCCAATTAATTATGAGATGGAAAAATTAACAAGTGATGATCAAGAAATTCAACAAAAAGAGGCAACTACTTTAGAGACCACTGAAAATCAAAACCATGCTTACATTCATCAATTGGATCAAAAAGCTCAAACACTTTGAGTAGTGGAAATGGAAATCAACATAGAGATTATGATCAGTTGGCCACCCTTTGGGTAAGGAGAACAGCATTTACCATCACCATCTTTTTCTGATCTCTTTTTTTAATTTGTTCCATAATTTCCTATTTTTATAGCTAATTGAGAATCATTTATGATATTTTTAGGCTTATTAACTCTAACCCAACAGTGACTTCTTTTAATTTTCTCGCGGAATCAAGCACATTGAAATAGACTATCAATTCATCATCTATGAAGTTGTTGGTCGAACAGCGAAATATTTTCTTTGCATTAATTTCTATAAAGTAATAATTTACCCATGCATGCAGTAGTACCATCAACAATTATCTTTTATCTTAATCACTAATTAATTTGATTTTGTAATTATCATCAGACTACAGATCTAATCTCATCATGATGATCACATTACCCAATTCAAGTTAGTCTTAATTAGCCCCGTCGTCTATATATATGGATCTAATTCCATGCATATGTGCTATCTGGACCTTTTGAGTATTAAGATATTAATTTATTAGGATATTGACATTTTGATGCATGGCTTGCTTTTTTTTTTTTTTTTTGAAATAGACTTCAATTCATGAATGAATGAAGGAAGTTACAGCTGTGACCAATAAGTCCGGGAACAAGCCCTTATTACAAGTCAACTACTCATCAGTTATACGCTCCCCCACACACAAATTTCCTTGTGCTGGACACTGTCTAAAAAACTTTAGAAAACTCTCCAAAAACACAGCCCTCCTGAGATACAAGACTCTGTAAAAACAGAGGTGTTCATCTCGGCTTGTCTGTGAGAAAAACAACTCATACCACTCCCACCCTTCAAAGAATGGAGAAATTTTCCACCCTCGTCCTCCAAAAAAGAACAGAGACTCACTACCCTCCTCCTCCAAAAGAAGAAAGGGAATAGCCTATTTCAAATTATTCTCATAAAAAACCCTACCACACAAAACAAAAAAACAAACACAACTAAAAAGGACAAACTACACTATAATGCCCACGCAGCTTCCCACCATTGTCGCCCACTATCACTGCAACCCATAACGGCCGCAGCCCTCAACATCCTGCCAAAACCTGCAGCCAACAAACATGTAGCAAGCATGCCAGAGCAAACGTATACCTCAACGGACTAAACTTCTCCAAAACAAACAGCTACAGGAAGCATACAGCCACCGAAGACCCTAAACACGGACAAAACCAACCAAAAACCTAAAAACCGGCCAGACGGAAGAGCTTAGCCACCGGACCTCTTATTACAAACTGAAAGGAAACAGAGGAAAACACAAACCCACAAAAAGGAACAAGACTGAAAAAAACGAGAGAACTGAAAAAAAAAACAAAAAAACAAAAAATCGAAACAACTAAACACTGTCGCCAACCCCCTTCTCCGACCACCATCCCTGAAGAAATCCACCATGAAAAGCGGTTGAGCTCCGCCCCAGAAAGGACACCTTAACCCCCTCATGTACATTGGCATGCATCCAAAAAATCCTCTGCTTTCCATGGATAAAACAGAGGCCTTAATCCCGCAGAAGCTCACCCCAACGCCACAAGCAAACCTTCGCCTTCCCAGAACAAGCCGCCCTGCCCCGCTCTCACAGTAGACCCTCCAATGCATCCCCTCAACAAACCGTTCTTCCAACCGAAACAGTCAAGAACACCGGATAGGATCTTTGCTTTTCAACCACCCAAAACCGCAACCATACGTATCCGAGTTCCTCTACCTCCGTCGTGTAAACACTCCCCACCCATATGCATGTAAAAACTCCATCGTGTATAACCATATGCGTGAAATATGGCTGGGAAATTTGGGAAACCAGCCTGGTGGTAGCCATCCATCCGCACAAAGAAGTGGCCAACAGCTTTTATTAACAAGCTAAACAAACGAAACAGACACAGGAAAAGGAAAGCTAAAAAAACAAACTGTAAAAGAGAGGGGAGGGAGGGAGGAGCCGAGGCTCCCACCTCCCTCTAGCAGATTCGCCGTGCTTGTTCCCTAGAGAGAAGGGAGTCTTTTCGCTCCTGTTTTTACCGTTTCATGGGGAAGTCATTTCTTTCAATTATTATGGCTTGCTTGTTGATTCGGGTATAAATAATATATAATATAATATGGTTAATTTACTTTGAATGATTGATAATGGGGTTTTAATTTATTTCCTAGCTGCTTTACTAGGTTACTTATTTTAATTCCTTTCTTTTAAAGCCGTTAAATGAAAAAAATTAGCATTAGTATTAAAGTATTCTAATTAAGTTTCCCACAAAATTGGCACATATTTTTATAATATATTTGTATTTTAGTAAGTACTCTTCTTAATTTGTGTAAGCAAGTCGAGAGCTGGAAGCCAATTAATTGTGAGATGGAAAAATCAACTAGTGGTAAAGAAATTCAACAAAAAGTGGCAACTACTACTTCCATCATAAATGGAAATCAAAATCATGCTAAAATTCATCAATTGGATCAGAAAGCTGCAAACACTTTGAGTAATGGAAATGAAAATCAACATAGAGATCATGATCAGTTGGCCACCCTTATCATCAAAGAAATGGCTAAAAGCTTGGAGCTACCCTTATCATCAAACAATTGTTGTATCTACAGGATTCCAACTTATCTTCGCAAATTGAATGAGGAAGTCTATACTCCTCAAGTTATATCGATGGGGCCTTTCCACCATGGGAGCAAAAGATTAGAAACCATGGAAAAGTTGAAATTGAAATTTTTAAGAAATTCCTGTAGTGGATTGACTTCAATGTGGAGATTTTAGTAAACACCATAAAGATGCATGAAGAAAGTGTGCGTAGTTGTTATGCAGAAACCATTAAGTTTAGCAGTGACGATTTTATGAAACTAATTTTGGTGGATGAGATCTTTATTATTGAATTTTTCTACAGAATACGGTTCCAAGGATCAAGTAGTGTTATTCGTGAGAACCATATACTGTTAAACCCAATATCCTAGAAGGGAATCATATTGGACTTGCAGTTACTTGAAAATCAACTTCCTTTATTTGTTCTTGAGATACTATTCAGCCTTGCATATGCACTTGATGATGAGCATCCTTGTTCAATTCGCTTGCAATTAAGATCTTTGAGTACTTTAAAGATCAGGAATTTCCTGGAAATCTTGAAGTGCAACCAATTCAACACTTTGTTGATTTGACCAAAGCATTTTTACTTCCATAATCCCAAAAGCTATTGTCACCACATGAAAGTAATGATTTGGCTAGAGTTGATCATTTATATACTGTAAGCTAGTTGGACGAGGCTGGAGTGAAGTTTAAGGTGAGCTCAAGCAAATGATTACTTGACCTGAAATTCACCAACATAACGTTTGAAATTCCATGCATGATCCTGTCTAATTCGACAGAGACTACTTATCGAAATGTCATAGCATTTGAACAATGTCATTATCCACATGATTTACATTTTATAGACTACATTGTGCTATTGAATTTCCTAATCAACACTCCCAAAGACGCTGATTTACTTATTAGAAAAAGAATCATCATTAATGGGCTTCCCAAGAGCAATGTCGTGGCATCTTTCCTCAATAATCTAGGCACGAATGTTGTATATTCTGGCTGAAACACTACTTTTGTTGTTTTTTTTTTTTTTTTAGGTTTGAATGCATTCTATAACGACACTAAGCATACTTGGAAGGCTACCTTGAAACATGATTAGTTCGGCACTCCTTGGAAAATAGCTTCTACTGCAACTGCTGTTACGTTATTGCTACTCACTCCCGTACAAACTATATGCTCCATCATCCAAGTTGTAAAGATGTGAAGAAGTTTTATGCATGAAATTCTGGTAGGATATAACATTTTATCTTACTCCTCACGTTTATAAATTAATTTGTTAGATTGCTAGTAACAACCTGGAGATTTTGAACATAACATGCACAATGATAAGTACTGCATCAAATAATATGCTTTATTTTCACTTTCTTCATCTATTAGTACTTGGCCTAATTGCCTATTCAAACAAGTTCTATGGCTACTAGCATAGACAAACTATTTGATGAAATGCCTGAACCTAGGCCATGTACAACATTCACTTAGAATAAACAGACTCATAGCTTAATGTTATCCCATGATCCATCCATCATTTATATGATGTCTGGTGAATTGTATGACATCAATGTTCTCTTTGCATTATTCAACATTCGGTTGCTTAATTTGCAAAAATTTGTGATTTATTATATGGAAAGAAATTCGGTCAAAGAGGATATAGACTTAGAGTTCAATTGTTAAATTAGGGATTTTTTATTTTATTTTTTGTTTGCAGGAACACTTGTTTGGGCTGAGAATAGAGCTAAGCACTAGGAGATTAAGCGAGTGGTAGATGAGATGAGTTTCATGCAAGAAGAGTGAAGGTCATGCTATCAACCCGATGGATTCGAATGAAGTGATTTGTGTGTCTTTGTTTCTTATTAACATACAATTTTATAGCTTTGTTATTGCTGATGTTATTGGGATAATGGGCTTGTATTTATGAGAATTTATTTATATTTGCTTTCATAATTAATTGTCTTGTTGTATTTCTATATAATAGATTCTTTCTTATTGTCAACGATGGAACGGGAAAAAACTACATTTGAATCTAAAAAGTGAAACCATTCAAATTTGGCTTAAAAACCATTCGAATGTTTATTATTTGTCTTAAGTTTTAATAATAAAATGTTCAGTTGTAAAAATAAACATAAAATTACAATATCTATTTGCTTAAAGTTTTGGGGATCAAATTATTATTATCATTATTATTATTATTATTGAGGTTCAAATAATTAATAGGGATAATGAAATTTCGTCCCAAAAATTATGTTTGAATGTTATTGTTGGCATTTGAACACATTAGAGACGAAAAACATTTCATAAAAAAAATCTCCAACAATTTTCAAGCAGGTTGCACAAATTTCAGCCCAAAGGAAATCTTTTGTGACCAAATTTTGAATTTTGACCCAAAATGCTCTTTGGCACGGAATTTTGGGACAGATTGGAGGTGGAATTATTTTCGTCCCAAATTAATTTCAGGGATAAAATAGAAATTTCTTGGAACAAAAATACTCGTCCCTAAAAAGAAATTATGTTGTAGTGGTTTTCATGATCCCACGATATAACATGAAAGGATTGATAAATAACTAATAAATAATAAATAATTTTTTAATCATTGAATGTTATATTAGAGATGATGAAAAAAATATTATCATTTTTTTCTTTAAAATTACAATTTTACTATAATAGTAATTGACAAACACACATATAAGTTTTCATAATTTTCATTCATAATTGTTCAAAGTTGGGATACTGTTGATAAAATAAAATAAGGAAAATAAATATATTAAAAATTCCTTTAATTTTCTTTTTTAACAGAACAACTAAGGAAAGGTTGTAGGCCCGGCCAAGCCGGGTGAGGCCCCCCAGGCAATGAAGAAACACTATAAAGTTGAAAATAAGGTTTATGAACTTTTTGCTTTTGTAATTTTTGTAAAAGAGTTTTACTATTTATATTTTTACATAGAATATGCTAGTAGGCTACCCAGTATTTATTATTAGATGTATCGCAATTTATAAATCTTTTGTTATTTTTCTTTTGACATTCTTAATCTTTAAGAAAAATAAATAAATAAAAAATATGCAATTTTACTAATAGTCACTCCCCACCCATTAAGTAAAAAAAATTAAAGTACATGAAAGGTAAGTTTGATTGACTCCACTAGTATTTTCCTTTCCCATATCATACGCCACATTTATTTTTATATATTTTTAATTTCTTTTATTTTATTCTGCTTAAACTAATTAAGTTCTTCTACTTAACATCCATATACTATGCATTTGGTAAAAGAAAAAAATTAAAAAAATTATGTGTAGTGTGTGGTGTGAGAATAATGAGTAGAATTTTTCTTTATAAAATGCATCTTTTATTTTAGTTTTGAATTTATTATTATTATTATGGTACTAATAATGAAGCGGAGCTTTGTACTTTAATTCATGGTCTAAAGATTTGTAGGGAGCTTGGTTTAAGAAAGGTGCATATAGATTATGACTATGTTTGTAGTGAAATGGTTGAGGAAATGTTATTGTACGGTATGATATTTATGAGGTTTTTGAGAGGACCTTATGGAAGTTATCCAGATTTTTTAGTATCTGGTGACCCATCAGTTTCACAAAAGAAATAAAGTGGCGGATTTTCAGGCAAGATTGGAGGAGGAAGGAATTGATTGTACACACAGGAATTCAAATGACTTGCCTCAAGCGAGGGGATTGATGAGAATTGATTATTTGGGACGACCAAATCTTAGAGAATAAATGGGGAGTATTTTTACGTTGCAATTACGTTGGTTTAGTTTGTTTACTTGAAATAGGTATATTGTTTATTTTAGTTTGTTGCTGCTGGTTTTTTGTATAGAGTTTTTTCATCTTCTTTGGTTAGTCTTTTTTTTCCTTTGTACTTGGGGTGGATTTATTGTTTATTTGTAACTCCCCTAGTATGATATTAAGGATTAATTGGTTGTTTCCAATGTATTCATCCGACATAAGTGAGAGCTAATGTAACGCTACATATTTAAATATTTATTAAATAAGTGAGAGCTAAAATATCGTTGGAATCAACTATTTAATAAAAAAAGAATTTATTATTTTTTTCACTCATTTATTTTTTTAATAATAATATTTGTACAAATATTTTACAATTAACTAATGTAACGCTACAACTTCCTAAAAATAGTTGAATTTAAGAACATACACAAGCGCCACTTGTTTAAAATTTAGTTGTATAATAAATTATGTATATCGTTACTCTTTTATTTTTATCACTTTAATGGCGTTCTTAAAAATATTATAATTGATGAAATTAGTCCTATTTAGTCCAAAGCCCTATTTTTACACCTGCTAATTGAAAACTGACACGTAATATTTTCATGGATCGTGCTATACTAACAAATAGCATGAGAGTCGATGGATGTAACCAATAAGGTCAAATGACCTTTTTCATATATTTTTTTACACTCTTAAACATTTTTTTTTTAGATACAACATCATTAAAAGACACGTATTTAATCATTAAGTTAAAAAGAAATTCGATCAGTAACCATCGGTGGCGTTTGTCAGTGGATAAGTATTATCCATTTTCATTAATATATATATGTGCGCGCGCGCACGCGCTCGTCTAATCTTACTTTTATTTTGTCTTCTTCACTATAAATATATATGGCAAAAAAACATCGATGCAACACAATGCCATTGCTATGCCCACCAGATTAACATATCTTGTCACCTAAATTTTGGATTGGGTATTTGGTTGAACTCATTACTATTATTCATGGAGATGTGGTAGAGGGGAAAAAACTTAATTAGTAAAGACAGCAGTCGCACAGCATAGTAGACAAAACATATATGCTCTTATAATTAGAGTTCAAGCGGAGTATAACAAGTTCGGATTTGTTTTCTTTGGAATTATTTGATTTTCCAAATCATTTACAGTTAGATGAAGAATAAGCATGAAGAATTAGATAGTAGGAATGCAAATTTTTATGAAGACCAGCTGAATTAATGATGATGAACCAACAACTGAAGTAATGGAACAAGATTCTGAACTAAGCATCATACAAATCAATTCATTGTGGAGAAAATTAACCTATTAGAGAAGAAATATCTTGGTTAAATGGTACTTTTCTCCATTTTTCTGGAAGCCAATCGGACGGAAAAAAAATTGTGTTAAAGAAAGCTTTAAGGTGGAAAAGAAAAGACATCGTTTTAAGAAGAATTGAAATTAACTAGAAGAAGACTGAAAAATGGCCCATGCAGGTCTCGAACCTGCGACCTTCGCGTTATTAGCACGACGCTCTAACCAACTGAGCTAATAGGCCACATTACTCTTCTTTTAATATATATTGAAATCTTCATATCTTCCATTTTGCATTCTTAGTTCATTGATGAGTCTCTTTCTGTTCATCCTTTTCTTCAGTATTCTCTCTCTCCGGATTCCCTCGAAATGGCGGCAATTTATAGCCTCTACATCATCAATAAGTCTGGTGGCTTGATCTTCTACAAGGTCGGTTCCTTTCTGTTTCTCTCTTTGTCACACGCTAGACTTGGATATTGTTTTCTATTTGTTTCGGGACAAAATATTTCTTTTTTAAAAAAGAAAATCTCTTGAAGAAAATGGGTAGTAGTGAGAAAGACTAGCCTTTAAGTTGTATGAGTTCGAATCAAATTGTTTAGAATTCTTAGATTAAGGAATAATTTATTTTGTCTCTTTCAATTTTTTTTCCAGCTACCAAGATAGATGGGGATTATGTGTATGTGTGTCTGTGTGCGTGTGTCGAAGAAAACTTCCAATTTTCCTTGGGACCTTTTTCTAGTGAAAGAGTGGTCGCTTTGGTTCTTTCCAGGAAAATTTTCGGTTTTCCATGGAAACTATTTCATATTATGTATTTTCAAGCCTTGCGTTTGTTTAATATTTCATATAAAAAATAAAGAAATAAAAAAATTTTTTTATGCGGAATGCGGTTTGTTTGATGAAATTTGTTTGTGCACACCTGCACGCTTGACAATTAGGATTATGGATCTGCTGGGCGGATGGACACTAATGATAGTTTGAGGGTGGCGAGTTTATGGCACTCGATGCATGCAATCTCTCAGCAGTTATCGCCAGTAGTAGGTTGTTCAGGGATTGAGCTCCTTGAAGCGGATACATTTGATCTCCATTGCTTCCAATCACTTACCGGTAAATTTTGATTTAACAACATACAACGGATCAAACAATTGCAATTATTAAGGCTGTTTTATAGTAGGTGTTAATTATATACAAGAACTCAATAACTCGTCATGCAATAACGTGTTGGTAATCTCTCAAGCCTCATCCGATCACCTACGTGTGTGTTAGTTACTGGTTTAAGTTTATGTTATTAGTGTTGTGTCATCTCAAGTTTTGCTGAGGTTGTGATCTAGGAAATTTCAAGATGAAAATTTTATGCATGCATGAACCTGGAGATATTTATTCTGGTCTAAGTCTTGCATGTCTAGTAAGCCTCATATGAGTGGGGACTGGTACTTTTGCTTATCTTTAGTTACCCAATTATGCCAAGTATTTTATTTTTTTCATTGTTTTAACCTACAAAAACTTAGTTTTAGGAAGAAGCATTATAGAATCTGATGGTACCTGTTGTTGCACTTGGTCATCTCAAATGTTAATGAAGACTAGGGATAATTTTTTGGGGAGAGGCTAGCCCCCTGTTGTGAGCCTCCAATGGATAAGGGGGAGGATGCCATATGTTTGAAAAAATCATCCTATGGGTAAAAGTATGTCATATAAAACAGCAAATCTGATTTGGATAAATTCTTGCCAAGGGTTTTCTTGAAAAGGACCATGGAGTGTTTTTTTTTCATTATTATTTGTTAGCTCTAACGATAGGTTGAAGCAATGGACTCTGCTGGTGGAGGTACTTTGTCACAGATCGGGGGACAAGTTCCTGCCACTCAAGGTGGAAATCAATGCTTAAGGCCTTGTGTGGTGGCATGTCAATGGTTGTGTGGCCTCTATATGAACAGCAAAAGATGGGCAGGGTGGATGTAGTGAAGGAATTGCCAGGGAGATTAGCAATGAGAGAGTCAAAAGACAGGTTGGTGAGTGCAGCTCATTTAGAGAACATAATGAGTTAATGAACTTGAAAATATGGAAACAGGTGTAAGGGATGGTTTTTTCCATTAGATTTTATGCTGTTAGATTAACTTCCTCATTGAATTTCATTAAATCCATATTTTCTTTGTAATCCCCCTTATTTAGTGTAAGAGGTGGTGAATGGGATCACACATTGGTTGGGATGGAGAAGTTTTTGTAATCTACAATGATTCCAAGGTAATCCAATTATAACTTTCTCGCCTTCAGGTTGGCAGTTGGCCTGCCTTTTATGCTTTTGTGCTTCTTGGTTGCAACGCATCTAGTGATGGTTCCCATCCCTTCAGTCAAATGGATTACAGTTTTGGTATTACTGACCTTCTTTAGGAAGCCCATAATAACTTTGGTTGTGGAAGTGAGGAAGAGGTTTTTATTTTGGTCCAATAATTTCATCCAAATTTTGCTTCTTTTCATTATGGTGCCGACCACTACCATTCCTTTCATCCTAATTTAATCATCAAGAAATCTGTTGGCAATAACTCATCCAAGGTCTTCCATGCTTTTCTTCGTGGAGGAATTGGGGATGAAGTCAAGTTCCACCTTGTTAGTTGGGCCAAGGTTTGCTTCACAATCTCTTGTGGAGGATTTGGGTGTATGAGGACCTATAATAAGGTCTTTCTTGAGAAGTGGTTGTGGCAGTATCATCAGGAGGAGGTTTTGTGATTTTGTTGATTCTAAGTATGAGAGGTTTTGGGTTTTGTGTTTTTTTTTTTGGGGGGGGGGGGGGGGGGGGGGGGGGTGGTGTTTCTGGGATCATAGTGGAACATCTGTTTTGTTAAGGCTCATTCACTTGGAATATCTCAGAATATTTGTAAATAGTAGTGAAGTAGTTTGAGTCAACATGATTTATTGAGTTTTGGGAAAGGAGAGAGAAAATGTTGAATAAAAATATTATAAAGTTCAACAACTTTTTGGATATAATTTCTTAATATTATTTTTGTTTTGATATCTGAAAAAAAAAAATTGTTTTGTGTGTTATGTTTGGAAGTTTGGGAAATTTGTAATAATTAGAGAATGATTAGATGAAAAAGTTAGAAATTTAAAATTTAAAAGCGTTTTGTGTTTGAGTGATATTTGGGAATGAAATATTTAAGAATATCTGAGAGTACCTGAGAATACCTTGGTATCCAAACAAGGCTTTAAAATGGCTCAGGATTGGGAATTAGGAACCATTGCTGATATTTTCAGCTTGTTGTATGCTATGAATATTAGTAATGTCATGATGTATGCTACGAATGCTATGAATATTGGTAATCTCATGGAGGATAGGGTGTTCTGGACTCATGCTGGGACTAGGAGATTCATGGTTTGATCTTTACAAGGATCAATCAGTTTAACATAGCAATTATTTCCTTGGAAGATCATTTGGAGATGTAAGGTACCTCCCAAAATAGCTTTCTTTGGTCGGAATGCTTCCCTTGGGAAAATCCTTACCGTTGATAACCTGAGGAAACATGGTCTTATTGTTGTGGATTAGTGTTATTTGTGTAAGCGAAATGGGGAAACTGTGGATCATAGGGGTGTAACGGGTCCGGTTCGGTCCGGTTTTAGACAAAATCTAGGACCGAACCGGTAGGCACCGGTTTTACATTTTTCAAAACCGATTACGCATCGATTACCCTCCTAAACCGGTATTCCGGTTTTACCAGTTTCCGGTCCGGTTTTCCGGTTTTAATAAAATATATATTTATTATAAAAAAAATCTGTTTATAAAAAAAAAAAAAAAAAAAAAACAGCTATGTCAAAAAATTCTACTTAAAAAAAAAACTACTATATAAAAAGACTGCTATGCAAAAAAAAAAAAGTGTTATGTAAAAAATTTATGCTATTAGTATAGATTTGGTATGGCTTTATATAAATTATATGCTAATATATATAATTTATATTTATCTACTAATGTCTTATGTACTTATCAAAAAAAATATAAAGAGTTTTAAGTGTATTAGGCCATTAAAATTTAGTAATAATATTTGAGTGATTTTCTTTCTTTTTAGGTTCTTACTTCTTATGAATCTATGATAAAATGTTATTAATAAATAATATATATTTATAATATTATATATTTAAAGCATATGATCAATTAAATTTTCATGTTTGAGATTAAACTTTTATTTTATAAATTAAAATAACACTATCTTATATATAATTATAATTTATATTATTATATATTATATATAAAAAATTATATATAATATAAAATATATAACATATAACATTAAATAAATAAAAAAATATACAAATATTAAATAGTACCGGTCCGGGCCGGGCCGGTCCGGTCTAAAAATGGCCGGAACCGAAACCGGACCGGTTCCGGCCGGTTTTTCATTTTATGAAACCGGTTCCGGACCGGACCGGTTCAAAACCGGCACAACCGGTCCGGTCCGGTCCGGTTTTCCGGTTTACCGGTTAAAATTTACACCCTTAGTGGATCATTTACCATTACATTGCAAGGTGGCCAAGTTATTGTGGGATGACATCTTCAACAGGCCTGGAGTGGCATGGATAATTACCCGAAGTTGTTGGACATTTTGAAGTGTTGGAGATGTCTTCTGGGTAACGCCCTATGTGGAAAACGATTCCTCTATGTCTTATGCGGTGCCTCTGGATGGAGAGAAATGGCCGGTGTTCTGAAGATCAGGAGCATTCCTTGGACAAGATTAAGAGATTTTTCTTCAACACTGTATTTTCTCAGGCTACTGTCATTAATTTAATGGGGCTAGCTTTCATAATTTCCTTGTATCCATTACCATTTCTTAATTTGTAGCTAGGTGTTCTCTTTGTATACCTCCTGTTTACTTGGCCTATGTCTTCATTTCTATCAATGAAATATTATTTTACCTATTAAAAGAAAAAAACCAGCCAAAACTGGCTGTCGATACCACCCTCAGGAACCTTTGGCACCCAGAATTCCATGCTTCCAAAGCATAATATACAAAGCTGACTCGCTATTTTATGCAGCAGATTTTGAATTAAGGGAATATGAGAGTTTTGCGGATATTCAGAACATGGGAAATTTGAGTTTAGTTGTTTTTGAGCTGAATGATAAGAACATTTAATTTGTTGAAGATTCATCTGCTTCTATGTTAGAATGTGCTGCTCTTGCTTTTACCTGGGGCACACGACTCTGCTTTATGGATTTTACAATATTGCCACTGGGTGGAAATGCTCTTTATGTGAACGATTACCTGGGTTTCAGGAGTGTCTAATACCATTTAGAAGTAATAGTTAACCAGAGTTTCTTTTAGCTAGTATTTGATCTTCTTTTCTGCAAAATATTGACTGAAAGAATAATTACGTTCTTGGCAGGGACAAAGTTCTTTGTGGTCTCTGAGCCAGGGACACAGCAAATGGAAAGTCTTCTCAAAGTCATTTATGAATTGTACATAGATTACGTCTTGAAGAATCCCTTCTATGAGATGGAGATGCCCATAAGGTGTGAGCTTTTTGATATTCACTTGACACAAGCAATACAGAAGGATCGTGTTGCCTTGTCAGGCCGATGATCCGCTTTGGAACTTGCATTTGACCTGAGTGTTGTTTGCTGTTATACTCCGATGTACATTTCCAGAGCAGTATTATGTTATAGTTTAATGTAATAAGATATTTTTATACTTCTAAGCAATCATAATTTCTGGATGATTTTGTACTTAAAGAAAATCCTAGACGATTAAGCATGTGAAAATGATTTAGTTGATGATGAAGAGAGTTTCTTCCTACTGGAGTTTCTGGAATCTGGACTGTGCTTTGGACTTCACAATTTTGCAATTGAGTTGAACTTGGGAGTTACAAATATGCTTCAAACTTCTCTGCAAAGACAAACATGGAGATAGGTTCTTTCCTTACACTCACTTGATGACCCTCGATGGGTATAAATTCAGCTCGAATAAGAAAATTGGAAATGGTATATACCCTTAACAAACGGATGTTTTTAGCATAGCCCTACCCTTCATGATGTTTGCATTATGATGAATCCTACCTTCACAAAAGTCTATTTTCTTTTATTTTCTCTTTACGTGATATGCTCATATTTTAATTATCTCTATCATACTTGTCACGGCATTGTCATCAAATCTGCAATTAACGTTCAGAAGAACAAAGAACGATGAATACTTAGAGAGAGAGAGAGAGAGATAGAGAGAGCAACATCACATATACTTAAATATTTGTATTGATAAAATAGAAAATATGAAGAAATCCAAACAATGGCCAAGGAATGGCAAGGAGGACCCAAAAGTCCTTAACAATCCTAATGAAAAATAATAGGAAGGTCTCTACTTAAAAATAAAGAAGACCAAAACCAACCGATACAATATCATTTACATTTATAGGAAGGTCTTCCACTTAAAAAACAGAAAGACCAAAACCAACCCTTCAACTAAACAAAACCCAACATGTAAAAGCCTGTACCGAGTACTACTATGTACCCCGCATTTTTTTTTTCATAAACAAAACCTACGAGCACTAAGCGGCGGATGGGGCTGAAACGTAGTTAACGACACCAGCCACGAAAAGTGCCGCCAAAAATGCTTGCAGGTTCTTCTGCTCATCCCCTGCTTTACCCTCTCCTGCAGGCACAGTATTCTTGTAGTCCAATGACTCATCGTTGTATATATCCCACCATTTCTTCACCAGCATCTCGATGTCTTCCCTGTCCATGTTCTGTTCCTCGCCAGTATACCTCCATGGCTTTGACCCCTAAAAAACCAACCAAATTCACCATTAGAAGACCGTCATACCTAGAAACAACAGGAGTGTATACAAAACTCTGGGATTGAAAAAAAAAACGTGGATACTCACAGCAGCACAGTAGTGAACAACTTTGACCTTGTCAAGCTCGATGTTTTCTGGATGGCGCCACATCAAGGCCAGGACAAGGTTGTAAACTGGAGGGATCGGCTTGTAAACATCCCTAAAGAACATGTTCAGAAAGTCCTGCAAGAATCATAAATATATTTTTGGGTCAAATAATTGATTTGGTTGACTAAAAAATACTCCTGCAGTTTCGAGAATTACCTGCTCAGCAAAAGGGGTAGGCGGGGTAGTTTTGAGTGTCCTGAGGAGGTCATGGTATGTGGTCATGTTGGGTTCATACACAAACATGCCAGCATTGAAGTAGAGGGGAGGCTTGGGGCCTAACTTAGCAGGCCACTTGACCTTGTCTGGGCACTGCTGGCAGTAGCCAACCTTGTGTTGTGGACTGTGGCTCCATGTTTTCTCACAGAAGCAATCCATCACTGCATAGAAATAGTTGTCTGGGAGATCAAAGAGGTGATCTATATTCTCAAAAACTTGAATGTCTCCGTCTAGGTAGATCATCTTGCTGTACTCCACAAACTGCAATTTCCATCGTAGCAAAACATCAAAATAAGCACCACTTACAAAGATATTGAAAATCATGCAGGTAGGACAGAAAAAGAAAAACAATAAATTTCATTTCCTTTACAAAAAAAAGTAGGTCACCGTCATGAATATTTTAGTTTTGGCAGACAATATTCTCTGTCAATTTCGTGAACACTTTCACAGGAACAGCATGTATAAGAAAAAGTTAAAAGGTAGTCCAAGCAGAAGTATGAAGCATTATTTGGTTGCACAAGCTGACGAAAGATAAGCTTGGCTTCATTTTCAAATGAAGAGAGAGACTCAGAAGATTCAAATGGATATGTTTCTAGAAAAAGCTTTTTCCACAATATCTGGAAGAGGAACCGAGCCGACTAGTCTACTTTTATTTGAGATCAAACCAAGCCTTATTTAGAACAGAGCACAGGCGCTTGAAACCCCGGAGCACGTGTCCCAACCCCACACGCAAACTAACTAGCAGTGACATAAATTAGAAAATGAATTACTACTAGCAAATTAAAGCATACATACCTCCCAAATACGAAGCTTGGAGTAATTGATAACGTAATATGCCATGGCAAACTGGGTTTGGTTCTCAGGTGGATAAACCGGCTCAATCTCCTTCACTATGCAACCCTGAGACACCAGAATGTCACGGTGCTCCTCGGGCACGTCCGGTAAGATTGCCACCACCAGTGGGTACTTTGTCTTCGCCTTTCTCAGGCCCTTTGCCAACCCGACCACACCTTTCACGTAGTCCCCGTTGCCGGCCAAGAACGTAACGTATGCCCTGCTGGGCATGCTGGCAGCCTTGGTTATAAGCCCGGCGGTGGTGATGTCAGGAGCCATTTGAAGTTGGTTTTTTTGGAGAAATTAAGGATGATATGAACAAAGAACGGGTGAACGGATTTGATCAGAAGGCCGCTAGCTTTTAGAGTGTTTGGTCAGGAAGAAAACAGTTTATTTTTCTAGGGAAAGGAAGAAAAAGGGTGTTGAGGATGAGGTTTTGGAGTTGAGAAAAGAAAATCTTTTTGTTTGTTTGGACGATGAGAAAATGTG
Organism: Carya illinoinensis; assembly: GCF_018687715.1. Lineage (NCBI taxonomy): Eukaryota > Viridiplantae > Streptophyta > Magnoliopsida > Fagales > Juglandaceae > Carya > Carya illinoinensis. Next base: position 33,291,282 of record NC_056759.1, read on the forward strand.
TTTGAGAAGAAAAGGTTTGAAGTGAGTGAGATGGATGTTTTGTGTGGATGACTTGGAGCTTGGGGTGGTGGGGGTTTATATAGGATTTTGGGTTGATTTGATTAGGTATAATGTTGAAGATTATGGTAATTAAATAATAAATATTAAATATATTTGTTCTTTTGACTTGTCGGTAAGGTAGAGCTCGTGGTTGCGTGCTACCAATTAAACAGCGTTGTTTAGACTAAAGTGGTTCTAAAGTTCTAATTCTACCCTTGATGACAGCTCACGACGTTACTTTTTAAATTGCAGTAAATTAATTACTTATCTCAGAGAGAGAGAAAAAGAATTTTGATCATCCAACGGTGAGAGAGAAATTTAAGAAAATTGGGCGGTGTACGAAAGGATAGGATAATAAATGTAGAGAATAAAGTAAAAAATTTGTTAAATGAGTCAAATTTGATCTTAATATAATTGCCGAAATGGGTATCAATGAAAATGGATAAAATTGGAAATGAAATCGGCAAAATTGGGAGAGAGAGAGAGAGAGAGAGACAACATGCACCAATTTAAGAATTTATAATGAGAATTAAAAAAAAAAAATGCACCAATTGGTCTTAAAGTTTGACTGTGCAAACTGTCATATATGTGTTTATCCTCACCATAAAGCATACCAAGAGAGATCTGTAATATGGCTTCAACATCAATATCAGTAAAATTATCTCTTACCATATCAGACTTTTACTTCCATTTATCAACATCAATCAAATCCTATACTTTCATTGATATAGGTAGACGAGCAACAGTTTCAACTACAAAAGTCCATGGCTTGGGAATCCACATATCTTTTCATATAGACATTGATTTGTCATTACCAATTCTCCGTATCATACTTTCTTGTAATAAATATTTAGCCTCCTAAATAGACCTCCATGCATATGATGGTTGATGCTCAAGCCTAACAAACAGAAGTTCTCATTTCTGTAAGATTTTTGCTCCATAATTGTGACAATTAGTGCTTTAATAAAATTTTCCAAATTCATAAATCCCAAACCTCCAATGCCTTTTGTTTTACTCACAATTTTTTAACTAATCTAATGTATTTTGTGATCACTTTAGTTATTACTTGCAGTAAGCCTTTGGCAAGTTTAAAAACCGACACGTAATATGTTGGAATGGCTTGTACCATAACATTAAATATTTAATAAATTTTATAAAAAAAACCTCAATTAAACAAACAATTAGCAAAAAAGATTTTGAAAAAATATAGTTATAAGTATAATTATGTATTAATCTGTATATTAATGTGATGTGATTGATGAAAAAGTAGATTTTATTAAAAATAATATTAATTTAAATTTTAAATATAAATAAATAAATATTAATATACATATTAATACCTGACTATATTTATATATAATAAAATTTAAAAATTGCCCAAATAACTGCAGAGCCAGTGGCTTCTAACCGCTGCTACACGCGAAACTCCCACGAACTTCAGGCACGTACACCGAAACTTCGACACGTGGTGTTCTAAAAAATTGTCTTTTTGTTTAAATTAGTAATAGGAAAAAGCTACGAGTACTACGACGTTGTTAAGTGAGATCCACAAATACACTTTTGCCACGCGTACTAGGAGGCAATGTGTCAGCTTATGATTCAGTGGACTGCGCTTGCCACGTGGCTGAAACTTTTCTCTCTAGTATTGTTGGTTGGTCTAAAAGAGGAAAACTAATTTAATAAAATAAGTAAAAAACTGTATTTGTGGGGACAATGCAATAAATAAATTCGTTACATAGAAAGGGGTCACGTTGCATCGGTATTGTTTGACTTGGACTGAACCGACCAATTCACTTCGGATAATATGTTTTTTCTTTTTCTAATTATTATTAAAAACCTCCGAAACAACTGTGAGATGACTAGGGACAGTGTTTTTGAGAATATTCCATCATACTCTTGTAGTTCTTTTTGAATAAACCTAACATTGTATTTTATTTAAACTAAATTAATATTTCTTTTTTTATTTCTTTTTTTCTTTGAGAGTATTTTTTAAAATATTTCTTTCCTTTGTCAATTGTCACTCTTTAATTTGTTGAGTCATTAATTTATGAAAAATAATATTTACAATCGTGATTGTACAAGTGACGTGCAGTCGTTTTAAAAAAAATGAATTAATATGAAACCCACATAAAAAAAAAAACTAACTTTTTAATTGTGGACTCCACTCTTTTTCAAAACGATTGCACGACGTTTGCAATTTCACGACTGTATGTAACATTGCTCTTAATTTATATCCAAATTACAAAAAAGTCAATACCGAAAGATCAAACATTAACAAATGTTTGATGTAGAAGAGGAAAGAAATCCGGGGTATATTTTAAATGAAAATATATTTATTGTGGTGTGCAAGTATTGTTTATTTATTTTTTTTCATTTCTTAAAAAAAATGAATAAATTTATGATTTATATAAAAAAAATTATTTTTTTAATAATAAATTTTATATTTTTTAAAAGAGATGCACGAGTAGTAGTGTATCTAATATTACAATTGAGGAAGTGAAAGGATGGTCTGGAAAAGCATGGGGCCATCAATGGCTTATGAAATTGCCACCTCAAGGCCCTACTACATGAATTGGTGCAACAAATGCACCTAAAATGTAACGTCTCTTGAGATAATAATTAAAAAAAATAAAACGTTAATCATGCTGTCATAAGTTCATAACTATAGTCTATAGGGCCACGCCTTATTGCCGCCAAAAGAAAGAAAAATCAAGACGTGTAGATAAGAGTAAGATTAGGTAGCAGATGGATTCAGATTCATGCCATTGGAATTTGAATATTGGCATGGATGTTAGATCGCCACTTGTCTTGGATCATTCTTTTGGGCTTTTTCACCATATCTAGAACAAGTATGTTGTGGATGGGCTGCCTAAAATTTATCATCCATGGGTCAGGAAGATTTTAGTGTTTGCATAAACTTCTTTGGAAATCCACCTTCCCAATTTTTAGTATAGGGCTTTTTAATTGTTGACAAAATTAAATGGTCCCATACATAAGAGAAATAAGGGGACTCTATAGTCTTTAATATTGTTTGTATAGTGTTTTTGGATAGTTTAGATCCCACGTGGGTATTTAATGTTGTGCCTATGCTTATGTGTATTAAATCATGAAATTCGGTCCAACAATTCAAAAGAATCTTAATTTCTTATCTCTTGAAACTTGTTGTATATTCCAAAAAAGACTATATCCACGTATATTTTTCTTTATGTGAACACATACACAGAGCTGAAATTGGCATGTGCAAGTTCACTTTTCGTTTTGCAAAAAGATAGCATTGTGTTTGCAATTGTCAAAATTACTTAACATTAGTGTGGTTATTCTTTCTCAACTTGAGTGGAAAAATAAGTTGGATGAAAGAAGATAACACTACAAGTCTACAAAGGAATCAAAGACAAGAATGAAAGTAGGTTAGGACAAGACTCTTGCCAAGAATTAGGTAATCTAGATTATCGGAATCGACAAGGCCATCCAATAGCTTGAATTCAAGTTTCTTCCCAAGCACTCTTTTTCACTTTGTCAATTGAGGCATAGAAATGCTCTCAGGCTCGGGAAACTAAGACAATATATTTCTATTTTGGAGAAACATTATCTACTTCCCTCGAGTAGTTGTAAGGGTGTGGATGCTATATGAAGGATCAAAAATCTCACAAGGCAGAATGTCATTTTTGAAAGAGATAAGTTGTTCTTGTTTCGTCAAACCTTGAGGACTTTGATTTAAGATTACTTTTGTCCTTGGAAAGGTAGGGTTAAAGTGATGCATTCAAATAATTTGAAGAAGATATTGAGCTCCTGAACTTAGTGAGCAGATCATCAAATGTTCATCTTCCGAGCTCATTTGAGGTTAAAATTGTGGCTTGCTTTTAACAATGTATACACATGAGGATGCATGTTGGCGAGAATTTAATTTTAAAAGAAGAACATCAGTACGGGATCATCACATGGTGTATTGAAAATTTCACTTCTTATTTTACTATTAGCATAAGATAAATGTTCATTTGCAAGACTATTTGAACTTTTCCAAAGACCACTAGAGAGAGAGAGAGAGAGAGAGAGAGAGAGAGAGAGAGAGAGAGAAGGACTTTAGCAAGAGGTGATGTAAACTTTCATGGGATTCAAATACACTAAAATGATCCGTCTCTAATTCTCTGGCTATCTTTCTGCCTCTTTGAAATGAGAATATAGAAGTAGTGAAAGTAGAACTCTTCAAGAAAATACACCAGAATAGTTAATTGTATTGGCACTCTATCGATTGCGGTTTGAAGCCACAGTCAATTGATCCACTTGTAGGATCAATGAAAACCGCCTTTGCCAATTCCCTCATTTGCTCAAGACATGGACCCAAACTTATGGTTTGTCGCTCTCTTTTCTTTCCTTTCCATCTCCTCTCTTTAAGCATTACAATTACTATGATGAGATTTTTGTATGGAGCACCCTATCCTATCCTATTGTATCTCTATTTGATTAAAAAAAGAAAAAAAGAAAAAGAAAGACTTCAGTTTTGCTAACTTAGATAATGCCTTTTTCTGATTTATCTATCATTTTAAAAAATTATACACATAGAATATGTTTAGATCTAACAGTTTTGTTCTCTTTATTATCCTCACATAAATAGCCAAAAGATGAAACCCGGTTTGGATACAAAAGTCCACACAATTCATCTCAACTCATCTTATATAATCATTACAAGCTTTCCAAATTCTCGTACAAAATAGAATAAACAATTCAATTTTTTCAAATTTCAAAACAATATTAATATTAAATAATAATATTCTAACAATATATTATTCAACTTTCAACTTTCACATCAACTCATCTAATCTCAACTCACTATCTAAACCTCCCCTAATTTATCACTTACCTCGAAGTGGGGAAGTAATTTATTTGTAATTTAGACTTGGGTTGAGGTAGACACCAGCTTAAGAGTAGTAAAAATGCCTGAGAATCAAATGTAAAAGAAAAGGAACAATAGGGCATAGTTTTCCTCAACAATATGGTCACATAGCGCATGAACAAAATCAAAGGTATATCAAGTCCTTACTCCTCCACCAACATAATATGACATGTTCTAAATCTTGAAGTCAAGTTCATATATAAATTCACCTTAAACTATTAGTATTAGTTGTTTAAGGATCTATTAAATTTTTTAATATAGTCGAGGTCTAAGGCTGCATTTGGGTACTCATGTGATCTCAGATGATCTGTTAATAGTAATATTTTATAAATTCCATTGAGATGTGTTTGAATGTATGAAGTAGGTTGAGATATATTTAACAACTGAAAAAGTAGTGAGTCCCAACAATAATTGATTTAAGATAAGTTGAGATGGATTTTACTTTCAAACGTATACTAAATAATGGTTCAAATCCAATTTGAATGACCATCAATGATTTCTCACCATTTTATTTAGTCTTATTATTTAGCCGAAAAAAGGTACTTACAATTGCTAATATGCTATCATAAATCAAATCAAACCAACCCAACGAGGCTGGTTGATTCGAATCTGATGCAAAACAGAAAACACACCCACGTGTCGAGGAAGAGTCTTTCTATATATCAGCCACTATTCACCTTACACCCCACACCTAATGTGGCTTTTGTATTATTTTTTTTTTCTTTCATGCTGAAATGCTCGTTTTGAGGAGAAGAGGCCATTTCGAAGTTGCATTCATTGAGTCCCTCATCTACCCCTCCCTCTGCCCAATGTTGCTCGTGTTCGCTCCTCCCTCTACCCAACCCCCTATGGTCTTTGTAGGTAACTCCACTATCATTTTTCCTTTTGTATTAGTGGGTACTGCTTGTGTACTGAAAGAGGTGAAGGGAGGGCACAAAAGTTTGTTTGTCTTATGGATTTTGTGAGATAGGTATTGCAAATTTCAGGTCTTAGGGCATGGAGATGCTTGCAAGTTTGTCAATTTTATGAGTACTTCGGAGTTTCAGTAGTCATGTAGTATGTGGAATTAGATCTGGAAAACCCGCTGAAATATTTGATTTGTTTAACTTTATAAGCAATATATATGTCCAAGCGTGCGACAGGGAATTATATAATTTTTGGCCTTCATCCCCACTCGTGAGCCACAGGTATTTCATTGGTCTTCATCCCCACTCGTTGCTTTCCAAAAAATGTGCATTTTTGGCTTGTAGAATAAAATTTTTCCAAATTGATTGTGAAAGCTTGTCTGGCGTGGACGTATACAATGTGTTTTACTGATTTTTGGGGTTAATGTCTTACTAATACTTCATGATTGACACCAGATTACATTTTCCCCCTCTAAGAGTAAATATATGTATATATAGATATATGGATGTAGGCGTCGAGTAACTTGCCCTTGTTGACCTTAGTTGCTCCGGTTGTCTTCCTCAGCCACATTAAAAGAACCAAAGTCTAGTTACATCACTAATATTCACTACGATTATTTGCTGTCAAACACCTTTGGAAGCTACCCAAGGCAGGTATTATTATAGATAGTGGTACTTTTTTCAGCATGCCAAACATGTTGATGGATGATTGAATCAATGCTTGCAAATGTTGTTGAACAAAGCAGAATTAGATAGGTTATGGGAAAAGTGAATACTTATAACTTTTTGTAATCAAAATACCGATGTTTGATATAGGCCAGTTTGATAGCTCCTATTTAGAGCTTATATAGATTGAGGCAAAACAACATAAATACAATTTTATTTCTCCTGAAAATTGGTTGATTTAATCTTAAAATAAATCTTGAAACCCACTGGCACGACCAACCTATTTCATTGTCTTAATTCATTAACAAAACTATAACTACTGGAAATCTGTTTTGAGTCTATACCTATAAGGCTGGAAACTACTTTTAGCCCCTTCTATTCTTCTTTATCATTGTTCTAGTCCAGCTTCAACACAACTTTCTGCAACAAAAATAAAATATTTTTGTGCTAGAGATTGGAGACAACAATATATGTCTATGATGAAACTAAAAATGAAAATAGGCTTTTAAAAGGTTACTTTTACGAACTATACAAAAAAGTTCATATTTTTAGAAATCAACCACTATTGTACGTCTGCGACTGAATAATCCAAAGGTCTTTAGATAAGGGATAGTTTCAAGAACAATGACAATCTACAAGGAATTTAATGGTAATTACAAAACAATATCCTCTGGGCTAAAAAACTGTTTATAAATTGAAGAACTTCTCACTTCTTTAAAAATCATGAAATGTGTGTTTGCTTAAGTCTATGCTTATAGAGTAGCATTTAGGGAAACCTTCCTCACCGATATTTTCCTAGGTCCAGAGTTCTCACGCAGGCTGGAGGGAAAGAGAAATCAAAATAAGATATACTTTAAGACAGCTTGGTTTAACCAATCACATATAAGTATAGTAGTACTTGTTTATTAGAGGTAGTACTTGTTTATAGAATATAGTTTAAATTTTACTCTAGTATGCTGAGCACTATCTGTTTGGTAAAAGTTGGAAGTCTCATCTTTGGTCTCACTTTCCCTCCAAACAAGTAGCTAGATCGAGTTCGGGGGCTTTTGCCTTTTGGAGCTTTTTTTGTAAAAAAGAAAATGAAAAGATAGCCTAACATTTAAGTGAATCTAGTCCAATGAGTATACAATGCCATTGAGAGCAAGGGGATTACTTCGTTGCTTCAGGAGCTTGCTTGGTTGGTCATGGCTTCCAATCCAAGAGTTTTCAAGGCTTTGGAAGCTATGAGTACCGTATGAATTTCTGAATTAATTGGTCAATCCAGTTCTGAAGCTACAATAGAAACTCTATGATAAAAATTGGGAACTAATTGAAGAAGACAACTATCAGACACTTGTAGATGTTGTAAATTCAATTCAATTATAGAAACTCTATATTACAATGTTTCATGTACTGAAAATTCAATTTTTATGTTCCAAACAGCTAGATCTTTGTTTGCATGATGCAGAAGAGTGGAAGGGGTATACCTATGGTTTGTATAGTTTTCAGTGCAGCGAAGTTGTGGATGTTCCAGCCACCAAGGTGTCATCCAAAATGATCTAAGCTTCCATAGCATCTGAACCTACTGACAATTGTGTGTTTATTGAGAGTGTGACAAAGATACTATCCATATATAACCAGTGACAAATCATATTAGTTACTCCGATTTATAGCTCACTACCTTCCATTAATGCACCATGCCAATGTATCTGTTTGGTAAAAGATTTAGTACAATGTTGTATTGGATGATTAGTATGGTTGTTAAATGCCAAGTATTTGGATGAATGTATTGTGAATGGGTGGAGCAGCCTCTCAATTAGATACCCAAAAATTTGATTGAACGATACGTATTGTGTAGTAGAAATTATAGAGTATTTGCAGCGCCACTCCAATCGCTAGTAAAAAGGAATGAAGCTGAAAATTTATTTCCAGTGCTATATCACCACTGGTTTTGATCCCAATTGAAAAAAAAAAAAAAAATTATTTGCAGCACAACACACACCTCTGGGTTGGAGTGGAATTGGAAAAAAATTTATTTCTAATGCAACATACACTGCTGCTAAGTGTATCCATTCAAACCAGTCAATGCTATTTTCAGCGCTGTATCACGCTAGGAATAAAATTATTTCCAACGTAATACACAATGCTGCAAATAATTATACCTATACACAGCGTCATGTACATTCTCTGAAACTAATAAATATTTATTTGCAACGATTTTTATGTTATTTACGGCAATTTTATAAAGCTGTAAATTTTTTAAATCAGCGATTTAAACTAAGATGGAAACATAATTATAGCGAATTTTTTTATATTTTCAGCGGCTAAAATCGCTATAAATAGTGGAAGTTTTACAGCAAAATTTCTATATCGCTGAATTAATTTATAAGTGAGTATACAATTACGACTAACATCCGACGCAGTAGAAATCGCTGAGAATAAGTATTTCTAGCGATTTTTGAGATTTTTTGCAACTATTTTGAGTGCTATAAAAGACCCTTTTTTCTTGATGCATGCATGCTTTGCTGATTAATGTGGGTATTATTTTTCTACCTATGTCTATAAATAATATATATATAGGGCAATACTTTACTCACAAAATCAATCCCACAAATTGATGAGATATTATATAATTTGTCAAATTGTAAAGTTATTTTTATTATAGAGTAGATCTAACAGATCAAATAAAGGCAAGTCAATTTGTGGGATTATTTTGTATAATTTGCTTGTGAATATAATAGTATTCATATATATATATATATATATATATATATATATATATAATATGGTTAATTTACTTTTAATGGCTAATAATGGGGTTTATGGTCTGGTGGGCGTAGACTAATTAATTTTTTTGCTGCTTTACTAGGGTACTTATTTTAATTCCATTCTTTCAAAGCAAGCCGTTAAATGAAAATAAATTAGCATTAGTATTAAAGTATTCTAGTTAAGTTGTTGAAAAAATTTGCCCAAATTTTTATATAATTCTATTGTAGTCAGTACTCTTCTTAATTTGTGTAAGTAGACTAGGAGTTGGAAACCAATTAGTTAAGAAGATTAATTGTGAGATGGAAATATCAATTAGTGATCAAGAAATTCAACAAAAAGTGGAAACTGCTTCAGTCACAAATGGAAATCAAAATCATGCTGAAATTCATCAATTGGATCAGGAAGTTGCAAACACTTTGAGTAGTGAAATGAAAATCAACATAGAGATGATCAATTGGTAAATAGCATCAAAGAAATGGCTAAAAGCTTGGAGCGACCCTTATCATCAAATGAGTATTGTATCTATAGGATCCCAACTTGGCTTCGCAAATTGAATGGGGAAGCCTACACTCCGAAGATTATATCGATAAGGCATTTCCACCATGGCAGCAAAAGATTAGAACCCATGGAAAAATTGAAACTGAAATATTTTCAGAGATTCCTCCGACGGATTAATGACTTAAACATAGAGAGTTTAGTAAACGCCATAAAGTTGCATGAAGAAAGAGCACGTGATTGTTATGCAGAAACCATCAACCTTAGCATTGACGATTTTGTGAAAGTAATTTTGCTGGATGGAAGCTTTATTATTGAGCTTTTCTACGTAATACAGCTCCAAGGAGAAGATGATGTTATTTGTGAGAACCATATACTATTAAACCCAATATTGTGGGAGGCAATGGAAATGGACTTGTTGTTACTTGAAAATCAACTTCCTTTCTTTGTTCTTGAGATACTATTCAGCCTTGCATATGCACCAAATGATGATGAGTATCCTTCCTTCATTTCACTTGCAATTAAGGTCTTTGAGAACATTAAAGATCAGGAATTTCCTGGAGACTTTGGAGAGCAACCAATTTGGCACTTTGTTGATTTGACCAAAGCATTTTTTCTTCCATCATCCAAAAAGCAAGTGCTACCACGTGAAAGTAATGATCTTCCTAGAGCTGATCATTTATATACTGCAAGCTAGTTGTACAAGGCTAGAGTGAAGTTTAAGGTGAGCTCAAGCAAATGCTTACTTGACTTTAAATCCAACGGAATATTGGAAATTCCGTACATGGAACTGTCTAATGAGATGGAGACTATTTATCGAAACATCATAGCATTTGAGCAATGCCATTATCCACATGATACACATTTTAAAAACTACATTGTGCTATTGAATTTTCTAATCAACACTTCCAAAGACGCGGAATTACTTATTAGAAAAGGAATCATCATGAATGCGCTTGGTAACAACGATTCAATGACATCTCTTTTTAATAATCTGGACATGAATATAGTATATTATAGCGAGGAATATGCTTATCGTGGTTTGTTTCGAGATTTAAATGCATTCTATAGGAACACTAAGCATACTTGGAAGGCAACCTTGAAACATGATTATTTCGGCATTCCTTGAAAAATAACTTCTACTGTAACTGTCGTTACCTTATTGCTGCTTACTCTCGTACAAACTATATGTTCCATCATCCAAGTTGTGAAGATGTGAAGAAGCTTTGTGCATGAAATTCAAGTAGGACATAACATTTTGTTTTACTCTTCACGTTTAGAAATTAAGCTGTTAAATTGCTAGCTACAGCTTGGAAAATTTGAACATAACATGCACAAAGATAAGTATTGCTTGAAATAATATGCCTTATCTTCACTTTCTTCATCTAACAGTAGAGAGACTTAGAGCACTCTGAATGGATGCTTTAAAATACAGTTTTCTTTAAAATATGAAGAATGTTGATTAAAATAAAGATCAAATGGATGTTGTAAATTATCTTTAATTTCCAAGTAGCTACAATAATCCCACTACATTTATAGACTACTCTTCACACATGTAAATTATTTTTAATTATTTTTCTCTCCTCTGAATTTTTTTTCCCTTTATCCTAATTTGAATGCAACCCCTATATGTCATTATCCATGGTCAGATTTGCTTATCTATTTGCATTTTTGTGCTAGAGAATCCACCAAAGTGTATTGAAAAATGAAATTGGGTTTCTTAATTTTTTCTATGTTTTTTTATAAGTAATTTAAAATAGGACATAATTTTTTCTCTATTTTGTTTTTGTTATATTTTGAATCAATGTCAATTTTTGTTTGATTTAAAATATAACATAATGATACGAGGAGATATTGCAAATATTAAAAGTTATGGGGATATTATTGATAGTTAGAGAAAATATTTAAAATGAATAAAAATATTAAAAAGTATAATATTTAAATGATATGAAGAAAAAATAGATAAGCTGATATATGGTATATTGTAAAAATCAGTATGTAAAATAGAAAAAGTGGATTTTGGTAATGTATTTTAAAGGATAAGATGAAAAATCCATTGGAAGTACTCTTAGCTCTAAATGTTGTAGAATCCATTGGAAGTACTCTTAGCTCTAAATGTTGTATAAATACACATCCATTTTTATAGAACATATGTTGCACTAATATCTTCTAACTTCACCACATTTTTATTGTTTACTTTGTTCTTCATTTGCTGAGTTACCGATTACTTTGTGATTTTTCAAACCCACCCTTGCATTTGCCAGAAGTACCACACAAGAGACCTTGGATTCTATGGTGATTTCTTTGTTGTTAAGTTGTGTTTTCCTCATTGCTTACTCAAGACAAGTTCTATGACTGTCAGTTTATACAAACCATTCGATGAAATGCCTAAACCCAAGGTCATGTACAACATACGCTCATAATAACAAACTCAAAGCTCGATGTTATCCCATCCGTGATTTACATAATGTCCAGTGAATAATTGTGTGATATCAATGTTCTTTTTGCATTCAAGTTTTGGTTGCTTGATTTGGAAAAATTTGTGATATACAATATGACAAGAAGTTCGGCCAAAGAGGAACTAAGTCTGATCTTTTTATTTTTTATTTTTGTGTACATAAACACTTATATGGGCTGGGCTGAGAATGAAGAAAAGCAATTTGAGATTAAGCTAGTGATAGATTATATGAATTTCATGCAACAAGAGTGAAGGTCATGTCATCAACCCGATGGATTCGAATAAAGTGATTTGTCTGTCTTTGTTTCTTATTAACATACAATTTTATAACTTTTTATTATTATTGACACTGTTGGGATAATGGAATTGTCTTCGTGAGAATTTATTTATATTTGCTCTCATAATTAATTATCTTTTTGTATTTTTCGATAATAACTTCTTTTTTATTGTCAATTATAGAAGGGAAAAAATTACATTTGAACACAAAAAGCGAGTCCATTCAAATATTGACTAAAAAACCATTTGATTGTTTATTATTTGTCTAAATTTTAACAATAGAATGTTCAATTGTAAAAATAATCGGACAATTACAATATCTATTTGCACAAAGATTAATATTTGGGGATCAAACTATTATTATTTATTTCTTTTAAAATAGAATTATTGGTGTTCAAACAACTATTAGGGATGAAGAAATTTCGTCTAAAAAAATTCTATTTGTATTTGAACACATATCAGGAACAAGAAAAAATTCTTCCAAAAAAATCCTCTTGAACGCTTTTGAACATGTTGGAAAAAACTTTCTAAAAAATTCATCCCAAAGAAAATTGTTTGAAATGAAATTTTAAATTTTGACCCAAAACGATTTTTGGCACAGAACTTTTGGGACAAATTGGGGATGGAATTGTTTTCGTCCCAAATTAATTTCAAGGTTAAAATAGAAAGTTTTTTTTAATAAAAATACTCGTCCTTAAAAGGAAATTTTATTGTAGTAATTTTCATTATTTCACAATATGGTATGAAATGATGAATAGATAAGTATAATTAATAAATAATTTTTCAATCATTGAATATTACATTAGAGATGATAGAAAAAAAATAATAAGTGACATTTTTTTCTTTAAAATTATAAATTTACTGTAATATATAGCAATATATAAACATACGTATAAGTCTTCATAATTTTCATTCATAATTGATCAAAGTCAAGACGTCATTGAAAAAATGAAATAAGGAAAACAAAAATTTTGAGACTTGCTTTAATTTTCCCTTTTTAATGAACAACCAAATAGAGGGTGTAGACCGGACCAAGCTATGAAGAAAGTTGATAGATAAGGTTGTATCAACTTTTTGCTGTTTGGATATTACTCTTTTATTTTTATCAGTTTAATGGTGTTGCAAAAAGAATTTCAAATTGAAGAAGTTAATCCTATTTAATATATGCAGACCCCCTCAAAATTATAATCTTGGCTTTGTTCCTAATAGGGACTCAATTTTTGCTCGTCTCATTGCCAAGAAAACCCATTACAAATTAGGGAGTGACTTTAGTCCGGTGCAAAGCCCCTTTGTACACCTGCCAATTGAAAACTAATACAAAATATTTTTATTGATTTAAAATATATATCTGTGTGTGCGCGCCCCCAATCTTACCTTCACATTGTCTTCTTCACCATGGATATATATGACAAAAATACATCGATGCAACACAAAGTCATTGCTATGCCTAGCAGATTCACAAATCTTGTCATCCAAATTTTGGATTGGGTATTTGGTTGAACTCATTACTCTTATTCATGGAGATCATGGGGTATGAAGAATTAGGTAGCAGGAATGCAATTTTTATGAAAACAACAAGGAGTGAAAACATCATGATGAACCAACTAAATTATAGAACAAGATTCTAAACCAAGCATCATATACAAATCAATTCATTGTGGAGAAAATTAACCTATTAGAGAAGAAACTTAATATTGGTTAAATGCTACTTTTCTCCATTTTACTGGAAGCCAAACGGAGGGGCAAAAAACAGTGTTATAGAAAACTTTAAGATGGAAAAGAAGTGACATGTTGTTTTATGAAGAATTGAAAATGAATAAAAGATTATTGAAAAGTAAAAACAACAAAAAGTGGCTCATGCATATCTTGAACCTGTAACCTTCGAACAAGTTCAATGAGAATTGGTGGGGTAAATGAAGGGGATGAAAACTCCATCAACCTAACAGGTTGAACCCAATAGAAAATAAGAAGTCCATCTCTCAGCCCAAGGATCTATTTGGCCTAGAACCCCACAAGAAACAAGAAACCCATCTCATGGCCCAAGGATCAAGTCGACCTGCCCAAAGACCCTCGAAATGATAAAAACGGAGTTCAAGAAAAATGATGAAGCTCCAACAAAGAGTTGACAAAGGCAGGTGCCGACCACGTAGGCCGAGGGGACGCCAGCAACACTGTAAGAGGCTCCCGCCTCATAACTAACCTTCCTTCAATACGCAACATCACAGGGGGTGTCTCAGGCATGCCCCATGTACACATGAGTTGCAGCTTGATGACATGCAAGAAAAGTAATTATCACCTACACCCAGAGACAGGAAAAGGCAGGTGCCGCCGACACAAGTTGAGAGATCGCATTAGCCAATCTTCTCCAATATGCTACATCGCATTAAATGCTCTAGGCGGCTGAAGCATGAGTATGATGGGACCACCCTGGCGACAGGTGTGAGATGTTCCCCCATACCCAATATAAAAGCAAACCACCAGGTACATACAAACTCAAGCAATAATCTTCTATCAAAATTCCGATCAAGCGAATCAACTTAGGCATCAGAGGGTCCCTGACCACCCTCGAGCCTTCTCTTGAGTTTGTGTTGGTTCAGGTTAACTATCCATTCCCCAGTTATCTGAGGAGACCTTGAAATACCTATGAAACACATCCAAAACAAATACCAAAAAGATAATATTTCACGGATAATTATTTATATTTTTAATTATTTAGTTTTTAATATTGTGTAACATATATATATATATATATATATATATATATAATTAGAAAACATGGCCAAGTCTTCCTCCATGAGACTTAAGCCTCGTGCTACTGCACGTTAACATGACAATTTATATTTAGATGGCACTGACTAGCGTATTAATTTTCATAATGATGAGATACCACGTGTGATGCTATGATACGTTTGAAGTACAACTTTTGCGAAAACAAAAATAACAGAGAAGTTTTACTTTGGAAATTATTTTAGGTCTATAAATAATATATAATATGATAAGGTTAATTTAATTTGAATGACTGATAATGGAGTTTTAATTTGTTTGCTACTTTACTAGGAGAATATGGTTTGCACAAAGCCAGATCTAATCACGGAAACCAAGAAGATTAAAAGTACAAAGAAAGACCTGTACAAAAAAATTTACTAGGAGAATATGGTTTGCACAAAGCCAGATCTAATCATAGAAACCAAGAAGATTAAAAGTACAAAGAAAAACCTGTTCAAAAAATACATAGGAGACATGCTTGACGAAGGGAAGGCCTCATTCCAATAGAGCTAATTTGGAAGATTGAATCCAAAAGCAGAAGATGGAAACAACGGTGGTAGAGAGAGGAGCAACAAGGGGATGAGATGGGTTTTTGAAACTGAGAGAGAAGAGAGAAGCATCAACGGAAGAGAGGGAGAAGCAACAAAGGGGGAAGAGCGGGAAGTCTGAAACTGAGAGAGAGAAGAGAGAAGAATAGGGAAAGAAATGTGGATTTGCTTTTCGAATAGTAACGTGGCTCCCAAACTAGATTCGTCATGGACAGTGTGCAGTATGCTACGGGGTAATCAACCTTCAAATAGATTTATTCATGTTTTAAAATTCAATGAAATTTTTTTTTTCAAATTAGCGTTTATCAAATTCGAATATTTAAATATTTATCATATATAATGAAATGGTGATAGCATAAAATCACTAACTAATGGCTAGGATTCGAAGAAACCCGTCAAATATTAAAAATTTATATAGAAATTAAATAAATTGAATTACTCTCCACCAAAAGCACTTAAAAATGATCAGTTTCATTTCTAGTAAGCTATTTTAATCTTTTTAGCTATACATGATATAAGATTTGAGAAAAAAAAATGAAATAGTAAAATTAATCATTAAAACACTTGCGTTCTTCTATTGTGAATTCTTGTGGTACTTTTTCTACATGCAGAGAGTATTTGATAGAAATTTTCAACTTATCCATTTACACACTTCGATGTGAGATGGATAATTATAAATTTATCTATGGATAAGCAAACACCTCTATTCGCAAATTTTCAAGCATTACCTACTTGATCCATCTTTCATTGATATAAAAAAAATAATAATATTTTAGTAGTAATTATCTTTATTTTAAATTATTCAGAATATCATATTATGTAATATATATATATAGAATTAGAAAACAAGGCCATCCAACTTTCCAAGTCATTGACTACTCCACTACTCTAACAGTACGACTTTTGTGCCAAAAAAAAAAGAAAGAAAGAGACAGAGATGAGCTTCACAGTCTAATTTGTCTCCTTTACTTCAATTGACTTGCTTCATCGGTTCTTTGATCTGCAAGTCTGAGAAGTTTGTTCATCAACTAATGCACTCAGTTCGTTGCATACAAAATTGATGCATGGCTTGCTTGTTGATTTAGGTATGAATTTTCTAGCTAGGTCTACAAATAATATATATATAATATGATATGGTTAATTTTCTTTAAATGACTGATAATGGACCGGAGTATTAATTTGTTTGCTAGCTGCTTTACTAGGGTACTTATTTTAATTCATTTCTTTTAATTTTTTAAAGTCATTAAATGAAAAAAATTTGCATTAGTATTAAGGTATTCTAATTAAGTTGCCCACAAAATTGGCCCATATTTTTATAATATAATTGTATTGTAGTTAGTACTCTTCTTAATTTGTGTAAGCAGACTGGGAGCTGGAAGCCAATTAATTATGAGATGGAAAAATCAACTAGTGATGATCAAGATTTTCAACAAAAAGTGGAAATTGCTTCATCAATCACAAATGGAAATCAAAATCATGCTGAAATTCATCAATTAGACTAGGAAGCTGCAAATACTTTGAGCAGTGGAAAAGGAAATCAACATAGAGATGATCAATTGGTAAATAGCATCAAAGAAATGGCTAAAAGCTTGGAGCCACCCTTATCATCAAACGAGGAGGAAGCCTACACTTCTCATGTTATATCGATAGGGCCTTTCCACCATAGCAACAAAAGATTAGAAACCATGGAAAAGTTGAAACTGAAATATTTTAAGAAATTCCTATAACAGATTGACTTCAACGTAGAGATTTTAATAAACGCCATAAAGACACATGAAGAAAGTGTGCATAGTTGTTATGCAGAAACCATCAAGTTTAGCAGTGACAATTTCGTGAAATTAATTTTGGTGGATGAGATCTTTATTATTGAATCTTCTACAGAATACGGTTCCAAGGATCAAGTAGTGTTATTCATGAGAACCATATATTGTTAAACTCAATATCGTGAGAGGGAATCATATTGGACCTGCAGTTACTTTAAATCAACTTCCTTTGTTTGTTTTTGAGATACTATCTAGCCTTGCATATGCATCGGATGATGAGCATCCTTGCTTCGCTTCGCTTGTTGATTTGACCAAAGTATTTTTACTTCCATCATCCAGAAAGCTATTGTCACCATATGAAAGTAATGATCTTGCTAGAATTGATTGTTTATATACTGTAAGTCAGTTGGAATGGTATTGTTGGCATTTGAATACATATTAGGGATGAAAAACATTTCATTAAAAGAATAAAAAAATTTCATTCCAACTCTTTTCGAGCAGGTTTCACAAATTTCAGCCCAAATGAAATCTTTTGAGACAAAATTTTGAATTTTGACCCGAAACGCTTTTTGGCACGAAACGTTTGAGACATATTCAGGATGTAATTATTTTCGTCCTAAATTACTTTTAGGAATGAAATGGAAACTTCTTGGAACAAAAATACTCATCGCTAGAAAGAAATTTTAATTTGTTATAATGGTTTTCGTTGTCTCACGATATAACATGAAAGGACTGATAGATAACTAAAAAATAAAAAATAATTTTTCAATCATTGAATGTTATATTAGAGATGATGAAAAAAAGATAATAAATAAATAAAAAATTTATTTAAAGTTACAATTTTACTATAACAGCAATTGATAAACATACATATAAGTCTTCATAATTTTTATTCATAATTATTTAAAGTCAGGACGCTGTTGATAAAATGAAATAAGGGAAACAAATATTTTGAGACTTCCTTTCATTTTCCTTTTTTACTGAACAACCAAATAGAGGTTGTGGGCCTGGCCAACTCGGGTGAGGCCTCCAAGGCAATGAAGAAAGACTAGAAAGTTGACACATAAGGTCTATGAACTTTTTACTCTTGTATCTTTTGTAGAGAGTTTTACTCTTCATTATTTTTACACAGGATCATGCTAGCGGGCCGTCTAGTATTTACCGTTGGGCATATTAGCACAAGCCAGCCCGGGCACCGTTTGTGGGGGTTAGTGGAGCGATAAGGAGTTCCAAAATTGTTGGAGAGATAAGGTTGGTTACTCCCACAAATCTGCCTATATCAGTGGAGAGACGTTGGGGGATGAAGGAGTTTCAATGGCAACAATTCAACTCAAGATGGTAGTTCAGCAGATAAGGAAAGTCCACCAAAATACAAAACGAGTATATTGAATCCACGTCAATCAGATCACCCTTGGTGCGTTTGAAATCAGTCAAACAACAATATGGAGAGCATATCGTCAAGTATATCGCCCAACAGATTGTTCAGTCGTTGTGTTTTATGTTTAAATAGAAGTCCTCTGTATTAAGAACAAAAAAAAAAAAAAGGTCCTCTGTATTGCCTTGTGTTCACGTTTTTTACGATCAATAAGAAAAAAATACAGCATTCATTCAAATATCTTCATTTTTTTCAAATTTTCTTCTTGGTATCTAGAGCCAGTGTGAACACACAGCACAACCAAGCTCTTCCCTGCAACCATGACTTCACTATCTCTCAATGTTTGCAACTTCATTACTCTCAAACTCAGTCCTAAAAATTACCCCTTGTGGCATGAACAAGCCTTGGCTCTTTCATAAAGCCAAGAATTGGTCGGCCATCTTCCTAATGAAGATCCTGCCACCATACCAAATTCAAACAACACCACAGATGCAGAAATTTCTGCACCAAGATTAACCAAGCCTTCATTGCTTGGCGAAAGGCGGATTGTCTTCTTCGTGGATGGATAATCGGAACACTCTCTGAAGAAACGCCCGGCCTCATTGTTGGCCTAGACACTGTCCATGCCATCTGGGAAGCACTCAAGAATGCGTATGCTGAAGATTCACAAGAACGTGAATTCACATTTTTACAACAGGTAACGTATCTTCGCAAAGAAGATGACAAAACCATTGGAGAACACATTCGCACCTTCAAAGGATTATGCGATAGTCTCGCAGCTATCGGGAAACCTGTCCCAAACAAAGAAAAAGTCTTCTGTCTTCTCCCTAGTGTTGGCCTTCAATATGAAACTTTCACGACTACCATGCTGAAGCCCCCGAGGACATCTGTATGACTAGAGAACTAACCGCGCCACTGGTTGAGACGTTGGAGTTGTGAGACCAGGTCAGAGTATGATGGCCAAGTGTTGTTTGACTGTTATACTCCGATGTACATCTTCAGAGCAGTATTGTCTTCTAGTTTTATGTAATAAGATATTTTTACACTTTCGAAGAAATCATAATTTCTGGTTGATTTTGTACTTGAAAAATCGTAGATGAATAAGCATGTGAAATTGATTTAGTTGATGATGAAGAGTTTCTTCCTGCTGGAGTTTCTGGAAATCTTGCCTCTTTAAGTGTTAAATCTTGGAATCTATACATGCGCCATAGCCTAGATCAGTTGGGCTATGGAGTCTGGACTGTGCTTTGTTATTTGGACTTCACAATATTGCAATTGAGTTGAACTTGGGAGTTACAAATATGCTTCAAACATTTATGCAAAGTCAAAGATGCAGATGGGATGTATAAATTGGACATTCAGCTCGAATAAGAAAATTGGAAATTCATGGCATTGAGGTCGGCTGGTTCGAAAGGATGTTTGCATTATGATGAATCCTACCTTCACAAAAGTTTATTTTCTTTTATTTTCCTCTCTACGTGATATGCTCATATTTTTATCATCTCTGCCATACTTGTCACGGCATTGTCATCAAATCTGTAATTAACGTTCAGAAGAACAAAGAATGATGAATTGAATACGTATGTATGTATAATTATAATAGCTTGTCAACAAAACCAAAGGGGAAAAGGGCCTATCTGAATTGTAAATATAAGTAAAGTAACAAGACGATATATTTCCTAGAGAGAGAGAGAGAGAGAGAGCAACATCATGTATACTTAAATATTTGTATTTGATAAAACAGAAAATATGAAGAAACCCAAACAATGGCCAAGGAATGGCAAGCAGGACCCAAAAGTCCTTAACAATCCCAATGAAAAATAATAGGAAGGTCTTCTACTTAAAAATAAAGAAGACCAAAACCAACCGATACAATATCATTTACATTTATAGGAAGGTCTTCCACTTAAAAAACAGAAAGACCAAAACCAACCCTTTAACTAAATAAAAACCCACCCTGTAAAAGGCTGTACCAAGCACTAAGCGGCGGATGGGGCTGAAATGTAGTGAACGACACCAGCCTCGAAAAGTGCCGCCAAAAATGCTTGCAGGTTCTTCTGCTCATCCCCTGCTTCAGCCTCTCCTGCAGGCACAGTATTCTTGTAGTCCAATGACTCATCGTCGTATATGTCCCACCATTTCTTCACCAGCATCTTGATGTCTTCTCTGTCCATATTCTGTTCCTCGTCAGTATACCTCCATGGCTTTGACCCCTAAAAAACCAACCAAAGTCACCATTAGAAGACCCTCATACCTAGAAAAAACAGGAGTGTATACAAAACTTTGGGATTGAAAAAAAAAAACGAGGATACTCACCGCAGCACAGTAGTGAACAACTTTGACCTTATCAAGCTCGATGTTCTCTGGGTGGCGCCACATCAAGGCCAGGATAAGGTTGTAAACTGGAGGGATCGGCTTGTAAACATCCCTAAAGAACATGTTCAGAAAGTCCTGCAAGAATCATAAATATATTTTTGGGTCAAATAATTGATTTGGTTGACTAAAAAAATACTGCAGTTTCAAGAATTACCTGCTCAGCAAAAGGGGTAGGCGGGGTTGTTTTGAGTGTCCTGAGGAGGTCATGGTATGTGGTCATGTTGGGTTCATACACAAACATGCCAGCATTGAAGTAGAGGGGAGGCTTGGGGCCTAACTCAGCTGGCCACTTGACCTTGTCTGGGCACTGCTGGCAGTAGCCGACCTTGTATTGTGGACTGTGGCTCCATGTTTTCTCACAGAAGCAATCCATCACTGCATAGAAATAGTTGTCTGGGAGATCAAAGAGGTGATCTATATTCTCAAAAACTTGGATGTCTCCGTCTAGGTAGATCATCTTGCTGTACTCCACAAACTGCAATTTCCATCGTAGCAAAACATCAAAATAAGCACCACTTACAAAGATATTGAAAATCATGCAGGTAGGACAGAAAAAGAAAAACAATAAATTTCATTTCTTTTACGAAAAAAAGTAGGTCACCGTCATGAATATTTTAGTTTTGGCAGACAATATTCTCTGTCAATTTCGTGAACACTTTCACAGGAACAGCATGTATAAGAAAAGGTTAAAAGGTAGTCAAAGCAGAAGTATGAAGCATTGTTTGGTTGCACAAGCTGACGAAAGATAAGCTTGGCTTCATTTTCAAATGAAGAGAGAGATTCAGAAGATTCAAATGGATCTGTTTCTAGAAAAAACTTTTTCCACAATATCTGGAAGAGGAACCGAGCCGACTCGTATACTTTTATTTGAGATAAAACCAAGCCTTATCTAGAACAGAGCACAGGCGCTTGAAACCCCGGAGCACGTGTCCCAACCCCACACGCAAACTAACTAGCAGTGACATAAATTAGAAAATGAATTACTACTAGCAAATTAAAGCATGCATACCTCCCAAATACGAAGCTTGGAGTAATTGATAACGTAATATGCCATGGCAAACTGGGTTTGGTTCTCAGGTGGGTAAACCGGTTCAATCTCCTTGACTATGCAACCCTGAGACACCAGAATGTCACGGTGCTCCTTGGGCACGTCCGGTAAGATTGCCACCACCAGTGGGTACTTGCTCTTCGCCTTTCTCAGGCCCTTTGCCAACCCGACCACACCTTTCACGTAGTCCCCGTTGCCGGCCAAGAACGTAACGTATGCCCTGCTGGGCATGCTGGCGGCCTTGGTTATAAGCCCGGCGGTGGTGATGTCAGGAGCCATTTGAAGTTGGTTTTTTTGGAGAAATTAAGGATGATATGAACAAGGAACGGGTGAACGGATTTGATCAGAAGGCCGCTAGCTTTTAGAGTGTTTGGTCAGGAAGAAAACAGTTTATTTTTCTAGGGAAAGGAAGAAAAAGGGTGTTGAGGATGAGGTTTTGGAGTTGAGAAAAGAAAATGGTTTTGTTTGTTTGGACGATGAGAAAATGTGTTTGAGAAGAAAAGGCTTGAAGTCTGATTGAGATGGATGTTTTGTGTGGATGACTTGGAGCTTGGGGTGATGGGGGTTTATATAGGATTTTGGGTTGATTTGATTAGGTATAATGTTGAAGATTATGGTAATTAAATAGTAAATATTAAATATATTTGTTCTTGTGACTTGTCGGTAAGGTAGAGCTCGTGCTTGCGTGCTACCAATTAAATGGCATCGCTTAGACTAATGTGGTTCTAATTTTCTGAAGTCCTAATTCTACTTTTGATGAAAGCTCACGACGTTACTTTTTAAATTGCAGCAAATTAATTCCTTATCTCAGAGAGAGAGAGAGATTTGTTCCGGGATCTGATCGATTGTGAGAGAGAAATTTAAGGAAGTTGGACGGTGTACAAAAGGATAGGATAATAAATGTAGAGAATAAAGTAAGAAATTTGTTGAATGAGTCAACTTTGACCTTCTTATAATTGCCGAAATGGGTATCAATGAAAATGGGTAAAATTGGGAATGAAATCGGCAAAATTGGGAGGGAGAGAGAGAGAGAGAGAGAGAGAAATACAACATGGGTGTAACCGTATTTATAATGAGAATTTTTTTAAAAAAAAATGCACCATAAAGCATAAGCCCTCGACTGTGCAAACTGTCATATATGTGTTTATCCTCACCATAAAGCATACCAAGGGGGATCTGTAATATGGCTTCAACATCAATATCAGTAAAATTATCTCTTACCATATCAGACTTCCACTTCCATTTATCAACATCAATCAAATCCTATACTTTCATTGATATAGGTAGATGAGCTGGAGTTTCAACTACAAAAGTCCATGGCTTGGGAATCCACGTATCTTCCCATATAACATTAACATGTCATTACCAATTCTCTATATCATACATTCTTGTAATAAATGTTTAGCCCTTGGAATGGACCTCCATTCATATGATGGTTGATACCCGGCTTCAAAAACAGAAAGTCCCTATTTCTATAATATTTCTGCTCCATCATTCTGACAACTAGTGAATTGGGATTATAAAGTTTTCTCCACCCTTGTTTAACAAGAAGTGCTTTACTCAGAATTGCTTACTGTAGGCCTTTGGCAAGTTGAAAAACCGACATGTAATATGTCAGAATGGCTTGTACCACAGTTTTTATAAGCACATCCTTAACTACTTGTATCAAAAAAATTTGTTTCCAATTACTTACCCTTTGCTAAACTCTGTCCAGGATGTAATGAAAAGGCCTACTCTTACCCCTCCCAATCATAACAAGTCTCAGATATTTTTCATGTTATTGAACAGCAAGTACTCCAATAACATTACTCAAATAGGTTTTTGTTTTTGCTTGTATATTCTTACTAAAGTATTTCTTTTATTTTCAAAATATTGAATAGGTTTTAACTACCGCTGCTGACCAAATCACTACAGGGCCAGTGGCTTCTAACCGCCGCTACACGCGAAACTTCCACGAACTTGAGGCACGTACACCGAACCTACGACACGTGGCGTTCTAATAGATTGTCTTTTTGTTTAAATTAGTAAATATATAATGCTGGGTTTAGTAAGCGAAATGAGACGGGGGTAAGGTCAAAGGACGTTGTCAAGTGGGATCCACAAATACACTTTTGCCACGCGTACTAGGAGGCAATGTGTCGGCTTATGATTGAGTGGACGGCGCTCGCCACGTGGCTGAAACTGTACTCTCTAGCATTGTTGGTTGGTCTACAAGAGGAAAACTTATTTAATAAAATAACTAAAAAACTGTATTTGTGGGGACACTGCAATAAATAAATTCGTTACATAAAATGTATGACGTTGCATCGGTAGTTTTTGACTTGGACTGAACCGACCAATTCACTTTGGATAACATGTTAGACTTTTTTTTTTTTTTTTAATTATTATTAAAAACCTCCGAAACAGCTGTCATATGAGACAGTGTTTTTGAGAATATTCCATCATATTCTTGTAGTTCTTTTTGAATAAACCGAGCATTGTATTTTATTTAAACTAAATTAATATTTATTTTTTTCTTTGAGAGTATTTTTTTAAAATACTTCTTTCCTTTGTCAATTGTCACTCCTTAATTTGTTGAGCCATTAATTTATACCTAAATCGCAAAAAAGTCAACATCGAAAGATCAAATATTTGATTTAGAAGAGGAAAGAAATCTGGCTAATGGGGTATGTTTCAAATGAAAATATATTTATTGTGGTATGTAAGTATCGCTCATTTTTTTAAAAAAAATAGTAAATTTAAGATTCACATAAAAAATTATTATTTTAATAATAAACCTTATCTTTTTTAAAAGAAATGTAAGAGTATTGCATATTCTAACACTGTATCTAGTATTATAATTGAAAAAAAAAAAATTATTTATCATTTTTATATTACACACTTATTTTTATTTTATTTTTTATTTTAATGTGTAACATAAGAATGATCAGTAAAATATCCCATCAAAGAAAGTGAGAGATGGCATTGAAAAGCATGGAGGCCATGAATGGCTCATGAAATTGCCACCTCGAGGACCTGCTACATGAATTGGTGCAACAAATGCACCTAAAATGTAACGTCTCTTGAGATAATAATTAAAAAAAATAAAACGATAATCCTGCTGTCATAAGTTCATAACCATAGGGCCACGTCTTATTCCCACCAAAAGAGAGAAAAATCAAGACGTCTAGATGGGGTAAGATTAGGTAGCAGGTGGATTCAAATTCATGCAATTGGAATTTGAATATTGGTAAGTAAGGATGTTAGAGCGCCACTTGTCTTCGATCATTCTTTTGGGCTTTCTCAACATATCTAGAATAAGTGTGGATGGGCTGCCTAAAGTTTATAATCCATGGGCCAGGAAGATTTGAGTGTTTACATAAACTTCTTTGGAAATCTATCTTCCCAATTTTAAGTACAGGGCTTTTTTATTGTCTGACAAAATTAAATGGTCCCATACATAAGAGAAATAAAGGGACTCTATAGTCTTTAATATTGTTTGTATAGCGTTTTTGGATAGTTAGGATCCCACATGAATATTTAATATTGGGTCTATGCTTATGCATATTAAATCATGAAATTCGGTCCAACAATTCAAAAGAATTTTAATTTCTTATCTCTTGAAACTTGTTGTATATCCGAAAGATTATATCCTCGTACATTTTTCTTTATGTGAACACAGACAGCTGAAATTGGTGTGCACAGGTACATTTTTCATTTTGCAAAGATAGCATTGTATTTGCAATTGTCAAAATTACTTAAATTAGCGTTGTTATTCTTTCTCAACTTGAATGGAAAAATAAGTTGGATGAAAGATGAAAACACTACAAGTCTACAAAGGAATCAAAAACAAGAATGAAAGTAGGTCAGGACAAAACTCTTGCCAAGAATTAGGTAATCTAGGTTGTCGAAATCAAAAAGGCCATCCAGTAGCTTGAATTCAGGTTTCCACCCAAGCACTCTCTTTTGCTTTGTCAATTGAGGCATAGAAATGCTCTCAGGCTCGAGAAATTAAGACAATATATTTCTGTTTTGGAGAAACATTATCTACTTCTCTCGAGTAGTTGTAAGAGTGTGGATGCTATATGGAGGATCAAAAGCCTCACGAGGCAGAATGTCATTTCTGAAAGAGATAAGTTGTTCTCATTTCATCAAACCTTGAGGACTTTGATTTAAGATTACTTTTGTCGTTGGAAATGTAGGGTTAAAGTGATGCTTTCAAATGATTTGAAGAATATACTGAGCTCCTAAACTTAGTGAGCAGATCATCAAATGTTCATCTTCTGGAGCTCATTCTAGGTTAAAGCTATGGCTTGTTTTTAACAGTTTATACACCTGAGGATGCATGTTAGAGAGAATTTGATTTCAAAAGAAGAACATCACCACGGGATCATCACATGGTATATTGAAAATTTCACTTCTTATTTTACTATTAGCATAAGATAAATATTCATTTGCAAGACTATTTGAACTTTTCCAAAGACCACTAGAGAGAGAGAAAAGGACTTTAGTGAGGGGTGATGTAAACTTTCATGGGATTCAAATACACGAGAATATAGAGATAGTGAAAGTAGAACTCTTCTACAAAAATGCACCAAAATAGTTGATTGTATTGTCACTCTATCAACTGCAGTTTGAATCCACAGCCAATTGATCCACTTGTAGGATCAATGAAAACCGCATTTGCTAATTCTCTCATTTGCTCAAGACATGGACCCAAACGCATGCTTTATCACTCTCTCTTTTTTTTCCCTTTCCATCTCCTCTCTTTTAGCATTGCAATTACTATGATGAGATTTTTGTATGGAGTACCCTGTCCTATCCTATTGTATCTTTATTTGATTTTAAAAAAAAAAAAAAAAAGACTTCAGCTTTGCTAACTTAGATAATGCTTTTTTGAATTATCTATCATTTGAAAAAATCATACACATAGAATTTGTATAGATCAAATAGTTTTGTTCCCTTTATTATCCTCACAGAAACAGCCAAAAGGTGAAACCCAATTTGGATACAAAAGTCCACACAATTCATCTCAACTCATCTTATCTAATTATTACAAACTTTCTAAATTCTCATACAAAATGTAATAAACAATTCAACTTTTTCAAATCCCAAAACCATAATAATATTAAAAAATTATATTCTAACAATATGTTATTCAACTTTCAACTTTCATATCAACTCATCTCATCTCATCTCAACTCACTATCCAAGCCTCTCCTAATTTATAACTTACCTTGAAGTGGGGAAGTAATTTATTTGTAAATCAGACTTGGGTTGAGGTAGACACCGGCTGAAGAGTAGTAAAAATACCTGAGAATCAAATGTAAAAGAAAAGGAACAGCAGGGCATGGTTTTCCTCAAAAATATGGTCACATAGTGCATGAACAAAATCAAAGATATATCAACTCCTTACTCCTGCACCAACATGATATGACATGCCAACATGATAGACATGTACTAAATCTTGAAGTCAAATTCATATATGAATTCACCTTAAAATATTAGTATTAGTCATTTAAGGATCTATTAAAATTTTTTATATAGTTAGGGTCAAAGGCTACATTTGGGTACTCATGTAATCTCAGATGATTTGTAAACAATAATGTTTTGTAAATTTCATTGAGATGTTTTTGAATGTATGAAGTAGGTTGAGATATATTTAACTATGTAGAGAAAGTTGAAAAAGTAGTGAGTCCCAACAATAATTGATTTGAGATAAGTTGAGATGGATTTAATATTCAAACATATACTAAATAATAGTTCAAATCCAATTTGAATGACCATCAACGATTTCTTATTATTTAGCCGGAAAAAGGCACTTA
The DNA here is from genome assembly GCF_018687715.1 of Carya illinoinensis. Lineage (NCBI taxonomy): Eukaryota > Viridiplantae > Streptophyta > Magnoliopsida > Fagales > Juglandaceae > Carya > Carya illinoinensis. The sequence continues at coordinate 33,319,440 of NC_056759.1, forward strand.
CAATTGCTGATATGTTGTCATAAATCAAATCAAACCAACTTAATGAGACTGGTTGATTCAAATCTTATGCAAAATAGAAAACACGCTCGCATGTCGAGGAAGAGTCTTTCTATACATCAGCCACTATTCACCCCACACCCCACACCTAATGTGGCTTTTGTTTTGTTTTTTTGTTTTTTTTTTTTTTTTTTTTTTTTTTAACCTTACATGTTGAAATGCTCATTTTGAGGAGAAGAGGCCATTTCGAAATTGCATTCATCCAATCCCGCTTTCACCCCTCCCTCAATCTAGCACCCTGCGTCACTCTCCCTCTACCTAGGGCCACCTCGCGTCGCCCCTCCCTCTACCCAGCGACACCTTGAGCTACCCCTCCCTCTACCAAACATTGCCCCGCGTTCACTCTTCCTTCTATCCAGTGCCGCCCACGTTCACTCCTCCCTCTATCCAACGCCCTATGGCCTTCAATTCATGGCTGATGAGTTCGTGAGATTTGTTTCACTACCCCTTTGCTCAACTTCGTAGGTAACTCCACTACCATTTTTTCTTCTGTATTAGTGAGTACTACTTGTGTACTGAGATAGGTGAAGGGAGGGAATGAAATTGTATTTATGTTATGGATTTTGTGAGATAGGTATTGCAAATTTTGGGGCTTAGGGTATGGAGATGCTTGCAAGTTTGTCAATTTTCCGAGTACTTCAAAGTTTTACTAGTCATGTAGTGTGTGGTATTAGATATGGAAAACCCGTTGAAATATTTGATTTGTTTTGTTTATCTTTATAAGCAATATATATGTGCAAGAATCAAACCTATCAAAAATTTATAACTTTTGGTTAAGATTGTGACGTAGATGAGAAGGGCTCACTTCACTGTGTTGTGGTGGGAACTAGGATGCATTGCCGTGGTCCTTTACACCTTTATCATGGCTTATTTTCCAAAACTCTTGCAGTTGACATAAGGCTAACGAGAATTTCTAGTAATTATAGTTACATTGAAACAAAAATATCATTACACTAAATCGTACGAACTAAGTACATAGGGTCGTATCCTGTGTTCACATTATGCTGACAAAGATGAGGACCATTCGATCCTAACTGTGATGTTATGCTCATAGAAATTACAAGATCCTTATAGGATAGTTGAAAACTACTAGATATGTTCTCTTCCCATCACATCCTTAAAAGGGTATTTATAATAGAGCAGTGCTATATATAGTCCTCTTAAAGGACTATATTGCAGCCTAATATATGAAATGACCAAATTGTCCCCACTTTTAGGCATGAATTAACTACATTACTCCCTCTTTCTTCTACAACCTAAATCCAAAACATTTAAATCTACAGGAATTTTATTTCTGCCTCTGCATGCCTCCCTCCTGACCCAATCTCCACCATTGATGACCACCCCCAACGAAGACTCCTCAACCATCAACGGCACAACCTCCTCAATTACCGACGACCTCCTTGGCCACCATTGATGGAAAGCCAGCTCCCATCGAAAGGTGACTTTTGTCGTTTTCTTTCCATTTTCTTTGACTTTGGTCATTTGCTAGTTCAATATGAAAGCTTTCACTTCCTGATGAGTGAAGCTCTATTTGTAGTCTTTACTTTTTCTCACTTTGGTCGTTTGCTAGTTGGATATGGTAGCTTTCACTACATGATGAGTAAAGCTCTATTTGTAGTCTTTACATTTTCTGACTTATGGTTATTTGTTGGTTGGACGAAATTTGTTATGTTCATTTGATGGTCATTTTATGGCTATAATATGGTCGTTTGATGATTTGGTTCTTGTTTTTGGGAGTTTAGGACTTTGTGAATGGCTTAATATTATAAACTACATGGCAATAACATGTTCTCACTAGACTGATTAACTTGTAAAAGTTCAGTAATTTTTTGCGAAAAACAACAACACAAAATCAAAGTTGATGGAGTTCCATCCATCAAAGTTGGTACTAGTGGCCCAACCACTCCGTGTTAAGATCAATAAACAGATCAAAGTTGGGTAGGCATCTTCATTTTTGTCTTTTGGTCCCAATTAATGGATGCAAGACTAACTTAAGTACCCACCACAACACAGTGAAGTGAGCCCCTCTCATCTACATCACAATCTTAACCAAAAGTTATAAATCTTTGATAGGTTTGATTCTTAGACGTAGGCACCCCACCACAGGACTTCCATGTTGTCGATCCTTCAAACAGCCAAAGCAGAATGTCAAAAAAAGCTGTGTGTGTGTCCTTCACGTGACCAACGACCTTGGATCCTTCAAATCCGACCAACCTCCACTTTCACAGAGTGGTGCGTGTCCTTCACACACCTCCACAGTCCCTAGTGTTCATCCTCTAGTGATTGACGCTTCTCCTATTTGCTATTTTTCTATTTTTATGTTTCTCCTAACCAAGGACAGTAGAAAAGAGGTAGTAGAAATCTACCGCAGCCAGTCCAAACCAGCGAAATGTAGCACAACTCACTTCACTATGACTCCCAATTATAGTATTACAGATTGTTTATCGGACTGTATCAAAACCGCTTCAATTGGCTTCCCCTTGTGGGAAATGGGTGAGGGTTAAGTCATTAGCCCTAGATCCATTTATATATATATATATATATATATATATATATTTCTTATATTGTATTTGCTAGTTTGGGTTAAATGTTGGGGCCTTCCACCCTATTTAATATTGTATCGTATAACTATTAAATATATCTATAATATGCTTGCTTAAAAAAAAGTGAAATGCACCAAACTAACAAGTAAATGCAAATGAAGTCAGAAACCACACATTGACTAATGCATAATACATACACTACACTCATCAAACAACTTTTGATGACTATGAAAAATGAATGAGAGTTGGAAACTCAATCCCCAAGTGTGAACAACATTAAATTGTATGCATAAACTAGACATATTTTGCATCAAAGTTGCAAATCCTCCTAGGCATGGATGCGGTGAGTACTAACTGATTAGTAGAAAATAAATGTTGCACGCACATAAAATGGTGCTATTGATATATGGCTAACTTTGGATTGTACATAAAATCCTGCTGGTATATTCCTAACACCATGCTCTTCATGCTCAAGTGTTTGCTATTATTAACCATTGTAAGCTTGACTAGTCCTCTCATTAGCATTCTCAATTTTAGTGTGATGGGGGAAGAGGAAGATGGAATGCTACCCAGGCCTTCGACGTCGATTTCACAATCATATGTTGGTCCAATAAATCCATACTACCTGCCATTAATAAGGCCTCAAAATACATATCGAAATCTAAACATCTACCATGTGGGTAGACAGGTTTATTGTTTAATCCTCACTACCTGCAATGAAAACTTTTCTATATGAATAATAGATGGCACAAACCAATCGAGATCAAATGGACATTGAGAGACTACAATCACATGTCACAAACCCATAAAAAATTCGTCTAGACTACAATCACTAAGTATTTTTCTGTCACAAACCCAAACCAATTGAGATCAAATAGATTTTTTAGGTTTACGGTAGAAGATATCCTAGTAAGGAAATACTTTGAAAAATACCTTACTGTGGCGCAAATCTCTGGACACAGATCTCTAGATGTAGAGAGAGAGAGAGAGAGAGAGAGAGAGAGAGAGAGAGAGAGAGAGAGAGAGAGAGAGAGTAAAGAGGAGGCCAATTAGGGCATAATCGATCGCCAGTAAAGAGGGTGAAGGGAGGGGGGAGATGAAGGATTTTGGGAGAAATGATTCAAGGCATGATTTTGGAAAAAATCACCAAGAAGATGGGGAGGTGAATACGAGCGAAGGGGAGGGAGAGCTGCAAAAGTAGGGAGGGGGAAATTGCTTGTTTTGTGCTCAAATGGGATTAAGATTGGTGGTTTAGGACAAAACTGGTTTATTTGTTAGTGAACCCGAGTTGCCACGTAAGGTGTGGGGTGTAAGAGCACTCTCAACGGATTATCCAAATGTTAAAAAACTATACTTTTTAGCTATCAGGCCTAGGGGTGAGAATCGGCCGGTCCGATCGGTTTGGGTCCAGTCCGGTCCAGTCCACTTTTAGGAGGATTGAACTCATTCGGTCCAGTTCCGATCCAGGGGTTTTCCACCCAGGACCGGACCAAATAAAAAAAATAAAAAAATAAATATAATTTATATAAATAATTTTATAAATTAATTATATAATTTTTTACTTATACTAATATTTGTAATTATATACTAATAATCTAATATGGTATTAAAAAAAATAATACTAATAGTCTAATATTATAATATACTATAGTTATACTTATACTAATATAGACTATATAGTTATATTAAATACTATAAGTAATACTAATACTAATATATAGCTAAATCACTATAAGTATAATTGTATAACTATATATATTTAGTATGAATGTATTATTATATTCTTTAATGTATAACTATAATATATAGTACTACTATATATTAATATATTAACATATTATAAGAGTTATAGTACAAATTATAATATAGAAATTATAATATACTAAATCACTATAACAATATAACTAATACTAATATATAGCTATACTATTAGTCCACTATTAATACTATTATATAGTTATACTTTTCACTATAATTAGTATTAATATATAGTTATACAGTTGTACTAATACTATTAGTCTATTATATAGTTTAAGACTCTTAAGTCTAATATAGACTATATGGTTATAACTAATACTAATATTATTAATACTAATAATGTAGAAAATAGTTATACTAACTGATTGTCAACATAACTAATACTACTGATATAATATAGCTATACTAAATTATTAATAGTCTAATACAAATTACTAATAGTTATACTAACTGATTGATTCAACATAATTAATATTACTAATACTAGTATAAGTCTATAACTATATATATTACTAATAGTTATAGACTATTAGTATAGTCTATAAGAATCTATTAGTATAGTCTATAAATTCTTATAGACTATACTAATAGTCTATACTAATCGTAAATTATAATACTAATACTATAAGTAATACTATACTAATTTATATCATAACTCTTATAATATGTTAATATATTAATATATACTAGTACTATATATTATAGTTAATATATAGACTTTACTAATAGTCTATAACTAATCGTAAATTCATAATAACTAAATCATTATAAACCTATAACTATATGTATTTAGTATCAATGTATTATTATACTATTTAATGTATAACTATTAACTATAATATATAGTACTAGTATATATTAATATATTAACATATTATAAGAGTTATGGTATAAATTATAATATATCATATATGTATAAATTTATAATGTATTAGTATAGTTAACTAGAAATGTATATATAATTTAGTCTCCTCTCGTTTTCTCTCTAGCTTTGCTATGAGAGAATTGAGTTGTGGTAAGTTTCTTCATAGTTTCTTTTCATCTTTCTCGGTTTTATCTTTTCAAAGAGGTGGTGTGATTTAGCCTTCCGATGGATAGTCTACATTCTATGTGGGGCAATCTCCATTTGAATGAAGAAGAAGAGGATGCTATTGTTATTGATGAGAATGTATGTTCTGAGGTGCAACGTAAAGGAGAACGCAGCTTGATTGGGAAAATATGGAGTGATAGACAGGTGGGTAAGAATGTGGTGGAGTCTACATTTGCAAAAATCTGGCGTCTAAGTAAATCTGTTGTACTGAGGGAGGTTGCTCCTAATACTTTTATCTTGATTTTTGCCACTCATGCTGATAAAGAAAGGGTTGAAGGTGGCAGGCCATGGTTTTTTGATGGCCATCTGTTTGTTATTAACTCTTTCGATGGATCCATTCCAGTTTCTGAGATGAAGTTTGATCATGCCTCGTTCTGGGTGCAGTTTCATAATCTACCTTTGTTGGGAATGAATAAAGAATGTGGGGCTAAGTTGGGTAGTACAATAGGAGAAGTTGAGGAGGTTGAGGTTGATGAAGATGATGTGGCTTGGGGTAGGAGTCTGAGAGTGAAGATTATGTTAGATTTGAGGAAACCTCTTGCTAGAGGAAGAACCATTGTCTTGCATGGAGTCAAAGTATGGAGTCCTGTCAAATATGAGAAAATCCCTCGGTTTTGTTTCACGTGTGGTAGAATTTTACATGGGAGTGTAGGATGCCAAGCACAGAAAGATGTATCAATACAGTTTGGATCCTGGCTACATGCAGAGTCACCTCTGAAGAAGCGATGGGAGATAAAGAAGGAACTTTCCACTGACAAAGGCAGCAGTTCAGAAGCTGGTATGGAGCATAACACGGTTGCTGATGGTGGAGCAGCTAATCACGGTGGTCCAATGAAGTGTTCTGGTAACGTTTTATCATCATCAATGCTTAGTGATGATGGTATTAATGGTGATGGCCTGGGTGTTGATAATGACAGTATAAATGATAAAGCTGTTACTGACTGTTATAAGGAGCAAGGCTTAAATCAGGTTGTAACGGAAACTTTTGATCTTTTATCTGATGGCAATCTTGGAGGGAAGGAAATTCATGCTTCTGAGACATCTTTTGGGCCTGCTGGTGGGCCTAGTGGGCTTGGTGGGCCTACTGTTTCACAAGCTGGCCTTAATGAGACTGGATTGGTTCTTGAGGGCCCTGAGGTACAACCTGCAGTCCATCAACTTCCTTTAACACAGCAAGGAAGGCATACTCGAAGTTCTTGGAAGAAGAAGGCCAGAGGGAGTTTCTTACCTGCTGAACCTTTGGAGAAGTCTACAGTTAGAAAGAGATCAGGGGATGTTTTGTCATTGGATCAATCTTTTATCCCAGCATCTAAGAAAGGTAAGCTTATTACTCTTTCTTCTGATCATGAATGCTGTTTTAAGAATGATTCTACTAAAAAAGGTAATTCTATATTGGGATCGGCAGTGGCTGTGCAACAGCCCTGCCGGGAACAATGAGTCTTATAAGTTGGAACTCCCGTGGGCTTGGGAACCCAGTGGGAGTTCAGGCCCTTTCTGACTTGGTCAGAAGTAAAGTTCCTGACATTTTGTTTCTTCAAGAAACAAAACTTAATGCAAAAGTTATGGAAAGAATGAAGTATCAGTTGGGTTTTCAAAATTGTCTTGCTGTGAGTTGTGAAGGTAGAAGTGGAGGAATTGCTCTTTTCTGGAATAACAGATTTAAGGTGGAAATTCAGACTTTTTCTAAGTTCCACATACATGCAAAAGTTACTGAGGAGGAGGAGAATGTTGAGCCATGGTGGTTAACTGGTTTTTATGGCAATTCAGATGTGAGTAAGAGGCATGAGTCCTAGAACTTGTTGAGAACATTACTGGTTCCTAGTGATAAAGGCTGGTTGATCTTGGGAGACTTTAATGAGATTCTAAGTAATGCTGAAAAGAGCGGAGGTAGAGACAAACCTGAGAGACAGATGAAGGCTTTTAGGGATGTTATTGATGAATGTCATTTACATGACTTGGGTTTTAATGGTAACCCTTTCAACTGGTGTAACAGAAGGGAAAGGGCTCATTGTATTAGTGAAAGATTGGACAGGTTCTTATCAAACTTGAAGTGGCATTCTTTTTATCCAATGGCTTCTGTTATTCATGGGGTTATAGCTTATTCTGATCATGTGCCAATAATGTTGAAGCTCACAGCTGGGAGTGTACAAGGTCCAAGAAAGAAATTGTTTAGATTTGAAGCAATGTGGGTTGATGCTACTGATTGTAAACAGGTTATTCAGGAAGCTTGGAGGGGTGTTGAAGGCAGGAAAGATTTGAGCATTGTAATGAGGAAAATTCAACACTGTGGTGAGAAACTTACAGTGTGGAATAAAACTACTTTTGGTCATGTGCAAAGGAATTTAAAAAAGGCAAAAGATCAGCTATGTTTGGTACATCAGGCAGATCCTCTCTCTAATAACAGACAGAAGCTACAAGAAGCTAGGAATGAAGTCCAAAAATGGTTAACCAGAAATGAGATCATGTGGAAACAGAGGTCCAAAGCTTTGTGGTTAGCTGAGGGTGATAAAAACTCAAGGTATTTCCATCACAAGGCTACACAGAGAAGAAAGAAGAATTGGATAAAAGAAGTGAAGGATTCGAATGGAGTTTGGCAGAATAATGAAAGAAGAGATGAAATTATTCTTGACTATTTTAATTCTCTCTTTAAAGCTGCTGATGAAGTGGGAAGTATGGGCTTTTTACAAGGTCTGGCAGGTAGAATAACTCCTGATATGGTTGAACAATTGGATTCTCCTTTTTCAGAAGATGAAGTAAAAAGGGCTTTAAATGAGATGCATCCAATGAAGGCACCTGGTCCAGATGGTATGAGTCCCCTTTTTTATCAAAAATACTGGTCAGTGGTCGGCAAGGACGTAACTGAATCAGTTCTTCATGCTTTGAATAATGGTAGCTTTCCATCAGCCATCAACCACACTTATGTCACCCTGATTCCAAAGAGGAAAACTCCTGAGTTAGTGTCAGATTATAGACCAATCAGTCTCTGTAATGTGATATATAAATTGATCTCAAAGACTCTAGCTAATAGATTGAAGCTATGTTTGCCTGCTATCATTTCACCATCTCAAACAGCATTTGTTCCTGGAAGACTTATTACTGACAATGTGCTAGTTGCTTATGAGATGGTTCATTTTCTGAGAAGGAAGAGGAAAGGGAATGATGGTTTTATGTCACTCAAACTAGATATGAGTAAAGCTTATGATAGGATTGAGTGGTGTTTTCTTCAGAAAGTGATGGAACAGATGGGGTTTAGTGAGAAATGGGTGAAGCTGATTATGTTTTGTGTTCAGACAGTTTCTTTCTCTATTCTTGTAAATGGAGAACCAAAGGGGCCTATATATCCAACTCGTGGATTGAGACAAGGAGATCCTATCTCTCCCTATCTTTTTCTACTATGTACTGAAGGTTTAATTCTTTTGTTGGATCAGGCTAACTCCCATAATCAAGTTGAAGGAATTCGCATTTGCAGAGGGGCCCCCAAGCTAAATCATCTGTTATTTGCAGATGATGTGGTTCTGTTTAGTAGAGTTAATATGCAAACATGCTTAAACCTCCAAAATCAGCTAGACATATATGAGAAAGCCTCTGGTCAAAAGGTTAATCGTGACAAAACCTCCATGGTCTTCAGTCAGAATGTAAATCAGGTACAGATGGATGAGATTATGCAGTTTTGGGGAGTGCACCAGTTTCAACAATATGATAAATACCTTGGTTTGCCAACTATGGTTGGTAGAGGTAAGTACCAAGCTTTCTCATCTTTAAAACATAGAGTATGGGCCAAAATGCAAGGGTGGAAAGAGAAGCTTTTATCACAAGGGGGAAAGGAGATCTTACTCAAAGCAGTGGCATTATCTATACCAACATACACTATGAGCTGTTTTAAATTACCAAGGTCCTTATGTTCTGATTTAGAAGGGATGATGGCAAGGTTTTGGTGGGGACAGAAATCAGATGAAAGAAAGATATGCTGGTTAAGCTGGAAGAAGATGTGTGACTCAAAGCTTAGTGGTGGGTTGGGTTTCAAGAATTTACAGTTATTTAATATGGCCCTTTTAGCTAAGCAAGGATGGAGGATTATGAATCAGGAATCATCTCTTCTTCATAGAATTTTTAAAGCTAGATATTTCCCTACTTCTAGTTTTAAAGATTCAATGTTAGGTGGCACACCTTCTTTTGTTTGGAGGGGTATTTGGGAAGCTAAAGCATATCTCCTTAAAGGCTGTAGGTGGCGTGTTGGAAATGGTCTATCCATTAATATCTGGGAAGATTACTGGCTTCCAAATCACAAATTAGTACCTACTCCTCCTATACCAGCAACTGCTTCAGCTTCTGAAAGGGATAATTCTGTGGCTTTCTTGATGATGCAGAATCCAAGAAGATGGGATATAGAGAAGGTCAGAAGCTTGATACCAGCAAGGGAGGCAAATGAGGTGCTTTCCATCAGACTGCCTTCTGAGGATATTACTGATTCATTGGTATGGGAACATGAGAAAAGTGGGCAGTATTCTGTCAAAAGTGCTTACCAGTTTTTTCAATCTATGAATACAGTTAGAAACAGAGCTGAAAGTTCATCTACTACAGACAACAGTCTACTATGGAAGAAGTTATGGAAGCTTAACATACCTCATCGAGTGAGAGTATTTGCATGGAGGACATGCAAACATATTCTACCTACACTATAGAATCTCAAAGCTCGGAAAGTGATTGATAATGCTGTTTGTCAATGGTGCCATACAGAAGAGGAGGATTTAAATCATGCTCTACTTTACTGTCCTCTAATTAGAAACAGTTGGAATCAATATTTTCCTATCATAACAGACTCATCTCCAAGAATGGACTATCCGCATTTAGCTCTATTAATTATGAGAAGTAAAAAGGCAGGGGAGTTATAGAAGTTCTTCTTAATAGCTTGGGGCTTATGGTATAGGCGAAACCAGAAGATGTTTGAAAACAATCTGCTGACAACAGACCAAGTTATTCAGCATGCTCTCACCTTATACCAGGAACATACTGCAGCATATGAAGCACAACAGAGAAAGCAGAAGTATAGTTGCAGATGGCAGCCACCTCCTGCAGGTTCATTAAAGCTAAATGTGGATGGAGCAACCTTTAGTGATCAATGTCGATCTGGTATTGGTGTGGTGTTAAGAGATGACAAGGGACAAGTGACTTTTGCTGCTAGTAAACCAGAAGCTGCTCTTGCTGACCCAATGGAGATAGAACTCGTTGCTATCTTGAGAGGAATTCAGTTGTGTATTCCTCTAGGTATTGCTGAGCTTCAAATTGAAAGTGATGCACTTCTTGTTATTGAAGAACTACAAAAGGATGGAAGATCTTCAACTCTATGGAGTTCTCTTATTCATGAAATCAAGACCCTCCTATCCTCCTTTCCAGCTTGGTCTATTCAATATAGAAGCCGTGAGTCTAATGGGGTAGCACATAATCTAGCTAAGTTTGCATGGCATCTTGATGATATTGCTCTATGGTGGGGTGTTATTCCTGAATGTATATCCCATGCTATTTGGGTTGATTCATCATTGTAATGCTTGTTTTATGAATGAAGTTTACAGATTTCCTATCAAAAAAAAAAAAAAAAGGTTAGTTAACTTAATATGTAATATGTTAGTATTAAATCACTATAACTATATAGAGTATTAGTAATATAGTATTTAATATAACTACATAAAGTATTAATAATAAGAGTATTACTATTATTTAATATAGTATGACATAGAGTATTAATAAATGTGTGGTGTTTGAAGAGATATAATAATACTAGTATACTACATATAGTTATTAGTTATAGTATTAGTACTAGTGTATTATTAGTTATAGCAAATAAGTTAATAACTATTACTAATTTACTATATACTAATAGACTAATAGTATTAGCATATTATTAATATATATTAATATATATAATAGTATACTATATATATTAAATATATCACAATATAATTATATAAGTATTAAACAAAATGTCATAGGATTTAAAAACAAAAGTCAACCATGGACCGACTGGACCGGACAGGACCAAATGGGATCGGACCGTCCCGACCCTTAGGGAGTTCGGTCCGGTCTAGGGTGGGAAAACCTTGGATCGAATAAGTTCGGTCCGGTCCGTAAAACTTCCCTGGACCAGACCGAACTCACCCCTCATATTCAGGACAACAAAACTGTCTATATTAGATTAAGCAAAGTGTTGCTACAGTAACTTTTAACTATAGTAATTCTAAAATTAAAATCAAATTTGATGTATACTGTAGCATCACAAAATTTTTATTTTGTTATTTTTTTTTTATAACTGTCCTTATAGCATCACATTCATAAAAAATGTCATTTAATTTGGACTAATCCATTAAGGAGGCTCTGAGTTTGGTAAACCAGCTAAGAACATTGTTATTGGACTATGATATATAAATGACACTTTTGGTGAATATAAGATAAATTTTGATTTTGGCTATTCTATTTACATAAGTCTCCACACTGAAATAGTTATTTTTTCATTATATAACAATAAAATAATATAAAATAAATTTGACTTTGGCTATTCATATCATGTGACGCCCCCAAATCCCCGCGCCCGAACACGGGGAAATCGAGACGTCCGGATGGTGACAACCAGGGTCACCATCTCATCGACGAGTGCCAAGTGTGTGCAAGGACAACATATGTGCACAAGGAAACATGCAGCGGATAAGCAAGTCAATAATTAAGTACCAGAATTTTTCTTAACGCAATACAAGCAGTTCAAAACGTACATAAATAAAATATTACAAAACACGCATATAATAAAATATCAAATACAAGCATAACTTCAGCAACTCGGCGGAGCCGCATCCTCGGGCTCAGCCTCCTCCTCCTCCTCCTCGAACTCTGCACCAAAAGCTACGGAACCAAAAATGGTACCGCAGGTAAGTAAAACCCAAACACCACCAGATAAAAACACATAGAACTCAAACAATATTGATGCAAGAAAAACCAACGCACATGCCCCGCAAAACCACATTTTTGCACGCAGGCCAAAAACCCCATTGGCCCAATGAAAACATATTCTTAAAAACCACGCCTCGCCATTATCCCAGATAATGGCCCAAACCACCATTTTCCCAGAAAATGGATCAAAAGCCTCAACACCAAAACTCGCCATTTTCCCAGAAAATGGATCAAAAGCCTCAACACCAAAACTCGTCATTTTCCCAGAAAATGGATCAAAAGCCTCAAAACCAAAACTCGCCATTTTCCCAGAAAAAGGGCCCGCATCCGAAAACCATAAAAACAAACCGGTTATGCATGCACCATGATCTCCCCTAGGGATCATCCGCACACCCTGGCTATGTGCCACACCGCAGGTAAGGACCGCGCATGTGACACCTAAACGAGCGATGCCCAGACTCGCGCCCCGCGTGTACCTGGCCAGGCCATCCTCTAGCCCTCGCCAGCGAAGGGCCACGGAGTCGGTGAGTAGAGCGATGCCCAGACTCGCGCCCCGCGCGTACCTGGCCGGGCCATCCTCTAGCCCCGCTCCCATCGTCGCCCAGCGACAACTCAGGGGACGTCACTCAGTATTATCCACTCCCGAGTGACCAGAGGAGCTCCATCGAGATAATAACCCATCCCGGCTTGGGCTCGTGAGACACACGCACCCGAAAATCCAATCACGCCAACAAAACAGGGTTTCTCAAATAAAATAAAATACCCGTGCATGCACCATGCAAATGCAATTATCAATGCACAAAACAAACAACCAACCATAAAACAATAAGTCAAGCAACTCCGTCCTCCATCCATCTGACCCCCGAACTCCTCGGACTCAGTCCGGAATCAACCAACCAACAACAATTAAATATTGAATGAGCAATATATATTTAAATCTGAAAGTAGGGTTTGGAAAATACTTACAGCGCTATATGGCAATTTTAGAAAACACGCGGCGTTGCAAACGGCGGCGAAAAAGCAACGTCACAGTGAAAATTCACTGTGGCCGTGGGTTGTGAAAAACCCACTTTTGAACGGGGACAAACTAGGGCTTGGGATTGATAGGGAATGGTCTAGAGATGGTTGTGAAGCTATTGGAAGTGGTGGTTGGCCGCGGGTGGCGGCAGAATCGCCGGAAAGAGGCCGGATTTCTCAAAAAGGAAAGCTAGCTCGTGGGAGCTGTTCCGGTGGTCGTTGGAGGCCGGAAATGGGTGGGTTAGGATGGCAAGGGACCGGTGATGAAGTGGTGAAGAAATGGTGGCCGGAGGTGGAGCGACGGCGGCGGATCGGAGCAAAATCCGTGCAGCCTTTGGAGAGCTTTTCCGGCCAAATGGCCGGCCGGATGGGGGTGGAAATCGGTGGGGAGGTGCGCCGGAGGGAGACGAACCGAACGGCACTGGCGGTGAGCCGCACGGTGGCCGGACGGCGGTAGATTGGGGGTGAGAGGCATTCCGGCGTGAGGGAGAGAGAAGAGAGAGAGAGGCCGGGGGGGCTCGAGCGGGAGAGGAGAGAGGGAAAAAAGAAAGAAAGAAAAAAGAAAAAGAAAGGAAAAAGAAAGAAGGAAAAAAAAAAAGAGAAAAATGAAAAAGAAAAGGAAAAATGAAAAGAGATGTAGGGAAAAAGATGAGGTCTAATCCTCGGTCCGGGAAAACAACACTAAACCGCCAAAAAGAGATTAAAAACCACAAAACAACTAAAGGCAATAAAACACGACATCAAATAAATTAAAAACCAATTTTAAAACGCAAATAAACTAAAATAAATAACTAAGATATTAATTAAAATAAAAACAATTATTTCAGCGAAAATACACTCAAAAGCGGGTCATCACATATCACATCTCCACATTGGATTATTTATTTATTTATTTATTATATAGTAATAAGTAATTAATAATTTAAAAATATTTATTTTTTTAATTTTTAATTTAATTTATTTTATCATATTTTAATTAATAATTTATTTTATTATTAATAATTTATTTTATTTTATCATGTTTTACTATTTTAATTAAAGAAACTAAATCAAGTTTGTGGATGTAGATAAAGAGAATGGAGAGAGTATGTTATAAAAAAAATAATAAAATAAATATTTAATGTGCGTACAGTAATTATCAAATTTGATTTCGGTTTTACAATTACTGTACCTACCCTTTGCCTAATCTAATGTGAACAATTTGTTTATCTTAATAGTTAAAAAATATAATATTTTTATATTTAGTTATTCCTGATCTTAATAGAGATTATGAGTTTTGATTGGCATCAGCCACTGTAGCGGTGTGCAATTTTGCACACCATACGTGGCAAAAGTTTTTTTTTTTTTTTTGAATATGCAAAACGGTGCGTTTTGGTATCATATGAGATGTGGAATTCCCATTTCGAATTGAACCCCCCCCCCCCCCACGTTGAAATTGAGCCCGCTTGAAATCTACTCCCCGCCCGCGCCGAACCTCATCTCCCCACCCCCACCGGCGAATACTCGCCGTTTGTTTGAAGCCGTTACGGAATTTTCTGTATTTTGAAAGCATCCCACGTCAGCCAATAGAAACTGGGTTGTCTATGTCGTCGCCGAACACCCACGATCATCGTCGGCCGTAGTAGTCGTCGCGCAGCATCGGCGACTCGTCGCTACTCTTCGGTCTCCGCGTGTTGCTCTTCCCCAGCCAACTGCGAAACAACAAGAGGTAACTCCCCGGGTGTATTTTACTTGGGCTCTGTTCGTATTATATTACTCAGTTTCGTTTGAAATGTTCAGAATGCATTTTAGGGTTGTATCTGGCACTTAAAATGAAAGAAAGAAAGAAAAAAATAGGCTTTTGTTGCATAAGGTGAATTTATTGTAGGTCAGAATTAATATTTGAGTGAAGAAGGGTAAAAAATCTATTTTTTCGGTTTTGATGTTCCCTTCAGCCAATGTTGTTCTGCCTTATATGGTTTTATTGTTGATGATCTATCTGTTTTCTAGTTCACAGAGAGGGAGCCACATAATGGTATACATATGGTTATATCTGCTTCAGCCATTCTAAGTTGTATCATATTCTCTGATGAAATGTGTGCTCTGGGTGCTGTGATTTGGAATATGATGATGTGGTATATTGTTCTGATTTCTTTAGAGTATTCGCGTGAGAGATGGCTTTTACAGCTGGAGAAATCTTCTCTTTGAATGAAAAGGGGTAGTTAGTGTTTTCTGTACTGGGTTTTATGTTTGAATACTTTTTTTTTTCAAGGATTAAGTATTCCCATTTAGTGGTGAATTTTTATTACATAATTGAGAAAAAGATTGTACTTCCAGTTTTCTCATTTTAGTAGGAACTTAAGAAAATTAAGGCAATTTTAGATTTGAGTACCGAGCCGGATCATGAGCTGCATGGGGTAAATGAGTTTTGATAGGGACCAAGAATTATAGCGGTGTGTAAAATTCCTACGTGGCAATCGTTTTTATTTAATTATTTTTTATAATACTTTGAAACGCACCGATTTTGCGGGAGGAAGTTTTTATTTTAACCTTTTAGATATTTTTTTTATTAATGGTTATTAATTATGATTTGCCATCATGTACTTCTCCTTTAAAGTCTCGAAAGACCATTCATAGATTATTGTGATGGAAGAAAAAGATGACATGGCACCCAGGCCCTCGACTTCAACTTCGCAGTCTTTAATGACGCCTCAAACTACATTAGGAGATCCAAATGATTACCATATGAGTGTGCAACTTGATGCATTTTATTGTTTTAAAAAAATGTGTTTGACATGCTCATTATTCTAAATATTTGCCTTTTTGCAGCAAAATCTTGATGTAAATATGTCCAACCCTCCGCCTCCGAGTAATCCGGATTACTTTAGTCAAGAATTTTCTGCGTTTCTAGAATTTCAAGAAATTTTGTTGGAAGTACATTTTCTGACTCGGCTGATGGTATTACACAGATTTTTGCTTTCCCTTTAATGAGCTAATATTGAATTGATACTAATCCATCCCTATGTTTCCATGTTTAGAAATTTTATTTGATATAGATGAAGATTTAGAGGGTAACACTGTTAGCCCAAATGGCGATGCCCGGGTTGAAGCACCAAGATCTGGTATGGAATTTCCTATTGAGAATGAGCTTACGGCCTACTATAAACAATATGCCAAGCAAGAGAGATTTGGTGTAAGGACACAAAGGACTAAAAAAGATGATGATGGGAGGCCTGTTTATGTTACTATTGGATGTGCTCGTGGGGGAAAATACGAACCTAAGAACATTAATCCCTCGAAGCCACGTGCAACAACTAACACGGATTGTAAAGCAAAGATAAATGCGACATTGAACAAGAATGCAAAATGGGTTATCACCACAGTTGAAAATGTGCACAACCACATTACTATCAGCCCCAAGAAATCAAGACTCTTGCGATCTCACAAATGGATTGTAAGAGATGTTGCCTCTAGGGCAAGGTTGATACCAGTCAATGTTGTATGTATTGAACTTCCAAGGTATATATATGTTACAGGGTATTTTCAGGTTGTTAGTGGTATTTATCAGTCATTGGCTGACTTGGCTGCACTTTGGCATGAGACTGATTGGTGCTGCTGAGCGTGGCATGCAGATGATGGCTCAAAGGGCTCTCAGTAGAAGAGTGTTTGGGAAGTTGATAGTAGAGCAAGGTTGTAACAGCCCGCTAGAAATTCAATTGTAAAATTTCTATTAACTTTAGGAATCTCGTGAAAACCCCATTAGTTTTCACGAATCCATTAATCGTATAGGTTTTTGTCTAACTATGTAGTTAGTGTTATTATTTACTATGGTATCAGAAGTATGTTTTTGATTATTGGAAATAGTTAGAAGTGTCAAAATGTATTATAGTTTGTGCCATTAGACTCAGAGGGTTATTTAAAGTCTTATGGCGCAATAACATTTTTTTCATATTTTCGGACAAAACGTCTGTTCAAAACTGTAGATATTATTGGATAAAAAAAAATATCTTAAGATAATTTTCATGAATATTATTGGGTAAAAATATTTTGAGTTGATTTTTATAGATATTATTAGATAAAAATATTTTAAGTTGATTTTTTTTAGATACTATTGGATAGAATATTATGAGATAATCTTTTATAAATATTTTGGGTAGGAGAAAACTACACTCAACTCTCAACTCCAGCCTCATCTCTTCCATATCTCATCCATAAGTATCTCCAGCCACCTCTCCCCACGAAATTATCTTCATTTACACTTTCCATTGAAAGAATATCAAACACTCTCTCTCGAACAGTTTTTAGAAGGTCTTTTACACACCCATTTCGAAACTTTTATAAGTATTTTATCATAAAGTCTCCTTCATATAAGTTGTTCCTTTTTTAGTCTAATTTACATGGATATCTTATTTGTCCCATTTGAAGATCATTTGGTCAGTCAAATATTATATAAACTATAGAAAGGTCATTCTGAGAGATAAACTGGAGAATATGTTATAGTTTGGAGTTTTTGACCAAGCTAATGGATAGATATTGGTCCAAAATTTTTATGGAGTATTGTTAACATGTATATATGATTATTGGTTGAGGAGTTTTGCATGATTAAAGGTTTTGATGAAAGATTTTCTTAGATTTAGAAACTTAGAAACTGGAAGAGGAAAAACAGTTTCTGTTTTGAGAAAGTTTAACTCTTTGGTGGTCTAAACCTATTCCAATGACTTTGATAATTTTATTGGAGGATCCTAAACATCTTATATACATGTTATATTATTATTTTAAAGATATTTGATGTTAGTTTCAAAGATATGAAATTTTATGCAAAGAGATATTCAGATAAGCCAAAGTGTGGATATTCTTGGCTAAATTTATGTTTTGATTAATTTCTAACCATGTGATCTTGAATTAGAAGATTATATATATTTTAGGACATCTTTTTAAACCATGTGACGATTTGGTTTGAAAATCATATATTTATAAGTCATAGATCAATAGATTTATCAAAACTAGTTGAGGAAAAAGTTTCTGTTTTTAGACTAAGTGTAAAACCAAAAATTCCAAATGTTATTTTGTGATTTTGGTGACTTTAGTTTGATGATTTAAAGCATAGTTGATGTTAGGATGATATTATGAATATGTTAGAAGTAAGATTTGATTTTTGAAATTCTTGGAGATGTTTTGATTTAAGGTCAAAACTTGTGATTTAAGTGCTTGGATCTTTTTACAAAAAAATGTTTGGTGTTAATTATTAGCTTTTTCTAAATGGATGTTTTAAGTATGGTTTTGAACTTAGGATTGGAAGATATTTGTTGCAAAATTTTGATTTAAGCATGAGTTTTGAAGTTGGAAGGAATTGCAACAAAAATCAAGGGAAATGGCCTATGGATGTTTCGGCCATAGTGTGTTTTTCATAGTTATGTTTTGTTTTAAATTTTTCTGAGTTGATATTTAAGTTTAGGACAAAATTTATATGAGGAATGTAAATTTTGAAAACTTTTGGAGTTAGTATGCAAAATCCTTAAGTTATGGATAAAACGGTCATTTTCCCACATGTAGAGATTAAAATGAAAATTTTACTCTTTAAGTTAGTATTTTCCATATTTCAAATTATGAGTGATTTAGTTCTAACTTTTAGAATCATTAATTACAGTTTCTCGTAATCGCACTTGAAATTTTATAAGAAATACGGAGATCGAGGTAAGTTAGCTTTTAACTTACTAGCAGTCTACTGTGTATGTGTGCTAAGTAAATGAACTACAGTGTATGTATGTATGTTATCATATATGTCATGCCATGCCAAGTTATCACGTAATTGTCTATTATACAGAATTTATTCTATCATCAATTTTTATCTATTACATAATATATTCTGTCATGTATTACTGTACATTACAAGTATGTCATGTTAAATATATTGTCTATTATATGTTATGCCATGTTACAAAATGTTTCTATCTCAAGTTGGTCATGTATTTCAAGTTATATTCAAGTCACGTTATGTTACGTTAGGGCTTCAGTCATTTCGTATTCCAGTCACGTTTCATCTTGATTACTTATGTATGGGGTCACAGCAATTGTGACGCATACACTACGTGAGACACAGCAATTGTGACACGTAGAATACATGGGGCCACAACAACTGTGGAGTATGTATTTAAGCAGTTAAAGAATAAGTTTCCGTAGAATACATGGGGCCACAACAACTGTAGAGTATGTATTTACACGTAGAATACATGGGGCCACAACAACTGTGGAGTATGTAGTTTTCATGTTAAGTCATGTTTCAGATCAAGTTCATGTCAAGTCAAGTTCAGTTCATGTTTCAATTTAAGTTATGTCAATTATGCTATGTTGTATGCCAAGTTATGCTTTAATTACTTATGAATTTGATTATGCATTTATACTTTTACTGTCATGCATGCATCATTAGCTTGTGTGGAAGTTTTTTGTTAACTTACTGAGATTTGTAATCAAATCTCACTTTGGTAATCCCAACTACCATTCCCCCCAAATGGCAGATCTTGTTACAGGACCTGAAGGAGAATCATGAGCTGATCAACTAGACACAATTGACTAAGCGACGGTGCGACGTCAATATTAATATAGTAGTTAACGTAAATTACTACTTGTACAATGGAGTTGCATCTTTAGTACTTTTTGGATCATAACCATTTTGGACTAATGTTGTGATCTATTCAATGGGTCTTTATATATGAAGTATGTTTTAAGTATTTGGGATATTTTCAATTTGGTGCATAGTATTGCTAAAGAAAAAAATTATCCGCTGTAAATATTGCATAATGTTAGATGCATGTTAAGAACATTGCATCTTATATGTCATGAACGGGGGCAGGTAACCTTGTGTTGCATGTCTCGACGCTTCAAATGTCCGTCCGATCCCAAACGGAATTTGGGGGCGTCACAAAGGTTCATTCCTTTCAGATATTGCTAAGGTATAATGATTCAAGTCCCTGCCATAAAGTAATGGAGATATTTTATGTTGTTATACATCACAAAATGGAAGTGATAGTTCAAAGCTAAATCAATTTAGAGGACCATTTATTCCAATGGATTAATGATCCAAAATGTAGAAATAGATTTTACGTTGAACTTCTAGTGGTACACCTTTCTATTACCAGATGCTTTTAGGTTTACATCCTGGCCATTATGTATATATAGCAAGCTTCCTAAATTCACTTTGTCGTTCAGTGTCGGATAGAGCTGGAGCAAGCCAGGTTGTTAGTTCTTGAAGTAGCTGACCAGCTTGACAGGCTTGGAAACAAAAAGGCCCGTGGGACGATAGCAATGGCCAAGGTAATGGTTGGTTGTAAAATACGACGTGAACAGAATCAAATCTTGGATTGTTGTTATTTTGTTAGTGATCCGATATGCTATTATGTTACTAAGTTTTCCTTTTAAAATTAGCCTGGCGGAATGTGGAGTAGGTAGCAGCTCCAAACATGGCATTGAAGGTGCTTGACATGGCAATGCACGGAGATGAATGGCAATAAGAACCTTTAACTTTGTTAAGGGCAACTAAATTCTGACCAAATTTCTGTCTTGTTTCAGATGAAGAGGTGGACCCAAATAAAAGTAGTCAAAGTGTCTATGTGCACAACTCAAGGTTGAAGCATTTCTCCGACTAGCTCCTTCAGCCAATGTTGAGGATCGGATCTTTCAATCTGTGCCCCTTTATTTGTTTTTCTACTGAGAGACGAATGGGAGACCACTGGGTCGTGTAACCTTCTATATATATACTGGATCAAACTAGTTATAAATTGCCTGATGCATTCTAACATTTAAGGAAAATTCCTCAGCTTGGTTATGCAAGTAAAGATAATCCAAACGATCCGATATTCTTTTGCTTTCATATCTGTTATATGGCATACCTTAAACGGATATTTAAGGTTATTTGTAATAATTAAAAATAATAAAATTTATGTTTCAATTTTGCATTTTCAGATTGTCATGATTTATATTTTAAACCTGTACTTCAACATCTCCACGCATATGAGGATGTTCAGTTCCAGTTTTATACAAGGATTGATACTCACCTAAATGCATGAATGAATTCTAGAAAATTACATAAATTGTCACACTTGGAACTTCACTTGGAACTTCATTGAAGCACATTTACAACTTACATATTCCCCTTTTGTACATCATAACCAAAACATAAGGACGTACGAGTACATTAAAACTTGATCAAAATTATGTGCTCCATACAACGTGTCTTTCAATACATACAAGGCATTATCCAAACCAACATAATAGTATTACAATTGTGAGAACCCAATACAAACACAATAATTTCCTCTTTTTTTTTCAAGATTTCTCTCTCTCTCTTACTTTCTCTTCCCTTAAACGAACTTCGCACCCTCGAAGCAGCACGTCATCCCACATCTTCCAAACTTTATTTTCTCTATTATGAATATTTTGATCTAGCAAATTAAATATATTTGTCCAGACGAAGAATTCACACCTCACATCTCCCTGCACACAGTCCGAACTCCCAATTAACGGAAAAAAAAAAAAAAAAAACACAACCCTTTGGCAGAATACGATAATGCCAATATGACAAATTACATAATTGCTTTACCATATTATACTTTGGACAGGCATAAAATCTCCTTCCAGGATTAGACTTAGTGTGGGATGTCTTAAGTGATGTTTTCAAACCATACCAACAAGTTGGTGATTCCATGACTTCATCATTAGATAAACATGATGATTGGGATGATGCCATGCATGATTCTGAATAATGTCCCAACAAATTCAACGATAGATATGCCATTTTACAGCATTGAATACATATGAATAGAGCCTACTGATCTCTTCCTAAATAATAAAACCACGAATTTAAATACATACTAAAAGCCACTCACACATCAATGCATGCCATTATCACGTGTGCACATGGTAGACAATTGCATGTAAATTAAAACAAACATAATATTTTTCAAAGATTTAAACTAGCTGAAAGCCATTATAACATAAATATGCTTACCTATGATGAGCCATAGCAAACTAAAATTCCAACTAATAAATAATCATTTTCAATGAAAATGTTAGAACAATGACAAACCAATGACAAACTTGCCTCTTTTCCTTGGACAGTAGCTGAATACATTGTAATCCCTAATGACGCCTCAATGATTATAGTCATTTGATATAATCATGCACAAGTTATGAACTTATCACCATACCCCTACCCATACCATGAACAAATTTCAACTGTTGCAATCCAACAGTGAGTCAACTATGGAAAATTCTAACATGGAAATTTATACAAGTTTCAACTGAATTACCTTGGACTTATTAGAGGTCAATTTACATGCATGACTTTCATAGACTTGGAGCCATAGCAAATAATTTTTTTTTCATGATTTTTTTACTTTGAATTTTCAGTACTCAGCCTACATGACACCATAACTTAAGTATGCATTGACATTTACGAGTATGACTACATGATGGAAGCTTTCATCAAATGTTTCTCTAACTGAACCAGCACACACCAGCTAACTCCATAACATGAAAAATCCACATATCCACATAACAGCATTAAAATTTCACGAAGGTTGAATTTTGGTCAATACCTTCTCCCGTGGCCGCAAATCTCCCACCAGAAATTAAACTTTCCAATCACCACAACCAGAGGATGCGCAGAGTGAGGGCCGACGGATGCTAAAGTTCTGGAATTTAAAAACACTTCCGTGATAGGGCGATGCGGGGGGTGGGTTTACGGTTAGGCAACGCGGGGGTGGGGGTCGGGTCTGGTTGGGTTTAGGCCTAGGTGACGCGGGTTGGGATTGGGGAGGTACTCTGCTACGTAGGGAGGGGAAGCGATGGGATGAGGGGAAGTGACTCGGGGAGGCGACTCGGGGAGGGGGGGAAGAGGGAGGGGACACGACGTGGTTACTGGGGGAGATGGGTCTTCGGGGGGAAGAGGGAGGGGGAAGGGTCTCGGGGTGGGGGGAGATGGGTCTCGGGGGGAAGAGGGAGGGGGAAGGGTCTTGGGGGGAAGAGGGAGGAGGAAGGGTCTCGGGGTGGAGGGAGACGAAGACAGTTTTTTCAAATTTTGAAATGAAGTGAAATGAGGAAATACCAAAACGTGGAACGAGCAGCAAGGAAAAAAATGTAAAATCACCTTATGACACATAAGGTGTGCTTCGGCTTCAACAAAATAGGGGCTGGCGAGAAGACTTTCCGATAGATTATTTCATCCGAGAAACCAATTAATTTTAATAAATTTAAGGGACTTTCTGAAAATCTAATACAAGCGTCCGATCTACGAACGGTGGACTTTGAACGAAACAAAAGAAATCCGTTCGAAACTTCGAACTCCGAAGGACCAATTTTTCCGTCTGAAATCTCGCTCTCCGACTGAGAAAACATTGCGAGAGATAAAGAGAGAGAGAGAGATATTTTAAGAACCCCCCAATCTTCTGATAAATTTTTGAACCTCCCCAGCATGGATCTCAACCCGGTGAGTTTACTCACTTCTGCGACCTCACCTCTTCAGATTTTTTAAGCATGGTGTTAGTGTAGTGTGCGTATTATAATTGTAAATTTGGGCTATTATATGGTGATATTGGTTTTGGGAGGTAGTTAAATCTGGATTTCGGAACTCGATTTGGGTTGTATTTGTTGTTGCTAGATGATTTGAGCTCACCATTTCGTTTTGTTGTGACTAGGTTTAGGAAATGAAAGAGACTAATTGCATCTTTTGATTTGAATATCTCGTACAGTTTTTGCTGTAATATAAAACTAAGAAATGATCAAATTCACCTGATTAAGCGAAATGTATGAATTAAGTTTGTTTGCTGTGTTGGGTGGTTGCCCATATAGAGTATGGTTGTGATTCTCATTGGGTTCTTTTGGTTTATGAGAAAATGAAGGATAAAAAGTTGGGATTCTGCTTATGAAAGGTCCTGGCATTGCAAGAGAGAAAAAAGGGAAATATTAAAAAGAAGAAAGTTTTCATCGTTGTTGGCCCAAGAAAGCAATCCCCTGTAAACGTAATATAATTATTTGGGAAAACTTATTTGTGACAAATTTTTCCATTCTATTTTTTTAAAATAGAAAGAAAAAAATAAACAGCGTTAAGGTCATGAAATAAACTTGAAAGCTGAATGTGACAATGGCAACTCAATTTTTGGCACAAGAAGGACTAGTCTGGAATCCCTTTATCAGTAGGATGAAAAGGAGTTCTAACTTTCTTGGGTAGTGGACATGGACTATTGAGTGCATCTGTCATTGCTGATTCTTGTGAATATTTTTAGTATTGCTATCTGGAAGTTTGTTAAGTCGAAGAAATGTCTAAATTGGCATTTTTTTAAGGTTTGTCAGATATTGTCTCCATTTCAGATGATTATCCTTTTACACTCGTGCAGCCTGCAGGAGAAAATTACGCTCACCCGAAGACATGTCTCTTTCATGTTATCTTCAAGGTCTATATAGCTGGTTATTTTCTTAAAATTTGTTCCTCTTTACCCAGTTTCCACACCTTTTTAATTAGGAAAGAAGATGTTTCAGTGCATGAATTCATTCTTTTTGGATTTGGCAGGCTGCAGCATTGGCATTTTACATACTTTTTGCCTTATTTATTAGTAATTTTGTCATCATTTTTGTGGTGACTGTTCTTCTTGCTGCTCTTGATTTTTGGGTAGTCAAGAATGTGAGTGGCCGTATCTTGGTTGGTTTAAGGTGGTGGAATGAGATAAATGATCTTGGTGAGAGTGTATGGAAATTTGAATCCCTTGACCAAGAGGTTAGTATGTTTTTCTAGCATCAACTTATCTTTACTTCATCTGGTAAATATCGCTTACTGGTAATGCTCTAGTTCTATTTTATCTTTAGTTCTAGAGTCTCATATATGTCGGTGCTTGTTTGTGCTTTAGTCCTTGGCCCGCATGAACAAGAAAGATTCGTGGCTATTCTGGTGGACCCTGTACCTTACGGTAAGCAAATATGATTTATTATAGCATGTGACAATCAACATACTTCCATGTAGCTTGTGTCCTGGAGTATAACCTGCTGTCCCCCCTCCCGAGGGAGGAAAAAAAAAAGAAGAAGAAGAAGAAGACGTGCATGCAGTGCAGTGGTGTAACTGGAAGTTTCCATTTGGGGGTGGTGGAGGTTAGGGGGGCAGAATTTTGGAGGGTGCCATGGTTTCACCACACACCCCCAGTTCTGCCTCTGACATACTGTGTAATAAACTGAACTACGTGTGCACTTGTAATGCAAGAGATTTGACAGCTAGATGTTAATAGAAATAATTTTTTTCCTGAAGTGTCTGTGTAAGAAATGGTACAGAGAATATATTTGTAATTGAATTTAGAGTTTAAGAATTTAAAACTGACGAGAATTTGAAAAGCTGGTCTGGACCTTTCTGCTTGTAGTTAGGCCTTTTTATGTAGTTAGGCCTTTCAGTATCTAAACTTGCTCTCCTGTATTTTTTAGGCGGCTGCATGGATTGTGCTGGCAATATTCTCTCTCATACGGCTTCAGGCTGATTTTCTTCTTGTTATAGGAGTTTGTCTAACCCTCAGTATCGCAAATATTGTTGGCTTTACAAAATGCCGTAAAGGTGTGCAAGCAGTTTTTTTTCATTTTCGATCATAACCTTGTAATTGGTTGCTGGGTGTAGCCTATTTAAATGTCTCTTTCCCGAGATGAGCCAATATAGGCATTCCAATGTTACGCTCTACAATCAATCTAAGAATAAATAACTGTATACCATTATTAATTAATATTTTTGTTTAAGGTAATTATCATTGTGAAGATTTTTTTTTTTTTGGTTTTTTTGTGGGGGGTGGGTTGGGGATGGGACTGTAAGATGTGATTCATCTTCTACAAGATAGCTCTTTCCTGAGAAAAGTAACATCTAGGTTAGGTGTTGAATAAATCAATGGATACACTATAAATTGGGTGCTGCTTAATGTAGCTTACACTCCAGTGTTCATGGTTTCTGTTTGGGTGATTGCCAAGCATATTTTGAGCGATTGTTGATCATAGGTTGTCTTCTGAGCATGCTGATGAACATTAATATGGAAGGAAAGATGATTAATTGTTCTTAGTTTAATTTGGCACAACTAGTTTAGGGCTTTGTTTTAAAGAACTCATATAACCCAAGAAGAGTACTCCAATTGAGCTTCTATGCTGTTAATAGGCAAACTTCAATAACGACTCCTCGCAATACCTGTATTTGCTTTGGGCCTTTTAAACTCCTCTCGTGCTCTGTATGTGCATTGCTTGATGCATCAACATATAGCTCTCCTTCCATTTTTCTCAAGTGATTCTGGTTTGGGTGATGTTGGAGCATGTAACTTGTTATTATAAGTTAGAAACTTCAGCATTATGAAAGATATTAGGGTGCATGGATTTGAAATGCCGCACCTATGAATGCATTCATCTTGAAATACCCATCTGCAACAAATGAGAAACACAAAGCAGGGATTACATATTTACTTATCTATATGAAAAAAGAACAAAGCAGTGATTTCATATTTACTTAACATCCAAAGATGCTTTAGTGAGCACACAAATTACAGCTGCAACTTGTAGTGTTATTGCCACCTTGTACCATTTGTGCAGATGCTTAGCTATATTATGTTCTAATTATCCGAATCAAGTTTAATATGGGACTGTGACAATGAAAAATATGGTGTTTTCCTTTCAGATGCTAAGCAGAAGATTCAACAATTTGCTTATGAGAACATTGCATCTCGGGTATCATCCACCATACAGTCAGCAATATTCAGTGCTGTCTGACTCTGAGTTATTCATGGGAGAAGTAAAACGGGAATGCACTTGTGAAAGACTTCGAGAAGTGGAAGAAACGTGTACATGCTCATTATATTGCCCCTCAGTCCGGAACCTTACTGTACGGCAACCAACAGCTTAGAAGTTTTGCTCGACTTCTTTTTGTTTAATATTCCTGTCTAATGGTTTGTATGAAAAGCATGTGAATTGCAATATCAGAAACATCAGATGATATTTTGCCTGTAAATCATTCACTTTATTTTAGTTTTGGATTGCAATGATGGCTAAGAGACTACTGGTCATCATCCAAAGAGCCCTTCCTGGCCAAAAGTTTGAACAGAAGTTTTTCCTCATCTAATCAATGCATCCTTTTGTTTGCATGCTATTTCCCATTTGCATGTCCTGCTTCCTGCCATTTCCAATCAATCGGTAAAACCAAGTCGGTGGAATGGTTTTTCCAAAAGCATCAATATTGTGTCAATGTCCACTGTAATCCTAATTTGATGTGCATTAAGGTTATTGTTTGGGCTCAGAGAAACACTCTTTCATCTGCTGATATGCATTACCTGTTTTGGTTTAGTGAGGGAGTCTTGTACTCTTGTTTTCATTTTTTTGGTTAAATTGTTCTCTTGTTATTTGTTTCAAGCACAGTCTTTACTTGTCTATAATAAATGGGAAAGTGTTTGAAAAAAATTGGTTAGTTTTAATACATAAATGATTCAAACAACCTTCTTAATATTAGGAACATGATTTTCTTCATATTCATATTATAAATTTAAAAATAATAAATATAAAGTTAATTCAAGTTTATATAAATTAATATGAATTGAACCAAGTTTCATATAAGTTGTATCATTTAATAGTCGATTATGATTTTGCATTTATAAATAACTTACAATTGATTAATTTTTTATTCACCAATGAATCTTATTTCGAGCTACTTAATAATATTCAAAAAATAAGGACATATTAGGATAACTATCAAATGTGGACATCAAATGCGCACACCGGTATAAATTAATTTTTTTATTTTTTTAATTATTTTTTAAATATCCGTAACTATTAAGAAAAAAAATTAAAATATATATATATATAAATTTACTAATAGTCACTTTCTTAATTATTAATAAAAAATAAAAATAATAATAAAATATATATATAGGCACATTTAATAGAAATATTTGATACAATGATAGAATGAAAATAAATACTGGATTAAAAGATAAAAATAATAAAAATAAAAAACTTTTCATTCGTTCTTCCACCGGTTGTAAGACAAACGGTTTGTTTTTATTTTAATACACGCCGGTGGCGTCCCCAGTCCCGATCATATTTTTTGGTCGATCCGAGCGTTGTGCTTCAGAATCCAGATAGCGATGTTGCAGTGTATATTCCTTTTATCAGATTCCGGGTAAGCACTAAACTTTTCTTTTCTTTTTGTTCATTATTCTTCTAAGCAATTCCAATTCCGACCCTTTAGATTTGTTGGCTGCGAAGACTTGCAGAACATGTAAACCCAAAACATGTCGACCTTAAGTGGAATACCAGGCTGATATTTGCCGAGAAACGAATACCAAGCTGTGATTTGGATTCATTAATTTTTCTTCATGAACTGTGTTATCTTCTCGTGATTTATGGTAAATTCCATTGATTGGTTTGAGTTGAAAGCTTATTTTGTCAATCTTGGGTTGCACAGAGAGGTAATGCTGGAGAAACAGCTAACCGGGCATCGAGTTGACCGGTCCATATGTGCGTGGTTCTGGGAGCAGGCTATTTCTCAAGGTGATTCCTTCAAGGTACCTGTAAATTACTTATTTTAAGAAAAAGAAAAATGTATAGCTTTGTTTTTATATTTAAGTTTTTGGTAATTTCTTTATTTTCCTTCTTTAATTTAGAGAATAACGCGAGCCAAACAAAGTTGTTTTCTGTGTTTGGTTTTCTTACTTAAATTTTGCTCCTCTAATTCAAGCTTTTAGAAAAAGTCAAAAGACTTTCTTCGGTTTTTGAATTCTCATTCCTGGTTGTCAATCTTAGTTAATTTCTGTTTTATTTGTATCTGAGACTGATTTTATTTTATTTTTGTGTTTTCACGTTTCATCTCTTATGTATGGTGTCGGAAGCTTGATATCAGAATTTATGTTTGCTTTGAAGTTTTAGCTTATTCATAGTTTAGTTTCTGCAATCCTGATTGTTTGACATAGTTACTTTTGTGTATGCTAGTCTTGTATTTCACATTGTGTTCATAATTTTTTTGTATTCCACTTTTTTTTAGCAGTGTTCCTTATTTAAGATATGGTTATCATTTCCTTTCAATTTTGTCTGCTTTATTTTGATGCTGTGTTTGTCGACCCATCTTTTATAGTTTGGTTCCTGCTTTTTATATAGCTACAACCAGTAATTGCATCCCCAACACACTACCTTTTCCAAGTTGTTCGTGAAGGGATCACATATTTAGCATGCACTCAAGTTGAGATGCCACCTTTGATGGCCATCGAGGTAGATCTTCTAGCCTTATAAAGTTTTCAATTAAAAATGTGTTTATCTTTGCATACTTGGGCCATTGCCTATCCCTATTATCAATAAAATTTTGTTTATCGCTTAAAAAATGTGTTTATCTTTGCATTGAAAAAAATAAAATTTCTTGACCCTCGATCATTTATTTTTAGTTTCTTTGCAGAGTAGCCGATGTCCTCTCAGATTATCTTGGAGGGTTGAATGAGGATGTGATAAAGGATAACTTTATCATTGTATATGAGGTACTTTTATTACATAAACTTTCCAGGCTGATTGTTGCTTTGGAGTACACAAGGGCAGGGATAGAAGTACTCAAGTCGGTTAAAAAACCAAAACAATCACATTTGGAACTGTGCATGAAAGGTGGCACATTTATTGCACCTAAATCATTTCACGTGAAGAGGCCCAAAAAACTCGCTCAATATAAATCCCATATATGTTATACTTAACTTCTTTTTTGTGAAGGAAGCCAAACCACACTTCAACATTATGTCCATAAAATTAATCTACATGAGGTTTTCTTCTATAACTTGTGCTATGGGTTTAGAGTTCAAAAAATATGCAGAACTATTCATCCATTAGGTGATGGATTTGTCATTCTATACACGTTATGGTTAGTGATTTGGAACTGAACTACTAGTTGAGGTTAACTTTTTAATCCTCTTTGCCAAGCAAATAGCACTTTTGAGAGTGTGCGCTCAAAAGGATGATTTGGAATCCAGGGGGGAGAGTTGGTGTTTTTTGGCTAGATCATTCTAAAAGGCTCTTTCGGGTTATCATAGTAAAAATCATTCTAAAATGTTGGAACTTTTCTAGTTTTTTCTTTCTTCTTAGTTGCTGTATGTAGGTATTTCCTCTTGTATACCCCTTGTGGACTTGGGCTATGCCTATTAATGGTAATAAATCTCATATTAACTATAAAAAAAAAAAAAAAAAAAGGTTCCTTCCAAAATTGCTTTTATTGGTTGTACTGTTTCCCTTGGGAATATTCTTGCCATGGACAATTTGAGGAAATGTGGTCTTTTCATTATGGGTTGGTGTTATTTATGTAAGAAAGATGAGGAAACAATGGATTATTGTTACATTGTGAGGTGGCTAGATTTTTGTGGGATGATATCTTTAACCAGACCAGTGTGGTGTGGATTATGCCTAGAAGGGTAATGGAGAGTTTTAGGTGTTGGGGAGGTCTTCAGGGTAATATTCATATTGCAGCGGTGTGGAAAATGATTCCTCATTGTATTATGTGATGCCTTTGGATGGAGAGGAATGGCCCGTGTTTCGAAGATCTAGAGCATTCCTTGGAGGAGCTGAAAAGATTCTTCTTTAATATTCTATTTTCTTGGGCTTTGGTCATTGATTTTAATGTGATTAGCCTTCATAATTTGCTTGTATCGATTTCTAGTTCCTAGTGTGTACTTGGACTATGCCTCTTTTCAATGAATAACATTTTCGTTACATAAAAAAAAAATTGCAGTTTTGACTTTATATTGGAAATGTTCATTTTACACTTCAAAAGGAAGGCATAGAAGAAACACATGAGTCTCCACTTTAGACTCAGTTAAGAGCATTCTCATTCTAAAAGACTGCTTTAGATTCAGTCTGTTCCCGATTTCTCTATGTTAATTTTTGTTATGTAAGCTTTTCCTTGTTCTTTTGGTTTTTCTTTGGTTGAATACACCGTTATGTTTGTTTATACCGTTATGTTTGTTTATACATGCAGCTTCTGGATGAGATGATAGACAATGGCTTCCCTCTCACTACAGAGCCTAACATACTGAGAGAGATGATAGCTCAACCAAACATTGTTAGCAAAGTTTTGAGTGTTGTCACTGGTAATAGTTCCAATGTCAGTGAAACCCGTCCAGGTGCAACAGCATCATGTGTTCCATGGCGGACAACAGACCCAAAATATGCTAATAATGAAGTTTATGTAGATCTTGTTGAAGAAATGGATGCAACTATAAACAGGTATGATATCAAGTTTTAATTGGACATTGCCTTGTGTGACACCACGGGCGGGGGGAATGTAATCTAAAACTTATGTACAGTAATTTGCTAAACAGAATAATAATAACTTGAGAAATTGAGTGTGGGGAAGGGAGATGCCTTTTTCTTGGTAACTGATGACTCTTTACACAAGCCAAGAGACAGTAGCATTTAATTCTTGTTTGGAAGTATAAATCACATGTTTTTTGGTAAATGAATATAATTTTGCTTCTCCATGTTGCTTTCTGAAAGGTTTTTGAATGGGATAAGATCTGACATTTCCTCATTCAAATGTTGGCAGTGGGTAATTGTATTTAATATGGAAGCCTCGAATGTCTCTTGTAGAAGCTTTCCAATTGAGCGCACCAAAAGAGAATCTTTCCAGTTTAGTAGTTAGAACAGGATGCTAATTATTTTTACACTCTTGTTTCGTACCTGAGGTGCTAACCAATTTTTCCCTCACAAATTCTCCTTAGGGATGGAGTACTGGTGAAATGCGAAATTTATGGGGAAGTTCAAGTGAACTCCCATCTCTCAGGTCTTCCAGATTTAACTCTTTCATTTGCAAACACTTCCATCTTGGATGACGTGAGATTCCATCCCTGTGTTCGGTTTCGACCTTGGGAGTCCAATCAAATCCTGTCATTTGTGCCTCCTGATGGACAGTTTAAGCTCATGAGTTACAGGTGCATATTGTTTTGAGGAGATATCAATCCCTATTTCTTCATGTGGAGTTCTGCTGTACTTTTAGCAATTATTATGAGTGGCATATTAATTGTGTACTAAGAAAATTTGATGACATAAGTAGGTTCAGGGAAACATGGACAACAACACTGTACATCTGCTTATTACTTTTCCTATAAAATTTATTTATAATTTCAACAACCCTTTTACCTTTATGCAGGGTAAAAAAACTGAAGAGTACTCCAATATATGTAAAACCACAGCTAACATCAGGTGGCGGGACGTGTCGTGTCGATGTGTTGGTTGGAATACGAAATGATCCTGGAAAGACAATTGACTCCATAACTGTGCAATTTCAACTGCCCCATTGCATTTTATCGGCTGATATGACTTCAAATCACGGAACAGTAAACATCCTTGCAAATAAGGTACCTATTTGTTTTCATTGTGATATATTTGGTGTATATACTGGCCACTTTGTTATTCTGGAGGGAAGATTCGATACTGCACTTCATCTCTTGGTTTGTTCATTGTATACATACACAAGGAAGCCTACAATGTTTGAGTTGGAATATCAGAATATGCATCTCTGGTTCTCTATTGCTGCATAGACTACTAATTAGATTTTTTATAAATGATATTGGCTGTTTGCAGTCATTAACCTTCCAAGTTCAAGAACATAAAATGTACAACATATGCTGTTTCTCTCCTTGGAATTTGATTCCATCTTGTTTATGCAGACCTGCTTGTGGTCAATTGGACGGATTCCTAAAGACAAAGCCCCTTCAATGTCTGGAACCTTGGTGCTTGAGACAGGGTTAGAGCGCCTTCATGTATTTCCCACGTTTCAAGTGGCTTTTAGAGTAATGGGTGTTGCCCTCTCTGGCCTGCAAATAGATAAATTGGATCTGAAGAATCTACCTAATCGCCCTTACAAAGGTTTTCGAGCTCTTACACGAGCAGGGGAATTTGAAGTAAGGTCATGAGTCCAATTTGATGCATCTAGATCAATTTTTGATGTGTTTTGGAGTAAGATAGTTGCTGTTATGTATGTATTTCAAGGTTGTGGTGTCATTAGGATTTTGAGCAATAACTTCATTTAACACTCAAGTTGATAAGATAGCATTTGGTGGTTCGATAGATTTAAGCTTCAGTTGAATGATAAATATCATGAACATCTGTTAAAATACATAATTTTGGAGCATTGGCCTCTAATGAGCTTTGACGCGGTTCATCTATATCAGCATCTTCCATATCTTCTCTCATGATTTTGAATTAAATCTTGTTTTATTGGCATTTTGGATTAAATCTTAAGGTGCGTTTTCATTAAAGAGGATTTTAGTAATCAGCGTGGAGCAACACCTTTGCACAAATCTGTGCGTATGAATATTAAAAAGACTCGCACGGTCTATAGTCAAACAACCTTTGACCTTTCTACGAAGATCATGTAAATAATCCTTAGATTTTCTCTCTATTTAAGCCAAATTTGTGAGGGTTTTTTAAGATTAGTGCTACAGTTAACATATTTTACAAAAGTAAACTCATAAATTAATATGACTTAACGTAATACGTTAGATTTATTTTATAATAAAAATAAATTTACAATCTGAAATATTACATCAAGCCACTCAATACGTGGGTTTATTTTGTAAAATTCCTTCGTAGTCAAAGCATTTCTCTTTTTTTCTTTTTCTTTTTTCTTTTTCTTTATCACAAAAGATATTAAAATTGAGATTCTGTTCTATTTATTACAAGGTATGTTAATTGTTTACAAATTACATATGTCAATCTTATCTATTAACTTTATCCATTTTCCTGCATATCGTGCTACGTCTTTACGACTCGCATAATACAAAAACTGTGTTGAAGTTGATAGAGCAGGATGAGTTTGGGAATTGGAAAGAGTTTCGCTTATAAAGCTCTTAATGAATTGAGTGTGTTTGCCTCATTCTCTCCATTTATTTCTTCTGAATATTGCAGTAGTATAAGAAGTTAAAATTTACCGTTGGCTAGGATTTATTTTACAATTACCGAGTTAAATGTAGTAGTACGCGTTAGCTCTAGAAGTGGATACCATATTCTCTTACAACATCCACATTTCAGTGCCCCCTCCCTCCCAAAAGAATTATGAGAATGAAAGCATCAAACAAACAGGAACATAACCAGGTAACCCAAGTGGAAAAAGAACAGCCAGCCATGCAAGTTCATTTATATTCTCTATATCATTCGAAGTTCCAAGGCCAGTACTAATGAGTTGGAAGAATGGATTGCAAACTGGTTCCATCATCCATGCAATGCGATTGCTTAAGGGCAAAAGACTTTGATTCATAAACTATAGTTTCAGAACTTCGGAACTTCATCCTTTGACTCACATGTATTTGTGATTTCCGAAGGTAAGTGTCCTTAAATGATTTTACAGCTTGGCATGTAAACTAAGGCATGCACAGCTTACATTTTATAACCACTGGTCAATGCAAATTCAGGGCAAGTGAACATGATCATGGAGTAATAAACGAATATGGAGATAGAACTCAACAAACCCCCACCCCCCACCCAAAAAAAAAAAAAAAAATCCACTTTTCCTACAAAGAGTTTTAGACGTACTCCCCTTTATCTATCACCATTACTAGTTACAAACTCACAACAACTGAACATTTTCCACAGGACGTTCAGCTAGAACAAATTAATGCCCGCAAGGGACTAGGCACATGAAAGATGGATATGAAGTAGAAGAGTGCTGAAGCTGGATTATGCTTCATTACATGTAGTAGACAAAAAATTAAATTTACTCATACAAAAACAGTACGAAGAATAAAAGAAACAAAATAGGAAAGGTGGCATTGATCAAGCAACCACCTTGTTTACTCTGAAGGAATCCATGACTTGGCGAAGATCATATTCCTCTTCCAAGAACACATTTTCAGGTGTTTGCAGTCTAAGCTCATATAGCCGATTGTTTTCAACTCCAAGAACTGAAAGGTATCGCCGGTCCCATTCCAAACGAACCGGACGATCTTGTGGCATAACAGCCAGCTCATTGTTGTTTGCATATGACTTTATGTTCACCTAAAGTCAATCAAATACACAATGTCAGCAACTCAAACAGTTGTAATTAAATCACCCAAAATATATACATGCAGAAGATTCAGCCAAATACGATGCACTACTGCTAATCTAAATCACTCTGTATCTCTGCGCAACTAGCCTTCCATGGGGGCCAATCTGACAGGACAATCGTAATGAGTATAATCTCTGCAATGCAAGCAATCAACATTTTCAGCACTCCAAATAGCTTACCTCAACTTGATAGTAAGTCCTCCCATCATCGGCAATTCTGGAAGACGTGGAAAGAATATTTGATTCACGCCTGACACCGAGTCTCGTAGACATGAACTCTGTCAAATATTGCTTCAGCACTTTCTGTCCAGCCTCTTGAGGCGGACCCAAGTCTTCAACACTCTTGTACCTAGATGACGAGGGAGAGGATAACTCCACAGAGATATTTTCATCGAGTACATAAGGGTCCCTGAAGAATATGTCAGCCCCAGCACCTCGGACTTGAATCCAGTTCTGAGGGTACTTGAACGCATACCCATCAAACGTATCTATGTATTCTCTTAGCCCAACGGACGGTTGAGCAAATGCAGCATCGCTCAAACTAACTCCTGAGAAGAAAGCAGTCGAGAAGATCAAGGCCACCGCATTCCTCCTAGGAACTGCAAAAGCTTCAGTCTGATTATATATTAGAAACCGAATAACTAAAATTCACTGCAGATTGTAATGCCATGCAGACAACCCCTGAAAATTAGAAACCCAGAAGAGTAAGAATCTTTAAGTATGCTGTCTTTTTAAGTTGTCAAGAAAACTACCCAGTACTCACATGAACTAAAGGAGTATGTGTAAAGAAGAACAAAAATATTTTTTTTCCTGTTTTTTATTTCCAGTGTTTTGGTCTTGAAGCGAAGTTGGAAAATTGGAAGAATTACCGTTTGGGCTTTGCAAGAAACTGAGCGGCAGTGCGTGGAATCGGAGGGGTGGCTGTGAAGTGAATGGTTAAGCCAAGGAGTGAAGATGCGGGGATGGAACGGCGTCGTATGGCGAGTTGACCTCGAGGTTGGGTGAGTCTCTGAAGAGCGAGTTGGGGGAGAAGGGAGGGTGCCGAAGAAGACGGTGGCCATTTTCAGAGAGAGAGAGACTGAGAAAGACAGAAGGGAGAGTTTTAGATACCCGCGCAAAGAGATGGAAAGGGATAACGAGCACACGTGTCTCTCTCTGGTTGGCCAATCAATAGAGGAGACCTATTTACATGATCGACCTGGACCGCAGGCTTGCAGCACACTCGCCATTTCTTGAGCAAAAATTCTATTCTTCAGCCTTCTTTTTTTAACGCACTGGCGGGGGAGGAAATGACAAAAAAGACCAAAAACTCGAAATACATGTTTCTTGCCTTCCCGACGGTTCCTCAAAACTAGTTCTACTCGAGCGTTAGGTGTTCTGCTGCTCTTCTCGACAACGACAAGAAATTACTTTGAGGACGGAATGCTAGGGTCGAATATCCTCAAGAGTGGCCTCAAGCTTGGCCAAAATCGCCAAGTTCCCGCAAGTGTAATGTATTGATTATCTTTTTTGGAAAATTCTGAGTTTGGTTATTTTGCATAGGGAAGGGCAATTCTGAAGGGGCTATGCCCGGTTAATTTCTTATTCGCTCTTGTCGATATCTGTTGTGCTTACCTTTATGCCTCCAGAGATAAATTCGTAAGCTGGGTCTACCAAATGCATGAGATACCACGGTTATATATCATTTTGGATGCGCAGATACTGTGAAAAAATTGAGGGCCTATGAATTTCATCAAAGCTTTGAATCACAAACCCGCCTTCAAACCAAGCATAAATCTCTCAATCCTAGAGGCCCACCTGCCCAAATGCCAGAGTCCCAAACAGCTGAACCAAGTCCTCTCCCAAATGATCTTCACTGGGTTCATCAGGGACACCTTTGCTGCCAGCAGAGTGCTCAAGTGCTCGGCCGACTCACCCTTCGTTCACATTGATCACTCCCTCCAAATATTCAACCACATCGAGAACTCAAATGGGTTCATTTGGAACACCATGATGAGAGCATATGTACAAAGAAACTCTCCTGAAAAGGCTATATGCTTGTACAAGTTGATGTTGGATAGGAATGTGGGTTGCGATAATTACACGTACCCAATTCTAGTGCAAGCCTGTACTATCCGGTTATCGGAATTTGAAGGGAAAGAGCTGCACAATCAAGTTTTCAAAACGGGTTTTGATTCGGATGTTTATGTACAGAACACATTGATTAACATGTACGCAGTGTGTGGAAATATGGGTGATGCACGTCACTTGGTTGATGAAAGTCCAGTTTTGGATTCAGTTTCATGGAATTCGATTTTGGCAGGGTATGTTCAGATAGGGGATGTTGATAATGCCAAGTATATATATGGTATGATGCCGGAAAGGAACACAATTGCTTCAAATTCTATGATTGTATTGTTTGGCAGGACAGGTCGCCTGATTGAGGCTCTTCAGTTATTTAATGAGATGCCAGAGAAAGATATGGTGTCATGGAGTGCATTGATTTCTTGTTATGAGCAAAATGAGATGTACGAGGAAGCTTTGGTTCTGTTTATGAAAATGAAGGCTAATGGAATTATGGTCGATGAGGTTGTGGTGGTTAGTGTTCTTTCTGCGTGTGCTCATTTATCACTTGTCAAGACAGGGAAAATCATCCACTGCTTGGTTGTGAAAATTGGTATTGAATCTTATGTTAACCTTCAAAATGCTTTTATTCACATGTATTCAACATGTGGGGACATAATAGCAGCCCAAAAACTGTTCAATGGAGGCTGTCACTTGGATCAGATATCTTGGAACTCCATGATTTCTGGCTACTTGAAATGCGGATCAGTTGAAATTGCCAAAAAGTTATTTGATTCCATGCCCAACAAGGATGTCGTGTCTTGGAGTGCAATGATATCGGGGTATGCTCAGCATGACCATTTCTCCGAGACATTGGCACTTTTCCAGGAGATGCAACTTGATGGACTTAGCCCTGATGAGACAACTTTGGTTAGTGTAATATCAGCTTGCACTCATCTGGCTGCCCTTGATCTAGGCATATGGATTCATGCTTATATAAAGAAGAATGGTCTAAAGGTTAACGTCATCTTGGGTACCACCCTTATAGACATGTACATGAAATGTGGGTGTGTGGAAAATGCATTGGAAGTTTTTTATGGCATTGAGGAAATGTGGGTTTCAACTTGGAATGCTCTCATTCTTGGTTTGGCAATAAATGGGTTGGTAGATAAGTCGCTTGACATGTTTTCTGAGATGAAGAGATGTGGTGTAGTGCCTAATGAAATAACATTTATGGGAGTTCTTGGGGCTTGTCGACACATGGGCCTAGTAGATGAAGGGTATCGACACTTCAATTCAATGATTCAAGAGCACAAGATAGAACCCAATATTAAGCACTATGGATGCATGGTAGACCTTCTAGGGCGTGCTGGTATGCTCAAAGAAGCAGAGGAACTCATTGAAACTATGCCCATGGCACCAGATGTTGCTACCTGGGGTGCCTTGCTTGGGGCTTGCAAGAAACATGGTGACAATAAAATGGGGGAGAGAGTAGGAAGAAAGCTCATTGAGTTTCAGCCTGACCATGATGGGTTCCATGTGTTATTGTCCAATATATATGCTTCAAAAGGTAATTGGGATGGTGCTCTTGAAGTTAGGGGCATGATGATGCGACATGGGGTGGTGAAGACCCCAGGTTGTAGCATGATTGAAGCAAAAGGAGTAGTTCATGAATTTCTAGCAGGAGATAAGGCCCATCCTTGGATGAAGGAGATTGAGGATAAGCTGGATGAAATAGCTAAGAAATTAAAAATGGAAGGTTATGCACCAGACACAAATGAAATTTCCCTTGATATTGATCAAGAAGAGAAGGAAACCTCTCTGTTTAGGCATAGTGAGAAGCTTGCAATTGCCTTTGGGCTTATTGCTATCAGTCCACCAACACCAATAAGGATTATGAAGAATTTACGAATATGTAATGATTGTCATGCAGCAGCTAAGTTCATTTCTAGAGCTTTTAATCGAGAAATTGTGATCAGGGATCGGCATCGCTTTCACCACTTTAAGCAAGGTTCTTGTTCATGCACGGACTATTGGTAGTAATATATTATACACAATGAAATATATTTCAATGTCATTGATCATTCACCTTATTCCCCGAGAGCTTATCCAGTTCTGGCTGTACAATAGACATCTGCTTCACTGCTGCCTGATAGTTTGCTGTGAAGCTTGATAGTTTTACAGTCCAAGTTGCATGCTGGTGAACCACCATGGCAGCAATTAATTACTTACTGGCAATGATTGATGCAGCACCACTCTTGTGAGACTTGAAGATAGTTCCTACGATGAAAAGGAAAATTTGGAAGGCTAAGGCCTATAACGAGGCTTTAAGGAAAGCAGGACCCTTAATTGTACCACATAAAAAGGGCAATTTGGAAGAAGGGGGAATGGTTGGGGGAAGGTATACGATCGATAGATTCCTTCATTACTGAAATGGACATCAAACATGTGTTTGGCATGCTTGTTTTTGTATTTCTAAGGCACTAATGGTAATGCATCCAACGGTGTGAAATTGATTTAAGTCAAGTCACTGTGACATTTGGAAATACTGTGGAATTGCACCTGAGAAACTAACTTTGCAAATTATCTTTGGAGACTGGAAAATATTGGGAAGAGAGCTTTGAAGCAATCTTCGTCCAAATTGGTGAAGTATAGCGGTAAAGTCAGAGCAACATTAATCAAGGAGCAGGCAGTTTATTGTGGTTCCTTGAAACGATATATTCAGCTATTTAAATGTTAATGCATATACATTGTTGTTGTGTGAAATATGCATTTCTTTTAGTTGCAGGTTACATAAAGAAACTCACCTGTGGTCTGAGTGTACTGAGATGGATAATCTCTAGGAGGAAAGTTGTTCCCTTCGAATGGTATCCTTACTGTGAGTTGTGTTGATAATAGGTGATCTTATCCTAAGAAACAAAAAAGTAGGTTGAGGTTAGCTCCCTTCCAGGTAATTGTTCTTTTG
The DNA here is from genome assembly GCF_018687715.1 of Carya illinoinensis. Taxonomy (NCBI): domain Eukaryota; kingdom Viridiplantae; phylum Streptophyta; class Magnoliopsida; order Fagales; family Juglandaceae; genus Carya; species Carya illinoinensis. The sequence goes on from NC_056759.1 coordinate 33,359,893, forward strand.
GGAATTAGATTATCAAGTTTGCATCAGCACTAGAGAGGCTGTCGTATTGGTCTTTCAGTGTCAGATTGCTTCTATTAACACCTAAGAAATAGAATTGCTCTTTGTACATGTTTGGTCCTTTCCTGCATAAACATCAAATATTTATTAATGGCAGGGGCTTTAAAAATAAACACCATATTTCTCAATTCTTGGTTATACTTTTCATTTCTTATTCCATCTTGCATAAAAGGGGGCATATGAAAAATGGTTTGAAAAAAAAAAAGGTCACTGACAGTCACAATGAACAGGAAAAACTTTCCTAGGGAAACATGTATTTTGCAACGAAGCAGGACACCCTAAAAGTACTCCTAATCTGGTTGCAGCACAAAAGAAGTGATAAGAGTTAATTAAATGAACATATGAAGTCTTCCATCATGCCATTCCTGTTATATTTCCCTTTTTCTCTTGATTTCAGATGTAGCAAAATTGCAAAAATTGAAATTCTCAAGAGAGACGCCGTTTCCTCTGCTAAACAACTCCTTTCTCTTTCTTTTCTTATAGCCAACTTGAGGTTGTAGGAATAACGAAAATTGTTTCAGAATCATTAACCCCTTCAGTTTCAAAATTATTGCTATTGAAAATAGTCGTTCGAAGTCAACCAAGAAGAAAGCAAGGGAATTTAAAAGGCTTTCTTGTTCCATCAACTATGAAACTAAAGAAGCGGGCGGTGGTAGAGATAGATTGAAAAGGAGGGGCACTATTTGTAACTATGAAACCTAAGATATTGTTGTGGAATGTGAGGGGACTGAATGATTGCAATAAACAACTTCGTATAAGATCTTTATTGCGGTCATGGAAAGTGAATGTTGTATGTTTTCAAGAAACTAAGTTGAGGGTCGTGGATAGAAGACTAATTCGTAGCTTGTGGGGGTGTTCATACGTCGGGTGCTCCTACTTGGCATCAGTGGGTGCTTCCCCCGGGGGGGGGGGGGGGTTCTTTTAATGTGGGACAAAAGAATGGTGGAGTTAGTTGAGGAATGTGTTGGAAATTTTTCGGTTGCCTGCCATTTTAAAAATACGATTGATGGATGGGAATGGGCCTTTGTGGGTACTTATGGCTCAAATTTGGATAATGAGAGGAGGTGACTATGGGAGGAGTTGGCAGGTCTTCTTTATCTATGGGAGGTGTCGTGGTGCATGGGGGCGATTTTAATATTGTTTGCTTTCCCAGCGAGCGATCGGGGACTCATCACCATTCGACAGCCATGGAGGAGTTCTCGAAATTTGTTTTTAATTTAGATCTTATGGACCTCCCTCTTCTCAGGGGTGAGTTCACATGGTCTAATGGTTGAGGATGGTCAAGATTGGATCGGTTCCTTTTCTCTCTGTCATGGGAGGCGTATTTTCCTAATCTCTCTCAGAAAAGGCTGCCCCGGGTGTGTTCCAACCATTTTTGTATTGTGTTAGATCGTGGAAGTATTATTGGTAGATGCAGACTTTTCAAGTTTGAAATTATGTGGTTAGCGGCGGAGGGTTTTGTAGATAAGGTACGTTCTTGTGGTCCTTTTATATGTTTACAATCAATCTCAGTTTTATCCTAGCCTGCAAGCTCAAAGTCTTGAAGCAAGATCTTAAGAAGTGGAACTTGGAAGTGTTTGGTAGCATTGATAATCAAAATAATACCCTTATGGAGGAACTACAAGATTTTGAGGTTAGGGAACTGACGGGAGACCTCTCGGAGGAGGCCCTTGCTAGAAAAAGGGTGGTTGTAATTGAGCTGGAGAAAGTGTTATTGATGGAAGAGATTTCGTGGCGACAAAAATTGAGGGCCCTTTGGCTAAAAGAGTGTGATAAATGTACAAAGTTCTTCCATAAAGTGGCGAATTCACATCGACGCAGTAACACTATTGAGACACTACACTCAGGTACTCAAGTGCTTTCATCCTCTGATGAGTTGAAAAATCACATTGTGCAGCATGTTGAAAATCTCATTTCGGAACCAGTACAGTTGAGGCCTAAACTTGATGGCTTGCTTTTCGAGTCTATTGATTCACAAAGTGCAAATGGTTTGGAAATGGAGTTTGAGGAGGATAAGGTGTTCAAGGTTATTCGTAGCATGGCAAAGGACAAGGCACCGAGCCCAGATGGATTCTTGATGGGATTCTTCCAAGTTTGTTGGGATGTAGTGAAAGGTGATATCATGCAGGTTTTTTGCAGAATTCCACTCTTTTTATAATTTGAAAAAAGTCTCAATGCGACGTTCATCGTTGTTATTCCAAAGAAACATGGGGTCAAGGTAATTGAAGATTTTCGCCCTATAAGTCTTGTGAGTGGAGTCTATAAAATAATCTCCAAGGTTTTGGCAAATAGGCTTAGCTCGGTGATGGAACATGTTATTTCTAAACCCCAAAATGCCTTCATTAGGGGGAGACAGATTCTGGATTCAGTACTTATTGCCAATGAGTGCTTGGATCATAGGTTGAAGGAAGGCGTTCCAAGTATTCTTTGCAAACTTGATATGGAAAAGGCCTATGACCATGTGAATTGGGATTTCTTCCTTTATTTGCTCAATAGTTGTGGTTTTGGTGATAGGTGGATTTCATGGATCCGCTATTATATTTCTACCGTCCAGTTTTCACTATTAGTTAATGGCACCCCTGCTGGGTTCTTTAATAGCACATGTGGCCTGAGGCAGGGGGATTCCTTATTGTAACAGCCCGCTAGAAATTTAATTGTGAAATTTCTATTAACTTTAAGAACCTCGTGAAAACCCCATAAGTTTTCACGAATCCATTAATCATATAGGTTTTTGTCTAATTACATAGTTAGTGTTATTATTTACTATGGTATCAGAAGTGTGTTTTTGATTATTGGAGATAGTTAGAAGTGTCAAAATGTATTATGGTTTGTGCCATTAGACTCGGAGGGTTATTTAAAGTCTTATGGCGCAATAACATTTTTTCATATTTTCGGTCAAAACGTCTGTTTAAAACTGTAGATATTATTGGATAAAAAGAAATATCTTGAGGTAATTTTCATGAATATTATTGGGTAAAAATATTTTGAGTTGATTTTTATAGATATTATTAGATAAAAATATTATGAGATAATCTTTTATAGATATTTTGGGTAGGAGAAAACTACACTCAACTCTCAACTCCAGCCTCATCTCTTCCATATCTCATCCATAATTATCTCCAGCCACATCTCCCCACGAAATTATCTAATTACACATTCCAATAAAAGATTATCAAACACTCTCTCTCGGACAGCTTTTAGGAGGTCTTTTGTACACCCATTTCGAAGCTTTTGTAAGTGTTTTATCATAAAGTCTCCTTCATATAAGTTGTTCCTTTTTGAGTCTAGTTTACATGGATATCTTATTTTCCCCATTTGAAGATCATTTGGTCAGTCAAATATTGTATAAACTATAGAAAGGTCATTCTGGGAGATAAACTGGAGAATATGTTATAGTTTGGAGTTTTTGACCAAGCTAATGGATAGATATTGGTCCGAAATTTTTATGGAGTATTGTTAACATGTATATGTGACTATTGGTTGAGGATTTTTGCATGATTAAAGGTTTTGATGAAAGATTTACTTAGATTTAGAAACTTAGAAACTGGAAGAAGAAAAACAGTTTCTGTTTTGAGAAAGTTTAACTCTTTGGTGGTCTAAACCTATTCTAATGACTTTAATAATTTTATTGGAGGATCCTAAGTATCTTATATACATTTTATATTATTATTTTGAAGATATTTGATGTTAGTTTCAAAGATATGAAATTTTATGCAAAGAGATATTCAAACAAGCCAAAGTGTGGATATTCTTGGCTAAATTTATGTTTTGGTTAATTTCTAACCATGTGATCTTGAATTAGAAGCTTATATATGTTTTAGGACATCTTTTTAAACCATGTGATGGTTTGGTTTGAAGATCATATATTTATAAGTCATAGATCAAGATATTTATCAAAACTAGTTGAGGAAAAAGTTTCTGTTTTTGGATTAAGTGTAAAACCAAAAACTCCAAATGTTATTTTGTGATTTTGGTGACTTTGGTTTGATGATTTAAAGCATGGTTGATGTTAGGATGATATTATGAATATGTTAGAAGTAAGATTTGATTTTTTTGAAACTCTTGGAGATGTTTTGATTTAATGTCAAAACTTGTGATTCAAGTGCTTGGATCTTTTTACAAAAAAAGTTTGGTGTTGATTATTAGCTTTTTCTAAATGGATGTTTTAAGTATGGTTTTGAACTTAGGATTGGAAGATATTTGTTGCAAAATTTTGGTTTAAGCATGAGTTTTGAAGTTGGAAGGAATTGTAACAAAAATAAAGGGAAATAACCTATGGATGTTTCAACCATAGTGTGTTCTTCATAGTTGTGTTTTGTTTTAAATTTTTCTGAGTTGATATTTAAGTTTAGGATAAAATTTACATGAGGAATGTAAATTTTAGAAACTTTTAGAGTTAGTATGCAAAATCCTTAAGTTATGGGTAAAACGGTCATTTTCCCACATGTAGAGATTAAAATGAAAATTTTACTCTTTAAGTTAGTATTTTCCATATTTCAAATTATTAGTGATTTAGTTCTAACTTTTAGAATCACTAATTACAGTTCCTCGTGATCGCACTTGAAGTTTTATAAGAAACGCGGAGATCGAGGTAAGTTAGCTTTTAACTTACTAGCAGTCTACTGTGTATGTGTGCTAAGTAAAAGAACTACAGTGTATGTATGTATGTTATCATATGTGTCATGCCATGTCAAGTTATCATGTAATTGTCTATTATACAGAATTTATTCTGTCATTAATTTTTATCTATTACATAATATATTCTGTTATGTATTACTGTACATTACAAGTACGTCATGCTAAGTATGTCATCTATTACATGTAAGTCAAGTCATGTAATATTCACTGTTGCAAGTATGTCATATTAAATATGTTGTCTATTATATGTTATGCCATGTTACGAAATGTTTCTATCTCAAGTTGGTCATTTATTCTAAGTTATGTTCAAGTCACGTTATGTTACGTCAGGACTTCAGTCATTTCGTATTTAAGTCACATTTCATCTTGAGTACATTATGATGTGTAGAATACATGGGGCCACAACAACTGTGGAGTATGTATTTAACTACAATTGTGATGCGTAGAATACATGGGGCCACAACAACTGTGGAGTATGTATTTTTAAATGTTAAGTCAAGTTATGTAGAATACATGGGGCCACAACAACTGTGGAGTATGTATTTAACTACAAATGTGATGCGTAAAATACATGGGGTCACAACAACTGTGGAGTATGTATTTTTCATGTTAAGTCAAGTTTGTGTAGAATACATGGGGCCACAACAATTGTGGAGTATGTATTTTTAAATGTTAAGTCAAGTTGTGTAGAATACATGGGGCCACAACAACTGTGGAGTATGTATTTAACTACAAATGTGATGCGTAAAATACATGGGGCCACAACAACTGTGGAGTATGTATTTTTCATGTTAAGTCAAGTTTGTGTAGAATACATGGGGCCACAACAACTGTGGAGTATGTATTTTTAATGTTAAGTCAAGTTTGTGAAGAATACATGGGGCCACAACAACTGTGGAGTATGTATTTACACGTAGAATACATGGGGCCACAACAACTGTGGAGTATGTATTTTTCATGTTAATTCAAGTTTCAGAGCAAGTTCATGCTAAGTCAAGTTCACTTCATGATTCAATTTAAGCTATGTCAATTATGCTATGTTGTACACTAAGTTATGCTTTAATTACTTATGAATTTGATTATGCATTTATGCTTTTACTGTCATCCATGCATCATTAGTCTGTATGGAAGTTTTTTGTTAACTTGCTGAGATTTGTAATCAAATCTCACTGTGGTAGTCCCAACTACCATTCCCCCCGAATGGTAGATCTTGTTACAGGACCTGAAGGAAGATCAGGAGCTGACCAACTAGGTACAGTCGACTGAACGACGGTGCGTCGTTAAGGTTAATATAGTAGTTAAATTACTACTTGTACGATGGAGTTGCATCTCCAGTACTTTTAGATCATAACTATTTTGGAATAGTTCTGTGATCTTAGTTATTCAATGTATCTTTATATATGAAGTATGTTTTAAGTATTTGGGATATTTTAATTTGGTGCATAGTATTGCTAAAGAAAAAAATTATCCGCTGCGAATATTGCATAATGTTAGATGCATGTTAGGATTATTGCATCTTATATGTCATGAACGGGGGCAGGTAACCTTGTGTTGCATGTCTCGACGCTTCAAATGTCCGTCCAATCCCAAACGGAATTTGGGGGCGTCACAGGGTGGTATCAGAGCAATACGTCTCTGGGCAGTAAATCCACATGTCCTTAGGAAATGCACCAAACATTAGGCTTGAAATTTTAGTCGTCAGTAGGCTTGAATTTCTTAAGGTACGAAGGGTAGTATGTGGTTTTAATATATATGCTCGTGTGTTTCAAGAAGGGACACATGACTCGTGATAGAATACCTCGGAATCCTAAGGGAGATAACAATCAAGAGGATCAGAATTTTCCCGATGGATGAAGAATTAGTTGAGGTAAACATAGTTAACGTTGATCTGATTGCAATTGATGGTAGTATTGCATTATTGTTATTTTGGAGTAGGTCAAGTCATTGGAGTTGGTAAATTGTACATTGTTTGATTCAAACGAGTCATTGTTTCTATTAATTGTGGTGCTTGAGAATTCAGCTTGGAAGTTAAATTGTTACCCTAGTGGTAAGAGTAACAATTTTCATTAGAAGTATTATTGTTCATACCAATGTAGATATAGAATACATTTTAGTAATATTAGAAAGGATATGTAGGATTGATGAATGGTATTCCACATATTTGGAGAATTATTTTGATTCTAAAAATACGATAGAAATTGTGTTTGGAAGAGTAATTTGATTAGGAGAAGCTTTAGCCTTAGTAGGATTCATTTATGATAATAGTATTACCACACCGCCAGTAAATGATTTCTGGCAAAGCACTATCTTTATGGATACATAGATCGATCTTCTTTTGAAGACTATTATATGGAGAGTAAAATATTGGTCTTGAGGATTTATGTGAACATTAGGAATAAATTATTTAGAGTTAGAATAATTGATAACTTATGATGGATAGAAGAGTTATGACAATCATAAGAGAGAAAGTTTCAAGTTTAAGTTATTAACTGGTCAATTATCAAAGTACCACCTAGGAAGATGACTGATTGTTGCGATTATAAAGAAGTAAGTTAATCCTAGACCAGTAGAACTCCTTGAGGTTTTTATTAACTTGAAGATTACTGAGAGTTTGGATATGCATGATTAAATGCATATTTATATGAGTCATTTGGATCATGTCATATATATGAAAATCCCTGAAAGAAATAAAATGGAGTACATAAAACATATACCAGAAGATAGAAACACAAATATGAATATTTGTGAAGTATTATTTTATTATCATAAAGCAAAATTACAGAAATTTGAGGCTCTTTGCCTCAATCTTTAAACGTTCTTGCTCTTCAAAAATCTGCATGCCTCTCCTATCTAAAGGAGTAGCTACTCGAAAAGAAGAGTTAAGCAAAGATTTTAAATCTCTGTTCTCTCGCTTTACTGCTTCTATCTTCATGTTGGATTCCATAAGAAGCCTCTGAAGCAGAGAAATACTCTCGTGGAGTTTGTCAACCCCACCAGTCCTGGATTGCAGTCTCTGAGAATATGCGACAATGGCTGATGAGTATCGAGTACCGAGACTCACAAGCTCGTAGATAAGTTCATTTTCTGACTTATTAGTCAGATCATTATTTGATTGCATAATAGCACCTATGGAAGAAGCAGAAACAACTGGGGAACGAGGTGCAGAATACCTCATGTTTTGGCAATGAGAAGATTGCTGAGCCATTGCAAAGTGAGTAAGCAGAAAGAGATTGCGGAGTAAGAATGCAGATTAATTTCAGAAAAGTGAAGAAGATGAGATGAGAAAGAAAATGAACTGAATAATTCTTTTATAGAGAAAATTATGACGAATCATCTCTCGTGAATCATTTCTCTACAAGAGACAAGGGCAATGTAGTATCATAGCTGCGGTGCCTGACAATTACAGAAGAACAAAGTAGTGTCATAGCTATGCGGCGCCTGACAACTACAGAAGACCTATAAAAATCACGCGGATCAGAGTTGTCTGGTCTAAAACAGAGTGCCACCGATTTTGTTAAAAAGAGAGAGAGAGAGAGAGAGAGAGAGGTTAACGGTTTAATTTTGATGAATTCTTTACTAACTATGGTATTTACAAGAACATTTAAAGTATATCACCTATGTTTTTTTTAAAGAAGAGTTTCGGAAAATTATTTACTTAAAGTTTTAGGTTTGGAGAGTATGTCGTTACAACTTGGCCAACCTTGTGCAAAGAAGTATAATCTAATTGTTGATTTAAGTAAGAGAGTTAAGGAATGACATAATCTCGAAGGCATATATATACGGGATAGACAATAGGTTGGTAAGCAACACCTCTTCATTAAATTGCTATTTCTTACTTACTTCGATTTCGAGGACGAAATCTTTTTTTTTAGGAGGGGAGATTGTAACAGCCCGCTAGAAATTTAATTGTGAAATTTCTATTAACTTTAATAACCTCGTGAAAACCCCATAAGTTTTCACGAATCCATTAATCATATAGGTTTTTGTCTAATTACATAGTTAGTGTTATTATTTACTATGGTATCAGAAGTGTGTTTTTGATTATTGGAGATAGTTAGAAGTGTCAAAATGTATTATGGTTTGTGCCATTAGACTCGGAGGGTTATTTAAAGTCTTATGGCGCAATAACATTTTTTCATATTTTCGGTCAAAACGTCTGTTTAAAACTGTAGATATTATTGGATAAAAAGAAATATCTTGAGGTAATTTTCATGAATATTATTGGGTAAAAATATTTTGAGTTGATTTTTATAGATATTATTAGATAAAAATATTATGAGATAATATTTTATAGATATTTTGGGTAGGAGAAAACTACACTCAACTCTCAACTCCAGCCTCATCTCTTCCATATCTCATCCATAATTATCTCCAGCCACCTCTCCCCACGAAATTATCTAATTACACATTCCAATAAAAGATTATCAAACACTCTCTCTCGGACAGCTTTTAGGAGGTCTTTTGTACACCCATTTCGAAGCTTTTGTAAGTGTTTTATCATAAAGTCTCCTTCATATAAGTTGTTCCTTTTTGAGTCTAGTTTACATGGATATCTTATTTTCCCCATTTGAAGATCATTTGGTCAGTCAAATATTGTATAAACTATAGAAAGGTCATTCTGGGAGATAAACTGGAGAATATGTTATAGTTTGGAGTTTTTGACCAAGCTAATGGATAGATATTGGTCCGAAATTTTTATGGAGTATTGTTAACATGTATATGTGACTATTGGTTGAGGATTTTTGCATGATTAAAGGTTTTGATGAAAGATTTACTTAGATTTAGAAACTTAGAAACTGGAAGAAGAAAAACAGTTTCTGTTTTGAGAAAGTTTAACTCTTTGGTGGTCTAAACCTATTCTAATGACTTTAATAATTTTATTGGAGGATCCTAAGTATCTTATATACATTTTATATTATTATTTTGAAGATATTTGATGTTAGTTTCAAAGATATGAAATTTTATGCAAAGAGATATTCAAACAAGCCAAAGTGTGGATATTCTTGGCTAAATTTATGTTTTGGTTAATTTCTAACCATGTGATCTTGAATTAGAAGCTTATATATGTTTTAGGACATCTTTTTAAACCATGTGATGGTTTGGTTTGAAGATCATATATTTATAAGTCATAGATCAAGATATTTATCAAAACTAGTTGAGGAAAAAGTTTCTGTTTTTGGATTAAGTGTAAAACCAAAAACTCCAAATGTTATTTTGTGATTTTGGTGACTTTGGTTTGATGATTTAAAGCATGGTTGATGTTAGGATGATATTATGAATATGTTAGAAGTAAGATTTGATTTTTTGAAACTCTTGGAGATGTTTTGATTTAATGTCAAAACTTGTGATTCAAGTGCTTGGATCTTTTTACAAAAAAAGTTTGGTGTTGATTATTAGCTTTTTCTAAATGGATGTTTTAAGTATGGTTTTGAACTTAGGATTGGAAGATATTTGTTGCAAAATTTTGGTTTAAGCATGAGTTTTGAAGTTGGAAGGAATTGTAACAAAAATAAAGGGAAATAACCTATGGATGTTTCAACCATAGTGTGTTCTTCATAGTTTTGTTTTGTTTTAAATTTTTCTGAGTTGATATTTAAGTTTAGGATAAAATTTACATGAGGAATGTAAATTTTAGAAACTTTTAGAGTTAGTATGCAAAATCCTTAAGTTATGGGTAAAACGGTCATTTTCCCACATGTAGAGAGTAAAATGAAAATTTTACTCTTTAAGTTAGTATTTTCCATATTTCAAATTATTAGTGATTTAGTTCTAACTTTTAGAATCACTAATTACAGTTCCTCGTGATCGCACTTGAAGTTTTATAAGAAACGCGGAGATCGAGGTAAGTTAGCTTTTAACTTACTAGCAGTCTACTGTGTATGTGTGCTAAGTAAAAGAACTACAGTGTATGTATGTATGTTATCATATGTGTCATGCCATGTCAAGTTATCATGTAATTGTCTATTATACAGAATTTATTCTGTCATTAATTTTTATCTGTTACATAATATATTCTGTTATGTATTACTGTACATTACAAGTACGTCATGCTAAGTATGTCATCTATTACATGTAAGTCAAGTCATGTAATATTCACTGTTGCAAGTATGTCATATTAAATATGTTGTCTATTATATGTTATGCCATGTTACGAAATGTTTCTATCTCAAGTTGGTCATTTATTCTAAGTTATGTTCAAGTCACGTTATGTTACGTCAGGACTTCAGTCATTTCGTATTTAAGTCACATTTCATCTTGAGTACATTATGATGTGTAGAATACATGGGGCCACAACAACTGTGGAGTATGTATTTAACTACAATTGTGATGCGTAGAATACATGGGGCCACAACAACTGTGGAGTATGTATTTTTAAATGTTAAGTCAAGTTATGTAGAATACATGGGGCCACAACAACTGTGGAGTATGTATTTAACTACAAATGTGATGCGTAAAATACATGGGGTCACAACAACTGTGGAGTATGTATTTTTCATGTTAAGTCAAGTTTGTGTAGAATACATGGGGCCACAACAATTGTGGAGTATGTATTTTTAAATGTTAAGTCAAGTTGTGTAGAATACATGGGGCCACAACAACTGTGGAGTATGTATTTAACTACAAATGTGATGCGTAAAATACATGGGGCCACAACAACTGTGGAGTATGTATTTTTCATGTTAAGTCAAGTTTGTGTAGAATACATGGGGCCACAACAACTGTGGAGTATGTATTTTTAATGTTAAGTCAAGTTTGTGAAGAATACATGGGGCCACAACAACTGTGGAGTATGTATTTACACGTAGAATACATGGGGCCACAACAACTGTGGAGTATGTATTTTTCATGTTAATTCAAGTTTCAGAGCAAGTTCATGCTAAGTCAAGTTCACTTCATGATTCAATTTAAGCTATGTCAATTATGCTATGTTGTACACTAAGTTATGCTTTAATTACTTATGAATTTGATTATGCATTTATGCTTTTACTGTCATCCATGCATCATTAGTCTGTATGGAAGTTTTTTGTTAACTTGCTGAGATTTGTAATCAAATCTCACTGTGGTAGTCCCAACTACCATTCCCCCCGAATGGTAGATCTTGTTACAGGACCTGAAGGAAGATCAGGAGCTGACCAACTAGGTACAGTCGACTGAACGACGGTGCGTCGTTAAGGTTAATATAGTAGTTAAATTACTACTTGTACGATGGAGTTGCATCTCCAGTACTTTTAGATCATAACTATTTTGGAATAGTTCTGTGATCTTAGTTATTCAATGTATCTTTATATATGAAGTATGTTTTAAGTATTTGGGATATTTTAATTTGGTGCATAGTATTGCTAAAGAAAAAAATTATCCGCTGCGAATATTGCATAATGTTAGATGCATGTTAGGATTATTGCATCTTATATGTCATGAACGGGGGCAGGTAACCTTGTGTTGCATGTCTCGACGCTTCAAATGTCCGTCCAATCCCAAACGGAATTTGGGGGCGTCACACTTATCACCTCTTCTGTTTGTCATTGTTATGGAGGCACTTGGTTGGTTGGTGAAGGCTGCTGTTGGCAGAGGTTACTTATCTGGTTTCTCGGTCGATAATGGCACAAATGGGCCTACTTCACTCTCTCATCTCTTATTTGCATATGATACCCTCTTATTTTGTGATGCGGATTCTGGCCAGATTCAATCTCTGCAAGCTCTCTTGTTATGCTTTGAAGTAGTGTCGAGACTCAAGGTTAATCTTAGCAAATCAAAGATGGTTGCGGTGGGTGTGGTGTCTAATATTAATAGCTTGGATTGCAAGGTGTCTTCTTTACCCATGCAACATTTGGGTCTCCCGTTGAGGACTAACTTTAAGGCTCAAGCCAGTTGGGATGGGGTGGTAGAGAAAGTTGAGAGGAAACTTGCTTATGGAAACGAATGTATCTATCGAAAGGGGGACGACTTACTTTAATTAAGAGTTCCTTAACTAATCTTCCCACTTACTTCCTCTCACTCTTTCCTTTGCCTGCAAGGATGGCAACTAGAATTGAGAGACTATTCCAGGCTTTTTTGTTGGGAGGAATAGGGGAGGAAACAAAATTTCACCTAGTTAATTGGAACAATGTTTGTTCTCCTATTCCAAATGGAGGCATGGGGATATGCAATTTGCGAACGTTCAATAAAACTCTATTGGATAAATGGTTATGGAGGTACCACCTAGAGGGGAATACACTATGGAAGGAGATTATTGATTCTAGACATGGGAGAGAGTGGGGAGGCTAGTGCTACAGGGAAGTAAGGGGGAGACATGGTGTGGGCCTATGGAAATCTATTAGAAGGGGTTGGCAGGCATTTCAAGCCACTTACGATTCATGGTGAGAGATAGTTCCAGAATCAAGTTTTGGCATGATGTTTGGTGTGGAGAGTACGCACTGTACAGGGCATTTCCAGCACTCTATAGGATTGCAGCTAATAGAGAGGCATTTGTTGCAGATATGTGGGTATTCTCCCATGGATCTTATCAGTGGAACGTTTTCTTCAATAGAAATATTCATGATTGGGAACTACAGGCTGTGTCTGATTTCCTCAGGTTGCTCTATTTCATGGGAAATAATATGGCTCAAAAAGATAGGTTGCATTGGAAGGCTAATGGTAGTAAAAAATGTACAGTTAGGACCTATTACAAGATTTTGTCAATCCATAGCTATGTTTCATTTCCATGGAAGAAGATTTGGAGATCATGGGTGCCTACTAAGGTTGCCTTTTTTTTATGGACTGTTGCTCTTGGGAAGATCTTGACTACGGACAATCTAAGGAAGAGGTGAATCATAATGATGGATTGGTGTTACCTGTGTAAAAAAATGGAGAATCTATAGATCACTTACTTTTACATTGTGAGATCACAAGGGAGCTATGGAATGAGATTTTTAGAAGAATGAATATTACTTGGGTAATGCCTTCACGGGTGGTGGATTTATTGGCCTGTTGGAATGAGCTTCAAGGCAGTCCTCAAGTGGTGGCAGTGTGCAAGATGATCCCATTGTTTATCATGTGGTGTAAATGGTTAGAGATGAATGAGAGATACTTTAAAGATAAGGAACGCACAATGGAGGATCTTTAGAATTTTTTTATGCGCACCTTAATGTTGTGGTTGTCAGCCATCATACTTGATGGAAACAATGTCCATGATTTTCTTTCTTTAGCTAGAATGTAATTAGGTGTTTCTTTTATATACTTCCTGTATACACGGGTTACGCCTACTTCATTCGTATGAATAAAATTCTCTTATTACTTATCAAAAAAAAAAACCCTTCAGTTTCAGGTCATGTTCAAGTACCCCATCTTCAAGTTTTGTTGTGATGAAATTCTTGTCTTCTAGAAACGTGGGGAAGATGTAGTTCTAATGAAAATCTTGTCTACTAGAGAAGTGAACATATAGCACGATGAAAAGGATTGGAAATCTTTTAAAGATTTTATAGAAATGTTAGTTTAACAAAGATATTTTATAAAATTCAATCTCACAAATTGATAAGAGTTGTTGTGGTATATCAGATTGTAAACTTATTTTATTATAAAATATATCTAACGTATCACATATAGCATTTCAGTATATGAATTCACATACTAATGTATAAGATTTATGTCTAACATTTTTAAGTTCTAAGAATTTTATGATACTTGATTTTTGAATTCATTAAATACTTGTAATCGCCAAGGTATTCAAAATTATGTTCATGCTATTTTTTTTTTCCCTTTTTACCACCAGTGAGAGCTTATTAATAAAATTATAGTACCATTCTCTATCTTTAAAAAATTGATTAGATCTAATAAACAGTTTTCTGACAGACATTAGTAATACAATGATATTATTATCCAAACACTCACCAAGCCCGTACTCCGCATACACTTCCATCACATGTCTATTGGGCAGAGGTTTAAATGGTGCCATTCAATCAGAACTACAATAAACTCAGACCACGCAGACTTGCAGTTACCCATAAAGGAATAATTATATATATAATCATTTTTATATACTCTCTACGCACTTCATTGATATGATTGACTGTATTAATTTTTTAAAATACAAAATCAATCGTATCAATAGAATGCGCAAAAAAATATTAAAAATAACTATACATAAAATTTTTATCCAAAAAAAAAATAATACCCTAACGATCCCGTAATATTAAAGACGATGTAAAATCTTGTCCTCGGCTCCTTCACAAGCTTAGCACATTTTCTGATTAAGGCACACCTTCTCTACTATGGGGAAGTCTTCATGAAAGGAGCAGTCGAGGAGTGATTTCTAAATTATCCTTTTTGTCTACGTACTTAGTCAATCTTATCTTAAAATAAAACTAACCGTTTTATTTAACGTCCAGGTGAAAGGTTGGTGCCTGGTTGGTCCCCAAACTGCCCGTATTAAGAGTTTTCCTATTTGGTATTTGTCCTTTGAAGTTGGAAATTTTTGGTTCTCAACCGTTATTTGGCTTGTATATAATATACGTGGCATTTTGTGATTGGATTCCAGCAACCTTAAACCGACAATTAATAGATAATTGTGGTTTTTTAACAACATACAATTAGTAGTAATATTTGATAAAGTTGTTTTCTTTTTAGAAAAGACTAGTGGAGCTCTTTAAAGATACAGCTTAAAGTTACTGTTTAATTATTTTAATTTTTTACTTTAAAGAAGTAATTCTTAATAAAATTGTGTATTTTTTATTTTTTTAATAATTAAGAATCTTAAAAAATTATTGAAAAATAAATAAAAAGAAAATGAAGAAATTAAAGCATACTAGCAGTACGGCCCACCAACACTACTCGTACTTTTTTCCCGTGCGAGGCGCAACAGCCAAGATTACCCGAGGCTGCTGGCTGCGTATTTCCTCAACTTGATTTATTTAATAATTTTAATTATATGCAACTACAAAAATTATGAAGCGGTAATATTTTGAATACCGTATTGGATATCGTATCGGTCAAAATATTGAAATGAAATATTTTGATACCTATACCGTTTCGGATAGTCGATATATAAATAAATTATATATATTAATTATATTTCAAAATAATAATCTATATATAAATAAATTATACATAAATACATATATATATAAATTATAAATAGTATGATCTGAATTGGAGGTCAAAAAATGAGCTTGTAATTTAAATAAATAAAAAAAAAGTAAATGTCAAAATACCGGCTGGTATGTAGGCCAGTACGGTCGATATTTGGATATGTACGAAACAGGTACAATTTCTGTATCAAACCAGTTGCTAGTAGAGCATATACCGGCCGTACCAGCTGGTATGGTACAAAATTTAAAACACTATAGAGGAATGCTACACCTATCAATGGGTGTAGCCCGAGACAGTCCCGATCAGTGTAAAATGAGTTATTATTTTTTATTATTTTTTTATATTCTTAAATATTTTTTTTAAAAAAAAATTATAATATTATTTAAAAATACTTCTTAAATCACTATGTAAAAAAAAT
The DNA here is from genome assembly GCF_018687715.1 of Carya illinoinensis. Taxonomy (NCBI): domain Eukaryota; kingdom Viridiplantae; phylum Streptophyta; class Magnoliopsida; order Fagales; family Juglandaceae; genus Carya; species Carya illinoinensis. The sequence goes on from NC_056759.1 coordinate 33,376,070, forward strand.
TAAAAAAAAAATATCGATACCCATTTATCAGTAATATTAGCATTTATGAAAAAGATCCGAGTTTATATCCTCCAAATCTCTTTATGACCGTTTTATATACCACTTGCAGAAGACGTGACAGATCAACAGAGTGATCGGTAGACTCTTCTCGATGTAAGGAATCATGTATACAATTTTAGAATGCAAGTCTCACGTACGTACTCATTTGGAAGAAGAAAAAATAAAAAATAAAATAAAATAAAGAAGTAAAATTTATTATTAAAATAATAATTTTTTTTAATTTGTTTAGATTTTAGATTTTAAAAAAAGAGTGTATAGGATTTACAAACTATAAAACTATAAATATTATTTCTCTTTAAATATTATGTTGACTAAATAGGAAATAATTTATATAATCCTAAAATATACAAGCACTCGTGTACTCTTAGTGAAGAAAGTAGAAGAAATCCAACATAAAGAAACCAATTTTTTATTACAAACTCGTTTTTCTTCTCAAAGAGAATGTGCACTGGGAATGATTTAAAGGAAAATGATAAATTTACTTTTATTAACAACTTGTATACAACTATGTAAAAGAATAATATTATTTTAAATTTTATTTTGACTTTATTATATTTAAAATTATTTATAAGTTATAAATGGGTTGATGGTGTATCATTATTCTATTTTAAAAGAGTAAAAGCATCCCTACCAAAAAAAAAAAGGGAGAGAGAGAAGGGAGTATGGGGGACAAAGGGCATGGTTTACATTGGAAAGGGTAAAAGTATCCCTACAAAAGGAGGCAAAGAGAGAAGGGAGTATGGGAGACAAGGGCATGGCTTACATTGGAAAGGGTAAAAGTATCCCTACAAACGGAGGGGAGAGAGAGAATGGAGTATGAGAGACATAGGCCGGGATGTGACAGAGTGTCAAGAAGAAAAAAGGAATGTGACATAAAAGAGAAAAGAGTGGACATAAAACAACGGGTGAGAGGGAAATAAGGGGAGATCGGGAAAAAGAGAGGGGAACTTCCTAACTTCTTATGCACAGCTCCTAAGCGACTGAGAGAAACAAAGCTTCTTCTACATCCAGATGAGATACACAACTTTATTACACATCCAATTAATTAAGAAATACTATAAGGGACTGTAAAACACTCTTATTTATAGTGGATTTACATCCAAACAACCCATACATAGAAATAGGCCTAGTGTCAAACCACGTAAATATGTGTGTCTTATTCTTCATTCATGTTTGCTACGCTTATTTCTTATTCATTGTGATTGACACATGTACGCATACTATATTGCCACTCCGAATCGCCACCGGGTACCCCAATCCAAACCGATCGAGACCCTATCAACACTGTGCACTGGGAATGACCCCTTCTCCCTCTTCAGCCTATCCCTACAAAATAGGTCGTAACATAAATACTTTATAACTATATCTAACGCTAGCTACTCTTGTTAAATTGACAAGCCTGCCAAGCAGTAATTTCACTCTTTTTAAATGGATCATCCTGGATTATACTTTTTCAAGATCTAAGCAGCATTTGCAATCCTTTTGTTCTACACACACACCAATAACTATTAGGTCTAGGTAGACTCTGAGTGACCTGCAAGAGGTTATCGTGTGTTTTTAAACACTTCATGTGATAAATGTGTCAACTATTTTAGTATTCTATCTGTTACTAACTCATCTTCATGCAGATTTTGATTCACGTGATAAGCAGCAGCCCTTATATGATCAATGAAGTAATGATAACCTGCAGTGCTTTAAACGACATCCCAGTAGCTCATTAAATGGCACCCTATGCAGTGCTTTAAACGGTGTCGTCTCACTTAAAGCATGGGATGAAGGAGAGCCGTCCGTTTGATCTTTACTTCATGTATATATATGTGCTTATCGTGTTAGGGTTAAGGAGAGATTCATTTGTACAGTAGCCGTCTGAGAGTTTGGGTGAGTCCGAGTGAAAGAAAGAACTAGGGTTTGTGAGGGAAAACGGAAAAGCCAAAATCTTGTGGCTTTTCTTGACTCCATTGTAGTTCTATCTTGTACAATAGCATTTTGGCCTTGAAGATTCATCAATAAAGTTATCTTTGAGGCTGTTCCTGTCGTGGATGTAGGCCATTAGGGCCGAACCACGTAATCTCTGTTTGTATCTTCTTCTTTCTTATTTCCGTGCATATTTCTTGTTCCTTTACTGATTTATTTGCTTATCTTGTCATACTGTTATCCTGTTATCATTATCCTATCGTTTGTATATCTCAACTGAGTTTCGGCTTTGATCAGTATCTTATCATATTGAGATTCCTGAGTTAAGTTCTGTTTTGAATCTGTGTATATATATATTCTGTCATATTGGATTGGGAATTCTTGAATGTTAGTGCATATTCGGATTTCTGTATTGGGGATCTTTGGATATTATTGTATATTCGGGTTCAAAACACAATAAGTGGTATCAGAGCTTAGGTTCTATAGGGACCACGAAATTTGATGTTGAGAAGTTCACGAGGAAAAATGATTTTAGTTTGTGGAGGATTAAGATGAGGGCTCTGCTAGTCCAACAGGGCTTGCAGGATGCCCTCACCAGTGATAAAATGGGCTCTTCCTCGAAAGAGGAAAGGAAGGTGAATGTCCAGAGGGACATTCTCCAAAAGGCCCATAGTGCTCTGATCCTTTCTCTAGGAGACAAGGTATTAAGGGAAGTAGCTAGTGAAGAAACTGCTGCTGGTATCTGGTTAAAGCTTGAACATCTCTATATGACAAAATCCCTAGCAAACAGATTATATAAAAAGACTAGGTTATATACTCTTAAGATGTCTTCTGGAACTTCAATAGGAGAACATCTGGATACCTTTAATAAGATTATATTAGACCTAGCTAATATAGATATTAAGGTGGAGGATGAGGATCAAGCAATTCTCTTATTGAGTTCTTTGGACTTCTCATACCAGAACCTTAAGGAGACCATGATGTATGGTAGAGATGCAATATCTCTAGATGAAGTGCAATCTGTACTTCATGCTAGAGAATTACAAAATCAAGAAAATACCAAACAAGAACATGGTGAGGGTTTGTCTGTTAGGGGAAGACCAGAAAAGAGAGGCAAGAAAGGCAAAACAGAAAACAAGAAATATAGGTCTAAGTCTAAAGGAAAACAGTTAAAATGTTTTCTGTGTCACAAAGAAGGACATTTCAAGAGAGATTCTCCTAATAGAAAAACAAAGATAGGATACAAGAACAAAGATGAAGGGGATGCAGCAGTGGTGTTAGATGGGTATGATAGTGCTGAGGTACTAAATATATCTGATATAGGCCATAAAGGTGAGTGGATATTAGATTCAGGTTATTCTTTCCACATGTGTCCTAACAGGGACTGGTTTGAAAACTTTTCTGATTTGGATGGTGGGCATGTAATTCTAGGGAATAATAAATCCTGTAAAATCATGGGTATTGGGTGTGTAAGACTAAAACTACATGATGGGATGGAGAGACTTTTGAGGGAGGTCAGATTTATACATGACCTAAAGAGAAATTTAATTTCTCTTGGTATGCTTGATAACTCAGGTTATTCTTTTAAGTCTGAATCAGGGGTCCTTAGAATCACTAAAGGTTCACTTACAATTATGAAAGGAGTTATAAAGAATGGCCTTTACACCTTAGTTGGGAAAACAACTGTAGGGGAAGCATCCCCTGTACATAATGAAGTTGAGAAAAAATCTGTGCTATGGCACAGGAGGTTAGGGCATGTTAGTCAAAGAGGGCTTTTAGAACTTAAGAAACAGGGTCTGCTGAAAGAGGCAGACCTGGACAATCTACCTTTCTGTGAAGACTGTGTCTATGGAAAGGCTAAAAGGGTTAGTTTTAAAAGGGCAACTCATCTGACTACTCAAACTCTAGATTATGTACATGCTGACCTTTGGGGACCTTCTAGAGTAAGTTCTCATGATGGAGGGAATTATTTTCTCTCCATCATTGATGATTACTCTAGAAATGTGTGGATTTACATACTTAAACATAAGAGTGACACTTTTGGAAAGTTTAAGGAATGGAAATCCTTAGTTGAAAAATAGGTAGACAGAAAATTAAAAACCTTAAGAACTGATAATGGGTTAGAGTTTCTGTCAACAGAGTTTAATAATTTCTGTCAAAAGGAAGGGATTCTAAGACACAAAACTGTTAGGGAAACACCTCAACAGAATGGTCTAGTTGAAAGGATAAACAGGACCATTCTAGAGAGGGTTAGATGCATGTTGTCAAATGCTGGGTTACCTAAAACATTCTGGGCTGAAGCTGCTACTACAGCTGTCCATTTAATTAATAGGTGTCCATCTTCTGCCATAGACTTTAAAACACCACAAGAAATGTGGACTGGGAAACCTCCCAGGTATGATTACCCTAGAATTTTTGGATGTACAGCCTATGCACATTCAAAAACTGATAAGTTAGACCCTAGGGCACTAAAATGCATTTTTGTGAGATACCCTGAGGGAGTGAAGGGGTATAAGCTATGGATAGACAAACCTGGTAAAAATAAATGTATAATTAGCAGGGATGTGATCTTTAATGAATCCCAAATGGCTCGGGTACAGAATACAGAAATAGTACAAAGACCTGGAAACACAGAGGAAAATGTACAGGTTGAGGTGGAGAGAGGAAACACCTCAACTGGTAGTAATACTGGGGAAGTCAATAACTCTGAAGACCCAAATTCAGAGGACCTAGATAAACCAGGTCCTGACTCTTACATGTTAGTAAGAGACAGGAAGAAAATGACTATAAAACCTCCCATTAGGTATGGTCATGCAGAGCTTACTGCCTTTGCTTTGACTATTGCTGATGAGGTCATTTATCAAGAACCAAGGACTTATAAAGAGGTCATTGCAAGCCAGGATGCCACTAAGTGGATACTTGCTATACAAGAAGAAATGGAGTCTTTAAATAAAAATAAAACTTGGGATTTAGTTACAAAGCCTGCTGGGGTTAAGTTGGTTGGATCCAAGTGGATCTTTAAAAGGAAAGAAGGCATACTAGGGGTAGAAGGGACTAGGTTTAAGGCAAGATTAGTGGCTAAAGGTTTCACTCAAAGAGAGGGAATAGATTTTAATGAGATATTCTCTCCTGTGGTTAAACATAGTTCCATTAGATTGCTTTTATCCTTTATAGCATATAATGATTTGCACTTAGAACAATTAGATGTAAAAACTGCTTTTTTACATGGAGAATTGGAAGAGGTAATTTACATGCAACCCCCTGAGGGGTTTACAAAAGATATTAACTCTGATCAAGTGTGTTTGCTTAAAAAATCTCTATATGGCTTAAAACAATCACCTAGACAATGGTATAAGAGATTTGATACTTACATGCTTGAAAATGATTTTAAAAGAAGCTGTTATGACAGCTGTGTTTATTATAAGGATGTTAATGGAATATTAATATATTTGTTGCTGTATGTAGATGATATGTTGGTAGCATGTAAAGATCCTGATTTGATTAAACAGTCTAAGTGCATGTTAAAATCTGAGTTTGATATGAAGGAACTAGGACCAGCTAGTAGAATTTTAGGAATGGATATTATAAGAAATAGACCAGAGAGATGTCTGTTTCTATCTCAAAGAAATTATCTATCTAAAATTCTGAAAAGATTTGGTATGGACCAAGTTAAACCTGTAAGCACACCTCTAGGTCAACATTTCAAGTTGTCCACCACTCAAGCCCCTCAATCTGAATCTGAAATGGAGTTTATGCACCAAATACCTTATGCTAGTATGGTAGGAAGTGTGATGTATGCAATGGTCTGTACAAGACCTGATCTTACCTATGCTGTCAGTGTTGTTAGTAGGTTTATGAGTAACCCTGGTAAGGCACACTGGCAGGCCATTAAGATACATTTCAGGAACTATTGTTTTGGGCTTGAAATATGGGAATAATGTTAAAGAAGGGTGTGAATTGGAAGGATTTGTAGATGCTGATTATGCTGGCAGTGTGGATACTAGAAAATCTTTAACAGGATATATTTTTACTGCTTTTAGGGGGGCTATTAGTTGGAAGTCTAATTTGCAATCTGTTGTAACCTTGTCTACAACAGAGGCTGAGTATATAGCTTTGACAGAAGCTATAAAGGAAGCTATATGGTTGAATGGGATATCACATGAATTGGGCATTTTCAAAGGAAATATAACTGTACATTGTGATAATCAAAGCTCTATACACTTGGCTAAAAACCAAATATTTCATGAAAGGTCTAAGCATATAGATGTTAGGCTTCACTTTGTAAGGGATGTAATTTAGTCTAGAGAAGTTGGAGTGGAGAAAATTCCAACAGAGGAAAATTCCTCAAATATGATGACTAAGCCCTTGCCATTAGCCAAGTTCAAACACTGTTTGAACTTAATTAATGTGAAAGCTGTTGGGGTCCCTTAGTAGAGGGACAAAGCAGGAACAGCCAAGATGAGAGTAGAATAGGAATGATGAATAAAATATTGTCAAGGTGGAGAATTGTGATAAATGTGTCAACTATTTTAGTATTCTATCTGTTACTAACTCATCTTCATGCAGATTTTGATTCACGTGATAAGCAGCAGCCCTTATATGATCAATGAAGTAATGATAACCTGCAGTGCTTTAAACGACATCCCAGCAGCTCATTAAACGGCACCCTATGCAGTGCTTTAAACGGTGCCGTCTCACTTAAAGCATGGGATGAAGGAGAGCCGTCCGTTTGATCTTTACTTCATGTATATATATATGTGCTTATCGTGTTAGGGTTAAGGAGAGATTCATTTGTACAGTAGCCGTCTGAGAGTTTGGGTGAGTCCGAGTGAAAGAAAGAACTAGGGTTTGTGAGGGAAAACGGAAAAGTCAAAATCTTGTGGCTTTTCTTGACTCCATTGTAGTTCTATCTTGTACAATGGCATTTTGGCCTTGAAGATTCATCAATAAAGTGATCTCTGAGACTGTTCCTGCCGTGGATGTAGGCCATTAGGGCCGAACCACGTAATCTCTGTTTGTATCTTCTTCTTTCTTATTTCCGTGCATATTTCTTGTTCCTTTACTGATTTATTTGCTTATCTTGTCATACTGTTATCCTGTTATCATTATCCTATCGTTTGTATATCTCAACTGAGTTTCGGCTTTGATCAGTATCTTATCATATTGAGATTCCTAAGTTAAGTTCTGTTTTGAATCTGTGTATATATATATTTTGTCATATTGGATTGGGAATTCTTGAATGTTAGTGCATATTCGGATTTCTGTATTGGGGATCTTTGGATATTATTGTATATTCGGGTTCAAAACACAACACTTCATTTATGGGCCAATTTAGGCATTTGTTGTCTTCTTAGTTGTAGAATTCGGGACTTATTCCAACCCTTTGCATAATTTCTCATCTTTAATCAAATTATCAGAATATTTGTGATTAAAAAAACACTTAAATTTATGGTATGCAAAGTATCTATCACGGTTTGACACACCTCTAAGCCCAACTGGGTTTTGTTTTCTGTGAACTGTGAACCATCCGGCTCTAATGCTTGATGGATTACAAGCCGCCCAAGTAAAAATTGTGACTTGCTCCTTCCCCTTGGGGTTTCCATTTCTTTTATGTTGTGTAAAGATTGGTAGCATGCCGCAAGTCATATCAAGCATGTCCTCCCCCGTGTTAATTAGATATTATCTGAACTTGAAAGTTTTAATTAAAATAAAAATAGACATATGAGTGTGTCCTTGGACCTTATCTACCTAAGTACTTTTTGAAGTACTCAGGTTCAATAGGGAGAATACCCAAACATGACTGGACAAGAATAAATAGGTTGCTTTTTGTTTTCAATCGACCCTCAAAAAGTGTTGGATCTATCGTGTCAAGGTTTCAAATTACCTATACTAATCTCTTGGTCCCGCTAAGCAGTTATGTCTTGTTACCATAAATGCATGCTTACCATGGCATCCTTACAGAGTTCAGACCCAGCAACCTCCCGTTTGGGTATATGTCTCCAGGACAAAAACCCAAACCTCATTAGACTTTTTACGAAAAGTTCGAAAAAGATAATAAAACAATATGTTTGCTTCCCATATTGCATTCAGAATAAATCCTTTAACTTCTCCCAGTTGAAATAACAACTTACACAATATACATATATATATATAAGATAGTCTTCTGCACTCTGCAGAAATTTGCTTCACAAACTTATAAATATCTATGACCAAACAATAATATTGAAACCCCCCCATATGAAATTATTCTGGTAACTCCATCTTATTATCGGTAACACTTCTTTAACTCAAAAGAGATCCGCTCCTAAAAATCAGACCTCTTGCACTTGCACAGCTTCATTCACTTCCAGGTTTTCCTTCACAGATTCCTTGACATGCTCCTCAACTTCAAAAGCTGACACAGGGAATGACCTGGAGAGCCCTGTGGTACTCTTGAAAGTGATCTTCCCAGTAGGGGGATCAGCCACTGAGAATTCAGTAAGTGTGACCCAGACCAAGAACTCCTTGGCCTTCACCCCGGTGAGCTTCTTGATCTTTCCGGGCTCAACATAGGCTGTGACTTCAGTGCCATAGGTCACAAGCCTGTCAATCTGTTCAAATTTGTGGGTTATGCTCGCTTTCTGCTTCAGCCATACAAACCCAGTCTCCCTCAGATACCCACATTCTTCAATGTCATGAAGCGGCAGTAACCCATTTGGCAACCCCATTTCTGTGAGCAATTCCTTCGACTTCGCTTGACAAATCTCGTCTCCTTGGTAGAACTCTGCCTTGGCTCTGATCTCATCCGTGACCTTAGACATTTTTGCTCTAACTTCCTTCTTGGTACTCCTTCCTTTCGTTTGATGAAGTTCGGAGGAAAAGTTCGGGTTTATATAGTTGTGAAGCTATAAAATCACCCTTGTTTCTTCTAAAATTTGCAATAACGCCATTGGGGTTTTAGAAAAAAAATAAACTGGGTTTGTTTTTCTTAAATTAATTGAATTCTTCTACTCATTATCTATATATCAAACATTTGATAAAAAAAAAATGTGTGGTGTTAGATATATAGACTTATGTTTAAAATTTTTAAATGAGAAATTGTTTATAAATCTTCGGTCATGGTACTATCGCAATGATAAATATAATATAAAACTATCGCTTGATATGATTTTAGGGTGTTTAACTTCCGTGCATTCACTTAAAAAAAATAGATCTTATTAAAAAATAATCTTTTTATATAAGTCTCCAGATTTACTTATTTTTTAAAGGAAAACTCTACTCCTACTGACAATATTCATTGAAATTTTTTACCAATTTGTTCTTTTTTTTACTTGATGGTTAAGGAAATATTTTTTAATAAGTTTGTAATTTTTTTATTCTTTTAGAAACTTTTTAAGGGATTTAAAAAAATTGCACATTTGTTAAGGAATTTTGATGACTTCCCTCAATAGGGTTAAACAGAAATCTAAAAATCTAACTTCAATCCTAACTCTGCTTTGAGTCAGAGTTTTTTCTCCACAAAAAGTAGGAATCGGAGTTGGAGGCAGAGGTTGCATTGAGTCAACTCCAACTCCGCTTCGCTCCGACTCTGATACTCAACCTCCATCTCCAACTCTGACTCTGACTTCTCATTCCGACTCCGACTCAATTCCGATACATATTTTATAAAAATATATGTGTTTTTCTATATATTAATTATATAAATATAAATATAATAACATCTAATAATAATGTATAAATACTAAAATGCATAATAACGTGTAACATTGTAATACTAATGTATAATAACATGTAACACTAATGGATAAATAATAATTTTATAATAACATGTAATACTAATGTATAATAACTAAAGTATTGATTATATAGATTTTATATAACTATATCTTATATTCTTATGTAGTTTAACTCAATAATATATTAGCATAGTCCCATGGGTTAATTATTATAAAATAATATATTTATACTATAATATATAGACTAAATTGATTAATAATAGTTTAGATTGTAATTTTTTAAACAATTGAAATTTATAAGCCCACAAAATTATTATTTTTTTTTTTTTAAAAAGGTGGGCCAAATATGAAGTTAAAAAGGAAAAAAAAAAAAACTCAAAATCCGACTCCACTCCGAATCCGCTCCAACAAGTCAGAATTGGAGTCGGAGCAGAGAATATGCCTATCAGAGTTGGAGTCAGAAGTTGGACCTCTAACAAAGTCGGGGTCAGAGTCAAAAGTTGGCCATACCAACTCCAACTTGGTCGATGCTTAGCCCTATCCCTCGGTAAGTGGAGCATCATACTTTTTTAAAATGAGTATATTAGACTTACACACTCTAAAATTATGAATATTTTTTCTCATAATGTAAGGGACGAGTATGTTTATTGTATATAATTTGTCAGAAAATGTTATCCTTTTGGTATTATGCTTACAAATAAAATGATTAAATATATTGTATACTTGGATACCATCTATTCCAAGTGAACTGAAGGGAATTGGATCATTTTTACTCTTTAAAATTCATCGAATTCATTTAATATAAAACGCAGAAATGAAATGATATCATATTTTGCACTATGGATACTATCTATTCTATTTAAAATGAAAAAGATCCTGTTCAATGAGTAATTCAATGGGTAATTCCTTTCAAGGCCTTTCACGAATATCTTTTCTTTGAACCAAAACATGATTTAGAATTAAGCTCACACCCAATATAACCACAAAAGAACTATACAAAACTAAATTTACAAATTAGCGTAATTTGATACGATACGTTAGATTGTAAATATATTTTTATAATTTTAAAGTAGATCTAACGAATCACATGAAATCGTGTCAATTTATAAATTTATTTTTATATATTCTATTTGTGTCTGTAACACTTTTCAACAAATCTTTCATTTCAAAACATTCATTGTACTATTTCATATTTACGATATTTTCAAATATATCATTTTCTATATATCGAAATGGTGGATTTCTTTGTATCATTTTATCTTTAAATATTTTTAATTTCATATTTTATTGGCTGCCATCTAACCACCAAGTTTGGGATGGCTTGGTGTGATTTCTCTACTTCTAAGACATCATCAAAAATATCAAATTGTGAACAAAGAAAGCTACGAAAAAAGCACATCAGTTGGTGATATCTATGATGCTTTCTTCTTCTTTTTAATAGTTAATTGAACATTTCATGCCCATTTATTAAAATTCATTATCATTTATCAGTTTCACTTTTTTACTATATACATTCAAGACTCTACTAAATTCTTTGAAAAAGATATCTATTATATTTTTTTCGTATTTTTTATTCACTCTATTAATATAATTAATTGTGTTTTTTTAATATAAAATAATTATTGTTATCAATTATATTAATAATATATAAAAACAACTATATGTAACGAAACTCGCAATAAGCAGGTCGAATGGTTATTAGCGTTTGATATTGGCAATGATATTATGGTTGAACATTTATGGTGAAATTAAAGGTGTAGAGGTGTGTTGAGGAAGCAGCCAATTATATTATTCCATGTGTGATGTAGTTGGGAACGCTAAACTATGTATTGGGGGTTGGGAGTTCGACGTGAATGATCGAAGTGTGAATGTATATATCCACCAATAGACACCACACCTACACAAATAAATGTATTTTGTTGTTATTTTTAATTTTGAGTAATTTACATCAATCTCATTCAAGGATCTATTCATTTCAATTAAATAAATATGAGAGAGACATTTTGATTATTTTATTTCTAAAAAAAAAAAAAAGCGATTTTGTCAATAACGATAAATAAAATAATTAAAACATCTTATATTTTCAATTAAATATATATATAATTTCATAATTCAAATTTCACTTTTAAATTTCTTATTTAAAAGTGATGTTTGCACACAATACTACATCTTAATTTAGGTTAGGTTTAGCCTTAAAACCATTCATTCACCGGCCGGACTGATCAAAATTGAATTGGACCGCCATAATACTTTATGTTTAATTAGGATTAATGTTCTTGATTGTATGTCAATGCTAAAATTAAATTCCAAAATTTAAAGTTTAAAGTAATACCTAAACTCATATTTATTTTCTTTTTTATCATAAAGAATCTCGAAAAGTGTACAAACGTAACATCTAAAATAAAGTGCAACCTTTAAACTTATCTTAAAAATGCATATTTTTTTAAAAAAATATTATAGAATGATTACATGAAAGTAATTTCATAAACTTGTCATATTGTAAAGTTATTTTTATTATAAAGTAAATCTAACAGATCAGATAAAGTCACGTCAATTTGTAAGATTTTTTTTCTTTTTTTTTTTATATAATTCCTTTATAGATGTAACTGTATCCATATTTTCTATGTGTTTGACAGATTTATCATTTTGACTACATCTTTAATAAGGTAGATCCCATTTATTACAGATGGGACAATATGATTTAATAGGCAGTTTTAGATCATTAGTGAGCTTGCATCACCTGGTCAATCAGCTAATGAATGAAGCATTCAAATACACAGTCCCTCTCACAACCCATAACAACCAACTGCATCATGATGCAACCCAAACCAACCCTAACTGTCTCCTACCCCAGGTCCATGACATCGAGTGGAACCCAGGCGCATATCCACCACACCTGATTACCAACTTCAACATTGCTTCTTTACCCAGCACAACCTAAACCAACCAAAATGCCTCCTTCCCTGGTCCATGACACTGAGTGGAGGTTGAACCCAGGTTCATATCCACCGCAGCAAATAACCAAGTTGAACATTGCTTCTTTGGACTAGCTGGAACGGTTCAAGTATCATCCAAAACAACATTTTAGAAATACTTGTCTTTTGCTGCAAATTTATCTTACCAAATCATCTAATATTCCTACAAAATGACCTGCAATAAGCCATAAGCCCAGCATAAATAACATTTATTAACTGGCTGGATGAAAATACATGCATATGAATGAAATGGCAATGTTCTGCTAAAGGAGGAGTATATCTTAATGACCTTGTTTCCTTTTTAAGGTTTTGGCACAGTAGACATTTTGTTGCAATTATATAGAATAGAATAATGTGCATACATTGTGGTCATATAACGTCACAGGATGCTGAGAAATAGCAGTAATGATAGTCATGGCTAGTTTCTTTGGGAGTAGCATTCAAGGTGCGACTGGCATTGAAGAGTGCTAAAGCTAGAGAAGTGGACATTTGCAAAGAAAAGGAAAGGCATGTGGAGTTCAAATGAATCTAAACATGAGATCTTTTTTTTTTATTTATTTGATAAGTAAAAGATAAATATTATTGATCATAAAAAAGGGCATGGCCCTTGTATACAGGAAGTATACATCAGGTACCTAAAAACATTCTACAAGCTAGGAATCAAAGACAAGAAATCATGAACACTGTCCCCATTTAGTACAATAGCAGAGAACCAAAGTAATAAAGTTTGAAAGAAAAAGTTCTTTAGCTCCTCCATAATGCGTTCCTTGTCTTCAAAACAACGCGCATTTCTTTCCAACCAGATACACCACATGATACATAGTGGAATCATCTTCCATGCTGCTGCCACTTGCTGGCACCCTTGTATCTTCCTCAAAGGCATAACCCAAGCAATATTGACCCTTTGGAAAATCTCATCCCATATCTCCCTTGTGATCTCACAATGTAATAGAAGGTGATCCACGGATTCTCTATTTTTTTTGCACATATAGTACCAATCCATCATTACACACCCCCTCTTCCTCAAGTTATCCGTGGTCAAGATCTTCCCAAGTGCTGCGTTCCAGACGAAGAAGGCTACTTTGGAGGGTACACGCGTCCGCCAAATATTCTTCCAAGGAAACGGAGGGTGGTTTTGTGTGGTCAAAATTTTGTAATACTCCTTTACCGTAAATTTCTTCTGATTATTAAACCTCCACTTCACACGGTCACACTGTGCCATAGGAGTCCCTATAGAGTATAGAAAGCTGAAAAGATCTGAAACAGAAGATAATTCACAATCATGAAAGTCCCTATTGAAGAGAACATCCCACTGAAAAGTGCCATTATAGATGGACCGCATATCCGCAACCGAAGCCTCTCTATTAGCAGCAATACGATAAAGGTTCAGAAAAGCTTTTTCCAAAGCATGCTCTCCACACCATACATCCTGCCAAAAACTAATTCTATTGCCTTCTCCCACAATGAATCGAATATGATTCTCGAAACAAGACCACCCCCTCCTTATAAACTTCCATAAACTCACACCATACCCCCCCTCCCTTCGTTGGAACACCAACCGCCCCAAGTATCTCCATAGCAAGCGACAATGATTTCCTTCCACAATGCATCCCCCTCTGATTGGTATCTCTATAACCATTTCCCTAAAAGAGCTTTATTGAAAGTTCTCAAGTCACACACTCTCAGCCCCCCCTGTACGACTGGATCACAAACTATCTTCCATCTAACCAGATGAAATTTCTTCTCCTCCCCCATGCCCCCCCAAAGGAACGCCCTAAAGAGTTTCTCAATTTTGTTTCCCACCCCTACTGGCAATAGGAACAAAGATAGAAAATAAGTGGGAAGGTTCGTCAGGGTGCTCTTAATAAGAGTGAGTCGACCCCCTTTCGATAAGTACATTCGTTTCCAACCAGCCAGTCTTTTCTCTATCTTCTCCACTACCCCATCCCAAATCGCTCTAGCCTTAAAAGTAGCTCCTAGAGGGAGGCCCAGGTATTTCAAAGGCAATGAAGACACCTGGCAATCCAAAAAACAAGCTAAGTTGCGTATATTTGAAGCCGCACCCACCGGAACCATCTCAGACTTGCCAAGATTCACCTTGAGCCCCGACACTGCTTCAAAGCAAAGTAGCAATGCCCGTAGAGTTTGGATCTGATTCCTATTTGCTTCACAAAAGAGTAGGGTATCATCTGCAAATAACCAATGAGAGATCATAACCATGTCGTTACCCACCTTGAAGCCAGATAAGAAACCTCCGCTAACAGCTGCCTGAACCATTTGGCTAAGAGTCTCCATAACTATAACAAACAAGAGGGGAAATAAAGGGTCTCCTTGCCTCAATCCACGAGAACTGTGAAAGAAACCAGCCAGTGTACCATTTACTAAAACTGAGAATCGAGCTGTTGAAATGCAGTGACGCATCCAAGCAATCCATCTATCGCCAAAACCACTCCTCCTAAGCATATACAGAAGGAACTCCCAATTCACATGATCGTAAGCCTTCTCCATGTCAAGCTTGCATAAAATACCTGGTTTGCCCTCCCTCAGTCTATGATCCAAACACTCATTTGCAATGAGCATCGAGTCAAGGATTTGTCTTCCATAAATAAAAGCATTTTGAGGCTTGGAGATAATCTGTTCCAGTGCTAGGCTCAAACAATTGGCAAGGACTTTCAAGATAATCTTATAAACACCACTAATCAAGTTTATAGGGCGGAAATCCTCAATAACCGAAGGCTCGTGTCTCTTAGGTATAAGGGCAATGAATGTCGCATTAAGAGATTTTTCAAACTTTTGAAAAGAATGAAATTCACTGAAGACTTGCAAAACATCACCTTTAACGATGTCCCAACAAATTTGGAAGAACCCCATTGAGAACCCATCCGGCCCCGGCGCTTTGTCTTTGGCCATACCAGAGATGACCTTTTAAATCTCGTCTTCCTCAAACGGTCTCTCCAAAGCAATCACACTCTAAGAATCGATTGTTTTAAAGGACAGGGCATCCAGCTTTGGCCTCCAACCAGCCGGTTCTGAGAGGAGACACTCATAATAATTCCCAATATGGTTTTCTAACTCCGAAGCAGAAGATATCACCTGGTTATCTGAGTGTAGAGATTCAATGGCGTTACTGGGCCGGTGTGAATTGGTCACTTTGTGAAAGTATTTCGTGCACTTGTCACCTTCTTTCAGCCAAAGAGCTCTGGATTTTTTGCGGGAAATCTCCTCTGACAACAAGACCCTCTCCAGATTTGCCAAAACCGTACCCTTCCTCATAAGCACCTCCTCCTCTCAAGTTCCTGCAATTCCTCCAAGAGAGTAGACTTCTGATTATCAATATGGCCAAAAACTTCCAAGTTCCACTTCTTCAGATCTTGTTTCAGTGCCTTCAGTTTACCTGCAAGAATAAAGCTTGGGGTGCCAATGAACTGATACGAGGCCCACCAAGTACAGACCATCTTTACAAACCCATCCGCTGCAAGCCACATGTTCTCAAACTTGAAGTACCGGCGCCCACTATGAATACCCCCACAATCTAAAAGAATAGGAAAATGGTCTGAAAATATTCTGGCTAGCCGTTTCTGACAAACCTCCAGATAGTGTTGTTCCCACGTAGGAGAAACGAGGAATCTATCCAATTTCGACCAAACCCGACCGTTTGACCAAGTGAACTCGCCCCCTGTAAGGGGGAGATCCATGAGATCCAGCTCAAAGATGAACTCGGAGAACTCCTCCATGACTGCAGAATTCCGGTAGTGCCCTGATCTCTCACTGGGGAAGCAAGTAATGTTAAAATCCCCCTCATGCACCACGGTACATCCCACAAAGAGTGCAGACCTGCCAAGTCTTCCCAAAGCCTCCTCCTTTCTCTATCCACATTCGGCTCATAAGACCCTGCAAAAGCCCATGCCCACCCGTCAACCACATTTTTGAAAAGAGTCGCTACTGTATAATCCCCGATACACTCCTCAGTCACCTCAACCACTCTTCTATCCCACATTAATAATACTCCGCCTGAAGCTCCCAAAGAGGCTAGATAGGCCCATCCCACATACGAGCACCCCCATAAACTTCGTACAATTCTTCTATCAATAAAACTAAGTTTAGTTTCTTGAAGACATACCACATCCCCCTTCTATAACCGCAATAAAGATTTGATACGGAGGCATTTATTGCGATCGTTAAGCCCCCGCACGTTCCAAGAGATAATCTTAGGCCGCATGTAAACCGAGATTGTCCCTCCCTTTCACTCTAGCCCTACCACTACTTCCCTCCTTTACATCATAATTAATGGAGCAAGTTAGCCTTTTAAGCTCCCTGTTCTGCTTAGTCTCTGACTTCGACCTCCTCTCTTCAATTGCCATAAGAAGGGCCATAAATTTATCTTCATCTCCTTCATATGAAATCCCAATAACAGCTTGTATCTCCTCCACCTTTTTGAAAACCCAATTAGATGGGCATTTATCATATTTAAAACTAGGTGGGATTGTGCATAAAGGGGTTAGCACAGCCCCCTTCCCATCAGAGCAATCTTTATCAACCAATGCCAACTGAAGGGACCCTAATTCTACAACTGCATCACATTTTCTAACAAACTCATCCCTGGCTATCTCAACGACTTCAGAAGACTTCACTATATCGATAGAATTGCTCTCATCCACCCTAAGACCATCCTGCTCCTCTATTTCTCGAGAAAAACCATCTGTCGGAGACCCCAAGAGCCACGTACCACTCAAAATTTTTCTGGCCGGCGTCAAAGGGACGGCAAGGCCTCCCTCCATCTCAGTCGACCCTGTCTGTGCACTTTCCGGTGCTAGACTGGCCACCCAAGGTTCAGTCGCTAGCCTCTCTTCCCTTCATACAACGGCAAATCTAGCTTCTGACCTTTCCGGCGCATCCTCCATCACCTCTGGCCTCTCCGGCAAGACTTCCAACCCCTCTGGCCTCGGCGGCGAAACCCCTACCTCCGGCGTTAACCCCTGACCCATACCCAAAGGTTGGTTTGTCGATGGACATACGGAGCTCGACGGCGTCGTATCAGGCTGAAGGGCAGACTGAGCTACGTGTTGGACCTGGGCCTGAGCCTAGGCCTTAGTCTGGGTCTGAGCTTGGGCCTGATTTGTAGGTTGCGATTGTTGGGCCTGAGCCTAGGCTAGGTGAGGAGTTTGAGCCTGCATAAGTGTTTTATATGGGTATGGACCTGGGTCTACATAAGTTACTTCCTTAGGCCCTTGTGGCCCATCTATTACCAGGCCCTTCCCCTTAGAATTAAACCCAACATTTACAGGGTCTTCAGAAGCCGAAACAGACTCTTGTTCATGGCCCAACTCGGCAAGGGTACTTATCTCCTCAACGCAGCGTTTCAGCACTCCCATATTCAACTGCATAGTCCCCATCTGTTTCTCCATTTCAGCCAGTGCATGCAGCACGTTTGCCATATTAAGCCCCGACACCCTCCTGTCAAACTTCCCACAAGTCTAAGCTATCACCATAGGGGATGGCTTGCCTGTCCTCTCTACAGGTTTTGGGGCTCGAGACAACACTTCTCTGTATGAAGGAGAGAGGCCCTACGGCGGAGGTAAGGGCTGGGAGGATGAAGACTACCACTGTGATTTTCCTCTGTTTTTCCCTTCCACGACAGAGGATGCTGCAACCATTTCCTTCAATAAATCCCCAAGGTTCCTCCACCCTACCCCCTTCTCCCTTCTGGTATCACTAGCATACCACTTCTCTTCCCTTGACCAAACTCTGATAAAGATAAAAAACCTCCCATTAGAGTTACGCTACCACTGCAAACCAATACCTGAGAACCACTTCGTCTTGATCTGATGAACTCAGAAGAGCCCCCCCAGCCTAGAACTTCCTGCAATGAGGCAACCAGCCAACCCATGGAAGCTTGAGCTATGAAAATGTGATGCACTGTACGACAACTACTCTCCAGTCTCCATGCATCTCCACCATCTCTCGTTTAATTTTTCAAACTCAAAACACTTTTGTTCAATCATAACATTTCTCAATATCCCCATCCCAACGTAACTACTTCTAGAAAAAAAACAAATTGTAACTAAACACCACCTCACATCACCATCATCAATGGCATGAGATCTATACCAGATGTCCCATCATAACGTCTACTAGTAGCAAGAAGATATTCACCTACAAATTTTGCTGCTTACAAACGCTCTAAACACACCACTTATTTGTGAAACCAATTATAATTATACAAAAAATATTCACATCCATAGCATTTAGGCCATTAGATCACCATGCCCTCGCCATCAATAAATCTACTCACAAGATTTTGGCTAAATATAAAGACTAAAATATTTAAAGATTAATCCCAGTACTAATTCTTATTTGTAGTTCACTCGTTGCAAAAAAAAAAAAAAAGGCCTAAATCTTGCACTCAAGAGTACCAATTAAAGAAACCGTTGAAGAAAATTTCGGATCTCATCAATATAAGGAGACCGCGTAGGAATGATATGACCGCAGTCATGCTCAATAATCACACGGCAACCATCATCAAACAAAGAAGTAAGGTCCCTGCTAGCCTGGTTTGCAATCTGCCTGTCCTTCCCATGGTCACTGCCGAAAATGTGAAGCGACGGGCAATTGATCCGTTTACACTCAAGCTCTGGTAATTTAAGAGCAAACCCAGAGCACAGAATCACAAATCTGAAATCCATTTCACCTTTTAGCCTCCCTTCTTGTGCAGAAACTAAAGCAGCAGCCATTGCAGCTCCCTGAGAAAATCCCAATATCCCATCAAATGGCCCTTCCTGAGAGAACACGGTCTTCAAGTATGCCAGTGATGCCTCAAAGCCATCAGTTTGTTGCTGGTACTGGAGAGGATCAAATGGACAATCTGCAATTTTCCAATCTGCTTCACTCCTTCCATTGAAATCAGGTGCCACTAACCATCCATACTTTTTCTTGCAATTCTCAGATGGTGGAGGCTGGGTTCGTTCTAATGAAGGTGATGTGCAATCTCCATGCGACTCTGTGAAGCAGGGCTGGTAGATGTATGGTAATTCATGAGGTGCGTCAACAAATACGAGCTCAACAAAGGTTTTGAGCTTTTTGGCTAATGATGCAGTTCTTCCTTTAAAACTGGAGGCATTCTGCCGAAAGCCGTGCAGGCATAAGATTTTTATTTTTCTCCGAGGTTGGTTATCTACAATGTATCAAGATGTTAGGAAGAATAAAAGGAAGCCAAAACATGGACCCTCAACTTTCAACTCTTCGGAATTCAAGAAAGCCACTAATCACTAAATGAATATTTCTAATTTAACCACTGAAAAAGGAAATACACAAAAAAATATGAGAAGTGCCACAACCACAAAGAGATTACACAAAAGTAATCCTACAAACTGACGTGGATTTATATAATCCGTCATATCTGCTTTATAATAAAAGTAATTTTACAATCTGACAGACCACATCAAGCAACATCAGTTTGTTGGATTATTTTTGTATAATCATTTTGTGGCTAGAGTATTTCTCAAAAAATATTCTATCATTGTTAAAAAGAGTGTTCTGATTCATCCAAATAAGAGAAAATAAGAAAAAATAGCGTTCCTGAAAGTTAACAGATTCGGCTAGTGTGGTCTACGTGTGTATGATAAGTGTTAACTGCCAGCAACAGAGAATCGGGAATATTGATTAATTTGCTCTGGCTACTTGGGACAGAAAGGGCATTTGGAGTGATGTAATTTCAGACCTTACCAAGGCTCCATGGCACTTGACGTAAGAGCTCTGTATCTGACAAAACAGTTTTAAGCTCTTCTGATGATACTGCTTGTGTTTCGCCATTTTCAATTAATGGCACTGATCCAAAACCCTTCCCGTGTTTCTGGCAAAGCTCACAAACATATAGAGATTTCTCCTTCTGCTGACCATGATAACAAAATTCAGAAGAAAAAAATACAAGGTATGAAGCACTTACAATCATTTAAAAACAAGACAAAGTGAAATCTAAAATAGCTCAGCCAATTTCTAATCATGAGAAGGATTATTTGCCTATACCCTGCAACTAACACAGACCAAAACTAGCATCCTACAATGGGTGCATCGGCAGCGTGAAGAATAATCATCAAATGCAGAGCCACAAAGTAGGCAGGTGGAAATGACACTCGCATCCAAGCTCCCAACTGATATCCTACCAGCCACAAAACAAAAAATAGTAGGAATCAGAGTTTTTCTTTTTACAAGTAAAAAGAGTAGGAATTACGTTTGCAACATTGTCAATGTTTTTTTTTTATTTTTTATAAGTAACATTGTCAATGTTATTGTCAGCAGTTCTCACAATGTAAGTTGCATATGTATAGTGCTGATTAAAAAAAAGTTGCGTATGTATCAAAAAAGCCTATATTGCAATATAGCACACGAGGCATTTACATTTTCCTTTTTTGCTTGGCATATTTAAGCACACACCCATGGGGCATGTCATTACTTTTTTTCAATGTTAATAAAACTAGATAAGGATCATCAAAAGGGGACACGACAATAATATCCTAAAGGAAGAAAAAAATAACAAAAAATTGATACATAGAGAAAACAAATCAAAATAGAAAGATCCTGGAGTTAAAAGAAAAATGGAAACAGATATGATAAGCATCCTATAGTTAAGAATATTAGTGATATCTGAGAGAAAGCCTTAAGAACCAAATGAAGGGTGAACCACGTCTGCATGTCATTTACTATACACACACATATATGTACATAAACATCCAAAAAAAATCAAATGTTTGATGTTCAAACCATGAGATTCTCATCTCAATAGTGATTCTCATCTTAATAGGTATCTTTTAGGTAAAACCTCTTTTCTTTTCTTTTTTGATTGGTAAAACAAAGGAAAAGCCTCTTCTTAGGTGCTTAATCTAGCAAATCTAGGGCTCTCAAAAGAACCTGGAAACCAAAGGCAGTTTTATTGTTACATAAGAAGTGAAGGGTCCATACATAGATAGCTGTCACAACCACTATTTACTAATTTATTTATAACATGAAAAATTCACTATTTATAAGATGATAAAACCTTTAAGCGAACCAGCACAAAACCATAGCCCTTGAAGTCTATGTAAAACCATGTATATCATCATAATTATTAATTAAAATAATTATAAAGATTCAAATCACTTGTTTAGTACTCTGGAACCCAAGCTCGTGAACAAGGACATCTAGTACGTCTCTTTTAGGTTGAGATAATGAGAAACAAGAGACCATCTCAACTAATTTCTTTGGGAAACGTTGTGACAGTTTAAAGAAACGTATTTCCAATAGAGGCATTGAATATGTAACACTTGCAAATTCAAATTGGATGTACCACATTCCAGACCTGACATGATAGATAGCAGTATCTGCATAAATAAGTAGAGGCATTGAGAGATTAAAACAACATACCGATGGTCAAAAACAAAATTCTTTCCTTTGAAAAAACCACCATCCGGAAATTGTTCCAAATAACGCTGTATCCCACCAAATAACTGCAATAATGTTTTTGCTAAGTCAAACAACTGCAACAATGACCATATTGTCAACAAATATGTTCATTACCATCTTTAATAAGAGCCATGTTTTTATGCCATTTTATCAAGGTAAGTACGTTTTTTAGAAGCACATACACTATCTTTAAGTAGAAAACACCCAAACAAAATATAGAGGTATGTATCCTATCATGAGTCCTAGCAGATCTATATACAACAATAAGATGACCAAACAACACAATTGCTCAGGTAAATATGGTAACGCAATCCTTGTCTTGGGAAAGATAATGAAAATGAAAAATAGACCACAAATTCATGAGCTTTTCAAATAAGCTTATCGTAGTCTATTGTTCATGACTAGGAAGCACTAATACAAATACAGAATACACAAGTATCAATTCTCTAAAATTTAAGATATGATACAATACAGGCTAATGTATTGAGATATAAGTAAATATTTTATAAATATATAATATGCTTAGCCTTACTTCAACAGAAAAATCAAAAGACTAGAAGGCATAAAATGTGTCAAAATAATAAAATTAACTAAGAAGCTATTGATGAGAGAGAGAGAGAGAGAGAGAGAGAGAGAGAGAGAGAGAGAGCAAACAAGTATACTGCTGTATCCAAGATTACCCCATCAGATACATACTGGATATGGATATAGCAACTATTGAAGTATAAATACTTCCTATGGCGAGGAAAAATTTTCGAAGAAAACAACAGAAATGGTAGCAACATCACCAATAGAAAATTTTGTTTTGGGGAAGAAAACTTTCTCTGCAGGAGCTCACCTGAAACACATTCTCAAACCCAGCACCTTTAGACCTAATATAGGCCGATGCCATCTCACACCTAATCCCGCCAGTGCAGTACCTGAAACATAAACAACGAACCAGGAGCCAAAATGAAGTATGCATCACAAGATTAGAAAAACAGAAATGACTTGGAAGTAGTATTGCCCATATACAAAGAAGTCGATATATAAGAAATGCTTGTCATGGTAGTCCAAGGTTAAATTACCATTCCAAGCAAGGTACATTAGAAAAACTATATAACTAACATAGGCTTTTCCAACCAATCAGTAAGCAATTCCAAAAAAATGTAAAACCCCCCAAAATGCAAATAAAAAAATTTAAAAATGAACTGCACTGCACTTAAAAGTACTTTCTCAAATAGCTACAACCTCCTAAACTCAACTGCAGAAATATAAATCAATAGAAATATATGAGCTACTCACTTGAGCATTGGCTACTGTAAATTCAAACTGAGGGTACTAACATATGGTGCAAGAAACAGTATCAAAACTGTTGGGTCTTGTTTGGTGTTCATGAAGGGAAATGAATGCGCACAATTTTGAGGCTGAAGAAGCTTCTGTTGCGGATTTGAAGCTGCTACTTCTCTTAATTTAATACTTTTTTGGCATTTCTCCAGTATATTTCCCATGTATTAGATTGCACTTTTCTTTGCTTTTGATAAAAAAATAGTGGAAACAAGGCTTTCTACGCAAGGAAACACCATTTTTTGATAAGTGATAAACAAGACAGCAGTGGGAAACACACAGATAAACATTATAAACAATATAAACATAAGCAGGATCCACAAATAGCTAGAGATAAGACACATACATCATGTCGTCCCAACTTATATCTCTACCAAAAGCTGAAGTTCAGATAGAATCATTTGTCTAAACAAATATGTATCAAAACAATTTGCACCCCAGGAAAAAAGAATTCCAAAAATATCTTACACAATAATGTTGTTCCATCTAGGT
This sequence comes from Carya illinoinensis, assembly GCF_018687715.1. Lineage (NCBI taxonomy): Eukaryota > Viridiplantae > Streptophyta > Magnoliopsida > Fagales > Juglandaceae > Carya > Carya illinoinensis. The sequence continues at coordinate 33,399,987 of NC_056759.1, forward strand.
AGTAAGATAAATAGAAAGTGAATAGCAGGAACCATCCAGGAGAGTACGAGTTCCAGAGGTGAACTTACATAAGAACACTTTTCCCTTTCAATTGCTCAGAGTTATCATCAATCCATGAGGACAGATCACTATACTGCCTAATTCCCGGATCTAAAGTTTCCACGTTTGGTGCATGGAACTTCCCAATTCTTGTCTCATATAAATTCCTTGCATCCAATAAAACAAGTCCTTCGGGGTCTGCAGGACTTTCTTTCTTCAAAAGTTTTCCTGGCAAACATATGCGTAATCAGAAGATGACCATTGCAATTTCCAATTATTTCCTCCATAAGAGCATATAGAGAGAGAGAGAGAGAGAGAGAGAGAGAAGCATATTCAAGAGTTTCTGTGTGCCAAAACCAGATAACTTACCAGCACTCTGAAGGGCAGAATGAAAATCAACTGCAGAGAGATGTGTCCCAGCATTAGAAATTTCAGGTGACTTTAACAGGGGTTGAGAACTAAGTGTAACCAGATCCTGAAAATGAGGTAAAGTTGTATTATTAGATGGTTGAAGGAAATTTACACTGAAACTTGCAATTATTTGAATTAAATTGATAGTTTTTTGGTGAATTAGTTAAGTGATGCCATATCATCTTCATCTGTTTGATCCCTTGACTGCCCATAATCTTTCTTCAATATTTTCTTCAATTTTCCTATAATTATTTGGAAGTAAAATGACCTTTACAATAACTTTTTAATAGTCATGGAGGTACGGGGCAATTAGACGTAACCAATTCGAGGTAAATTTTAATTTCAACCTCTAAACAGATGAACTCCTTATGGTCATTGTGTGAGGAATTACACGTGCAAAAATATCAGCCTCCACACCAGAAAGTTCAATCTCACACCACTAACAACAGATGATGAATGATGGTTTATAACAGTCTAAGCCATTCTGGGAATCGAGTAATCCTTTTGGGGTGGGCTTGGGAGTACATTTATGGACCCCATCCTTCTCCCCTCTCCTTACAGTTACTTAGCAAAACGAAACCCCACAGAAAGCATATGTCATGAAAAAGTCTCTCTAGTATCCCATGACATAACAAAGAAAAATAAGAATTAAAAATCTTAAATTTAAAATTAGATATAAAACTAAATATAGATTAATCAAAGCTAAAGTTTTCAAAAAAGCACAAAGGAACCATGAAAAGAACATCGTGTATACAAATGTAGTCCTTTCAATTTTGCAAGCAATAAGAGAATTCATTAGAAAGCGGAGAACCCTCATGTACAGGGTGTGTATAAAGAGTCTTCAAGCCTACTCAAATTGTAAGGAAGAACCCTCATCGATTGATCATCTTTTTCTTCATTGTGAGGTGGCTAGGGAGTTATGGGTTGGTATTCTTTGTAGAGCTGGGCTGAGTTGGGTTATATCTAAGAGGGTGGTGGAGGTTTTAGCCTGGTGGAACAGAAATCACAATAGCTCTCAACTGGATGCGGCATGGAGGATGATACCATTGTGCGTATTGTGGTGTTTATGGACGGAAAGGAATGACAGATGTTTTAACAACAGGAAAAGAGCAGTGGGGGATATCTGGAATTTCTTTTTCGCTGTGTCCTCTCTTTTTCAGTGGTTTTCTGCTATTGTATTAAAGGGAGAGAGTGTTAATGCGTTTTTGTTTTCTTTTCAACTTTCTAGAATGTAATTAGGTGTCTTATCTTTTATAATTCCTATGTACATAGGCTCCGCCTAGTTTCATTCGATTCGATAAAGTCTATTACCTATCAAAAAAAAGTGTAACGAAGAAAAATCAATCACAATTACCTTGACGACTCGAATAGAAAGAGCAGTGAATCCACATTCCTTTGCAACCTTGTCATTCAATGGGTGATCACAAGTCGCGAGCTTGAAGTCAGTCCCTTCAAACAAAATATTTGACATGACAGCAGCAATGTGTTTCTCCAGCAAGGACAACTCCCCACCAACCTACTCACGTACCAATCACAATAACTCATCAAAGCGAGACAGAAGAACATATGTTAATGCCGCACTTGGTAAGTTGGTAAAGAATGGTAAGTTGGTAAAGAATCTTTGTATCCTCTCGGGAAACAGGAGAGTGAAGAGGGAAAGGAGGGGCCTACAGTGACATTGACGCCTTGTGGTGAGAGGCGGACACGGCCGAGGAGACCGAGGGAGTTGCAGTTGGACTCGTAGAAGGCAACGAGACCGTTCAGGTCGGGGATTTCGGTGTACTTGTAGTAGAGGAGGACTCCATACTGCTGTCGGTCTTGCTCTTCGGCATGGGTCTTCGCCATTGCTAGGGTTTCTATGGCAGCTATCTTTGAGTTGCAAGCTAAATATGGTGGAGGAAGAAGGGGAGACCGGAATTATCATTGAGAAATATTTTTGCAGTCGGCGTGTAATTGGCGTGCAGTCAGTTATAAAAAAAAATTAATATGAGATTTATATGAAAAAAAATTATTTTTATAATTTTTTATAATTCATGTAGGTCTTATTGAATATAAAAAAAAATTTTATAATTTTTTTTTATTTATTCCATACAGCCGACTGTATGTCGACTGCATATGACGATTATATATAGCAAAATCCTCATTGGGCCCAATATATTTCTTTTCTGCCCTTTTTATCGTCTTATGCATTATCATGCTTTTTTCCTTCTTCTTTTATTATTATTATTATTATTATTATTATTATTTTTTAGAAAATTTTGTACAAATTTTAAATATATAAATTTCATACAAATCTTTACCAAAAAAAGTTATATTTTAAAATAAAAAATATAAAAAAATTATTCTTTATTAGTGGGACTCACTTTATTATAAAAAAAATTATATAATGTTTGTCTATTTGAATCTTATACCTAACATTACTCTTAAATATTTTTTAAAAATAAAAAAAATACTAATACATAATTAATCACTTTATTAACTATTAAATAAAAATATTAAAAATAAAATAAAATACATGAATAATCAAATTGAAGAACAAACTTAGAGACATAATATTATTTTCCTTTGCACAATTTCCATTTCAAGTGAAGTATGAGTAAAATAGAAATATAAGTAAATAAGACTACTAAGCAAAGGAAAATGTTGTCTGCAAGCGCCTTGGGGAGACGGCGTGTAGTCGGTGCCTACGTGGCATTAATGAAACGAATCATTTCATTCAAATTTGAATGGTTAATGAAACGAATCGTTTCATTTTGGTTATTTCTTTGACATCCCCTTTCTTTCTTTTATTTTTGGTTCTCCCAGTTAGTCCTGTCCCCCTGCTCCCCCTCTTTTTGACATCCATCTTCTCCCCTCTCTTTGATTTCCCCCTTTCTTTTTGCAAAGCCTTCGATTCTCCCATCTCCAGACTACACAAACCCTCAATTCTTCCCCGTCTCTTCATATGTTTCCCTTCGATTTATGAGGGATCTTTCTCCCATTCGAGCACTGTGATGTTTCTCTCGATCGATTTCGCCATCTCGTTCTCCATTTCTATTCGGTTTCCATCTCCCAAGTCCAAAAATCCTAACATTTACTCTTTCTCTTGAGGCTGAAAACCATAACCCTAACCTTAAGAGTTTCTATTTCTATTCAGTGCAAAAACCCTAATCCTAAGAGTTCTGTTTCTCTTCGGTGTAAAAACCCTAACTCAATCAGGTGTGTTTCTCTTTGGTGCGAAAACCCTAACCCTATTCAAGTTTCGATTTCGCTTCAAAACCGAGTCATAACCCTAACCCTAACCATTTTTCCTTTCTCTTCGAAACATTGTCTCATTCTCGTGAATGAGAATGAGTTAAAGCTTGGTAAGCTCTCTCAACCTAACTCTGAAAACTAATAATTTATAATGTAGTAGTTCTCTAATATTTTACTTGCTAATGCTTCATTATTTCATTTGTAGGTTTGAGTGTGCAGGATTGTTGAAGGAAATCAATTCTGTTTTTTGGGTTGGATTGCTACATTATTGAGTTATAATTTAATGAATCATTTAACTTTCTCAATGAATCAAATCTGTTCATGTTAGCTATTCTTAGTTAACTTTGTTTATACCAAAGCAAATAAGTTATGTTTTTTAGTTTGGATTGCTACATTATTAAGGTATAATTTAGCAAATTAATTATGCTTTTTGGGTTGGATTTCTACATTATTGAGTTATAATTTCATGAATCATTCAATTTTCCCAGTGTATCAAATCTGTTCATGTTAGCTATCGTTTATACCAAAACAAATAAGTTATGCTTTTTAGTTTGGATTGCTACATTATTAAGTTATAATTTGGCTAATCAATTCTATTTTTTAGGTTGGATTTCTACATTATTGAGTTATAATTTAATGAAGCATTCAATTTTTCCAGTGAATCAAATCTGTTCATATTAGCTATTGTTAGTTAACTCTGTTTATACCAAAACAAATAAGTTATGCTTTTTAGTTTGGATTGCTACATTAATCAGTTATAATTTAGCAAATCGATTTTGTTTTTTGCTTTGGATTTCTACATTATTGAGTTATAATTTCATGAATCATTTAATTTTCCCAATGAAGCAAATCTGTTCATGTTAGCTATTGTTAGTTAACTCTATTTATACCATGGCAAATAAGTTATGCTTTTTAGTTTGGATTGCTACATTAATCAGTTATAATTTAGCAAATCAATTTTGTTTTTTGCTTTGGATTGCCACATTATTTAGTTATAATTTCATAAATCATTCAATTTTCCCAGTGAATCAAATTTGATCATGTTAGCTATTGTTAGTTAACTCTGTTTATACCATGGCAAATAGGTTATGCTTTTTAGTTTGGATTGCTACATTATTAAGGTATAATCTAGCAAATCAATTCTGTTTTTTGGGTTGGATTTCTACATTATTGAGTTATAATTTCATGAATCATTCAATTTTTCCAGTGAATCAAATATGTTCATGTTAGCCCTTGTTAGTTAACTATGTTTATACCATGGCAAATATGTTTTATTTTTAGTTTGAATTGCTACATTATTAAGGTATAATTTAATGATTCATTTAACTGTCCCAATGAATCAAATATGTTCATGTTAGCTTTTGTTAGTGAATTATGTTGCTCTTGAAGTAAATCTCTTCTATTTTATAGTTTGGATTACTACATTATTGAGTTTTAATGTACCTCAAGCATTTATTTTTCCATGTTGTCAACTCTGTTGATGTTAGCTATTGTAAAATGGTTTTTTTCAGCTGTTTAGATTATTGTAGTGTCAATTTGGTTTTGGTTAGAATGTCGTCATCATCATCAATGTCTTCTACATCTGTTGTAAATCCTACTTTGAGTACACCAGTGTGCTTCTATGAGATTAAAGACACACTAAGATACTCAAATACTGCAAAAAATCCTGGCCAAGCCTTCCTAGGATGTCGAAAATACAACACTGAGGTAACTACAACTGCATCTTAAACATTTGCATTATGTGTTTATTGTCCTACAGTATTTTCTTGCTTATCTAATCTTTTCCTTTGTAATGATTAGGGACTGTCATATTACAAGTACTTCAAATGGGCAGATAGTCAAGACATACACTAAGACCTTCTAAAAAGGAAGAATGATTTGTTAAGGAAAGAGGCATACCTGGATAAGATTCTCAACGATATTCATAAAAGAGAGATTCAGCTCCGAAAGATGGCAGATGAGATACAGAAGAGAGAGATAGAGCTAGCCAATATAAATTAGGAGATTGTGAAGAATATATCGATTCTTCTTCAACAACAAGCTCAAATAAGGCACTCTCGCACACTATTTCGGTTGTTTTGGGCTTTTGTCATTATTCTCCTTTGTTAATTGCTAGTATCTAAGTGAATCTGGGATTGTAATACTGATTGTTATTTGATAGTGTTAATTGTATTGCAAAAGATCTGTAACTTAATACTCTTTAAGTTGGTCAAAGCTGTTGCTAAGTGATGGTGGAAATATCTGTTTTGTCATTTTGGTCAATTAGGTTGGAGTTGATGTAATTGTAACACCGAAGGTTTACTCTATCAATTTTGTTAGCATGTATTTGCTTTTTTGAACCCGCTGCACTTGTACAAGTGTATACCCAAATTGTAATTATAGTTCCTTCATCAATGACAATTGTAGAATTCTTTTTTACAATTGGAAATTGTTAATTGCAGAGGTTGTTGTATTGAGTATTTTTATTGACCTATTCTTTTTGGGAATTTCACAATGGTGCTCGGTTTCATGTGCTTAACTACCAATGAGTACTTCATCTTACTTTGTCATTAACGCATTCATACACTCTTTTTACCACATCAATACTAGAATTCAACTCAATCTACCCTGGTCTGGCAAGCTTGTTTCTCAATCAATCATAGTAAGTTATGGAATATTTGCAGTAATCAAGTCTTCTTCCTTGCCATTTCAAGCTTACTACAACACCAAAAACTTTCTTCTTACAAAAAGAATTATATAACCTATCACCACCATGCTTTCTTTCCCCATGTACTATAATTACAACAACCAAGACTTGCATAAAGGTCTTCTTACAAAAAGACCAAGACCTTCACCGTTGTGTTGCGCAAGCCTTCTTCCCACATTAATGAGAACTTCAACAACTGGAACTCCAAACTTTCTTCTTACAAAAAGAATTATATAACCTATCACTTGCAAGCCTTCTTCCCACATTAAATCAAATCACAATAACTACAACTTGCAAGCTTTCTTGTTACAAAACGAATCACAAAATCTTTCACTTGCCAATCTTTATTCCAAGAGGAATTATAAAAACCGGGTGTTGCCCAAAGTATATTCTTCCACATAATATAACAAACTGGTCAGCACAACCTAATATGGCCAATACTCCTGCATGACAATAATTTAAAAATATTGTATGAGAAGTCATATCTAATAGAAAATTTTCATGCACATACCAAGAAGAAATTGAAAAAAAGTTCTAACAAATCCAACAAATATTTGCTCAAAAGAATTGAAGTTTAATCATATATCATTACATCGGTTGTGATCCATCCAAGCCAAGTTGCACAGGTTGTGATCCATCCACTCCAAGTTGTATCTATAAAGAATAAATAGAAAATATTAATATGACATCAATATGACTATTAAAATAAGCCAAGTTTAGGAATATTACACTTTCTTGACTCCCAATCATTATTTAGAAGTCCGAGTTGATTTCATAAGCTGAGCTGACTAGCACAGTCTAGTGATAGATAGATAACAAAAATATGGCAAATATAAGACTAACATATCAGCGAGATGGATTTTCCAAGTGTATACCTGCATATTTCCAACATCAGAAATATCTATCTCTGATGGCCCAAATAAATTCCTACACGTATTTTGGCCTGGCGTATCTCTTCCATCTCGCTAATAAGCATACAACAATTAAAAATAGGATGTCATCACAAGATTTGCATAAAAGAATCAACCCAAATAAACATGTATTTTCAAAATATGAAATACACCAAATAACTCTTACAAACATACCTCTTTACGTTTTCCCTTTACAATTGCTTTCTTAGTCCTTTGTTTAAATTTGCGCATATCTTGCTCCATCCTGAATGCTTTTCTCAGAGATAGGGGTCTACCTTTTCTGCGCATAACTCATGGACTAAGTACTTGTTTTTCACTTGCTACGTCAGTTATGTTCTTTGACGTACCACCAACATTGGAAGCCGTTTTGTTCATTAAAGGGGGTTCTTCGTTGTCACTATATAAATCAATCATTGCATACAACTTTTTAGTTGCATCCTCAGTATAGTCTTTTGAACCCGCTGCACGTGTAATTATCCAATAACAGATATTCAATAGAGTTGAATATCTATTACTATCTTCCTGCTGAGACCCTGTGTCATATGTACTATTGATTAACGTGCATCTCCATTTGATATCCTTCCTCCATCGATCTAAAATATATCTATCTGGCAAAAATTTTATCCTGTTACATTTGAATATGGTCAAGATATGCCTACACAGTATCCCCCTCATGTTTAAAAACCCACATGAACACTTAACATTGCAGTCTTCCTCATTAAAATCCACATAATATGTAACATGTTTAGTGAAGTCCTCAACAAGAACTTCATCTTCTACCATATAGGTCTTCTTCACACCATCTCGTCTAAGTAGAGATGGATCCATATCGACTAGACTCATAACTTGCTCCTGGACTTCCCTAAATTTTATGTTTGTGTACAATTATTGGAATCTCTTTTTGACTGGAGATCTAGATATGCATGAAATTGTAACGCTAAAAGATTGGAAGTCCAAACTGATTTCATTTTCGATTTTCTTTCCCAAGGCATTGTCAAATTGGTCGACAAACTCCTTCAAGTTTGTCTTTGCATGAAAATATCCGTCAAAAAATGCATTCATGCTCTCGCTCCTTTGTGTTGTACTCATGCCAGCCCAAAAATAGTCCCTTAGGAATACCGGTACCCAATGCGCGCTCTCAGTGTACAAACTTTGCAACCAGATATTCTCTTCCAAGGTGTAAGCGCCAATTAACTCTTCTCACGATTTCTCAAACTCTTCAATGGTTTGAGTGTCATACACACATTTCATCAGCTAAGTTTTCAAGCCACTTTTGTAGGCACGATGGGAACCAAGCTTCTCGGTGACTTTTTGGAAATACAAGGAAAATCTATGTCTACTTTTTGGAAATACAATAGCAATTGCATTTTTCATTGCTTTATCCTGGTCAAGAATAATAGGTGGTGGGACTATACCATCTATACACTCTAACCAGGTCTGAAATAACCATATAAAAGTCTCTGTGTCCTCACTGGAAATTAACCCTGCTCCTAAGAGAATCGATTGCCCATGATGGTTTACACCAACAAAGGGTGCAAAGGGCATTCTGTATCTGTTTGTCAGGTACGTAGTGTCAAACGTTACCACATCACCAAAATCTTGATAAGCTTCCCTATTGTATGGATCTGTGCAAAATACATTCTTCAACCTCTCATTATCATCTAAATTTATCAAGGCAAAAAATCTGGGATTCTTGTATTGCATCCTAGAAAAATAGTCTTGAAGCGCTCAAGCACCACCTGCTCCAAGTCGTAAATGTCTTGCCTTATCGATGTAGTTGCGACAATTATTTTCCAAAAATGAGAGGTTTTGAAATCCTCCTGCACCAACAACAAGCGATCCGAAGCTCTTGTTCATTCAAATGTCAGTCAGGTCGTTAGTATCTAGTACTCTTTTTACGGCCTCACTAACTTCGCGATTACATCGAAAGAACCAAAATTTCTGTGTACTCAGTCCGTGATTGTGGGTATTATGAACTGTGGTCAACCGCATCTTTTCCTAGACTTTTAAGTGATTAATCATTGCCTTACAGTCAGTTTTTCCCGTCGGCCGTGGTTTGGCGACATTCATTGTTCTATTCTGAGCTTTTCCCCCACGAGTACAACCAATGATGACATATCTGACACTTCCTTCGTCATCTCTCTCACTCCGTCGTGTCATGGATCCAAACCCACATTTCTTAGCATATAGCCTATAATATTTCATTAAATCCTCAAACTCCATTCCCAATTTTGGCTCCATAATCATATCATCACCATCCATTTGGTCTAACGGAGGTGAACCGATAGTGCCATACTCGGTTTCATGTAGGTATGGCCTATCCTCTTCACCTAGTTCATGAACTCTAGAGGAGGAACTGGGTGCTTCAGTTTCCCTACACCTAGGTGTATCCCCTTTACTAATCGGCACCTCTGTTCCGGAGCTTGTAGCCATGAAAGGAGTTAGAGATCCCATCCCATATTGAAATGGGTAACCAACATTCTGCTAAAAATGAAAGCAATTCAACTTCCAAAAAATTAATAAAATAAATAAATAAACAAAGTAATGAAGCATCACCATCTGAATGTTGCTTGTATATTGGTATGCATTTGGATATGGCATAAAAGCAGGTGACCACGTAGGCCATGGTGGATAGTAACCGTGCATATATTTTGGCATGTGTTGAAGCAGTTGTTGGGATGTCCTAATATAAAAATAATAATGATAATTAGTAAGGTCGAGGTTGATGAATGCATACAACTGTTAAAAATCATAGCAAATGATACAGCAGCTGGGGGATTTGAGCTAGATAGCGTTGAGAGCTGTGGGTTTTCTTTCCCTTTTCCCATGCTGAAATCTGTATCAAAGAAAATTGTACAACCATTTTTATAATGGAAAAAATATGTTCGTAGAATTCAAGACGTTTGAAAAGTAGCAACTTTTGTTAAACTTTATGCAAAAATTCAAACATGTAATTGCACATCAAAAAGAAGTAAGCTTGTGCAACTTTCAACCCAATAGGTTGCTGAGCAAGAAAAGAAAAAGAACATGAAAAATTAACCCACTAGGCTGAGATATTTCTTGTTTGGCCAGTGAGAATGGTTCCATGTGTGTATTTTCCGGACCATCATCTCCTAAACCATTTTGTAATCTTTTTCTTTTCCTTCTAACTATTAATGGTTTCTTGATGAATAAATAGATGCATTAAATATTAAGTAGTATATATTGTACAAAATACAAAAAGAGGAATGAGGCCCAACAATCATGAATCATTCCATAGTCATCAAAATGGTGCAAAGACAATGGGCCAAGTAACATGTAATTATGACAATGACTCTATCTTTCCCAGTTTATGCAGTATGATAAAATAAAATATTATTATACTCCCATCATTATCAAAGCTAAGAAGTAGTTCAGAAAGAAAGAAAGAAAGAAAGAAATGATGATGATGCCATTTAAAAAAAGCAAAATGTTGTGGGCAAGCAGTTGGATTTGGACTTGATTTTATTCAGGAAAACAATAGGGAATATGGCCTTGATTCTATGAAATTTGGACTTGTAATGATAACCAATGTATTAATTGCATGTTAAGAAAGACACTAGCAAAAGGCTATGCCTAAACAAATATAGCATGTGAGATACATCTGCTCTGAACTCCTTTGGGAATTGATCCTTACCATTCCACAATATGTCAATTTCATCCCAGTTTATGATCAATATATTAGAGCTAAAATCAATATTAAACATTACTTGGAATTACACTTTCTTCACGTGCCATTTCATCAATCAAGCTAACACACTCCACCACAACATCACCTTGAATATGGCAATTGATGTCTATTTTAACTAGTTTGCATTCTCCCTGATACTCAATTATAAGGTAAACAAATAGTCATATATACAAAGATTAGACCAAATTGTGATTCACCTAATAGGAAAAAATAAATCCAAACAAAGTTTGCATTCGAATATAATTTAATGAATCATTTACCAAACTGCTCGTGAAAATTAATATTTATCAATAGTTTCTTCCATAAAAATGGTTCAAAAAATAAAATCACCAAATAAAAATTTCATCAGTTAATGAGTGCCATTTCTCGTTAGTCCCACACCAAAAAATGTTGTGGGCAAACGGTTGGATTTAGCCTTCATTTTATTCACCAAAATAACAGGGAATATGGCATTGAGGGAATGAAATTTGGACTTAGCTCGGTTGGATTTGGACCTAGGAGACTAGAAAATTTAATTTTCCTTCAAAACCACAACTGGCATTGCAAAGCATTTACCTCTAGAGAAGGTTACTTTCTTCTCTCTGTCCAAAGCTCATAGGCTCTCTTTCGGTGGGGTGAATAGAGGTTCAAACAGAGCTTCAGTCATAAAGAAGAGGAAGGAGGCAACCAGTACGAGCAAAAGCAAGGAAGAGTTCATAGGAGCTGCTATCGGACTGCAAACTTAGTAAACTGAGATTGCGATGCAAAGATCCTAAGAAATTTAAAAAAAAAAAAAAAAGGGGTAGAGTTTTAGCAAAAATGGTAGGCGTACAAATCTTTTCTCCATTAATATAAACCCACATGCTAGAGACCCACACGAAGAACACTCACACAAAGAAGAAGAAGACCCAGACGAAGCTCTAACCAGTTTTTAATACAAACGACGATACCGAAAACCACGATGCAAAGATCAAGTTTTTCCACTTCAAGCTACAATGTGAACCAGTTGCATGAAGAAGACGACTAGCAACCAATGGTGAACAAACCAAAGCTCAGACCACACAAATGCAATTGCAGCTTCGACCACAATCGCCATTTCCTGAAGCTTGGAGAAGAAGCCAAACCCGTATTTCATCTTCTTGCATTTCTTCGTCTTCTTTCTTTCATTTTTTTTAAATCAGCTGACGTGGCATGACCGACTGCACGACAACTATATTACACGACTGTGTGTAGAAGAATTGACTCAACAAATTGTTTAAAATCAGCTTAGTTAAAGTATTTTTTTTTTTAACTTCAACTTAGTCAAACTAGATGTCAACTCAAATCATTTATAAAATGAACCGATAGTAAACATAAAATTATGATCGATTATTAAATCTTATAATTCACATAAATTTAAATAATTTTGTATTTATAATCTTTTATAATTATATTTTAAGCATTATAGCAACAATATCCTAAATGTCTAAGAAGATGAAAAAATAGCGTTCATAATACAATAAGTGTTGAATATGCTTCAATGATATATATATATATATAAACTATTAAATAGATTCACAAATCCTCATCTTTGTATGTCAAGATTTATAGGTAAAGTTTATACAATATGAAATAAATAGTTTAATTTTATAAAATTAAATGACTCGTAAACAAGTTTAAATTCTTTTAAAAATTAATAAATTATTTATAAACACAAAACATAACTCAATAATAAACTCAAACTCGACTTATATTCCAAACAACATTAACCAAACCAGTTTAACTCACCATTCGTTAAAATTAGACTAGTCTATACCCTCACAAATTAGAATTTGTTAGGGCTGCATAACCTTCAAGTACTACATTAAAAGGTTCTCATTCTATCTTAGTGCAAGACTTTTCTCATTCAATAATATTTTATGGAAAATGATATGTTGCATAGACCATGCATGCAAGTGCAAGGCTTTGTCTGTGCATAAAATAAAATGAAAATTATGCATTTTAAATATATGAGTCCCTCATGTCAAAACGTAAAACCAACAAAAGATGTTCTTCTATTGAGATAAGATATTTGACAGAAGGTGTAAAAGAGAGACTATTTTCATTCCTCTATTTCCATATCTTTTTACAGTACCCTATACATTGCTTTATATAGAGAAAATAGTAACTAATAGATTTTCACAACTGCAGGATCAATCGACATAGTCCTACTAGGAAAGAATTATTTATTCTAGAAGATTCACTATTCTTCTACTATGATTTCCTTGCCTCTGCAGTGTGTACATTCGACTAAATAATGCTTTCGATTTTGCATGAGTTGTTGCCCTCTTCTCCTTATGTGACTGCTTGTGTACTTGATTTGTTTTCTTCCTTAACAGCCCCACTCGATGGAAGCAGCACTAGAGAGATGGTGATGTTTGATTGGAGTAAGTGAAACCGAGCTGTTGACAATGGCTTTGTCAGAATGTGTGCTATTTGTTCTTTGGTTGACACAAATGTGACATTGAGGATCTTTGCAGCAACTCTATCCCTTACAAAGTAGTAACTAGTTCCATATGTTTGGTGCGTGTGTGTAAAGCTAAATTGATCAAGAGGTAGGTAGCACCAAAGCTGTCACACCACAAAGTTGGTGGATCTTTTAAATAAATCCAAAGTCCCATCAAAAGTGACTAGATCCATAGAACTTCACAGGTAGTATTTGCTACTACCTTGCACTCGGCTTCAGTAGATGACCAAGCAATCATCGGTTGCTTTTTAGAACCCTAAGATACAAGATGAGAACCAAAAAATACACAAAGTTCACCAGTTGATCTTCTATCATTAGGGCATCCCGCCCAATCCACATCCCAAAAGGCTGAAAGAAAGTTTGCAGAATTTAGAAAAATGAATGCCAAAATTAGAAGTGAGCTTAAGGTATCTAAGGATTCTTTTGACAGCTTATCAATAATGAATTTTAGGATTATGCATGTATTGACACACTTTCTTAATAGCAAAGAATATGTCAGGATGGGTAAAGGCCAAGTATTGCAAACTACCAACGACACTCCTATACAAGTGAGGATTTTCAAATGTGGTTCCGTCAAATGTTGTTAGTTTAAGAGATGAATATATTGGAGTGGAGACAGGTTTGGCATTATGCATGTTGGTACAATGAAGCAATTCAGAAATATACTTTGATTGGCATAAGTATAGACCTTGATGATTTATGAAAATTTGGATGCCTAGAAAGTCCTTAATAGGAAATGACATGCCAAGAGTGGATATAAAATCTGAAATCAATTTAGAACTGGACCTTGTGACAATAATGTCATCCACATATATGAGAACAAAAAGCATATGAGTGACAGTGCGAAAAATAAACAATGAGGTATCAGATTTTGATTCCTGAAAGCCTAGAGACAAAAGCTTTGTGCTCAGTTTGGAAAACCAAGGGCGAGGGGCTTGTTTTAGACCATAAATGGATTTCCTTAACTTACACGCATGAGAGGGAAATCAGGATGTACAAACCCAGGAGGTTGGTGCATATACAATGTCTCTTCCAATTTATCATGTAAAAACACATTCTGTATATCTAATTACTGCAATGACCAGTTATGAGTGACAGCAAGGGATAAGAGAATGCGAATGGTAGTGGGTTTTGCCACTAAACGTGCTTTACGTCTTTCTAGTGTGCCATCAGCCTTTCTTTTAGTTTTAAGAATCCATTTAGGACCTAAAACATTGAATGAGAGTGATAGGGGAACCAAGTCCCATGTTTGATTGTGCAGGAGTGCATGAAATTCAAGGTTCATGGCTTCTTACCATTCTGGGTATTTAAAAGCTTCTATGTAATTCATGGATTCTTCAGGAATTTGTGTGCTAACTGTGGAAGTGAGTGAAAGCGAGGGTTTGTTTTGTTTAGGCCAAAAAACAGCTCCATCAGTGCGATTAAGAGGGCATATAATGTTTATCTTTGAACAGGTGATCATGGAATGGAGATTGGGATGCTGAGAAGCAATAGAGCTCGACGTTGCATTTTTCAAAGGAAGTGGCTAGGAGGAACTATTTGGAAGAGTTTGGAATGATGGGGAAGACGAAGTCAAGGTATCGGTGTGATTTGGGAAAATGTGTAACAGCCCGCTAGAAATTTAATTGTGAAATTTCTACTAGCTTTAAGAACCTCGTGAAGACCCCATAAGTTTTCACGAATCCATTAATCGTATAGGTTTTAGTCTAACTACATAGTTAGTGTTATTATTTACTATGGTATCCGAAGTGTGTTTTTAATTATTGGAGATAGTTAGAAGTGTCAAAATGTATTATGGTTTGTGCCGTTAGACTCGGAGGGTTATTTAAGGTCTTATGGCGCAATAACATTTTTTCATATTTTCAGACGAAACATCTGTTCAAAACTGTAGATATTATTAGATAAAAATATCTTGAGCTAATTTTTGTAGATATTATTGGATAAAAATATTTTAAACTAATTTTTGTGGATATTATTAGATAAAAATATTTTAAGCTAATTTCGTGGATATTATTGGGTAAGAGAGTCCCACACTTAACTCTCACTTTGGGTAAAAGAGTCACACACTTAACTCTCATTTCGGGTAAGAGAGTCCTACACTTAACTCTCACTTCAGCCTCATCTCTTCCATATCTCATCCATAAGTATCTCCAGCCACCCCTCCCCACGAAATTATCTTCATTTACACTTTCCATTAAAAGAATATCAAACACTCTCTCTCGAACAGTTTTTAGGAGTTCTTTTGCACGCCCATTTCAAAGTTTTTGTAAGTATTTTATCATAAAGTCTCTTTCATATAAGTTGTTTCTTTTTTAGTCTAATTTATGTGGATATCTTATTTATCCCATTTGAAAATCATTTGATTAGTCAAATATTATGTAAACTATAGAAATGTCATTCTGGGAGATAAACTGGAGAATATGTTATAGTTTGGAGTTTTTGACCAAGCTAATGGATAGATATTGGTCTGAAATTTTTATGGAGTATTGTTAACATGTATATATGACTATTGATTAAGGATTTTTGAATGATTAAAGGTTTTGATGAAATATTTTCTTAGATTTAGAAACTTAGAAACTGGATGAGGAAAAACAGTTTCTGTTTTGAGAAAATTTAACTCTTTGGTGGTCTAAACCTATTCCAATGATTTTGATAATTTTATTGGAAGATCATAATCATCTTATATACATGTTATATTATTATTTTAAAGATATTTTATGTTAGTTTCAAAGATATGATATTTTATGCAAAGAGATATTCAGATAAGCCAAAGTGTGGATGTTCTTGGCTAAATTTATGTTTTGGTTAATTTTTAACCATATGATCTTGAATTAGAAGCTTATATATGTTTTAGAATATCTTTTTAAACCATGTGATGGTTTGGTTTGAAAATCACATATTTATAAGTCATAGATCAAAAGGTTGATCAAAACAAGTTGGAAACAAAAATCAATAGAAATAGCATATGGGAATTTCGGCTCTATGGAGTTTTAATAGTTGTGATTAGTTTTAAATTTTTCTAAATTTATATTTGAATTGAGGATAAAATTTATATGAAGCATGTAAATTTTGGTGACTTTTGGAGTTAATATGCAAAATCCTTAAGTTATGGGTAAAATGGTCATTTTCCTACATGCAGAGAGTAAAATAGAAATTTTACTTTTTAACTTAGTATTTTTCATATTTCAATTTATTAGTGATTTAGTGCTAACTTTTAGAATCACTAATTACAGTTCCTCGTAATCGCGCTTAAAGTTTTATAAGAAACGCGGAGATTGAGGTAAGTTAGCTTTTAACTTACTAGCAGTCTACTGTGTATGTGTGCTAAGTAAAGGAACTACAGTGTATGTATGTATGTTATCATATATGTCATGCCATGCCAAGTTATCACGTAATTGTCTATTATATAGAATTTATTCTGTCATCAATTTTTATCTATTACATAATATATTCTGTCATGTATTACTGTACCTTACAAGTACGTCATGCTAAGTATGTCATCTATTACATATATGTCAAGTCATGTAATATTCACTGTTGTAAGTATGTCATGTTAAATATGTTGTCTATTATATGTTATGTCATGTTACAAAATGTTTCTATCTCAAGTTGGTCATGTATTTCAAGTTATGTTCAAGTCACGTTATGTTATGTTAGGGCTTCAGTCCTTTCGTATTCTAGTCACGTTTCATCTTGAGTTATGATTAGTGTGCGAAAGTGCACTCTATATACCCTATTATTGGACTAAAATGCTAAAATGTGAATAGAAATCATATGAATTAATATGTATTCTTAAATAGAATTTCTATTTACGTTGGGATACTCCTAAGCAGTTTTTTTATGTCTAATTTCAGAGTTTATAAAAGAGCAAGTCAAGCCCAGTCAAATTCAAAGGAGGACATTCATGGGGTTTGAGAGCAATTTGGAAGAAAAGAAAAAGAAAAAAAATCACAAAATGGAACCACAAGAAGTCCAAGTCCGAAATTCGTTAGGAGACAGTTTGGACATCTTTTAGTCTTTTAACTGTATCTTTTTACTCATATATCGTATTAATGCGATTCTTGATGCATTGGAAAGATATCTTAAAGGGCTATAACTTTGTCTGTAATAAGGATTTCCAAATTCAAACTCCTGAAGGCCGTACGTGGCTGCCAAGATAAGTCCTAAAATTTAGGCGATTTTTTTATGCGGAAATCAAGAGGACATTAGGATTTCTTTCTTACCCTATATAAGCATATCATTAGCACGAAATGGAGGGGAGGAAGAGGCACAAGAGGCAGATCTGAAGAGAGGAAAAAATCACTTCCATGGCCACCGTTCGCTTTAGTTTTCTCTGGAGATTTTTGTTGTCCATTATATTTATGGGTAACTAAATTCTCAAGTAGGGTTAGGGATGAACTTGCACATTAGATGGTATTCCTAATTTATTGTTAATTCATGTACTTGATTTTCAATTGTTAAAACTCTTTTGTTTTATCATTCTCAATTCATCGTTGATGTTTTCTTCTCCGAATAATCATAGAATTTATTGTGTTTATGGAATCAGTCATACTTTTTCTATTGAATGGATTAGTTCTTTGATTATGTTTGGATCAATTATTTATCTATATTGATTTAGTTTTTTGCTGCAATATCACGTCCTGAATATATTGTCGTCATTGGATTTTATCAATAAGGGTAGTAATTCACATTTTTTAAAAGTGGTGAATATTTTTTCAAAGGGTTTCATTTGATTTAAGTCTGGTTTATAAATCTATACTTTCCGATTGGGAATTGCGGGAATTGAGTTCCTAATTGAGTTATCCAATGAATTAAGAATAATTAAAATATCAGATTTGTGCAAGGGATTCCCGACACTCTACTGTTTGTCAAATTTGAGTACTTTTTCTGTTATTCACTTTGCTTCACTTGAATTTACATTTAAAATTAATCTTTATTCTCTATTACTTATTTAATATTTTTTCTTTAGTTTCTTTGTTGCTCTTGCTATTCTTTTAATTTGTCTCCCTGTGGAATCGATACCCCAAAACTGTGCTACAACTACCGCGTTATTCTTTGGGCGTAATCAAATTTTGGCTCCGTTGCCGGGGAGACGGTAGAAGAATTGTGAGATAGTTTGTCTTTTCAACAGTTTGTCTTTTCAACAGTTTGTAAAGGTGGTAACTTCGTTCCCTATTTTAGCTTGCTGCATCTTTTTTTTTATTTTCTTTTTCTTTTTGTAGTTTTTTTTAGTGTTGGGTTTTTCTCTACCTTGCATGCACAGGTATAGAGACGCCTTGGGTCGGTTTGCTTGTAGACCTGTATTAGAGTCAGAGTTTAATTTTTCTGATAATTTGTTTGATAATTCTTCTAATTCTGAGAAAATGAGTGAACACGAAAATCAACCCACTAGGACCCTTCAGGATTACCTCCACCCTACACGCACAGCCACACCATCATGCATCATGTTTCCAACTAATACTCGCCAATTGGATTTTAAAACAGGGATGATACAATTACTCCCTACTTTTATGGCTTGGAAAATGAAAATCCATATGTGCACATTAGGGAGTTTGAGGAAGTAGTTGCGACTTTTCATAGTCAAAATGCAACTGATGACATTGTGAGACTTAAGTTCTTTCCTTTCTCTTTGAAAGATAGAGTTAAGAGTTGGCTATACTCATTGAAACCACGATCTATTGGGTCATGGAATGAGATGACTCAGGTCTTCTTTAATAAATATTTTTCCCAACATAAGACCAATGCTTTAAAAAGGCAAATCTCCACCTTTGTACAAAAGGACAGTGAGACTTTATATCAGTCTTGGGAGAGATTTAATGAGCTATTGAGTATGTGTCCTCACCATGGGTATGAGAATTGGCGCTTAGTGAGCTATTTTTATGAGGAACTTACACGTAGAGAGCGTCAATTTGTGGAGATGATGTGTAATGGTGAGTTCTTACAGAAAGATCCTGATGAGGTCATAGAATACCTCAATGAGCTTGCTGAAAAAGCTCACATTTGGACTGGACCTAGTGCTACTGAGAGCACAAATAGGTCACGACCTGCAGGAAACCTAAATGGTGGTGGAATTTACCATCTCAGGGAAGAAGATAACCTAAAGGCTAAGGTTGAGATGCTCACTAGGGAGCTAGAGATGTTGAAGAATAAAGACTTAAAGCCAATACACGTGGCTAATCATGCAGAGTCTTTTAGACCATGTTTTGTGTGTCGCGGGGTAGATCATCTTACCCAAGAGTGTCCCACATTTGCTGAGATGAGAGGGATGTATGAGGAACAATGTAATGCCTTAGGTATGTACATGAAGCCTGTTGCACCTTTCTCTGATACCTACAATCCTGGGTGGCGTAATCACCCCAATTTTAGCTGGAAGTCTGAAAACCAGCCGTCTGCACAACCCCCTAGATCATATCCTGCACCATATCATGCACCTTCATCTTCTAGGAGTCCTTTAGAAGACACTTTGCATGCTTTTATTGAGACACAGAGTAAAACTAATCAAAAGTTTGAATCTTTGATTATGCAGGTTGTTGAAGAAAACAAAGAGATAAAGAGTCATATATCCAAGATAATGAACTCCTTGAGTGTGAATGAGCGTGGCAAGTTTCCTTCTTAAGCTCAATCCGCACCCCAAGGTCAGCATATGGTACAAAAAAAAAAAATTAAAAGAAGTCAATGTCATTATAACAAGAAGTGGTAAGTCCTTACACATTCCAACAACTGATAAGCAGGAACCAAGCAATGATAGCACCGAGTTCCCCAAGGATGCCGAGGTAATCAAGAGTCCAGTTAAGGTACCATTTCCTCAAGCTTTAAAATCTGGTATGCGAACTTTAGATCCTAGTAATGAAATCTTGGAGAACCTCAGGCAGGTAAAGATTAACCTTCCTCTTTTGCATGTTATTAAACAAGTTCCCACTTATACAAAAGTTCTTAAAGATTTGTGTACAGTTAAGAGGAAGCACCATATTAAGAAGACAGCATTTCTGACAGAGCAAGTTAGTACTCTAATTGAGCAGCGAATTCCTCCTAAGTATAAGGATCCTGGTTGTCCAACCATTGCATGTAATATTGGAAATCATGAGTTTGGGCAAGCCTTGCTAGATCTAGGAGCTAGTATTAATTTGATGCCTTATTCCATTTATTTGCGGCTTGGTTTGAGTGAAATTAAGCTTACTTCTGTCGTGCTTCAGTTGGCT
Source organism: Carya illinoinensis (assembly GCF_018687715.1). Lineage (NCBI taxonomy): Eukaryota > Viridiplantae > Streptophyta > Magnoliopsida > Fagales > Juglandaceae > Carya > Carya illinoinensis. The sequence goes on from NC_056759.1 coordinate 33,420,640, forward strand.
GATCGTTCAGTTAAGAAACCGAGAGGGATAGTTGAGGATGTTTTGATCCAAATTGACAAGTTTTATTATCCTGTTGATTTCTTAATTTTGGACACTCAATCAGTTATTGAGTCTAACTCTAAAGTTCCTCTCATATTAGGTAGACCTTTCCTTCCTACGGCTAATGCACTTATAAATTGCAAGAATGGGTTGATGAAGTTATCTTTTGGAAACATGACCATGGAGGTCAACATTTTCCATATTGAGAAGCAGCCAACAGATGACGAGTGCCACCAAACATATATGATTGATGCACTCATAGACAAGGGAGTTCACACAACTCATGATTTTGATCCCCTTGAATATTCCTTTGTGAATTCTGAGTTTAATACATCTGTTAGTGATTCATCTGATGTTATTGATATTTGTGCTGTTTTTTATGAAACTCAGGATTATGGCACACAGGTTTGGCAACAGAAATTTGAGGAGTTGCCTAAGAAATGTGGAAAATAGATTCCTGTAAGTATGAAAGCACCAAGAGTTAAATTGAAATCTTTGCCTAAGTCTAAAGTCTATAAGGTTAAAATGAAAGTGTTTCATGATAAAAATATTCTTAGGAAGAGGTTTAAACCTAATGACCGAATATGCTTATATGATTTTGGATCTCACAAGCACAAAGGAAAACTTCGGTTTAAGTGGACTGACCCATTTCTAGTGAAAAATGTTTTTGTAAATGGGGCGGTAGAAATAGAAGATCCTAAGGATGGTCGGATCTTTAAAGTAAATGGTTCACGCCTTAAAATATTAATTGATAGGCAAGTTCCGGAAGTGGAAGACATTCCACTTGTGGATCCAGTCTATCAACCTTGACCACACCACCAAGGTATGTGTTTCTTTATTTATTTTGTTTTGCTATGTTTTGTTTTTATTTTTTCTTATTTTCTTTCTTTTCCTTTTTGTTTGCTGTTGTTTTCTTTGTTTTTGATTGCAAGATAGTTTCATTTCGTCATTTCAGATTACCATCTTTGGTGTTTAGGGAGCTACCCACGTCACTCATCAGGTGTATTATACCATTTTCAGTTACTCCCCATTCAATTTTGATTCTTAAACATTGAGGACAATATTTCATTTAAGTTAGGGGGTGGTGGTGCAAATTCAGTTTTTAAAATGCTTGTTGGAACTCTGTGGCATATTTTCATGTGTCAATTTTTTTTTAATTTGCATCACACGTGCATCATTTTCACATGTGTACTCATTCTCATTCATAGCCATTTTCGTGAATTCACCAAAACCACCAGATCATTTTTTGCTGAAACATTCACAGATTCCTTAATGCACTTATCCAAGTTTTGTGGTAAGATGGTGGTTTGACACATGTAGCTAGAGAACTCTTTTGCTTAAGTTTTCATGTGAGTTTGGAGAGGATTGAGAGCATACAAATGCAGTAAATTGTGATAAGAGTTCATTGATCTGTTGAATTGGGCACTTCTTTTGAGAATATCATTACATGGTTTGCGGTACAATGGTGGATATATTTGGGATATGACGAAGGTCAACTTAGGATTAACGTTTGAGCCTTTCAAGCTATCCTTTCTATCATAGACCCCTAGTAGTCAACTTTGAGCCAATAAAATACTTGTAGCTTTTTCTTTTCATATGCCCATATCGTCCATGCCTCTCCACATTGGAGTATAACTTATACACAGATTTTCTTACCCTTTTTACTTCCAAGTGTATACTAGGTGTGGAATTTGTATTTTCTTTCTTTAATTTTATCATTTTCAATTAAAAAAAAAGAGAAGAATAAGACGACGGAAAAAAAGAGAGGAGTACAAGTTACAAGTGTTCAATTGAGTGAGATTCAAAAAAAAAAAAAAGAAGTTGGTATAGATGGAAAGAATACAAAAGTGGCATGTGTTTGTCCATCAAATTGTTAAAAAAAAAAAAGGAAGAAGAAGGAAAAGCATTATTATTTGATGATCTGAAAAGTTGGAGAGTATATTAAGTGAGAAGTGTAGTCTATTGAGATATTTAATAAAATTCTATTTGTATATACTTAGAAGTTCTTGAATCCCTTTCATCCTTTTTTTTCATATAACCCCAAAACCAAGCCACATTACAACCTTTTGTGTTGACCATTATGATCCTAAATAAGCTATTGGAAAGATTGATGGAAGTCTCATTTGTTAGTGTTCCTATCATAAGATCAATGTTTGCTTGTTACTTGTACATAATTGCCTAATTTTCCATGAGAGTGTATATACACCCCTTGTCAAATCCATAGAGAGAGCCCTTACACGAAACACTATTATACCCGTAAGTTATGGAGTTGAACCTTTTGCTTAAGATGTTCTTGATGTTGCATGTGTCAAGGTTAGTGGTACGATGGTTATGGCTTGGAGAACACACACACACTCTGTGGATTGCTATAGGTGGATTGATCTTAATGGGTTATTGGATTCCTTAGATTGTTTTGATATGTGAATCTGGAAAGTGTGACTTGATGGCCTTTATGTGTGATTTTCTTTGGTCTCTTTCGTTGTTTTGACATGAAAATTGTTAGGGACTAGCAAGGAGTAAGTTGGGGGTGTGATGAGTGTGTGAAAGTGCACTCTATATACCCTATTATTGGACTAAAATGCTAAAATGTGAATAGAAATCATAGAAATTAATGTGTATTCTTAAATTGAATTTCTATTTACGTTGGGATACTCCTAAGCAGTTTTTTTATGTCTAATTTTTAAGTTTATAAAAGATCAAGTCAAGCCCAGTCAAATTCAAATGAGGACATTCATGGGGTTTGAGAGCAATTTGGAAGAAAAGAAAAAGAAAAAAATCATAAAATGAAACCACAAGAAGTCCAAGTCCGAAATTCGCTAGGAGACAGTTTGGATATATTTTAGTCTTTTGACTGTATCCTTTTACTCATATATCGGATTGATGCGATTCTTGATGCATTGGAAAGCTATCTTAAAGGGCTATAACTTTGTCTCTAATAAAGATTTCCAAATTCAAACTCCTGAAAGCCATACGTGGCTGCCAAGATAAGTCCTAAAATTTAAGCGATTTTTTTATGCGGAAATCAAGAGGACATTAGGGTTTCTTTCTTACCCTATATAAGCATATCATTAGCACGAAATGGAGGGGAGGAAGAGGCACAAGAGCCAAATCTGAATAGAGGAGAAAATCAATTCCATGGCCACCGTTCGCTTCAGTTTTTTCTGGAGATTTTTGTTGTCCATTATATTTATGGGTAACTAAATTCTCAAGTAGGGTTAGGGATGAACTTGCACATTAGATGGTATTTCTAATTTATTGTTAATTCATGTATTTGATTTTCAATTGCTAAAACTCTTTTGTTTTATCATTCTTAATTCATCGTTGATGTTTTCTTCTCCGAATAATCATAGAATTTATTGTGTTTATGAATTCAGTCATGCTTTTTCTATTGAATGGATTAGTTCTTTGATTATGTTTGGATCAATTATTTATCTATATTGATTTAATTTTTTGCTGCAATATCGCTTTCTGAGTATATTATCGTCATTGGATTTTATCAATAGGGGTAGTAATTCACGTTTTTTAAAAGTGGTGAATGTTTTTTCAAAGGGTTTCATTTGATTTAAGTCTGGTTTATAAATCTATACATTCCGATTGGAAATTGCGGGAATTGAGTTCCTAATTGAGTTATCCAATGAATTAAGAATAATTAAAATACCAGATTTGTGCAAGGGATTCCCGACGCTCTACTGTTTGTCAAATTTGAGTACTTTTTCTGTTAATCACTTTACTTCACTTGAATTTACATTTAAAATTAATCTTTGTTCTCTATTACTTATTTAATATTTTTTCTTTAGTTTCTTTGTTCCTCTTACTATTCTTTTAATTTGTCTCCCTGTGGAATCGACACCCCAAAGTTGTGCTACAACTACCGCGTTATTCTTTGGGCGTAGTCAAGTTACATTCAGTTTTGTGAGGTCTACAACAACTGTGGCACATGAAGTATGGGGTCACAGCAATTGTGATGCATACACTACGTGAGACACAGCAATTGTAACACGTAGAATACATGGGGCCACAACAATTGTGGAGTATGTATTTAACTGCATTGTGACGCGTAGAATATATGGAGCCACAACAACTGTGGAATATATATTTAACTGCATTGTGATGTGTAGAATACATGGGGCCACAACAACTGTGGAGTATGTATTTAACTGCATTATGATGTGTAGAATACATGGGGCCACAACAACTGTGGAGTATGTATTTACACGTAAAATATATGAGGCCACAACAACTGTGGAGTATGTATTTTTCATGTTAAGTCAAGTTTGTGTAGAATACATGGGGCCACAACAACTGTGGAATATGTATTTACACGTAAAATACATGCGGCCACAACAACTATGGAGTATGTATTTTTCTTGTTAAGTCAAGTCTTAGAACCAGTTCATGATAAATCAAGTTTCATATCACGTTCATGTTAAGTCAAGTTTCAGAACAAGTTCATGATAAGTTAAGTTTCATATCATGTTCATGTTAATTCAAGTTTCAGAGCAAGTTCATGCTAAGTCAAGTTTCAGATCAATTCATGTCAAGTCAAGTTCAATTCATGTTTCAATTTAAGTTATGTCAATTATGCTATGTTGTACGCCAAGTTATGCTTTAATTACTTATGAAATTGATTATGCATTTATGCTTTTACTGTCATCCATGCATCATTAGCTTGTGTGGAAGTTTTTTGTTAACTTACTGAGATTTGTAATCAAATCTCACTTTGGTAGTCCCAACTACCATTCCTCCCGAATTTTAGATCTTGTTACAGGACCTGAAGGAGAATCAGGAGCTAATCAACTAGACACAGTTGACTAAACGACGGTGCGACGTCAATGTTAATATAGTAGTTAACGTAAATTACTACTTGTACGATGGAGTTGCATCTCTAGTACTTTTTGGATCATAACCATTTTGGACTAGTGTTGTGATCTTAGTTGTTCAATGGGTCTTTATGTATCAAGTATGTTTTAAGCATTTAGGATATTTTCAATTTGGTGTATAGTATTGCTAAAGAAAAAAATTATCCGCTGCAAATATTACATAATGTTATATGCATGTTAGGAACATTACATCTTATATGTCATGAACGGGGGCAGGTAACCTTGTGTTGCATATATCGACGCTTCAAATGTCCGTCCGATCCCAAACGAAATTTGGAAGCGTTACAAAATGTGTGTGGGCTGAGTTGTTCAAAAGAAGAAATGGAGTTTGTGTGAGGAATCGAGAATGGACCAAGGGAATTTATGTGAGATTTAGCTAGAGAATTAGTTGAAGGCTAAGTGGGTGAGGACATGGGTTGGCCGTGCATGTGAGTGATCGAAAATGGGTTAGTTGAAAGTGTATGGGTTTGAGCTAGAAACGTAGTGGGAGGTTGAGAGATTTGATTGGGCTAAGTTTGAAAAGGAAAGTGTGCTTCATTAAAGATAACATCCCTAGAAATATAGGTCAGGCTCGATGGAAGATGAAGACACTTGTAGCCTTTATGATCAGGGATGTAGCCCATAAAAACACAAAGTATTCAGTAAAAATCCATCTTATGACGATTGTAGGGCCGTAAATTGGGCCAACAAGCTTAGCCAAATGTGAGAAGGAATTTATAGTCCTGATTTTTTAAAAAAAGAATTTGAAAATTAGACTTATTTTGCAAAACTGGGGTAGACATTCTATTTATTAAAAAAACTAATGTTTGAAAAGCTTCAAACCAGTATTGTTGAGGTATAGATGATTGTACAATGAGGGAAAGACCGGTTTCAACTATATGTCCACGATGGCCTCAACTATCCCATTTTGGGCATGCGAGTAGGACATGTGAGATGATGAATTATTCTACTAGATTGCAAAATTTTTTTTTAAGTGGTCAAAATTCACCTCTCCAGTCTAATTGGACGACCAAAATTTTTGACAAAAAAAAATTATTGACATAACGTAAAAAGCCAACAAAGATTGATGAAACAAGTTGATTGAAACAGAAACATCCAAATGTATTTGGAGCAATCATCAATAATTGAAAGGTAAAACCAACAACCATTAGATGATAACATTGGGGCCGGACCACACACATCTAGAAACAATAAATTAAACAGATGTTGAGAACATGATATGATGTTGGATGAGGTAATGCATGTGTCTTGGCTTGTGAGCAAGCCGAACAATGGCAAACAAGTGTATTTGTTTTAATTGGAAGCTTAAAATGACAAATAATAAAAGCTATGGTTCTTGAAGAAGGGTATCCAAGTCGTTGATGCCACTGGAAGGAGGAAGTGCATTCACCAATAAAAGCTTGAGGTGAGACCAAAAAGGATAATGAGGTCGTAGCATCTATAGGTAGACATATAGTCTGTCTTTAACGGTGCCTTCGAGGAGAACCTCCCGAGTTTGTAAATCCCTAAAAAAAAAAAAGAACTAGAGTGAAACTCAAAAAATACAAGATTATCATGACAAAATTGACGAGCAGATAATAAGTTTTTGTAATTAATGGAATATGTAGAAGCTTAAACAGAAGGAATTTGCTCGATGTTGTGTGAAGATGGGCAGAATCGGTATGCTGGATTGGCATCGTGGAACCATCTCCTATACTCACTTGATCAGTATCATGGTATGAGGAAGCATCTAAATTAAGATTACTAAAATCAGAAGTGAAATGGTTGGCGGCAACAGTGTCTGGGAACCAGGAGTTTATGGGAGGAGCAAATGATGGTATGGAGGTGATATTTGCTGAAAGTAAAGGTGGTGAAAAGGCCTAATAGCTATGATTAAACATGTGATAGCACGAAAGGGCAATGTGCCTGGGTTTATGACAAACTTGATAGTATGGGCGAGTTTCAGATCGATTAGAAAATAAATTAGAGTGGGGACAACCTCATCCACGTTCACCCCAAGAACCTCTATTAGAACCTTTACCTCTACTAAAATTAGAAAGAGAAGAATGGGGTTTGTAAGAAGTAACGTGTGCAGCAAGGGGATTTCCACTAAGAAGTGTTTGGTGTTGATGTGCCAAATGAGATTCATGGTTTAAGAGAAAACTATAGAGTTGAAAAGGGGAAAGTGGGTCTACTCGTGTGGTAAGGGAGGTAACCAACGACTCATAGTTGATTCCTAGCCCTGTAAGGAGACACACAGAGAACTCTAAAGGAGATAATAGGTGACCGGCAGCTCCTAAAGATGCAACAAGAATTTTTGCTTTATGGAAATACTCGGTTAATTGACTCAGATCCTTTCTTTAATGTGGCTAATTGATACTGTGTTTGCATCACATGGGTGGAAGATTGCACAGCAAAAAGGCTTTGTAAAGTTGTCCAAACTTCCTGAGCAGTGGTGCAGTCAAGCACCTGGGAAAGAACTTAATCAGATAAGGAAGAGTTAAGGGCCGAGAGGATGAGTTGATCTAAGAGAAGCCACTGAGTGTGTTCTGGATTGGGGTTACCGTTGATCATAGGGGAAGCCATAGTAAAGGTGCCATCCAGATGATCAAGTAATTGATATCCTTTGAGAAAGGGAACCATTTGGGCCTTCCATAGAAGATAATTGTTTATGGAAAGCTTGATGGTGATAAAGTGGTTTGCATAGTCGAGAATGGAAGGATTGACAATGGGTGTTGGGTTCTGTGTGGAGGAGATGGGGGATGACTCATTGGACGCCATGGAAAAACATAGTAAAAAAAAGTTGTGAAGACAACAGTCTTTCAACCTACTCTTGATACTATATTGAGATAACTGCTTAATATGAATATCAATTGTTTGACAAAAGATTTAAAAGAGAAAGACTATTTTGATTCCTCTATTTCCATATCTTTTTACAGTGCCCTTTACATTGCTTTATATAGGGAAAATAGTAACTAAAAGATTTTTACAATTGCAGGATCAATCGACACCTATCCTACCAGAAAATAATTATTTATTCTAAAAGATTCACTATTTTTCTACCATGTTACCTTGAACAAGCATAAGAAAAGCCAAGCAACACAACGAGGAGTAAGTAATATGGTGCTTACTTTGTTTTGTTTAGCAAAGAGGGAAGATGGGAACAGATAAATGAAAAAGTTGATAAAAGGTCAATAAAACGGACCAACCAATAAGGGCATCAGCAACCCAAATATCTCTCTATTAGTGTGAACTATCACAGACACATATATAAGCAAGATAAAAGGTCAATGTATAGAAGAAAAACCAGTGTAAGAGTAAAGCCTACTGACTCAACTCATGAGATCCTCCAAATGTAGCATTTGATATAGCCCAAGCAGCCTCCTTCTTGATGTCAAATACAACATTTTGGAGAAGATGTACGAGAGGGAGAATGATGTTGGCCTCAATAACAGCCTGTAACAAAAATTATTAAAGATAGCAATAAGGGATTAATCATGTAAAATTATCATAGACCTAACCATTTCTTAGCAAATCATTTACTGGGAGAATAAGGTTTCATTAACTATATCCAGAGTAATGTTTCAATTTAATTGGCACCTTAGACTTAAAACAACTGTATTCATCAAACTTGCTCGCTGCCTTATAAAGAAGTGAGTGTCAGATGTCAGATGATTTAACCTTGTTGTCCATTCAGTAAGAAACGCATGCAAACCCACGACCCTCAGCATTTCTAGCTAACCACATGATTTTGATTAAATGATTAACTACCTAAAACAATGGCTCCTAGGAAAATCTTTCTCGGTGAACAAGTGGGTTTTGATACAACTTATTTCACCATTAAAAAAAGGGTTTACGTACACAAAATAATTATGTTGTGTGATTCTCTTTTCCTGCAAACATGTAACAGAAACCAGTTAAAGTGTGAGAATGATCTGGTTTAAGACAATACCAGATGATAGTTTTCATTATGTTTAAATAGGATTTTACAAGATCAGATGCTTTTCAAATATACAATAGAAAGATAACGATATATACAAGTTTGCCAGTGAGCCATTGAGTTGTTATGAAAGTTATCAACTTTATTTTCAAGTTCAGTGTTTTGGATATATTTGGATTCTGGAGTTTGAATGTTTTGGTTAACTAAATCAACATGCAAATTATCGAGAAAAATAATCATCCATCATTGCAGAAATCATGAAACAACTTGAAACGAAATAAATAACAAGAATAGTCAATCAAGGATGAGGAATAAAGAGTCAAGACCAGCTCATTTGATAAAAACAACTAATTACACAACTTCCATACAAGAAAATAATTTCATATGAGAAATTGTCCACTTCAAGAAAGATAAATTCCCTATAAACCACCCCAGACTGCACAACAAATTCTCCTAAAGAGTCAAGACCATCGCATTTTCAATTCCCTTGTTAAACTATAGGTTGCAACAAATCACCTTTTTCAACTATACTCTTGGAAGCTCCTCCACAAAATTAGGTTAAACTTAATTTTGATGGTATCTTATTTCAACCTTCAGAGTTAGCTAGTATTGGTGTTGTTTTAAGAGATAATATAAGTGTTGTTTAAGGTAGATGATATTGAAGTTTTAGCTACATTACAGGATTTACAATTAATATTGCATTTGGGTGTTTCTAATATGATTTTAAAATGGGATTCTTTGACTATTATTGAAGTGATTTGTTCTAAATAATCGAATTTATCTAGACTGGGTTTAGTGATTGCAGAAATTCAATATCTTCTTCTTTGGTTCAAAGTGTGTGATGTGATCCATGTTAGTCGATAAGGAACTCAAGCCAGTCACTTGCAAGACATGCTTGTTTTGTGAAAGACATTATACAATAGTGGCATCAATGTCTAGATTTTATCCAATCTAGAGTTTTTATTAGATGCTGTTTTTGTAAGTATACTTCTTTGTGATCCTATGTACTTGTATTTCATTATGAATGAAATCTGTTTCTCTCTCTCTATATATATATAGATATTTAAATATATATATAATAATAAAACTATTCTCACACCTAAGATCTTTGTTAAAAAAAAGGTACAAATTATTGGTCAATTGCCCATTTATACTAGAGAAATAATATTTGTAGTCATGAATTGTATAAGGGTCGAGCACTCATTTTAAAAAAAGTGAAAAAGAATTAGATCCACATGAAAAAATTAATTTTTTAATAATAGATCCTACTCATTTTTTAAAGGAGTGCACGACGTTTGCATAACTCATAACTGTATTTAATATTATTCTTTTAACTACAACTGATATAGTTAATATCATTATTCCTTATTAAAAATATAAAATTTAGTTAATTGTTAATCCATGTATGTTTGTATACATTCGACTATGGCTTGGGCCGTGGAATTGGGCTTCTTTAAAGTCGTATTTCCTTTCCGGGATTTTCATATACGACATGCCGTCTGTGAATCACTCTCGAAGTCATATCATGGGAACTCCCCAATTTAGAGCTGCAATGGCCTGTATTCGCGAGTTAAACTCTAGAGGCTAGTGAGGAGACGATGGCATGGAGGCAAATAATCTTCAAAGCGAGAGCGATTTCCATCTCCCCACATCCGCATCCAACACCTGGGTTCTCTAGATTCTTCTCCAAAGCATCTCTTTATGTAGGTGAGGTTTTTCTCTGAGTTTATCACATACCCATCAGACGGTATTCTCTCTCCGTTTCGTTTCTTAAAAATGTAAGAAATTTTGGGAAAGGAGAAGCAATTTCTGGGTGTAATGATTTTTTTTTTTTTTTCTTTTGGGATCTTGCTGAAAATAATTTTGTGTCTACCATGCTAAATAGTTATACGAGGTAATATGAAGCATTCTGTATAAAAAAATGAAGCATTTATTTTTTTTTTCCCCTTTCTTTTGTGTCATTACTTTTTACTTTCATTTGGTTTCTGAACAAACTTAGGATGGCATTCCAAAGATCTGATGTTGTTTATATTTTCTTAATAGCGAAAAACATATATCAACGAATATAAATGTGGGGTGAGAGTAAAGGTTGGCTCTTTCTGGGGTCCCGGATGTTCGAAAAAAAATGGAAGTTGCAACAATTTGATTCCATTTCTTTGCAACCAAACCAAGCATTGACCTTTTTTGGTTTCTGAATTACTGAGATAATTCCAAAGGAGAAGGAAATTGATTGTTCACGATATTCTTTTTGAGCTGTCTGGGTTTTCTGAATTTTGTTTTTGAAATTAAAAAAAAAAAAAAAACTTGCATAAACTAAGCCAAATCGTTGGATTAGGCTCAGTTGAGGAGAGGTCTTGTTTTCTCATTCCTCTAATTACTAATATTTTTCACCAGGAAAAGGTTCCGGTTGTTGGGCTGAGTAATTGAGTTTGAGGCTCTGATTGTTGTCGTTGCAGAAAAGGTTGGCATACCAGAGTTTTTAAATGGAATAGGGAAAGGGGTTGAGTCCCACGTGGCTAAGCTTGAATCTGAGATTGGTGACTTTCAGAAGCTGCTCGTCACTCGCACTCTCAAGCTCAAGAAACTTGGCATTCCATGCCAGCAGGTATTCACTGCAAATTCTTCTTAGTTGTGCCCGCATGCATTCCTGTCTGATATGCACACCGGTTTCATCATAGTTGTGGCTAGAAATATTTGCACTTTGGAGTTTGTATCGAGAAGTTTCTGGTTTCTCCTTTTGTAAGGTTGCTTCTAGGGCAGAAAATAAGATTTAATATATAAAAGAGAAAAACAAAAGGTTGCTCCTAAATCAATAAGTTAAGTTCTGTCCTGCCATACATGCATATCAAGACAGAGCTTGCAACAAAACTATAACTTATACAGCCCCATTATGCTGATATATTGCAAGGACTTCAAGTTAGGCCAGAGACTATACAGTCTGATGCATGTCTTGTCTGAAAGGTTCTCTATATTTTTCCCATTGTAGCCTAGCTATGATATGCTTGTCTAATTAAGTGTAGAATCAGAATGAACTATTTCTTAATTTTTGCACGGTATTAGGCAAAACCTTGAAAGGATATATAGAAGCTCATATAACATATGCAAAGCTTCATATTTGCTCACCTGGCACAGTAATCTATACACCTGTTTGAGATTTCATTATGTGCATCTCTCTTCTTCAATGTGCACAGTAATCTATTAGGTTGGCGAAAAAAAAAGATGACTCGAAGAAGAGATATGCACATTGAATTGATTAACATTCAAATCTACTCCATTTTCACTATTTTGTATTTATGCAACCAATTTTCAGTCCCAGTTGTGATGAATAATGTTTCTCTAGATGATATGTTTTTGCCTCAAATTTCTTGCTGTGTTTTGGGTTATAGTTTTTTGTTCTTTTGTTTTTTTGAAATCACTAGCAATACATTCCAACCTGGCAGCTGATTATTTTTCTTTGAGTTACCATGTTGATGACCCTATGATCTTCTTTCGTGGCTTTTGGCTGATATCACAGCTTGACATTTATCACACGAAGTTTGCAGTTACCATGTCATGATATGTTAGTGTTATTCTTTTCTATGCTATGAGAATCTGATAGACGTTGGTCTATGGAATATGGGACTTTGGTTGATTGCCAAAAGATAATTGGACTGATAGATTTATGATGGTTTTGAAGATGTCATGTAACAACTTTGCCTTGTTTGTATTCGCAGATTATATGAGATGAGATCAAAGTTCAAAATTGAATAAAATATTGTTAGAATTTATTTTTTTAATATTATTATTGTTTTGGGATTTGAAAATGTTGAATTGTTTATTTTATTTTGTGTGGGAATTTAGGAAAGTTGTAATGATTAGATGAGATGTGTTGTGAAAACAAATGAGATTATCATCGTATTGTTTGATTATGGTTCTTTTATTTGATATATGTAACTGTTTTACTTGTGAGGATGAATGCTTAGACCTTTGACCATGGCTGTCTTAGCCAGATGTCATTTCATGGTCTGATGGATGGATTTCACAATTAACTTCTTTTGCATTGGTAAATTACATTTAGTACATTGGGCTTGGCCTGAATGAATTTCGATTATGAGATTTTCAGGGGGGAAAATATGGCATGATCAAGTCTATATATTATATTTGGGGCATGATTATTCTGGTCAACTTCCATATTTTCTAACATCTTATTTTTGTTTTGCAGAGGAAGCTGATATTGAAATATGCCCACAAGTATCGGCTGGGACTCTGGAGGCCTCGAGCTAAGCCTTTGAAATCGTAATTAGTTTCTTAGTAACTAGTCATTTAAGGATTTAAGAGCAAGATTGTTGTCTACTGGAGAACATGATAGCTGGACATTTACACATGAAACTGTTTTTGTCTTGAAGAGTTTTAGCATCTAAATGTAAGAATTTAGTGGACAGGATTCGTTGTTTTAATTCTAAGTACTTGTGCGTTGTGTACCATGCATGGTTAAACAGTTTGGTAGTTGCATGCATTAACCATATAATTTGTTATTGCAGAGTGACTTCTGAACAGCGAAACAAAAAATTGTTCTAGCTGAGCAGGAGGCCTTGTTATGGATTTGGATTCCACCTTTCTGTTTGAAGCACATATGATTGTAATGTTATCAACCGGTAAATGTAAGCTAAAGAATATCAGCAGTCTTTTCTAATATTATGTTGAATCCATGTTCTTCCCCCTATAAGAGGGGAGGCACTCATCCCTCCTTTTGCGTTCTCACATGAGTTTTTATTTACCGACTTTATCTGCATTCTCTCACCTTTACTGATTAAAGTGGATCTAACCGGGATGAGATTTGAAGAGTAATACTATATGCTACACTTTCATCCTATTACGTAAAATTTGACACATCTATCACTATTGAATTATAAAAAATTATCCAATAAAAGATCACCAAATAATTATAAGTATATCACATCTTCCGTAGTGGAATAAAAGTAAGATATTAATATAGTGCATAGAATTTTTCTTTTCAAAATAACAAATTTAAATGTTGATAAATTATATTTCATCAACAGCGTAGGATAGGAGTGGAATGGGAACCTACCATATAGCATTATATATATAGTATATGATAATATTACACTCAGTTATCATAAACGCAATGGGAAGAAATTTCTCGAGGTCTAGCCACATGACATCAGATATTCCACCAAAAACTGAAACAATGTTCTGCCAGGCTGTGGTCAAATTCCTTGTGAATCCAGCTCTTAGTGCTTTGTGCCCTGTGAGATGATAACCGTGGCCAGTTTGGATAATCGAGGCCAATTTCATGTATCTGCAAATCAGGATTCAGAGTTCCAACCTACCCTGCAGGAAAGGCCTCCACATGCATATGTTAGAGACTGACATATAATAGAAGCATACATTGTGGAACGCAAGATTTAGCAGGAACCAAAAAATGCAACGTCTAGATTTTTCTGCAGCTGTACAAAATTTCGCTTCAAAAACCAACAAAATTTGACAATTTTTCTACAAGTCTACAACTGAAGAAAAATGGCTGTAAAAAAATTTTAACTTTCTAACTGGCGGTAATGCCTTTGGAGACCTGATCCGAGGATGACTTACATACCAACTGGAGAATTCTTAAAAACAGACAAGTTACCTACACTACTTGCAGAAAACAAGAACCAAACACCAGCTTATGTAACTAGGCATAAGATTGCTTACCCAAAATGCAGGTAGTACTTGCACAGACATCTTTGCACATTGAAAGTTGTAATGCATACAGGGCAACATACTTGGGAAACCTAGAATCGGGTCCATTGGTTCCCTTGCAGAAGGATGCTGAAGTACTCAACTTGAATCTCACCACCAATTGCCATCATTGCACACTTAGGAAATTTGTGGAGACTAACCTTTGAACGCTTCTAAAGCAAACATCTGAAAATATCTCAAGTTACAAATGAGCTTGCCTACAGAATTGGTCATTCAAGGATAGAGACAGAAAGATAAATAGATAAACAGATGGATAGATAGACAGATACACAACCAGAGAGAGAGAGAGAGAGAGAGCATGGATGTGAAGTCAGTGTTCTTATATATTTCCTTGGTTGGTAAATCCCATTATGTCGTCTACAATCACACAAATGTATAAAAGAGCGGTACTTTGAAGCTACATAACAAAGAATTACGAACATTTGCACAAGTCCTAGCAAAAAAAGGAACTAGAAACGAGTAGCATTGATATTTATCAATTCAGGACGGGTTGCTTTTCTGAGATATCATCCAATATGGAATAAAATTGTAATATGGATTGCAAAGCCAAACCAAAACAATAACAGCGGAGAGAAAGGACAAAAGGGTCAAAAAGCAGATATACATGAATGTACTTGGTACCAAGTGAAGACTAACACGTCTAGATACATCACACACGAGACCCCAAGATACCTGAAAGTTGAAAAAAAAAAGAGGCACATTATGATTCCTAAATGAAGAGCAACTATAGATATGGAAATGCAAGCAAAAACAAAACAAAAAAATTATAAGGGGTAATTTGGCCTAATATACATAGCTTCATTTTCATCACAATTCCCTTGTTATAGAAATTTGATAGGATTAATCTTTGCAATGTAAGCACTTCAGTGGTAGAATAGTTTTTCAATTTTTCGTTTTTAAAAAAGCTTTTTACATGCCTATTCTCGAATCTAAGGATATTATCCTATAATTAACATACTCAGCAATATTGGAATTAAAAGCAAAAGCAAACTTGAACAGGAACAAAATAAAAGATATCACGAGTGCATGTTTAATTTGCTATCGATGACTTCCATAAAACTACAAAGTCGTCGGCTTTGAAAAGTATCATAAAAATGCTATTAGTAGTGCTGATTCATTGATAACCCTTTAGTATGATGAGATGAGTTTGCGAAGAAAAAAAAGGAAAGAAATATTTAAGTAACCAATCAGTGACAACATAATGCAATCTCCAAAGTGGTAACCACGATTAGTAGGACAAAAGTACCTTGGAAGATTATGACAAAGCAGAAGAGTGTGGTGATGACCAGCGCAATAAGGTTAGCATTTGACGATGATGCTTTACCTGCTCTCCTTTTCTTTATTTCCTTCCTTCTTTCAATCCTTGCACGCCTCAATCTTGCAAGCTCATAAATTTCTCTGACCAACTTCATATCTGCTACATCCAATGACGGACTATTAGGAGGACGAGGCGGTTTGGGAGGCTTCTTAAAGCTCCTAATTCTCCTTTTCTCTTTTGCCATTTTCATCTCCACCATACCCGCTGTCTTCCCCTCCACGTCACCAGACTGTAAAACATTGTTGCTCGAACCCAACCCATCAATATCCCTCCCTGATCCGCCAAAACCATTACATCCACTCCTCGGACTACCCAACATTTTCTTTGCATTCTTACCAACCACATCCAAATCTTCAATTCCATCATCTTCGCTTGTTTTCTCACCACTTTCCAAATCAACCATTGAATCACTTTCCTCTGAATAACCATGATCCATTACATAAACAGTTCCTTTCACTTTCCCTCCAACTGTCTAATCTCAATAACCCAAATGTTTACACCAAATCAGTCCTTTTTAACATTAAAAATCAAAACTTTCACAAGAAGATGGGAAAAACCGCAACCTTTTCAGCTAATCCAATACTGCGATCAAATAAAAGCCCATAATTCAAGAGCTCATGATCTTGCAACCAATAAAAAAAAATGGAAGTTATACCCAGGAAAAAAATCAAAAAAAACTTGAATAAAATTACTAAACACATATATATTAAAAAAAATACAAAACAACCACATTGTAAGAACCGGAAGGCTCCGTTTGGTCGCAGAGAAAATGTAAAAAATAACTTCGGGATTGGACGAGGAAATAAAGAGCCGTACTTATTACATGAGCCATAAACGGTTAAATTGAATTAGCTAGCATGGGTTTTTTCATTTTGAGGTTAGGTCAACAAGCAAACGAAAAAAGGACTCATAAGATTAAAATTTCCTCGGTAATGTTTTTCGTTGGTTTTCTCCGCAACCAAACAAAATGTGAAATCAGAAGCAAAAAAATAAAGAGACAACGATCATCGTCGATTCGTAGAACGTACCGTTTGTTGTTAGGAAGAAATGAAACGCAAGGGATAGAAATGGACAGATTATATCCGGAAGTATTGGCCAACAGTGACAAAGTTTCTCTGGTTAATATTTTTACCATTTCGGAGTATGTCTGAAAATTTTCCTACAAAATAGTGTTCAGCTTCTTCGAGCCGCGCAAACGTTAAAAAAACATTAACATAATAGTAAAAGTTTAAAATGTTGATCATCATCCAAAGCTAGTGGTAGTGGTAGGCCCGCTGGTAGCAAACGTTTTAAAATCTTAATTAAATAATTTAGATTTAGATAATGATACTCTTATATTTTATTATTATTATTTTATTACCTAATTTTTTTATTTTAATTTAAATTAAAAATCTGAAAATATGAATTTTTTATGTAATTTAAAAAAAATAAATTCAATCAATCAATATAATTATATAAATCTTAGGCTTCTAACTTTCTCCATAAATAGAACATTCTAATAATTTCATATGATCATTACCATTTTTTCATAGGGTGGTGATAGTGTGTCATCTAATTTTGACCATTGAATGTGTCTATTAGTATAAATTTTATTTTATTTTTTTCTTTTTTTCTTTTTTATAATTTTTTAACATATTTAAATATTTTTAAAAATAAAAAAAATATACCAATACATTAAAAATCATTGTCTTACTTATTAATTAAATAAAAAAATTTAAATATATAAATGGCCAAAATGAAAGCGCAAACTCATAAAACATGCTAGTATTTTCCTTTTTCATATCTTATTAGTGCGTTGTTAACCCTATAAAAATGTCTTTAACACGAAGGCTGGTAAATCGCTCTAAAATTTAAAGACATAAATAAAAAGAAAATAGACACAAAAAATAGAGAAATATTTTAAATATAAAGGAATTATATAAAAATGAATTCATAAATTGACATAATTTGATGCAATATGTCAAATTGTAAAATTATTTTTAATATAAAATAAATCTGACGAGTCATATAAATTCATATTAATTTATAAATTTATTTATATATAAATATGTAACAATTGATCAAAAAGTTATAATTGAAAAGAATTTTATTATTTACAAGCTTCATATACTATATATTATACAATTTTTTATTTTTTTAAATTATTTAGTTTTATTCTTTTTAAAATAATTAAATTTTTCTATTAATTATTCATATATTATATATTTGAGAAGATAAAAAAATAATAAGAAGAATGATATAGTGTATTAGAGACTTGGGTTCTACTTAACCACTGAGAATTTTCAGATAAAAATTTTGAATTTTAAAATTAAATATTAAAATATTATATTTTAATATTATTATTATATTAGGATTTAAAAAAGTTAAGAAAAAATTAAATTATTTATTATATTTTATATGAAAATTTGAAAAAATTTATAATAATAAAATAAAAAATTTATATTTAAAATAAAAATTTCTTAGGAGCAAACGCGACGTTAGAGTTATAAATAGAAGTTTTCTAATTGACGCTAGGGAACCGAAACTATCCAGACAAGAAAGAATCAGGTGTCATTTTCGAGGCCACAGAGCAACCACGTACGTGTTTGATAGAGCAACCACGTACGTGTTTGATCTTTGGGTCAAACTTTATGTTTGTCACAAGACAGACTGACAAAGGAAATAATTAATATTATTATTTACACACAAAAATTAAAAAAATTATTAAAAAAAAAAAACCTAATTTTAGAGAGGAGATTGGGGAGATAATGAATGGTGCCGTGCCTGCCACGTGGGGTGCATTCAATTATTTAATTTAATTTATGGCACCACATGACCACCACGCACAATGTTGTCAATCGGTGAGACTACCTGTCCAAAAGCCTGATTCGACACGCATTTCTTGTCTCTAACTCTATCAGGGGGGCCAGCCCAAAACGTTGGTATGTGACCTTTCACTTCTGGGGCGGTTGTCCTTGGACTTTGTCACTTGGATAACTCAAAACTTCTCTCTCTCTCGTTGTCGTTTTGTGCCTTTGGATGCAACTTGGGTGTCAAATTGATGGTCAAAATACACATGTAATCTGAGTGTTTTCCAAAAGTAATCACGTCAAGTGGTTAAATACGACTTATCCCCAAACCTAAGCCTAGCTAGGCCTTAAACCCTCAATGTACTTAATATAGAATCCCCAAGTTTCTGATGATAAAAGTACTCCGATGATTATGTTTATTGTATATATTATTGGGAGAGGACTAATTCCCAATTTTCACAAATAAAATTGAGAATATTGCAGAAAATATATATATATATATAAATTTATGCGTGGACTTGATAAAAATAGTGACACGCCATTCGGTGTAAAAGCAATGATGGTACCATGTGGTGACAATTTGTCAGCTTCAAAATTATACTCAGAAGTTGACATGTGGCCCACAGGACTAGCCCTCGTGTCGGAATTCAGTCGGAAAAGTGGGTGTAAAAACAAACCATTTTTGAGACCCCCCTTCATCCCAATTTTGGAGGTTTATAAACTTAAAAGATCAGAAGGAAGCAAGTGGAAATGCATGCTTGTGGTGTCCTCATAATAGAATAATTTAAAAGAACACAAATTTAGGGTTAGTTTGGATTCTTAGATAAAATTAGATAATTTTATATAAAAATTGAATAAAATATTATTATTATTTTAAAATTAAAAAAAATTAAATTATTTATTATATTTTATATGAGATTTTAAAAAAATTATAATAATGAGATGAGATGAGATATTTTCTGAATCCAAACGAGGTCTTAAATTTGAATTTACAAGCAAACAATTAAAAGGAAGATTTAAAATATAATCAAGAATGGAGGAAAATCAATATGCTTGGAATTAAATGTGTCATGCATGGGTATATTTATAGCTAGAAGCTCCAAAAACAATGTGCCATGCATTCATGCATTAGAGAATTGAAGGGAGAGACATAAATGATCAATTACCACATCCACGTGAGGCTTTTAATTAATGGTTCACCTAATATTCAGAAATTTTTTTATGCTGTTTTCAACAAGTAGCTAGCTAGCTATACAGGTATATACACTAATTTCCTCACAACATAAATGCACTTGAATATGCTATATGTCAATATTAATTGTCACGCATGCATGGCTCATGAAAAGTCATAGTGCTAAATATCGTACCTTAGTTACTTGTCCTAGCTAGCTCAAATTAACGTATTAGCTATATATATATATAGAGAGAGAGAGAGAGAGAGAGAGAGAGAGATGGATGCATGTGAAAGCCACCCAACCCTACAAACTTATAAAGTCATAAGGATTTTAATTCCTACTCTACTACAGGAGCTATCAGTTATTCAAACGAGAGAGAGAGAGAGAGAGAGAGAGAGAGAGAGTGTGTGTGTTTGTTAAATGAAATGAAGAAAAGGCACATGGATGCATGTGAGTTATTATGGTGCATAAAGATCAAAGGGAAGAAATGAAGAAAAGCAATTAAGCAACACAGACATGAATGACTAATGAGGTTTTCTGGACAGACAAAAGCATTCAATAAAAACAACACATGCATTTAATTTTTCATGTGGTCCTAATTAATTTCGATTCACTCAGCCTAGCTCGCTCTCATTTCCGGTCTTGATCCAAAAACTGACAGCTAGACAGTCTCTGTTCGATCGCCCTAAAAGCTTGGAAAAATAAATTAGTATCCCATCCTGTCGTCCTTGAGTCTCGGCGCGCCTCCTCACCGTTTTTCACTCTACGATGGCTGGGCAGCTTTCATGCCCCTCCGGCGGGAAGTTTTATCCATGCATGAAATAATGTCTAACATATATATTAATATCTTTTACTAAAATTATAATTATTTCCATAAATTTTATATATTAATATTTTAGACATCAAAACTTCGGGTTTTCAAAAAAGTTTTTTTTTTTTTCTTTTTAAATTATTGTTTGGAGCTAAAGAAATTTTAGTTTCTAGATAGAGGGTCGAGGGGGCCATCGCCCTGTCTGGCCTCCACGTGATTCCACGGCTGGTCCCCAAAATGCCTTGTCCTTGACCACAATGTTTGTTCTCGGAACAATGTAGATGAATGCACATTGTGTAAAAGGAAAAACAAAATCGTAATATTCTTATAATTAATGACTCACTCAAGATTTTTCATACTCACATGCAAGCCATTGCTTGGAAGAGGGGTGGGGTTGAGGGTCGTCAGAGCAGTACTTGAGATTGTAGGGCATGCATGCATGTTCAGGCACATGAGGTGGTGAGTCAGCTTGTCCTCGTTAACAAATATGTAATGTTAGATACAGTCGTGGAATCTGTAAGTACTATACAATTCTTTTAAAAATGTGGGATCTATTATTTAATTTTTTTTTTCATGTAATATTCAAAAAGATTACGTAATGCTTATGCATTATACGATTACAAATATCATTTTTGTTTCCAAATTTACTAAAGAAGATTTGATTACTCTCAATTCTCACCTCTCACCTTCATGACTTCCTTCCCAGCCTTTTCTCGCATTAAAAAACCAAAAAAGGAAAATACTAAAATTCTAGAAAATATATATATATATATACACATATATAAATGAGTGTTACAAAATACTATAATTTGTATTCTTAAAATGTTATGTTTTAAAAAGGTGCATCTTAACTACGGTAAGTTATAACATATAGCATGTTGCTATAATTTTTCGTATGGTCAAATCGTACGTGGAGGTGCTCCTTCTTTAAAACAAGAATGTGGTCCTGTTTTGGAAGACACTTCAATGACTAAATCAACCAATTATGTACATGAAGAAAAATTTTTAAACCAGATATAGAGATGTAGAATGATTCAATTACCTCATTTTAAGAAGAGTATACATTTTAATAGGATTTCTAGAGTTTGTAGATATTTTTCAAGTGTCCAGCTTGAAGCCATTTAGGTCCGGTTTAGATGCTTAGATAAGATGATACAAACTATTTCATATGAGCTGTACTTCATCTTTCATCTGTCTGTCCAAACAGAAGAATACAAAATTTTATCCCATCTCTTATTTTTCAACTATAGCTACAGTAATACTATAGGCCTACAAAACTAATACTACAGTTGATCTACTACAAAGTTTCATCTGCTGCTACAGTGTTGCTACAGTGTTACTACAGTAATGACAACTACCATATTTTTAATTTATATAATTATCTATTATAATTTTTTATTTTATTAAAATATTATAAAATATAGTATAATAAATAGGTCATAATTAAAATAATTTCGTTTAACAAAAAATTGCGTTCATATTTGAGAATATTGAAATAATCACGACCAACTATAAAAAATATATTTTGAAAAAGTTAAAATATTTACAAGTTTTTAAATTAATAATAGATATTACTTATTTTTAATATATTCATAATATTTTTCACCCAATAATTTTAAATAATTAGTGGGATCCATCACTTTATAAAATTTTTAAACAATTAAAAATATCTCGTCTCATGTGTGAGACTAACATTATTCCTTTGAAAATAGCCCGAAAATACAATTCTTACATCAATATCTTGAGGAGATCATATTTGTTTGCCAAAAGACAGATTTGTCCCCCAAATCTTTGTTACCTCCCAAATAGGGAAATGAACAAAAATGGACATTTGAAGTTGAAAGCAAATATGTACATGCATGGTAACTGACTTTGTTAGGGAGAAATTGACAATGAATTCTTTATCTTTATATGTAAAATTATATATTTTGAAGATTGATTTTGAATATAAAGAAAAATTTCTATATTAGATTATGTATTTTTTGATCAAATAATAATAAAATAATAAAGATGTTGAACCCAAGGTTTCAAGTTTCATGTGATTATAAATCTACACATGAATTTTGATGATAACAAATAAATTCAAAGAATAAAGGAGTTTCAAACTCAAGTTGTCCACACAATGGAGTCAAACACATCAAAGAACCAAGCATGAACAATAAAGAAACAAGTTCGCATTAAAGTCATAGAGTAATGTTGTAAATCTCTTAAAATTTAAAATTAGGATTAATGTTCAAAATTAATATTTTATCATAAAGCATTAAAATACATTTTCCACATGTGCATGAATTTTTTTGAAAATTAAATTTGAAAATTTTGAAAGATAATTGATTGTCATCTTTTACATGTGCATGCCTTGATTAAAGGGTTAAATTTTGAAAATATTAAAGATGATTGATTGTCATCTTTCACATGTGCATGTTTTATTTGAATATTTTCAAAAGTGATTGATGCTTTTTTAGACTTATACAAAATGTAGATGATTTTGTTTGAATTTTTTGAAAAGTAAAGTGTACTCCTTTTGTCATATACAAAAAGTAAAAGATTAGGTTTGAAGTTTTTGAAAAAGAAAGTGTGCTCCTTTTGTCATATGCAAAAAGTAAAAGATTAAATTTGAATTTTTGAAAATGAAAGTGTGCTCCTTTTGTCATATGCCAAAAGTAAAAGATTATGTTTGATTTTTTTGAAAAAGTGAATGATGTTGTCTTTGACATGTGAATCTTTTTAAATTTGAATATGAAGTCTCATATGCCTATAAATAGATCATTTGAGAGTTTCACATTTACAATACCAAGAACATACAACATTCATTCAAAGCTTTCATTCTCTCTTCTCTAAGCATTGAGCCTTAATCCTTGTTCATTTTGAGAGATATAGTTTGCGCTGTATTGTTCTTATTTCATTCATTGATGAGTATTTTCTGATAACCTACCCATTATCAGTTCTTGTATTAGAAAAAGGGTATGTATAACCCTTATGCGTGTAGAAAGTATTCTACACGGGGAATAGTTGAATCACCACGTGTAAGGTGATTGCAAGTGTAGAGTGTGTTCTACATGGATCCTTTGTAGCGATGTTGTTCAAAGGTGTAATAGGTTTCTATCTCTACCTGAAAGATGTTGAATAGTGAATTTGAGAATTCTCAAGGGGTAGCTTGAGGCGAGGACATAGGCAGTGGAGCCGAATCTCGTTAACATACTGAGTTTGCTTCTCTCTTACCCTTACTCTTTTACCATTACTATTTATATTTATTGTTATTTCATATTTTGTTTATATTTTATATTATATATTTGATTTATAATTGTTATTTTTTTAATACAACTCAATTCACTCCCCTCTTGTGTTAGTCATCTGGGCAACAAAAGAGAGAAGAGAAAAGAAAAAGAGAGAGAGAAAAGAGAGAGTTGGGAAGAGAGAGAAAAAATAATAAAATAATATTTGAAGAAGAAAAATGATATCTTTAAATATGAATAATCACTGTTTATAGTTATTTAAAATTATAAAAATAGATAAACTAATGTAAGTGATTTTAAGGCAAGTTTATTCAAATTTGAAAATAAAAATAAAGATGAGTAAACTATTACTAATACTCTTTTATAATGGTTCAAACAATAATCATTAAAATATATTTAAAATAATAGATACTTTCATACTAATTGATCAACTTTGACATCAATAACATGTTTAATTTTTAATTAGATTTTCCCAAAGAAAGGATTGTGTTTAATACCTTGTTCTTATCTTAAAAAATCACTATAATTATAAAGTAATTTTATAAAAATAAATTTATTAAAATTATTTCTTATAAAATTATTTTGTGACTAAAGTATTTTTTTAATTTTATAATATTATTTAGATTTGACAATTGACCTTTATGATTTGGGATTTTCAAACGAAAATCCAAAGAAAAAGAAAACAGAAATACTGCTTATTATCTAAAATTCAATCAAGCTCCATCATTCATGGTGATGTGTGTGGTACCACATGATATATGATACATCACCATGTGTAATTAGAGATGACAGATAGAATTTTTTAAGAGTTTAAAATGAAGAAGAGTATCAGACCAAAAAATTAAAAAAAGGCTCATCAGCAGGCGATATCTGTTCGAAGAGAACCAAATTGGGTAGCATCTCCAATTCAATCAGACAAAGAATAAACTAAGATGGTGGAGATCGAGGAAGGCAGAGACGGCAATGTACACTGTAAAATACATGACTATATTAATCCATAAAACAATATTTAAATGGGAAAAAAATTCAAAAAAGAACACCTGGCCTATGTAAAGCCAAGGTCTTACGAGTTGGAGGTCGAGCCGAGCCGATCGACCGGTGGACCGGTGACGAGCTCGGTCAGAGCAGTCATGGCTCGGACCTGCATCTCCAAAGCTGCAATGTAATCGGTGGCTTCTTCCAGAAGGTTCGGGAATGAGACCTTCCGGCAACCGGGAACCAAACGGCTCAGAAGCCCTGCTTTTCTTTGCAGAGTCGGTGAAAATCTCTTCTTCTCCAGCCTCTTCGGCCGGCTACAGCCGGTCACCTTCGCCCTCTTATGCTTCATGTTGTTGGCGAGTCTCAACCTGAGTTGGCTAGCCAGAATCGCCCGGCTCCACCGAGTCCTACCCTTGGCAGCGACGGCCAGGACCCGGTCCGCAGCTTCCCGTATTTCACGGAAGCTGGATACCTTATCCGCTGTCGAGGGATTCCGGCGGACAAGCCGGAGAGCATCGACAAGCTTGGTGGAGTAGATCCTCTGCTCAGATTCGGATCTCCAGCTGGTTTCGGATCTCGAATTCGGATCTCTCAGCTCGTACCCGGTTTTCCACAGCTTCTTCCGCTTCGACTCTTCTTCAAATTTTAAGTAGGAGATCAAAGACGCCATGGAAAGCAATCCAACAGCAACCTTCGATGGATCACCAAATTAAAAACGAGAAAATATGACTTTAGAAACAAACTTCAAGAACCTGCCTTGCAATGTATGTATATATGTATGAATAATATAATACCTTCGAGGAGGAAGACCGCAACGAGGAGAATGAATGAATATCAAGGTTGTGTGAGAGTGAGAGGAAAATACGTAGTTTTGGAGATTTTAGCTCGAGAGAGAGAGAGATGGGCAGGAGTGGAGGGGGAGGGGAGACTTTATAGAGCAATCACGGGGAGGGGAGGGTAGCCACGCGGACTCGCTCTTTAATCACATGGCCTTTTGGCCCGTTGAAGAATTTTGATTTAAGAAATGGAATTAAGAAAATTAGTTGTTTTTTAGGAACGAATTATTTGGTGGAATAATATATTTTTGGCCCTTTTATTTATTTTTCACTTTAACAATAACTATTAGTGAAAATAAAAAGAGAGTTACCAAATTTATGATATGGTTAAGTTTGGATAACTTAATGATATTCAGGATTGTTTAGATTTAAAAATGAGACGAGATGATTTTATATGAAATATGAAAATTAAATAAAATATTATTCAAATATTATTATTACTTTAAAATTTAAAATTTTTTTAATTATTTATTATATTTTATATAAAAATTTTAAAAAATTATAATTATGAAATGCGATAAAATAAAATACTTTTAAATCCAAACAGGAGCTCAATATGTATAGCTAATGGCGTGTGAACTTCGATTCTAATAATTGTTGGTTAGAAAACAAAAGAGAGCAATAATAATTATATATATATATATATATGATGTTGTCTACAACCCTTTATACAAATGTGTTTTAAATAAAAAATATTTTTATAAAATAATTTATAAAAATAACATCACTTTACATAAATACTCTTATTTTAAAATATAGTTATATAAAATATTGTAAAAAGTGTTATGCGTATATTATTGATATTTTTAATCATGAAATATTAAGAACTTGGACTACTTAATTTGCTTAACAATGAAGTTTTATCAATTAATAGTGATAGACTATTACACTAGGCTAGGTAGTAAAGATCAAAAGATACCACCTCACATTGTTATTTGGTTGAGAGTGCCTTAGCCATGAGCAAGCTCAATCTTTTCATTTTTATTTTTGAATTTTTATAATCATAAAGTTCATTTTATTCCTATATAATAAATATAATATTGACATAACTATTCGACAATCTTTATGTAATTTTTCTTAGTAATGCACAAAAAGACAAGTAGCGATCCACTTGAAGCATAATCCTCCACACATTTTGCTTATGGTGAATGTGGTCTTGAAGGTGGAATGTTAGTTCAATCATATCATCTTGAACACAAAGTTAAGCAAAAATAAATAAATAAAAATTGTGACAATAATAAAAATCAACAAAAACGGCTAAAATATGAAGGGACTTGTGAAGTGTTTGGTGATGATAAATGTTTTAAGTTGTACGTCACCCGCCAAGTGAAACATTATTAGTTGTGATCTTGTCTCAACACAACATCAAAAGAAGAAACAACATTTTAGTGTACTTGCCAATTGGAGATTTGGGAGAAGTGAAAATCTTAGATTTTTGCTCCTCAAGTGGTTTAAGGCTCCGTTTGAGTAGTGAAGTGATTTTTATAAATTTTTTATTACTATTCATAAATTATCTGAGATCATCTCACTATCCAAACATAATATTTAACTTTTCACCTAATAACCTCATTGAAAATGACCGATCAAAGAGTGTCATTCTCATCGAATCGGTCAAGATCGAGTAGTACAATTGGGAAATAACAGTCAATGGTACATTATTTTAGGTATGGTCTGCCTCATTAGATACTTGTAAGGCCATGCAATAAAAAGCATATACACAAAAGAATGAGCATGTCTATTACTTATGAATTTATTTGGAATATTATTGGATAAAACAATAAATAAAAGTTGGGGGAGGCTCTTAATTTGAGCTGGTTGATGACGTGGAAATAGGTTATTGGATAATAAAGTATGTGTTGGCTTTTAGGCCAATGGGATTGATTTTGTCTTATAGCAGAGCAATGATTAGTGGGTGATTCACCGAATAAATAGAAAAGGGCAAGCATCATGTGGATGTTTTCATGGCACTTTATATCATCTGGGCCTTTATTATGTTTGTTTTTTCCATTGGAGTCTTTGGACTCAACCCCACTTTATAGAAAAAAAAAATTAAAAAAAAAAGTGTAGTATGTGGTGTATGAGCTTATGTTTAGAATTTTTCTTAAATAAATGAACATACTTTTTTGGTGTCATAGCCAATTGGCACAAAACCCTAGAGAGCTTGGCTCCTTGAGTGAGACTGACGTTTGGATCATAAGTTATCTTCAATTTATTTTGTTTAATTGTTATAATTTTTTAAAATTTTAATACAAAATATAATAAATAATTTAATTTTTTTCAAATATTAAAATAATAATAATATTAAAAAATAATATTCTAATAATATTTTATTCAACTTTCATCTCAACTCAACATCCGAACAGGCTTAAAGTCACATACAGTCGACGCATGTCGCAGATGGTCAATCCATTCTTCAGAAGAAATATTACTTGCCCAAAGAAAAGGGAAAGTTAGTGCAAGGCTTCAAAATGCAGAAGTTTTAAAATTTTAACTTGAGCATGTAAGTAAGGAAATGAATTTACTTCCTAGAGATGTT
Organism: Carya illinoinensis; assembly: GCF_018687715.1. NCBI lineage: Eukaryota > Viridiplantae > Streptophyta > Magnoliopsida > Fagales > Juglandaceae > Carya > Carya illinoinensis. The sequence goes on from NC_056759.1 coordinate 33,448,893, forward strand.
AAACAAATGCAGTTCCCTTTTCTCTCATGGTCATGAATTTTCTACTCTGAATTTTGGATTGTTATGTTGGAGTAGAACATGAGCTATATATAGTTGCAGATTCTGAAGTTATCCAAGTCAGAAAGTACGTACTCGTAAAATATAGAAATGAAGACGTCCTCTTTTGTGAGAAATTTGGCCTCCATCACAATGATTGGCTGCATAATTCTAATGGATAAAGTTCATACTTCTCCCTTCTCTTAACCGCGCGCTCTCCATGGAAAAGCCAGTACTTAGGTTCTACTGGTTTGCCATTTTCTCTCCTTCCACTAACGAATAACTTATGAATGCTTGAATTTGACATATAAACCGTCTAATTTGCATAATATATATAAGTTGTTGTTGACTCTCTCATCATGCAGTGGAGTTATATCCAAGAATGAAGCAAACAGGTTAGTCGTGCCACTCATGTAACATGCCTGGTGTTGGTTTTCAGGTATTAAAGATTCCATCATCTTCTTCTATTCGTCTGTCCTTACAGATTCATGCTCCTGCATATCTCAATTCACACCACTTGGTCGCTGTAGAACTTCCAACAAAATCTTACATCCAGACATCCTTTTGGACAAAGTCATTATATTATTCAAATGCTGCTATAACAAAGAGGACTGAGTAATGAAACCTGCATTAATAATATATATCTCTTTTGGTTTTAGAAATCCATTCTGCTGTACCGTTTTAGATGTTATCCATTGAACCCCATTATTCTAAAACTCCATTTTCCTCAATTTCCTTTACGTATAGAGCCAAAGTACATATTTTACATGTTATATCATCACTTATCCCAAAAGTTTAAGCCAATAAAAAAATGTAGATTTTATTATTTGTTTAATATCTTAATAGTACTCTCCTTCACGTGTGGGTTAGACTCTCCTTAAATGGGTGATCTAATACGTATAATATTTAATTAAATGAGATAGAGTGTAGAGTCAGAATTAGAAGTCAGGATCTCTACTATGATATCATATAAAATTACCACTAGTCTCAAAAGTTTAAACCGATGAGAAGAGATAAATTTTATTATTATTTTTATATCTTGACATTACAATTATTTTCTCTTGTGGCGTATAGCAAGGCATGGTGGGTGATAAAACTGAACTAACTGGTACTGTATGTGAGTGGCTATTGAAGGAAATTAGTATTTCTTTTTCCAATGGTGGAGACATGGGCCTTTTCCAAATTGTTCGTTATCCACTTGTTTTTTCTTCTTCTTTACCCTGTAATAGATTAGTGTGATTTTGTGTTAGCGGGCAGCTCAATGGGTTGGGTCCTTTTTGGATTGAAGTTTAAAACAGAGACCAAAAGGCCCAAACATCCCAAATCTTAACGACCTTATAATTCTGTCATCCTTCAATCACCATTGCATCATGCTGTCTGTGGCAATACACAGTGAATTAATGAAAACTACAGTATCCTACATGAATTACAGCCACTACTTGCCTGCTATCTGAACCCTATAATGGCAACATAATCAAACTATAGTATATTAATAACACCATCTAAACCTCACATCATACCATTCTCAGGAAGTTTCATTGTCATATTTACTGTTGCATGTTTACTACTTTAGGACCACTATCGAGTGGTACAAGCACACCAGTCATCCCAGTAGAACTTTTCTACCATTAGTCCCTACATTCAGAGTCTTACCGTATAAGCACTCATCATGCTTAATATCCATGAATCAAACACATTTCTTTTATAAAATTATCTTCCATCAAACAGCAGCTACCAGAGAATAAAGAATACAAGGTATTCCAATATGCATGCTCGCCCTTGTTAATTTGGTTCATAGCATTCATCGATCATATATATTATATATATCTTGTTATAAGATACTATTCTGAGTATTGGTTTTTAAGTGCAGGTTAATCATCATGAAGACAGTACGTGTAGTTCTAATTGCCACTGGTTTTCTGCTCCTATGTGCACTCCAAGGTGATGCCAAAAGGTTTATCTTGGAGGATGTGACCAGAGGAGAAGAAGCTGGAGTAGCAATCAACAATGGCAGCAATTCAGCAACAGGTAATTCAGAACCACCAACTGTTGTTGAGGCCAATTCAATTGATAACAAGAGCATCAACGATTCCAAGCAAGATAACAGCAACAGCATGGATGAGAAGAACGATAGTTATCATAATGCTTCGGGATCATCAACTGAGAGTCACCATATTTATGTAACTGACCGTCCGCCTAAAAAGAACTCGTGAACTTTCTTTCTGTGAGGAAGAAGGTGTCAAGAGTACTCGTTCGTATGTAAACTACAGTAATAAAAATAAAGACATTACCGTGGACAATGGTCTTCCACGTACAGTACTGTTTATAAAAAAAGTAAATCTCTTTAATGATATGTAATTCATGTGACCAGTGTGTCAAATTGTCATGTACTCATGGCTAGTGCATGTGTGGTTTGATGTATTATACCATCTATGAATGATCATGGCTAAAGCAAATTTAAGATTATATGTATGTATGCATGCATTTATTTTTATTTATCTTTATAAGTAATGCTACGTATAATCATAAAATACGCAAGCATCATACAGTCGCTTTGAAAAATAGTAAGGTTTATTGTTAAAAATTTAATTTCTTTTAATATGGGTCACGTATTTATTTACTTTTTTCAAAATAATTAGACGGCACTTACGCACTCACAACTACAACTATCATTTCTCTCTCTTTATTATCTGATCGAGTAACATCCAGTTCCACACATAATTTAAAGTGATTGGGATGAAATAGGTTTACTTTCATTTTCTTTTGGCATCTATATATTTTCTCTTACCCCCCTTCCTCTTCACAATACTAAAAGAAAGGAAAAGAATTATGCAAGCTACAATTTTCTTGTATGGATGCCAAACAAAACTTGGGATGGTGTATTTTCAATGAGTTTTGCTATAAATCAGCTACTATTCATATCACACACACTACACTTTTAACTTTTCATAGGATATGATAATGTTTTTCATAGAGTGTATAGATGTTTTTCATTAGGTGTGAGATGTGGATGGTAAATAGTGACTGATGAGAAGACTTATTCTTTTTCAAGAGATATATTTATAGCCCGAACGGAATTCCTAATAAAAATGAAAAATTCTATTTAATATATTTTTAATATTTTATAATATGATATTAAATGATTAGCTTACAAGTAAAACATTATAAACTAGTAATCTTTAATTATTAGATATTATATCATGAATTGGTCATGAGAGAATGAAAGTCGTAAAAAAGATGGGTGGGTAACAATCTATATGATAGAATGCTCGTTCGAACAAAGTTTTCAGAGTGTGAAATGTAATTTTCCTTAAAAGGTATTATTTATATGATTTGAATTATCTAGACATATAACATTGATGCCTCGTTTGGATATAGAAATGATTTTATCTCAAATCATTTTATTATTATAATTTTTTAAAATTTTTACATAAAATATAATAAACAATTTAATATTTTCAAATCTCAAAATAATAATTTTATTAAAAAAATATTTTAATAATATTTTATTCAACTTTTAAATTTTATTTAAAATTATCTTATTTTATCTCACTGTCAAAACTATACTTGAATGTGTTGAATTAACCCCTCTTGCTTCATTGAAACATATGGATAAGGAATTGTTTAGAAAATATTAATAACTAAAATTATTTTTTAAAAATATTTTTTGTTTATTATTATTATTTTTTTTACGAAAATCATAAAATAAGAGAAAGAGATTAAGTTTAAAAAAAAAAAAAAAAATCAATGCAGGGAGGCAGGCAGACAGACAGACACTGGTACCATAAGCCTAAAAACTCTCCCGTGTTTCTCGCGTGTACTCTACCCCTCTGTCTCTCTTTTTACAATATCCATTGATTCCATTCCCAATTCCCAAACAAATCCACACTATTTCTTTTAGCGTTTTCCCAATCTAATCTCCGCATAATATATATTTCCACAAACGCGTAGGATTCAGGAAAATTATTTTATCCATAAAAAATAATGTAAAAATAAATCTATAAATTGATAATTATAATAAGTTATTATAAATTAAATTATTTTTATTATAAATTAAATTTAATAATTCACATTAAATCACGTAAGCTTATGAGTTTATTTTTATGTGCTCTCTTTATATATATTGTACTTCTCATGTCAAAAATATTTTAGATATAAAAGATTACATAAAATTAAATATATAAATTGATATGATTTGATGTGATATATCAGATTATAAAAAATTATAAATACTGCAAAATCTAGAGATTTTTTCAATCCATGATTTGGATCAGGATCAAACTAGATCGTGGATCCAAAAAAAGGTGAGCAAATCTTAAATTTTAATAAAAAAATAATTATTTTACAGAGAAAGCACGATATTTATTCTTCCTAAAACTATATAATATTATTTTATGGATTTGGTGAGAACACAACCCCAAGGGTGGCAGTATAGCCACCGGGAGCTGGAGCTACCGTTAGTATGTTTTGTTTTTTTTAATATATGTATTTATTTAATATTTTTAAATATATATTTTTAAAAATTTATAATATTATTAAAAAATAATTTCTTAATCACAAAATTAAAAAAATAAAAATAAAAATTACCAGCGTAGCTCCCAGCCAGCGGTGGCTTTAGCATTATTCCAACGGTTTTTCTCAAAACTAAAGAATTTTACTCGCAACACAAAGCTCCACACTTCCCCGAAGAACCCTTGAGGAAAGTGACATTTCTAGATCCACATCAATAACCCACCTTGAAAATTGGGGCGTGAAAGAGAGATTGAGAGCAACTTGGCACGACCATCAATCCCAATGTCACGTTAACAAAGAAAGAAAGTGAGAAAACCATGTGACATTAAAAGCAACGTCACTCTCTAACTTGTACTGTCAAAAACCTCAAAACCCCATGCACCTTGGTCCTTCTTCATCATTTTCCACAACCCAATGCCCCCACACTCCCATCATTTTCAGCAAGACAAATATGAAAACGTAAAGAAACTACTCATAAACAACTCACAACAAAAAATAAAGGAAAAGAAATAAACAGTCCGTCTTTCTCCTACTTCATACACATGATTTTACATCATCGGTCAATGTTCTTCGAGCTTATCCAACCACGTAGTGTATGTTTCTAGTATAGAAGATTTTAATACGGAGAAAAACGTTCTTTTCACCCCGACCCTCTGTTGCTGTTGGTTGACAGTGATTTGGGACTTGAAAGCGCCCATCTTTTCATGTCCATTGACACTGATTGTTGATACATCACTCGGCTTGCTCATCTCCTCTTTTGTAGCTTTATTCCATTCTCTCATCTTCTATTTCTTTAACTTTTCTCAAGCACTGTGTTGAAGAAATACCAGACTTGTGCTGCTCAGAGAAGGAGCGTGTGTTTGATAATGGGGTCTTTGGGAGGTGAAACTGCGAAAAAGAAGGCAATGTGGCTCTATCCAAAGGTTTTGGGATCCAATCCGTCCGAGAGATGGGGGCATTCTGCTTGCTGTTCTCCTGGGGTTGTTTACGTGTTTGGGGTTTGTATAATTTATGAAGTACAAATGATTTTTCGCCTTTAATGCTCCAAGGATAGCTTTTTTCTTCTCTAATTGTGGTTTTTGAGGCTTCTCATGGTTTCACTTATTTGAAATGCTGCCTTAAAATGCAGAAATCGTTTCCTTTAGGCAGTTGTTCTGTTATAACCGGTAGCAATTTATTTATTTATTATTTTTTCCTTTTTGCGTTTATTTGATGTTATTTTCATTTGGATACTTGTACTCTCTTCTTTAGTTTTGAAACAAAGTTATCATTGGCTTAAGGTTACATACACTTTCTTCACTGGATACTGCTTCTTCCTAAATTTATCTTCTTTTGTGTCTTGTTGGAGAGTATTGACTTTATTTTCTTGGATTTTTGTTTCTCTAATTAGTAGGACAGTTAAGAGGTAGGATGGGCTTTCTTGAAATAGGGAATATTTTTTTCCATTTGCTTTTCTTTTATCCTTCCATTTCCTTTCATCTACTTGTTTCCCTTCTTCTTTAGTATCTTTTCCTGAAAATTTTGTAGTGCTTGCACATAAAATGAGATTAGTTGTGTTTCTGACAATTTTTCTGGTTCTGAGATAATAAGTAGTGCATAACAAAAGTTTGATGTTCTGGTTTGAAAATTTGATTCAGAGGATAAATACCAGTATTACACTTTTCCTATTGATGATACTCAAACACTTTAATTTCTTTCTAACTTTTCCTTCCCTCTTCCAATTTTTTCGAGAGAAGGAACGCTTTCTAAAAGATGTTTAGATGACAAGAGAGGTTTTACTCGCTGAATTACATGATTTCCTTAAATACACTACTATGATTTTTCTTTTGAGTTGACCAGTCTTTCCCAGAGAGTTCCTCTGGTGGTGTTTGTGTTTAGCACTAGCCAAAAATGGTTAGCGGTACCTATCAAAAGGATCCTGTGGTTCAAGCTTCTTCCACTCTAATGGGGTATGGTAATTTTTCTTACTGAAAAAAGCAGGGGTGGTGAGGGGTGGAAGGGAAGATATGGATGAAGCACTTCAGGTTTCAGCCTTCAGACTTTTGTCTTGAAGAATGTCTCTGTGTTGCTTTTTCTCTGATGTTCAATTTGATGCGCCCTCTGGGGGAGAAATATGTCCTCCACATTCAGCTATACTCTCCGGGATCATTTAAAATATAGAAAATCCATTATTTACTTGGCCTCTACGAGCTTAAACACCTTTATGTTTGACAAAGCAGAAATCAAGATTTCATGTTTCTGTCTGCAAGATATAATTTACTGAAATTGATGTTATCTGGCTATGTTAACTAACTACTATAGTTAGATCCTTTAGAACTACATGTTACTGTAATGCAATATTTGTTCCCATTGGTATCTCAAAATTGATCTCTTCTCTTTCACTGACTGTTTCAGGGATGTTGTGGGGGTTTGCATTTCAGTGACGTCCTTGCGCTGCATCTGGATTCAATGGTTTGGAACACTCTTGTAACCACGGGTCAAGGACCCGGCCCAAGAGACAGCCACAGTGCTGTTCTTGTGGGGCACAGGATGATAGTGTTTGGTGGTACAAATGGTTCTAAGAAGTTGAATGATCTTCATGTGTTAGATCTTAAATCCAAAGAGTGGATACAACCTGAATGTAGAGGGACTCCACCATCCGCCCGTGAAAGTCATACTGCCACGCTTATCGGAGATGATAAGATGGTTATATTTGGGGGTAGTGGAGAAGGAGAAGCAAACTACTTGAATGATTTACATGTTCTAGACCTCAAGACTATGAAATGGACTTCTCCTGAGGTGAAGGGTGACGTACCTGTTCCTAGGGATAGTCACGGTGCGGTTTCATTTGGTAACAAGCTTTTTGTTTATGGTGGGGACCGTGGTGATCGTTATCATGGTGATGTAGATATGCTTGATATGGAGACACTGACTTGGTTAAGGGTATGGGCATCCCCTCACTATTTCCTCATATTTTCAGCACTTCACTTATGGATGAATAGCTTTAAATTTCTACATGTTTTGGAAATATATATTGTTTGAAATACATGCAAGAATCCTCATGATTGCTTCATTTTTTTTACCCACCAGTTGGCAATTCAAGGATCCTCGCCAGGTGTTAGAGCAGGTCATGCTGCTGTGAACGTTGGGACAAAGGTAAGTCATGTTACTAACACGTCACAGCATATAGACGCTGCAAAGACTTGAGTTATTTCCATCTATTTTCACGTTGTTATGGAAGTGGGGCTCTACATTATCTGCAGTTAATTCCAAGATTTTCATTTATGGATGGTGATTACTCCACCTATTTTGTTGGATGATGGTTTTTGATTTTTCATTGTATTGGATAGATTAACACAGAGATTTGAAACCTCATCAGTTTCTGAAAAGACAGAAGTCCCTGTGCTCTTCATGATTTGCAGGTCTATGTCATTGGAGGGGTGGGAGACAAACATTATTACAATGATGTTTGGGTCCTAGATGTGAGTACTTGTTCATGGACTCAGCTTGACATATGTGGCCAGCAACCACAAGGACGCTTTTCTCATGCAGCCATTCTTACAAACTCAGACATTGCCATATATGGAGGGTAAGTTCTCACATCAAACTTTTTAGCTTATTGTTTATGCGTAGTATCCTCAAAATTGAGAGTCTCATTTGCAGGTGTGGGGAGGATGAGCGTCCTCTCAACGAGTTTTTAGTCTTGCAGCTTGGGGCAGAGCACCCCAATGGCCGATACAACATTTCGATGTGCAAAATTTTTGGAAACCATTGGAATCAAGAGAAGAGAAATTTTCAAAGAGAAGCAGAAAATAACGCGGTACAAAACTTTGCATGGATTTTCAAGATTTTATATCTCCTTTATAATACTTTTATTAAAATGGAGAATTATACTTTGGAGCAGAAAAATGCGCTCATCAGGAACAATATAGCATTAATAAAGAGAGCTCATGAACCAGAATCAGAGACAAAAGAATGTTTTGGCTTTAGTTCAGGTTCGTTTTGAAAATCAATATATCTTTGCCTCAGGTAGGCGTGGAGGTTTATGATAGATTTTCTTCATTATCATTTAGATATGTTGCATCCAAAGAGAAGAAGAACTGCCACTTCAAAGCCGTGGGAGGCTGAATTGGAACAAGAAGAGCATTCTCTTTCACTTTCTCAGCATTCGTCTTCCTCACAATCTGATCAAGAACAGGCCTCGCTTAAAAAATTGAATGATTCCATCTCAATCTCTCAAGGATTTCATTTGTTTAAGCAAATTCCAACCAATTACCAATCTAAGCTCAGAAATATAGCCCAAAGAACTCAACAGGATATTCAATTTCTAGGAGAACATCAAAACCAGCTAAAATTGGAACAATGTCTTCATGTTGTTCCTACAGACCAATATTCAGAAGTAGAGCAGACATCATTGGGAGGAAGGCCTGCTCAATCCCTCGTAAGAAATGGTTTTACCATGATCTCTTTTAACGCACTGTCAATTTTCACTGACTTGTTTTATGCCTATACCATTTCCATTTGATTATGCTATTGAATTTTACTTTTTACCCCTTAGATTGGTGCTGAGGTCCGAGGTAAAGTTGATGGAGCCTTCGATGCTGGTCTCCTGATGACAGCAACTATTGGTGGGAAAATTTTTAGAGGGGTATTGTTTGCACCGGTAAGTGTCGAAAACTTCAACTTCAAGTTCCAAATGGTAATCTTATGGAGAGTATCTGAGCTCTTTACGAGACTGAACTCATTAACCAGGCACCTGGAGTTGTCTCAAGAGGAACAATTCTTGCACAAGATCCTTCACCTATGTCAAGCCAGATTGCAGTTAATCAACCCTACCCGCAGAACATAAACCATTCGGGATCCTTCAAGTCGTTGCAGCAGGCAATGAAACATTCCACCCCAGATTCCGGTCACAGTTTCAAGCAAGCTCAAGTGGTTCGACAATATCCACTCATTAGAACTGCTCCGTCTTCAACCAAAGAGCTGAAGCTCAGAAGTGATCTCCAAGGTGTGGTTCTAACACTAGGAGGGCCTGGAAGTGGCCATGGCATATCATAAACACATCTGAATTCCGCATCAGGATGGACATTTGATCCTTGTAATTGAATAAATTTTGTAACTCGAATGTTGTCTCTTTCGTGTTTTTTTTTTTTTTTAATTTTTTGGTTTGATTAATTATTATTGGTTTTACTTTCTGGCTTTCGGAGTTAGGTAAGTTAGTTGGTCCCCTGTATCAACCATTGGCCTAGATGTTTGTTTCTTAGATGGTGTAATGTTTATAACCAAGACTTCCTTTCTAACGTTGTTAGCGTGCTTTGTTCAGTCTATAAGACTTTTCCTGTGTTCTTCTTTAAAGATAGGAGACGTTTGAATTACGGATTAAAGAAATTTACAACTTATTTTATAAAAATGCTTCCAATTTAACAAAATAACTTAATTTGTTTTTGTAGAAAGTTATATCTTTATATAAATAAAATGAAGTTATTTTCTCAAGACGTGTTTAGAGTTGATGTGTAGCTGCTATGGGGGAAAAAATCTTTAAAAATTATAAATGTCTAGTTGAGAATCTTAAAGTTACGATCAGAATAAGAAAGCAGTTGAGTTCATCTGAGTTAAGTTTAAATTTAAATTTAGTTCAACATCCAAATACATAACTTCAAAATCACTAAACATCATTAAACTTAAGATCTCTTTACACTTGGGATTCACAACTTTTTTTAACTCAATATCTTTTTATACGCAAGACCTATAACATTTTTTAACTTTTTAGAAATATATCTAACCTCATCTTAACTTTCAAACACATCTAAACTCATTTTAGATGGGTCCCATAAAATTTACTGTATTATCTTAACTTATTACTATTCATAAAGAATTCAATTTATTTAAGGTCGGCTTAATATCCAAATGCAACCAAAGTGTAATGCACGTGTTTGATTCCTATGCATGAAATGTGTCAAATTTCATTAAGTAAACAAATGCAAAAACTTGCAATAATGCCAAAAAAACATATTATACATACCTATAATATTTTGACACTAATCCATGCCAAAGTGAAATGTACAGTTTAGTAGTAGATCATTGAACAATCAAAATAGTCTGATGACCCATGCTTAATCAAGGGAAATAGTTTGAGAGCACATACTTCATAGATGTTTAGCCCAAATTTAATTCCAAGGCGAGCGACAATATTGAACACTCTACTTGTATTCCAAGCAAGCAAGAGTGCTCGTACTCTGAATGAGTTACAACATCCCCTGCCAGGGGTAGGCACTTCAGTCACCCTGAGTATGTGCTTGCCCCAGGCTAGTAGTATAAAGAGCATCAAGAAAATTAAAGTGCTTACTACCTAAACGAGTAATGTGGAGAAAGAAAGTGCTCACCCAGGCTAGTACCCCAACAAGAACGTGGAAAGGGATAGACCTAATGCAGTAGGTGAGCACCCCAAGAGCCAAGTTCGCCCCCAACAAGGTAAAGTGCTCGCTCGGAGGCGAACACCACGGGAGGCAAAACGCTCATACCCTGAGCAAGCTAAATGAGAGGCAAAAAGCTCCCCACCCCTATGGTCTCCTCCCCCCCTCCCCAACCTTGAGGGGTGAGCACAACCAAATGACAAACGCAAAAGATGTGAGTCACTAGACGGTGAGCACCTCGACAAAGTGCTTGGTACTTTGAAGGCAAAGAGTTTGTACCGTGGGAACAAAGTGCTTATAAAGAATGGGATTGACACAAAGGCTTGTCCAGTCCATGGGAAAAAATGTCGCCTTTGCCAACCCCAACACAATGAGCACCGAGCACTTTGATTGCAACATTGAGTTTGGTCACTAGGAGGTGAATGCTTGGGAGCTCAGCCCCCAAGCATATGTGCCCCATTTTTTAGCATGGTCAATTTAAGCTCTCAAGCATACGTGCTCCTTTCTCGAGCTTAGTAGATTCAAGCTCCCAAGCATGTGTGCTTCATTCTTGGGCACAGTCGGAGACCACCAACATGGTGATCATCCAACACTTTGATCAAAGCATGGTCTTCACAAGCCTAAGCGCTCGTCTTGCCTTTGCTTAGGGTTTGGTTCCCAAGCATGTGGGCTCACCTAAACCACAAGAACAAATGTCAACTTTGGCCAACCATAGCATGGCAAGCATCGAGCACTTTGATCATGACATTGAGTTTGGTTACCAAGAGGTGAATGCTTAGGAGCTCAACCTTGAGCATGCATGCTCCATTTCCGAGCATGGTAGCCAACCTCAGTATGGCGAGCACCTAGCACATGGTTGCCACTAGCCTAAGCACTCATCCTACCTTTGCTCGAGAGTTTGGTTCCCAAGCATGTGGGCTTGCGAGAATGTCGACTATGGCCAACTACAACATGGCAAGCATCAAGCACTTTGATCACAACATTGAGTTTGATTGCCAGGAGGTGAATGCTTGGGAGCTCATCCCTGAGCATGCATGCTCCCTTTTCGAGCATGGTACTCAATCCCAGTATGGCGAGCACCCAACGCATGGTCGCCTCAAGCCTAAGTGCTCATCCTGTTTTTGCTTGAGAGTTCAGTTCCCAAGCATGTGGGCTTGTTAGACTACGAGAACAAATGTTGACTTTGGCCAACCCCATTATGGCGAGCACTGTGCACTTGATCGCAACATTGAGTTTGGTCACTAGGAGGTGAATGGTCGGGAGCCTTGCCCCCGAGGACACATGCTCTGTTCTCGAGCATGGTCAATTTGACTTCTCAAACATGGTCAATTCAAACTCCCAAGCATGCATGCTCCTTTGGCGACCATGGTCACCAAACACACAGCTAACATCGAGCACTTTGATCACCAGTTTAGATACATAAAAGAAGCAGGAAGTGTATTTTAATCAACACAACTATAAGAAAAATATGAACTTTGAGATAAACTCATTCTATTATCACAAGTAAAGATAAATTTAATAAATTTCGATTGCTACTTTGAGCTAAACTCAATCTCTTATCACAAGCACTTTGAGCCCCATTTACTTATTTGTTTATTTTGCCATTAAATTTTGGTTGCTAATAGTGGAATCACATAAATTAAAATATATATTTCTTTTTTGTATTAATTAATACGATTTTCTCTTGTGATGTGTTTAATAAATAAACATAGCAAATTTCATTAATGACTAAACTAACACACGTGTTGATTTGATTCCCATGCTGCCACACACAACACGGATTTCATTCCACCCAAAGTACGAAGACTTTTGGATGGGTGACGACTGACGAGTGTGGGGACTCTCAGAAACAACTCCCGTGCATCGCGCGCGACGCTGTCGTTGTGTCCGAGAACAAAAGGAAGGACAAAAAGCGTCACTGTCAGCCGTCCGATCTGTCTTCCACGTCATCCACACCCGCGTGGGCATCCCAACCATTGATGTGAACTCTGTCTTTGGGACAACGAGAATCTCTTTCCTGACGTACTCTCTGACGTTTTTTTATCTTTTTGGGCCAGAGTGCCAGAAGCTCATTGGGTCGAGATGGGCTTTCTTTCTTTATAAAACCATTGAAAGTTGCATCTCTTTGTAGGCTGCGGTGGGTAAAGTGAAATAATTTCCTATTATTTGTTATTATTTATAAATTAGTTATTATATTTTTATTAATTTTTTTATTTTTTATTTATCATTTAAAATCACATCAAAGTTCTTTCAATTTGTCTTTTATTGTATTTTAGTTATTTTTTTAAATGTTAAGAAAATACATTTATTCAATAGTGATAACGTTTTTAAATATTTAAAAATAAAAAATAAAAATACACTAATGGCATTTTGAGGGACAAACTATTATTTTTATGAGTTTTATTACATACAAGCATAATTACGCTCTAATGAATGTACCAATACTGATTTATTCATACTTAAAATTTAAATTAACACTATTTTCAATAAAATTTACTTTTTGACCAATCACATTATATTAATGTACAGATTAGTACATAATTATACTTGCAACTATATTTTTTCTATTTTTATTATTCATTAACTCCCATTTTAATAATAATAATAATAATAATAATAATTTCCTATACAAAACAAGAACACATTGATTGAAAACAATTATCATGAATTTATTTATTTTCTTACAAAAAATGGAAGAGATTTCTAAAAAATCAGTATCATCTCAATTTATTTTTAAATTAGAAAAATTCTATATATTAGGTTCTCGTACCTTTTTTATTTTACTATGATGAGATAATGTTATCCATCAACTTTTATGTTTTTATTTTTTAACAAATAAAAGACAATTTAAGAATGATGAAAAGTGTATTTATATAATATAATAAAAATAGGATATTATTTAAATTATTTATTTCAAGTAGACTTTGTACTCAACAATCAAATGACACTACACGTAGTTTTTTTTAAAATAAAAATATAGTAAATAAAAATATATAAAGACATTCTATTATTTGGTTAATTACCTATAAATGCTTTTCGATCAATGCCCAAATTATCATATAAATTCTATTATTTAGTTCACCGTTAAGGTCATGAGTTCAGTTATATTGTTGTGTATGTTTATTTTTATGGAGTTCAGTTATTTTTTATTTTTCCTTTAATAAAGTTTTCACTTAAGATGTAAATATAGGGATAAAATATTTTGCACTCTAAACTACTAAAATTAATACAAAAAAGTAATACTACATATAATTGTGGAGTGCGTAAGTGTCGTGCAATGGCTTTGAAAAAGAGTGAGATCTACTGTTAAAAAATTAATTTTTTTTTCATATGAGTCTCGTATTTATTTATTTTTTTTCAAAATGATTATGCAACGTTTATACACTTACGACTGCAATTATCATTTCTCATACATTTTACTCTCAAGTTATCAAAAATAAAACTTTATACATTCTACAAAGGTCAAATTTTTTAAATTGCACCACATTATTATCTTTATTTATATTTTTCCTCTTTTATTTTGTAATTAAATGATATGACGTATCAATTTTAAAAATTTAAGAATAAGGTATAAAGTTAGCAATCTTTTACTCATTATTTTTGATAATTTATTGTAATTGCATAAACTGCATATGATACGTGTCATCGATTGACTGCCGTGTAAGAAAAGATTAGAGCCAGCCCTATTTTTAGATAGAGAGACTTCTCTTTCTCTCTATAAACCATCTCCAAATCTCCATTCCTCCCTCATTTATTCCTCCTCTCCTTCATCTTTAGTTTTCTTATTTCATTTCTTTTTTTATTTTGGTTATTTTTCTGGACTAAGTATGGTAGAAGGCCGATGTGTTGCTCTCCGGTATCTGATGACCACCACACGCCCTATTGTAGGTTTTCCAATGCGTCGATCTTTATTAGACAGGTGAATAATTTTTTCAAACGGTGTTATACATTAGTCACACGCACAGTCCAAATTAGGCACGTAAAAATCACACGCCACCGCAAAGGGTGCTCCTTTTGAGGTGAAAAGACATAGATCCGTATTTTCAATATTAGAGAAAAAAATTATAAGTAAAGTGATTGTGATGGGGCATGAAAGCCACGTGCCACCCTGAAAGTATAGCGATTAGTTATATCTAAAGTAATCGGTGGCCCTAGACCCAAAAAAACCAAACGTGGTGGCAAAAATCGGAAACAGGAAGGCAAGTGAGAGCATTAATATTGGTTTATGCATTAATTTAGGTAGTTTTTTATTAAAGAAAATGTTAGTATGTCTCACGAGTTTTTTCTCTCATTTTAACTGCTTATAATAATTAAGGAAATGACTTTTAGTGTATTAATATATATTTTTTATTTTTTTAAAATGTTTTAAAAAAATTAAATATGAAATTTGTACTAGCCATAATAATAATATTTTTTTATTATTTATTTATTAATCTAATTTTTAATATATATATATATATATTATATCCATCAAATAAATTTCATTTTCATTTCCATCATTTAAAAAACAACAACCTCTGGATTAAAATACATCCACAAAATATAAAAGCATCCAAACACATACAGATAAATAAAATTAATATCCTTCTCAAATTATACAAAGAAAACAATGTAAAAATGAATAAAATAGAATAATGCAATATACTATCATGGAGTAATTATTTTAAAAATAAGTAATATTATTTAATATTTATTTTTTGTCATATTCTCATCATTTTATAATATGATATTAGATAAATGAAGATTATTTATTATACTTCACTTTATTAATCTATTATTTAATACATATAATGAAACGGTAAAAGTATAATAAGAAAATAAATTATAAATATATATTTTAAAAAAAAATTAATTTTTTATAAACTTTATATTTATTTTTTTATAAAAGATTACTTTAACACTTATACATTAAAATATCATTTCTCATTAAATTATTATTAAAGTAGAAATTTGGGTCTCAGCTAAATTCACAGACTAACAGCAAAAGCTAAGATGTACGAGGGGTGCGTATATCAATTAGCCTACGCACTCACCTGCATCGCCAAGGCGCACCACCAAGGGTCTGGATCTATGAAGGTTGGAGAGAGAGAGATGGGGGACCCTGAAAACAACAACAAAGACAACAGTAAGATAGGCTACAAGGTGGTGACCCAACAAATGCACAGGACCATTGATTTTGGAACAATGGTGAAGATTATTTGTCCTCAAGTTCCTCTCATTACCTCTAACCTGGGAACCCACGTCTATATTTCCAATCACACCCCACCACCTGGCTAAATTTTCTAGCCTTTGATTTCAATGTGCAATTTTATTCCCCCTTCGTCCCTCTCCCTAGTCTATCAGGTTCAGCTAGTATCCTGGATGGTGATCTAGGGTTTTGACGATTTTGTTGTGACCCACAAAGGTAAGCTTCTGTATTTGATGGTTTTTTGGTGACTTTGTGAGGTTTGCACATGTGGGTATTGATTTTGGTTTATTTGTAAGGTTTTGGCATGTGGGTTTGCCTTGAAGTTAGTTTTTATGGTCATTTTGTGTTTTTTTATGGATGGGTCATCTTTCTGCGCCATTTATATGTCAAATATGTGATGTTTTCTTATATGGATGGATATGCAGATTTTGACTTGGAGTTGTTTATGGGTGTTTGTAAATGAGTGTCCTTCAAAATATGACCTTTTTTCATGATTAATAGATATTTTTACTTGATGGATCGATTTGGGCGTTTGTGATTTCTATTTTTTACATGATTCATTTAATTTTTTTTTTATTTATGCGTCTGGGATCTTTATTATTATTATTCACTTATTTGTTTTAGTTGTCTTAATTCGTTGAAGTAAATAGCAAAAAAAAAAAAAAAAAATCAGTTTATTGGCTTTGTTGTGGGGGGTTTTTCAGTTTTTGGAAAATCAAAGCTCACAGGAAATAGGTCTAGAATTCTGTTCTTTGTTTCACGTAACTATATAATCCATCCAATGTGAACTAGAAGAAACATTCTGTTTTGCAAATATTGACAAGCTTAATTGAATTTTCTTCCCTTTCTTGGTGTATTGTTTCTTACCATTTGTGTATCCTTTTCAACTTATCCATGCACTCTTCTATTTGAGAAATTACAGCAGCATTTGGCTGTGGTTGCCTTTTGGACTGTCATGGAAGCTTTTGGAAGTTTTGGGCTCAGTGATAAAAACAGCACCGTGAGGAAGAAGAGGAGTAATACGTTCCGTCGTCCTCGAAATGAATCACAGCTACCTCCAGATTACCATGATATTTCTTCCTTATCATCCACACCACCTTCAGATAATGCGAGCAAAGTATCAAGTGATGAGAATAATGATTATGGTTCAGTTACTCGTAAGAAAGAAGTCAATTTGAACCTATGCAGCTCAAGTGTGATCAATAATGAAAATGGAGGAGGATTTGGAGAATCTGATGAAGCTTCCATGAATGGTTCTTTCCGAGGAAGTAATAAACAAAAACATAGTGCAGTTGATTCCAAAAGACACAGTGAAGGTGTTCTTGCACCAGCTGATTGGAAAGGTACGAGCAAGGTGGTGCATTCTGGAGTTGTTTCAGATGGCTTAGGAAATGATAACAAAGTAAAAAAGGTTAAGCTTAAAGTTGGAGGTGTCATACGTACAATTCATCCAAAGTCAGTAACAGATGGTGCATCTGGTGTTGAGTTTCTTTCTACAAAAGCTTCTCGTGTTTCAGGTGCCCCAAGGCCAAAGCAGAAGCTGATTGCTCAGGTATCAAGTAGCATTAACCTGTATTTCAAAAATTTTCAAATCTGCATTGTTATTTGCAGCATGTTTGATTCGTACTCATCGTATTGCAAACTTATGGATGTTAGTTGGCTTATAAAATGATCGGGGTAGGTACATGTCAATTGCATTTTCTTTATTTCTACATAAGGAATCAGAATGCATGCAAAAAATTGAAACTTAAATTTCATGTTCACCTTTTCTAGATGTAAATGCATGCCGAACATAAATATGTCACACTTAAGGAAGAAACCAAGATTGTAATTTTGTGGGGCTTAATTTCTAGGAGTTGGAATAGGCCATTAGATTGTAATTATTTGAGGGTTACCTTTAACAATGTGCTAGGAAAAAAAAAAAACAAAGGAATGATGATGATAATAAAATAAGCATACCTCAGAAGAAGGATGAGGAAAAAATAGAGATTCAAGCCCAAAGAAAATAGACGTTTTACTAAAGTCACAAGTACACATAAGTTATGTACATTTTTTTATAAGTAAAATAAGATTTTATTTCATCAATTAAATAGGCAAATCCCAAGTATACAGGAAGTATGCATGGAGAACACCTAGTTACAAGTTTGGATCTAGAAATGGATACAAGAAAATTATGGGAACTAAGAATTCATATGACTTTTTAATTAGCAAGCCTACATGATTTAAGTACACACATTAAGAATGGGAAGCACGCTATCCAGGCCTTAATCAAAAGAGACTCCCTAGGTTGTGTTTTGATCAGCTTCTTATCCACCTTGATTGTGGAGGTCTTCATGGAGGCCCAAGGTACTTTAAGTTTGAGAATATGTGGTTGAAGTCAAAAGGATTTCTTGACAAAGTCCGACAATGGTGGTCTTCTTACCAATTTCATGGAAGCCCAAGCTCTCGCTTGCAAATTGAAGTCTTTGAATAAAGATTTGAAGGTGTGGAATGAGCAAGTGTTTGGTGATGTGGAAGGCCAAAAAAAACACTCTCTTGGAGGAACTCAAGGGATTGGAAGAGGGAGGGGGAACTATTTGAAGCAGAGAGGGCTTGTAAAACTAGCAGAGAGCGGGGTCATACGGAATAAAATCTGCTATGACCTATAAAAAAAAAAAACCCAAGTGACTGCGGACATTGAAAGGGTTTCTTTATTGGAAGAAATATCTTGGAGACAAAAGTCGCGAGCATTATGGTTGAAGGAATGTATAGATGCACCAAGTTCTTCCACCAGGCAACTAACTCACATAGGAGAAACAATGCTATTGAGATGTTGGTAATTGATGGGGTGGCTTCCTCCAACCAAACTGAGGTCACAGATCACATTGTCAATCATTATGAGAATTTGGAGACTAAGATTAGATGGGCTTGCTTTTGACGTTCTTGGAATAGCTCGAAGGGCCGTTTGACGAGTTAAGAGGTTAAACAAGTATTAAAATGCAAGGCAGGTGACAAAACTCCAGGCCCAAATGGCTTCTCTATGACTTTTTATAAACATGTTGAGAAGTGCTTAAAGAAGACATCATGGGGGTCTTCCATGAATTTCATGAAAATGGTAGGTTTGAAAAAAGCGTAAATGCAACTTTTATAGCACTCATACCAAAAAAGCCTAGCATTGTAGAGGTAAATGATTATCGTCCCATTAGCTTGGTGAGTAGGTTGTACGAAATTCTCTCCAAAGTATTGGCAAATAGATTGAGCAAGGTGTTGGAGAAGTTCATATCGAAGCCTCAAAATGCCTTTGTCAAAGTTAGGCAAATCCTTGACTCGGTGCTTATTGCAAATGAAAGTTTGGATGGTAGACTCAAGTTGGGAGAGCTATGGCTTTTGTGCAAGCTGGATATGGAAAAAGCCTATGATCATGTCAACTGGAGATTCTTACTTTACATCCTTGAGAGGTGTGGCTTTGGTATGAAATGGTGTACTTGGATCCATCATTGTATCTCTACGGCCTGTCTCTCTATAATTTTTAATGGCTCGCAAAAGGCTTCTTTAAAAGCTCATGAGGATTGAGACAAGGTGATCCTCTATCTCTGCTACTTTTTGTTTTTGTGATGGAAGTTTTAGTAAGATGATTTTAGGTGTCTTGGAGGGTGGGCTCATATATGGATTCTTAGTCGGGGAAGCAACTACTGCCTCGCTCAACATAGCTCATCTATTATTAGTTGATGATACCTTAATCTTTTGTGGAGCTAGCTACAATCAAATTCAAGTTTTGAGGGCTCTCCTATTATGCTTAAAGGTGTATCAAGGTTGAAGTTGTATTAGGGTCGAAGGTGAACTTGGAGTAGTGTCAGTGGGGAATGTTCCTAATGTGGAGAGTATGGCTTCCATTTTGGGATGTAAGATATCTCAACTGCCCATGAAATATCTTGGCCTCCCGTTGGGTGCTACGTTAAAGTTGAAATCTATTTGGGATGATGTTCTAGAAAAAATGGAGATGAAATTAGCTAGTTGGAAAAGGATTTATTTATCCTAAGGTGGTAAGGTCACCTTAATCAAAAGTACTATTTCCAATTTGCCAACTTACTTTCTCTCATTATTTCCGCTCCCCGCCAAGGTGGCTTATCACATTGAGAAACTCCAACATGACTTCTTTTTATTATTATTATTATTTTTTTTTGGGGGGGGGGGGGGGGGGGGGTAATAAATGATGAGTTTAAATTTCAGGGCCACAATATGCTCTCCCATTAAATGAGGATTGGGTATTCGAAACTTGAAATCTTTCAACAAAGCCTTGCTTGGCAAATGGTTGTGGAGATATCACTATGAACGGGGGCCTTGTGGAGAATCGTCATCAAATTAAAACGTGGGGGAACCATGGGGAGATGATGGTGTTCTACTAAGGTGAGTGGGCCTTATGAAGTGGGGTTTACTGTGGATAAGGGATATACGAAAAGGTTAGGATACATATGCAAGAAATATTTGCTTTACTGTGGATAATGGATCCATGGTCAAGTTTTGGCATGATACGAAAAGGTTAGTATCATATACGAAAAGGTTGTGGAAGCATATATGAAAAGGTTAGGATACATATGCAAGAAATATTTGCTTTACTGTGGATAATGGATCCAAGGTCAAGTTTTGGCATGATATATGGTGCGGTGATAGGACACTCAAGGAAACTTATCCACGAGTTTATGGTTTAGCAAGAATAAAAGAAGTCTTGATTGCTGACCTATTAATCATCTCCAATGAAATGTTACATTTCTTAGAGATGCTCAAGATTTGGAAATTGATGTTTTTTTCAGCGTTCTTTGATATTGTGTATTCCACCAACACAAACCCATTTCCATGGAAGAACATTTTGAAGGCCAAGAGGCAACTCTAAGGGCATCAGTTTTTGCATGGACGACTTCTTTGGGGGAAGATCCTCACTATAGACAACTTGAGGAAACGTTGAATCATCGTCATGGATTGATGCTGTATTTGCAAGAAGAGTGGAGAGTCTGCTGACCATCTACTACTTCATTGTGAGATTGCCATGACTTTGTGGAATGAAGTCTTTGCTTGGTTGGGACTAGCTTGGGTGATGCTGAGAAGGGTAAGCAACCTCCTCGCTTCTTGGAGAAGCATTTGGGGCAACTCTCAAATTGCATCAATATGGAAGATGATCCCAATCCTATGGTGTTGCATTTGGAGGGAAAGAAGTTTTGAAGATCAAGAGTGGTCAATGGATGAACTTCGAAACGTATTTTTCAATACTTTAATCCATTGGTCGATTGTAATTGATTTTCATGGCATGACCTTTCATGAATTCCTTGTATCACTAAACTGGCACGCTTAGATGTTGCTCTTGTATTTGTCCCGTATAGTTGGGCTCTTCTCTACTCTTTTGATCAATAAAAATTTGTTTACTAATCGAAAAAAAAGTACACACATTAAATGAATGATGTTAAGAAGAGAAAAGATTCGTTATATTTGTTACATGCTTTAAATGTGTTGAAAATTGGTGACAGTTAAGCAAATGAACATGTTATCTTTCACTAAGAGTTTTCCTCACAAAATTGGAAGTTTTATTTGTCAAAAAGTTTATATGTTTCACCATAAAAAATCATATTTAAAAATTTATAAAAAATAAAATAAAATAAAAGAGTTTAGAGAATAAGAGAGGTACTGGACAAAATTGGCAAATGAGACAACTAAAATCAAGTTGGTGGCAAGAAAAAAGGGCCTATTTACTAATGGGAAAGACCGGATAGGAGGAAGAAGTTAGATTGTATATATAGACGATTTTCATATGCATACAAGATTTTATTCTCATATTTTCCCTAAGTTCTTGTTTTTCCTCTTAATCTGTTATATCAACTTATCGTTACATCAGCCTCTTGTTATACACGGTTCATATAGCTTTTTCTGCGACTATTTTTTTTTGGGGGGGGTGGTGTTCTGCTTTGCTCTTGGTTCCACTGGATTTTTTTCTTGCTTTAATTGCTAGAAATTCCTTATGCCATTTCCTACTGGTATCTAGCAATAATTTATCCCTTCTGTTAGCCGAGAAGTCAATATTCTCTGACAACTTGCTTTCATCTTTCTGCGGCCTATTTGTGCAAAACTGTTAATAGTCCAATTATGAGATTGGGTAGGCATTTAAGTGGGGATGTCTATCTCATGTGTATATGATCTGCAGGACAATTCAGATGATGACAATCAATCCTTTACTCCAGATAAGAGGAATCGCTTACGAGGGGTTCCAAGGAAGGATTTCCCCAAGTATGGTTTCAATGTTGGAAAAGGTGATTCTTCAAGGAATAGGATAGCTGAAGGAAATATATCCACAAACCAAGATGATAGATATGAGCCTATTCGCAAGAGCAAACGGATCTCTAAGAGACGCTTGGTGGATGAAGCACTTGGTGATGGAGATGATGATGATGATGATGAGATTAGATACCTTGAAAAACTCAAAACATCCAAGGCTACCATGGATTACAGTGTGGAGTATGAAGATTATGAGGAAGAAGGGAATGGAAAGCAACGGAAGATATCAAGGGCAGTGAAAAGTAATGTTGATGGTGAATTCGATGTTGATGTGGATGGTCCTCATCCATTGAGATCGGGCAAGGAGGGTAAGAAAACTCGGTTTCGGAGGATATTTGAAGATACTGATTATGTAGAAGAGGAAGATCCAATCTCAGATGGTGAGGCCAACTCTAATAAAAGGAAAACAAGAATGGAATTTGTTGATTTATTGGGTGATAATAAAAAGGAAATGACAGTCACTACGCGTCAACGGGCCCTTCAAACTGGCAAAGATGTCTCTTCCAGCTTTGGTGCAAGTCTAATTGAGTTCCCAAATGGCTTACCACCTGCTCCACCTAGGAGTGCGTAATTTCTGCTATTCTGCTCTTCTGTCATTGTCATTGTTATTGTTATAGCTACGTTCTGCTGGTTATTGTTGAAATTTCTTTACATGTTAACCGTCTTTCTTTCTTTTTTTTGCTTCTTTTTGTTTTTTTTTTATTGGTTTTTTTTTTTTTGACAGAGCAAAAAGAGAAACTTTCTGAAGTGGAGCAGCAGTTGAAGAGAGCCGAGGCCCTTCAGAGACGTAGGATGCAAGTGGAGAAGGCAGCTAGGGAATCTGAGGTTTAGCCCCTTCCTTTTCTGATTTTTTTTTTTCCTTTGCATTTTGAATTGCATAAATAATGGATGTAATTCATGTGTTTTCCTTTCCTTTTGACTGGAATTTTAGGCTGAGGCGATTAGAAAAATCTTGGGCCAAGATTCAAGTAGGAAGAAGCGGGAAGATAAGGCAAAGAAAAGGCAGGAAGAATTGGCACAGGTAGCAAGTTATGCGTTAGTACTCTTGCTCTTATTCCCGGTCGTTGATTTGTTCTTTCCTTTTATATGCTACTCAAATATTCGGGCTGTCTTCGTCTGTTTTCATTAAAGAAATTATTTTTGGGCCAAAAAAAATTTAAAGATCATGTGATGAAGCATTACTCTCAATCTTCATACTTCTGTAATCTAATGCAGGAGAGGGCCGCAAATTCTATGGTAATTGCATCAGACTCTGTTAGATGGGTGATGGGTCCCTCTGGAACAGTTGTTACATTTCCTGATGAAATGGGCCTGCCAACTATATTTGATTCCAAGCCTTGCAGGTAAACAGAGAATTTTTAAGAATTCTTCTACCAATTCTCAATATTGTCTTTCAACCTTAATCTATTAGACTTCTTTTATATTTGGTCATCACGATCTGTATTAGAATTTTGTATCAATTCTCAATAAGTAGGTTGTCTTCCTGAGTGATTGTTTAGTAGGAGCAGGTTATTTGTTGAAGTTGCATACCTGCCATCAGAAGAACCCTTCAAAAATGTCTTCCAACCCTAATCTATTAACAAGTAAAAGGTTTCTTCTCTAAAGACTATAATAGATGGAACATTATGGATTGCTGGAGATTAGATTTTCTTGGACTTGTTTTCTTGCACATTGTTGCTCTGATGGCCCTATAGGTCATACAGGTCGAAGTAACCATGCTTTGTTAGTCTTTGCTCTTACCTCTATGACAGCTGATGGTTTGGTGTATTTTTTTAAACTGTCTTTTTTATTTTTATTTTTTATGTGGATGTCAGTTATCCCCCTCCCC
Source organism: Carya illinoinensis (assembly GCF_018687715.1). NCBI lineage: Eukaryota > Viridiplantae > Streptophyta > Magnoliopsida > Fagales > Juglandaceae > Carya > Carya illinoinensis. Next base: position 33,473,149 of record NC_056759.1, read on the forward strand.
GGGAGAAATGTGCTGGGCCATCTTGCACAAACCCTTACAAGTACCGGGATTCCAAGTCGAAGCTCCCCTTGTGCAGTCTCCAGTGCTACAAGGCAATAAATGAAAAGATGCAGCCTTTAACAGCGTGCTAATCAGGCGGATTTGGCCATATGGCCTTAATGTGTGTCATTGTGGATATTCTTGCACTGCTGTCTGCATTTTGCAATTAGATTCAATCCTGTGTACCCCCGAGATTAGTCGGGATGTTGTTCCTGGACACCCGGTGCCAATAAAAAAAAAAAAAAATGCTGTTTGTGATTTCCCTAATAACAGATCAAATTTCTGTGTATGAAAGAAATTATCTTCCCTCTTCTTGTTCCTTTTTATTTTTTATTTGTTTGCTGATATTGGCCTTTGTTCTTGATGGAGATTCTGCCATTCTTAATAATCAAGAGGATTATGCTGGGGGTAAAAAGAGCAGTGCTTTGAAGATTCATTGATATTTGTGTGAATTCCTAAAAAATTATGGTGAAATATTTGGATAGAAAGTTGAGTAGCAATAACATTTAAGTTTCTTTCTTACTTACTAGTGTTCTTTTTATGATGGGGAATGCAACAGGACCTTGAACTTGAAGGGAAACTTTGTTTACTTGGCATAAACATGTCCAAGTGTGATGACATGGATTTCCTTTTCAAGCATACTGGGAGAGATCGATTTCGTTGTCACAAATTCCTTTCCTGTAATATTGAACAATGAGTTTTGTTATGTATAAGTAAAATTACGTATTAATCTGCGTGTCAATACTAATTTATTTGTATTTAAAATTTAATTAATACTGTTTTCAATAAAATCTATTTTTTGACTAATCATAGTATATTAGTGTATATATTAATATGTAATTATGCTTGTAACTAAATTTTTTCTTAAACAATAGATTATATTTTGTGTACTTATCTGTATCCAATGACAATCTTTTACAATCTCATATACAACAAACTACATGCTATTTTTATTAAGTCAAGAAATCATCAAAAGTAAAACACTATCTCGTTTGGTTACACAATTCAAATAAGATAAGATGAGATGTTTTGTTAAAAGTTATATAAAATATTGTTATAATATAATTATTTTAATATTAATTTTGTTTTTAAATTTGAAAAAGTTAAAATGTTTATTATATTTTGTTTGGAAATTTATGAAAGTTGTAATAATTATATAAAATGAGATAGTTTAAGTATCCAAACCAGCATTTATATAAAATAATAAGTTGTATACAAGAAATATGATTAAATACCATACAATAATGAAATACAACCTACTAATTGTGAGCTCTATTTGCAATCATTGGCATTAGAACATAATTATGTATTTATGTTATTCTATTTTTATTTTAAATAGTGAAAGTGTTTCATTTTATCTTATTATTATAATTTTTTAAAATTTTAAAACAATAATAATATTAAAAAATAATATTTTAATAATATTTTATTCAACTTTTATATAAATTTATCTCATTTTATCTCACTATCTAAATCCCATTTTAGCGTAGCAAATATCGCCCATGTAAGTCTAGCACTTTGTGTGACGCCCCCAAATTCCGTTTGGGATCGGACGGACATTTGAAGCGTCGAGACATGCAACACAAGGTTACCTGCCCCCGTTCATGACATATAAGATGCAATATTCCTAACATGCATCTAACAATATGCAATATTCGCAGCGGATAAATTTTTTTCTTTAGCAATACTATGCACCAAATTGAAAATATCCCAAATGCTTAAAACATACTTCATACATAAAAATCCATTGAACAACTAAGATCACAACACTAGTCCAAAATGGTTATGATCCAAAAAGTAGTAGAGATGCAACTCAATCGTACAAGTAGTAATTTACGTTAATTACTATATCAACATTTATGTCGCACTGTCACTTAGTCAACTGTGTCTAGTTGATCAGCTCCTGATTCTCCTTCAGGTCCTGTAACAAGATCTACCATTCGGGGGGAATGGTAGTTGGGACTACCAAAGTGAGATTTGATTACAAATCTCAGTAAGTTAACAAAAAACTTCCACACAAGCTAATGATGCATGGATGACAGTAAAAGCATAAATGCATAATCAAATTCATAAGTAATTAAAGCATAACTTGGAGTACAACATAGCATAATTGACATAACTTAAATTGAAACATGAATTGAACTTGACTTGACATGAACTTGATCTGAAACTTGACTTAGCATGAACTTGCTTTGAAACTTGAATTAACATGAAAAATACATACTCCACAGTTGTTGTGGCCCCATGTATTTTACGTGTAAATACATACTCCACAATTGTTGTGGCCCCATGTATTCTACGCAAACTTGACTTAACATGAAAAATACATACTCCACAGTTGTTGTGGCCCCATGTATTCTACACAAACTTGACTTAACATGAAAAATACATACTCCACAGTTGTTGTGGCCCCATGTATTCTACGTGTAAATACATACTCCACAGTTGTTGTGGCCCCATGTATTCTACGCAAACTTGACTTAACATGAAAAATACATACTCCACAGTTGTTGTGGCCCCATGTATTATACGTATAAATACATACTCCACAGTTGTTGTGGCCCCATGTATTCTACACAAACTTATTCTTTAACTGCTTAAATACATACTCCACAGTTATTGTGGCCCCATGTATTCTACGTGACACAATTGCTGTGTCTCACGTAGTGTATGCGTCACAATTGCTGTGACCCCATACATAAGTAATCAAGATGAAACGTGACTGGAATACGAAAGGACTGGAGCCCTGACGTAACATAATGTGACTTAAATATAACTTGAAATACATGACCAACTTGAGATAGAAATATTTTGTAACATTGCATAACATATAATAGACAACATATTTAACATGACATACTTGCAACAGTGAATATTACATGACTTGACATACATGTAATAGATGACATACTTAGCATGACGTACTTGTAAGGTACATTAATACATAACAGAATATATTATGTAACAGATAAAAATTTATGACAGAATAAATTCTGTATAATAGACAATTACATGATAACTTGGCATTGCATGACATATATGATAACATACATACATACACTGTAGTTCCTTTACTTAGCACACATACACAGTAGACTGCTAGTAAGTTAAAAGCTAACTTACCTCGATCTCTGCGTTTCTTATAAAACTTCAAGTGCGATCACGAGGAACTGTAATTAGTGATTCTAAAAGTTAGAACTAAATCACTAAAAATTTGAAATATGAAAAAATACTAACTTAAAGAGTAAAATTTTTATTTTACTCTCTACATGTGGGAAAATGACCGTTTTACCCATAACTTAAGGATTTTGCATACTAACTCCAAAAGTTTCCAAAATTTACATTTCTCATGTAAATTTTGTCCTAAATTTAAATATCAACTCAGAAAAATTTAAAACAAAACACAACTATGAAGAACACACTATGGTCGAAACATCCATAGGCCATTTCCCTTTATTTTTGTTGCAATTCCTTCCAATTTCAAAACTCATGCTTAAACCAAAATTTTGCAACAAACATCTTCCAATCCTAAGTTCAAAACCATACTTAAAACATCCATTTAGAAAAAGCTAATAATCAACACCAAACTTTTTTGTAAAAAGATCCAAGCACTTGAATCACAAGTTTTGACCTTAAATCAAAACATCTCCAAGAATTTCAAAAATCAAATCTTACTTCTAACATATTCATAATATCATCCTAACATCAACCATGCTTTAAATCATCAAACTAAAGTCACCAAAATCACAAAATAACATTTGGAGTTTTTGGTTTTACACTTAGTCCAAAAACAGAAACTTTTTCCTCAACTAGTTTTGATAAATCTCTTGATCTATGACTTATAAATATATGATCTTCAAACCAAACCATTACATGGTTTAAAAAGATGTCCTAAAACATATACAAGCTTCTAATTCAAGATCACATGGTTAGAAATTAACCAAAACATAAATTTAGCCAAGAATATCCACACTTTAGCTTATCTGAATATCTCTTTGCATAAAATTTCATATCTTTGAAACTAACATCAAATATCTTTAAAATAATAATATAACATGTATATAAGATGTTTAGGATCCTCCAATAAAATTATCAAAGTCATTAGAATAGGTTTAGACCACCAAAGAGTTAAACTTTCTCAAAACAGAAACTGTTTTTCCTCTTCCAGTTTCTAAGTTTCTAAATCTAAGAAAATCTTTCATCAAAACCTTTAATCATGCAAAAATCCTCAACCAATAGTCATATATACATGTTAACAATACTCCATAAAAATTTCGGACCAATATCTATCCATTAGCTTGGTCAAAAACTCCAAACTATAACATATTCTCCAGTTTATCTCCCAGAATGACCTTTCTATAGTTTACACAATATTTGACTGACCAAATGATCTTCAAATGGGGCAAATAAGATATCCATGTAAACTAGACTCAAAAAGGAACAACTTATATGAAGGAGACTTTATGATAAAACACTTACAAAAGCTTCGAAATGGGTGTACAAAAGACCTCCTAAAAGCTGTCCGAGAGAGAGTGTTTGATATTCTTTTAATGGAAAGTGTAAATGAAGATAATTTCGTGGGGAGAGATGGCTGGAGATACTTATGGATGAGATATGGAAGAGATGAGGCTGGACTTGAGAGTTGAGTGTAGTTTTCTCCTACCCAAAAAAAATCTATAAATGATTATCTTATAATATTCTATCCAATAATATCTAAAAAAAAAATCAACTTAAGATATTTTTATCTAATAATATCTATCAACTCAAAATATTTTTACCCAATAATATTCACGAAATTTACCTCAAGATATTTCTTTTTATCCAATAATATCTACGGTTTTGAACAGACGTTTTGTCCGAAAATATGAAAAAATGTTATTGCGCCATAAGACTTTAAATAATCCTCCGAGTCTAATGGCACAAACCATAATACATTTTGACACTTCTAACTATCTCCAATAATCAAAAATACACTTATGATACCATAGTAAATAATAACACTAACTATATAGTTAGACAAAAACCTATACGATTAATGGATTCGTGAAAACTTATGAGGTTTTCACGAGATTCCTAAAGTTAATAGAAATTTCACAATTGAATTTCTAACGGGCTGTTACACTTTGTATATTGTAGATGGCTTTTGCTGGTAGGAATATCATTTCCTTTTTATAAAAAAAAAAATATTCTAACCATAAATATATTATATAGAAATAATCTTATAAATTAATGTAATTTATTATATTATAAATTTTTTTATTATATAATAAATTAAATAAAATTACATCAATTTATAAAAAATTATTTATATATAATTTCTTTGTGTATATATATGGCAGTACTCTTTTATAAATCATTTCCCAAATATAAAACATTCTTTGCCTCCTGCAAGCTTTTCCCATTTCGGGGCAAATTCCCAAATTCCACACATTTCTTGCCGTTTTGAAAAAGTCAGAATTCAGCGTGCACGCCAAGTTGGGCTCTCTATGTTATTCCTTCAAATTTATCTCACCTATAAAATTATAAATACCACCCCCCACAAACTCGCTTTCCGCATTCTCATTTTCCCCAAAGCCACCCTCACCCTGACCTTCCTCTCTTCTCGAAACTTCTTCTAGGTTCTCCAATTTTGTTTTCTGACTTCTCGTTGTCTCGTTGTTTTCGGATCTTCAGGGTAAGCCTTTCTTTCTCAAATATTTATACTAATCTAACGTTTCATTGATCTGATTATCGATTGGAGTTGTTAGGGTTTACTTTACCCTTTTACGGGTCGATGATGTTTTCGTTTGGTTTGTGTGGTTTATTTTGTACGAATTTGCTCATTGTTTGCTTGATTGATCTGATTTTCGATTTGGAATCGCTTTCCGGATTTAGATCTAACGCTTTTACGTTTCGATCATCTTTTTGTTTGTATCCGTGTCATACGTATGGATTTCATGTTTTACCGTTTAATTTCTCTTATTTTCATCGGAGTTCGAAATAACGTTTTGTTTGAGGGTGTGGATCACACTTTTACGGTTGGATAATCTTTCGCTTTGGTCTTATCATTTTTACCTATCAAAAAAATAATCTTTTGCTTTGGTTTCTTCTGCTTTTCGGGAATTCTGTATCTGTTTTGATTGCTCTGATTTTCTTTCCGAAACAGGATTTTAGTAACTTTATGTGATTATCATGGATTTTTCATCGCACTGATTTAGTTTTGGGATTATATAATTTGTATTTTTGGGAATATACTTTTCCTTTCAAATTGTGGTGGCTTTTAATTTTTCTTATAATTGTTGTTAGATGTTTTGTATCTGTGCATCTGTTCATTTTGTTGAATCTTGATCTTGCGCAAGTTTGTGTTCATTTTTTGTCATAATTCCAATAGTCTGACAAGCTAACCAAAGAAAGTTTTTTTTTTTTTTCCCAATAAAGAACAATTAAACCAAGAAAAGGAAAAAAAAAAAAATTAAACTTGCAAGGAAAATGGGTTTTTTCCTCTGCCCATGATGCTTTTAGCATGGGTTAAATAATTCTTATGCCCAAGTACGGGCCAAGTCTTGATTAAATAACGTAAGTAATTATCTTTTGTTTAATATGTCACTGTTAATTATGGAGAAGTTTTAATTATAAAAAAATTATGGACAATTGTGGATTCCTTGGTTTTGTGGGTATATTTTAGTTGATTTTGTTTAACCATATAAAAAAATTAGTTGATTTTGTGTAGTTTAGTTTTTTACGTTATTCATACAGTTTGTGAATTGATGGGTCGTTTTGTTTTGATTGATCTTGTCTATAACCAATTGCTAGTGGGCATAAATCTCTTTCAGAATTTTGTTTAGAAGGAAAGCTAGGGGGTGTGATTGTGAAAGAGGGCGGCTATCCAACCAAAACTTCTTGGAAGCCCTCTCTTTTTATACATTGAAATCAAAAGAAATAGAGGAGCTCATCTAATGCTGAACCCACAACCAGCATACAAATAACTCTTGATTGATTGGATTATGTTAAATTCTTTATTCATAATATTAAGCTTGGCATTAGCTTTAGGAAGTGTCAGTATCTTGTGCGATTTCTTGTGTTAAAGAATTTTACGGGTGCCTGGCATTATATTCTTCAAGTCATGCTACAGTTACGGATGGAGGTTCCATGCATGGCAGTTACAAAATTTCTGCCGTTATTTTTGTGCATTTCCTCCATCTTTCTATCATTTTTGTTTTCTTTAGGTTATGTTTTCTTTTTGCTTGCTGATTCTGATTATGTTTGCATATTTATCCATTTACAGATGCAGATCTTTGTCAAGACTCTTACTGGAAAGACCATAACTCTCGAGGTGGAGAGCTCTGATACTATTGATAATGTCAAAACAAAAATACAGGACAAGGAGGGAATTCCCCCAGACCAGCAGAGGCTTATCTTTGCTGGAAAGCAACTCGAGGATGGCCGTACCTTGGCTGATTATAACATCCAGAAAGAGTCCACCCTCCACTTGGTTCTTCGTTTGAGAGGTGGGATGCAGATTTTTGTCAAAACGCTCACCGGAAAGACTATTACTCTCGAAGTTGAGAGTTCCGACACCATTGATAATGTGAAGGCAAAAATTCAGGACAAAGAAGGAATTCCCCCAGATCAGCAGAGGCTGATTTTTGCTGGAAAGCAGCTCGAGGATGGCCGGACTTTGGCTGATTACAACATTCAGAAGGAGTCTACACTCCACCTGGTTCTCCGCCTCAGGGGTGGTATGCAGATCTTTGTTAAAACTCTTACAGGAAAGACAATCACCTTGGAAGTTGAAAGTTCAGACACAATCGATAATGTGAAAGCAAAGATACAAGACAAGGAAGGTATTCCTCCAGATCAGCAGAGATTGATATTTGCAGGAAAGCAGCTCGAGGATGGACGGACATTGGCTGACTACAACATTCAGAAAGAATCCACTTTGCACTTGGTCCTCCGCCTCCGTGGTGGAATGCAAATCTTTGTCAAGACCCTTACTGGAAAGACTATTACTCTGGAGGTTGAGAGCTCCGATACAATTGACAATGTGAAGGCAAAAATTCAGGATAAGGAAGGTATTCCTCCCGACCAGCAGAGGTTGATATTCGCTGGAAAACAACTTGAGGATGGTAGGACATTGGCTGATTACAACATCCAAAAAGAGTCTACTCTCCATTTGGTTCTCAGGCTTCGTGGTGGGATGCAGATTTTTGTAAAGACCCTCACTGGAAAGACCATCACCCTTGAGGTGGAGAGCTCTGATACGATTGATAATGTGAAAGCCAAAATACAGGACAAGGAGGGGATTCCACCGGATCAGCAGAGGCTCATCTTTGCTGGGAAGCAGCTTGAAGATGGCCGCACTCTGGCAGATTACAACATTCAGAAAGAGAGCACTCTGCATCTTGTCCTTCGACTTCGAGGTGGTATGCAAATTTTTGTGAAGACGCTGACAGGTAAGACAATCACGCTCGAGGTGGAGAGTTCTGATACCATAGACAATGTGAAAGCGAAGATTCAAGACAAGGAGGGGATCCCGCCTGATCAGCAGAGGCTCATCTTTGCAGGAAAGCAGCTTGAGGATGGTCGCACACTGGCAGACTACAATATCCAGAAGGAGAGCACCCTGCATCTTGTTCTTCGCCTTCGTGGGGGTCATGTTTAGTGCTTCATTGGGGATAGTAGGTTCAAGATGGGTCTTTTATCTTTCATGTGTTTAAGGTTTGGTTTGTTGAACAGTATTATAATCGTTTCTGTTTTTGTTATACTTTTACTCGAAATATGTTAGTAGTTATGTTTGATACGGTTATGTTTGTTTGTGGTTTCTCATGTTTAAAAATATTGAAACTAGTACCAATAAAGTTAAAAACTCATTCAAAATGTCCATAAAAATTTTCAAAGAAGGCAAAAAATAAAATAAAATAATTTTAAAAAAAAAAACTCAAGCAAAAAATGAAAAACATGAAAAGATAAAAACATTAATAGAAAACCCTAAATTTGAACGAAATTTGAACGAAAATTTCATAAAATTAGAAGAAAACAGAATTATATTAAGAACAAGAAAAATAATAAAAAGAGGTAGATCTGGGGTTGTGTATATGACATGCGTCGAACTGTTGTTGATCTTGAGCTTTTAAAGGTTTACGTAACGAATCAGTTCTACGAAAGGACCAATTTGCAAGAAATAAAAGGTACAATTAACGTAAAATTATAGAGTATTAGAAATAACATTATAATCGTATATCATGGTTCTTTTATCCCATCATCAAAACCTCTTAGAATAGCCTATATTCTAGTGCCAAGATAACTAGAGATGACACGAAAATGACAATCAACCATAAACGAGAGAGCGTAGAGAGCAGCAGCTCCCTTTTGGCATCTCGACCGCTATAGACCTTGATCAATGAAGATATCTTGTGCGCACGACATTTCACTCATAAAAGCAAGAAACTTTTTATTTTTAAGCCGATCACAAGTATAGATCTTCTACATCATTAATATAACATAATTTAATTTATTAAAAAAAATTTAACATTTAATATCTTATAAATTAAATCTTGTCATAAACAATATAAAATATTTATGTGTGGTTTAAATAGTAAATTGAGATGAGATGGATTAATATGAAAGTTGAATAAAATATTATTAGAATATTATTATCGTTTAAAAATTTTAAAAATTAAATTATTTATTATATTTTATATAAAAATTTTAAAAAATTATAATAATGAGATAAGGTAAAATAAAATATTTTCAATTTTCCAACGGGACTTTATTCTCATGCAGGGGTGATTTGGGCTTGTCCACTGGAAAAGCCCAATGCTTAGAGACCAGAAAATGCAGACCCAAAATCCCAAAAGGCCATCGTCCTCCTCCGTCTACACTCTAGTCTACAGTATTCGTAAAACCGAAGTCCTCTTCCAGAAGTTTCAGAAATAAAATTACAAAACCCAGGCGCTCACGTCCCATAGTTACCAACACAGCTGCTTCGTCTAAACGCCCATGGCTAGGGTTCCCAGCAAGCACGGTCGCGATCAAGCTCTGGTACGTTCATCTTCTTCCTCGCTCATACCTGTACGTACGTATTTTTGAACAACAACTTTACAATCTTGCTTTTCCCTCCTTGTCTCACCAGCTGAACAGTGCATTATCGAGGGCACTGACTTTAGTCTATTTTCTGTTTTCTAATTTTCGATTTGTGGAAATTGTTTCGGTTCATGTAAACTAGTTCGGGTTTTGAAGATGTTTTTTTTTAGATGGAAACAATCTGATCAATGCTTAAAATATTGCATGCTTTTTTTTTTTTTTTTTTTTTTTTATCATATCTTTTATGCAAATGGGTTTTGAATGGTTATATCTAATGCGTGTTCTTATATAGTGATGGTTGTATATAGGATTTCCAGGGATTTTTGAATGACTTGCAGGATTGGGAGCTTTCTCACAAGGACAGAGACAAGAAAATGAAACCTCAAGCTCTTCAAAAAGATAAATCGGTAAGGGTTTTAACCCATGAAAGATTTACAATGTTTCCTTGAATAAAGTTTGTACAAGTACCAATTAATGGATATGGATTGACACACGTGTTCACTAAATACACAATTATACATATTTGTCTGGGTGTCTGAAGATATTCTCTTTACTTTTATAGAAGTAATGACTATATACAGATCATCTATGCTAAATATGTTATCTTTATCGGTTGATTAGGATAAAATTGTATCCTTGGGAACCGTATAAGTACGTTCTGAGGCATACGGTTGACCAAAATCATGAAAAAAATATGTATAATAAGAGAGGGCATTTATAAAAAAAAAATAAAAAAGGGTATAAAGAACTATAATCTAACTAAATATGGTCATTTGCGACTAAAAGTGTGATTTTTTTTAATTTGTTTTAAGAATTGGTGTAGAATGGACATGTTAATTTTGTGATTGTGATGTCTTAAGGAACTGAATATGTGTTCCACATTCATTTTTATAAACATCATGTACCTGGAGAAGTTAATCGTCTCTGGTTAGAGAGGAGTTGCTAGTTTCAACATCGCATCCTCTGTATCTTTGGAAAAAATGAGTTTGCAGAAATGAAGCTTTGGCATGGAATGTTGATTTTTTTCCGTGAAGTTAAGTATGAAGAGGAAATGTGGAGAAAGTCAACTCTCTGGTGCTTCTAGATTCTGTGGTAGATGTGTTGAGTTTAAAGAATAAGGCAAAGTGTAGTTGAAATGTTTTGTTTGGACTTTAATTCCCCCATGATATAATGACATCATGTGTGTGTATCATTATATGTATAGCTTTATAGCAAAAATATGATGTGTGATATTCCTTGGGCCCTTTCATAGGTTTCTTCTTCTCGGAATACTGGAAACATTCCCAAATTTGATTACGCTAATTATGGAGTAAATCCAATATCAAGCAGTCTCACAACTGAGGAGAGTTTTCCTGATGCTACTTCAGAGAAAGAACTGGTAGGAGTTGCTCTCTTCAGTAAGTTCTGATGATTTAGGCTGTTTGTGCAACTATCTTATTGCCAATGATGCTAATCATGAAATCTGTCACAATCATAAAGGGTAATGAGCTTTTTAAGCAGAAGAAATTTAAGGAAGCTATCGAATGCTATTCAAGAAGCATTGCCTTGTCACCAACAGCAGTGGCTTACGCAAATCGGGCAATGGCCTATCTCAAAATCAGAAGGCAAGTTTTGTACAGAATACTCTATTTTGTTCTGTTTAGACATCAGATAAACGTGTTTTTTTTTTTTTTTTTTAAATGTACATCAGGTAAACATGTTTTAGAGATGCAGAAAACCGTCTCTTTTTTTGGTGTGTGCTTATATTATATACACTTTTGAGTACCAGAAAGTTTCCACTTATCTATTAACGTGCACTTTAATTTATGTTTACCCGCCTTTGTAGTGGTTGTAAGTCACGAATCCTACAACCTTGTTTCCATCTTTTGGTTTTCATATTCTCATTCATTAGATTCCAAGAGGCTGAAAATGACTGCACAGAGGCCTTGAACTTAGATGATCGATATATAAAAGCATACTCACGTCGAGCAACAGCTAGAAAGGAACTTGGGAAATATAAAGAATGCTTCGAGGGTATGCTATATCCAAAACTATATCTTGATTCATTGAGATTATTAAATATATTTTTTGTTCTGATTTTTTGGGTATCTGATCTGTCTGATATAGTGAATATAGCTACTTGCAGATGCTGAGTTTGCCCTGAGGTTGGAGCCTCAGAACCAGGAAGTTAAGAAACAATATACTGAGGCCAGATCTTTGTATGACAAAGTAAGCATTTCATCCTATCGAGTTGTTTCTAGTGTGTTTAGACCTGACCCCGCTTCTCCCCAAAAAAAAGAAAAAAAAAAAAATTTCTAGTTTTTGTCATGAAACTCTTTTTTTTCTAGATTTTCAAAAAGTTTTCCTCTTGACGTAAATTATATTACAAAAAAAGTTGGTATACCTGTAAAGGCCATAATCTTTGTAACTTTTATGTACATTTTTATCCCAGGCCATTCTTCAGAAGGTGTCTGGACCATTGAGAGGCTCCATGCAAGGAATGCAGAAAGTAGGAAGTTCAGAGAGTAAGGTTAATGGCCACAGCATTCATCCTGTCTTAAATAATATTCAAGGGTCAGAAGTGGCTACTGTTCAAGATCATGCCAAGGTATTAGCAATTAGATTCCTCTTCCCATGGCATGTGAATGAAAATATTTATTTGGTAAGGCCAAACACCAAATCCAGCACGGCCTTATTGATTTTCGTGTCTATATCATGTTTGTGTTTCCGAGCAACACCATTGATCGCATGAAGTAAGTATTGCATGGTGTTTATCAGGTTTTGTTGCAATATATTTGACCTAGTCATATGGCTTTTTGTCAAACGAATTTCTGTTCTGGTTTTTCTTGCCTTGATGTTGTCCCCCCCCCCCCTCCTCAAAAGAAAAAAAAAAAAGAAAGAAAAAAGAGAAAAAGGGTTTTTGTTGCCAGTTTATAAAAGAAACATAACACATTCAGGTGGATTAATCTCTGCTTCTTGCCAACCATTGTATAGATAGGTTGCACACAAGGTGATAAATTTAAGAAAATAGATATTCAGGTGAATTATCATAAGCAAAATAGATGAGGAGTTGCATTATTAGCCCATAATTCAATCGTCATCTACCCATCAATTGGCGATGTTTCAATCTAGCTAATATTATATTTATTTTATTGATAAAATACTTGATACGCCGCCAAGTGATGGGTAGATGATTCTAGAATCCCCCCCTTCACTTTTCTCATCATACATGGTTCGTAATTCTGTTATTATTTTCAAATGAATTAGACATGAAGCACATAGAGAACATGTAGCATTATTATCAAATTGTGATATTGGTAGCATAGTCTTATTTTCTCGGGATTTTTATGTCTGTTGGCAGGAAAATGAACGGCTAGTCCCTGCGAGGGCATCTGCATCTGTGGAGGAAATAGAAAGCAAACATGTGAAAGCTGGAAGTAGAATAGGACAAGAAGGAGTTGATGGTTCTCGGGTAGATGCAATTCAGAATTCTAGAGTGGACATTGTTAAGGTTTATGATGAACTCCTTGCTTAACTGAATGCTTCTTTATATGCTTACTTTTAATTTAGGTGCTCAGTCATGTGTATCAGTACTGCATATTGTTGGTCTGCCAGGGGTGCAACTGTGCAAGTGTTCCATAGAATAGTTGGACAATTTTCCTGTTGAGGTAGTCTTTGTTTACAGCTAGCAACGGGCTAAGGCCCTGAAGAGGAGATACATCTTGAGCTTGTTTTTCCCTACTAATTTGCTTCATAGGTCCACTGTGTTTTCATTATTGAATGATGTACTGACTCTTAATTTCAGAAAGAGAAATGCTTGGGATCCCGAATTTGGGACCCCAAAAGTCTACTGAATGTTTTTTTTTTTAAATTAGTGATTAAGTAAACTTTTTTAAGTGATGAAATTTTTAAAAAAAATTTATTTAAGAATATTAAGAAAATGAATGAAAAAAAAAAAAACACTACATTCGGTGGGTATTTAGTGGGGAGTCTTCGGTGACTCTAGCACCACTCTTTCAGAAACCCTTTGGAAATTTCTAGTCAAAGAATCACTTATATATATACATACACATATATGTATAAGTTATTCTTTGACTAGGATTTTCATGGCTGGTTTGAGGGATCCATGGTCCTTGACTAGAGAAATGATATTGAGTCTAAAGGCTATAAGATGTTTGCTTGTAGCAAAGTGTGTTAATAACCTGAAGTATGTTCTCTTTTGATTCTTTCTTCTCTATTTGCTTCTCAGCCCAAGTCCCATTTTCTTCTGAACAGGCACGAGCTCCTTTATTCATGCTCTATTTTGGAAGTTCTTTTCAGTGTTATCAGTGATTTCTGTTCTCTTCCTTTCTTTTCTTTCAGTTTGACACTGCTCGTTTGATCATTTTCTCAGAAAAATCAACGAACTGGAACCCAAGACCTGAATAAGTCAGTGCAAGAGATCGCTTCTCAAGCAGCTTCTCGAGCTATGGCTGAAGCTGCAAAAAATATCACAACACCAAATTCAGCTTATCAATTCGAGGTTTCTTGGCGGGGACTCTCGGGTGACCATGCATTACAGGCCCGTTTGTTAAAGGTGAGATATTATTTTTGAGATTTAATATTAGAGAGATTTATGTTTTTGATACCCCATTTAATATGCCTATAGCAATATGAAAATTTATGTTCATCTGGCTGCACCATCCCTCCTTATGGAAAGTACCTAACTTTATAGTGGCTTTCTTTTTGAGTCCCCAAAAGTAAACCAGCTGATGGATGGATTGGTAGCCTCTGCTGGCCTGAAATTTTCATGCTAGGGGCTGTTCTGTGAATTTTTGATTCATATGTAGTCTTAATTAATCAACCAATTCACTTTACCCTTTTAATTTGAGTTGGTACTCATGCTAATGTTCTTTTATGCTATTACACAATTTTCAGTTGATTCAATGATGTTGCCACTAATCATTGTTCCTCTTCTTTTTTTTTTTTTTTATTAGGCTGTATCGCCAACTACATTACCTCAGATATTCAAAAATGCGTTGTCAGCTTACCTACTAATGGACATTATTAAGTGTGTTGCCACCTTTTTCACGTATGTACACATCTCTGGATGTCTTTCTCAAGTGCATATAACTTTCTGCCAGTGCTCCACATGGTGCTTAATTCCCTTGCACTTGACATTTTTGGCAGTGAAGAAATGGATCTGGCTGTCAAATATGTTGAAAAGTTAACCAAAGTTTCAAGATTTGACTTGCTCGTCATGTGCCTTTCATCTTCAGACAGGGATGGTAAGTACACGTGACTAAATTGCTTCAGTTTTTACAAACATGTGCCCATCATTTACACAATGCTTTCCTAGCTTTCGGTGATAAGAACTTCCTGTGGCTTGTGGATATTTGGCTTCTCATTTCGTTGATCCACAATATTGCCACATCCATGTAAATTAGTCTTGCTACCTGGCATTGCACAAGCTACATGCAGAGACTTAAATTAGCGTGATACCTATTGATGTTGGTTGTTTTACATTTCAGTATTTAAACCATTTTATAAAGCTAATCGGATTAAGTACATTATGCTTCTAATGCCCTGATCATCTGGTGAACAGATCTCCATAAGATTTGGGATGAAGTATTTTGTAGCAAGGCAACACCAATTGAGTATGCAGAGATACTTGACAACCTTCGTTCAAAATACCATCTTAAGCGGTGACAGACAAGTCCCGAAAGGGTTCTTAGAGATGGGGTTCGAGCTATCTGAGTTTTTTTCTTATCCTAAGCAATCATTGCACACGACTTTCTGGTCTTAATCTACTGGCTAGACCTGTACAAAAACAACCTACTAATGAGTTAAATATGTTCTTTGGCATCTTGTTCTTCTATAGGATCCCTTCAGGTCAAATATATGATCCAGGGTTATGAGTTTGTGCACGTGTGTCTATATATAAATACATGATCTTGATGCTTGATGTTATAACAAGCCTCTAAATTTTGATATTGTCTTTCATTCAGCCTCCATTATGTTATGGAGTAATACAATCATTATCCCAGGAAACATGTAGAGGGATCCAAAGTATGCTGACTATTGTGGTCTTTGACACATTCAATGAATCAATTGATTATAATTTGAAGGTTCTTGATATCAAAGGAAACTAGGGTTTTCTTTTCTTGTGGCAGTCTCCTAATAGGATATGTTTTCTAATAGTTATCTTGTATTTAAATTCAACTTGTACAGATTTAGATAGGATAAAATCAGATTAGTTTAGATAGAGATAAAGATTTAGTTTGTTGAGATTAGATAGAGATAAAGATGTAGTTTGTTGAAACTACATCTTTATCTCTATCTAATCTCAACAAACTAAATCTTTATCTCTATCTAAACTAATCTGATTTTATCCTATCTAAATCTGTACAAGTTGAATTTAAATACAAGATAACTATTAGAAAACATATCCTATTAGGAGACTGCCACAAGAAAAGAAAACCCTAGTTTCCTTTGATACCCTCCCTCAAATTGATGCTAGTGAGTCAACTAGCAGCAATTTGCTAACTAGATATTGATGTTGTTGTTGAGTTAAAGCTTTGGTGAAGATATCAGCTACTTGGTGTTCAGTTGGCACATGAGGGAGAATGATAGCTTTAGACTCATAGGCATCTCGGATATAGTGACAATCAACCTCAATGTGCTTCGTATGTTCATGAAAAACTGGATTGGCTACAATTTGAATGGCACTTGTATTATCACCATGAAGAGGTGTGGGATGTGTTTGTGCAAACCCGAGTTCTGAAAGAATACCACGCAACCACATGATTTCTAAACATGCGGCAGACATTGCCCTATATTCAGCTTCTGTAGATGACTTAGATACACAATCTTGCTTCTTACACTTCCAAGAGATAAGCGAATCTTCAAGGAAGACACACCATCCAGTAGTAGAACGTCGAGAGTCTGGACAGCCAGCCCAATCTGCATCACTATAGACAGTCAAGTGAAGAGAAGAACCCTTAGGAAAAAATAGTCCACGATTAGGAGTCCCAAGTAGATAACGAATAATCCGACGAACAGCTACCAAATGGAGATGTCGAGGTGAATCCATGAACTTACTAACAGTGTGGACAGCATAAGAGATATCAGGGCGCGTGATGGTGAGATAAATCAAGCTACCAACTAACTTACGATATAAGGTAGGATCTGGGAGTAGTTCGCCTTCATCTTTTCTATACTTAACATTCACCTTCAGAGGAGTATCAACTGGAGTAGTATCTTCCAATCTTTAGTACTTGTTTTGACAGCATGACAAGAAATAAAAGAACTAGACTCAAGAAAAGCTGTACTAGGATTTATTGGAAATAGCCGACCCTCCTTAGGACCCCTCGCAATCATCCTCCCGGACACTCGATCCTGTACAACACAACCAGAAGATGAAAAAGAGACATTACAATCATTTTCAACAAGTTGTCCAACTGAAAGTAAATTGGAGGAAAGGTTAGGAGAAACCAAAACATTTCGAATGATAGTAGACACATCACCCACGGCAGAAATTGGTAGTGAACTACCACTTGCCGTGTGTATTTTGAGAGGACCATTATAGGACCGAAGATTATGTAAGGAAGTGGAAGTATTAGTCATATGATTTGAGGCACCATAATCTATAAGCCATGAATTAGGGGATGATTTTGTTTTACCTGAGAGGCCTAAAGCGGAAAAGGCAGAAATAATCATTTGTTGTACCATATCAGGAGTAAGAGTAGTAGAATTGGAACCAGCAGGCACTGAAACATGAGTGGCAGCAGCAGGAGCTGTAGAAGAGGATGCACCTGATGAATCAACCAAAGTGGAATAGGCACGTTCTTGCTTTCGAGGTGGTCGGATTGGACAATCCTTGATAATATGTCCAGATTTTTTGCAATAATTGCAAAATTTCTTCGGACAATGGGTGGCAATGTGACCAAAACCCTTGCAACTATAGCATTGTGTAGTGCTATAGTCTCGGCCTTTTGATTTCCCTTGTGCTGTAAATGCCACTTGAGCTGGAGGAGCCAGCTGCTGTTCCATTTTACTCCGAGTAAATAACCGTTGCTCCTCCCGAAGTAAATCACCCAAACAATCATCGAGAGAAGGAACTGGATCTCTATTCATTAATTGAGAACGAACAAATTCAAAATCTGGACGTAGTTTCATAAGAAACTGATCCCTCCTATATAATGAGAAGGAAGCACCTCAAATGGATTATTCAGCCAAATCTGACACTTGAAGGGCGTAGAACATAAATTGCTTTTGTGGTTAGTGTGGACCATATTGTCCAACCTCAGTTCAGTTGGATTACAGGTGGACAAATTCAGACAATGGGAGAGGTACCTATTTTCAGTAACATTATATTCTGGCATGCCCCATCGACAGGTCCAATTAGCTAGTTGAGTGACACGCTAAACATACTGTTGTAAAAGTTCTCTACATCAATTTACATTGAAAAAAGAAATATTGATATTTTAACCATTTTAATGAACATTATAGACTACACAATAAGTGGTGTTATTTGTATGAATAATGCTAAATATGATTTTAGAGTATGCAAGTTTTATTCACTTTTCACTTCATTTGAAAAAGAGAGGTTCACTATGAAAATATAGATTGTATTGTATATTTATCTATTTTTTTAAAAGAGAGTGTGCGAAGTTTGTTCTAAAACTATAAATATCATTTTGTTTAACTAATTATGTATCATTTTAATATACTTTTCTCTTATTTATTTATGAGAAATGATAGTTGAAATGATGATTGTGTAAATGTCGTATAATTATTTAAAAAAAAAATATGAGATATACATAAAAAAAAATTTAATTTTTTAATAATAGATTCTATTTTTTTTAAAACGACTGTATTATATTTACACATTTCACGATTATATATAGAATTACTCTTTATTCATATTGTCCAATGGTGCTACTCGGATTATCCAAGAGTTTTAAACATCACCACCAACAAAATTGTCGAGAGTAATGTTTGGCAGCTGGTGTCTTTTACTATACTAATCTTTTACTCTATTTTTTTAGTGTATTGTAAACCTTTTAAGTTGTGATCAGATCAACATCAGAGATGGCTCACATTTCTTTGGACATGCTGCTTTCCAACAACTCAGAGTTCCTTGAGCCATAGTTGTTTACCAACTTAATTGGCCACCAAAATTCTATACAAAACAAAAGAAAATAAATTAAATATAGAGTTGCATGTGACTTCCTTAACATGCAAAGGCCAAGTTGAGGTTAGTAGGACAAGATTTAGGAGTTGTTTTCACAAAGATAGGTATAGGATATATGGCCCTTGAGATCAATCATGATACCGCCATTCCAATCCACCTAAGCTTACCAAATATAATGATGATGATGATAATTGTGAATATTGTTGATTGGTGACATGAATTGTCATGTGCTGCACAGGTAAGTGCCTTACTGATGAATAATGATGGTGTTGGTTATTGTTGCGTAATTTCCTCATTAAGGTGGTCCTAGTCTTTACATTATTGAACCACACTGAATAAAGGAATTCGAATATAGAGACTCGGTCATATCTTTCAGACGGGAAATGTCATCATACTCTTAGGCCATGAAAATTTGTATTTTTTAATGTAAGTGAGGGGGGTTTCGAACTTATGACATGCCATCAAGCTGTCAGGCTCTTAGTTTGATCATCTTGTTATACTTTTAGTTTTCTTGAAAAACCATTTGTCTTCTCTAAAGTGGTTCACTTTATTTATCAAGTATAGGTAATTGTCCTTAAATAAATAAAATGGTTAATACTTGCTATTTTTTTATAGATGAAATAATGAGGATAGTTCAAAGGTTGTAGGAGTAATAAGTAAGGGTCTCTAATATTGTCTATATAAAGGAGCTTGTATTTTCTATTAGACTCACTCATAAAGTTTTAAGGCAAAAGACTAGAAGTTTCTTATTTATAAAAAATCTCTACTCTCTTTTGTAGGCTTTCCGGTTCGAACCCAAAATGCCCTACTAATGAATAATGATGGTATTGGTTATTGTTGCTTAATTTCCCCACATTAAGGTGGTCCTAGTCTTTACATTATTGAACTACAGTGAATAAAGGAGTACGAATTTAGAGACTTTGGTCATATCTTTCACACGGGAATGAACTAAATGACATCATACCGTTGGACCATGAAAATATGCTATATCATATGTCCTTATCATCTCACCTATACTCTCTTCAAAATATTTACATACAACTAGTCCTTTACATAATATTAATTTAAATGAGGGATATTTTTGTAAAATAACTATCTAAATATTATAAATTTAAATCATAATTATATAAAATATTATAAAAAAAAAATCGTATGTGTATCATTACATAATATTCTAATTCCATAGGATATGCAATAGTTCTTATCAGTAATAGTATTCTTCATGATATGCAATAATTCTTATTATTAACCACAACATTCGACTTGATATGTTAGTCGTGTGATCTGATTTTTTTCCAGCTTTATCGTTTTCTCTCTCCCGATAAGTTTTTATTTTTTTTTTGCTTTCAGAGACCCACTCATCCCAGCTTCTCTGTCCACATAAAAGAGCAGCTTTGATTCCTCCCTCACTCATCCTTTTCGACCAACATTGAAAATGTATATCAATTTTTATTTTTAGTTTTTTCTTAATTTTCTGTTTATAGCACCAAGATGCACTAATTTGCCACTTAGTAGCCTCCCACGATCACCACGCATCCCACTACGAGATTCTCCCACCACTAATCTATTGGATGGTAGAAGAAAATTGATCAAATGAGTGGTGCATGTGTCTGTCGCGCCGCTCACATGCGTCGTCGTGCCACAAGGAGTCTGCTACTACCATGCGGCACCATCTGGGTTAGAGGCTTTGAATTTCTTAGATCTAATTTTTACGTTCTTTTCAAGAGAGGTGCTTGTGCTACATGCACCTCCATCATCAGTGACAGTCTTATACTAGCGTATCGATCCATATTCTGGTTGCTACTTTCCTATATTTTCATTTTTCTTAACTAAAAATTAAGATAAAGTAGTTGTAAAGTCTCATACAACCAGTCCAAACTAGCAAATTGTAGCACACAACAATTTAATGCAACTTTTAATCATAATTTTATAGTTTGTTTATCAAACTATATAAAAACTGTTTCAAGTAACTTTTCCTTAGTAAGAAATGGGTTGGAACCAAAATTTTGACTTCAGATCATTTTTTTCTATTTCTCTTGTATTATATTTACTTATTTTGAAATGATTGTTAAGGATTTTCACTCTATTAAATTTAATATCTTGTAATCATTTTAGTTTATCTATGAAATATTTGCTTAGAAAAAAAAAATGTGATGCGTGTGAGACGAAAGGTTGTACTTGTGTCTAAAAAGCTTGTAGAAGAAGTATTTATGATGTCAGTGGACTTGTGAGATCAATCATCACTTTATAGGGCATTTCATGACCAGGAGTTAAAACAAAAATAAGATGAACTCTATGTTTTGTGGGAATTAAAAATAAATTATTACAACTTGATTAGGATGGAAAACCATTGCATTGAAAGCTTAGCACTCTCAAGTCTCAATGGTTTCTTTTATCTTATTTTTTAAAATATATCACTAAAATTTATTTTCTATTTTATTTTACATATTATTTTTTACAATATATTATGTATTAGTTTATCTATTTTTTCTTTATATTATTTAATATATTTTATTTATTTCAAATATTTTCTTTAACTTTCAAGTGTATCCTCATATATTTTGATATTTACAATATCTCCCATAAATGATTTGTTCTAAAATTTAATTGTAATATTTGTTTAACATGTGGAGAATTTTTTTTTTAAGAAACCTCCTTTGTATTACTTATGAATTAACCGTATACAAACATTCTTGTGTAACAACTTTTTGAACTTCTGGTGGACAATATTTCATCCATATTTGTTCCTCTATGAAAGAAAAAGAAATTTTAACAAGCAAATGTGCAACTTGATTACATTCTCTAAAAGCATGCTGAACTGCCCACCTTTGTTTGTTCTTGAGCACTCACTTCATATCTTCTACCATTTGATGACACTATTTTTAGCTTTTCTTCTCACTATTTATAGCCTTCACAACAATTAAAGCATGTCTTTCAAAAATTATGTTCTCAAAATTAAGTTTTGCACGTAACTTATAACTCTCCTTAAGGCCCGGAACTCAGCTACAACTACAACATGCGGAGAATTAAGTCGTTGGGATTAAATAAAAATATGTGACATAGTCAAGAAAAGCAAGATATATCAAATATTTCACTAGCTCACGTTGACGTCATGAGAGAAAAAATCAGACTTCAATGCTTGAAATAAGTATTAAGTTTGGGACAAACTGCTTTTCATAAATTAAGAGGTGGTTTAGATTGAGAAATTATTTAATTTTATTTAATTATTATAATTTTTATAAATTTTTACATGATATATAATAAATAATTAAATTTTTTTTAAATTTTAATTCAATTTTTTTAAATTAATTTTAAATTTTGATATAAAATTATTTTATCTCATATTACTGTTCAAACAACTCCTAATTAGAAGAATATGCAATGGTACCAAACACAGAAAAACAGGGCGACGTGGGAGAGGGGGCTGAAATGCGATGGAAATGAAATAAGGGAAAAGCCGGCAGTGGGGAAAAGTAGCCACGACGAGAGGGAAATGAACTTTAAAAAATTCATATACAACATTTTTTAACATTTGAGAGGAAACTGTATTTTACAATATTCAATTGAGCATGCATTTTAGGCCTGGTTTGTTTTAAAAAATGAGATAAAATAAGATAAAATTTTTTGAAATAAAATGAGATAAAATATGTGTTTATTTTTAGAGATGAGATGAGATTAGTTTGATTTTGTTATAGTTAGTAAAAATATTTGTAGTACTTTTTATAATATTTTATTTGTTTATTTATTTACCAATGGTGTAATTTTTTTTTTGCTGCTTTCTTTTTTTTTTTGTTTTTTTTGCTCATTTTGTTGTTTATTTATTTATCAATGTTGTAATTTTTTTTGGCTCTTTTTCTTCAACTTTTTTTTTTTTAATTTTTTACTGAGAGAAACCATTTGGTCATTTTTCTTTTGCTACTTCTTTTGTTTATTTATTTACTAATGGTGTAATTTTTATCTTTTTTTATTTAGAGAAACCATTTGGTCAATTTTTTTGCTGCTTCATTTGTTTATTTATTTACCAATAGTGCATTTTTTTATTTTTTTATTTTTTATTTTTATACTGAGAGAAACAATTTAGTCAATTTTTTGTTTTGTTTTTCTTTGTTGTTTCATTTATTTATTTACCTTATGTGTGAATATTTTTTCTTTTAATCAAATATTTTATTGTACGTTTGGTACAACTTTTATTTTTTTTTGCAATGTGTATTCATGTCAATATATTGTTTATTTAAAATATATTATTAGAGGAAACAATATTAAAATAAGGTGAGATCCGAAAAGATGAAAACTTGAGAAGAAACTTGAGATTTTTTGAGTTAAAAACTGGTAAATTAAAATGTGTGTTTGTTTTTATAAAACTTTTGACAATACGAAAACTTTGAGAAGTTTTTAAAGTTTTAATTTTCAGTCTCTCCCCATTTTGAGAATAAAGTTTAAACCAGGCAATATTCAATTTTGGCGGTAGATAAACAGGGAGTTATGCTACAAATTATTATTAAATATATATATATATATATATTTTAATCTAACTATGTGAAATATAATATATTTATTATCATGATTTTTCTTTATTTTTTATAAGAAAAATCCAAAAGGTTCATTGGTTATGCCATTTCATGATTGTAAGATAGGAATAGTATCATATTATAGTTTGTAGAAATTTTCCTGAATTTAAACATCAGTTTATAAGGAAGGAGCATAGCTGTATTGTTTATTCTTTGATAACGGGCAAAGCATAAAAACTCTGTTAAAATTAGAAATTACGCCACCTGCCTTATATTCCTGTGTTTGGGATGCTTTTATATTTCAGGGTTGTGTTGATGATAAATTGAGTTGAATTGTGAAGTATTTTGTAAATTTTATTGAAATGAGTTTAAATCTTTTTAAACTGAGATGAATTTAATTTTTTAAATTTGAAATGTATGAAATATATTTAGATGAATTTAATTTTTTTTTTATATAAAATTAAAAAGTAATGAATTATGTTAATAATTGATTTGAAATGAAATTATCTTCCGCTTAACTCATAAATGTTATTAATGAAACTTGGAAAATCCACATGAGGAAAAATGTGGGGCGGAATTTATTGCAAATCATTTTCGATGAGAAAGCCATTTGAGATGGGTGGAACTTGAGGAGGTTTGAGCCCTCAAAAAGAGTTCAAATTTGGTACTTCAAAAACCATGTCTGCCTTTTTTAAACATAGAGAGTGGCCTTCCAAAAGTTCTGAAGTTCTGACACAGACCCGTTAACCAAGCAATCGATCGTTCGTTGTTTAATCACTTTTTTCAGGATATGTGAAACTGACACTCATCACGTGATCTACCTTATGCTCTCTCCCATCTTCCTTTAATTTGTGTTGTTCCACGCGCCCTCTCTCTCTCTCTCTCTCTCTCTCTGTTGGAGTCTCTTGAGCCTTGACTCTTTGCTGTTCCTGTACCATCTTCTCGACGCTTTAATTCTCGCTCTCTCTGTTCTGAAAACCCTGCAAGAGGTGTGAGCTTCGCCCTCTTGATCTGCACTTCAGGGAAACGTAATAAGAGTAGTTCTTTGCTTTCTCTCTGTTTTTTTCCTTCTGATGGGTATATGGATTTTGTTTCATCGAGCTTTTTCTTTTATTTTCTTTTTTCCTCGCTTTTGAGGCCTATATAGCTGGGTTTCTAATGTTGACTGGTTTTATAACTCTTTTTGCTTCGCACTTGGCTCTGGGTACATTTGAAAATCTTCTGTATGCTTGTGTCTGGTTTGCATTTCTCATGTCTATTTCTTATGTCGCTTCAAATGTTTCGTTGGCCTTTTCTTTTGGGTTGGCGATTTTCCCTCCCTCTAGTTCATTTGTTTTATTTTTTCCGTTTGTTGTTTTTGGGCCGTTTGATGGAGGGTTTCGTAACTCATGTTTGTTCTTCGAAGCCTTCAATGGGGGCCAACCTTCTGTTTTCTTTTTCTCTCCTTCTGGGATTTTCCTTTTATCCTGTATCCCTACATTTTCCCCCGGAACGTGCTGTTTGTCTTTATTTTGTGTTCTGCTAAGCTCTTCTGCTGGCCTGGTGGATTCATCTTTGCTGCGCTTAGTTTTGGTTTCTTTGTTTTGGGTGCAAGTTCACCTGTTTGGTTGTGGTTTTCATTACTTTGTTCTTTTATCTAAAAACTTGCAGGAAATGGGTGTCATCTCCAGAAAGATTTTCCCAGTGTGTGGGAGCATGTGCGTTTGCTGTCCAGCTTTGCGGTCAAGTTCTCGACAACCCGTCAAGCGTTACAAAAAACTGCTGGCAGATATATTTCCTAAATCGCCTGTTAGCATCTTACTTCTTTCATATTACCTTTTCAGTAATTTTGAACGTTTAGTATCTGATGGTGTAATATAAGATGCTACGTTTATGTTTTCTTTGAGTTTAGAGGTACCCTAGCTAGCAACCATAACTAGTTTAAATGTAAAAAGTGGTCAGCAATTTGGCCATTTGATTATGTAATGTGGTGATCACTGCCAAATAATGTACTTTGCCATTATGTTTCCCATGACCAAGAGAAAACGCGCACCCTCCTTTGAAGCAAAGAATATAAATGTCTTTATCACTTTTCTGGTATGGCTGCTTTTAACAACTGGATGTGCCTTGCTACTGTTTGCTTATTTTGGAATGCTGGCCCTCCAATTGGATCATGGAGGAGGATCTGAAACGTGCTAATATGCTTGCCAGATGAAGATTATCTTTGAATTCATTTTGTGCTTTGCCTCGTCCTCTCTGGGCCTATAGATGGGCTTAAGTGTTATCCTACATTATCCTTTCACCTGATTTCCTCTGTACTTGATTGAAGAAAACTTGAGAGTCGAGCCCCACTCTGTATCACCTAGATATGGATGAAATGGGGTTTAGACCCAAAAATCCAATCAGCCAAATCTAGCATGGATTATGAGTTTTGGTTATAAGCATTTTACTAGAAGTATTTCTTAATAAGTCATTTGCTTGAACTTGGAAGATCATTTTGTAGTTTACAATTCCTATCAATAAATAACTAAATATAATGCTCAAAGTCTTGAAATATATTTCAGGATGGCCATCCAAGTGAAAGAAAAATAGCTAAGTTATGTGAATATGCTGCAAAAAACCCTTTCCGGATTCCAAAGGTATTGACCCTTACATGCTACTTACATATCTGCTGGTAAAAGTGTAATTTAGTATTGAAATGAGAAACCTTGATGTTGAATATCAATGGTACTTTCTATTTATCAGATAGCAAAGTATCTTGAAGATAGGTTCTATAAAGAACTGAAATATGAGCACATCAAGTTCATCAATATTGTTGTAGAGACGTACAATAAGCTGCTTGGCATATGTAAGGAGCAGATGTGAGTGCAAGTTTTTCCTTTTCCTTTTCTTACTTGTCATATTATTGTTGAAGTGTGTTTAGATTTGTCAGTTTCTAAGTTTGTTCTACAATGAATTCTAGATGAGCAACTCATTTCTAGCCAATGTTTGTATGTTTAGCAAGAAATCCTGTTAGGTATTGTGTTCCCCAGAATTGTTTTCTAAGAAGTCTCTAAGGCTCGTCACTTAATGCTTCTAATAGCTATTGAATACATGATATTTTACTAAAAGGTAGTTTTTTCTTTTAGTCCTTCAAGTTTTTATATCTGGTCCTGTATTTTTAAATGGAGAAGTTGAGAAATTTGTTTCTGATGATTTTTTTTCGTCTGTGTATGTGATGTAGTTTTGTAAATTTCACCGTGCAGGGCATGTTTTGCTGTTAGTCTGCTAAATGTGGTTACTGGACTTTTGGACAACTCTAAGCAAGATGCCATGAAGATAATTGGATGCCAAACCTTAACAATGTTTATATACAGTCAGGTAAGTTCAGACCTTGCTTTAGATTTCTTTTGTAACTGCTATCAAAATATGCCAAACAGGATGAAGAACTTCTTAATTATAATTATGTACTTCGATATGACTTCTTTATGCATCTTGGGAGATTTTTTTTTTTTTTTTTTTCAATTTTCTTCTCTTCAGAAGGGAAGAAACATATTCAACTACTGATTAAAAAAAAAGAACGTATTCAATTACAATTGAATGTGAGAAAAATTGATTCTTTTGGCTTTGATTCCCATACTTATAAAAAAAAAAAGGAAAATGGATTCTTCTGGTTTCCTGGGACATTTGAACATTATGTAAACAATGACCAAGGGCAAAAATTAGAAAAGAACAAAACTCCTTAAGCTAGAAAAAGTTTCTTACCCTGGTATGGTAAAATTTCCATTTCATAAGATATGCGTTGGTTATGCTATTAATAAAATCTTCTATTACTTATCAAAAAGATATACATATAGGTTATGCTCCATTAATTCGATGAATAAGTTAAAAATTTAAAGATGGGTGAGAGCATACATCAAGCTCGTGCTTCTAGAAGATCACATCAAGAAAGTAGAAATGCTTATTGTGGATGTTAGCAGAGTTGATTTTATATGGCATTCACATAACTATTTGAAGGCTGTTGGTCCTACCTCCAGAGCTCTCTTTAGGTTGTAGATCAATGGCCCCTGCAACCAATAAAAACTAAACAGAGAAAATAGTTAGCAGTATTTAAGGTTTGTGCGTAGATCAGATGCTTTCTTTCCTGTCATCCTCAAATATTAATCAGCAGTATTTTTATCACACTCAATACATAGTTTTGGCTGTTGACCTAATGTCTGAACAGGCAGATGGAACCTACACACATAACATTGAAAATTTGGTTGGTAAAGTATGTGCACTGGCTCGTGAGAAAGGGGACGAACATCAAAGGCTCTGCTTAAGGGCTTCAAGCTTGCAATGCCTATCGGCCATGGTAGTTTTATAGTTTGATTTTCTCCTTCGTTGTTTCTTATTACAAGGATCAGGAAGACAGTTTTCTATAAAATTAATTTGTGTTATCTATTTCCCATCATGACTTGTTTAATAGCTTTAAAATATATGAACCATTAATCGCCAGTTGTTTTGGAGCTGGAAGATTGGTCGTTTGATAATTTTCTCCCTTGGCAGTTGTGGTTTATGGCACAGTTCTCGCACATGTTTGTTGATTTTGACGAGGTTAGTTCTTTTGAGTTAGTTTTTTCAATGCTATTTAATGATTCTATTAGATTTTTGTTAGACTCAACAAACTCTCGCAGAATTGAGGGGTTTTATTAACATTGAAGTATCGCAATATTTTTCCAAATGTTGTCTAAACTCATAGGATTGCAACATAATGACCAAATAAAAATTGTAGTTTATACTGAAATTCATATCATGATGTTTCATTCATATTGTTTTATTTCATTTATATCGTTATATTTCAAACAAGTATTACTCAAAATGGACACATGTGGCATTTAAAATCCTAGACTTTTAACTTCCTAATGAGATAATGAACATTCAACTGGTTATTTGGATGCCTTTGAATTAAGTCCACTTAAATTGCACTGAATTTTTCGAAGGAGTGGAGAAAGAGAGATTGCTTTCTCATTATTCTTTCCTTTCATTTTAATTTTCAGTTAATTTTAGAGGCTGTTTTTGATGTCAATCCTCACCTACTAAAACTAAAGGCCAATTGGTCGAGTGATAATAATAATCTGAGAAACAGTGATGAGCTCTGTTGGTACTTCACATTTTTTTCGGACATTCTCCCCCAGGGTTATTGATTGGATCAAGATGATGTGATGCCATGTGAAAGGAAACTTTCCTGTCTTTTTGACAGTTTTAGCACTTGTCTAGTTATTGTATCGAAGTGTATACTGTACATCATTATAAGTTTTGCCTGCATTCTGCAATCTTTAGTGCTGCGTATGCTTCTTTTTGCATTTCACTTGTTTTGCCGTACTAAATTCTGCAGTCTTTTTATTTTTTGCATATTCCTTGTTCTTGTGTTTCACTTTATTGTTCCAGTTTGTTGAAGTTCTGGTGTTGAATTTTAATTTCTTGATATATCCACGCTGCAGATTGTATATGGCACTTTAGATAACTATGAGCCTGATACTCATACAGAAGGTGATGTTGGGAGAGGGGAGGCACATCATAATTGGGTGGATGAAGTAATTAGATGTGAGGGCAGAGGTGGTGCTGGTGCAAGTTGTGATACTAGCCCTAGCTGGCTGACTGTGAGGCCACGACCAGAAAAGAAGGATCCTTCTCTTTTGACAAGGTAGTAAATATTCCAGAGCCTGTGATTTTAACCATTTATGGGAATTTTCTCTTCAATTAGTCTAACTTAGACAATTTTTTTTTTTTTTAATTTTTTTCCCTTTGACCAATATCTTGCCTTTATTATAGAGAAGAGATTGAGACCCCAAAAGTATGGGCACAAATTTGTATCCAAAGAATGGTTGAATTAGCCAAGGAGAGCACAACAATGCGCAGGGTACTGGATCCAATATTTATTTATTTTGATTCTGGACAGCACTGGGTGCCTCGACAAGGTTTGGCTGTGATGGTTTTGTCCGACATGGCGTACTTCATGGAGAGTTCAGGTATCTTGATCCTCCTTTGGCTTCTTCCTCAATATGTGTTATTTATATTATATTAGTCTTTTATTTATTGTATTTAGGTTTGAAATTCAAACTATCTAACATTTTGTGGATTTCTTTTTTTTTTCTCTCTTCCCCTCTCTTCAAAAGAGTAGGCTGAAAAAATGTTTATTGGTGGAATATGTATATATATATATGTATAGGCATTTAGTTTAATCCCTCTACAGTACGAGTATTTTGCTAATGTGTTTTTTTATTTTTATTTTAAGGGAACCAGCAGCTGATTTTAGCTTCTTTGATACGGCATCTGGATCACAAAAATGTTGCACATGACCCCCAACTCAAATCTTATGTCATTCAAGTCGCTACTGCTTTAGCTAGGCAAATTAGATCAGGAACTTCACTGGCAGAAATTGGATTTGTCTGTGACCTGTGCAGGCATTCAAGGAAAAGTCTTCAAGCCACAGCTGAATCAGTTGGTGAGCAAGAGTCCAACAAAAATATCTTACTGCAGAATTCCATTGAAGACTGTTTACTTGAAATTGCTAAAGGGGTAAGTTTGATGCTTTGCTGTACATAGTTGCTGCTTTCCACTGTCTGTCCAGTTTAACAAAATGTGATGTTGTCTTTTGCAGATTGGTGATGCACGACCACTATTTGATCTGATGGCAATAACGCTGGAGAAGTTGCCATCTGGAGTTGGTTCCAGAGCAACCATTGGATCATTGATGATTCTTGCTCATGTCATCTCTGTAGCATCGGCCTCTTCACGCTCTCAACAGGTGAGAGGAGGGAAATCATTTAATATCCTCTCCAGAGGTTTTCCATTTGCTTATGTTCAATTTAATGACCTCTGATTACATATTTTGACTATCATACTTAAGGTTTTCTATACTTAGGTAGAAAAATTGATGGAGAGGATAGTGATTGGATGTAACTTGCATGCATAAATTTTGTTATGGTTACTTATAAAGAAATTATGTTCTGTTATTGTTTCATTCGGGCTGTTCTTGGGAAATGGTTGTGGGGGTATAATATGGAAAGGAAAGCTTTATGGAAGTTGGTGATTGACTTCAAGTATGGGTGGGGGGGTGGGGGGTGGGTTGAGCACTAGGGAGGCACAAGGGGTTTATGGAGTGGGAGTCTTGAAGCATGTAAGACGAGGTTGGGGTTTTTGCTCGACACACTAGAATTGTAATGGGATACGGATCTAGAATAAAATTCTGGTATGACTTATGGTGGGATAGAGCCCTTAAGGACACATTCCTTACAGTTTTCAGGATTGCGCATGAAAAAGAAGCATCAGTGGCTGACCTCATGGAGATGTCTGGTGGCTTTGTCTAATGGAATGTGAGTTTTATTAGGGCGGCCCATGATTGGGAAGTTGCAGCTTTTCGAATTTTTTCAAACTCTTGTACTCCATGAGATCGAGTGCTCAGGGGACTGACAGTTTGTGGTTGGTACCCACTAGAAAAGTTGCATTTTCTGTTTTTTCCTTCTATAAGTCCCTCACACATCCACAGAACAATCACTTTCCATAGAGAAGGATTTGGTGAAATAAGGCACCTCCCAAGGCCAGTATTTTATGCTTGGATGGCTTCTTTGGGTAAGATTTTGACAACGGATAATTTATGGAAACACAGAGTGATTATAGTGGACTGGTGCTGTATGTGCTGAAAAATTTGTGAGACTGCAGATCATCTTTTATTGCATCGTGAGGTTGCAGAGCGTTATGGGATGATGTCTTTAGAAGGTTAGAGCTAGCCTGGGTTATACTTGCTATTGTGGTCGAGCTTCTGGCTAGTTGGACAAACCTGGGCGGTTTTCCACAAATCACAGATTCACAGCTGTGTGGAAGATAGTTCCTATGTGTATTCTATGGTGCCTATGGAAGGAATGGAATGATCATACTTTTGAAGACAAGGAAAGCTAGTTGGAGGAGATTGGATTACTCTTTGTTAAAACTTTATTCCTATGGGCTAAAGCTGTAGATTTCAATGGCCTAGACGTTCATGACTTTCTTGTTTTCATTTCTTCCTCCTAACTAGGTGTTATCTCTTATTCATAAAAAAAAAAATAGGTGTTATCTCTTGTATACCCTCTGTGTACTTGGGCTATGCCTATTCTCATTAATACAATCGTTTACCTATAAAAAAAACTTGTCTGAAGATTCTGAAGTGGAATGTTATATGGTCGAAGATGTATTATTAGTTTTTAGAGAGAGAAACTCTCTAAAATGTAGGCTGGTGTGTTGGTTTGATTATTATCAAGGTCTGATTATCTGGTTAAAGTTCAGTAGATTAGTGGTATTGTGAGTTGGTTTCAATGGGATTTTTTAGAGAAGTTGGAATAGATTCAAAATTGTTCACTCTTGTAAAAGAGGGAGCCCAGCTTCGCATCGTAGAAAGAAGTTGGAAGAGGCAACAGGAACTCTTAGTGAAGCAGAACATTTTACAGTGGCTGTGTAAGGCTTTAGAGAGTTGCTTCAGCAGGGAGAAGGATGAGTTCTACAGCTCCATTTGAGAGGGATCCTCCAGCTATTTAGCTCAAAAACGTTACAACAGTAGGGGTAGATTTCTGGAGGTGGCAGAATACAAAGAGGGTGGAGGAAGGAGGCTTATCATTTTCCCGGAAGGGGATGGGGGGAAAGGATGGAAGAGACTGAAGGAGGCCTTTGGGGAGCTGCTGAAGGAGGAGAGGACACAGGGAGGACTTCACGGTGAAAAGCCTCCGGCGGGGAAGACACGGACGTATAGGGAGGTGCTGGGAAGTAGAGGGTGGCAGGGACCAAGTGATGGAGTAAGGCTTTCTGACAAGCAGTTGCCTCGAGCTCCTCAAGGAGTACATTACTCAGAAGGTGGCAGGGGGGAAGACTGGGTTGCGTGTGGGAAAATGGAAGAGCTACAGGAGCAAGTATGGAAGTTGCAGAGGGAGATGGAGACTTTGAAGATTTTTGTTTGGCGAAATAAGGAAGGCTGTGTTTGTAGCCGTAGGGATGCTGAGTTTGAAGGGCTGGGCTTGTTTAAAGACAAGGCCCAAGTGAAAAAAGGAAGAGTTGAGGTCTGGAAGGAAGTGAGTGGGCCGAAAAGAGTGGGTTGGGAGAAGGGCCCACGGATACATGAGGCAGGGCAGTCGGGTGGGGCAGTTGTGGTTAAAAATAAAGCTTGTGGGCTGCCGGGCCCCAGCAAAAGGCCTAATATGGGTGTAGGAGATTTGGGCCGGGACAAAGGCCCATTACTGGCAGACCCAGTCTCGTCGAACATGGGTGGGGTACGGCCCGTGGACCCGGTAAGAAAGGTTCAGCCTTTAACGGGTTCTAAAAAACCCGAATCCCAGCCACCAACGCCGGCCGTGTTGCTGCCGGAAGGGGAGACGTCGGAGGAGCAACAGACTGTGCCGGCGATGAGAGTGGACCACATGATACTAAAGAAGTTAGAGGAGCTGATGGAGTGGGGTTGTGGAAACATATCAGGAAAGGTTGGACAGTCTTATGTCGGCATGCCCGTTTTCAGATGGGGAATGGTACCAGGATCAAATTTTGGAAAGATATTTGGTGTGGTGATATGACGTTACATGAGTTGTTCCCCTCTCTTTATCAATTTGCCAGCAATAAAGAGGCTTCAGTAGCGGAGGTTATGGGTTTGTCGGGGGGACATTTTCATTGGAACATAAGTTTTAGCAGGGCGGCGCAAGATTGGGAGATGAATAGCTTAGTGGATTTTTATAGTCTCTTGTACTCTATGAGGCCGAGCAATCAACAAGAAGACTGGTTATGGTGGGTCCCACACAAGAAAGGTAGGTTCTCAGTTCGCTCCTTCTATATTGCTCTCGAGCAAAATCCTAACTGTCAGATCCCTTGGAGAAGGATATGGAAACATAAGGCGCCCCTTAAGGTGGCTTTCTTTGTGTGGACTGCTGCTTTGGGTAAGATCCTCACAACTGATAATTTGAGAAAAAGGAGGATTATTGTGGCAGATTGGTGCTGTATGTGTAAAGGAGGGGGCGAGTCGGTAGACCATCTTTTACTACACTGCAAGATTGCAAGGGTTTTGTGGGATGAGGTGCTAAGTAGAGTGGAGTTGGGCTGGGCTATGCCGGGGACAGTGGCGGCAGCTTTGGCCTGCTGGCCCAATATAGGTGGCCAGCCCCAGATTTCAGCGGTTTGGAGGATGATACCACTTTGTATCATGTGGTCTTTATGGCAGGAGAGGAATGCAAGGACTTTCGAAGACATGGAGTGAACAGTAGAGGAGCTGCTGACTTTGTTTTTTAGTACGCTTTGTAATTGGGCCATTGCTATTGATTTCAATGGAATGGTCCTCCATGATTTTCTTGTCTCTCTTGCCCCTGCTTAAAGGGGTAGTTTCTTGTACATACTGGGCTAGGCCTTTTCTTTAATTAATACAATTTTGATTACTTATCAAAAAAAAAAAAATGTTATATGGTCGAGGTGTTAGAAAGCTATATCATCCAGGGGTTGTGAGGTTGACTGTTATACTTATTGAGGTACAATTTTTCTTTTTTCTTTGGGGCTCACCCTGTTAAATTACTTTAAATTTTTCATGTAGGTCTTTCCAGAAGGCCTTCTTGTTCAGCTGTTGAAGGTGATGCTACACCCAGACACAGAGGCACGGGTTGGAGCGCACCAGATATTTTCTGCTCTTTTAATTCCAATCTCTAACCATCAACAACATGAAGTTGCTTCTCTTGCAAGTGGTTTTCTACACCAACCGAGGAGATGGCACTCAAATCCTGCATCTGCATCGATTAAAGCTTTACTTGAAAAGCTTCGGAGAGAAAAAGATGGCATCAAAGTGGAAAAAATTGGAAGTGATTTTCATGATGATCTTAAAGAAAGGGACATTGTTGAAGATGACTGGAAACAGGGGCGCGTCCGCAAGAATTCCCCCAATGTTTACAAAATTAGCTGTATTATTGACAGAACTGTTGGGTCAACCACCTTGTTGGATGCTGTAAGCATAATTTTCACTTCCATAAATCGGTTGTTTTTGGGTGGCATTATAGATCTTTTCGATTTATACAATATTCTTAACAAATTTGGTCTATGTTTGGCGCAGGAACCGCATATTATGAAGTTTAGTGAGGAGCAAATAGGGCAGTTGTTGTCTGCCTTCTGGATGCAGGCCAGTCTTCCGGATAATTTACCTTCAAATATTGAAGCTATAGCTCATTCTTTCGTATTAACACTTATTTCTTCAGGCTTAAAGGTAAAGTTCATAATTAAATACAGTACTTGCTTGGTTATTTTTTCGTCAATTCTTTTCTCCTATCTCCTGCTTCTTATTTTCCCATTCACTCTGGCTCGTCAGAGAGACCATGCTAATTGTTAATTGAATGAGGG
This sequence comes from Carya illinoinensis, assembly GCF_018687715.1. Taxonomy (NCBI): domain Eukaryota; kingdom Viridiplantae; phylum Streptophyta; class Magnoliopsida; order Fagales; family Juglandaceae; genus Carya; species Carya illinoinensis. Next base: position 33,508,240 of record NC_056759.1, read on the forward strand.
CATGACCTAGATAATTTAGTTTAGTGACCATATCTCAAATAAATGATGTGCAGAACTCAAATGACAACCTTGTGGTCCGATTCTTTCAGCTTCCCCTGTCTCTCAGGAATACATCCATGGATCCTAACAATGGTATGACAGTAGAGTTTCATGAGTAGGCTTTTCATTTTGGTATGTTAAAATGACATATTGATATGTGTTTCTGTTTTGGTAGGTATGTTGTCTCCAGCATGCCAAAGATCTATCTTTGTATTATCGACAGGCATGTTGATGTTTGCAGCTAAAATATATCATATTCCTGATCTGAATGATTTCCTCAAGTCATCAGTTCCATATGATGTGAGTTATGATTGTTTCATGCTTTCTGGGTGGGTGGTTGCATTAGGGCTTGGGGTGGTCTCTGTGCTTAAAACTGCTGATATTGATTGTTATCTAATAAAAAATTTGTCTTCTACAAGTTCAGGTTGATCCTTATCTGGGTATTAATGATGACCTGCAAGTATATGTAAAGCCTCAGGCAGATATCAGAGAGTATGGATCTGTTGCTGATAATCAACTCGCTGCATCATTGCTCTCTGAATTACGGAGCAAGGTATACAAATCTGACAATGTCATAATGGACATTTTAGTTCAGAGTCTGTCTAGCATTATCGAGGTATGACATTTTATCCAGAACCCCCTCCCCCTCCTCTCTCTCTCTCTCTCTCTCTCTCTCTGATCTGTCTGTTTCTGCTCGTTAAGCTGGAGGCAGATGCCCTGACTGAGCAACTGTCAGAATTATTCACACCCGATGATGCATTCATGTTTGGCCCACAGTCAATACTTGAATTTGACCACAATCAAATGGTTCCCCATTCCAAGAAATCGTTGTCGTTTGATGGGGTATGCTCTTTATGATCATTTTAATACTATTTTAAGCGATGACCTTGCAAGGAGCTCATTGCTTTCTGACAACTCTCCTCAGCTTTAGTTGGAAAAAAAAATTGATAGGTGAGTGTGTGGTATTGTTTAGATGCTATGTAAATATGTGGAAGTGATGAAGTTATATTCAGACATTAGCTCATCCTTGGAGAGGAAAGTAAACAAAGATGTTGCAGTACACCAACCCTACCATCTGCTTCTCATCGCAGTCAAATGGCCACTTCCAAGAAATCACTATTGTCACTATCTATTGTTTTTGTTTGCTTATGGTGTAGGATTTTCCAATGAATTCATTAGTTGAGGATGACGCAAGAAGTGAAGCATCTGTTGCTGACCTATCTCGGTTTATACCCAAAATGCCATCTTCACCATCTATGCCTCATGTCATCAGCATTGGACAGCTTCTGGAATCGGTAACCTCCCCTTCTCTGTGTCTGCGAAAAGTGTATTTACAAGATGTTAAAACAAGGTTGTATTAACTTCCTGAATTTCCATAATATTATTTATGGAAAGACTAGTCTGAAAAAGGATCTATCAAATAAAAAATATTGGAAGTATCAAGACTGACTGACCTATCTGCTAAAATATTATGTATTGCAAATTGTTCAATGTGCGTTTGTTTATTAGGCAATTTGTGTGATGATTCCTATATATCCTATGTGTAAAAGAGTTGGAAGTAATTTTTGTTGTTGGTTAGAAATAGTGTATCTTCATTTTAGTAATTGATGTGCAAGATTGAAACTCTAGTTAGGTATTTCTCAAGTATACTCCGTGTACTTGGGATTTGCCTACTATTATGAATAAAACTACTTGATTACCGATCAAAAAAAGTAATTGATGTGCAAGACACCTAGATCCGTCCATGAAAATTATTTGCCTACTAATTGATGGTGCTTTCAGGCACTTGAAGTAGCTGGGCAAGTGGCAGGAACATCGGTGACTACATCTCCCCTCTCGTACAACACCATGGCTAGCCAGTGTGAAGCCCTTGGCACGGGCACAAGGAAGAAACTCTCCAATTGGTTGGCTCATGAAAATCACCAAAGTAGGGTGGTTGACAAATCGTTTCCTGCATTTCTTGCAGATGGACACTTGGCACTCAAAAAGGTTAGCCTTCTACACAACATGTTAACTCGCTTTGGACTTTCCACATAAATCCCAGAATGTATTATTATAAAGGGAAATTCATATAGAAACATCTTGTGTTTATCTTCAATTTGATATTAAGGCCCAAGTTTTGACTTGATGCTCTCCAGACTCAATTTATGATCAGTTTTTTCTTAAAATTTTCTTTTCTTAATTTTCTTTCATTTTTTTTAATCTTTTGGATTTACCAAAATTTACAGGTCCATGTTTTCTTTCTTTGTTTTTTCTTTTATCTTTGTTATTTTTGGTTTTTGCTATTTTTTACAAGTTAGACTCCACGAATACCTGATGGTTTTTTTACCTTTTTTTTTTTTTTTTTTTTTAAATATTTTGGTTTAGCTATTTTTATACCTTAGTGGTTTCTTATATACTTTAAGTTCTACTCATTAATGCTTTCTTTCCTTACCCTTTCATTTTTTATTTTTAGTCGTTATAGTTGATGGAATGCTTGACGAAGACAAGGTTACGAGAATCTTGAATTTAGTAATTTGGAAGGTTAAATAGTTGCAAATAACTTTCTTGACACCTATTAAAAAATAGTTGCAAATAACTTGGTATTAATCATTTGAACTTTGCGACAACAGTTTCTAGGTTGTCAGTTATTTTCTGTTAATACCGTTCTTTATCAATTTTATCATGTAGATAACAAGTAGCATTGGCTCCCCTGCTCAGGGAAATGTGTTGCCACAGGACCCATGGTTGGCAATGAGGCTGCCTCCTGCCAGCCCATTTGACAACTTCCTCAAGGCAGCTGGATCAGCTGGGTGTTAGAAGAGAAGCCACACATTCTTTCTGGTGCTAGTTATCTTGTAAAAGTCTTAGGCAGCAATTAGGATTAGTATCTTAACCTTTGATTTAAACTCAGATCATTTGTGGGCTTCCATGTCAGTTCATTAATTCTTGTATGCACAATGTACTCTTTGTTCTTAAAATGTGTTAGTGCAGCATAGCTTGTGAGCTTCCATGTCAGTTTATTAATCCTTGTTTGTGTCATTTCTCCTTGTACTCGCTTTGTTTGCGCAGCATAGTTTGTGGTATTTAGTTTCTTATTGGATTTAGATTTCCAACAATTTTCTGATCCAAACACCTCAAAAACTTGGGGAGAGAGAGAGAGACAGACATAGCAAGTGGACTGCTGTATTAAACGTCAGCAATATAGTAGAGTTTACATATTGTCTATATCGAATTGTAGAAAGTATTTATGTTAAAAAATTATAGGAGATCTCGATGCTTCTCTTTCCCTAATTGTGTATAATCTCATGTGTGGTGTAGGGATGATAAGTAGAATTTTTCTATGCTAAATTACTAATAGCAGTATCTTGGTGGGGGCAAGAAGCAATTGATAGCCTAGGCATTTTCGCTCGACTTGCATAGATCGGGTGATATAACCGGAGAACCATACAATCGAGGGCTAGTAGTACTGTTCATCCAGACCAAATTCAAAACTTCTGACCTGACCGTAAACTGTTCCGTTTCCAAAATAAGGATTTCCGACCTGATTTTATTTAAGAGTGCAATTCTATTTTAATAGAGAAATTTTATTTGCAGTATTCACTTGAAGTATGTGCAGGCTATTTATTAAAGGAGAAAAAAATATTATTTTAAGAAGGATATTTTAGTCATTTTAAAAAATATTAAAGATAAAATTGCTTATGTCTTTATTGCAGTCGTAACATTGCTCATATATATATATATACTAGTTCAGAAGTACTTGCAAAGTACGTTTGTTTAGTTGGGTTAAACATGTTTTTAGAAAAAATAATATAATTTTTTATATATAAAAAAAAGCTTGATTAATGAATAATTTAATGTAGAGACAAAAAGAAAAAAAAAAAAACTTTGTAAATATCTTTATCATTAGATAATGGTACGTCAGTAAGTATAATAATTATATATTTAGATACATTAAAAAATAAAAAGATTAATTCAAAATTAAAGTTAAGATATATTAAAATAAAATAGACAAATATTATGAAAGGGAAACGTGTGAGAGGGTAGATTTGAGAGGGGTAGGTAGAGAGGCAGACATCGGAGAGTGAGAGAGAGGTTCGAGATGAGAGGAGAGAGAGAATCTGAAATGTGAGAGAGGTAAAAAAAGACAATTATATCCTTAAAACAAAAAATTAATGGACTTAATTACAATACAAACATACTTGATAGAAAAACAAGAAAAGTTAACAGAAAAAAAGTATTGTAGCAGTTAGATAGCTACTTATTATTATAATAATATATATATATATATTTTCATGTTTTTTGTGAAGATGAAGATTATAAAGGAAGGATATCATCAACTAAATTAAATTTTTATAGCCAATTGTCAGCAGATGCAGACCGTTTCTTATTGAACTGATTTGAGTTAAAGAGTTGAAGTGAAAATAAGTAGCGTGCAAAGGCGGCACTCCTATATATTTGCCAATGTTGTTGTCAAGCCTCAGTGAACCTGTTCAAAGCTTTCACAGAAGCCTTTCCTTTTAGGTCCAGGAACTATGAAAATGTAAAACTTAACTAAGCAAGAAGATAAAAGAATGTAATAACACTAGTTCTTGCAATATATATATTGCTAGCCTCCATAGCATGTGAACCTTTTCTAGTAACTGGAGGAAAATTCAGAAACACATGGAACTTATTTTTTCTAAATTTAAAGATGCAACAACACGAAATAAAAACATGCTTAAAGAGGGTAAACTTGTTAGACATGCACGAAACATGTGAGAAAAGCCATTACAGGACTCAATACCCATGTATGTAGATGGAGGGTATTGTAGACACACATCTTGGAGAAAGAAAGATAACTAGTCTAGGAGAGTTGCTCCTCAAGGGCTAGATCCTCAATCATGTTCCCATGGTTGAAAGGATTGAATGCTTGGATTTCAGAACACTTGCTAGGCAGTACTATGGGGCCAAGACCCTTCTTCTGCTCAAGTGAGTGTGTAGTCATGGGATATTTACGTGCAATCACAACCGAATTAATAACCTCATCAGTTGGATGAAACACTGAAAGAACCTCAAATCCACGAAGATCGGACGGATCAACCACCGGATAGAGAAAAGCCCTAGCACCATGTGCACTCCTTAGCATCAAAAGAGCTCCTGGCGCCATGTACTTGGCTAAATGATCTATGACTCGGACCTTGTCCTCCTTGTCCATGCCCACTAGAGCTGCCAAGAAAACAACGTCAAAATCTTTCAAAGCAGTTGTTACATTCATTATATCAGTCGTATGGAAGAACATTCTTTTTGACAAGTCAGGATCGGATGAAACTAAACTAACAGCCTTTGAATTGGCTAAGGGGTCAATATCATAATTGTGAAAGGTGGAGGAGGTGAGGTGATTAGATGCCAAGATAATAGATGTAAGGGGAAGGGAACCAGAGCCCACAAAGGCAATTTTGCTAGGGACATTTTGAGTGCAGTGTTGGGAAAGGATGTTGAACTCAAGGAGGCTAAGCTTGAGGTAATTAGAATGGTAAGGAAAGATATCAAGATGGTCAAGTGGTTTCTGATATGAGCCCAAAATGGTAGAGTAATGGCTCTCCAAAAGTCCCTCAGCCTCCCCACAAAGCTTAATCAGCTTTGACCTGATTTCTTGCACCCTTTTGCACAGCTTGGTTACATCAATTGGAGTTGGTGGCATGCATGTGAACACTAGTTGTGTGAAGAGCATGTTGACATCTTTGGCGGGTTTGAGACTCTCGAGGTTTGAGATTTGCTCAAATAAATTGCAGACTTGTTGAACCAAAGGCTCTCCCTGGCAACCCATGTCGACACCACGAGGTAATAGCAGAGGCTGCAATCCAAGAAGGATAATTGAGTTATGATAAAAACTAGAGAACCAGTTACAACATCTTGTCCTCTGAGGGAGTCATTATTTATGGGCGGTGGTTGGGCCCACATGGCACAGAGGATTTGCCTTGATATTTACATTCTCTGATGAGATAACGTTTACTAGAATTATGTTAAAATTCCTGTTACGTAAATTTATTTTTGCATATATTTTATGGGTTCGATTGATGTGATTGGTTAAAATAATTATTTTATATTAAAAAATTGATAAATTTAATTATATTAATAAAATATATAAAAAATATATAAAAAGAACTGTACAGAATTTTTGTTATATTCTTCATCAATTATTAAAGAAACTATTATCAATTAAAATAACAAATTAAGTGTTAATATATAATGTCATGTCAACACAATAAGACGAGAAAAGAAACGAACGCATAGTATATAAGATGTCATTATAACTTTACGTGTCTATATTTCTTAAAAAACTTATTCTCAAACTGATATATAGAATACATCTATTAAAATGATTATGTGACATAATTTAATTTTAAAGATAAATTTTAAAATTTTAATTTTACAAATTAAATTTTATCATTTAAATTATTTGAACGGTATACTCTACATATCAACTTAAAAATAATATAAGTCATATATATATATATATTTTATTTTAAAAATATATTTTAAAATTTAAATTTTACGAATCAAATCTTCCTATTTAAATTATTTAAACAGTATTTTCTACGCATCAACTTAAAAATAATATAATTCCTATTTTTTTCAATCCTTAGTTTTAAATAAAAATTTGATAGAATATCGTTCATAATTATCAGCATCACTCCGTTCACACTAGCTGGCCAAGAGCCAATTGAATTAAAATACCAAGACCCCCACGTCCGCCGGATTAGCTAATGATTGTCATGAAAACTTGTTCAAACATAAATTTACGCAGTTTACGTACACTCTAATTGCTCTTCCTTGGCTCACAAGTCACATGTCTCGAATCCTTTCATATTACCTTCGTTTATATGTACATGGTGCTAATTGGTTTATTAGTGTTTAGAGCAACTAAGGCCTAGTTTGAATAGTAAGATGAGATGTAATTATTTTATATGAAAGTTAAAAGTCGTATAAAATATTATTAGAATATTAATTTTTAATATTATTATTATTTTGAAATATGAAAAAGTTGAATTATTTATTATATTTTGTATCAAAATTTGAAAAAATTGTAATGATAAGATGAGATGAGTTGAAACCATTTTTATATCCAAACTAAGCCTAAATTCTCAACGACTACGTTCTTATTTTTTCAAAAAAATAAGAAAGTAGGTATTGTGAGTTAAATTTTACTACATACAAGCAAAATCGCGTACTAATCTGCGTACCAATACTGATTCTTTAATACTTAAAAATTAAATTAGCACTGTTTTTAATAAAATTTACTTTTTGACCAATCACAATAAATTGGTGCACATATTAGTGCATAAGTATGCTTGCAACTAAACTTTTCCTTGTGAATTTTTTTTATCAAAACGCTAAGGTCCAGAATAGAATATATAAACACATAAAATTGATCTTATAACATTTAATACTATGATTTGTAAAATCCACGTAAATAACAATAATTATTAATTATATGATAAATTTTGAGCATGTATCCCTTTTTCACATAATCTAGGTAATAAAACTTAGGACAAAAACTTCAAGAGATTCTAATCTATATCTAAATAAAAACCCTAAACAAGTGCGTCGTGATAGAATGCAAATACTAAATGTATACCATCTTTTACTTTAACACTAGGGTTTTATTTTTCCTTATATTTTTCTTTTTTAGGGCTTCTTTGATTGTACTATGAATCATAGAGGGTGGACACTTTTCAAAAGCTAAAAAGGTCGATGGCCTCCATAATGTTGACACTTCCACGTCTTGAAACTTTTTATTTTTATTTTTTTAACTTAAGATTTATGCTATGTTTAGATGTTGAAATAAATTGAATTGAATTTACTTAAGTTGTGAATAATAGAATTTTGTGAGTCTCATTGAGATGTGTTGAACTTTTTTATATTGAGATGTATTTAACTTTTTAGGTTGAAACAATAAAATGTATGAAGTAAGTTGATACGAGTTTAACCTATTTATGGAAAGTTAAAAAAAGTAATGGGTCCTATCAATAATTGATTTGAAATAAGTTGAATTTGATTTAACAACCAAACACAACCTTAGAATGTCAAATTTCTCCCTTCTTTAATTCGATATTGCAATTATAGTTTTATTTCTTTTTATTTATTTTTTTGAGACTTTTCCCTCAACTTCAACAGCATAACCGAAATACATAATTCCTTGTGGGTAGTGCGAAATACAATTGGATACTTTCACCCTACGTTTGAATATTAATGTGATTTTAGATGATTTATGAATAATAATAATAAAAAAAATAACGAATAATTTATAAATAATAATAAATTATTTGTGAATAATAATAAAATAATCTAGGTGAGACTACTTCACTAACCAAACACAGCCTAAACACAGCCTATGCAATCTTTGGAGTGAACTATTGATTTGGGAATTGTGGGGGTAGACTAGTATTCAACATGTTATATATTTTCTTTTCAAGAGCTAGGACTCGAAGAAGAAGCCATACAAGTTATATCTATTTATCGTTCTTTTAATCATTATCCTCTTATATCTACTAATATTATATCATATGATTTTTCATTTTGAAACTGTCATTTCATTTATCTTTTGATCAATAGTTAACACCATATTATCCTTAAAATAACGATTAAAACGATGATGAATAACATTTTTCAAATGTCAAATACAAGTTATAATAGATATATTGATGCTTTTCCCAAGATTCCATAATAGCATACGTCTATTGTTTTCCCAAATAGCACCCACTGAGGGATATAAACAGGATAGATGTTGACATTACGGTACATTTTATTAGGTCATGGTATTACATATTTTTGTTCCATCTCTCTTGTGGCCGGAAAAAAGGGATGATACATATATAATATGATAATTAATATTACAAGTACCTTTTGACAAATTTGGCCAACTCCCACTTCCAACAAGAGGACTAACGCGAGAACTCGACATTGAAGTTGGGTTTTCTTTGATCCATGCATTGTCAAACTTCAAGAGGTGGGGCTATATATGAAGGAAAATGACTTTGTGTGAAAAGAAGGAAAATGAATCATTTCGGTTCACATTATTTTAAAGAGAGTTTATAAGTATTTGATAGTTGTAAGTGTCGTGTAATTATTTTGAAAAAAATAAATAATTATAGGACACATATGAAAAGAAATTAATTTTTTAATAATAAATTTTATTATTTTTTAAAATAATTACACAGTATTTATATGAGAAATAATATTTGCAGTCGTGGTTGTGTAAGTGCAGCGTAATTTTTTTGAAAAAAATGAATTAATATGGAACCCACATGAAAAAAAAAAAACTAACTTTTTAATCATAAACCCTATTCTTTTTCAAAATAATTACACAATATTTACATATTCTACTATTGTAAATAATATTACTCATATTTATATATTCTATAATTATATATATCATCACTCAAATACTTTATATGTATAGCAAAAACAAAAAGAAAAGGAGAAAAAGATAGGGGGTTTGTACTTAGTAGGGGCACCCTAATCAAACCTGATGGTGGGACCATAGAAGTATGGCACATTCGTTGGCTATCAGTAAAGTCATATTAACAGTAGCCATTTTGAAAATGGGGAGTGTGGCAACCACACGACACCGTGTGCCTCACACCTGCCACTGAAAGTGATGGCCCATCTCTTCTGTACGCTAGTCTATCACACCACCATTCATCTTTTACCTTGGGGCCCGAATTGGTCCCTCTTCCCTTTTATCTTCTATTTATGTGGGATAAGGACCTTACCATTATTTTCTCTTTCCTACGTATTCTAATCTCCAAAGAAATCAGACACCCAATGTGAACGTTTAAGATTCTTTTGCCTTCTTGTCTAAATTTAGAATTTCACGTAAAGAAGAGATAGGTAGATGATGTAACTTAATATATAAGAATAATAATCCACTTAATGTGTACATCTTTCATACTTAGAAAGATCTTTTACGAGAGGGTGGTTACGCACACTTTAACACAACCATTCAACCTAATGAGTAGTACTATTTAAAAATTCTTACACCAAACATTATTTACGTTGCATAATTTGATTTTTAAGTTTAAATTTTAAAATTTATTTTTCAAATCAAAATATATCACGTAGATTATGTGTATTGTAAAATCTCAAATTAATTTATTCCACCCTATAATCCAAGAAATTGGACTTCCATGCCCGCTTGTTAAAACAACTAGGCCCAGTGTCAGTGGTCCTTGTTATGCCGCCTTTATCAAAATTCATTGGGCCTGCGTGTGTTACTGGAGCATCATAAAACTGAACCATTGGCTACCCAAAAGTGAGTGGATTCGGCATACATCTGACTAGTTTGATCCAGGATGATCCTCCTCCTCTATCTCTTCTAACCAATAAAAATAATGTAGAATGGCCTAAAATTGGGCAATCGCAGCTGCAATCACAGCTCAAAGTTTCAAATCATGCCCCGATTCTTGGCTGTGAAGCTTCACTCATCACCTACATTCTGCAAGCTCTCCTGCACCATCAATCCACGTAACTAAATGAATGTTACTTTTCCCCTTCCTTCAATTAAACCCAAAAACTAGGGGAGACATATGGGAGGGAAGACACCCCTCCTAAAACCAGCACGTCATAAAGGATCAATGAATCCGCATTTCACTATATAAAAAGTTACCATATACCAAAGCTCCATCATTTTTCAAGAGGCTCAGTGCATAAACAAACATCTTTTGGATAGACAACTCCCAAGTGTTAATTACGAGATGCAAACTAAGCATGTTCAGCTAAACGACTTCCCATAGAATTACAAGACAGTTGCAGGACAAGATTACACATGGGGTTTATGCACAGATTTTGAACAAGTCGCAAAAAGTATGGATTATAATGAAACTATAGGCAATAGACTTCGAAGAAAAGAATGGTAAATGATCCTACAGTTCCGAATCTTCATATGCTTCAGAGCTCTCATAAGCAGGAGTTTCATAAGCATTGAAGTTTTCAGACTCTTCAGTACTCATGTACGATGGAGCCTCATAAGCAGGAGTTTCAACAGCTTCGGAATTTTCGTAAGCTGGCATTTCACGAACTACATTTTCTTCACTCTGAACAAATTGAAGCAAGTAATGAACTCCATTAACCACATCATATACCATAATTCCTATCCTACCTCCAACCCAACTGCCCAATTCACTTCCCGCAAGATAGCCAATCTTCCCTAGTCTTTGCTCTCCTAGGAAACCACCTGCATAGGTCCCAAACAATGTTCCAGTGCCTCTGAGGAACCCTTCTGTAAGTGTACCACCATAATATATTGCTTCAAAAAAGTCCCATCCAGAAGAGATAATGGGGCCTATTATGCGTTTGGCTTGCCGGGTCACCAACTTTGCCGCCTTTGCACCTTCTTTCTGTGCTTGTTTGGCAGCATCTTTAGCAGACATTCCCTGTGACAATGCATCAACTAAAGCAGCCTCAATTGCAGAATGCCTCGCCTTTTCAACATGAGCAGCTCTGATGTTGTAGAAGTACAGCTTCACACCCTCCTTCACAGCACAAGCTACAGATCCAGAGCCCATGTCAAAACAGTTCAAGAACGTAAACTTTCCACTCTGAGATGACGCTTCTTCCCCAACCAGCTGCCGACATTTTTCAGCTATAAAAAGTAAAAGCAAGGTAAACTTTCTATATCTCTATTGGAACAAGATGCATAGAACAGGAAAACTAAGTGAAGATAAGTAAAAATACACAATTAAAAATTACAGAAGCAATTTAAAGTTAAAATCAAACACCATTTCTATATTTTTTTAATAAGTAATCAAAGTTTATTGATCCTCATAATTAGGCAAGGCCCAAATACACAGGTAGTGTACAAGAGAGATATAGCTAATTACAGCCTACTAGGAAAGAAGGAAGCATACATTTCTATATTTGGGTATTCGTAAATATTGTTTAAACACCCTTGGGTTGAAAGCTCAGCTCTCTTTTCAAGGAAAAAAAATAATAGGGAAAATCAAAAACTTCAAATCTATCTCAAAAGTGTCACCAAAAACAAAATGTAAGAGATTATTTTAAAATTTTATCTCTCTCTCTCTCTCTCTCTCTCTCTCTCTCTCTGTGTCTAGAATCTAAACATTATTATCACTAATTCTTTCTAATGGGTAGACGGTATGTGCAGAATAAATAAAATTTATCTGATTTTGGCAAGAACTGTGCTACTTAATTCAGAAACAAATGCAAACCGAAACTAGTCAGACCCAAAAGTTGATAAAACTGAAAGAGCTAATCAAAATTCAAGTTCAGAAAAGTTATAGTAGGAAGGAAGATGAGAAGGTATGGAATAGAAGCAACAAAGTAGATGATCAAGAATCACATGTCTCTACAATGATGATAAAATTGCTAGGACAATCAATATAAGTACACACCAGATTGTTCCACCAAATAAAGCATAAAAACATATATTAGTTTAATGTACAGTGCCACAACATATCCATTTTATGCAGAAAAGTTGGAAAAGCACCAGAAGAGTGATGAAATGAGAAAATCCAGTGTGCAGTTATGAGGATGAATGATTGATAAAATGCTGCAAAGGAGAACAGATACAGGTAACGTTTAAGACCTTACGCGCAAACTGTAATTCCGGTCTCAAAAACTTAGCTCACTACAACTGTTCTATTCACGAACATAAAATCATTCCAAGCATACCCAGTCAATGCAAAGCAATAGAGGCCAGAACCAAACTAACATAAAAAATCAAGATACAAACCTTTTTTAAATTCCTTTCACGTATCTTCATTGACCTATATGGCCGTATGTCCCCTCTCCCATACTTACCAACAGAAGAAAATATTACTTAACAATTTTGATTAGCTCATAATCATTGAGCAAAGCTTGAATTATCAGCATACTCTGTGATCAACCTTTGACCATTTCTTTCTGGTATTGTATATATACAAAACGGCCAACATTATTGAGCTTAACTTCCTTCACTCAAACCAAACCTTTTACTCCATTTTCCACAACTTAGGACAATGGATCACAAGCAGCATTAATAACTGAAGCTTTGGTGGGGGAAAAAAAGCTTCAGGAAAAAAAAAAAAGACCTATGAACGAAAACAACTTATAATTGTGAATCTTGGGAAAATCTTGAATTTATAACCCGGAATAGCTTATGATGTTGAATCTTAGAACTTAAATTAATAAATAATACTTGTGATCTCACAGTTTTTGTAAAATATGTAACACTAGATTCCAATTTCCTTGAAAATTCAATATGACAATTATTTTCTTTCATTTCCTGCATTTTCTCAGCAACCGAACTCGAGACTTCAATAAAACAAAGAAGCAAACACCATATGATCACAAGACAGCCGGATAACGTAAAATCGATTCGAATTCCACCATTATATTAAATTTGAGTACCTGCGAAACTGAGAGCGACGATACCGGCGATTAAGAGCAGAAGCTGAATCCGCTTCTTCTGAAAATCCATGCACTCCAAAGAAAACCCAAACACAAATTCAAAATCTATTTTTCGCTACACATACATGAATAGTACAGATACAGACATATATAAGCATTTTTAATCTTTGAGATCTGAGAGAGAGAGAGATGGGTGTCAATCAGCTACTATTAGCTTTCACGAAGAGCGAAAGAATCTATTCCAAGCCGTACGGTGAAATGAATGCACGCGGCTTGTGGGACCGCGTTAAACGCTGCGTTTTGAGACTGGCCTTTATTAACGCCACAACTGAGCTGCCTCAACAAATGACCAAAGAAAATATTTTAAAAGGCACTAAAGGTGCCTCTGGACGTGGTCATGCGGCCTAGGCCAGTTAGGCCTGAAAACCGATATTTTCGGTTTGGTACTGTACAGAACCGATCGCCGACCGACCATCATTTTTTTTTAATTTTGCCGATTGAGAACCGATTCTGGTCAGTTCACGGTCGATTCATCGGTTTGGATCAATGTTTTGGGCCTCTTTTGGACCCATTTTTAGAAGGCTTTTTTTGTTCATTTCAAAAATTTTGAGCTTTTTCTATTCAATTTAGTGAATTTATTAATCAATATTCACAATATTTTAAATTTTTCTTCTTGTATTTTTAAAATTCATTACTAGTTTTAAACAATAAAAATAATATTGTTTTAGAAACTAATAATAGTAACTAGTAAGTAGTAATTACTAAATAATACTTTAAAATCTAATAAGTTAGTTAATAACTAACTACTAAGTAATCAATAAAAGTATCTACTAAATGAGTAGATGTTTAATACAAATACAAATACAAACCAATACAAATTGTTTTAAGTAATAAACAAGCAACTAACACAAATTAAACATTAAAATCTTGGATCTTTAATTCTTCATTCCATATTCGAAAAGTCTTCAATCTTCAATAGTTGTGACGCCTAATTGTGCTCCCGTTTCTATATAAATATGAAAAAAAAAATTAAGATTAAATATCAAATATTAATAAATTTGGATAATCAATAAATAAATGAAATTAACTTATAAAAATAAATTAATATTGAATGAATACATTACCAGATTCTACTACAAAACTCTCCACATTATCTATGGTCTCTCGAAGATCAATTGGCGTCGACGGATGTCGTAACCAATTCTGAGTATAAATAAGTGCCTCAACTATTTTCGGAGCCAATGAACTCCGAAACTGATCAAGTACACACCCTCCTGTACTAAATGCTAATTCTGAACCAACAGTGGAAACATGCATGGTTAACAAATCTCGTGCAATCTTTGCAAGTATAGGATAATTAACCTCATTCTGTCTCCACCAGATCAACAAATCAAAAGATGAATTGAGTTCCTCACAACCATCTGATAAATATCGATCCACCTCTGTTTTAGCAGCAGCTGATTCAATCTCGTTATCTGGCTCATACCAATCCATATACAATTATGACTCTTCTTCACTTTCTACTGAGGGTATAAATGTCGAAGTGGGCACATGTTCTCGACTACTCGAAGTAGAACTAAATGTAGCATTATACTCATCGTATAAGTTGAATAGTAACTGTCTCACACTAGACACCAAATGTAATCCTTGAGTCTCATCATAAATTTTTCTCAAGTTGCGGGTGAGAAGGCCTAACTTATTTTGAGGATCAAGTACAACGGTAACCAACAACAACAAGTTCAGCTTATCTAATGAATCCCAATACTTTCATATTTCGTTCTCATGCTTATGGCCATGTTCATCAAACAACTGTTAGAACTCTGACTCAGCCTAACCAATTATTTTTGGAGCATGCAAATCTCTACAAAACTTGTATTCGCTGTGACATGAAGGGACCCAGAAAAGCGACAAGTGGCATCATAGAACATCTTAAAAAATTTCACAAAAACCCGCACTGTCTCCCACTCATCAGCTCTAGGAGGCCCTATGTGTCCCTCATTAAAGTAAGATAGAAAATTGTAATCCCAACTCTCCATCCGCCTAAAAGCCTTTTCAAATTTCTCAGCCGCATCCAACATCATGTAAGTTGAATTCCATTGGGTTTGCACATCAAGACACAACAATTTTTTTACAATCAATTTTTTCTTTTTCTGCACACTTCTTAAACTTGTCTAATCTAGCAGGGGAGGAGCGCACATATCTAACTGTATTTCTAACCATTGTGATGACGTCATTACACTCTTTCAAACCCTCATTCACGACAAGATTTAAAATGTGAGCACAACATTTCAAATGCATGTACTTCCCACCTAACACATTCCCCGTCAAAAAATGCTTCAAGTAAGAAATTGCAGTATCATTTGAGCTAACATTATCAACAGTCACAGTAAATATCTTATAAATACCCCAATCAAGAAGGCACGATTCGATATATTTTCCAATTGTATCCCCTCGATGATTAGGGATTAAACAAAAATTAATGATTTTTTTCTTCAACTTCCAATCATTATCAATGAAATGGGCAGTTAGGCACATATAATTCAAATTTTGTATCGATGTCCATGTATCAGTAGTCAATGAAAATCTCATCTCCCTGTCTTTAAACAACTTTCTAAGCTTGGTCTTTTCAGATGTAAACAATTTCATACAGTCTCTTGCAACTGTAACACGGCATGTCACTTTAAATTTTGGTTCAAGTAACCAAACCAACTTCTTAAATCCTTGTCCTTCAACAATTCTAAATGGCAATTCATCAATAATTACCATTTCCGCAATGGCCAACCTCACTGCATCTTCACTATATTTGTGGGTTACAAAATTTCTTACCACGCTACTATCACTCTCTCCAACTTTCTCATCCGGCAATGTTTGTTGATATCTATCTAGAGGCCCGCATTTATGAGGATTTCTTAGACATGCAGATAAGTGGTTTTGCATAGTTGAAGTCTTATTTCTCTTTGAGTGGCAATCATAAATCTTGCCACAATAGTTACACTTAGCCTTCGGATCATTTACGGGACAACCCTCAAATTTCGTAAAATGATCCCAAACAACTGACGGGTCCTTCCCCTTCCGTTTCCTAGGAAGTTAGGGGCACTTGAAGGTTTTGGTGTTTGGATCTCTCCCAAATTTACGGTTTGTTCATCATTATCAAGATCAATTGAAGTTGATGAGGAATCCATCTAACATATGAAACATTAATTTCAAAATTAATTAAGAAACATATATAATAATATATCATTCACGGTACCAACAAAATAATATATAAATTCCCCCAAATGACAAGAAGTCACTTATTGAGAATGATGATAAGAAAAATATACAGGTTCATGCAATTAGCGATAACTGAGAGAAACTAATTATTTAGTTCTCTTGATCTGCATCATATAGTTTTTCTTTTCCTTTTATCCATCTTTTTGTTTTGTTTTTATCAATGTTAAAAAATTTGTCTGCAGCGCACATTTTTGTTAATTGTTTCATTTTAATTATGCTTCATGATTATTTGGTAGGATGAGTATGTCAAGGCTTAGTGGCTTACTAATTACTATGCTGCTTTACTCAAGAAACAAAAAGAGATAGAAGAAGCTGCTAAGAAACATGATTTCTCAAATGCACAGTCCTTAAATGGTCTCTCTAGCATGTCCGATGCAAAATAAACACTTATTGATCTTCGAGATTGAACAAAATTTGGAACACTAAAAATATATATTAATGTCCGATACAAAATAGACACTAATTGATCTTCGAGATTGAACAAAAGTTGGAACACTAAAAATATATATTAATGTCCGATGCAAAATAAACACTAAAAATAAACATTAATCTAAACATTAATCCAACATTCCAACTTAGTAAAATGTAAATAGCAAGATCCTATCAAAAAAAAAGAAAAAAGAAACTTACATTACTTACACCGATAGAGGAAGCCGGAAGGTGCGTCGTGTCGTCGAGCAGAGGCTGGGAAACCGAGAGAGGGCCAGACGCAGGGAGCTGAGCAGTGACCGGGAGAGGGCCAGACGCAGGGAGAACGGGAGAAGCCGAGAAGCGATCGGCGGCCGTATGGAGGGTGGGGGGTTTCTATTTTCAGAAACTCGGAAGGCCAGACGGAAATGGAAAGCTGAAGGGGAAGAGGGGTATTTTACCCTAATACCAAACGGCGCCAGCCAAACGGTGCCGTTTATATTTAAACGTAATAATTTAAGACGTTAGAAAACGATGCCGTTTCAATTATTTAAGTGAAACGACATCGTTTTATATGTATAAAAATGAAAAATAAAATATAACTGAACGGTCGGTCGGTTTAGCGGTTTATTTATCCCTAAACTGCACACCGAACCGACCGATGTCGGTTCATGATAATTTCCCTCGACTGCCGACCGGTTCTTGGTCGGTTCCGGCGTCCTGAGGTCGATTCCGATCGGTCTGGGGCGGTTTATCGGTTTTCTGTACACCTCTACTCATGCCTAATAAAATAGAGTGTTCCAGTTTGTTATCAAAATTTACATGAAATTCTCTTCAAATGAAATGATAAATGCACTGATTGAGTTGTATAAATAGGGCCTTAGGCTCTTGTAACTATTTATGGAAAATATTTTACGTTTAGAAATGTCAAGCCCTTTGAGGCAATTCTTCATATACTTGCTGTGCTCCTCTTAGTCTCTTTTTGGTATCTAGAGCCTCTTAGGACAAACGTCCAATTTTTTTATTTTTTATTTTATTTTATTTTATTTTTTTACAACATGACCTCCAAAACAACCACCGATTATATCCCTCCCTCCATTGTTTCTTCTGCTACCCATTTCATAATTATCAAGTTATCTGCTTACAATTACCTTCTATGGTGTGCACAGGTCATTGCCTTCCTCAAAGCTCATCAGTTTTATTCCCATATTAATAGCTCGGTTCCACCCCCACCCCTCATTGTTAATGATGCTCCTAATCCCCATCATGCTCGTTGGCTCCACCACGATCAGCTTATAATTTCAGCCCTTTACTCTTCCCTTACAGGCTCTGTTCTCTCCCATGTGCTTGATTGCACTTCCTCTCGTCATATTTGGCTCACTCTCCAGGATCTCTATGTTGTCCAGCCCTTTGCCCATGTGATCCAAACCCAATTTCAATTAGCTACTCTTAAGAAGGGCTCCGAATCCATTGTTGATTATTATAATCGAGCTAAATCTATAGTTGCTTCTCTTGCAGCGGCTGGTCACTCCTTTTCTCCCTCTCAATTTTCTTTATATCTTTTAGCAGGACTTGGCTCTGATTATGAGTCTGTAGTTTCTGCTATAACCACTCGAGCAGACCCCTTTTCTCCATAACAAATATAAAGCTATCTTCTGAACCATGAAGCCTGTTTGACTCATCAAAACAATACTCTACTTTCTGGTTCCTCTATTTCTGCTAATGCTACATCCTTTCGTTCCTCTAACCATGGACGAAATTATGCTTCCAATAGAGGTGGTCGACGAGGTCGAGGGCAGAATGGTCACTTTTTCAATTCCTCACGCCCAACATGTCAAGTCTGTTACAAGCAGGGCCATACTGCTACCACATGCTATCATCGGTATGAAGGAAATGTCCCGCCATCCTCCACTTATACAGCCAACCTCACCACCACTTCTCTCAACCCGTCACCCTCCATAAATTCTTGGTTCCTAGATACGGCTGCAACCAACCATTTCACCTCTGATTTTGCTAATCTCTCCCTGGAATCGACTCCATACAGTGGTCCAGACAGTGTCAGCATCGGGGATGGCTCATCACTTCCGATTTATAACACTGGTTCTAGTCAATTTCTTACTTCTTATGGCACTTATTTTCTCAATAAAATACTTCATATTCCCTCTATTACTAAAAATCTTCTCTCCATGCGTCAATTATGTCTTGACAATCTTGTTTACTTTGAATTTCATGCTCATTTTTTTGTTGTGAAGGACTCTCGTACTTGGGTGGAACTTCTTCAGGGCAACATGGATAATGGACTTTATGTTCTACCAGTGCCGTCGCCCAAATTGGAAGTCACTTCTTCTCCTATGGCCTACTTGGGTGAACGAACCACCTCCTCCATTTGGCACGCTCGTCTCGGACATCCTAATTACAAGACTACTCAGTAGACCTTGAGTCACTTTCATCTTCCTTTTACTCACAGCTCCCTCATCTCCCCTTGCCCTTCATGTATTCAAGCTAAGAGTCAAAATCTTCCTCATCCCCCTTCACCCTCTGTTTCTACTAAGCCTTTTGAATTATTGTTCTTAGATTTGTGGGGACCAGCTCCTGTGCTTTCCTTCTTAGGATGTCGCTTTTATTTTTCAATAGTGGATGACTTTAGCAAATATATTTGGATGTTTCCTCTTCAAACCAAATCTAGTGTTCCCTCTATTTTTCTTGCTTTTCTCAAGTATGTTACTAATATTTTCTCTACTAATATCTGTGCTGTCCAATCAGACTGGGGGAGCAAATTTCGCCCTCTCAAATCTGTCCTTCATTCTCTTTGAATTTTGCATAGGGTCACTTGTCCCTACTCTCATGCTCAAAATGACACTGTTGAGAGACGCCACTGTCATATTGTTGAGACGGGATTATCTCTAATGGCTCATGCTTCTATTCCACAAAAATTTTGGGTCGAAGCATTTCAAACAGCAGTCTATTTAATTAATCGCATGCCATCATCTATTCTTAATCACTCATCCTCTTTTCAAAAATTTTTTCAAAAAAGTCCAGATTATACCTTTTTACAAGTCTTTGGTGTGGCATGCTGGCCCAATCTCCGACCCTTCAATAAACTTAAAATGGACCTTTGCTCTCAACGTTGAGTCTTCATGGGCTATAGCCCAGATCATAAAGGGTATATTTGTCTTCACTTGCCTACAGGCTGGACCTATATATCTCGTGATGTTGTGTTTTCTAAAATTAAATTTCCTTTCGCAACACTTAGTTCATAATCGGCCCCCTCTACGTCTAGCCCACCTGCTCCCTCATCTCTTTTTATTTTACCTGATCACTCTCATTCGGACCCAACCTCAAACACACGCCCAGACCCTTCTCTAGATATTAGTCCATCCCAATCCCTCTCAGACTCCTCCACTCTAGATTCCCCCTTAAGCCCATCCCACTCAGACTCGGACTCAGCCTCACCCACTAGCCCAGATTACCCTACCCGAACACTAGACCCATTGCCCATACTTCAGCCTCCACTTAGTGCCTCCTCCTCGTCTCCTTCGATTCCCAACCCTAACATACTTAATTCTCCCATGCCGCCTCTCTATTCCACGCTACATCCCTCCGAAAATGTTTCTTCAATCCCAATCCTTTCTGAATCTTCTTCTCACTGTTCAAACTCATCCCTGCATCCTATGGTTCCCTGGCCGCCCAAAAAGCCATCGGCTTCTCTCACTCTGTCCTCATCTCCAGTGGTTCCTGAAGAACCTTCCTCATATACTAAAGCTTCCAAATATCCTGAATGTTCCTAAATCTTCCTCTACAAATGTCTTTGGCTCTAAATGGGTCTTAAAGACCAAACAAAGAGCTGATGGAACCCTAGAATGACGAAAGGCTCATTTGGTGGCCAAGGGCTTCCATCAGCAACCTGGAATTGATTACTTGGAGACCTTCAGTCCCATAGTAAAGTCTGTCACGATTCGGTTAATCCTTTCTCTGACCGTGACTTCCAATTGGGTGCTGCATCAACTGGACATTCAGAATGCATTTTTGCACGGTGACCTCGAAGAAGATATTTACATGCAACAGCCATCCGGGTTCATGAATCCAGACCTCTGCACTCATATCTGTAAGTTAACCAAATCTATTTATGGTTGAAACAAGCCCCTTGGGCTTGATTCTCTAAGCTCACTGATCGTTTGTTTTCACTTAGTTTTCACTGTTTGAAATCTGACTCTTAATTGTTCATACGGTGTGCTGCCTCTGTTTCCATGTATATCTTAATCTACGTAGATGACATTGTAGTCACCTGTTCTCATGCGCATTTGATCACTAAATTTATCTCTGAACTTGGTACTACGTTTCCTGTTAAAGACCTTGGACCGTTGCATTATTTTTTGGGCATAGAAGTCACCCGAAAGCCATCTGGCTTATATCTCTCTCAATCTAAATATATTGCTGATCTCCTTGTCTGAACTAATATGCATCAAGCTAAAGTCGTGTGTACCCCTATGTGTTCATCGACTAAACTCAATTCACTGGATGGTTCTTCTTTTGAGGATTCTCATCTTTATCACAGTGTGGTAGGCAGTCTTCAATATCTTATCTTTACTAGGCCAGATATCTCTTTTGCTGTCAATAGGGTCTGCTAATATATGCATTATCCACGAACTGGCAAGCCGTTAAAATAATTTTGCGTTATCTTAATCATACTCAGCACTATGGTCTTCATTTTAGTCCGCAGTCTTCCTTCCACTTAAATGCTTTATCTAATGCTGACTGGGCTGGTTACCCTGATGATCATCGATCTACGGGAGGTTTTTGCATTTTCTTTGGTACCCGCCTCCTTTCTTGGAGCTCTAAGAAACAACCAACAATTGCACGTTCCTCAACTGAGGTCGAATACAAAGCTATTGCCAATACTGCATTTGAACTCATTTGGCTACAATCTCTTTTCAAAGAGCTTGGTGTGAGCCTTAAGGCTGCCCCCACACTCTGGTGTGATAATTTAGGGGCCACATATCTTTCTCATAATCCAGTTCTTCATGCTAGAACTAAACACATTGAACTTGATTATCATTTTATTCGAGAACGTGTGGCTAACAAATCTCTTCAAGTCTCCTTTGTCTCCTCTAAAGATCAGGTTGCATATGTGTTTACCAAGCCCCTCTCTTCCTCTCGGTTTGCTCAACTTCGATCTAGTCTCATAATCGTTCCACTGATGCTTGGATTGCGGGGGAGTATTAAGGCCACAACTGAGTTGCCTCAACAAATGACCAAAGAGAATATTCCAGAAGGCACTGAAGGTGCCTCTGGACGTGCTCATGCCTAATCAAATAGAGTGGTCCCAGTTGTTATCAAATTCACATGAAATCCTCTTCAAATGTGATGATAAATGCATTGATTAAGTCGTATAAATAGGGCCTCAGACTCTTGTAACTATTCATGGAAAATATTTTACGTTTAGAAATGTCAAGCCCTTTGAGGCAATTCTTCATACACTTGCTGTCCTCCTCTTAGTCTCTTTAGCCTTCAACATTGTCATTTTGATACGTGAAGCTAAAAACAAATCGACACAGAAAATTGTGCATTGATACCGTTGCTCAAATCACATGAATTTGTAATTTTTTTTAAACAATTCTCTTTAGTCTAAAAGTGAATAAAAATTACAAAACTCAATAAAAACTGAACGTGCAAACTTTTGTATTGTAAATAGTATGTTTGTAGGAAAATACTCTAAAGTCTAACTACAAAAGTAATCTAACGAATTGATGTGGTATGATATATATGATTCATTAGATTGTAAAATTATTTTTATTATAAAGTAGATCTAACGAACTATATGAAGTCACATCAGTTTGTGAGATTACTTTTATATAATCTATTGGTGATTGTAGCAGTACTGATGTTTGTAATGTTTCTTTTAATCAATGTTGTTAAGTGTGGCTACTTTCATTTCACAAGTTACACAAGTCTAACTGGATCTCCCATGTTTAGATTGTTGCAGTTCAAGACCAAGTACACATCATTCGTGTTCCTTAAAAGGAAGGAATATCTTTCCTCACTGTTAAAAGTATTTAGAGGTTGTCATCCCTTTCCAATTCACTTGCATTGTCATTTTCGAATGCTTAGTGGATATGCCTGTGTAGTGTGGATGAACTAGAGAAAGACGTTCGTGCATGGTTTAAAGGGAAAAGAATAGTTTGATCGTCTTCATGAAATTGGTACACTTGCCCGGGTACCTTTTTTTCAGAACTTGTGTAATTGCCTAAAAATTTCAGATTTCGAGCATCCAAGGACCAAGGAGACCAAGTTATCCTTATTGGTCATAGATGAATTCAAATCACAATAATGGTGAGTATGAACAAACCAAAAGCACTACAATAATTCTTGGATGAAGTCACCTTATCATTCATAAGCTTATTTTTAAAACCATATAATTCATCCATATATTATATTATATATATTTTTATCTTATTTAAATGGCTTGTATTTTCTACTATCAATATAAACTATATAATAAGGATGATGATGCCATAAAGGCAACATCATTTGAGGTTATATCAACCCTAAGAGATGTTTTGAATAGCAGTTCCCTTTGGAGAAATCATGTTCAAACTTACACTCAAGTGTATCCCTTTTTTTTTTTTTTTTTTTCGCTATTTTTTTGGCCTTCCATAGGCTTTTCTATTTTGTTGTATGCTTGGAAGCTTCATCATAAATATTTTCCTTGCCATTACTGGTTGTACCATTTTAGTTTGTGCTGGTTATCATGGTTCCATACAGTTGTGTGGAGCCTTTATAGTAGCATTGTTACATTTACAAGGTTTACATCTTCTCATCTTTTCCATGCAAATGTTCCCGTGTTCAGGGACTTGCTCTGATATGGATCATGCTCTCTCTCTCTCTCTCTCTCTCTCTCTCTCTCTAATGCAGTAATCTTGAAAGGCACATAATTTTTCTACCTTGATTAGCCTGCATAAAGATTTTGCTGATAACACATACCAAAGAAGCATGTCTCCATCATTAAAAAAGCCTGTTTATTCATTGTCAATCCAAAAAGTTTATGGTTTGTGTTGAGTTTGGCTTGATTTCCTTCTGAAAATGTGTTTTTTGAGGCTTGGCTTGATTATTGCTTGATCTTGGCTCAAGCAACCTGAGCTCAACACTTCTCTTGAGCAAATCTTAAGTCAGAGAGTTCGCTCGACATCCGCTTGACAGTCAGCTCGAGTAGGAGGCCAACCTGTGAGTTCGCTCGACACTCGCTCAATAGTCAGCTAGAGTGAGTGCTTGAGCTAAATGTCTGCTCGACCCTTCACTCAAGCGAATGTTCTGTTTTTAGGGCAATTGCACCGTTTTGTATAAATGCATTTTTTTCTTGATATGTTATGGCATTTTAAAGACTTAGGGAGAGGCCAGAACCCAGGGAGAACGCCAACAAGAGAGAGGCCTTTTTGTGAGTTCCATTTGTGAGCTTGAGAGCTCATTTGGGTGTACTGGGGTTTTGAGATTAAGGAGTGATTTGTTATATCTCTCTTTTACTCCATCTTTGATAGTGAATTTCTTTGAAAATTGACTCTGCTAGTGGGACATAGGCTATGTTCTAAGCCAAACCACTTAAATCTTGGTGTCTTTGTGTGCTTGCTTTTGGTTTACCTGTTTTGATCTTTGTTTTGCTTCTGCTATTGCTTTCTTTAGCATCTAGCTTGTCTCTTGATCTCCAGTTGGATCCCAACACTTTGAAACCAACTTTAATATGAATACATTAACTAAATGCAGTACTAGTTATCTGTGTTCATGTAATCACTTTCTTGAATAATGTTTTGGTTTGAATTTCTCCCCTCATTAGTCGATGGCTAGTAACAATTGAGTTTTCCAAGATTTTCTGACTCTTAATCCAAACATGTTTACATCACATCAATCTTAAAAATCATTTTCATCAAAGCATCTTACCTAAACTTTCATAAAAACCAGAAAAAAGTTTAGCAAAACTGAAAAAATCTCAGCAAAACTGAAAAAATCTCTAACACAAGTTTTTTCCTCACCACCACTTTTTCAAAATCAAATGTAAACATCTCTCTAAAACATTTCTCAATCCAAACATGTTTTTAATCGGTCCCACCACTTTACACAAAACTCCATAAAAACCCATCTTTAAAAAGTTTTCTCATAGGAAATCTTACATTCGAATATCCCCTAAGACCTGCGAATTTAAGTTCTCACTTGGATCCATAGTCTTTTTCCCTAATAAATAGGAAGTGGAGCCGTGGAGGATGGGCTGACAGGGTCCAGTTTAAATCCATTAGGGTGCTTGAGTTCTGTTTGCCTATTGAAAAGGCAAAAAAATAAAAACAGAAAAAGAAAGAAAGAAAGAAAGATATGAAAGAAAAATAAGTTGTGATAATTGAACTGTACCTTCTAGTAACCCTCTGATCGCACAAAAGTGTGGAAAATGGTCCCAATTTGTCTATGGTGGTGTATTTGGAGGGAGAGGAATGCAAGAAGTTTTGAAGATCGAGAGTGGTCAATGGAAGCGCTTAGAAGTTTATTTTTCAATACCTTACTCTATTGGTCAATTGTAATTGATTCTAAAAGAATATATTTTCATGACTTTCTTGTATTGCTAAACTCACATATATAGGCGACGCTCTTGGATATGTCCTGTATACTCAGGCCTTTGTCTATTTTATTATCAATAAAATTTTGTTTATGGATAAAAAAAAAAAAAGGAAAAAGAAAACTGTACCTTCTAGTAAGGCCTGTTATAAGGAAAAGTATAGTTGCATGACTCTGCCTATAATATGCTGTATGCGGAAGAATGTAATATATGTCGGCATGTTGAAATTATGTCAATCAAAGAACCTCAAAATTAAATACTTAAACATGACAAATGGTTGCTTGGTCTAAATGTGTGTTTTCCTCCTTTGGTTTAGGATGTAAAAAGATTATTTGGGGCATTTCACCTATCAAGTTCATTTAAGATGAATCTGTGAGTAATAATTTACATATGTTGGTAATGGGGATAGTTTTCACAACCTGCATGTATCTCTTTCTAGTCCTAGACGATGCTAGGTGTATTCCGTGTATACTTTCTGTGTACTTGAGCTATGCCTCTTTCCTATGATCTATCATTAAACCTTTAATCGTACTCATAAAAAAAAAAGAAAAGAATTTATGTATGTAGGAGAAGTTCTGTTTTGCTATAATTGGGGCAACCTCGTCAGGTTCTAGTTTCTCATTATCTTGGCATTGTGATAATCATGTACGCAGAAGATGACTACTTAGCTTTCTATTTTTGAATCAATCAGTTCCAAAAGGAAGTGGGGAATGTTTCTGTATAATTACACTAAAATATTTCTGTAGAATTACTTAAATATTTGTACCAAGGAAACAGCTCTTGTTTTGTCGTGCCCAATAATGGGATTTCTATTACGATTCATATAAGCTTTTACTTGAGTGATGGGAAAAGATTGTGTTTCTTTTCCTTTCTTTTCCTTTGCTTTGACCAAGAATGGTTTGAGTTAGTGATATTTTTACAGCAATGACTGAAGTGGCAGAAAATGTTTTATGCATATTTCAATTACTGATATCATTTATCACTGCACTTTGTGATCAACTCATTGCTTTGCAATTTCTTTGTATTAACTTTTCCCTTTTTCTCTTGAAATCTTTAGCATATAGGTGATTTCAGTTTTCCTTGGCTAGCAGATTCTGGAGCTGCAATATCTGGTGCAAACAAATTGCAGTGCTAGCAAGTGCTTGAAGAGTTTAGATGTATGAAACAATATTTGACACGTTTTAGTTTCGTGGTTGTTCTTGAAGAGCTTGGTTTTTATGTGGAATATTCTGCTATCTAATGTCTAAAACATGCGCATCTATATTTCAGATTGATACATCCAAACTGCTTTTGAATCAATTGCCAAAGCCATTGAAGAAAAGATAAGCAGTGAGCGGCGACTTCACTTGTTGAATGAACAGCTTAAGCCCATAAAGAAGGTATTTAACTCGATTTCCATTTATGTACACACACACACAAGCACATGTATATGGATTTGATTTCTTATTTTTGTTATCCTGTCATTCCACCATCTTTATGGGGTGTTACTTTTTTAAACCTTGGTCCATCTTGTAATTTTCATGGATTGTTTTGATACAGGAATAAGGATTACAGACAGATGACAAAACCACATTTTCTGGTTAGTTCTTTTCTTACCTCTGCTCTGAAATAGTACTAAGTTGCTTCCCTATCGAAAAGGTACACTTAATAATATGGGCAGAAGGTTCATTTGTAGCTGAAATCTATATTATCAAGGTTTAGCATGACTGGTTTCCAAGCTAAAATTTCTAGAGAATTGAAGCCATACTTTTGACCTAATTGGTTGATTCTAACTGTAATGACCAATGAATGAATTGTGTGGTGGTATAATGTAATAGAGTAATGATATATACAGCCATGAGTTATGCAAGCGGCGCGTACTCTTTTTAAAAAAAAGTGGGATCTACCAAAGAAAGAGTATGGCTTACACGTGAGAGAAGTTGTTAAGATATAAAATAAATAAAAAATAAATAATAAAATTTATATCTTTTTACCTAATATTTGTAACTGTAAATTGTGCAACTACTACATAATCACTTTAAAAAAAATGAATAAAATATAAGACTCACATAAAAAAAATTAATTTTTTAAAATAATTACATGGCACTTACGTACTTAACAATTATAAGTAAAATTACTCTTTTAACTCATTTTCTTTTCTGGATAAGTTAGTAACCAATTCATTGCTCCGAAATCTGTGAAGAGCAGGGGCGATTGCCCATGAGGAAAATTGGGAGTGGGGCAAGGGCCCCTTATCAAAAATTTTGGAGCAACGAATTGCTTACTCGACTAACAAGGGCAGATGGCCCATTTATACTGCAACATATTTTCATGAGCTGATGATTCTCATCATCTAATTTTCATGTTAAAAAATTAGAGGAATGTTACGTACGATTGTGAAGTATATAAGAGTTGTCCAGTCATTTAAAAAAAAAGTAAAGTTTATTATTAAAAAATTAATTTTATTTTCACGTAATCTTATCTACCATATAAATCTGCTTAGTCCGTTGGCTAGTTAGAAGGCAATTTATTTAGAATGTACTATTTCTGCCGATCAACAATAGAACATAATTCTTTATTTTCAGATATGCCTGACCTTTTTCCTCTTCGACCTCTACACACCATATTTTTTTATATTTTTCAATTTTTTTATTTTTTTAATTTATTTTTGAGTTTATTCTTCTTAAACTAATTGAATTCTTTTATTCATTATTTATATATTAAATATTTGTTAAAAGAAAAAAAAATTAAAAAAATATAGTGTGTAGAGGTTGTGTGAATAGGAAATATGTTGGATAACTTTTTTTCCCTTTTTAAGGGGGCCTGCATGGGTCTTGTACATCCTAGACCTTGCATAAATCATTTTCCTGTTTGCAAAGATCTTGATTCATATGAGGCAGTCACGGAACTTTCATTCTTGTGGTCAGAATCAGGTTAAGGAAAAACATTAGCAGCAAGGAGGAGCAAAGTAAAGACCATCATATTCCCTGTAATTCCCTCTTGAATTATGCAATTATGCAGTCTGACATCTGTTATGTTTATGATTAATTAATGTGGCAAATGGGATTAAGGTGTTATTGTTTGAGATGAGGAATGTATATTTTTATTCCAGCTTTTTTCTCATAGGGTTGATGTGACCATTTTATTTTTGAAAAAACAAGAATAAATGAGTTACACCACGTTTAGATATTGAGATGAGAAAAGATGAAAGTATCTTTCTACTCAAACTAAGCTTAAAGGTGATTTTTATACTTGAATATGACCGAAGAAACACTTTATCCTCTAAAAATGGGACATGAAAGATCTAAAAAACCGGTTCAACAAGAGATGATTATTCATTACTTATAAAAATGTCCAAGACCTTATCTACAAGTAATATGAGATTTATTCTTTAACATATATGATAACAGGTAGCATTTAAAATTGTCACATGGCGAGTTTATTCATCTTGATCATTAAAATTGGACAAAGAGTAGTGCTATTGAAGAAGCGTGATAGATGGAGTGCAGTATCTTATAAATTTCAACAGCCTAATACTACATGACAAATCGAATATCAATTTAAAGGTCAGAAGTATATTTGCTCTAGAAACGTGGTAGAAGTCAGTAGAAGAAAGTTGCTTACTCAGCATTGAACCCACGCTGCCACTTGCAGATCTCAATGTCACTAATAATTCAATTCCTGGCCGGCCGGGTGCTTCACTTAAAACTATCATGAGAGTGGGTTGGTCACTTTCTTTTCTTTTTCAGAGTGTTTTGACTCTTTTGGAAAGAAAATCTTTGTGGGCGGTTGGATCATGTGTCCCGCTGATTGAGACTAGACCTAAGAGGATCTGGACTCACACAAATGTCCTCAAATCTCACTTCAAAGCATGCATTTCACTTATGATTATAGTCTCTCTTTTCTTTTTCAAAATTGATTGGAGTTTTAGGTGGGAAAGTAAGAAAATTGGTCTCACAAATATTTGTTTGTATTTAAAATGATATACACTAAAATCATGTTTCTCTTTGATACCTTTCTCTGTGCTTGCATTTTAATGGCACCTCTATAAGATCTTGCAACAATTAGTAAGAATTTTTACCTTCTAATTATGAGATTATTTACATGTTTTTGTGTCACGCAGCAATCCGTGAGGATCAGTTAGACACAAAGAAGCATGATTAATGGATAAGACTCATTATCATGGAATCATTGTCACTAACTAGTCAAGACTATGACAAGTATATATGAAGTAATATCTTTGGAGGGTCTTCATGTAGACCCCTAGCATGAATGACTAAACAGATTGTCAAGAAAGGAAAGCCTTGGTAATAATAAGATCTTCAAAGACTTTATCGTGTATTAGAAAGAACCAATTATAGTGGACCCTCAAAGATCTCATGCATGAACCTCACACACGGGGAGAGGGAGAGAGAGAGAGAGAGAGAGAGAGAGAGAGAGAGAGAGAGAGAGAGAGAGAGAGAGAGAGATTGGAGGTAATGATGTTGGGTCATACTTCCACCAAGATTGAGAGAGATTGAGAGAGATTGTTTGTTCTTGCAGGCCAGCTATGGATTCTGAGGCCATTTTACATGGTTGAAACCATCACAATCAAAGCTAGTGATTGCTCCTCTAAAAGGAGGATGATCATCATCTTCTGTGACGTGAAAATTTATATTCAAAAGTTGGATAATTTTTTTAAAATTTATTTTCCTTTCTATTAGATGAATGGAAAGTGTGGTTGAATTAAATTAGCAACATGCACGAGCTTTGCTTTTGCTCTCTGAAATAGTAGGCGCCTAACTACCATTATCCACTTCAACAGCTTTCTTAAATCTCACGAGGGATATTTGACGGATTTATCTCCAAATCACAATAAATATTTTTTAAACAAAGTTAGAATCTTTGGATACTAACTTTCCTTATTGAATCTATATATTATATACAAGTATTAAACGATGATGATCTCATATTTCAGTTATTTTTATATAATTTTTACGTGTTTTATTGATATAATTGATTAAAATAATTATTTTATATTAAAAAAATGATGTAGCCAATTATATTAATAAAGTAAATAAAAAATTCGTAAAAATAACTGTGCATGCAATTCTTATTTTTTTATATATGATTCTAATCTTTATACATATAACGCGGGGGCTACCTTCTTTAAGGATATAAAAGTTGACTACAGACGCTTGCAGGGAGGATTAGGTGAAGATCATATGTCATGATTATTTTCGTAGAGCTACAGTTAGTGTGCAAAATCCATGATTGTGATAAAAGAATGAGGTTTAGATGGCCTAGAGTTCGAACTTTATGCCTTAGATGAAGTAGACCACATACCATTTGTAATTCTAGAAGAACTTTGTTTAAAAAAATACCATATCCATCCTTCCACAACCAATGGCAACAAAATTAAATGAACTTACAAAATAAAAAGAAGGTAAAAATGGATGCTTCCTTCATAAGGTGCATCCATTATTCTTTATAGCAAGAACAAAGCCAATCAAATAAATAAGTAGATGTCTACTCATTGTCTAACTAGATAAGCATGAACTCTAATGGGAGGTTTGGATAATGAGATGAGATGAGATAGTTTTAGATGAAAGTTAAAAAGTTGAATAAAATATTATTAGAATATTATTTTTTAATATTATTATTATTTTAGAATTTGAAAAAATTGAATTATTTAATATATTTTGTGTGAAAATTTGAAAAAGTTATAATGATGAGATGTGATGAATTGAGATGAGTTGAAACCATCTTTATATCCGGACCTAGTTTAAATGAATTATGCTTACCACAAACTAGGGTTTAGAACCGCGATACTATATTTTTTAGTCATTCTATTTATAAGCTGGTATGAGAATACATTATTGATGTATCGCAATTTGATTTGCAATTTTTCATATAAATCAAATCATGTCATATTAAGAGTATAGAATACATTATTGTGATATTGTTAAATAAGACTAATCAAAACAATATAAGACAACCCACTAATTGTTGTAAAACGTTTTTTTATTTTTTTATAAAATTCATTTAAGAGTAGAGTAGACTATACGTATACGTATACGTATGAATGGTAAACTGGTAAGTTACTTGTTAAGTGACAAGTCAATTGCAACTTAAATTTGCGTTGTGTATGTACACTTCGATTTTTATTAGATCAAACGATCAAAGGGGCTGTTTATAATTCGAAGATTTTTGGGGTATTCTTGAGACTAGTTTTTTAACATCCAAAGATAATAAACTTCTTAATAATAAAAAAAAATCTTAATACATATAACTTGAACCCTATAATATATATATATATATATATATCTTGAATTGAAAGTTTTCTAAAAAATTCAATAATATCTCATTCGGATATTAGTGCACAGTTGTGCTTGCAACTAGATTTTTCTTTATAACTTAGGTTCAACTGAAATCAATTCAGTCCAGTCTAATTTTAAATTGAGTCAACATCTAAACACTAATTACTCTCAAATTATTAAACTCATCTCAACTTAAAACCTATCTACACATGATACCTATAATTTTTTTCAACTCAACTTTTTTACTCGTGAGATCCACAAACTTTTTTAACTTTCCATAAATATATCTAAACTTATCTTAATAACCAAACATATTTAAATTCATTTTAGGTGAGCTCTACAAAACTCACTCTACTATCTTAACTTATTAATATTCATAAAAAACTCAATTCATCTCAACTCAGCTCAACATCCAAACGGGGTCTAAAAGGCTATGCTTTATAACACCATTAATTTTATATATTCTCAGATTACTTCACTATTATTTACAGATATTCTTAGTATCCAAATAGTGACAGATTTATGAGTAATATAATTCTTCATTCTGATTTTTTTTTTTTTACTCCCCAGTTAAATCAATTGATATGATGATATACGTACAGTTGATATGTGAATCATTTAAATAAAAAGATTAAAAAAAAAAAGAAAAAAAAAAAGAACTCAAAATACGTACGTTACATCATCTGATCATATAAATGAGGAACAACATTTTCTCTTTGAATTATATATATTTTTGTCCTCATGAATTCTTGTAAGGATTTAATTATTTGTCAAAACATGCAGCGAAATTAATGAAATATTAAGAAGTGGATGCATGTCTGGAGGGAGACTTGGAGTTATAAACTTATCGATTGCTTGTCGTTACTCTAAAAAAATATGTTATGTACAAGTAGTACCATCCATTTGCATGCGTACGTATGAATATATTCATAAAGGCCCTCCACCATGAGCACAATGATGAATTGATTCCTACTCAGTGTGACATCTCATTCTTATCCACAGTCTATGTGAACATACATGCTCCCCTAATATATATGATCATCATCCTCTTAAAAATAATTAATTATTACTTAATTCCAATTATAATACACAACATGATACCCTCTCTTTTTACAACAGCTTCCACGTTACAAACATTATTTACCCACTACCACTTATTTATTTCTTTAATTTATAGGATTAAAAAATAAATAAAAAATTGAAATTAAAATCAGATTTTTAATGTTCGTCGATCGTAAAATAGATTGTAAAATAATTATATTATAAATAGTCATTTCTTAATTATTTATGTAAAGGCAAGAGTTAAAAGCTAGCTAGCTAGCAGCCTCCAAGTCATGTTCCCATTTTATTCTCATGTCTTAAAAGCATTAAACAATTAGGAAAAACCTCTGATTACGACCTAAAAGCAGATCAGTCAAGTTGATCATGAGTGTCATGATATCATAAAATAAGTAGTTATAATGATATCTTCCCAACCATTTCTCAACCATTTCTCAACCATTCACAACTTTATTAAACAAGATTGCTATATTTTTATCAAACAACACTAACATAATATGCCAAGAGCCTGATGATCTAATGGTATATGACCCAATTATTCAAATGGAAAATCTAGGTTCAAAACCCTCCACCCTTTTATATATATATATATATATATATATATATATGTAAAGAAGAAGCAAACAAACATAAATGAAAAGAATCCCCATGAACTTCCCTAGCTTATAACAGTCACAACTCCATGCTTATCACCAACTAATTAATAGTCTAATACTAATTAGTGCTAATCAAGTGTATTGGAGCAATAAGCCAATCTTATGATTTTGTTATTTTTAAATTAACCAAGTTGGGCATTTCTAAAAATATAATCACAACTATTTTAATACCATTAAATGAAACAAATATCCACACACAAATTCACCATTTCCTATGTATTATTAGGATATTATTGCATTATGCTGATAGTTTGGATCATTGGCAAATAGATCATAAACTAGTATATTTTCTAATACAAGCACTTTAGTTATAAATTAAGAGATTTCATAAAAATAAATTTACAAATTGATGTAGATTTAAGTGAAATATTCGATTTAGTTTATAATAAAAATAACTTTATAATTTGACATATTATAACAACTTACATCAATTTATAAATATACTTTTATGAAATTAATAGTAAAAATTATTAGATACAAATTAGGTGAAAGACAACGTACCAAGAAAATCAGATTCTTGGAGATACTTGACACCTTGACCACGGATGCGTCCAACAGCATCTTCAATATTTGTCCCTTCTCAGTACAATGATTACATGGTCATGGCATTTTGAAACCATCAATTTTATAGTTTGCCATGTCTTATGAAGAAAAGTACCATACAGCACTCTCATTCAACTTTAGAATTAATGTGAAAATAAAGAGAAATTTTTTACCTATAAAGAGTACAAGAATAAATAATAAATTGACGTGATTTGATATAATATATTAAATTATAAAATTATTTTTATTATAAATTAAATATAATGCATCATATGAAATCTTATCATTTTTTTTTTTTAAAAATAGACTTCAATTCAATCTTGAATTTATTATTTTATGAGTTTACTTTTATAAGACATTTTTATGACTGTATCACTTCTTATATGATACAATTTTGATAGTTGTATTAACGAATAGTGCTCATTATAATTTTTTTAATATTTAGATCGACAACCATATATTAGTTCTGAAATAATGTTAGATACAGTCTTAAGATGTATAAGTCTCGTTATACTCATTTTCAAAAAGGGTGAAGTTTACTATTAAAAAAATAATTTTTTCATATAGATTTCATACATATTTAACCATTTTTTTAAAGGAATAGTACGAAACATGCATATCCTAATATTATAAATATCAATTCTTTTAATTATGACACTTAGACGAAAAGAGTATTATACTTATAAAAAAAAAGTCTTATATGTGAAGATTGCTTAAAAAATTATACTTTCCACTCTTTATACCATCATAATTTTATACTTTTAGGTCCTATATGAATGTTGAGTTGAATTGAGATAAGTTAAATTTTTTTATGAATAGTAATGAGTTAAAATAGTGGAATAAGTTTTATGGGGTCTATCTAAAATGAGTTTATATATATTTAGATGTTAAGATGAATTTAAAAATATTTATAAAAAGTTGAATAAGGTTGTGGATCCCACGTATAAATAGGTGTTAGGTTGAAGAAAGTTATGGGTTTCATATATAAAGATGTTTTGAATTGAGATAAATTTAATAATTTGAAAATTGAATATTTAGATGTTAGATTTAATTTAAAATTAAACTGAATTAAGTTATTTTTAGTTAAATCTAACAATCAAACGGGGTCTTAATTTCAAATATTAAGACAGATAAAAAATAATAAATAATTTTGACAATCATATCTTAACAAAGAGTGAGAATTTTTTTTTTTGGGATAATTTAAGTATAAGGTATATTAATATTTATAAACTAGAAATTAAAATATAGAATTCTTAACAGTTAAAGTTACAAGACGTATTCTCCCTCCTCCCTTCCTCATTTTAACGAGAATTCGAGATGAATTTAACAAGTAGAATCCTATCAGCACTGAAGTGAGGATATGCCCGACCCACAAGCCTGCGTGATGCTGTAGTGGCGCCTAATAGGACACTTTAGTTAGACAGTAGAAGACTGCTTCCAAGTGGAGGGAGACACGTAGATTGTGAATTTTTTAAAACAAACTTATTTTAATTAGTATAAAGAGACTGGTAAAAAGAGGAGAACAAATTTTGAATTTGAATTTCTCTTTCAATTAAGAGAAGTAATTCCTGCGACTATCAAAGGACATAAAAATAAATTAGAAAATATTTTTATAAGAAAATATCACAAATAAAATTACCCTAAAATAATCATCATATTCAGCCATGGTGCATTGTTAATGATGAGCAATGTTACGTACAGTTTCCGTTTAAGAACTGTACAGTTTCCATTTAGATGTTAGATTCAACTTAAAATTAAACTGAACTGAGTTATTTTTAGTTGAATCTAACAATCAAACGGGGTCTTTATTTCAAATATTAAGACAGATAAAAAATAATAAATAATTTTGACAATCATATCTTAACAAAGAGTGATAATTTTTTTTTTTGGGATAATTTAAGTATAAGTTATATTAATATTTATAAACTAGAAATTAAAATATAGAATTCTTAACACGAGACGTATTCTCCCTTCTCCCTCCCTCCTTTTAACGAGAATTCGGGATGAATTTGACAAGTGGAATCCTATCAGCACTGAAGTGAGGATATGCCGGACCCACAAGCGTGCGTGACGATGTGGTGGCGCCTAATAGGACACTTTAGTTACACAATAAAAGACTGCTTCCAATTGGAGGGAGACACGTAGATTGTGAATTTTTTAAAACAAACTTATTTTAATTAGTATAAAGAAACTGGTAAAAAGAGGAGAACGAATTTTGAATTTGAATTTCTCTTTCAATTAAGGGAAGTAATTCCTACGACTATCCAAAAGACATAAAATTAAATTGAAAAATATTTTTTTAAGAAAATATCACAAATAAAATTACCCTAAAATAATCATCATATTCAGCCATGGTGCACTGTTAATGATGAGCAATGTTACGTACAGTTTCTATTTAAGAACTGCAATACAGGCATAAGTAATTTTATTTTTAAATTTTTTTAAAATTACTAAAATATCTTTCATAAAATAATATTTTTTCTCTTTTAATAAAGAACCTGCACATGCAATTCTCACTTGAAGACTGTCAATATAATTTCTCCTATTTGATAACTTTTTAATGAGTTTTTATTAAAAATTTGATGATCATATTAAATCATTTCAAATTTTAAATTTTCGTTATATAATTTTTAAATAAATAAATATATATATATAAATGAATCCAAAAGGTAAATTTCTTTTTATTTTGGGTCTGGTTGTAATATCCGTTTTTTTCGAAATAATTTTAGGGTTGGCTAATTGGTTAATCAGTCTGTCGGAATGACTCTAAATCGGATCGGGTCGGGAGAGCTCTTTTTTTTTTTTTTTTTTTTCGTGTCCTCTTTTTCTGCTCTCAACTAAAAAATCTGTTTTATTTTCAGATCGCATCTGACAACTAATCTAAGAGCCCTAAGTATTAGGCGTTTGCGTTGGAACCCAACTTAATTTGTTTTTACAAGTTTTCGTTAATTAGTTTGAAAGAAAGAGTTCCGTCGTCAGTCCTGCCTCACAAAGACTTCTTTCTCATCCAACTCATCATTAACACACTCTGCTTTCCCCTGTTTCTTCGATTCCTACCTAACTACACGCGCCATCTGTTCCTATTGGCGCCCAATTTCTCTCTCCCTCTCTCTCTACCTACATATATATATATATATATATATATATATATGTTATATCCTCCAACTGAAGGATTTCCGAATTCATTTGAAAGTGGGTGTGCGTTATTCTCTCAAATAGTTTGCTTAAAAGACGAGAAAAAACGAAGACATGGCTCATGATTGGAAGTTTGTCTCGTTGAAGGAGAAGCATTGTGAGTTCTTTGAGTCTCATGATCAGGTAAAGAACCCGCCGTTTGAGTCTAGCAATAACAATAGAAGCTCTGTTTGTGTGCTTCAAATCCAAGAAGCAGCAAATCAGAGGCTGATGCAAACACCAGCAGACACTGAGAAAAAGGTGTCTTGAAGCACTCTTTTCTTTCTCCCAAGATTCATTGTTTTTCAATTGACTTCTGGCTTTCTTGATCTTTTTCTTGCTGAGTTTATGGCTGTTTATCCGCGGTTTATGCATGGGGTTCAAACAGTCATGTCTGTGGTTGCCTCAGGGGTGTTGTTCTGGTTTGAGGTTTTGGAAAGGTTTTGTGTATCTGCATGGGGGTTTTGGTATCTGCATGCAGCATCTGTACTACCCATTGCAGGGGCCTATATATAGTGTATGCATATATGGATATATATTTATATTAAACTCTATCCATCTCAAGTTCGGTTTCTGTTCAAAAGATTTAATCTTTTTATTCTTTTCGCCATTTTTGGAAGTGAACAATGTAGATTTCTGTTCTTTGCGCATGCATTGATATAAATTAATTAATTAATTAGGTTGGTTTCTGTTGTTCTGATATTATTCGGTTCCGATATTATTCATGAATTACACGCTTAAGTTCTGAACTTCTTCTCTCCTCTCTTCTGCTTCTTCTTCTTCTTTTTTATTTTTTATTTTTTGCCACTTAAACATAATTTGTAGGTTAAGTTGACTGAAGCTCTTCTGTGCTTGCCTCCTATTGGTTTGGCACTCTCGAACATGGCCCCTTTCTTGGGCTTGGATGAGATGGGCGTTTCCCATGCAGAAAACACTACTATATGTACTGATGCTGTTGCTGGGACTAGTAGTCATAGCTCATGCCATTCTGGGGTTCAAGGAAAGGCCTGTACCGATAATAAGAAGTGGAAGGCTTCAAACTTCTGCGCATCATTTATTAGAATCGGCTCGTGGAAGGTGATACCCCGAATTTGAAATCTGTAATTAATAAATAATGAAAAAGACAATAAAATTTTAAAAAATAAGAATATCTGGCTGAAAAATGAGCAGGTTGTTGCTAAACGTGAAGGTGCTTTGGTGGCAAAGTGTTACTATGCAAAGAAAAAGATGGTGTGGGAAATTTTGAAGGATAGTTTGAAGAGTAAGATTGAAATACAGTGGTCTGAAGTTCTTGCAATTAGAGCTTCAATGGTGGAAGGTCAGCCAGGAATTCTTGAAGTTGAGGTCATTCTCTTTATATATCCTTGATTGATATAGTTTTTTTTTTCCTTCTTCGAGTCTCAATTCTTAGTGTTGTAACTTTTCTCAGCTCAATAGTCCACCTGCATTCTATATAGAAGCTACTCCAAGGCCGAGGAAACATACTCTTTGGAAAAATAGTTCAGATTTCACTGATGGTCAAGCTCTAATTCACAGGTTTATTCGTTTTCCATAAACAATATGCTTATATATACGCATAATTTCCTTGATTCATTTGTTATTTCCATGCAACTCTATTGAATTTTCTCATCGACATGCTATCTATATATAGGAGGCACTATCTTGAATTTCCTCCAGGTGCCCTTGACAAACACTATGAGAAACTCCTTCAATGCGACAGCCGGATGTTAATGTTGAGCATGAGACCATTCCCAAGTCTGAGGTCTCCTTTCTTCCACTCAGAAGATCATTTCTACAATGGGACAAGAGAATTTTCTTTGGATTTCAATAGAGATAGGCCAAATACCAGCTCCAGTAATTCGCAGTCGGCCTTCTCGAATATTGTCCCTACTCCATTGGTTGACATGCAACAAGTTCAAGCTTATGAACAAACCAACCAACCATGCTTTAGTATCAATGATCCAACAGGTATATATTGAAATGCAGTAATTTTCCCTTTTCAGAACTATGCATGTCAAGGTTTTGACACCCAAAAATAGTACTGCATGCTCTTTAACTCTCTTTTCCAATCCTTTTGTGAAGGGATGGTTATGGATTACCGTCTGCATTTAGATGAGATTATTAGAAACCAAGGAGCAGAAAATCCAATGACGGGAATGATCTGGGGTCAAGGAATGATCCATTCTGCAAATATCCTGGGAAGAGATCAGATTCAGAAACCATTTTCAATATTAGCTACATCATCAGATCATTTGAGAGATCAGATTCAAGATCCGTACATAAATATTCCTTTAGAAATCCAAATGAATCCAGCCATACCTTTTCAAAACTATAATCAAAACTACACTGGATCGGCTCCTAATTATGCTGATGAGCAAGTGGGGAGGTTTAGTTCAGAATCTCAAAGACACGATCTGAATGGAATTTTAAACCAACTGAATCCGAGTGACGTCGAACTTCTTCAGTGCAGTGATGATCATGATCTGAACAGGTACATATTACAGAAGTCCATTTTCAAACAAAAGGATGGATGCAACTGATGATGATTTTGCAGATCGATTATTAAAGAATACGAAAAATTGATACATCAACAACGTTAATCCCCAACAAGGCCGCATGCATGCAAGCTGCCTCCAAAGGCTCACTACAAGCTGCAGAAGGAGATTAATCCCCAACATTGTCTTCCAGCAATCTTGGTTTGGCTCTCGTGTTGACATGACCAGGTTTTACAACTTCAACTTAATTATGTATAGCTTCGATCGGATTAATGCGCATGCTTTGCGTGGATTAATCATTAATGTTGGGGACGCATTTCGTATTTAGATATTTGAGTTGCAATTTATTTAGAAATATCAATTTGTCATGAGTTGCTGATGGCTGCTGGGGATTTTAATGGAACCCGCGATAGCAGGCCAGCTTGGTTAGCTTAAAGAGGATTAATTGATACTCAATCTAACGGTGGGTACTTCGACAAATATATCATTTTCTATAGAAATTATGAAGTTAATCTGGAGGAAAGAAACGGGAAAAAAACATGCTATACCATATGTAACTCGAACATAATCCCATTTGTACATGTATTAATATACATGCATGCATGCATCTAAATAAGAACTCTGCAGTTACAAGAATTGGCATAACTCCTTTTGTGATTAACTCATTGATCCATGAAAAGTACTGTACATACAACATGATCATAGAAAAGTAAATTTACAAACTGATTTGATTTGATGTGAAATTTCAAATCTACTTAACAATAATAGGAGATTTATAATTTAACATAATATATCAAATCACGTTAGTTTATAAGTATATTGTGATAAGATTTTTTTTAGAGCAAACAATTCTCTTAATCCGTTGGTCATTGGTGACCAACTCACGTACATGAATGTAAAATGCTCTTTGGATTTTTTAATCTTAGTAATTAACTCTTCAAGTTTTAAAATTTTGACAATTACACCAATCAAAATCCAACTCCTGATAATTTAATGCCACGTCATACATCTTTTAAAAAAATTGTTTAAAGCTTGAAAAATTTTATTATCAAGTTGCTGTATAGAGTATAGGCGCTACTAGCATTCCTGGACGAGAGCTAGCCTGGTCCTGCCTCCTGCCCCACACTGGGGCAAGGGTAGGGAGATGGGCTGCCAAGATCCGACCCCACCCACTATGGGCGAGTGCCCGTGTTTGAATGCTAGGGGACAGATTGACCCCCACAGCTGTCTGCCCACCTTGCCCAAACCCTCCTCCCCTCTCAGAAAAACAAGAAAAATCCAAAGCTGAACTCTTGTGCACAGAGAGAGAGAGAGAGAGAGAGAGAGAGAGAGAGAGAGAGAGAGAGAGAGAGAGAGAGAGAGAGAGAGAGAGAGAGAGATAGAGAGAGATAGAGAGAGAGAGAGAGAGAGAAGAGAGAGAGAGAGAGAGAGGCCGGACTTGAGAATAGAATAACTCTTAGAATTCTAGTCAGTAATTGTCTATTTTCACAAATTAAAATCCACCTTTACCGTGTTTTTTATGAATAATATCCTATGTTGCAACGAGTTTTGGATTTGACACTTTGTTAGGAAATTCATCAATCCTAACGAATGGAAAACACTTGACAATCACTATAAGAAAATTCATCAATTGCGGAGATTTTTGTTTTGTTGGAAAAATATTCACCGCAATAGATTATATTTTGCAGTTTTATAATCACCGTTGTGTTTTTTGAGCCGCTATTTACTTTTAAAGTGTGTGGTCCCCATTTTGGACTTTGCAACGATTAATAAGGGTTTTGCTGCAAAAGTTTTCACTAGGAAATCTAAAAACCTTTTGCAACACTCAAACAATCGTTGGGTTTAAGTCTGGGGCTCCAAAATCCTCTAGAGTCTTTTATTCTCCCCCCCCCCCCCCCCCCGCCCCGGCCGAGTTCTAATATCCCTCCCCACTTTTCTCTATTCGAACCATTGTACCCAATTCCCTTATTCAAGTAAACCATTCCAAGAGAAAGATACTCATGGCAATTTCGTAAATTTATGATAAATAAACAAATATATATATATATATATATATATATAGATTCTGAGTTTTGGGAAAATATTGCTACATTGAAAACATAACAACACTACATATTATAACTTAAATATTACATGTTACTAGTTTGGTACACAGTTGGACTACATTAGAAGATTATTAACTTAACAAAGTTGCTAAACCTATATTTTCCAACATATAGACAAATCTAATATTTACTTAATCCGCAATTGATCTTGATCCTAAAACAACATGATATTAGACTATCAAGCTTATCTCAATCATTAAGAAGTCCCAACACTCTCTTTGAGATATCCTCCCCTTTTTTTGGATCTCTTTCCCTGCATTTTGGTAAGTTACTTGTTACTTGTTACTTGTAAGTTACTTGTTAAGTGACTTGTTAAGTTACTTGTAAACTGGTAAGTTACTTGTTAAGTGACAAGTCAATTGCGACTTAAATTTGCGTTGTGTACGTACACTTTGATTTTTATTAGATCAAACGATCAAAGGGGATGTTTATAATTCGAAGATTTTTGGGGTATTCTTGAGGGAAAATGCTATCTGCAAGCGCCTCGGGGAGACGGCGTGCAGTCGGTGCCTACGTGGCATTAATGAAATGAATCGTTTCATTCAAAATTTTTTTGTTTAATGAAAAGAATCGTTTCATTTTGGGCAGCCGGTTGACATCCCCCTTTCCCCCCTTTCTTTTTGGTTTTCCCATTTAGTCCCGTGCTCCCCTCCCACCCTCTTCGATTTCCCCCTTCTCCCCTCTTCGATTTCCCCCATTCTTCTTTCTGGAGCCTTCGATTCTCCCATCTCCAGACCACGGAAACCCTCGATTCTACCCCGTCTCTTCGTATTTTCCCTTCGATTTATGAGGGATCTTTCTCATATTCAAGCATTGTGATGTTTCTACCGATCGATTTCGCCATCTCTAGAGCAGTAACCATTCGGTTTCCATCTCCCACGTCCAAAAACCCTAACATTTACTCCTCTTCAGGCCGAAAACCCTAACCCTAACCCTAAGAGCTTCTATTTCTATTTGGTGCGAAAACCCTAAGCAGTGTTTCTCTCCGATGCGAAAACTATAACCCTAGAGTTCTGTTTCTCTTCGGTGCAAAAACCCTAACTTAATTAGGTGCGTTTCTCTTCAATGCAAAAAACCTAACCCTAAGAGTTCTATTTCTGTTCGGTGCAAAAACCCTAACTCAATCAGGTGTGTTTTGATGTGAAAACCCTAACCCAATCCCCGTGTTTCTCTTCGGTGCGAAAACCCTAACTCAATCAGGGTTGTTTCTCTTCGGTGTGAAAACCCTAACCCTAACAGTTCTGTTTCTGTTTAGTACGAAAACCCTAACCCTAACCTAGCCACTTTCTATTGATCCCGAAACCCAATCCTAACCCTAACCTAGCCACTTTCTATTCATCCCGAAACCTTAACCGTAACCGTAACCATTTAACTTACCCTAACCCTAAACATTTACCCTTTCTCTTCGAAACATTGTCTCATTCTCGTGAGTGTGAATGAGTTAAAGCTTGGTAAGCTCTCTGAACCTAACTCTGAAAACTAATCATTTATAATGTAGTAGTTCTCTGATATTTTACTTGTTGATGCTTCATTGTTTCATTTGTAGGTTTGAGTGGGCATAATAGTTGAAGGAAATCAATTCTATTTTTTGGGTTGGATTGCTAGATTATTGAGTTATAATTTAATGAATCATTTAATTTTCACAATGAATCAATCCTTTCTCATGTTAGCTATTGTTAGTTAACTCTGTTTATACTTCCATGGCAAATAACCCTTGCTTTTTAGGTTTGATTTGTTACATTAGTAAGTTATAGTTTAGCATGTCAATTCTGTTTTTTGGCTTGGATTTCTACATTATTGAGTTATAATGTAATGAATCATTCAATTTTCACAATGAATGAATCCTTTCTCATGTTAGCTATTGTTTGTCAACTCTGTTTATACTCCCATGGCAAATAACCCTTGCTTTTTAGGTTGGATTTGTTACATTATGAAGTTATAATTGAGCATGTCAATTCTGTTTTTTGGGTTGGATCTCTACATTATTTAGTTATACTTTCATGAATCATTCAATTTTTACAATTAATCAAATATGTTCATGTTACCTACTGTTAGTGAACTCTGTTTCTACTCCCATGGCAAATAACCCTTGCTTTTTAGGT
Source organism: Carya illinoinensis (assembly GCF_018687715.1). Taxonomy (NCBI): domain Eukaryota; kingdom Viridiplantae; phylum Streptophyta; class Magnoliopsida; order Fagales; family Juglandaceae; genus Carya; species Carya illinoinensis. Next base: position 33,552,336 of record NC_056759.1, read on the forward strand.
TGGATTTGCTACATTATTAAGTTATAATTTAGCATGTCAATTCTGTTTTTTGGGTTGGATGTCTACATTATTGAGTTATACTTTCACGAATCATTCAATTTTTCCAATTAATCAATCCTTTCTCATGGTAGCTATTGTTTGTCAACTCTGTTTATACTCCGATGGCAAATAACCCTTGTTTTTTAGGTTGGATTTGCTACATTATTAAGTTATAATTGAGCATGTCAATTCTGTTTTTTGGGTTGGATCTCTACATTATTGAGTTATACTTTCATGAATCATTCAATTTTTCCAATTAATCAAATATGTTCATGTTACCTATTATTGGTTAACTCTGTTTCTACTCCCATGCCAAATAACCCATGCTTTTTATGTTGGATTTACTACATTATTAAGTTATAATTTAGCATGTCAATTCTTTTTTTTTTTTGGATTGGATTTCTACATTATTGAGTTATACTTTTATGAATCATTCAATTTTCACAATTAATCAAATATGTTCATGTTACCTACTGTTAGTGAACTCTGTTTCTACTCCCATGGGAAATAAGCCTTGCTTTTTAGGTTGGATTTGCTACATTATTAAGTTATAATTTAGCATGTCAATTCTGTTTTTTGGTTTGGATTTCTACATTAGTGAGTTATACTTTCATGAATCATTCAATTTTCCTAATTAATCAATCATTTCTCATGTTAGCTATTCTTTGTCAACTCTGTTTATACTCCGATGGCAAATAACCATTGCTTTTTAGGTTGGATTTGCTACATTATTAAGTTATAATTGAGCATGTCAATTCTGTTTTTTGGGTTGGATCTCTACATTCCTGAGTTATACTTTCATGAATCATTCAATTTTCCCAATTAATCAAATATGTTCATGTTACCTATTATTAGTTAACTCTGTTTCTACTCCCATGCCAAATAACCCATGCTTTTTATGTTGGATTGGCTACATTATTAAGTTATAATTTAGCATGTCAATTCTGTTTTTTAGGTTGGATTTCTATATTATTGAGTTATATTTTCACGAATCATTCAATTTTCACAATTAATCAAATATGTTCATGTTACCTACTGTTAGTGAACTCTGTTTCTACTCCCATGACAAATAACCCTTGCTTTTTAGGTTGTATTCGCTACATTATTAAGTTATAATTTAGCATGTTAATTCTGTTTTTTGGATTTGATTTCTACATTATTGAGTTATACTTTCATGAATCATTCAATTTTCCCAATTAATCAATCCATTCTCATGTTAGCTATTGTTTGTCAACTCTGTTTATACTCTCATGGCAAATAACCCTTGGTTTTTAGGTTGGATTTGCTACATTATTAAGTTATAATTGAGCATGTCAATCCTGTTTTTTGGGTTGGATCTCTACATTATTGAGTTATACTTTCATGAATCATTCAATTTTTCCAATTAATCAAATATGTTCATGTTACCTATTATTAGTTAACTTTGTTTCTACTCCCGTGCCAAATAACCCATGCTTTTTATGTTGGATTTGCTACATTATTAAGTGATAATTTGGCATGTTAATTCTTTTTTTTTTTGGGTTGGATTTCTACATTATTGAGTTAACTTTCATGAATCATTCAATTTTCACAATTAATCAAATATGTTCATGTTACCTACTGTTAGTGAACTCTATTTCTACTCCCATGGCAAATAACCCTTACTTTTTAGGTTGGATTTGCTACATTATTAAGTTATAATTTAGTATGTCAATTCTGTTTTTTGGGTTGGATGTCTACATTATTGAGTTATACTTTCATGAATCACTCAATTTTCCCAATTAATTAATCCTTTATCATGTTAGCTATTGTTTGTCAACTCTGTTTATACTCCGATGGAAAATAACCCTTGCTTTTTGGGTTGGATTTGCTACATTATTAAGTTATAATTGAGCATGTCAATTCTATTTTTTGGGTTGGATCTCTACATTATTGAGTTATACTTTCATGAATCATTCAATTTTTCCAATTAATCAAATATGTTCATGTTACCTATTATTAGTTAACTCTGTTTCTACTCCCATGCCAAATAACCCGTGCTTTTTATGTTGGATTTACTACATTATTAAGTTATAATTTAGCATGTCAATTCTGTTTTTGGATTGGATTTCTACATTATTGAGTTATACTTTCAGGAATCATTCAATTTTCACAATTAATCAAATATGTTCATGTTACCTACTGTTAGTGAACTCTGTTTCTACTCCCATGGCAAATAACCCTTGCTTTTTAGGTTGGATTTGCTACATTATTAAGTTATAATTTAGCATGTCAATTCTGTTTTTTGGTTTGGATTTCTACATTAGTGAGTTATACTTTCATGAATCATTCAATTTTCTCAATTAATCAATCCTTTCTCATGTTAGCTATTGTTTGTCAACTCTGTTTATACTCCGATGGCAAATAACCCTTATTTTTTAGGTTGGATTTGCTACATTATTAAGTTATAATTGAGCATGCCAATTCTGTTTTTTGGGTTGGATCTCTACATTATTGACTTATACTTTCATGAATCATTCAATTTTCCCAATTAATCAAATATGTTCATGTTACCTATTATTAGTTAACTCTGTTTCTACTCCCGTGCCAAATAACCCATGCTTTTTATGTTGGATTTGCTACATTATTAAGTTATAATTTAGCATGTCAATTCTTTTTGTTTTTTGGGTTGGATTTCTACATTATTGAGTTATACTTTCATGAATCATTCAATTTTCACAATTAATCAAATATGTTCATGTTACCTACTGTTAGTGAACTCTGTTTCTACTCCCATAGCAAATAACCCTTGCTTTTTAGGTTGGATTTGCTACATTATTAAGTTATAATTTAGCATGTTAATTCTATTTTTTGGGTTGGATTTCTACATTATTGAGTTATACTTTCATGAATCATTCAATTTTCCCAATTAGTCAATCCTTTCTCATGTTAGCTACTGTTAGTGAACTCTATTTATACTCCCATGGAAAATAACCCTTGCTTTTTAGGTTAGATTTGCTACATAATTAAGTTATAATTTAGCATGTCAATTCTGTTGATGTTACCTATTGTAAAATGTTTTTTTACAGCTGTTTAGATTAACGTAGTGTCAATCTGGTTTTGATTAGAATGTCGTCATCATCATCAATGTCTTCTGCATCTGTTGTAAATCCTACTTTGAGTACACCTGTGTGCTTTTGTGATGTTGAAGCCACAGTGAGATACTCAAATACTTCCACAAATCCTGGCCGAACCTTCCTAGGATGTCGAAAGTACAACACTAAGGTAACTGTTGCTGCATCTCAAGGCATTTGCACAATGTATGTATAGTCCTACATTTTCTTGTTCATGTTATCTAGTATTTTCCTTTGTCATGATTAGGGATTGCCATACTGCAAGTACTTCAAATGGGCAGATAGTCAAGACATAGATCAAGACCTTCTGAAAAGGAAGAATGATTTCTTAAGGAAAGAGGCATACCTGGATAAGATACTGGACGATATTCAAAAAAGATAGATTCAGCTCCGAAAGATGACGGATGAGATAGAGAAGAGACAGATAGAGCTTACCAATATAAATGAGGAGATTGTGAAGAATATATTGATCCTTCTTCAGCAACAAGCTGAGTTAAGGCGCTCTCGCACACTATCTTCGCTGTTTTGGGCTTTTGTCATTCTTCTCCTTTGTTACTTGCTAGTAACTAAGTGAATATGGGATGTAATATTGTCCGTTAGCTGATAGTGTTAATTGTATTGCAAAATTTTTGTAAGGAAATACTCTTTAAGTTGGTCAGAACTGTTGATGAGTGATGGTGGAAATATATGTGTTGTACTCATTTTGGTCAATTAGGTTGGAGTTGATATAATTGTGTCATATTTAGAAGCACTCAAGCAAATCTGTACATGTATTTGTTTTTTTGAACCCGCTGCACTTGTATAAGTGTATGCCCAAATTGTAATTACAGTTCCATCACTCAATGAAATTTGTGTATTTGTTTGTTTATCATTAGAAATTGTTAATTGCACAGGTGGTTGGATTGAGTGCTTTTATTAACTTATAATCATTTGGAAAGATCACAATGATCGACAGTCTGGGCAGGGCTTAACCACCAATCTGTTGTACCTGAAATCATTTGGAAAGAATTAACAATCCAAACCTACTACGTGGGTCTGCATCTTTTGCAAACACTTGCAAATAACATTGTCACCACAATTTCCAGTAGTTAGTTTCTGGAATATTACACGCACATCTCAAGTTTGCTGCAATTCTGTTGAAACTTAACTTAACACCAGAAAATTGGAAGCAAACAACAAGAATAATGAAATGAAGACCACAATGCATTCTTCCCACATGTATTATAATTACAACTTCATAGACATGCATAAAAGTCTTCTTACAACAACCAATACTTGCATAAAAATGGTCAACAACACTAGAATTTGTATACCATTTACAAATAGAATTAAAGAATCTATCACCACCATACTTTCTTCCCACCTGTACAAACTTTGCATCAATATGGGCTTGCATAAAAGTCTTCTTACAAAAATATGGCCATACTTCACTAACACTTGTGCAGGCCTTCTTCTCACATTAATGGGAGATTCAACAACTGCTGATTACTACATACTATGGGCTTGCATCAAGAATCAAAATGTAATTGTGTCACTTGCAACCCTTCTTCCCACATTACACCAAATCAAAAGAGCTAGCCAAGCATCAAAATCTGGTCATGTTACAAAAATTAGCAACTCCAATATTCACCCACCAATCTTTCTTCCAAGAAGATTTACAAAAACCGGGTGTTACCCAAAATATCATTCTTTCGCATAATATTACAAACTGGTCAGCACAACAAAATATGGCCAATACGTACTCTTGCATCACAATAATCCAATTCAATATGGGCCTGAATTCATATCTAGTAGACTATTTTCTACACATACCAAGAAGAAAATTTGAAAAAAGTTATAGCAAATCCAAACAGAAACTTTGCTCCACATACCTCTTTAAGTTTAACCATATATCATTGCATGGCTTGTGATCCATCCACAGGTTCTGATCCATCCACTCCAAGTGATATCTGTACAGAATATATCGGTTATATGAATATGACACATTATTGACTATTAAAATAAGCCAAGTTTAGGAATATTACACTTTCTTGACTCCCAACCATTATTTGCAAGTTCGAATTGATTTCATAAGTTTCGCTGATTGGCACAGTCTAGTGAGGCCCAGATAACAAAAAAAATGTAACTATATAAGACTTTAAAAACATGGAGATGAATTTTTCAAAAATATAATTAGTTACTAAGATGGCTAGAAAGTTTATACCTTGACATTTCCAACTTTATTAATAGCTATCTCTGATGGCCCAAATAAATTTCTACACGTGTTTTGGGTTGGCAGTGTGCTTCCATCTTGCTAATTTGCGCATACAACAATGAGGCCTACGATGTCATCACAATATTTGCATAAGAATCAACCCAAATAAACATGTATTTACCAAATATAACTCAAACACTTGCAAATAACATATCTAAAATTACCTCTTTACCTTTGCAGTTGCTGACTTAGTCATTTGTTTAAATTTGCGCATGTCTTGCTCCATCCTGGATGCTCTTCTCAGAGATGGGGGTCTGCCTTTTCCGCGCACAACTCTTGGATTGAGTACAATTTTTTCACTTGCTACGTCAGTTATGTTCTTTGATGTACCACCAACATTGGAAGCCGGTTTGGGAATTGAAGGGGTTCTTGGGTGTCACCATATAACTCAATTATAGAAAACAACTTTGCTGTTGCATCCTCAGTATGCTCTTTTGAACCTGCTGCACGTGTAATCATTCGGTAATAGATATTCAATAGGCTTGAATATCTGTTACTATCTTCCCGCTGAGACCCTGTGTCATATGTACTGCTGATTAACGGGTATCTCCATTTGATGTCCTTTCTCCATCGATCTAAAATATATCTATCTTGTATAGTTTTTATCCCGTTACATTTGAATATGGCCAAGATATGCCTACTAATAACCCACATGAACACTTAACATCGCAGTCTTCCTCATTGAAGTCCACATAAAAGTTAACATGTTTAGTGAACTCCTCAACTAGAACTTCATCTTCTACCAGATAGGTCTTCTTCACACCATATCGTTTAAGTAGAGATGGGTCCATATCGACTAGACCCATAACTTGCTCCTGCACTTCTCTAAATTTTGCATTCGTGTACAACTGTTGGAATCTCTTTTCGATTGGAGATCTAGATATGCATGGAATTGTAACGCTAAAAGATTGGAAGTCCGAGCTGATTTCATTCTCCATTTTCTTTCTCAAGGCATTGTTAAATTGGTCGACAAACTCTTTCAAGTTTGTCTTCGCATGAACATATCTGTCAAAAAATGCATTCATGCTCTCGCTCCGTTGTGTTGTACTCATGCCAGCCCAAAAATATTCCTTTAGAAATACCGCTACCTAATGCATGCGCTCAGCATACAAACTTTACAACCACACATTCTCTTCCAAGTTGTACGCGCCAATTAACTCTTCCCAATATTTCTCAAACTCTTCAACGGTTTGATTGTCATACACACATTTCATCAGCTGAGTTTTCAGGCCACTTTTATAGGCACGATAGAAACCAAGCTTCTCGGGGACTTTTTTCAGAATATGCTAAAGGCAAAATCTATGTCTATTTTTTGGAAATACAATAGAAATGACATTTTTCATTGCTCTATCCTGGTCAATAATAATAGCTGGTAGGGCTATACCATCCATACACTCTAGCCAGGTCTGAAATAACCATGTAAAAGTCTCTGTGTCTTTACTGAAAATTAACCTTGCTCCAAAGAGAATCAATTGCCTATGATGGTTTACACCAACAAAGGGTGCAAAGGGCATTCCATATTTGTTTGTTAGGTACGTGGTGTCAAACGTTACCACATCACCAAAATTTTGATAAGCTGCCCTACTGCGTGGATCTGCCCAAAATACATTCTTCAACCTCTCATCATCATCTAAATCCATCAAGGCAAAGAATCCGGGATTCTTGTATTGCATCCTTGCAAAATAGTCTCGAAACGCTCTAGCACCACCTGCTCCAAGTCGTAAATGTCTTGCCTTGTCGATGTAGTTACGACAATCCTTTTTCAAAAAATGGGAGGTTCTGAAATCCTCCCGCACCAACAACAAGAGATTCGAAACTCTTGTTCATTCGAATGCCAGCAAGGTCGTTAGTATCTAGTACTCTTTTTACGGCCTCACTAACTTCGCGATTACATCGGAAGAACCGGGATTTCTGTGGACTCAACCCATGATTACGGGTATTATGGACTGTGATCAACCACATCTTTCCCTGGACTTTTAAGGCATTAATTTGAGCCTTACAGTCAGTTTTCCCTATCGGGTGTGGTTTGGCGACATTCATTGTCCTATTCCGAGCTTTTCCCCCACGAGTACAACCAATGGTGACATATCTGACATTTCCTTCGTCATCTCTCTCACTCCGCTGTGTCATGGATCCAAAACCGCATTTCTTAGCATATAGCCTATAATATTCCATTAATTCCTCAAAAGAATCAAACTCCATCCCCAAAGTTGGCTCCATAATCATTTCACCACCCTCCATTTGCCCTAATGGAGGTGAGCCACCATCCATTTGGTCTAACAGAGGTGAACCGACAGTGCCATACTCGGTTTCATATAGGCCTGGCCTCTCCTCTTCACCATGTTCATGCACTCTAGAGGAGGAACTGGGTGCTTCAGTTTCTTCACACCCAAGTGTATCCTCTTTACCAATCGACACCTCTGTTCCAGAGCTTGTAGCCATGAGAGGACTCGGATGTCCCATCCCATATTGAAATGGGTAACCAGCATTCTGCAAAAAATTAAAGCAATTAAACTTCCAATAAATTCATAAAATAAATAAATAAACAAAGTAATGGGGTATTACCATCTGAATTTTGCTTGTATATTGGTATGCATCTGGATATGGCATAAAAGCAGGTGACCACGCAGGCCGTGGTGGATAGTAAGTATATTTTGGCATATTTGGAGCAGTTGTTGGGATGTCCTAACATAAAAATAACAATGATAATTGGCAAGGTCGACGTTGATAAATGCATACAAATGTTAAAAATCATAGGAAATCATATAGCAGCTGGGGGATTTGAGCTAGATGGGATTGAGAGCTGTGGGTTTTCTTCCCCTTTTCTCTTGCTGAAATCTATATACCAGAAAATTGTACAACCACCTTTATAATGGAATAAAGGTGTTCGTACAAATCAAGACGTTTGTTAAATAGCAAACTCTGTTTATATTTATGCTGCAATTAAAACATGTAATTGCACATCAATATATTAGTAAGCTTGTGCAACTTTTAACCCAATAGGCTGCGGAGCAAGAAAAGAAAAAGACCATGGAAAATTAACTCACTAGGATCTAGATATTTTCTTGTTTGGCCAGTGAGAATGGTTCCTTCTGTGTGTATTTTCCAGACCATCGTCTCCTAAACCATTTTGTAATCTTTTTCTTTTCCTTCTAACCATGAATGGAGGTTGATGAACAATTACATACATACAATATTAAGTACACACAGAAGGAACCATGTAATTTTCCATAGCCATCAAAATAGTGCAAAGACAATGGGCCAAGTACCATGTAATTGTGATAGTGACTCTATCTTTTCCAGTTTATGCAGAATTTTCCAAAATAATTCTTACAAAAAATAAATATCATCATACTCCCATCATCATCAAATATAAGTAGTAGGTTATAAAAAAAGAAAGAAAGAAAGAAAGAAAGAAGTGATGATAATGCCATTTAAAACAAGCAAAATGCTGTGGGCATGTTAGTTGGATTTGGGCTTGATTTTATTTAGGAAAACAACAAGGAATATATTTTTGTAATTCAAGTAAATCTTCTAACACAAAATCTAGAGCTAAAAGCGGTTTAGGATCAATTTCTTTTTTTAATCTTCTAACACAAAATTAATCCCTTTGATTTTCTTAGAAGTTCAATTGGTGGTTGAGGTTATTTTCATTGAATATATATATTTTTTCTTTTATGAAACTGATTCATCCATTATAATTTCGTTAATAAATTGTAAAAAAACATAAATGTTGGTGCTAATATCACTCATGACAAACCACTGCCATGACATACGTTCATCATTAATGTTATTTACACAAACACTCAATGTAGCCAGCGGGCTTGAGGAGAAGGACCATACCCTCCCAAATATGTTTTTTTTGTACGAGTTTTTTTTACACTTTTCTAGTAAATTTTGGTCCCCCTCGTATATTACACAGTATCCAGTTTACCATGGAGTTTTATTTCCTACAAATAAACAAGTCATGAGATGAGATAAGTAAGTGCAGTAAATACGAGGCTTGTTGTTAGCCATTGATACTAGAAACAACATACTTACAAGACATTAGCTTCTGTAAATGACTTTGTAACGTCAACAACATAAATAATTTCCATTCCATTCAGATGGCATCACAATGCCTCTTTCACCACCAAGAAAAGTCAGAACAAAAATTAAAAAAAAAAAACCTGCACTTGTACTCACGTGTCATTTCACCATTCAAGCTAACACACTCAAGCTAATGCACTCCACCACAACATCGCCTTGAATATGGCAATTGATGATTCATTTAGCAAACCAATCATAGAATCCGAATATAACTTAATGATTTATTAACCAAACTGCTCATTAAAATTAATATTTATCATTAGTTTCTTCCATAAAAATGGTTCAAAATATAAAATCACCAAAGTGCAATTTCATCATGCTTATTAGTGCCATTTCTCGTTAGTCCCACACCAAAAACGCTGTGGGCAGCCGATTGGATTTAGCCTTCAATTTATTAACCAAAACAACATGGAATATGGCATTGAGGGAATGAAATAATAGACCTGCCTCGATTGGATTTGGACCTAGGAGACTAAAAAAATTATTTTTCCTTTGTAATCACAACATGTATTAATGCAGAGCATTTACCTCTAGAGCAGGTTACTCTCTTCTCATCTGTCCAAAGCTTATAGGCTCTATTTCAGTGGGATGAATAGAGGTTCAAACAGAGCTTCAATCACATTATTGAAGAAGGAGGCAACCGGTACGTGGTGTCAAAAGATGGCGGAAGAGTTTGTAGGCGCCTCTGTCAGACTACCAACTTGCTAAACTGAGACTATCATGCAAAGATCCTAACTTCAGCAACGAAAAAAAAAAAGGTAAGAGTTTTTAGCAAAAATCATAGGAGTCCAAATCACTTCTCCATTAATATAACAGATAAACCCACATGCTAAAGACCCACACGAAAAACATTTATACAAAGAAGAAGACCCAAACCCAGTTGTAGCTCTTACCAGTTTTTCATACAGCCGACGACGCTGAAGACGAGCAGAAAGACATGGTGAACAAACCAAATTTCAGACCACACGGATGCAACTAGCTCAGACCACAATCGCCATTCAGAAAGCTTGGAAAAGAAGCCAAAGCCGTATTTCATCTTCCCGCATTTCTTCATTTCATTTTTTTTAAACCAGCTGATGTGACATGGCCGACTGTATGCCGACTACATTACCTGACTGTGTGTAGAAGAACTGATTCTTGAGACTAGTTTTTTAACATCCAAAGATAATAAACTTCTTAATAAAAAAATATATCTTAATATATATAACTTGAACCCTATAATATATATATATATATATCTTGAACTTGAAAGTTTTCTAAAAAATTCAATAATATCTTATTCGAATATTAGTGTGCAGTTGTGCTTACAATTAGATTTTTCTTTATAACTTAGATTCAACTAAAATCAATTCAGTTCAGTCTAATTTTAAATTGAGTCAACATCTAAACACTAATTACTCTCAAATTATTAAACTCATCTCAATTTAAAACCTCTTTACACGTGGGATCTACAATTTTTTTAACTCAACTTTTTTACACGTGAGATCCACAACCTTTTTCAACTTTCCATAAATATATCTAAACTTATATTAATAATCAAACATATCTAAATTCATTTTAGGTGAACTCTACAAAACTCACTCTACCATCTTAATTCATTAATATTCATAAAGAACTCAATTCATCTCAACTCAGCTCAACATCCAAACGGGATCTAAAAAGCTATGCTTGATAACACCATTAATTTTATATATTCTTATATTACTTCACTACTATTTACAGATATTCTTAGTATCCAAATAGTAACAGATTTATGAGTAATATAATTCTTCATTCTGATTTTTTTTTTTTTTTACTCCCCAGTTAAATCAATTGATATGATGATATACGAACAGTTGATATATATGTGAATCATTTAAATAAAAAGATTAAAAAAAAAGAAAAAAAAAAGAACTCAAAATACGTTACGTCCGTCATCTGATCATATAAATGATGAGGAACAACATTTTCTCTTGAATTATATCTATTTTTGTCCTCATGAATTCTTGTAAGGATTTAATTATTTGTCAAAACATGCAGCGAAATTAATGAAATATTAAGAAGTGGATGCATGTCTGGAGGGAGACTTGGAGTTATAAACTTATCGATTGCTTGTCGTTACTCTAAAAAAATATGTACGTTATGTACACGTAGTACTATCCATTTGCATGCGTACGTATGAATATATTCATAAAGGCCCTCCACCATGAGCACAATGATGAATTGATTCCTACTCAGTGTGACATCTCATTCTTATCCAGTCTATGTGAACATACATGCTCCCCTAATATATATGATCACCATACCCTTAAAAATAATTAATTATTACTTAATTCCAATTATAATACACAACATTATACCCTCTCTTTTTACAACAGCTTCCACGTTACAAACATTATTTACCCACTACCACTTATTTATTTCTTTAATTTATAGGATTAAAAAATAAAAAATTAAAATTGAAATTAAAATCTCTCTCAACAACAACAACGGAGGAGGAGGAAAAGAGAGAGATATCTCTCTCAACAACAACAACGGAGGAGGAGTAAAAGAGAGAGATGCAATTTTGATGGTTGTATTAACGAATAGTGCTCATTATAATTGTTTTTTAATATTTAGATCGACAACCATATATTAGTTACGAAATAATGTTAGATACAGTCTTAAGATATATAAGTCTCGTTACACTCATTTTAAAAAAGGATGGGGTCTACTATTAAAAAAATAATTTTTTCATATAGGTTTCATACATATTTAACTATTTTTTTAAATGAATAGTACAAAACTTGTATATCCTAATATTATAAATATCAATTCTCTTAATTCTGCCACTTAGACGAAAAGAATATTATACTTATAAAAAAGAAGTCTCATATGTGAAGATTGCTTAAAAAATTATACTTTCCACTCTTTATACCATCATAATTTTATACTTTTAGATCCTATTTGAATGTTGAACTAAATTGAGATAAGTTGAATTTTTTTATAAATAGTAATGAGTTAAAATAGTAGAATAAGTTTTATGAGATTTACCTAAAATGAGTTTATATATGTTTAAATGTTAAGATGAATTTAAAAATATTTATAAAAAATTGAATAAGATTGTGGATCCCACGTATAAATAGGTGTTGAGTTGAAAAAAGTTATGGGTTTTACGTATAAAGATATTTTGAATTGAGATAAATTTAGTAATTTAAGAGTTGAATGTTTAGATGTTAGATTCAACTTAAAATTAAACTAAACTGAGTTATTTTCAGTTGAGTCTAACAATCAAACGAGATCTTAATTTCATATATTAACAAAGAGTGGGAATTTTTTTTTTTTTGGATAATTTAAGTATAAGGTATATTAATATTTATAAACTAAAAATTAAAATATAGAATTCTAAACAATTAAAGTTATGAGACGTATTCTCTCTCCTCCCTCCCTCCTTCTAACGAGAATTCGGGATGAATTTGACAAATGGAATCCTATCAGCACTGAAGTGAGGATATGTCGGACCTACAAGCGTGCGTGACGCTGTGGTGGTGCCTAATAGGACCTTTTAGTTACACAATAGAAGACTGCTTCCAATTAGAGGGAGACACGTAGATTGTGAGCTTTTTAAAACAAACTTATTTTAATTAGTATAAAGAAACTGGTAAAAAAAGGAGAACGAATTTTGAATTTGAATTTTTCTTTCAATTAAGAGAAGTAATTCCTATGACTATCCAAAGGACATAAAAATAAATTAGAAAATATTTTTATAAGAAAATATCAAAAATAAAATTACCCTAAAATAATTATCATATTCAGCCAATGGTGCACTATTTAATTAAACTTTTAATGAATTTTTATTATGATCACATTAAATCATTTCAAATTTTAAATTTTTCGTTATATAATTTTTAAAATATATAGATAAATGAATCCAAAAGGTTGTAATATCTGTTTTTTTTTTGGGAAATAATATTAAGTCGGCTAATGTTAATCAGTCAATCGGAATGACTCTGAATCCGATCGGGTCGGAAGAGCATTTATTTTCTGCTCTCAACTAAAAAATCTGTTTTATTTTCAGATCGCATCTGACAAATAATCTAAGAGCCCCTAAGTATTAGGCGTTTGCGTCGGAACCCAATTTAATTTGTTTTTACAAGTTTTCGTTAATTAGTTTGAAAGAAAGAGTTCCGTCGTCAGTCCTGCCTCACAAAGACTTCTTTCTCATCCAACTCAACATTAACACTCTCTGCTTTCCCCTGTTTCTTCGATTCCTACCTAACTACACGCGCCATCTGTTCCTATTGGCGCCCAATCTCTCTCTCTCTCTCTCTCTCTCTCTCTCTCTCTCTCTCTCTCTACATATTTATATATATATATATATTATATCCTCCGACTGAAGGATTTCCGAATTCATTTGAAAGTGGGTGTGGGTTATTCTCTCAAATAGTTTGCTTAAAAGAAGAGTAAAAACGAAGACATGGATCATGATTGGAAGTTTGTCTCGTTGAAGGAGAAGCATTGTGCGTTCTTTGAGTCTCATGATCAGGTAAAGAACCCGCCGTTTGAGTCTAGCAATAACAATAGAAGCTCTGTTTGTGCGCTTCAAATCCAAGAAGCAGCAAATCAGAGGCTGATGCAAACACCAGCAGACACTGAGAAAAAGGTGTCTTGAAGCACTCTTTTCTTTCTCCCAAGATTCATTGTTTTTCAATTGACTTCTGGTTTTCTTGATCTTTTTCTTGCTGAGTTTATGGCTGTTTATCCGCGGGTTTATGCATGGGTTTCAAACAGTCATGTCTGTGGTTGCCTCAGGCGTGTTGTTCTGGTTTGAGTTTTGGAAAGGTTTTGTGCATCTGCATGGGGGTTTTGGTAACTGCATGCAGCATCTGTACTACCCATTGCAGGGGCCTATATATAGTGTATGCATATATGGATATATATTTATATTAAACTCTATCGATCTCAAGTTCGGTTTCTGTTCAAAAGATTTGATCTTTTTATTCTTTTCGCCATTTTTGGAAGCGAACAATGTCGATTTCTGTTCTTTGCGCATGCATTGATATAAATTAATTAATTAGGTTGGTTTCTGTTGTTCTGATATTATTCATGAATTACACGCTTAAGTTCTGAACTTCTTCTCTCCTCTCTTCTGCTTCTCCTTCTTCTTCTTCTTCTTCTTTTTTTTTTTTTATTTTTTGCCACTTAAACATAATTTGTAGGTTAAGTTGAGTGAAGTTCTTCTGTGCTTGCCTCCTATTGGTTTGACACTCTCGAACATGGCCCCTTTCTTGGGCTTGGATGAGATGGGCGTTTCCCATGCAGAAAACACTACTATATGTACTGATGCTGTTGCTGGGACTGGTAGTCATAGCTCATGCCATTCTGGGGTTCAAGGAAAGGCCTGTACTGCTAATAAGAAGTGGAAGGCTTCAAACTTCTGCGCATCATTTATTAGAATCGGCTCTTGGAAGGTGATACCCCGAATTTGAAATCTGTAATTAATAAATAATGAAAAAGACAATAAAATTTTAAAAAATAAGAATATCTGGCTGAAAAATGAGCAGGTTGTTGCTAAACGTGAAGGTGCTTTGGTGGCAAAGTGTTACTATGCAAAGAAAAAGATGGTGTGGGAAATTTTGAAGGATAGTTTGAAGAGTAAGATTGAAATACAGTGGTCTGAAGTTCTTGCAATTAGAGCTTCAATGGTGGAAGGTCAGCCAGGAATTCTTGAAGTTGAGGTCATTCTCTTTATATATCCTTGATTGATATAGTTTTTTTTTTCCTTCTTCGAGTCTCAATTCTTAGTGTTGTAACTTTTCTCAGCTCAATAGTCCACCTGCATTCTATATAGAAGCTACTCCAAGGCCGAGGAAACATACTCTTTGGAAAAATAGTTCAGATTTCACTGATGGTCAAGCTCTAATTCACAGGTTTATTCGTTTTCCATAAGCAATATGCTTATATATACGCATAATTTCCTTGATTCATTTGTTGTTTCCATGCAACTCTATTGAATTTTCTCATCGACATGCTATCTATATATAGGAGGCACTATCTTGAATTTCCTCCAGGTGCCCTTGACAAACACTATGAGAAACTCCTTCAATGCGACAGCCGGATGTTAATGTTGAGCATGAGACCATTCCCAAGTCTGAGGTCTCCTTTCTTCCACTCAGAAGATCATTTCTACAATGGGACAAGAGAATTTTCTTTGGATTTCAATAGAGATAGGCCAAATACCAGCTCCAGTAATTTGCAGTCGCCTTTCTCGAATATTGTCCCTACTCCATTGGTTGACATGCAACAAGTTCAAGCTTATGAACAAACCAACCAACCATGCTTTAGTATCAATGATCCAACAGGTATATATTGAAATGCAGTAATTTTCCCTTTTCAGAACTATGCATGTCAAGGTTTTGACACCCAAAAACAGTACTGCATGCTCTTTAACTCTCTTTTCCAATCCTTTTGTGAAGGGATGGTTATGGATTACCCTCTGCATTTAGATGAGATTATTAGAAACGAAGGAGCAGAAAATCCAATGACGGGAATGATCTGGGGTCAAGGAATGATCCATTCTGCAAATATCCTGGGAAGAGATCAGATTCAAGAACCATTTTCAATATTAGCTACATCATCACATCATTTGAGAGATCAGATTCAAGATCCGTACATAAATATTCCTTTAGAAATCCAAATGAATCCAGCCATACCTTTTCAAAACTATAATCAAAACTACAGTGGATCGGCTCCTAATTATGCTGATGAGCAAGTGGGGAGGTTTAGTTCAGAATCTCAAAGACACGATCTGAATGGAATTTTAAACCAACTGAATCCGAGTGACGTCGAACTTCTTCAGTGCAGTGATGATCATGATCAGAACAGGTACATATTACAGAAGTCCATTTTCAAAGAAAAGGATGGATGCAACTGACGATGATTTTGCAGATTTCATCAGATTATTAAAGAATACGAAAGATTAATACATCAACAACATTAATCCCCAACAAGGCCGCATGCATGCAAGCTGCCTCCAAAGTCTCACTACATGCTGCAGAAGGAGATTAATCCCCAACATTGTCTTCCAGCAATCTTGGTTTGGCTGTCGTGTTGACATGATCAGGTTTTACATCTTCAACTTAATTATGTATAGCTTCGATCGGATTAATGCATGCTTTGCATGGATTAATCATGAATGTTGGGGACGCATTTCATATTTAGATATTTGAGTTGCAATTTATTTAGAAATATCAATTTGTCATGAGTTGCTGGTGGCTGCTGGGGATTTTAATGGAACCCGTGATAGCAGGCCAGCTTGGTTAGCTTAAAGAGGATTAATTGATACTCAATCTAACGGTGGGTACTTCGACAAATATATCATTTTCTATAGAAATTATGAAGTTAATTTGGAGGAAAGAAAAGGGAAAAAAAATGTTATACCATATGTAACTCGAACATAATCCCATTTGTACATGTATTAATATACATGCATGCATGCATCTAAATAAGAACTCTGCAGTTACAAGAATTGGCATAACTACTTCTGTGATTAACTCATTGATCCATGAAAAGTACTGTACATACAAAATGATCATATAAAAGTAAATTTACAAACCGATTTGATTTGATGTGAAATTTCAAATCTACTTAACAATAATTAGAGATTTATAATTTAACATAGTATATCAAATCACATTAGTTTGTAAGTATATTGTTATAAGATTTTTTTTAGAGCAAACAATTCTTTTAACCCGTTGGTGACCAACTCACGTACATTAATGTAAAATGCTCTTTGGATTTTTTAGTCTTAGTAATTAACTCTTCAAGTTTTAAAATTTTGACAATTACACCAATCAAAACCCAACTCCTGATAATTTAATACCACGTCATACATCTTTTAAAAAAATTGTTTAAAGCTTGAAAAATTTTATTATCAAGTTGCTGTGTAGAGTATAGGCGCTACTAGCATTCCTGGACGAGGGCCAGCCTGGTCCTGCCTCTTGCCCCACACGGGGGCAAGGGTAGGGAGATGGGCCGCCATGATCTGACCCCACCCACTATGGGCGAGTGCCCCGTGTCTGAATGCTAGGGGACAAATTGACCCCCACAGCTGTCTGCCCACCCCGCCCAAACCCTCCTCCCCTCCCAGAAAAACAAGAAAAATTCAAAGCTGAACTCTTGTGCAAAGAGAGAGAGAGAGAGAGAGAGAGAGAGAGAGAGAGGCCGGACTTGAGAATAGAATAACTCTTAGAATTCTAGTAAGTAATTATCTATTTTCACAAATTGAAATCCACCTTTATTGTATTTTTTATTAATAATATCCTATGTTGCAACGAGTTTTGGATTTGACTACTTTGTTAGGAAATTCATCAATCCTAACGAATGGAAAACACTTGACAATCACTACAAGAAAATTCATCAATTGCGGTGATTTTTGTTTTGTTGGAAAAACATTCACCGCAATAGATTACATATTGCAGTTTTATAATCACTGTTGTGTTTTTTGAGCCGCTATTTACTTTTAAAGTGTGTGGTCCCCATTTTGGAATTTGCAACGATTAATAAGGGTTTTGCTGCGAAAGTTTTCACTGGAAAATCTAAAAACCTTTTGCAACACTCAAACAATCATTGGGTTTAAGTCTGAGGCACCAAAATCCTCTGGAGTCTTTTATTCCCCCCCCCCCCCCTCGGCCCGAGTTCTAATATCCCTCCCCACTTTTCTCTATTCGAACCATCGTACCCATTCCCTTATTCGAGTAAACCATTCCAAGAGAAAGACACTCATGGCAATTCCGTAAATTTATGATAAATAAACAAATATATATATATATAAATTCTGAGTTTTGGGAAAATATTGCTACATTGAAAACAAACAACACTGCACATTATAACTTAAATATTACATGTTACTAGTTTGGTACACAATTGGACTACATTAGAAGATTATTAACTTAACAAAGTTGCTAAACCTATATAGACAAATCTAATATTTACTTAATCCGCAATTGATCTTGATCCTAAAACAACATGATATTAGACTATCAAGCTTATCTCAATCATTAAGAAGTTCCAACACTCTCTTTGAGATGTCCTCCCCTTTTTTTGGATCTCTTTCCCTGCATTTTGGAGTTCTTATTCTCTTTTTTGAACTTTTTCCTCTCTCTTACAAAGTTCTTCCTCTCTAGCAACGTCATCGTAGTATGGTTCCTTCCCTGTAGCCAACGACATGAAATGGAAGAAAATGGGAGTGAATATGTCTCAAAATCAATTATTCTGAACAAAGTATGGGAGAGAGGAAGAACGAATGGTTTTGAAAACTAAGGAATCAAAAAGTGGAAGTGTTGTGGACTAATCAACTTTGTATGATTGTGTTGTCATACGCATTCTCACTCATTAGGCTTAAAACGTAGGCTTTAAAACATAATGAGCTATTCACATAGTTTAGTCTCAACATCACAACAATAGAAACCAAACACATGAGAGAGAGAGAGAGAGAGAGAGAGAGAGAGAGAGAGAGAGAGAGAGAGAGATGTTAAAAATTTGGATCTCTCAAATTCACCCTCCTAGGATCTTCCCTTTGTAGGAATAACAAGAAAAAGAGAAAAATAATAATAACACAAGAAATTTACGTGGAAACTCCAAAACAGGAGAAAAACCACCAGACTCAGATAAGAAAATTCACTATATGAAAAATTATTATAATCACACAATTTTTCTCCTCACCACACCCACAAAGCTACCCCACTAGTAAAATTTTAACTTTACACCTCTTCTCCTTTTACAAAAGGCTAATAGGGGAATTTAACTAAAGTCAAAAGTTACTAGATAAGTTTTTAACTGGCACTTAAACTAAGAGGCTAAGCCTTTTATTTATAACCTTAGGATTTGCCCCTCATTTATTCACCCACTGGTGTAGGACTAAAAAGTAGCATAAAAGTCAACAATCTCCACCTTGTGACTTTGACTGGTCCTACAGCCAAGCTCCACCTCAATGAAGATCTTCATAGTTTCAGCTATCATATTTCGCCATAAAAGTATACCCACTCGAAAAACAACCTTGTTGAAAAATTATGGTATAACTTCCATATTTGGCTCTCCTGGAAGTTCATCAGTCATTGACATGAATTTCCACCACACACTTTGCATCAATGCCAAACCAATGCCTGTGTGCAAACTTGTGGACCCACTAACATTAATACATCCTCTATTATGACAACTTTGGGAATTAGTGGCATGCTATGAGGATATACATGTCTCTTTTTTAAAGATCAAAATCTTCTATAGAGAGAGACACAACATTAGCATCATTTCCAGTATCTTCATTTACTAACTTGAAGCCACTTACCGAACCTGCTCCACCTCTTAGACTATTTTTCTTGACGTGCCCAGATTGTCCACACTCCCAGCAGACTACTTTCTTCTTCATGGAATTCTTCATCTTCTTATTTCCAGCTGCTACCATTACTAAGTTTTCAAGTGTAACATTACTTCCACTACTTAGTCTTTTCTCTTCAGAAAAGATTTTACTGGTAACCTCTGAAAAAATTATTTTCTCATTCTCATATATTAAAATAGGTTTCATGTGCTCATAGGAAGGTGGAAGAGACTAGATGAGTCTCAAGGCTTGATCCTCATCATCAATTTTAACTCCAATAGCTTCTAACTCAATGACAATGCCATTGAGAATGCTTAAATGATCTGAAATAGTTGTACCTTCACTCATCCGTAATATATGAAACTGCTCCTTCAAGTACACATGATTTGAGACGCCCTTCGTCTAATACAACTTTTCAAGTTTTTCTCAGAGTTTTTTTGCCGTAGATATTCCATGCACATTTGTAAGAACATTTTTGGCCAAGCACAGACGTATCACACTTGCTGTTCTCAAATCCAGATCCTCTCAATCTTCATTGCTCATTTTAGATCTGCTCATTTCACCAGTCACACTAGTACCAGTGCTAACTTTAGGTGTCGGTCTGCCTTTCAATACCTTGTGTAATCCTGATTAAATCAAGACATCCTTGACTTGTACTTGCAACAAGCCAAAATTGATTCTGCCATCAAATTTCTCTACCTCAAATTTGACAAGATTTGAAACCATACTTCCTAACATTGCTTTGATGAATTTACTGTAGAAATGAATAGTACCTCACTAAGTCAGTTCTCAGGAAAGATTGGAGGGTCACAATGGACACACTTAAAATTTTCAATCTCCTAGACAGAACTTCTTTAGACTGTACGTATCCACACTATCACACCAAAACTCCACCCTACAAAAAAAGAACCTAGTGGCTCTGATACCAATTGTTGAAAATTTGGACCTCTCAAATTCACCCCCTAGGATCTACCCTTTGCAGGAATAACAAGAAAAATAGAGAAATAATAACAACACAAAAAATTTACGTGGAAACTCCAAAACAGGAGAAAAACCACCAGATCCAGAGAAGAAAATTCACTATGTGAAAAATTGTTACAATCACACAATTTTTCTCCTCACCACACCCACAAAGCTACCCCACTAGTAAAACTTTAATTTTACACCTCTTCTCCTTTTACAAAAGGCTAATAGAGGAATTTAACTAAAGTCAAAACTTACTAGACAAGCTTTCAACTAGTACACTTAAACTAAGAGGCCAAGCCTCCTATTTATAGTTTTAGGATTTGCCCCTCATTTACTCACCCACCGGTGTGGGACTAAAAAGTAGCATAAAAGTCAACAAGAGAGAGAATACAATATTACATATCTAGCATATTGGGACATTTTTGGACGCTAAACAAGTGGAGGTAGCTTTACTGAAGGATCCTGAAGATTTTATCATTGGCCAAAAGACACTCGTAGAAATTTAGAATATCATCTTATTTGCAGCATTAGAGAAACTAAAGTGAATTTAATCAATGATAAGAGTTCGTACGGAGTATATATCAGATAGTATTTGGCCTCTTGTACTAGCTGATGCCATGTTTCTTCATTAATGAAAAGTTTCTTATTTATTTATTTTTTTTAAAAGATAGTTATATACCATAAACCAAACTTTTCTTTCTAGCAGAAACATAGGCCAACATACAGCACCCAAGCAAACAACACGCAAGGATTGAGTTCTAGAATCTATATTTATTTTAGGTGTAATATGGGTCAATAGCAGGCTTTCTAGATCCACTAAATTATACAAATGATGTTATCTGTAACACTCGTGTAACTTTGAAAATATTGAAATATAAAGTTTCCACATTTGAGAGTGAAGACCTCCAGAAGAAAACAAGAATAAGAAGGAAAAAGATGATTTTTTTATTACTTCTTAGATGAAAAAGCTACGTAGCCCTGATGTACAGTACAATGTAAAAGACTTGGACCTAAGGCCACACCCAATTAAATATTAGTAAACTTCAACCCAACGCTTAAAGTTTATGGGCTATAGCCCAATATCTTAGCAACTATTATAATAAGATTCTTACAGAAATAGCATAAAAGCATCCTCAATGGATTAGCTAAAAGTTAAATTCATTGAGTATTTAGGTATTAGAGAACAAAATATGATCACAATGGATTAGCTAAATTCCAAATAATTGGACTTGAACTACAATGACTTGTAAAATAATTTCCAAACTTAAAAATTACTGTAGATAGACCAAATACATATTTTATTAATTATTTCTCTTTCCTCTTTCTCATCAACCACTTAGACTTCTTTCCTCTCTCTTTCCTAGTTGAATTATGATGTCATTTAATCTCCTTTTGGTATGTTACAAAATTTTATCTACTTCATATAATACAACATTAATTTAATTAGAATATGATTACTAATTCACATATAATAGATAGAATAATAAAATTAAATAAATTAATAATTAAACAAATTAAATATTTTTAAAGTAATATTATTTTATTACTATATAATGAATAAATGAATAATCTAATATGAAAATTTGATGTAAATGGAATAGCTAAAAGTGTACTTTTAACTTGAAAAAATATGGGGTGCAGCCACTGTTTGGCATCAGCCAAACACACACATGATGTGGCCCAAGTAAATTTTTCTTCTTCTCCTTGCACATTGCAACTCCTCTCTCCGATTTCACCCATTTGAAATTCAGCATCCATCCTCTCCCCCACCCCCATGTCTTGAAAACTTCCATATCAAGTGTTCAGAAAGAAACAAACTCGTCTCCCAAAATCAATTAATATATTGAAAAACCATGATTGTAGACATGAAAGGTGGTGTTTTGGACCTTGACATCATGGATAGCTCTAAGTTGCAACCTGAGGCCGATCTCGAGGGAGGCATTGAGAAGGGCATTCTGGTCCTCCATATCGTAGTGGATGGAGAGGTGCTTGGAGATGAAGCTGACTTAGGGTTCGACAATATCTCCATTGATGTGGTTCTAGAAGGAGAACTTGATCTTGGCAAGCTTGTCGAGGAACTCGCAGGAGATTTTGTGAAAGAAAACAGAGTCGTCACTGTCAAACTCAGAGGTTAATCTTATAGGCAGCCTCTAAGGGAAGGTGAACATGGGTTTGGTTGGTAATGGTAGTGCTGGAACTGGTGGAATAAGGTGATTAGGGCTCAGACGTGTTGGGGCTGAGTCTGCCATTGCTTCGTTTGTAATTTGAAATTTGAATGGAAAAAACTCGAAACTTACTTTTGTCTCACATCAAAATGCATTTTTTTTTAAATAATGTGTGCATTGCTACAGTGGCTGTTCTATAACGAACCTCCTTTTAACTTTGGCTAATCCATTGAGTGAAGTAATACTAAAATTAAAGATAACGAGCCAGTGAGACCTCAGCCCACGCTAAGTCAACAGCAACTCTTGAAGGACCGGCATCTCAAAGCATCGTCCTCTATGCACCATTTCAACAGCAGCTCAATAGCACGGTTTCATTCTACGTAAAAAAAAAGTTGCCTCTTGCTCATGAGTCCCTTCATTTTAGCCATATGTGGCCTCCTACACATTAGGTCATGCTCAAGGTCTCAACTGACACGGGATGCATTTATAATTTCTCTTGGAAGGAGAAGTTGAACTTGGCAAGCTTGTTGAGGAACTTGTAGGAGATTTTGTGAAAGTAAATAGAGCCATCACTGTCGAACTTGGATATTACTCTTATGGGCGGCCTCTGAGGGAAGATGAACGCGAGCTCGGTAGCAAATGGTGTTGCTGGAACTAGTGGGATGAGTTGATTGGGGCTCGGAGGGGGAGGAGCTATGGCAGAGTCTGCCATTGCTTCATTTGTAATTTGAAACTTGAAAGGCAAAAAAAAAAAAAAAACTCGAAACCGACTTTCATCCCTCATCAAAACACACATTTTGGTTTAAAAAGAAAAAAGAAAACAGCCACGTAGTGCGTACAATGTGTGCACTGCTACAGTGGCTGCACTATAGCAAAACTCCTTTTAACTTTGGCTAATCCATTGAGTGACTCTTTTGGAAAGAAAATCTTTGTGGGCTGTTGGATCATGTGTCCCGCTGATTGAGGCTAGACCTAAGAGGATCTGGACTCGCACAAATGCCCTCAAATCTCACTTCAAAGCATGCATTTCACTTATGATTATAGTCTCTCTCTTTTCTTTTTCAAAATTGATTGGAGTTTTTAGGGTGGGAAAGTAAGAAAATTGGTCTCACAAATATTTGTTTGTATCTAAAATGATATACACTAAAATCATGTTTCTCTTTGATACCTTTCTTTGTGCTTGCATTTTAATGGCACCTCGTTAAGATCTTGCAACAATTAGTAAGAATTTTTACCTTCTAATTATGAGATTATTTACATGTTTTTGTGTCACGCGGTGATCCGTGAGGATCGGTTAGACACAAAGAAGCATGATTAATGGATAATGTTGAACCCAATGTTTCAAGTTTCATATGATTATAAATCTACACATAGATTTTGATGATAACAAATGAATTCAAAGAATAAAGGAGTTTCAAGTTCAATTTGTCCACACAATGGAGTAAAGCACATCAAAGAACCAAGCATGAGCAAGAAGGAAATAAGTTCACATTAAAGTCATAAAGTAATGTTGTAAATCTCTTAAAATTCAAAATTAGGATTAATGCTCAAAATTAATATTTTATCATAAAGCATTAAGATACATTTTCCACATATGCATGAATATTTTTGAAAATTAAATTTGAAAATTTTAAAAGATGATTGATTGTCATCTTTTACATGTGCATGCCTTGATTAAAGGGTTGAATTTTGAAAATATTAAAGATGATTGATTGTCATTTTTCACATGTGCATGTTTTATTTGAATATTTTCAAAAGTGATTGATGCTTTTTTAGACTTATACAAAGTGTGCTCCCTTTGTCATATACAAAAAGTAAAAGATTAGGTTTGAATTTTTTGAAAAGGAAAGTGTGCTCCTTTTGTCATATGCAAAGAGTAAAAGATTAGATTTGAATTTTTTGAAAATGAAAGTGTGCTCCTTTTGTCATATGCCAAAAGTAAAAGATTAGGTTTGATTTTTTTGAAAAAATGAATGATATTGTTTTTGACATGTGAATCTTTTTAAATTTGAATATGAAGTCTCATATGCGTATAAATAGATCATTTGAGAGTTTCACATTTACAACACCAAGAACATACAACATTCATTCAAAGTTTTCATTCTCTCTTCTCTAAGCATTGAGCCTTAACCCTTATTCATTTTGAGAGATATAGTTTGCGTTGTATTGTTCTTATTTCACTCATTGAGGAGTGTTTTCTGATAACCTACTCACTATCAACTTTTGTACCAGAAAAAAGGGTGTGTATAACCCTTGTGCGTGTAGAAAGTATTCTATACGGGGAATAGTTGAATCACCACGTGTAAGGTGATTGCAAGTGTAGAGGGTGTTCTACACGGATCCTTTGTAGCGGTGTTGTTCAAAAGTGTAATAGGTTTCTATCTCCACCTGAAGGAGGTTGAATAGTGAATTTGGGAATCCTCAAGGGGTAGCTTGAGGCGAGGACGTAGGCAGTGGGGCCGAACTTCGTTAACATACTGATTTGCTTCTCTCTTACCCTTACTCTTTATATTTATTGTTATTTCATATTTTGTTTATATTTTATATTATATATTTGATTTATAATTGTTATTTTTTTAATACAACTCAATTCATCCCCCTCTTGTGTTAGTTATCTGGGCAACAATTGGTATCAGAGCTAGTTGACCTGTACTGTTCATACAGGCAGATCACTCATGGGAATTCTGGCTTGTGACTGTGTCACCGAAGCAAGACTCTCCGACCATGAGTGACGGTGCACCGGTAGAGACGGTGGCCGGCTAGTCTGGTAGGTACAATTGTTAGGTGACATAGGTGCAGCCTATGATCAGTAACAATTGGTATCAGAGCTAAGAGCTCTATTATAAGATTAACTATCTTTTGAGTTAAGATCTTATGGCTAACATTGCAGCTTCATTTGGTGAAGGTCAATTTAGCAGTCGGCCTCCACTCTTTTGTGGAGATAATTACTCATTCTGAAAAGTTAGAAGGAGAATATTCCTACAGGCTTAAGGTCGAGAAATCTGGAAATGTATTGTAAATGGAACTTATATTCCAACAAAAGTGGTTGATGGAGTAAAGGTCAAAAAGGAAGAAGAAGAGTTTGATCGTGAAGACAATAGACTTTATACTTTGAATTTAACTGTTATGAATTTATTATTTAATACTCTCAATGGAAATGAGTTTAATAGAATAATGACTTGTGCTACGGCAAAAGAAATTTGGGATAATTTGGAAGTTACTTATGAAGGAACTTCGCAAGTCAAGGAATCAAAAATTTATATTCTTACTCATGAATATGAAATGTTTAAGATGAATGATGATGAATCTATTTTTAGTATACACATTCGTTTTACTAATATCATAAACAGCTTGACAGCTCTTGGCAAAGTTTATTCCAAGGTGGAGATAGTAAGAAAAATTCTCAACTTTCTACCAAAACGCTGAGAATCAAAAGTGACAGCGATTCTTAAAGCTAGAAACCTCAAGAAACTCGAAGTGAATGAACTCATCGGGTCACTTATCACCCATGAGTACACATTGAAAAGAGGAGAAGAAGAAGGAAAGCCAA
The DNA here is from genome assembly GCF_018687715.1 of Carya illinoinensis. Taxonomy (NCBI): domain Eukaryota; kingdom Viridiplantae; phylum Streptophyta; class Magnoliopsida; order Fagales; family Juglandaceae; genus Carya; species Carya illinoinensis. The sequence goes on from NC_056759.1 coordinate 33,578,824, forward strand.
AGAAGAGCTTGGCACTTAAAGTTGTTCCTCATGAAAGTGAAAGTGATGAAGATAAGGAAAATGAAGACAAAAATGAAGAAGTTGCGATGATAACAAGAAGAATTCATAGGTTTTTAAAGAAAAATAAAATTCTTTCGAGGAAATCCTTCAAAAAGTTTTCCAAGAAAAATTCAGGTAAAAATGACACTTTAATTTGTTATAAATGTAATAAGTCTGGTCATATCAAGGCAGATTGTCCTCTGCTAAAGAAAGATCGAAACAAGGGCAAGAAAGCAATGAAAGTTACATGAGATGATGATTCAAGTAGCTCAGATAGTGAAGCAAGCAATGAAAAATCAGCAAATCTTTGTCTTATGGCTAAAGATGATATTAAGGTAACAAATCTTGATAATATTGAAGATCCTTCATATGAAGAATTGCAAAATATTTTAGAAGAGGTTTATGAGGAATTTGAAAAATTGGGTATCAAATATACTGCTTTGAAAAAGAAAAATTCTTCTTTAACAAATGAAATTGATATTTTAAGAAAAGAAAGTATCATTTTGAAAGATGGAAATCTTGAATTGAATAAGAAGAAAACCAATTTAGAAAATATTGTTGAAAACTTTACGAATGGAAAAAGAAATTTTGAAAAACTTCTTGATAGTCAAAGATGTGTTTTTGATAAGGCAGATTTGGGATATGTGCCAAAACAAAAATACAAACCTTATAAAAATTTCTTTGATAATCATTCTACATCAAAGATCAATAATCAAAATTTTTTTCATAAAAATAATTTTGTCAAAAAAAAGATATTATTATAATCATTCAAGTTCTTTATATATGGCACATGCTATTTGCAATTTCTGTAATAGAAATGGTCATAATTATCATACTTGTCCTATTAGAAGAAATCATACAATGACTATTAGGGTCATATGGGTACTTAAAAATCTTGTTTCTTCTAATACTAATAAATAAAGGACCCAAAGAACTTGGGTACAAAAAAAATCATTTTAATTGTTTTTATAGGTATGTATGAAGTCATCCACAAGCAAAAACAAATAGTTTTTAGATAGTGGATGTTCAAGACACATGACGGGAGACAAGACTAAGTTCTTTGATCTTAAATCTAAAGAAGAAGGACACGTGACATTTGGAGACAACTCGAAAGGGAAGATCTTGGGAATAAGTAAAATTGGTAATGAATCTTCTCTCATAATTGAAGATGTTCTACTTGTTGAAGGTCTAAAACATAATCTTATGTGATAAATGATTTACAGTTACTTTCAAACTGGATAAGTGCATTATTTTGAATCATCATGATTGTAATATTTGTTTTATTGCTTTTAGAAACAATAATGTTTATACAATCGATTTTGAAGAAATTACCTCACAAGATGCTATTTGCTTTTCAGCTCAAAATGAAACTAGTTGACTATGGCATAGAAGATTAGGTCATGCCAACATGGAACTTATTTCCAAACTTTCAAAAAATGATTTTGTGAGAGACTTATCAAAAACAAATTTTCTTAAAGATAAAATTTGTGATGCATGCCAATTTGGTAAACAAATAAAAACTTCTTTTAAAACTAAGAAACATATTTCCACTACTAGACCATTGCAACTGATACACATGGATATTTTTGGACCAAATAGAGTTGCAAGTTTAGGAGGAAAATATTATGCATTTGTTATTGTTGATGATTTCTCTAGATATACTTAGGTCATCTTTCTTGCTCATAAAGATGAGGCACATAATGCCTTTACCAAGTTATGCAAGAGAATTCAAAATGAAAAGGGCTATACTATTTCAAATATCCGAAGTGATAGGGGAAAAGAGTTTGTTAATAAAAATATTGAAACATTTTGTGATGAAAATGGTTTTGTGCATAATTTTTCTGCTCCTCGAACTCCTCAACAAAATGGGATAGTAGAGAGGAAAAATAGATCTATTCAAGAGATGGCAAGAACAATACTCAATGAGAACAACTTGCCTAGTTATTTTTGGGTCAAAGCGGTAAGTACTGCATGTTATGTTATAAATAGAGTTATGCTAAGGTCTAAATTAGATAAAACTCCCTATGAGCTTTGGAATGAGAAAAAGCCCTACATTGGTTACTTTCATATATTTGGATGCAAATGTTTTATTTTGAATGACAGAGATAATTTTGGCAAGTTTGATGCAAAATCTGATGAAGGTATTTTTCTCGGGTATTCTACTAATAGTAAATCTTATAGAGTATTCAATAAAAAGATTTTAACTGTACAAGAATCTATACATATAGTATTTGATGAATCTAATTCTTCACTTTCCAAGAAATCTATTGATGAAAAAACAGGAGGTATAAATAACACAGAAAGTCTCAATCTCAACAAAGAGAACACAATAGAAGAAGTTCAACATGGAACCATCAGGAAATATCATCAAAATTTAATACAAGATGCAACGAAACAGTGAAAATTTGTGAAAGATCATCTAGTAGAACAAATTTTGGGAGAACCTTCACGAGGTGTAAGTACTCGATCATCTCTTAGAAATATTTGCAATCATACTGCTTTTCTATCTCAAATTGAACCCAAAAATATTGATGACGCATTTCTTGATGAATCTTGGATTCTAACTATGCAAGAAGAGCTGAATCAATTTGAAAGAAATGATGTTTGGACACTTGTTCCCAGACCCAAAAATCATACTATTATTGGAACAAAATGGGTTTTTAGAAACAAGAAAGATAAGTCCGGAGTCATTACTAAAAATAAGGCTTGACTTGTAGCCCAAGGTTTTAATCAAGAAGAATGAATCGATTATGATGAGACATATGCACCAGTCACAAGATTAAAAGCTATTCGAATGCTACTTGCATATGCTTGTTATAAAGATTTCAAACTTTTTCAAATGGATGTTAAAAGTGCTTTCTTAAATGGTTTTATAAATGAAGAGGTAGATGTTGAGCAACCTCCAGCTTTTGAAAATCATATTTCCCCAAATCATATTTTTAAACTCACAAAAGCACTATATAGACTTAAACAAGCTCTTAGAGCTTGGTACGAGAGACTCAGTGGTTTCTTGATTGAAAAATGTTTTTCAAGAGAAAAAATTGACACAACTCTTTTCATTAAATATGAAAATGATGATATTCTTTTGATTCAGATTTATGTTGATGATATAATATTCGGTGCTACTAATGAAAATATGTGTCAAGTTTTTGCTAAGACTATGCAGCAAGAATTTGAGATGAGCATAATGGGAGAACTTACATTCTTTCTCGGATTGCAAATTAAGCAAGCAAAAAGTGGGACGTTCATCAATCAATCAAAATATATTAAGGAATTACTAAAGAAGTTTGGGATGGAAAATGCTAAGGAAATTAGAACACCAATGAGCCCATCAACTAAACTTGATAAAGATGAATCTGGTAAGTCAGTTGACTCGAAGATATATCGAGGTATGATTGGTAGCTTATTATATTTAACAGCCAGTAGACCAGATATTATGTTTAGTGTGTGCTTATATGCACGCTTTCAATCATCTCCAAAAGAATCACATTTAATTGTTAAGCGCATTCTTAGATATCTTAGTGGTACAATTAACCTAGGGTTATGGTACCCTAAACACATATCTTTCGATCTAATCAGCTACACAGATGCAGATTATTCTGGCTGTAAAATAGATCGAAAAAGCACTAGTGGAGCATGTCATTTCTTAGGTCATGCACTAGTTTCCTGGTTTAGTAAAAAACAAAATTCTATTGCACTATCTATTGCTGAGGCAGAATATGTTGCTGCGGGTAGTTGTTGTGCTGAAGTTCTTTACATAAAGTAACAACTTGAATATTTTAAACTCATGTATAATCACATTTCAATCTAATGTGATAATACAAGTGCTATAAATCTTTCAAAGAACTCAATACAACATTCTAGAACTAAGCATATTGAAATAAGATATCATTTTCTTCGAGATCATGTGCAGAAAGGCGATATAGTACTAGAATTCACAAACACACACGATCAGTTAGCAGATATTTTCACAAAGCCTTTACCAGAAAATAGATTATGTATGATCAGAAGAGAAATAGGTATGATGCATGCTATGAATATCTCTTAAAAGATAGAGTAGAGTTAATAAAAATAGAGATAGATTTTTTTAAATACTTTTATATAAACTTGAGATTCTTAGCCTCATGTTTGAGACGCTCATTCTCTTCATTCAATATCATGCCATTCTTATCCATGGGAACCAGCAAGCGAAATGAAGAATCTAATAAAGATTTCAACTATTTATTCGTCTGCCGAATGATTCATTCCCTTGTGTGAGACTCTTGAACAATTCGTTGAAGTACAACAATTTGTTCTTTGAGCTTTTCAACTTCATGATTTTTGCCTTATAGCCGTTGAGAAAAAGCAACAATAGAGGAAGAGTAGCGAGTCCCAAGACTCACCAAGTCATAAATAGCATCAGAATCTGACTTATTAGTCAGATTATTATTTTCCTGCTGCAACATGGCACCAATGGTAGCTGCAAAAAGGACAGGAGGTTGAGATGCAGAATGCCTCGTGGATGGATCTAGAGAAATGTTAGAAGAATGAGCCATTGAGAAAAGAATAGAAGGTTTAAAACGAGAATGTTGAAGGAATGCAGATGAGTTATAGAGATGAGAAGAAAACTTGATGCGGATTGAATGAACTTCAGGACTGATTTTATAGAGATAACATAAAGAATAAGACAAACTATTATCTCTTCAAATCTTATTTAATCAAAAGAAATACAAGATATGCTGAACACACATTGTCAAAAGTTTTCTTACTAAGCCAGTGAGATTAACAGTAGATTGTCCCTATTTTTCTAATAAACGATGAACCTCTGCTATTATCTGCCGATATTGACCTTGTATCTGAACCCTTTCTCGTTTCAGCTCCTCTATTCGTGATTGCAGATCATGAGCATACCAATCTGTAAATTTTTTCAACTCTTAGTTTTCTTGCTTTAGTCTTTTATTCTCACTATCTTTATTAGCAAGTTTCTGTCGTAACTCAGATATTTGCATGTTAAGATAATCAATCTCACTCACCCTCGCCATTAACCTTCGAGACATGATCGTAATAGAGGCAGCATATTCACTACTGAGCATTCTTGATTCTGCAATAATCTCAGAATCAGCCTTATTTGAAAAGCAGTTCTCTACTCCTATCATGGTATTGACGGCCTCATGAGAGAAGATTGATGATTGATGCGTCAAGAGTTCCTGATTCAAGTCTGGAACATTAGTGGAAGAGAATTGCTCAGCCATTCTATCGTTGTGGAAAAACAGAACTCAAGTCAAGAAGCGATGTATTTTTTTGGCATCCGATAGATGAAAATGCTCATTTTTTTTTATAGAAACTCAGAGCTTTCAATCACGTTTGTCAACAACATCAGGCGATTGTTTAAATCTCCAGCCGCACTAAATTCATAGAGTTAGGCCTTGAGACTTTGCAGCATTTGTCGGGTCACGGACGGCTCCTATTTCAACTATCTACAGTGATTATTAAACGCATAGTTTTTTCAGTTCATTTACTTGCTACCGATCTTTTTTAATGATGCCAAAAGGGGGAGAAGTTTTAGACTAGAACATTAACATTGTTTAAATTGCTAAACTTGTTATATATGTTTGGAATTATATTTATACTTTGCTTGAAAAACTAACGCATATTTTCAGGGGGAGTTTAAGTATTAATACATGTTTCAAGTTCTATCAAGTATTTATCATCATCAAAAAGGGAGAGATTGTTGAACCCAAGGTTTCAAGTTTTATGTGATTATTAATCTACACATGGATTTTGATAATAACAAATGAATTCAAAGAATAAAGGAGTTCCAAACTCAAGTTGTCCGCAGAATGGAGTCAAGCACATCAAAGAACCAAGCATGAGCAAGAAGGAAATAAGTTCACATTAAAGTCATAAAGTAATGTTGTAAATCTCTTAAAATTCGAAATTATGATTAATGCTCAAAATTAATATTTTATCATAAAGAATTAAAATACATTTTCCACATATGCATAAATATTTTTGAAAATTAAATTTGAAAATTTTAAAAGATGATTGATTGTCATCTTTTACATGTGCATGCCTTGATTAAAGGGTTGAATTTTGAAAATATTAAAGATGATTGATTGTCATTTTTCACATGTGCATGTTTTATTTGAATATTTTCAAAAGTGATTGATGCTTTTTTAGACTTATACAAAAGGTAGATAATTTTGTTTGAAAAATTTGAAAAGTAAAGTGTGCTCCTTTTGTCATATACAAAAAGTAAAAGATTAGGTTTGAATTTTTTGAAAAAGAAAGTGTGCTCCTTTTGTCATATGCAAAAAGTAAAAGATTAGATTTGAATTTTTTAAAAATGAAAGTGTGCTCCTTTTGTCATATGCCAAAAGTAAAAGATTAGGTTTGATTTTTTTGAAAAAGTGAATGATGTTGTTTTTGACATGTGAATCTTTTTAAATTTGAATATGAAGTCTCATATGCCTATAAATAGATTATTTGAGAGCTTCACATTCACAACACCAAGAGCATACAACATTCATTCAAAACTTTCATTCTCTCTTTTCTAAGCATTGAGCCTTAATTGTTGTTCATTTTGAGAGATATAGTTTGCGCTGTATTGTTCTTATTTCACTCATTGAGGAGTGTTTTCTGATAACTTACCCACTATCAGTTTTTGTACCAGAAAAATGGTGTGTATAACCCTTGTGCGTGTAGAAAGTATTCTACACGAGGAATAGTTGAATCACCACGTGTAAAGTGATTGCAAGTGTAGAGGGTGTTCTACACGGATCCTTTGTAGCGGTGTTGTTCAAAAGTGTAATAGGTTTCTATCTCCACCTGAAGGAGGTTGAATAGTAAATTTGGGAATCATCAAGGGGTAGCTTGAGGCGAGGACGTAGACAGTGGGGCCGAACCTCGTTAACATACTGAGTTTATTTCTCTCTTACCCTTACTCTTTATATTTATTATTATTTCATATTTTTTTTTATATTTTATATTATATATTTGATTTATAATTATTATTTTTTAATACAACTCAATTCACCTCCCTCTTATATTAGTCATCTGAGCAACAGATAAGACTCATTATCATGAAATCATTGTCACTCACTAGCAAGACTATGACAAGTATATATGAAGTAATATCTTTGGAGGGTCTTCATGTGGACCCCTAGCATGAATGACTAAACAGATTGTCAGGAAAGGAAAGCCTTGGTAATAATAAGATCTTTAAAGACTTTATGGTGTATTAGAAAGAACCAATTATAATGGACTCTCAAAGATCTCATGCATGAGAGAGAGAGAGAGAGAGAGAGAGAGAGAGATGTTGGGTCATACTTCCACCAAGAAATTGAGAGAGATTGTTTGTTCTTGCAGGCCAGCTATGGATTCTGAGGCCATTTTACATAGTTGAAACCATCACAATCAAAGCTAGTGATTGCTTCTCTAAAAGGAGGATGATCATCATCTTCTGTGACGTGAAAATTAATATTCAAAAGTTGGATAATTTTTTTAAAATTTATTTTCCTTTCTATTAGATGAATGGAAAGTGTGGTTGAATTTAGAATAGCAACAAGCACGAGCTTTGCTTTTGCTCTCTGAAATAGTAGGCGCCTAACTACCATTATCCACTTCAACAGCTTTTTGCAGCCAACCCATGCATTCTTAAATCTCACGAGGGACATTAGACGGATTTATCTCCAAATCACAATAAATATTTTTTAAACAAAGTTGGAATCTTTGGATACTAACTTTCCTTATTGAATCTATATATTATATACAAGTATTAAACGATGATGATCTCATATTTCAGTTACTTTTATATATTTTTTACGTGTTCTATTAATATAATTGGTCAAAACAGTTATTTTATATTAAAAAAATAATACAGCCAATCATATTAATAAAATATATAAAAAATACGTAAAAATGATTGTGGATAAAATTCTTATATTTTATATATGGTTCTAATCTTTATACATATAACGTGGGGCTACCTTCTTTAAGGATAGAAAAGTTGACTACAGACGCTTGCAGGGAGGATTAGGTGAAGATCATATGTCATGATTATTTTCTTAGAGCTACAGTTAGTGTGCAAAATCCATGATTGTGATAAAAGAATGAGGCTTTGATGGCCTAGAGTTCGAACCTTATGCCTTGGATGAAATAGACCTCATACCATTTGTAATTCAAGAAGAACTTTGTTAAAACCAAATACCACATCCACCCTTCCACAACCAATGGAAACAAAATTAAATGAACCTAAAAAAAAGAGAGGTAAAAATGGATGCTTCCTTAATAAGATACATCCATTATTCTTTAAAGCAAGAACAAAGCCAATCAAATAAATAAGTAGATGTCTACTCACTCTCTAACTAGATAAGCATTAATTCTAATGTGAGGTTTGGATAATGAGATGAGATGAGATAGTTTTAGATGAAAGTTGAAAGTTATTTTTTGATATTATTATTATTTTAGAATTTGATGAATTGTTTATGATATTTTGTGTGAAAATTTGAAAAAATTATAATGATGAGATGAGATGAATTGAGATGAGTTGAAACCATCTTTATATCTAGACCTAGCCTAAATTAATTATGCTTACCACAAACTAGGATTTAGAACCGCGATAGAAAGGAAAATATTATATTTTTTAATCATTCTATTTATAAGATGGTATAAGAATACATTATTGATGTGTCACAATTTGATTTGCAAACTAAATTTGTGAATTTTTCATATAAATCAAATCCTGTCATATTAAGATCGAGTGTAGAATACATTATTGTGATGTTAAAGATTACACTGAATTATGAATAAAATTTTCTTGTTAATGTTGTTTTGGGTTCTTTTAAGCAAATATATCGATAAATAAGACTGATCACAATAATATAAGACAACCCACTAATTGTTGTAAAACGTTTTATTTTTATTTTTTATAAAATTCATTTCAGAGTAGAGTAGACTATATGTATACGTATACGTACGAATGGCAAACTGGTAAGTTACTTGCTCAGTGACAAGTCAATTGCTACTTAAATTTGCATTGTGTACGTACACTTCAATTTTATTAGAGCAAACGATCAGAGGGGCTGTTTATAATTGGAAGATTTTTGGGGTATTCTTGATAGTTGTTTTTTAACATCCAAAGATAATAACCTTCTTAATAATATATATATATATATCTTAATAAATATATATCTTGAATTTGAAAGTTTTCTAAAAAATTCAAAAAATCCCATTCGGATACTTTCTAAGTTTTGAGGCTTCCATCAAATTGTGACAGTCCAGTTTGTAAGTACTTAGATTCAACTGAAATCAATTCAGTTCAATCTAATTTTAAATTGAAACTGTGTTTGGCTCCTCAATTCCTCTCAACTCATCTCATCCAATCATTACAACTTTCTCAAATTCTAACACAAAATATAATAAATAATTCAACTTTTTCAAATTTCAAAATAATATTAATATTAAAAAATAATATTATAATAAGATTTTATTTAACTTTTATCTCATCTGAACTCAACTCAATATCCAAACCAGATTTGAGTCTAACATCTAAATACTTAACTCTTAAATTATTAAACTCATCTTAACTCAAACCTCTCTACACGTGAGACTTATAATTTTTTTCAACTCAATATTTTTTTGCATGTGGGATTCACAATCCTTTTCAAATGTCCATAAATATATCTAAACTTATCTTAAAAACCAAATACATCTAAATTCATTTTAGGTGGACTCTACAAAAGTCACTTCACCATTTCAACTCATTATTATTCATAAAGAATTTAATTCATCTCAATTTGATTCAACATTCACGTGTAAATTTTAATTATTTGTCAAAACATGTAGCGAAATTAATGCAATATTAAGAAGTGGATGCATATATGTAGACTTGGGAGTTATAAACTTATGGATTGCTTGTCGTTACTCTAAAAAAAATGTACAATCCATTTGCATGCGTATGAATATATTCATAAAGAACCTCCACCATGAGCACAATGATGAATTGTTTCCTACTCAGTGTGACACCTCATTCTTATCCACAGTCTATGTGAACATGCATGCATGCATGCTCCCCTAATAGATCATCATCATCCTCTTAAAAATAATTAATTATTACTTAATTCCAATTATAATACACAACATGATACCCTCACTTTTTACAACAGCTTCCACGTTACAAACATTATTTACCCACTACCACTTATTTATTTCTTTAATTTATAGGATTAAAAAAAATTGAAATTAAAATCAGATTTTTAATGAATTGATGTTATCGCATTCGTCGATCGATGATCGTAAAATAAATTGTAGAATAATTATATTATAATAGTCATTTCTTAATTGTTTATGTAAAGGCAAGAGTTAAAAGCTAGCTCGCTAGCAGCCTCCAAGTCATATTCCCGGCATTTTATTCTCATGTCTTAAAAGCATTAAACAATTAGGAAAACCCTTGGATTATGACCTAAAACATCACTCAAGTTGATCATGAGTGTCATGATATCATAAAATAAGTAATTATAATGATATCTAAATTTCCCAATCTTCACCCTCTAGAATATATATAAAAAGAGAGGAATTAGAGTTCACAATTTCTCAACCATTTCTTTTTAATTCACAACTTTATTAAACAAAATTGCTATATTTTTATCAAACAATACTAACATAATATGCCAAGAACCTAATGATCTAATGTCATATGACCCGATTATCTAAATATATTAAAAAAGAAGAAGAAGAAGCAAACAAAGATAGATATAAAGAATCCCCATTAACTTCCCTAGCTTATAACAGTCCCAACTCCATGCTTAAAAAAAGAAGAAGCAAACAAACATAAATGAAAAGAATCCCCATGAACTTTCCTAGCTTATAACAGTCACAACTCCATGCATGCTTATCACCAACTAATAAATAGTCTAATACTAATTAGTGCTAATCAAGTACATTGTACATCCAACAGCATCTTCAATATTTGTCCCTTCTCAGTACATTGATTACATGGTCATGGCATTTTGGTTTGTCGTCTTACGAAGAAAAGTACCGTACAGCACTCACATTCAACTTTAGAATTAATGTGAAAATAAAAGGAATGTTTTTCCAACTACTAGTATAAAAATAAATAATAAATTGACGTGATTTGATATAATATATTAAATTATAAAATTATTTTTATTATAAATTAAATATAATGTATAATATAAAATTTTATTATTTTATGAGTTTATTTTTATGAGATAGTTTTATGACTATATCACTTCTTGTATGATACAATTTTGATAGTTGTATTAACGAATAGTGCTCATTATAATTTTTTTAATATTTAGGTCAACAACCATATATTAGTTTTGAAATAATGTTATATATTGTTTTAAGATGTATAAGCCTCGCACATTAATTTTGAAAAAGGAAAAAAGTGGGATCCACCATTAAAAAAATAATTTTTTCTTCTAAGTCTCATGCATATTTAACCATTTTTTTAAATAAATAGAACAAAACTTGCATACCTAATATTATAAATATCAATTCTCTTAATTCACACTTAGACGAAAAGAGTATTGTATTTATAAAAAAGAAGTCTCATATGTGAAGATTGCTTAAAAAATTATGCTTTGCACTCTTTATACCATCATAATTTTATACTTTCATCTGGATGTTGGGGTGAATTGAGATAAGTTGAATTTTTTATAAATAGTAATTAGTTAAAATGGTGGAATAAGTTTTGTGGGCCCACCTAAGATGAGTTTATATATGTTAAGATGTTAAAATGAATTTAAAGATATCTATGAAAAGTTGAATAAGGTTGTGGATCCCATTTATAAATAGGTGTTGAGTTGAAAAAAGTTGTGAGTTTCACGTATAAAGAGGTTTTAAATTGAGATGAATTTAGTAATTTAATAATTGAGTGTTTAGATGTTAAATTTAACTTAAAATTAAACTGAACTGGATTATTCTCAGTTGAGCCTAACAATCAAACAGAGCTTTAATTTCAACTATTAAAACAGATAATAAATAATAAATAATTTTGACAATAATATCTTAAACAAGAGTGAGAAATATTTTTTTTGATAATTTAAGTATAAGGTATATTAATATCTATAAACTAAAAATTAAAATATAGAATTCTTAACAATTAAAGTTACGAGACGTATTCTCCCTCCTCCCTCCCTCTTCCTTTTAACGAGAATTCGGGATGAATTTGACAAGTGGAATCCTATCAGCATTGAAGTGAGGATATGCTGGACTCACAAGCGTGCGTGACGCTGTGGTGGCACTTAATAGGACACTTTAGTTACACAGTAGAAGACTGCTTCCAATTGGAGGGAGACACGTAGATTGTGAGCTTTTTAAAACAAACTTATTTTAATTAGTATAAAGAAACTGCTAAAAAGAGGAGAACGAATTTTGAATTTGAATTTCTCTTTCAATTAAGAGAAGTAATTCTTACGACTATCCAAACGACATAAAAATAAATTAGAAAATATTTTTATAATAAAATATCACAAATAAAATTACCCTAAAATAATTATCATATTCAGCCAATGGTGCACTATTTGATAAACAATGATACATATAGTTTCTATTTGAGGACTGCAATACTGGTATAAATAATTTTATCTTTAAAATTTTTTAAACTTTCTAACATATCTCTTCTAAAATAATATTTTTTCCTTTAATAAAGGGTCTGCACATGTAATTTCCATTTGAGGACTGTAAATATAATTTCTCCTGATAAGCTTTTAATGAGTTTTTATTAAAAATTTGATGATCATATTAAATAATTTCAAATTTTAAATTTTTGTTATATAATTTTTAAATATATATATATAAATGAATCCAAAAGGTAAATTTCTTTCTTATTTTGGGTCTGGTTGTAATATCCCTTTTTTCGGAAATAATTTTAGGGTCGTCTAATTAGTTAATCGGCCAATCGGAATAACTCTAGATCTGATCGGGTCGGAAGAGCATTTTTTTTCGGGTGTTGCCTCATTTTCTGCTCTCGACTTAAAAATCTGTTTTATTTTCAGATCGCATCTGGCAACTAATCTAAGAGCCCCTAAGTATTAGGCATTTGCGTCGGAACCCAATTTAATTTGTTTTTACTAGTTTTCGTTAATTAGTTTGAAAGAAAGAGTTCCGTCGTCAGTCCTGCCTCACAAAGACTTCTTTCTCATCCAACTCATCATTAACACTCTCTGCTTTCCCCTGTTTCTTCGATTCCTACCTAACTACACGCGCCATCTGTTCCTATTGGCGCCCAATCTCTCTCTCTCTCTCTCTCTACCTACATATTTATATATATATATATATATTCTATCCTCCGACTGAAGGATTTCCGAATTCATTTGAAAGTGGGTGTGGGTTATTCTCTCAAATAGTTTGCTTAAAAGAAGAGTAAAAACGAAGACATGGTTCATGATTGGAAGTTTGTCTCGTTGAAGGAGAAGCATTGTGCGTTCTTTGAGTCTCATGATCAGGTAAAGAACCCGCCGTTTGAGTCTAGCAATAACAATAGAAGCTCTGTTTGTGCGCTTCAAATCCAAGAAGCAGCAAATCAGAGGCTGTTGCAAACACCAGCAGACACTTGGAAAAAGGTGTCTTGAAGCACTCTTTTCTTTCTCCCAAGATTCATTGTTTTTCAATTGACGTCTGGTTTTCTTGATCTTTTTCTTGCTGAGTTTATGGCTGTTTGTCCGCGGGTTTATGCATGGGTTTCAGACAGTCATGTCTGTGGTTGCCTCAGGCGTGTTGTTCTGGTTTGAGGTTTTGGAAAGGTTTTGTGCATCTGCATGGGGGTTTTGGTAACTGCATGCAGCATCTGTACTACCCATTGCAGGGGCCTATATGTAGTGTATGCATATATGGATATATATATTTATATTAAACTCTATCCATCTCAAGTTCGGTTTCTGTTCAAAAGATTTGATCTTTTTATTCTTTTCACCATTTTTGGAAGCGAACAATGTAGATTTCTGTTCTTTGCGCATGCATTGATATAAATTAATTAATTAGGTTGGTTTCTGTTGTTCTGATATTATTCATGAATTACACGCTTAAGTTCTGAACTTCTTCTCTCCTCTCTTCTGCTTCTCCTTCTTCTTCTTCTTCTTCTTTTTATTTTTTATTTTTTGCCACTTAAACATAATTTGTAGGTTAAGTTGAGTGAAGTTCTTCTGTGCTTGCCTCCTATTGGTTTGACACTCTCGAACATGGCCCCTTTCTTGGGCTTGGATGAGATGGGCGTTTCCCATGCAGAAAACACTACTATATGTACTGATGCTGTTGCTGGGACTGGTAGTCATAGCTCATGCCATTCTGGGGTTCAAGGAAAGGCCTGTACTGATAATAAGAAGTGGAAGGCTTCAAACTTCTGCGCATCATTTATTAGAATCGGCTCTTGGAAGGTGATACCCCGAATTTGAAATCTGTAATTAATAAATAATGAAAAAGACAATCAAATTTTAAAAAATAAGAATATCTGGCTGAAAAATGAGCAGGTTGTTGCTAAACGTGAAGGTGCTTTGGTGGCAAAGTGTTACTATGCAAAGAAAAAGATGGTGTGGGAAATTTTGAAGGATAGTTTGAAGAGCAAGATTGAAATACAGTGGTCTGAAGTTCTTGCAATTAGAGCTTCAATGGTGGAAGGTCAGCCAGGAATTCTTGAAGTTGAGGTCATTCTCTTTATATATCCTTGATTGATATAGTTTTTTTTTTCCTTGTTCGAGTCTCAATTCTTAGTGTTGTAACTTTTTTCAGCTCAATAGTCCACCTGCATTCTATATAGAAGCTGCTCCAAGGCCAAGGAAACATACTCTTTGGAAAAATAGTTCAGATTTCACTGATGGTCAAGCTCTAATTCACAGGTTTATTCGTTTTCCATAAACAATATGCTTATATATGCGCATAATTTCCTTGCTTCATTTGTTATTTCCATGCAACTTTATTGAATTTTCTCATTGACATGCTATCTATATATAGGAGGCACTATCTTGAATTTCCTCCAGGTGCCCTTGACAAACACTATGAGAAACTCCTTCAATGCGACAGCCGGATGTTAATGTTGAGCATGAGACCATTCCCAAGTCTGGGTTCTCCTTTCTTCCACTCGGAAGATCATTTCTACAATGGGACAAGAGAATTTTCTTTGGATTTCAATAGAGATAGGCCAAATACCAGCTCCAGTAATTTGCAGTCGCCTTTCTCGAATATTGTCCCTACTCCATTGGTTGACATGCAACAAGTTCAAGCTTACGCACAAACCCACCAACCATGCTTTAGTATCAATGATCCAACAGGTATATATTGAAATGCAGTAATTTTCTTCCTTCTCAGAACTATGCATGTCAAGGTTTTGACACCCAAAATAGAACTGCATGCTCTTTTAACTCTTTTTTCCAATCCTTTTGTGAAGGGATGGTTATGGATTACCCTCTGCATTTAGATGAGATTATTAGAAACCAAGGAGCAGAAAATCCAACGATGGGAATGATCTGGGGTCAAGGAATGATCCATTCTGCAAATATCCTGGGAAGAGATGAGATTCAAGAACCATTTAATTCAATATTAGCTACATCATCAGATCTTTTGAGAGATCAGATTCAAGATCCGTACATAAATATTCCTTTAGAAATCCAAATGAATCCAGCCATACCTTTTCAAAACTATAATCAAAACTACAGTGGATCGGCTCCTAATTATGCTGATGAGCAAGTGGGGAGGTTTAGTTCAGAATCTCAAAGACACGATCTGAATGGAATTTTAAACCAACTGAATTCGAGTGACGTCGAACTTCTTCAGTGCAGTGATGATCATGATCAGAACAGGTACATATTACAGAAGTCCATTTTCAAAGAAAAGGATGGATGCAACTGACGATGATTTTGCAGATTTCATCAGATTATTAAAGAATACGAGAGATTGATACGTCAACAACATTAATCCCCAACAAGGCCGCATGCATGCAAGCTGCAGAAGGAGATTAATCCCCAACATTGTCTTCCAGCAATCTTGGTTTGGCTGTCGTGTTGACATGATCGGGTTTTACATCTTCA
This sequence comes from Carya illinoinensis, assembly GCF_018687715.1. Lineage (NCBI taxonomy): Eukaryota > Viridiplantae > Streptophyta > Magnoliopsida > Fagales > Juglandaceae > Carya > Carya illinoinensis. The sequence goes on from NC_056759.1 coordinate 33,594,888, forward strand.
AGTACTTAATTATGTATAGCTTCGATCGGATTAATGCATTAATCATTAATGTTGGGGACGCATTTCGTATTTAGATATTTGAGTTGCAATTTTTTTAGAAATATCAATTTGTCACGAGTTACTGATGGCTGCTGGGGATTTTAATGGAACCCGTGGTAGCTAGCTCGCTTGATTAGCTTAAAGAGGATTAATTGATACTCAATCTAACGGTGGGTACTTCGACAAATATATCATTTTCTATAGAAATTATGAAGTTAATTTGGAGGAAAGAAACGGAAAAAAAAAATGTTATACCATATGTAACTTGAACATAATCCCATTTGTGCATGTATTAATATACATGCATGCATGCATCTAAATAAGAACTCTGCAGTTATAAGAATTGGCATAACTCCTTTTGTGATTAACTCATTGATCCAAGAAAAGAACTGTAGACACAAGTGATCATATAAAAGTAAATTTACAAATTGATTTGATTTGATTTGAAATTTCAAATCTACTTAACAATAATAAGAGATTTATAATTTGACATAATAAATCAAGTCACGTTAGTTTGTAAGGTTGTGTTTGGCCACTTAAAATTTTCATCTCAAATTTAAAATTCTCATCTCATCATTACAACCTTCTCAAATCCCAATACAAAATATAATAAATAATTCAACTTTTTCTTAACTTTTTTAAATCTCAAAACAATAATAATATTAAAATATAATATTTTAATATTTTATCTTAAAACTCAAAATTTTTATCTGAAAATTCTTAGTGACCAAACAGAACCTAAGTAAATTGTTATAAGATTTTTTTAGAGCAAACAATTCTCTTAACCCGTTGGTGACCAACTCATGTACATGAATGTAAAATGCTCATTGGATTTTTTAATCTCAGTAATTAACTCTTCAAGTTTTAAAATTTTTACAATTACACCAATCAAAATCTAACTCCTGTTAATTTAATGCCATGTCATAATCTTTAAAAAAAATTGTTTAAAATTTTAAAAAAATTATATTATCAAGTCACTGTATAGAGTATGGGTGCTACTAGCACTCTTGAACTAGGGCTAGCCCAGTCCCGCCTCTGCCCCACACGGGGGTAGGGTTAGGGAGATATGCCCCAAGATTCGACCCCACCCACTATGGGTGAGTGCCCCTGTCTGAATGCTAAGAGATAGATTGACCCCCACAATCGTTCGCCCACCTTGCCCAAACCCTCCTACCCTCCCAGAAATATAAAAAAAATCCAAAGCTAAACTCTTGCGCAGGGGGAGAGAGAGAGAGAGAGAGAGAGAGAGAGAGAGAGAGAGAGAGGCCGAACTAATTGAGAATAGAATAACTCTTAGAATTCTAGTTGGTAATTGTGTATTTTCACAAATTAAAATCCACTAGTGTGTTTTTTATGAATAATATCCTATGTTGCAACGAGTTTTGGATCTGGCCACTTTGTTAGGAAATTCATCAATCCTAACAAATGGAAAGGACTTGACAATCACCACAAGAAAATTCATCAATTGCAACAATTTTTGTTTTGTCAGAAAAACATTAGCTGCAATAGGTTACATTTTGCAGTGATTTTATAATCACCGCTATGTTTTTTGAGCCGCTGTTTACTTTTAAACTGCATGGTCCCCATTTTGGAATTTACAGTAATTAATAGGGGTTTTGCAGTGAAAGTTTTCATTGGGAAACCGAAAAACCTTTTGCAATGCTCAAACAATTGTCGGGTTTAAGTCTGGGGCGCCAAAATTCTCTGGAGTCTTTTATTTTCCCTCCCGAGTTCTAATTTCCCTCCCCACTTCTCTCTATTCTTCCCTACTCGACCTGTTGTACCCAATCCCCTTGTTCGAGTAAACCATTATAAGAGAAAGGCACTCATGGCAATTTCATAAATTTATGATAAATATATATATATATATATATATATATATATATAGATTCTGAGTTTTGGGAAAACATTGCTACATTGAAAACATAACAACACTGCATATTATAACTTAAATATTACATGTCACTAGTTTGGTACACAATTGGACTACATTAGAATATTATTAACTTAACATTGTTGCTAAACCTCTCGTTTCCAACATATAGACAAATGTAATAGTTACTTAATCCACAATTGATCTTGATCCAAACAACGTGATATTAGACTTTCAAGCTCATCCCAATCATTAAGAAGTCCCAACACTCCTTTGAGATGTCCTCTCCCTTTTTTTGGATCTCTTTCTCTGCATTTTGGAGTTCTTATTCTCTCTTTTAGATTTCTAACTCTCTTTTACGAAGTTCTTCCTCTGCTACGACGACGTCATCATAGTATTGCTCCTTCCCTATATAGCTAATGGCATGTTCATTAAATGGAAGAAAATGGGAGTGAATATGTCTCAAAATCAATTATTCTGAACAACGTGTGGGAGAGAGGAAGAAATAATGGTTTTGAAAACTAAGGAATCAAAAAGTGGAAGTGCTATGGACTAATCAACTTTGCATGATTATGCTGTCATACTCATTCTCACTCATTTGACTTAAAAAGTAGGCTTTAAAACGTAATGAGCTGTTCACATAGTTTAGTCTCAATATCACAGCAATAGAAACCAAACACATGAGAGAGAGAGAGAGAGAGAGAGAGAGAGAGAGAGAGAGAATACAATATTACATATTCAGCATATTGAGACATTTTTGGATGCTAAACAAGTGGAGGTAGCTTTGCAAAAGAATCCTGAGGATTTTATCATTGGCCAAAAGACACTCCTAGAAATTTAGAATGTTATCTTTTTTGCAACATTAGAGAAACTGAAGTGGATTTAATCAGTGATAAGAGTTCGTGTGGAGTATATATCAGATAGTATTTAGCTTCTTGTACTAGCTGATGCCATGTTTCTTCATTAATGGAAAGTTTCTTATTTTGTTTTTTTAAAAGATAGTTATATACCATAAACCAAACTTTTCTTTCTAGCAGAAACATAGGCCAAGCACCCAAACAAACAGCACCCAAGATTGAGTTCTAGAATCTATGTTTGTTTTAGGTGTAACGTATTATAACAAGCTTTCTAGATCCACTGAATTGTGCAAATGATTTTATTTGTAACACTCCTGTGTAACTTTGAAAATATTGAAATATAAAGTTTCCTCACTTCGAGAGTGAGAGACCTCCAGAAGAAAACAAGAATAAGAAGGAAAAAGATGATTTTTTATTACTTTTCAAATGAAAAAGCTACAAAGCCCTCCTGTACAGTACAATGTAAAAGGCTTGAACCTAAGGCCACACCCAATTAAATATTAGTAAACTTCAACCCAACGCTTAAAGTTTATGGGCTACATCCCTATATCCTAGCAACTATTATAATAAGATTCTTATAGAAATAGCATAAGAGCATCCTCAATAGATTAGATTAGCTAGAAGTTAAATCCATTAAGTATTTAGCTATTAGAGAATAAAATATGATCACAATGGATTAGCTAAATTCCAAATAATTGGACTTGAACTACGGTGAGTTGTAAAATAATTTCCAAACTTAAAGATTACTGTAGATAGACCAAATACATACTTTATCAATTATTTCTATTTCCTCTTTCTCATCAAACTCTTGGACTTCTTTCCTCTCTCTTTTCTAGTTGAATTATGATGTCATTTAATCTCCTTTTGGTATGTTACAAAATTTTATCTACTTCATATGACATAGCATTAATTTAATTAGAATATGTTTACTAATTCACATATAATAGATAGAATGATAAAATTAAATAAATTAATAATTAAACAAATTAAATATTTTTAATAATATTATTTTATTACTATATAATGAATAAATGAATAATCTAATATGAAAATTTGATGTAAATGGAATAACTAAAATCAAGTTCATCTCATATTATTTTATTATTATATAATGAAAAATAAATATTTCAATATGGGGATTAAATTAACCAAAACTAAATTTATCTCACATTAGCTAAAAGTGTACTTTTAACGTGAAAAAATATGGGGTGTAGCCACTGTTTGGCATCAACCAAACACACACATGATGTGGCCCAAGTAATTTTTTCTTCTTCTCCTTCCACATTGCAACTCCTCTCTTTGGTTTCACCCATTTGAAATTCAGCATCCATCCTCTCCCCCACCCCTACGTCTTGGAAACTTCTATATCAAGTGCTCAGAAAGAAACAAACTCGTCTTCCAAAATCAATTAATATATTGAAAAACCATAATTGTAGACATAAAAGATAGTGTTTTGGACATTGACATCATGGATAGCTCTAAGTTGCAACCTAAGGCCAACCTCGAGGGAGGCATTGAGAAGGGCATTCTGGTCCTCCATATCGTAGTGGATGGAGAGGTGCTTGGAGATGAAGCTGACTTAGGATTCGATAATATCTCCATCGATGTGGTTCTAGAAGGAGAACTTGATCTTGGCAAGCTTGTCGAGGAACTCACAGGAGATTTTGTGAAAGAAAACAGAGTCGTCACTGTTGAACTCAGAGGTTAATCTTATGGGTGGCCTCTAAGGGAAGGTGAACGTGGGTTTGGTTGGTAATGGTAGTGCTGGAACTGATGGGACAAGGTGATTAGGGCTCTGAGGGGTTGGGGCCAAATCTGCTATTGCTTCGTTTGTAATTTGAAATTTGAATGGGAAAAACTCGAAACCTACTTTTGTCCCACATCAAAATGCATTTTTTTTTTCACAATGTGTGCATTGCTACAGTGACTATTCTATAGCAAATCTCCTTTTAACTTTGGCTAATCCATTGAGTGAAGTAATACTAAAATTAAAGATAACGAACCCGTGAGACCTCAGCCCACGCTTAGTCAACAGCAACTCTTGAAGGACCGACATCTCAAAGCATCGTCCTCTACGCACCATTTCAATAGCAGTTCAATAGCACGGTTTCATTCTACGTGAAAAAAAAAAAAAAAAAAAAAGTTGCCTCTTGCTCATGAGTCCCTTCATTTCAGCCATATGTGGCCTCCTATATATCAGGTCATGCTCAAGGTCTCAACTGACACGAGACTGCATTTAGTATTTCTCTTGGAAGGAGAAGTTGAACTTGGCAAGCTTGTTGAAGAACTTGCAGGAGATTTTGTGAAAGTAAATAGAGCCGTCACTGTCGAACTTGGATATTATTCTTATGGGCGGCCTTTGAGGGAAGGTGAATGCGAGTTCGGTGGCAAATGATGCTACTGAAACTAGTGGGATGAGGTGATTGGGGCTCGGAGGTGGAGGGGCTGTGGCAGAGTCTGCCATTGCTTCATTTGTAATTTGAAACTTGAATGGAGAAAAAAAAAACTCGAAACCGACTTTTGTCCCTCATCAAAACACACATTTTGGTTAAAAAAAAAAGAAAAGAAAAAGAAAACAGCCACGTAGTGCGTACAATGTGTGCACTGCTACAGTGGCTGCACTATAGCGAAGCTCCTTTTAACTTTGAATAATCCATTGAGTGAATCAATACTAAAATTAAAGATAACGAGCTTGTGAGCCCTTAGCTCATGCTAAGTCAATAGCAACTCTTAACCCTTGTACTTTATGAATCACTTCTGATCTCGAACACTAGTCTCTACTTCCATTCTTTTATTTTTTACTCCTTCTGTGCCCTAGCCCTTCAGTGCCGATGTGTAATATTATTCATGCAAATTGTATTACAAAACTCATACCTATCGGCCGACGGTGGTGGAAGGGTCCCTTCACTGAGCTAGGTTAGGGTCACGGAAGGGGATGACAGCTCGAAGTGGCAACAACTCAGGTTATAAGGCATTTGAAAGACTGGTAGCTCATAGCATTATCTTCTACACAATCCCTTTTGCTAGGGTTTCGTCCTCTAGCATCTCCTCTACGCACCATTTCAATGGTAGCTCAATAGCACGATTTCATTCTAAGCGGAAAGAAAGTTCCCTCCCACTCATGAGTCCCTTCGTTTCAACCATAGATGGCCTCCTACACGTCAAGTCGTGCTCGGGGTCTCCACTAGTAGGGGACTGCATTTAGAATTTCTCCTAGAAGAAGAACTTGGGCTTGGCAAGCTTGTCGAGAAACTTGCAGGAGATTTTTTGAAAGGAAACATTGCATCACTGTAGAGCTCGGATGTTACTCTTAAAGGCAACCTCCGAGGGAAGGTGAACACGGGTTTGGTAGATAATGGTGGTGCTAGAACTGGTGAGATGAGGTGACTAGGGCTCGGAGGGGGAGGGGCTAGGATTGAGTCTGCCATTGCTTCATTTGTAATTTGAGATTCGAATGGGGAGAATTCGAAATCGACTTTTGTCCCTCATCAAAATGCATGTTTTGGTTTTTTATTTTTTATTTTTAAAGCAGCCACGTAGTGTGTATAATGTGTGCACTGCTACAGTAGCTGCTCCATAGCAAACCTCTTTTTAATTTTGGCTAATCCATTGAGTAAAATAATACTAAAATAAAGACAACGAGCCCATGAGCCCTCAGCCCATGCTAAGTCAACAGTAACTCTTGACCCCTATACTTCACGAATCACCTCTAATTTCGAATACAAGTCTTCGCTTCCCTTCCTTCAGTTTTTACTCCTTTTGTGCCCTATCCCTTCAGCGCCGACGTGTAAAATTATTCATGCAAATTGCATTACCAAAACTCATACCTACTAGCCAACGGTGGTTGAAAGGTCTGTCTGCTAAGCTAGGTTAAGGCAACGGAAGGGGACAACAGCTTGAAGTGGCGACAGCTCAGGTTACAGGGCATTTGAAGGATCGGCAACTTAGAGCATTGTCCTCTACACAATCCCCTCTGCTAGGGTTTCGTCCTCTAGCATCTCCTCTACGTGTCGTTTCAATAGCAGCTCAATAGTACAATTTCATTCTAAGCATAAAGAAAGTTCCCTCCCACTCATGAGTCCCTTCATTTCAGCCATACATGGCCTCCTACACGTTAGGTTGTGCTTGAGGTCTCCATTGAGAGGGGACTGCATTTAGAATATCTCCTGGAAGGAGAACTTGAACTTGGTAACCTTGTCGAGGAACTGGCAGGAGATTTTGTGAAAGAAAACAGAGCCATCATTGTCAAACTTGGAGGTTACTCTTATGGGCAACTTCTGAGGGAATGTGAACACTGGTTCGGTGGGTAATGGTGGTACTAGAATTGGTGGGACGAGGTGAATGGGGCTCGAAGGGGGAGAGGCTGAGTCTGAGTCCGCCATTGCTTCATTTGTAATTTGAAATTTGAATGGGGAAAACTCGAAATCGACTTTAATCCCTCATCAAAACGATTGCTTTGGTTTTTTTTTTTTTTTAAAGGCAGCCATGTAGTGTGTATAATGTGTACACTGCTACATTTATTGCTCTATAGCAAACCTCCTTTTAACTTTGGTTAATCCATTGAGTGAAGGAATATCGAAATTAAAGATAACAAGTTGGTGAGCCCTCAGCCCACACTAAGTCAACAGCAACTCTTGACCCTCGTACTTCATGATTCACTTCTGATCTCAAACATAAGTTTCCACTTCCCTTCCTTTAGTTTTTACTCCTTCTGTGCCCTAGCCCTTCAGCTTCGACGTGTAACATTATTCATGCAAATTATATTACAAAACTCATACCTATTGGTCGACGGTGGTGGAAGGGTCCCTTTTACTGAGCTAGGTTAGGGTAATGGAAGGAGAAGACAGCTTAGGTTACAGGGCAATTGAAGGACCGACAGCTCAAAGCATCGTCTTCTACACAATCCACTCTACTAGGATTTTGTCCTCTAGCATCTCCTCTACGCACCGTTTCAATAGCAGCTCAATAGCACGATTTCATTCTACACGAAAAGAAAGTTCCCTTTTGCTCACGAGTCTTTTTGTTTCAGCCATGCGTGGCCTCTTACACTTTACGTCGTGCTCAGGGTATTCACTAACAAGGGACTGCATGTAGAATTTCTCCTCGCTCTCAAATCCTCTCGCACAGTGAGCACATCAACTCTTCTCTCTCTCGCTCGCTCTCTCTCACATTTAGATTGCCCATTCTCTTGTAAAAATTAGAATCGAGTTTATCATCTGGTTGATTACATCCAAAGACATGTTGGGAATTTGGACCTCCTAAATTCACCTCTTAGAATCTACTATTTGTAGGAATATTAAGAAATATAGAGAAATAATTACAATAAAAGATTTTACATGGAAAACTCCCAAAACATGAGAAAGACCATCAGACATAGAGAAATAAATTCACTATGTGAAAAATTATTACATTCACACAATTTCTCTCCTCACCCCAAATACACCCACAAAAGCTTCCTCGCTATCAAAACTTTAACTCTCACCTCTTCCCCTTTTACAAAAAAAGCTCACAGATGAATTTTACTAAAGTAAAAAATTTTTAGTTAAGCTTCTGATTTGTGCACTTTATCAAGGAGGCTAAGCCGCCTCCTTTTATAGGCCTTGGACTTTTGCTCCTCCTTCATTCCCAACCAATGTGGCACTAAGACAAATGAGTAAAAAATCAACAATCTCCACCTTGCGACTTTAACTGGTCCCACAGCCACGTTACGCCTCAATGAATATCTTCATAACTTCTGCTATCATGCTCAACCATAAAAGTATACCCACTCAGAATAAACCAATTCCAAACATTTTACTTCGGCCCATGTTGAAAACAACCTTACTAAAAATTTTGGTGTAACTTCTACATTTGGCTTTCCTGAAAGTTCATAAGGTATCGACATGAATTTCTACCACACCCTACATCAATGTCAAGCCAATGCCTGTATGCAAACTTGTGGATCCACTAACATTGACACATTCTCTATCATGACAACTTTGGAAATTAGCAGCATGTCATAAGGATATACATGTCCTTTTTTCCATGAAAAGAAATATCATGTTAGCATCAATATTAGTATCTCCATTTACTGACTTGGAACTACTTGCTGAACTTGCTCCTTGTATTAGCCGTTTCACTAGTCGCTAGTATCACTATTGATTTTAGGGGTTGATCTGCCCTTCAACGCCTTCTGTTATCCAATTTCTCTAAAACATCTTGATATTGTCTTGATGAATTTTACCGTATAAATTAATAGTACCTTAGTAAGTTTCCAGGAAAGATTGGAGGGTCACAATGGTCTTGCTTAAATTCTAATATTCTAAGCAGAACTTTCTTAGACAATATTCATACTATCACACCAAAGCTCCACTCTTATCAAAAGGACCTAGGCTTTGATACCACTTGTTGAAAATTTAGACCTCCTAAATTCACCCCCTAGGATCTACCATTTGTAAGAATATCAAGAAAAATAGAAAAATAATAACAACACAATATTTTATGAGAAAACTCTCAAAATAGGATAAAAACTACCAGATCCAGATAAGAAAAATTACTATGTAAAAAATTGTTACAATTACATAATTTCTCTTCTCACCCCAAATACACCCACAAAAAATTCCTCACTATCAAAACTTTAACTCTCACCCCTTCTCTTTCCCTTTTATAAGAAAAGGTCAATAGAAAAATTTTATTAAAGTCAAAGATTTCTAACTAAACTTCTCAATGGTGCATTTTATTAAGGAGGAGGCTAAACCTCCTTTTATAAGCTTTGCACCTTGATCCTTCTTTACTTCTTATCCAGGAGGGATAAATGTAAATGTAAATGAGCAAAACCAAACAAGGCATTTAAATCAATACATGAACTTGCTTGTAAATTGATGGAAACAACCAAATTAAAAATAAGGTGGAAATTGATAGTTGGGTTGCAGTCATGGGGTCACTGGAATTGCATATTCTGTCGCCACTTGGTAGTTGTTACTCTGTTGTCAATCCTTGAGTTCCTTCGCCATTTTATCAATGTTTTTCTTAGAGATTTTTGCATCTAGAAGTTTTCCTATTTTTCTTCCTCTGGTCAAACCATTTTTGTTTAGTAATGGGTCCTTTTCTTTCTAGACTTACAGTGGCTTTTTTAACTTTTTCTCCCCTTTTTAGTTTCCATCAAGAAAATCTGCCACCCAAGGAAAATTGAGTTTTTCTAGGATATTTTTGGCCATGTATTAACAGTCCTAATTATTTTATTAATTTGTAACGCAAAAAGATAGTATTGAGTTATTGTATTTTTTTCATTTATCTAAAATTCCCTATTTAAAGTTTCCTACCGTTTGAAGAACTTGAGTAAACCACAAACCAATATTCGAGTTTATTTTCATTGATGTCTCTTTATAATGTGAAAACTTTACTTGGAAATAACTAAAAAATAGAACTTTTACTTGATAATACCGTAAGAGCATCTTCATTGGCTTAACCAAATGATGAGGTTGGCCAAAATTTGAATAATATGTGTCAAAAAAACCACACATTGGATTGGGTATATCTAAAATAATTTAGATTTAGTTACAGCGCTTGGTCAAAGATAGATAACCACCATTTATTCATTAAATATTAAAATATTAATTTTTCATTCCAAACAAATAAATTAAATAAATTAGAATATAATTAACATTACATTTAGAATATAATTATTAGTAATATTTAATAATATTTTTTTAATATAATATAATTATTATCAACATTTAACAATACTTTTTTAATATTAATTTAATTAGAATATAATTATTATTAATATTTAATTAGTAGAACTACAAAATATGATATAATAAATTAAATAAAAAATTATTAATTTAATAATATTTTATTATTATATAGAAAATGAATAATTAATTCAATATGAAAATTTAATTTAGATAAAATAAATAAGTATAAACAAGTATTGATATTAATCAAATTTAAAGATGAATTTGACTAAATCAATAAAGAAGTTTTGGTTGTTTTCCTTTAGAAAAACTCTATACAACCGGCCAGAGGAACCGCATCCCACGTGGCAAATTGAAACGACGCCATTTCAATCTTTGATAGAATTCCCTCTTTTTCCTTCTAAAATTTTCGAGACATCCAAAATCCTTTTCCCTTACGTCTTCCAGAGCTCCCTCGAATCCTACTTTCTCCTTCTTTGTCTTCCACCTTCCTTCCTAGAAGACGATTCCCCTTTCCTCCTTTGTCTTCCAGAACTCCCTCGAAATCCTCTATTCTTCCTTCGTCTAATAAAACCCCAAATTTCCACCATTTTAATGCGGTCTGTAATAACTACTAGTGCAAGAAATTTGGTACTTGACAGAGCCCCAAAATAGACATATTTCATCCAAGGAACGTAAAAATCCAAGATCCCAAGTAGCAACATGCAGCACCACAACACAGAATGTATTATTAAGAGTCGACATTTTACCTGAAGCTAGCCACGGAGAAACCCACACAACAAAAATTTGGACAAGACACCGACAGAGATGGAAGAAACACCCACACGAAGCTACTTATTCAGAGACACCCACAGAGATGGACGACACCCACGGAGACAGCCACACTAGATACAGCGTCCCAGACCCAACAATGCCCAGACGGAGACAGCCACACGAGACGCAGTGTCGCAGACCCCAGTTCTGGTTTCGTCTGAGAAAATGACAAATCTGAAATTTTCCCTCCCTCCGTTTCATTTCATCTTTTTCTTTCTTTTTTTTTTCCTTTTCTTTTTAATAAATATATTGACTTACGTGGCAAGTCGGTTCCCCCACGATTACCTCCAACTGTTGCCTGTAGCAGTTTTCTTTGCTTTATTCCTCTTTAAATTCGAATTGGTTTTTGTTCTTTTACTTTTTTTTCTCTTTAAGTTCGATTTAGTTTTTCGATTCTGAAAAATAGTCTCTTTGGGTTTTGCGACTTTTGCGTCTCTCTCCTTGTTGGGGTTCAAACGTTTCCAGTTTAGGTCACTCACTGCCTATCTTCGTTTCACGCATGTATCTTTTGAGGATGAGTTGCATGCGTTTAGCCAGTTTGGCCACGGATGTGGTTGGCATTGTTGTTTTTTGCTCCTTTTAGTCCCACAACGGTAGGAAATAATAAAGGGGCAGATTTTTGAGGTTATAAATAAGAGGCTTAGTCTCTTAGTTTAAGTGCACCAGTTGAAAGCTTATCTAGTAACTTTTGACTTTAGTTAAATTCCTCTATTAACCTTTTGTAAAAGGGGAAGAGGTGTAGAGTTAAAGATTTACTAGTGGGGTAGCTTTGTGGGTGTGGTGAGGAGAAAAATTGTGTGATTGTAACAATTTTTCACATAGTGAATTTTCTTCTCTGGGTCTAGTGGTTTTTCTCCTGTTTTGGAGTTTCCACGTAAATTTCTTGTGTTGTTATTATTTCTTTATTTTTCTTGTTATTTCTGCAAAGGGTAGATCCTAGGGGGGGTGAATTTGGGAGGTCCAAATTCCCAACAATTGGTATCAGAGCCACTAGGTTCTTTTTGTGGGGTGGAGCTTTGATGTGGTAGTGTGGATACGTACAGTCTAAGGAGGTTCTGTCTAGGAGATTGGAAATTTTAAGTGTGTCCATTGTGACCCTCCAATCTTTCCTGGGAACTGACTTAGTGAGGTACTATTCATTTCTACAGTAAATTCATCAAAGCAATGTCAGGAAGTAGGCCTTCAAATCTTGTCAAATTTGAGGTAGAGAAATTTGATGGGAGAATCAATTTTGGCTTGTGGCAAGTACAAGTCAAGGATGTCTTAATTCAATCAGGATTACACAAGGCATTGAAGGGCAGACCAACACATGAAGTCAGCACTGGTACTAGTGTGACTGGTGAAAGTAGCAGATATAAAATGAGCGATGAAGATTGGGAGGATCTGGATTTGAGAACAGCAAGTGCAATATGTCTGTGTCTGGCCAAAAATGTTCTTGCAAATGTGCATGGAATATCTACGGCAAAGGAACTCTGGGAAAAACTTGAAAAGTTGTATCAGACGAAAGGCGTCTCAAATCGTGTGTACCTGAAGGAGCAGTTTCATACACTGCGGATGAATGAAGGTACAACTATTTCAGATCATTTAAGTGTTCTCAATGGCATTGTCGCTGAGCTAGAAGCTATTGGAGTTAAAATTGATGATGAGGATCAAGCCTTGATACTCATCTGATCTCTTCCACTTTCCTATGAGCACATGAAACCTATTTTGATACATGAGAAGGAGAAAATAATTTTTTCAGAAGTTACCAGTAAAATCTTTTCTGAAGAGAGAAGACTAAGTAGTGGAAGTAATGCTCCACTTAAGAACTCAGTAATGGTAGCAGCTGGAAATGGAAAGATGAAGAACTCCATGAAGAAGAAAGTAGTCTGCTGGGAGTGTGGACAATCTGGGCACGTCAAGAAAAATTGTCCAAGAGCTGGAGCAGGTTCGGCAAGTGGCTCCAAGTCAGTAAATGGAGATACTGGAAATGATGCTAATATTGTGTCTCTCTCCATGGAAGATTTTGCTCTTTAAAAAGAGACATGTACATCCTCATGGCATGTCGCTAATTCCCAAAGTTGTCATGATAGAGGATGTGTTAATGTTAGCGGGTCCACAAGTTTGCACACAGGCATTGGTTTGGCATTGATGCAGGGTGTGTGGTGGAAATTCATGTCGATGGCTGATGAACTTCCAGGAGAGCCAAACGTGAAAGTTACACCATAATTTTCAGCAAGGTTATTTTCGACATGGGCCAAAATGAAATGCATGGAATTGGTTTATTCTAAGTGGGTATGCTTTTATGGTGAAGCATGATAGCGAAAGCTATGAAGATCTTCATTGAGGTGGAGTTTGGCTGTGGGACCAGTCAAAGTCGCAAGGTGAAGATTGTTGTTTTTTGCTCCTTTTAGTCCCACACCGGTGGGAAATAATAAAGGGGCAGATTTTTGAGGTTATAAATAAGAGGCTTAGCCTCTTAGTTTAAGTGCACCAGTTAAAAGCTTATCTAGTAACTTTTGATTTTAGTTAAATTCCTCTATTAACTTTTTGTAAAAGGGGAAGAGGTGGAGAGTTAAAGATTTACTAGTGGGGTAGCTTTGTGGGTGTGGTGAGGAGAAAAATTGTGTGATTGTAACCATTTTTTACATAGTGAATTTTCTTCTCTGGGTCTGGTGATTTTTCTCCTGTTTTGGAGTTTCCACGTAAATTTCTTGTGTTGTTATTATTTCTCTATTTTTCTTGTTATTTCTGCAAAGGGTAGATTCTAGAGGGGTGAATTTGGGAGGTCCAAATTCCCAACAGGCATTTGTGTCTTTCCGATTACATTTTGATTCGCTAATCTACATGCATGTTATTATACAATCTATACGGATGTGGTTGGCATTTGTGTCTTTTCAATTATATATCGGATAAACACGTCTTCAAACCTTGCTTTCGTCTTCTGGTTACCCTATTCTCTCTGTGTCAGTGTGTGTGTGTGTGAAGTCTTCCGGATATCTTTATGCATCGGAGCTCCAAGGTTTTTGGGGGAAAATTTTTCCATGGAAAACTTATTATTTTCCCGAGACCTTTCTGTTCTTTAGACTCCACCGCATCAACCCTAACCTCACACTCCCTCACCATCCCAATTCTCAAAGAGCTCGTATCAAAGCAACACTGGTCAGAGGTCAAGATCCACCTCAAAGAAACAGATCCCACCGCGCTTCTCTGCCGTTTGCTTAGCTCAAATGCCGATCCAGAGATCATTCTCAGGTACTACAACTGGTCCCAGAAAGAGCTCAGAATCTCACACCCTCTTGAACTCTCTTTTGGGCTGCTACACTCGTTAGCCACTGCCAAAAAGTACTCCAAAATCAGGGCTTTCTTACACAAATTTGTTCAAGACGAGAACTTGCACTCGAATTCTTCTATTTTTCATGCACTTTCAATTTGCAGTAACAAATTCTGTGCTAATTCGATAATAGCCGATATGTTAGTGTTAGCCTATGTGAGAAATTTGAGGACCCGTTTGGGTTTTGAGGCGTTTAAGCGAGCTGGGGATTATGGGTATAGGTTATCTGTGTTTTCGTGTAACCCGCTATTGAGTGCTTTGGTCAAGGATAATGCAATTGGGGATGTGGACTATGTGTATAAGGAGATGATGAGAAGGAGGATTGAGCCTAATGTGATTACATTTAATGTTGTGGTTAATGGGTTGTGTAAGGTTGGGAAGCTGAACAAGGCTAGGGATGTGATTGAGGACATGAAGGCATGGGGCATTCCGACAAATGTGGTTACATATAATACTCTTATTGATGGGTATTGCAAGATGGGTAGGGTGGGAAAAATGTATAAGGCTGATGCCATTCTGAAGGAGATGGTGGAAAATAAAGTTTGCCCAAACGAGGTTACCTATAATATTTTGATTGATGGATTCTGTAAGGATGAGAATGTATCGGCTGCAAAAAAGTTGTTTGAAGAGATGCAAAGACAGGGCTTGAAACCCAATGTTGTCACATGTAATTCTCTGATTAATGGGCTGTGTTGCGATGGAAAGCTTGATGAGGCCATTGAGTTATGGGATGAAATGCTGGGCTTGGGTTTGAACCGAAATGTTGTTACTTATAACGTGCTTATGAATGGGTTTTGTCAGAGGAAGATGATGAAGGAAGCTAGAGACTTGTTTGATGATATGAGGGAACATGGGTTGGCTCCCAATGCTATAACATTTAATACATTGATTGATGCTTATTGCAAGAATGGGATGATGGAGGAAGCATTTGTGCTGCAAAGTTCCATGTTAGAGAAGGGGGTTTTCCCATGCACTTCAACCTATAATTGCTTAATTGGAGGTTTGTGTATAAATGGGGATATAAAAGCAGCCAGAAAGCTTATATTTGAAATGGAGGATAAGGGACTGAGAGCTGATCATATAACATATAATATTTTGATAGGTGCATTATGCCAGGAAGGGGAGTCAAGAAAGGCTGCAAAACTCTTGAATGTGATGTTTAAGGTGGGTTTGAGCCCAAGTCATGTGACATACAATACTTTGATGGATGGCTTCTGTATGGAAGGTAACCTCAAGGCAGCCCTGAATGTGAGGATGCAAATGGAAAACAAAGGAAGGCGGGCAAATGTTGTTACTTACAATGTACTAATTAAAGGATTTTGTAGAAAGGGCAAGTTGAAAGATGCAAATGGACTTCTTAACGAGATGTTGGAAAGGGGTTTGATCCCAAATCGGACTACTTATGAAATAGTAAGAGAGGAAATGATGGAGAAAGGTTTTATTCCGGACATAGAAGGGCATCTGTATAATGTCTCTATCAGCTCTTGACCTCTCTATCAGCTCTTGACCATAGAAGTGAGAACTGAACTATTATAACCATCACCGATGTATCATGGGATGCAACTAGATAAAAAGAAAATGCAGAATGGGTCCTCATTGCACTAGTTACACAAGTCTAACCGGACCTGCCATGTTTAGATTGTTGCAGTTCAAGACCAAGCACACATCCTTCATGTTCCTTAAAAGGTATATCTTTCCTCACTGTTAAAAGTATGCAGAGGTTGTCCAATTCACTTGCATTGTCTTTTTCGAATGCTTAGTGGATATGCCTGTGTAGTGTGGATGATAAGTAAAATTCAGTATAGAAATCTTGATCATGTCAAGGGTCCCTAAGTATATGTCTATATCTGTATGTATTGTAAAAAATAGATATTGAATGTTTGTTAGGGTTTTCTTTGGAGTGCATGGATTTTCAGAAGAGGCGGATTCAGCTTCTGCTCCTCATCACCTGTATCATCACTCTCAGTATCCCAGGTACTCAAATATAATATATATATATATATGTGTGTGTGCCTTGTATATGATGGAATTGTTTATAGTATCTGGCTGTCATGTGATCATATGCTGTTTGCTTCTTTTTTTAATTGAAGTCTCGAGTTATGCATGGTTGGTTGCTGAGAAAATGCAGGAAATGAAAGAAAATAATTGTCATATTGAATTTTTAAGGAAATTGGAATCTAGTGTTACATGGATTTTTTACAAAAATTTTCAGATCAGTAGTATTATTAATTTTACTTATAAAAAAATTCTTAATCAATATAAGATTTAAAATTTGACATCATAAGCTATTCCGGGTTATAAATTCAAAGTTTTTCCAAGATTCACAATTATAAGTTGCTTTGGTCCATAGTTTTTTCCTGAAGCTTTCTTCCCCCTTCAGTTATTAATGCTGCTTATGACCTATCGTTGGTTTTATCTTCATCTGTTGTAAGTTGTGGCTAATGAAGTAAAAGGAAGTAAAAGGCTTAGTTATGAGTGAAGGACGTTGAGCTCAATAATGTTGGCCGTTTTATATATGTACAATACCAGAAAGAAATGGTCCAAGGTGGGTCACAACGTATGCCGATAATTCAAGCTTTCCTCAATGTTTCTGAACTAATCAATGTTGTAAAGTAATACTTTTTTTTTTCTGTTGGTAAGTATGGGAGAGGTGACATACAGCCATATAGGTCGATGAAGATACGTGAAAAGAAGTTAAAAATGTTTGAATCTTGATTTCTTATGTTAGCTTGGTTCTGGCCTCTATTGCCGTGCATTGACTCAGTATGCTTGGAATGATTTTATATTCATTAATATGGAACGGTTGTAGGGAGCTAGGTTTTTGAGATAGGGATTACAATTTGCCCGTAAGGTCTTAAACATTACCTGCATCTGTTATCTTTTGCAGAATGGTATTAATCATTCATCCTCATAACTGCACACTTGATTTTCTCATTTCATCACTCTTCTGGTGCTTTTCCAACTTTTCTGTAAGATGGATATGATATGTTGTGGCACTATACATTAAACTAATTTATGTTTTCATCCTTTATTTGGTGGAACAATCTGGTGTGTGGTTATATTGATTGTTCTTGATCATCTACTTTAGAGTTGCTTCTATTCCATGCCTTCTCATCTTCCTTCCTACTATAACTTTTCTGGACTTGAATTTTGATTAGCTATTGCAATTTTACCAACTTTTGGGTCTGACTAGTTTTGGTTTGCATATGTTTCTGATTTTTTTTTTTATTCTGCACATACTCTCAACCCATTAGTAAAACTTAGTGATAATAATGATTAGTTTCCGATTTTGTTAAGATCAAATTTTAAAATAAGCTCTTACATTTTGTTCTTGGTGACACTTATGTCAAGGTAAAATCCTTTGGGGGCGTTTTGAGAAATCTTTGATGTTTTTGAGTCTCCCTATTTTGTTTTTTCTTGAAAAGAGAGCTGAGCTTTCAACCCAATGGTGTTAAACAATATTTATGAATACCAAAATATAGAAATTGGGTTTTATTTTATCTGTAAATTGCTTCTGTGATTTTTAATTGTGTATGTTTACATATCTTCACTTGGTTTCCTGTTCTATGCATCTTGTTCCAATAGAGATATAGAAAGTTTACCTTGCTTTTACTTTTTATAGCTGAAAAATGTCGGCAGCTGATCAGGGAAGAAGCATCATCTCAGAGTGGAAAGTTTACATTCTTGAACTGTTTTGACATGGGCTCTGGATCTGTAGCTTGTGCTGTGAAGGAGAGTGTGAAGTTGTATTTCTACAACATCAGAGTTGGCTCATGTTGAAAAGGCATTCTCCAATTGAGGCTGCTTTAGTTGATGCATTGTCACAGGGAATGTCTGCTAAAGATGCAGCCAAACAAGCACAGAAAGAAGGTGCAAAGGCGGCAAAGTTGGTGACCCGGCAAGCCGAACGCATAATAGGCCCCATTATCTCTTCTGGATGGGACTTTTTTTGAAGCAATATATTATGGTGGTACCATGAAAGAAGGGTTCCTCAGAGGCAATGGAACATTGTTTGGCACATATGCTGGTGGTCTCCTAGGAGAGCAAAGACTTGGGAAGGTTGGCTATCTTGTGGGAAGTGAATTGGGCAGTTGGGTTGGAGTGCATTACTTGCTTCAATTTGTTCAAACTGAAGAAAATGCAGTCCGTGAAATGTCAGCTTGCAAAAATTCCGAAGCTTTTGAACCTCCTGCTTTTTATTTATTTATTTATAGGTAATCAAAGAAGTTTTATTTATAGAAGTATGCAAAGCTGAAGTACACCGCGGGTATACATGAGAATAGCCTAAATAGAGTTTGCGGTCGAAACGAGAAAATCATGGACATTTTTTGCAGACAATGACTCCCACCCATAAGAACAATGTTTTAAAAAGAGAAAAATCTTATCCATTATTCTCTTGCGGTATTTGAAACTTTTATCGTTTCTCTCTCGTCAAACACACAAATACATACTTATAGGAACAATTTTTCATGTCTCTTAGGTTTGGTTTGGGTTGATATAACCAAACGAGGCGTTCTACTGGTGGATTTCTTTCCAAGTTGGGAGTCTTGGCGAGACCTTCGTACATGAGTATTGAAAGAGTAGGAAAATTCCCAGGTTTATGAAACTCCTGCTTATTTCTCGATGATTAAAAAAACAGAGATAATTTACTATTCTCTCTCTCTCTCTCTCTCTCTCTCTCTCTCTCATATCCTCCACCAAAGTAACTACTTCGAAACTGTGACAGAGAGACACGTTTATCTCTGGTTTCCTGAAAACCTTAGCTCTCCGGAGATTTCAGGACTATGACCTGAACGTCATTCGATATTTTTAGAAGCAGTGGATCATCGAGGATAACACTGACAGCACCTTATCACAGCCGTTCGTCCAGGTTAGCTTCTCTCTGCTATGTAACACGTCCACTGTCCGGCCTACAGGGGTGGTAAAATTGTTTGGATTTCAAGAGAAGTCTAGCACACCACAAGTTTGATGAAAGTCTCATTGTAACGCAACAAGTTAGTGTTGGGTTATTGTATTTTTTTCGTTTTTCTAAAATTTCCAATTTAAAATTTCCTAACGTTTGAAGAACCTGAACTAACCACAAACCAATGTTCGAGTTTATTTTTCATAGATTAATTCGTGTCTGTTTAAAATGTGAAAACTTTCCTTGGGAATACTTAAAAAAAAAAAAAAAAAACTTTACTTGGGAATGGCGTAAGTGGGTTCTTTTTCTTTTTCCTCTTTAAATTCGAATTGGTTTATCGATTCTAAAAAACAGTCTCTTTCTAGGTTTTGCGAATTTGCGTCTCTCTCATTGTCGGGGTTCAAACGTTTCCAGTGTAGGTCACTCGCTGTCCATCTTCGTTTCACGCATCTATCTTTTGAGGATGAGTTGCATGCGTTTAGCCACTTTGGTCATGGATGTGGTTGGCATTTTTTTCTTTCCAATTATATTTTGATTCTCTAATCTATATGCATGTTATTATATGCTAAATTTGGTTCATTGTTGGTCTTTGCCGGTGAATGTGGATATCAGATTTGGCTGATATCCACATTCATGTGGAATAAAAATTTCCATGCCCAATAATTTTGCTTTTGTCAATAGAGCATGTGTACCATAATTTTTGAATTGTTATGTACGTAGATGACCTTCCTTGGATTGTTACAAATGGTCTGTGATTGACTCTCTAGAGAGAGAGAAACAGAGAGAGAGATGGATTTTGTGTTTGGAGGTTGCGTGCAACAAATACAACAGGCTTATCCGTCCAGGTGCATGGAACTAAGATGGGTCAGCAGCAGAAGGAAAAGAATAATTGACAAGGAAAAGAGAGTACTGCTGCCAAAGAAACCATTAATACCACCGGCATTAGTCCCAATATATATATCCACAACCCCGTCGCACATAAATCCTGAGGAGCTCAAAGACCTCTATAGTGCCTCCAATCACTCCTGCCACCGATTCCCCAGCTATGTGGACTCTGAGGGCACTGTCAGAGTTGAACCGGTGGACATTCACAAGCTCAACGTAGCTCTCTCCCACAGCTCTGTTCTCGTCTCTGTCTTCTGCAAACCAACTGATGTTTTATGTGCTACTGAAACGTGGTCGTCATCGTCATCTTCTTCTTCTTCTTCTTCTCTAGAAGACTTGATAAAACCAAGAAAGACATTGGGTTTGGGAGATTTGTTCCAAAAAGTGCTGCCGGTAACACCATCCAATGGTCAGTTGGTGGGCTTTGGCCGTGCTGTTTCTGATTTTGGATTGACTGCTTCCATTTATGATATCATGGTATGTCCTGACTACTATTATTTTCATGATGACGATTAAAGGGTCGGATTCCATTCTTGCACCAATCTTATGGGTGAATAAAGGGTTACTTTCTACTTCAGATTCTATACAAGTTTACAAGATTAAAATGGGCCCATCCATTATTACTTTCAACTAGATATTAATATTTGCATATATTTATAATCATGCTTCAGTGGCTCCCAGGTTATCCCTTCATTACGGGGAATGGGAATCGGCAGGATTATTGTTAAAAGAATTGTAAGGTAAGTCGGTACTTTGTTATAAAAAACTAATTTGAGCTCTCATGAGTACTTATCCTTTTCTTTAGTATTGGTAAATTTAAACTTCTTTATTCTGCTCAAGTTACTTTTATCCAGTTCATCTAACTTGTTCTTGGAAATCGATATTGTTCTTTCACTTCTGCTACTCTGAATACTGGCAACTGTTGGAGGAATCAACTAATATAATCATATGATCTTTAAAACATTATTATTCCGTACCTTTCAGAATGCTTGCAAACAGTGACGTTTATGACATATCAGCAGTTTGCTCAGAGAATGAGAGGTACTTTTACTGATTTGCTTGAACTTTAAAATATCAATTCTATGGTCAAACTTTCTTCTCTTATAAAAATTGCCACTATCCAGGAATGAATATCCTGGTTTCATTCACTAAATCAGACGAGTCTTTACCTATAACAAACTACAGCCTATCCACACATACGTAAATGGAAGAGGTTGATATCAATAATTCTCATCAAAGATGGAGTGGCATTTTTTTTTTTATGAAGATTCTTTTAGTACTACAAAATTTTATTTTCTTGTTATTGAGCAATACTTTCTTAAATATTGAATAAAAAAAATTATATATAAATATTTTTACTCCTATAGACCTGAGTTTGAAGGTCACCTTCCTTAATCCACATATTCTAACATTGATTGAGACATTGAGTCATCTATGCGAACAAATCGGTTGTGACACAATCCATACAGACAAGTTGTTAGAAAATTGAAAAACTTGAACTTGACATAAAAAAATTGTGAGAATGTCCTGCCAGGCCAAACTTGGAAAGTTCCCTTGTCAGGGCTGTAGGTCACTCCTGTATTACCACTGGAGATTGGCCATCTTGAAGTTAACAAGCAACATAACCATGCATGTCCATATTCTGTATACCATGGGCAGATATTTTACCAGTGTGACAGATGAGCTAAAAGCTTGAGTTTGTAATTCATGTCTTGGTGATCTCCCTAAATGTTTTGTCAGATTGTTTTTCAAAGCATGCGGATTTGGAGATGACATTTTGTGCTCCACCACAATGATATATTCAAGGAATGCTTCCACTTCTCACCAAGGCAATCAAATAGTTACACGTGCAGGTCGAAAGCTCTTGGTAGCTCCTCCACATAGAGAAGCCCCTTAATCTCTGAAGGCTATTGAATCATTAAGTTGATGTACACTGTACCCTCAGCTAATGCATTACAAGGCAACAATGATAAAGAGTTTGTCAGCTTTATTAGACATTCATGTATGAAATTATAGGAATCGGGACATGTTAGCTAACTCAGATTTGTGGAAGTCATTTTTGTTGCTGTCTGGGATGACTATGGCATGGCTTAAGGGATTTAATTGAGTAGTCGGTGTTCATTCCCCTGACTGTTTACTTGTATCACGTAAATTTCAAGATGTATCGTGGCCATTGAATCTCTTTTATATCAGTTTCATTTAAGCTTGTATTACCATATGCTAAATAATTCTTGCATATGCATTTTCCTTGATTTTTGAAAGTACTTCTGATGCTTCTGCATCATCCATTCAAGCAGTATATAGACATTCAAGCAATACATAGACATTGTCCCTCGTGTCTATATACTGCTTCGTTCAAAATGTTACTGTGCGTATGTTTTCCATTTTAACAATCATGTAATATAGGTGTTTCACTCCACATCTTGGATTGATATCATTTCTACTTCTATTTTCAATGATTAGTTTGTAATGATATCAAAATGACCCTATTGCGCAGCAAAATTCTTCCCAAATTATGGTGAAATGATACCATCTTTAGACATTTTGCTTTTCTGAGGTGCAAACCCAAAATTCTGTGCATCGATGTCTGATTCGTACTTATGGGGTTAGTGCCAGATTGTTTTAGGTGTAAAAGGTCTGTTGCTATTTGCAAAAAGCTAGTTTGTCAAGCCGATTGCAGTTATCCTGTTTCCTCATCCTCACTCCCCTCATGTCAGCCATCACAGAAAAGGATGCAAAACATCTTCATTTTTTATCTTCAGTTCCCAATAATGGCTTTGGAAGAGGTTGTGAGTCACTAATGTTTTAGGACTTCATTCATATACATAAAGAGTTCATGATGAGATTCTCAACATCGTGAAGTCACTTTTCTCATTGAAAGATCAGTTGGAAAATTGTTTGAAGTAGTTTGATATGGGTGAGCTGAATTGTTTAAGTTGCATCTTCTCAGATGAGCAAAATTTTCTCACTCTGTGATGTAGAAAGTGGAAGAGACTCATCCATTTTTTTTATCCATCGTTGAGGATGTCCATAAACAACTTTTAGCACTGTGTGTTTGTGGCTTATTGAATGGTGAAGCTTGCTTGTGGCAGCTCCATGCAGACTCAAAGTGAAGATGGGGACTTAATTTTGATGGAAAATTACTGTAGTGGTTTATGAGGTTTGATCATTTTTCAGTAAATGTTTCACAACAATCCCTGATGTGGTACTCATATCACAAAGAGAAATGATATTTGCAGTTTTAGGATGTATAAATCTCATGCACTTCCTTTAAAAAAAATGGATAAATCTAAGACCCATATGAAAAAATTATTTTTTAATAGTAGACTTAATTTTTTTTCAAAGATAATCTGCGATATTTGCACATTCTAGAACTATATTTGGCATTATTCTTTTGTTAATTCATTACAGAAACTGTTAATATGAGACTCACTAGTAAAATAAATATAAAAGACAGTGAGAAAAATATTTTAAAAATTAAGTTGCCAAAAGGGTATGTCATAAATTTTCAACTTCATGGGAGGTAAACAAAACGGTACTTATAACTGTCCAAAATGTTTTTAATTTGTTTTAGCGAAGGAACTGACCTAGGATTTGAACTAAAAAGACACAAAATGCCATGTCAAAACATGTGTTTGATTGGGTTCGGGCTCTACTTTCAATTTAAAATGCCAATCCTGTTTTGACCAATTACATTAATGGAGTGTGTAAAAAATACACAAAAATAATTGTACGTAACAGAACTCTTTTAATAGGCTATGCAACATAATTGATTGGCGACCAAGCAAGGAGAGTATAGCTTAATAAACACTAAACCCCGATCATGACTTTGCTACAATTTTTAAGAGCATTTAATTAGGCTTTTTGGAGGGACAGGATGGCTTTAATTATGAGTCGATGCATCTATATATGTGTATTTTGGCTCATCCCAAATTGTTTAACTTACCTATTTCCATCACCTTCATAAAAGAAAAAGAATGGTAGTAATGTAGTCGTATAGGTGGGAAAAGAACGCCGTGGCTTTGAAAATTGAATTTGAATGAACATTTTTTTATGTATCAATTAATAATACACAATAGAAGACATTTTGTTCTTAATATATCAAATACTCTTTTTATTTTATTTTTCTTGCAAGTTGAGATATTCAAAGTGGACAAGAATCATATATGCATTCATTCAATCTCACCCAATTTGTGTTTCCTTTTTTTTGAAAACAAAACCTCTGTATCTTATATTCATTCATCTATAGTCATTACAGTTTTGTCCTTCATTACATAGTATTGAATATCTGCAGGACCTTCTTCTATCCATATTTGCTCCTCATTTACAGTTAAGGAAAATTTAGCAAGAAAATTAGCTACTCTATTACATTTTCTATATGTATGTATAACCTTCCACGTTGGTCTGTTCCTCAGTATATCCTTGACATCTTCAACCAGTTGACCATGCCATTCCCAATTAGTTTCAGTATTATTAACAACCTTAACTATATTCAAAGCATCTCCTTCAAAAACTACCTCTGTCAAATTAAGGTCTGCACAAATCTGCAAGGCACACCATAATGCCTGAAGCTCAGCTACCAAAGAACTGCATACATGCTGCTTTTGAGAACACATAGATACCATAAGGTCCCCATTCTCATTCCTTATCACTACACCTACTCTCATTCTCCCTTCTTCTAATTTTAATGTTGCATCCCAATTTACTTTTATCTTACCAGTTGCAGGAACTTTCCATCTACAAAAGTCTCTTTGCCTTGTTCCAACCATTTGACACCTTGCATTCTATTTCTGAGCTTGCTGAAACTCAAATAAAATGTCTGCAGCATGCCTAAATATCACATCAGGCCCTTCAAATTTATTCTCAAAAATAAAGAGATTTCACCTTAACTATATCCTCCTCAACACTATAGCCATAAGCTCCAGTTCCTCTTTCTGCATCTTTTCACACCAGTCTGCCCATAGATCTTGCATATCTCTTTCAGTAGATGCCCATTTCTGTACTGGACTTGCATTGTCTGCCCATACATCCATAGCCACACCACAACTCCAAAGAGCATTTGTAACTGTTTCCTTCTGTAGTTTGCATATTGGACAGAAAAAATCCTTAACAACCTTCCTGCAAGCCAGATTCCACATTGTAGGTAAGCAATTATTCAGTGCTTTCCATAAAAACATCTTAATTACTCCAGAAATGTTCAGTTTCCACATATTCTTCCAAATATCTGTTACACCTTTCGATACCTCCCCCTTTCCTCTATGTTTCCTACTCATCTCCAGGTGGTATGCACTTTTTATATTAAACTGTCTATTTTTTGTAGGGGCCCATATTAACTTATCTGGTTTACTAGAAGGACTAATTGGTAAACTGCAGACCAGTTTTGCCTCTTCTTCATCAAGAATATCCCTTATCATCTCCTCTTTCCATGTCTTAGTAACCCCATCAATTAAATCTTAAACCTTTGCATCAACTGGTAAAGAGTTTCTGGGAGTTTGAACTTTGAAAGTAGACAGCTTTGGTATCCACCTATCACCCCATATATTGATGTTTTCCCCATCACCAACTCTCCACACCAATCCTTCCTTCAGTAAATCCAAAGAACCCCATAAGCTTCTCCACATAGTTGAAGGCCTATAACCCAACTTTGCATCTAGAAATTTCCCATGCCTAAAATACTTGTCTCTCAATATCCTTGCAGCCAAAGCTTGTGGATTCACTAACACTCTCCAGCATTGCTTGGCCAAAAGAGCCGTATTGAAACTCTCAAGCTCTCAAAATCCCAATCCACCACCATGTTTCCAAACCCCCATCTTGGTCCAGCTTCTCCATTGTATTTTACTATCCTCTTTCTTATAGCCCCACCAAAACTTTGACATCTGTGTTGCTATCTCCTTACATAACTTCTTTGGAAGCTTGAAAACATTCATATAATAAGTTGGGATGGATTGTATAACTACCTTTAGCAACACTTCCTTCCCTGAGGGAGACAAGAACTGATTTTTCCAATTTTGAAACTTATTCCACACTTTGTCTTTGATAACTCTAAAAGATTTATACTTTGATCTACCAACTGTAATTAGCAAACCCAAGTATTTTTCACAACAACTCTGCTGCCTGGCCCCCATTTCTCTTATGATTCCTTCCTTCACAGAAGCTTTGACTTTTGGACTGAAAAACATTGTGGTTTTATGTTTATTAAGGCTCTGGCCTAATGCTGCTTCATAAGTTCCAAGAATATCCATTATCTTCCTCCATTCCACCCAACTAGCCTTCCCAAATATGATGCAATCATCTGCAAATAACAGATGGGTAACCCTTAAGCCTCCTCTAGCCACTGCCACACCTTTTAGTTCTGAACTACTTTCAGCCTTATTAAGCAAAGCACTTAGTCCTTCAACACACAAAAGGAGCAAGTAAGGAGATAATGGATCTCCTTGTCTTAATCCTCTTGAAGGCACAATAGTCTCCCCTGGCTTGCCATTAACTAAAACAACATATGTAACAGATGATATGCACTTCATTATCCACCCAATCCACCTTTCACCAAAACCCATCTTCCTCATTATTACCTCAAGATAGCACCATTCTACCCTATCATAGGCCTTAGAAATATCCAGTTTTAAAGCCATGCTCCCACCCTTACTTCTTTGCCTTAAATTCATAGAGTGAAGTACCTCATAGGCTGCAATCACATTATCTGAAATTAATCTCCCTAGTATGAAGGCACTTTGGCTTCTAGAGATAATAGCATCCATTACTTTCTTTAATCTGTTGGCAAGTGTTTTGGCTATAAGCTTGTACATCACATTACATAAGCTTATTGGTCTAAAATCATGGACAGTTTTTTGATCACTCACTTTGGGAATAAGGGCTATATAGGTATAGTTTAGAGCAGGATCCATCTCTCCTCCATTAAGAAACTGAAGCACAGCACTGCACACATCATCACCAACAATATGCCAGAAGGATTGGAAGAAACAAGCTCCAAACCCATCTGGTCCTGAGGATTTTAGAGGTCCCATCATTTTCAAAGCATCTTCCACCTCCTCCCTCCTGAAAGCTTTTTCTAGAAAATCATTCCATCTCACAAGTAACATTTTTATCTACTGTAATTGAGCATTTGCTGATCAACTCTTCCTTTGGCTTAATACTCTTGTACACATCTTTAAAATGTTCATGAAAAGCCTTCTCAATCTCTTCTTCCCCTTCTTTCGAGAAGCCTCTCCTGTCAACCACTGTATAGATCTTGTTCCTACTCCTTCTCTGGTTTGCACACTCATGAAAAAACCTTGCATTTTTATCACCAAGGCTATACCAGTTTCTTTTTACTCTTTGCCTCCACTTGATATCCTCCTGCTCCAAAACACCCCCTACTTGCTTCTGCAAGCTCTTCAACTCCTCTATATTATGATGCCCCAGATCTTCTTGGACTTCTTTTATTCTACTTGTAATCTGGTCTATTTCACTTGTTCTCTCTTTATCTTTCCTTTTGAAACATCTCACTAGCATTCTACAACAGAATTTCAGCCTAGCCTGCACTTTCTTGACAAAATTAGTTGACTGCTGCCCTCTAACCCATTCTTGTTTTATTTTCTCTTCGCAATCTTCTTCTTTCACCCAGCTTGCCTCAAATCTGAAAGGAATCTTCCCCCTTCTCAGTCTCTCCTCATTTCCTCTTGTTAATACCAACAAAGGTAGATGGTCTGAACTACTTGTTGACAACTAGCACTTTTGAACACTTCCATCCATTTGTTATCGGCCACACATCTATCTAACCTCTCCTTTGTGAAAGAGAGGTCATTATGCCTATTACTCCACGTATAGAAACCATTTCTGCATCCAAGTCATACAACAAAGTATCCTCTAAAGCTCCTCTAAATTAATTCATTTGAAATTCAGCTCTTTGTCGACCCCCTACCTTTTCAGTTTGAACAAGAATCTTATTAAAGTCTCCTACCACACACCATGGTTCCTGCTCCCTAGGTTTTAACCTTCTCAACATATCCCAAGAAAACATCATCTTCCCTATCTCAGGATGTCCATAGAACCCAGTGAATAACCACTTTGTGCCTTGTCCCTCCTCACTAACCTCAGCATTGATATGCCAAGTAGAATAGCTCTTAATTTCCACTTCCTCATTGTTTTTCCAGTACAAAGCCAATCCCCCTTTCTTCCCAACTAAATCTACAACAAAACAACCTTCCATACCAAGTCCTCTTTTTAATCTTTCTAATTTACTTGCTTTACTCATGGTTTCAATAAAATAAAATAAAAAAAAAACCATGTTGACCTTATTCTCCCTTGCCATCAGGCAAAGGTTTTGAACTGTCCGAGGGTTGCCAATCTCTCTACAGTTCCAGCTGATGATTTTCATAATGCCATGCGGGGCTACTCAGCGGACACCGCCCCCAACCTTTCCATCTCAAAAGCCCGCATCCCATCCATTCTAATTTTCTTAGCATCTTCAACAACCTCCTCTCTTTCTATACAATCAGACCCTCTTTTCTTCATAGCATTTGAAAATTTCAGTTTACCTAAGGGTGGTCTACCTCTTGCTCTTCTCTTCCAACTAGTATTCTTACCTTCATGCAAATTCTCCTGACTTCCTTGTACTGCCTCCACCACCATCTCCTCCCTTGTTACTTCATCTTCATCTTGCACAGCTAAATTAATTAGGATCAACTGATTGTCCTGCTTCTCTTTCTTACTAGAACTCCTCACCACCCCCTCACCCTCCTTTACTACTTCATGAATTACTATATTTTTCTTTCCACTTCCTTCCACACTCCCTTCCACCCCCTTCTCTTCCACATTGCTCCCTTCAGCCTCCTTCTCCCTCTCCTTTCCATCCATAGAATCCCCCACATCTTTTGAACTTGTAAATGATCCTTAAGTATCATCACTTCCAGATTCAGTAAACATTGACTCTCTCTTCCTATCCATCCATCTACGATTCCCTGTAATGGATCTCATCCAAGCACCATATTGCAAGTCCCCTCCCTTTGACCCTTGTCTACCCTTCTGTCCTTCCCCACAGCCCCCCCTTTTCATGTACAATTCTACCACAACAGTAACAGAATTTTGGTAGTTTCTCATACTGAAAAGGAATCCACATCCTCTTCCCATCCACATCAATGGTTCGAACCCTAGCCAAAGGTTGCTTCAAGTCACATTCAATTCGTACCCTCAACACTCTGCCCCAAGCCACACCATCCTCCTGAACATCAATCTCTCTAACCAATCCTACAGAATCACCTATCTGCTTTCCCATCTCAATTGTCATACAACTTAATGGCAAATTAAGCATATGAATCCAGAAACTAACCTTATCGAAGCTTATTAAATGTGGTTGTGTATCACCATCGTAGTCCTTCAGCACAAACAAATAGTTGTTAAACAACCATGGACAGCCTCCCATAACTTTCTCCTTATCATTCTTCGATGCAAAAGTAATAATAAAATTGTTATTCCCAATTTCTTGAAATTCCATAAGTCTCTCCACCCTCCATATTTTCTCCACTGTAGATCTAATCACTTCCTTCCCTATCTTCCTTTCAGAGCATATCTTCCCCACTACGCTCCTCTTTCCCTTATCTCAAACTTTTTCCATGGAAATGCACTGAACTCCCACCAGCGTATTCTCTTCCTCACTCAACTTCAATCGCTCCCAGATCCTCGTCATTTCCTCCATAGTCAATCATCTGCCTACCTCAGCACACAGAGACACTCCCGCCTTCGTCCACAGTAGCAAGCCACTTTAGAGATTAAACGGACTAACAAACTCTCCTCCGTCGTTTTCAGAGAAAATGTTAGAGAGAGAGACTCACCATTTATGTATACTATATTTAATCTCAAGTTGTAATCCAATTTGCATTTCCTTGACTATCAAAAAGAAAGCCCTTTAATTAATTAATTAATTAAGCTAGTCAAATCCCTCATTGGTATAGAATTAAAAAAAAAATTAGAAAATAAAATCAGGTTGTCCTAATTTATTTATTTTCTTGGTTGGGAAAGAAGGAAAGTGTCTTTTTCATCGTGCAATTTGCATTTAATGCCATTTTTAAGAAATAAGGAGATTGATAATACCACTCAACCTCATTTTTCACTTATTTAATATTGTATAAGAAGATGACATAAAAAATGACTGACTCCACCCACATACATACACATATATATATATATATACTAGGTAGGAGCAAGGTGCAGTGTACATTGATCTAGTTTAATGAAATAATTATTTAAAAAAAGAGTATATATTTTATAGAAAAAATTGATTTCAATCAATAATTTAAAGCTTATAGAAAAAGTTGTGAAATCTAGCAAATATTTAAGATAATGATAGTTAAGTATTAATAATAATTACATGCTTGTATAGATTAAAAGATAAAAATATTAGTTCAAAATATGACATAGTCTAACACATATTTATAACATCGATAGTTTTAGCAAAGTTTCATGTGATAAATTTAATACAAGCCCAACAAAAACATTAGTTCAAAACATAACTTAGTCCAACACATGTGATAAGTTTAATACGAGCCCAACAAAAACATCAATTCAAAATATGAGTCATTTGATGTTTTTACTCTGATCCATCATTTTGTTCATCCTGTACAGCATCAATAGAGACGACATTGAAATTCTTGTACTGTTTTTACTATTTCAAAACAAATGCTACATAACTTATTAACATAATCTTACCACTTCTCATTATGTTAATGAAGCAAATGATTCTTCCAAAAGTTGGATACTGTTCCACACAACCAAAACTAAATGAATAAATAACAATTGCTTAATGCGAAATCCATACCTCCATGATGCATTTTAAATGCTATAAACAATTTCGTTTATTCATATATTGAAAAATACATACAACGAAATTATTTATACTTTAAATCAACAAGAAAATGAAGATAACAAAATAACACATGGAATGAAAAAATACCATAAAAATTGAACTTATAAAAAGCATAGATTGATATCACATATCAAAATTCTTGGATAAAATATTTCTCAAAATTAATTTGCTATTCAAAGCAAGTACCCACAAAACAATTATAAGTAGGGACCAGCAAAAAGAGATATAATATATATATATATATATATAAAGGCACTTACAGGTCTTGAAATGAACAATAGAGAGTCTTTTATATATTTAGATCTCTTGATGAGGACAATTCCTGTTTAGACACAAAAGGCATTGTAAGTTTTAATTGTATTATATATATATATATACACACACACACATATATAAATTGTTGAATTTTTTTTTCTTCTCTTAAAAATTGATTTCAATCGATAATTTAATGCATAGAGAATAAAATGTATGTTGTAACAAATTTGGTTGCATAAAATTAACCAAAAAGTTTTTAACTTTTCAGTAATAAATTAAACAATGGAAAAAAAACCAAAATTTTTCTAAAATACTTAGGAAAAAAGATTTAGAATTTGGCATATTTATTACATTTTTTAGCAATAACAAAACTTATTATAATAATAATTTTCAAAACACTGAAAACTTTCATCCCTTGCATAGAAAAAGAGATTAAAAAAAACAGATATTTCATAAAATATCCTAAGTTTTTTTGGTTTTATCATCAAAATATAAATTTTGATTTTTTGAGTAATGTAGTGAATTCACAAATTCAAAAATATGTTAAATTATATTCTCTTTTCTTGGAAAGGAAGAATGTCCTAAGTGTTTTTGGTTTTATCATTACTTCATAATTTTTTTTAATAATGTAGCAAATTAACAAATTCAAAAAAACCATTGCCTTTCATGATGAAGAATTTACAAAAAACTATAAATAGTATAATTCAAATGACAAATTTAATCAAAACATCCCATGAGATGGTTGGAAAATATTTTGCATTCGCCATTTGCTGGTTGTAAATATCACATGTTTTTTCTTTGTTTTTTATTTAAAGAATAAGTTTTATGGTTTAGAATATTTATTAATCCGTTATTTGCAAAAAGCCATAATAATACCACTGAAGTGAAATAAGGAGAGTTGAAAGCACTAAAAGATGAATGGATTAATGACAAAGATTAAAAATATAGTATGAAATGTATATTTTTATACTTATAGTTAGAATAAATATAAAAAGACTTGTTTTGTCACAATAATATATAATTATATAAACTTCAATTTTCTAATAACATTTTATATTATTATTGACTCTTTAATTTCAATTTATTTATTTATTTTATTATTATTGTTTTCCTTATTTTATTTTACTATTGTAAAAATTATTGTGTATTTTGTGTTAAGGTGTTTTTTAACTAGTAAATCACAACACAACATGTTAATTTGTTTTTCGGATTGGGCCGTTTACATTTGGCTGGTGTATTGTGTTTTGAGTGATGTTTGCTTGGGCTGCTATGTGTATGAGTTAGGGCCCAGCCCGTGTGGCATGTGAAGCCCAGTCCCAACTCTTCAAAACGGTGCCGTTTTAGACTAATTAAAACCCTAAAAAAAGTTCCCCCTCATTCGTATCACCCATGCCGCAACCCCCCCGACCCCCGACCCCCTTCCCTTCTTCCTGCAGTGAAGAACTCACGAGCAAAAGAAACCCTAGTGATCTCGTCTCTAGGCTCCCGTCTCTCTCTCTCTCTCTCTCTCTCTAACAGACGAAACCCTCACCGCTGGCATTTTGGTAAGCCTCTGTCTCTCTCTCTCCCCATCTTTGAGCAAGCATTTCGGTAAGTCCTACGTTTCCAATTTTTTTTTTTCCTTTAACATGGATTTATACCAGTTTGTTTCAGTGTGTTTAGGTCTTTTTTTGTCTTTTAGCTCGATATTTACCTAGGTTGTTTGGGTTGCCTTTCATTTCGTCCATCCACTGTAGTTGGTTTTGTCTCTTGGTTTCTCCAGGTTTTCAACTTCTCATTCTCTTTCGTTCTCTGCATATATTGCCTTATGTGTTGGCTCTTGGTATTTACTTCTCTTTCACTGCGTTTATGCTTTAATATTGTTTTCGGTGGTTGTTGCGCCTAAACTTTGACTCAAATTAATGAACCAAAAATTTAGTGCAGTTTTACCTGCAAGTATACAGGTGTTGTAGTATCTTACAGGATCGAATCCACAGGGATTGACTTTTGTGATAAAGGAAACAAATTTAGACAATGAAACGAAATTACTAAAAAAAACATGCAATCAAATGAAGATTGATAAAATAACTGAATCAAACTAAAATGATAAAATGAATTGATATGGAGAAAGACTAAGGTTTCGAGGATCCGTCTAATAATTTATGATATTGTTTCTGATTGATTTACTTCAATTAAACTAAAATAATGATTCCGTTTAATTGGAAGATTTAGCATTTAAGATCAAGAAAAATAGTCGCTTATGATTGAGCGTGAACGATTGATGATTAAAACATTTACAAATCTATTTGAATACCACAGGGATTCCTCAAGCATTCACTGTATTTAGAAATCACAATGAATCAAGACGAGTATATAGATAATCAAAATATCCAATAATAAAATCTTTCAATTGATCAAGCTCGCAAAATAAATTTTACGTGGATTCGGAAACAATATTTAAATCATTAAACTTCACCTCTAACCTTAGTATGAAAATTTAGCCAAACATATTTATTACAAATACTATAGAAATCACATAAGTATTCTCCATTAAATAACTAACACAAGAAATACTAAGCAATAACTTAAAAACAACAAAATCTGAAATCCAATTGATACAGAGGAATAAATCAGAGATTGAATTCCATCCGTCTCTTCTAAATGAAAATGAATCAATACAAGAGCTTTACACCACAAGTGAAAAACATCCACTCCGAATGAAAAGCAAGGAAATGGAAACCAACATAATGAAAATAAGAACAGAGAGTTGAGTCCGTCTCACGCCGACTCAAAACAAAACAACAAAAAGTTAACTACCACTTCTCATCTCCCATCAAACTCCCTCCACGTCTTCCTCTTTATCCCAACACAAACATCTCCCTTTCTTCCCCTCACAAGTCCCCTCTTCAATAATAAACTCCAGCTCATGCACCAACTCTTTCAAGAGAATAAACCCACCGACTTTGCTTTATTTCACTTCCAGCACAACATAACACTTCAAATGTCCCCACCTAACTTCCTTCCATTCATAAATAAAGAAAATGAACTGCAGAAAAATAAATTCCTCCACAGAGTAATTCCCTTCCACGTCCATACTCTTTCATTGTCTCTCAACTCTTAAGCAAAATAAACCCCAGCCTCACCTGACCGACACTTCTCTCAACCCCATTTAATCATGCACCGACCAGCTGCTTCTCTCACATCCAAAATAATAAATCCAATGAAATCAGAACACCTATACTTCCAGCTTCTAATCCCACCGACTTTTTCCTTTCTACTCTAATCATGCACCGACTGCCTTCTTTCACTCACATCCAACTCTAATTCTCTCAATATCTCTCCACGTACCCCTCTCTTCTCACAATTCCAACCCGTACATTACACCTCAACCCCTACACCGATTGCTCCCCTTTCTCTTCTCACCTCAAATCTCGCTCTCTACTCATGACCAACACACCTCAACCCCTCTCTATCCCCCACGTAACCCTCTCACTCTACACCTCTCCAACCGATTACTTCTTTTTTTCTTTACGTCCAGCAACATATATATATATATAGCTGCTTCTAGTCGTCCAAACTCCCTCCTCCAATCACAATTCCTTTTTCTTTCAATCACCACCGATTTTCCTCTTCACTTCCCTTCAATCACGGCACCTCTCTTTCTTTACACACCAACCAACTAATATTCAACTCATGCACCGATTTCTCTCTTCAATTCAATCAAGCATCTATTTTCTCTCATCACTCCTACACGTCTCCCTTGTTGAAAAATTAAACACGGCACTTCTCTACTCACCCACTTTCCTATCTCTTCTCTCCGTCCACTTTAGCTGCACCAACCTTCTTTCTTTCTTTTTTTTTTCAGCCCACATGCCTTCACGTTTCAGCTCCATTTTTAGACTTTAATGTTGCACCTCCAAAAATTCTCAAGCCTCCGTGAGTTTCGTTCAACCATGAAGATCACATGCATCTTGAATAATCAAAGGAAGAAAATAACCACTGATTCTTCATTTTGTGTCTTCTTTTTCAGCTGCTAAGTACGTCCTTCCTTCCTCTCAATTAGTATGCATTTTTTATCAAAAGTTCCAACCAGATCTCATTTGAATTTTATTTAAACTGAAAATAAGAAGAAAGAAATAACACTAAAAAATAAATTATCAAAAACAGACTATATATGTGAGGAAATATTGTCCCATTAAATCATAATTATAAAATTAAGCATAAACATAATATCAATCAATTAAAAATCACAACTCGTATGTATGCTTATTAACTATTTTTCCATCTAAAACCAATAATAGTGTCATGAAGAATTTAAAATACATTGGTTTTAAATAGCTAAAACATGCAATATTTCAACTCAATCAGTGGTGCTTGTCGAAGAGCAAGGGCCTTTGGTTCTCTGCGTTATGTTTTGTGGGTTTTTTTGCAGGTCTTACCGATTGTTTCATTTGGGTTTGGGATGTTGTTGTGGGTTGAAAGTTGTGATTTTTATTTCTCTTTTTTTATTTTTTTTTCAGATTAAGAAATGCAAAGCATGAGAGAAGAGATAAAGTAAAAAACGTAGTAAGCTTTGACGTTTCAAAAGCAGATTTTAAATGTTAGTTTTGGGATATTACGAAGTAACTTTACTAAATAATCAGATTAACTTCGTGTTTTATGTTTTGAAGGTAGTTAAATAGCATACAGTCGAAAACGGTAAGAAGAAAATGGCAAAAAGAGTACTGGGATATTTGACTTGAGGAAGATTATCGAGAAACAAAAAAGTTTAGTTTAGGCCTCATTGTACATTGAGAATAGGGAAGGCTCTATGTATAACTTGGGTTTGTATCAATTATTTCCTTTTTCTGAAAGGCCTTTTTTTTTTAGTGCAAAATAAAATCACCTTATTTGTAGTTTTTGTGGGAAGATGATAGGCATGATAAAAAATTATGATGCAGAAAAAATAAAGTTGATGATTATACTAATATATTGTTGATTTTCAGTGGAGGTACTATTGCTGGTCTTTCTCTGGGATCATCACTGAGTACGTTGGATGCAAAGGTTTGTCCTTCATAATGTAGTTTCGTATCTGCTGTTCATGGCATGTCAATTAATTTCATATCTATTTTTCACTTGTAGGTTCATGTATTCTCTGTTTGTGACGACCCTGATTACTTTTATGACTTTGTTCAAGGCCTACTTGATGGACTTTATGCATATGTTGAAATATGTGGTATATAACACATCTGGGTAAGGCCTACTTATGTTCAATGCATATGTTGAACAGATTTGGGTAAGTTTTTTTTTTTTTCCCATAATCTATGTACTCATCTATTATGTTGGTTTGTTGGTATATAACTCATCTACATTGTATTGCCCTCAATATCGAGAACAACTTTTTCTGGTTTGCATGTCATTGTTTAAAAAAAAAAAAAACAAATACAACAAAACACATAAGTAGAAATAAGAACAGAACAAATACAACTTTTTGGTTTGCTTAGTGTAGAGTTTGTCATCTTCTTAGAACATAAGAACATAACCAAGCACAACATTGAACATAACCAAGGAACCAAATCAAAAAATAGCACAAATCTGAACAACAGCAAATGAAATATAACAAAGTAAACCATACTATATACTTACAAAGATAAAAACTAGAAATGTGTGGAACCCTGAAAGTCTTGAATACAGCCCACACTTTGACTCACAAACTGTAAGAATACACAGGAAAGTATAAAAATTTTCTTAGGCAGATTTTCCTTACCATGAAGAAAGAAATAAAACTAAGGAAATATGTACCTTCTGAAAGAAAAACCAAATCAGCTATACGAGACCAAGTTAGAAACCAAGTTAGAAGTGAACACAAATGAGCCATAAAGACCCTTTTAAGGTGCCTGTTGTCCTCAATCATCCAGATGTCATATCACCCTGCAAAACCACTGCTGCAACCAAATAAACTGATGGAAAACCGATGAAACAGGTATGGGAAAAGAAAAAACATGAGTCATATTTGTATGATGTCTGCCCAATTACTTGACACCATTGCTTTCATTACAGAAGACAAAATTTAGTGAGAGATGGCAATACACACGCAGTGCTTTTATTATTAATATTGTTATAATTGATTGAGCGAAAGTAGCCTACCGTATGCATGTCTGATTTGTTCCTTTCTCAGCAGAGATTGTATTTATTGTATGTAGATTGTGTGCATGTCTATGATTTGTTCCTTTTTCAGCAGAGAACACGTGTAAGACATGCATGTCTTAAACGTTACTATATGCATGCACTGATGCACTGACCAGGGAGCCTCCTAAGGCATGCCATCATATGAATCTTTATCCTGATTAACTATACATTTTAATGTTTTTATGATTCTTTATTTCTTGCATTTTTATTTATCAAGATTAAATATTTGTGATTTTTTCATATGGTATTTGTTTTTTCTCCTTAGGGAGTGAGCACTGTTTTCTTTGTCCTAATTAATCATATGGCAATTGTTTTTTCTTCTACACACTGAGCAATTTTTTCTTCTTTATCCTGAATGGGCAAGATTTTTTTTATTTGTTTTTAAGATTTTAATTATTATTTTTATCCAGATTAAGAATATTTTTTTTAATGATTTTTGTGATTCTATGTGTTATAGATGTAAAAGTCACAATTACCTATATGCATGCAAAAGTCACAATTAACTACAGGCATGCACTGACCAGTTGAAGGAGGTTCTATACGCATGCACTGATAACTGACAAGAGGGGACAACAGCAGGCCTTGGTACCAATGCAACAGGTGGAAATTACAGAATTCAATCATTGACTGATGAAACAACACATATTTAGACTGCACAACCAATGAATTTAAAGACTTTTGCACGGATGGAATACACAAATTGAAGCAAAGAGTGAAGACATGAAATACGGAAACGGAATGGGATTGTACTGTTCATTACTGTAGCAGAAGCATAGATGCTTATTATTATAGAAAAATATATATATATTATAATGTTCTCTCTTGATCTTAGATTTATTTCCTAAGAACAAGATATAAATTTACTATAAATTTGAGGACTTGTCAAAAAAGCTAACACTATTAAAGAAAATAAATAAATCTTACATTTGTCATTTCCTCTCACAATTTAACGTGGCTCATTTTAAATAATTTGAGAGAAAAAAATATTTGTAGTTTTATAGTGTGTAAGTCTCAAATATTTATTTTAAAAAAATAAATAAATTTCATATTCACATGCCCCCAAAGTCAAATGTGGATATGTATTACCATCTAATATATAATTATACCAGTAATTCTACATACAATTGTAAAATACGTAAACATCGGATAATTGCTTTGAAAAATAGTGGAATTCATTATTAAAAAATTAATAGTTCAGAAAACAGAATGTCAAAAATAAGCTCATGTCTATATGACAAGAATGCTTTATCTTTCATTAGAGTTCATGTGTAATGACGAACAAATAATTGAGATTGTTTTCACATTTTTTTTCAAAAATAACGTGCATATTTTCCAAATCAACACCATTTCATTTTCTTTTTATACAAAGTCTAATATAAAAACCCAGTTTACTTGAACTTCTTAACTTTTTAAAAGTTTTCCTCAATAATGCCGAACAAAGAAATAGTCGGACATGGATTGACTAGCCTTTTTTGTGAGAGACAAAGATTGCCTCGTTTGCATGGCTCTTGCCTGTGAGTGAGAGGAAAACATTTTCTCC
This sequence comes from Carya illinoinensis, assembly GCF_018687715.1. Classification (NCBI taxonomy): domain Eukaryota; kingdom Viridiplantae; phylum Streptophyta; class Magnoliopsida; order Fagales; family Juglandaceae; genus Carya; species Carya illinoinensis. Next base: position 33,634,047 of record NC_056759.1, read on the forward strand.
AAAGCCAGCCATACTTCTCTGGAGGTGGGTGGTGATGCCCACCATTTGTGCCCGTATTCCTCCAGACAACGAGGACACTAGCATGCTCAACACAGTTTGGTCTTGGTCATACCAAGAAGCATAGGATTAGGTATATATGGAGGAGAAATGGTGGTACCATCAACATAACCATAAATTCTCTATCCGCGAAGGTAAGGGACAACTTGAGCGGCCCATAGCAGGTAATTGTCTTTGGTCAATTTGATAGTGACAAGGTTCTGCATATTAATGGGCGTGAAGTAAGAAGTTGCTAAAGCCACAGGAAAAACACTATGGCTCTGATACCATGTAAAGATTAACACAATGTTGGAAAATGTTCTGCACTCGTAGCCATGCAGAGTTTATATAGATAAAAGGTACAACACTATACAGAGCCGTAAAGATATGGACAAAATCAAAGTTGTACAAAAATCACGGGTCAAGGTTCCATAAATAGCCAAGCTGTCCCTTACAACCAGCCAGCCTTGTCGTTTGCTTTTGTCATTTTGATATGTTCTGATGACTTGCTTTAAGAGTTTCCTTAATATGGCCTTTCTTCCCTTTTTGGTATTTGTAGTCCGTTAAAGAGAAGGAAAGTCGAGGTCCCCAGGGAGAAGTTGAAACGATCAAAAACTGCTGGCTCACCTCCATACTTTAGATTGGAGTTTGAGTAGTGAGGTATCTCATATACTTTGTAAATAATAGTAACAAAGTAATAAATATTAATAAAATATTAAATAATAATGAATAGTAATAAATAATTATGAAAATTAAGTAAAAAGTAATAATAAAATAATAAACTACCTAAACTAGCTTTAGACACAAGTATTTCTGCTATTTCACAGTCACGACTCACCAACAAGATTTCTCATATCAAAAAGGATACTTGGGTCTCCTAAAGGCCTTCATCTTTCCGGAAAATACTAATGCCTAAGAGTTGTCTTCCACTTCATCTTATTGCTGGAAATAGTCCTCTCGGACTTCTTCTCCCAATGCTCTTCAAAGAACGCCCAACATGTTTTGTTGTTGATATTATTGTGCAATGGATTCCTAATGATATGTTTGGGCGTCTTCCAAAAAGAAGAAATTTGGATCTGATTTCATTATAATTAAGCAAAAATGAAGAAGATGGGGTAGAAGAGAGAGAAGAGAGAAGCATGGGGAGGAGGTTTTGCTTAGTGGATCTGTGACATATCTCCTGGCCTCGTTTGTTTTCACAGTTTATCTCAACTCATCTCATATCATTTCATATAATTCTTACAAATTTTCTAAATTTTCATATAAAATAAAATAAACAATTCAATTTTTTCAAATTAAAAAACAAAAATAATATTAAAAAAATATATTCTAACAATACTGTATTCAATTTCTAACTTTCATCTCGCCTAATTTCAACTTATCTCATATCATCTCAAAAAATAAATCATTATTGCGTGGTGTGCAATGAGAGAACCGGATGATGAATATATGTATTGTTTGAATCCAACTTACTTCAATAATATCTATCCATGAGCGAACTCATTCATCGGCATTGAAAGAAATTAAGGCTCTATTTAAATGTTAAGAGTATCTCAAATAATTCATAAATAATTGTAAAATAGTTTAGAACAGAAGAGGAAAAGCACGATGATCAACCGGCTACAGGAGTTGCAGAGGAGGTGCAGGGCTTTGCATCTGATATTCGTTGTGCAGTATATAATAGTAAAAATGTTGTAAATAATAATAAAATAATTTAAAAATATCTGAGAACAATTATATTCTCAAACACAGCCTAAAGCAATATTGATTAACTCACCGATAACCTTCCATTCAAAGCATAATCAAATAATCTCAACGACAACAACAGAGCATCATTCACCAGTAATCTTGGCAAGAACATGATCCCTTAATAAAATGATGGAACCGGTTACGATCCCGGATGATGATTTCTCGATTGAATTGATTCGAAACATGCTTCATGAAACTATGACAATCATGACAGATTCGAATATTCTTCATGACCCTTATGGTGCTGCTATCCTTGAATCTAAGCAGTGCAAAAGCAACGGCTAGCTTCTCACTATGATAACCAAGACTATGCTCCTTGTCCTCTTCTTCAATGTCATGTAATACATTAGATGTATTGGTTGTGTAACCTTCATCTCTTAAAGCTTTTATTATGGATGTTAAGAATGTTTTGATCTCAGCCGATTGGGGATTAGAACTATCCCCAGAAACAAATTTGTGAATCACTTGGTCCATGTTAATTAAACTATAGCCAGGTGTTTTGCTAATTCTCTTTTCCCTCATCAAATTCCTCACACCTTCCTTCTCAACCCATCTGCCAACTCCACCATATGCATTTGATAGAAGCACATAATCTCCATCGTGATAAGGGTCAAGCTCAACGATCCTCTGCTTCACTTTCTCTGTCAACTTAAGATGATTATGATTTACACATGCTCCAAGTAGAGTTCTCCAAACGACAGAGTTTGGCTTCATTGGCATTCTTTCCAAAAAGTCATAGGCTTTATAGACCAAGCCTGCACGGCCAAGGAGATCGACCATGCAACCATAATGCTCAAGCAGCGGTTCCATGCCATACTCATTTTTAATGCTTTCAAAAAGTCGCCAACCCTCTTCAACAAGACCACCATGACTACAAGCAACTAAAACCCCAGTGATAGTAACAGAATCCGGGCGTAAGCCGCATTTCTTCATCTCGTGGAAAACTCTCAAAGCTTCTCTACTGCGGCCATGCACCGCAAGACCGGTAATCAACGCTGTCCACGTCAACAGATTCCTAACACGCATTTCATCAAACACCCGAATGGATTCATCCACGGACCCACATCTCGAATACATATCAATGAGGGCGGTACCCATTGAAACTGAAAGCTCCAGCCCACTTCTGCGGATAAAAGTATAAACCCACTGACCCAATTCCAACGCCCCTAAGCTTGAAACTGCGGATATCACGCTGAGCATAGTAACTTCGTCGGGTATTATATCCTCCAAGACCTGCATTTGCCGAAACAGTTCCAAAGCCTCAAACCCAAAGCCATTGTTCGCAAAGCAAGCGATCATGGACGACCAAGAGACCAAATCTCTATGGAGCATTTCTTGGAACAGCTTTGACGCAAGCTCAACGGACCCACAGGAGCCGTAGAAGCTTATTAACGAGTTCTGAACATAAATGTCAGAATCAAAACCGAGTTTAACAACGAGCGAGTGAAGGCCCTGACCAACTTGGAACCAAGCGCATGCCTTAAGAACAAATGGGAAAGTGAAGCCGTCGGGCGAGACGCCAGCCTGGCGCATCTGAGAGAAGAACGAAAGGGCATGGGAAGGAGAGAAGTGGGCATGGGCTCTAATAAGGGTATTGTAGGTAAAGGTGTCTGGAGAGGATATGTGGGGGAAGAGGGAGCGGGCATAGGCTAAGCTTTGAGGGGCAGAGGCGACACAAAATAGGAAGAGGCGTCGGTGACAGAGAGGGTCGTCGTGAAGACCGGTCTTTAGGAGCCGAGCGTGCAGCCTGTACACATTATTCATGGATTCTCACCAGCTTTTAAAAATTGATTGGGAACTTACGTGTTAAAGCAACCTTGGCATTTAACGTCCTGAATAAATATCGAACCAAAAAAAAGGTATCAATATCGAATTTCCCAACCATACGAGATTGAATGGACAAGTAGTTTCTCTCTCCAGCGTCACGTATCATCCAATCTAGGAAAAATTTTAATTCACCGGGGGGAGTGGGATTGGTGATTCGGCTCCACCACCCACCTCCCCTTCTCGCCGGCCACGGCCTTCATTTTTATTTTTCTTTAATTTTTTCCTCATTTTTTAGCTTATTTCCGGTTGCTCCGTTCAACTTTATCGATCTATTGCTTTCTGGCGACCTAGGGCAGACACGTGCCCCCTTTTCAGCTTCTCCAGGTGCCGATCGTCAAACTGGCAGAAGATATCCGCCCATTCAAGCGGCACATTTGTCTCACACGAGGCTTACACTGCGGGTGAGAATCACAAGCCGCCACGCCTCGGTGGGCTTTCTGCCACCGCGTGCGGTAGTTTCAGGGTCTGCGGCATCGGATCTTTCAGATCTGACCAGTCTTCTCTGTCCAGGTGTGGCTCGTGGCCTGCAAGTTGCAGCACAACCTTCTGTACTGCGACTTCCAGCCGCAATTTTATAGTTTGTTTATCAGACTATGTAAAGACCGTCACCAAGTGATTTTCCCCTTGTGGGAATTGGGTGGGAGCCATTTGTTTGGTTCTGATCACTCCCTTTGTTTTTTCTTTTTATGTTGTAATGTGTGTTGGCTTTGGGAAGACTGTAGGGAACTCCCACTCCATCGAACTTGTATCTTGTTTCTGTTAGTTTATATATAAATGTTCTACTTTCTAAGAAAAAAAAAAGAATTTCCCAACCAACATATTCTTAAAGTCATACAAAAAAAAAAAAAAAAAGATCTGAATAATTACCGTGAAGAATGAGTTTGGAGACTGCACAAGATGTTTGTGCTTGTGCTTCCTCTTCTCGAGCTCACCGGGAGGATTGAGTAGATCGATATCGTTTTGAAGAACCTAACTAGTCCAAGTTACAAGGAACCATCAAATAAAAAGAAAAAAACCATGAAAAGGTGAACGGCTATTTGGACATACATATCAGTTTACATTCTATAACTTAGGGTGTTATTTAGTAAAATTAAAGATGCACCATACCATGCTGTTATGGTTTTCAACACGCTGTGCATAGGGCAATTCAAAAGAGAGAGAGAGAAAAAAAAAATCCTGGACTTGAGATGAGAGGAGGCAACAGAAATTACTCCCAATGTTAAAAAAAAATATGTTTAATAGCAAAGATCACTTTTTTCAAAGAAGTACGAAAGATGAATGTTTTACATGGGAATACATGGAGCTTATCCAACTAATGTTCCCATTTTCTATATAACTACTGTAGAGGGAGTGTTCCTTTTGTTGTTGGCTAGATTTTGCTTAACAATGTCAAATTTAGGGGCTGCCCTATACCTGTACCTATGTGTTGCATACAGAAAAGCACACATATTGATTAAACTCAAAATTGTAAGCAGGAAATAGAAGTAATCGAATATGCCAGTATTTATATTTGATTTTTGCTACATACAAGCATAGTTGTGCACTAATCTGTGTACCAATACTAATTTATTCATATTTAAAATTTAAATTAATACTGTTTTCAATAAAATCTACTTTTTGACCAATCACATCATATTGATACACAGATTAGTACACAACTATACTTGCAACTATATTTTTCCTTTATATTTTGGGACAACCATGATGGCTGCCCTTTTGCTTCATTCCCAGGGACATATTTGATAATGGTGTTCAATAAAGTTGCTGCAAAGCAACCTAAACCCCCAACAAGAGCAGCATAAGCAGATCCTATGCTCTTCATGGCATCGGGGGCTTCCTCGTAGAGAAATTCTAGTAATCCCACTATGCAAAATACTTCAGCTATGCCAATCAGGCAATATTGAATCAACAACCAGTACGCAGTTAGGTTGGGCATTAGAGTCAAGAACTTAAACTCATACCCATGTTTTATTGCATAGTTTCTTCAGTACCTTTCAAAAATCCCAACCCATGCAACGGAAAGGATTGAAACTGCCAGACCAATGCCTATTCTTTGAAGCTGAAAAGGTCCATGAGGTTGACCAGTTATGCATCTCGATAATGGGACAAGTATCGAGTAATAGAGAGACAATATAAAAAATATGCTGAGCCCAGGAAATACTAGCATGCATGTTACCGGGAGTTTCAAAGGCCCCATGTGGGTGTTTAGAGTATAGGCTTGCTGCACTGAAAGGGTCAAATACTCTGTTAAGATTAAGTTAAGCATTATAATGCAAGCTGGTAGGGGGATAAGCTTTAAAAAGATCTTGACCTCCTTTACTTGAGTCATAGCACAAAGCCTCCAATGACTCGGATCAGCTCCATCTTCTTTCAGCTGCAAGGTGGCCTTGTCCAACCATCTGACAAAAGAGCTACATATGTCATGAACTGAAACTAATGTATTGGTAAACAAGTTATAGAGAGACATTTCCCCATCCATGTTTCGTTTGACTGTATACTATAGCAATGTATTAGATCATATAAGTTGAGTCAAAATTATTACACGTGTATAGTAGTTAGTTATGTTAGTTATTCTTCCATATGTGTATAAATAGACCTCAGATGCATGTAAAAATGTGAAGTTCATTCAATACGATTCAATACATTTTCTCTCCAAGATTCTTTTGCTCTCTGTTCTTTCTAGCATTTCATTTCTCTTTTGTTCAACTTGATATGGTATCAGAAGAATTCGAAGAAGATTCTGATATGAATTCGAATATTCCTTTATTCAATTTTGCTCGTCATTCGAATTCTGTGCACGAGGATTTCTCCAATCCATATTTTCTCCATCATGGAGAAAGCCCTAGATCTATCTTGGTGTCTCAACCTTTGAACGGTGAGAATTATTATACATGGAGCAGATCAATGTTGACAGCTCTCAATGCCAAGAACAAGACGGGTTTCGTAGATGCAACCTTTTCTTGCCCTACCAGTCAGACTGATCCATTGTATATTCAATGGTTTCGATGTAATAACATGGTCCTTTTGCGGATTCTTAACTCTCTTACACGAGATTGAAAGCTCTATGGGATGAATTTTCCACTGTAAAACCAATTCCAAGTTGTTCTTGCAATCTAGGCTACTCTCGTGGAGCTTTGAAGAAAGTAATTGATCAATATCAAAATGAATATGTTGTTCAGTTTTTAATGGGTCTCAATGATTCTTTTGCACACATTTGGGGTCAAATTTTATTAATGGACTCACTGTCATCCATTGACAGAGTTTTATTTCTTACTTTACAAGAAGAAGAGCAAAGAAAAGTTGTGAGATGTTCTGTGTTATCTGAATCTGCTACCTTGTTTAGCAAGAATGTGGCTGTTCCTACAACAAATTTCAAGAACTATCAAAAATCAAGATCTAAGCCAATTTGCACTCATTGTGGTCTCACTGGTCATACGATTGATAGATGCTACAAGTTGCATGGATATCCTCCTGGATATTGTCAGAACCTAAGAACAAGAACATCTTATGTGCATCAAGTTTCATTATCTTCCAATGTTTCTGATGAGGCATCCACAAATTCATCCACTCCTCAATTCCCATTTACCCAAGAACAATGTAAACAACTTCTTTCATTCCTTCAAACCTCTTCACAAGCACTTCCTCAACCAACAGCAATGAATGCTATGACAAATTCAGCCTCTAATTCTTTGAGTTTATCAGGTATGGTTAATTCACCTGAACCTATCTTTACACAGTCAAATTTCTGGATAATTGATAGTGGTGCTACTGACCATATGGTCAGTTCTCTTTCGCATCTCACTACAATTATTTCTATCGCAAATAATTCTGTAAAATTGCCAAATGGAACATGTGTTCCTGTGACACATATTGGAACTGTTCAACTAACAGAATCTTTGATTCTTCATAATGTTCTATATGTTCCTTCTTTTTCTTTTAATCTCATTTCAGTCAAGAAACTCACTGAAAACTCATGTTGTTTTCTTTTTCTTTCTGATTTCTGTTTCATACAGGACCTACACTCTTGGAAGATGATTGGAGTGGCTAAGCAAGTGGTTGGGTTATGTCTGTTGCAAGCATCTATTAACAATTCTAGTGCATTTGCTGTTGTTAATTCTACTGTAAACATTTCCTCCTTTGATCTTTGGCATTTTAGGTTAGGATATCATTCCTTCAAAAAGATTCAAACAATTCATAAGTCAATACTTGATATTACTACTCCTTCCAATTTCACTTGTAATATTTGTCCAATAGCAAAACATTAAAGATTGTCATTCAATGTTAGTGATTCTACCAGTAATAAAGTTTTTGATTTGATACATTGTGATATTTGGCGTCCTTTCTCTGTTGAATCCATTACTGGTTTTAGATATTTTCTCTCAATTGTAAATGATCATTCATGTTGTACTTGGGTGTATTTAATGAAAAATAAATCTGACACTTGACCTCTACTTCAATAATTTTTTACACTCATTAAGACATAATTTGGTATTAATATCAAAACAATAAGGACTGATAGAGGAGCTGAGTTTGATATCCCAGATTTTTATTCTTCTAAATGGGTCATACATCAACAAACTTGTGTAGCTACACCTCAACAAAATGGTGTAGTTGAGCGCAAACATCAACATCTTTTAAATGTGACACGAGCTCTTAGATTCCATGCAAACTTGCCTCTCATTTTCTGGAGTGAGTATGTTCTCACATCAGCTCACTTAATAAATAGAACTCCCTCCCCTTTGCTATCTGATAAAACACTATATGAAATTCTTTTTTCTAAACCACCAAATTATTCTAATATTTGAGTCTTTGGTTGTCTATGTTTTGCATCCACTCTAGCTCATAATCGTTCTAAGTTTGCATCTAGAGCTCATCCTTGTATCTGTCTTGGATATCCATATGGTAGCAAGGGTTACAAACTCTATGATTTAGAAACTAATACCATTTATTTGTCCAGAGATGTTATATTTCGAGATTTTGTTTTTCTTTTCAAAACTGGTTATGATTTTTCCACTAAATCAGTAGTCATACCAGTACCACAAACAGATGATCTTGTTTTTTATTATACACTCAGATAACCTCCAACCCAGATCACTCCCACAACCCAGATTTCAAACCCCATAAATGATCACATAAACAACTTACCTCCAACTGATTTTCAGTCCAATTCTGATTATGTTTCCTCACAACTTCCTACTAGAAAATCCACTAGAGTACATAAGCCTCCATCATATCTTGCAGATTATCATTGCAACTTAGCCAACTCTGCAGAGGCCACTTCATCATCTAACTCCTTGAGCAAAGGTTCAATCTCAGGTACTAAATATCCACTTTCCTCCTTCATATCATATTCTAACCTTTCTTTTTCTCATAAAGCCTTCACATTTTCTATTTCTTCTCACAAAGAACCAACATCCTTCAGAGAAGCCATACAACATAGTCAGTAGTGTGATGCTATGGCTGCTGAAATCAAAACTTTGGAAGATAATCAAACTTGGACACTAACTCACTTGCCTCCCAACAAGCAAGTTGTTGGATGTAAGTGGGTTTACAAAATAAAATACAAATCAAATGGTTTTGTTGAAATATATAAAGCCCGATTAGTTGCTAAGGGCTATACATAGCAAGAAAGGCTAGATTATTTGGAAACTTTTTTCCCCAGTTGCGAAGCTAGTTACTGTGAGATTACTCTTAGCCATTGATACATCTAAAAATTGGTCTTTAGACCAATTAGATGTCAACAATGAATTCTTACATGGAGACTTAGATGAAGAAGTCTACATGTCTCTTCATCCTGATTTTCATTGCCATTCAAGTGGATCTCTTGCTCAGGGGAGTTTTTGCCATGTGTTAAAGCTAATTCAAATAATCATCAGTTTGTGTGTAAACTGAATAAGTCCTTATATGGACTCAAGCAGACATCAAGACAGTGTTTCTCAAAGTTCTCCTCTGCATTGATGAGTCATGATTTTGTTCAATCTTTAGCTGATCCAACCTTGTCTACTCGACATAAAAATAGTTCATTCATTGCATTATTGGTTTATGTAGATGATATCATCATCACCAGTAATGAGGATGCTGCTGTAGCTGATTTAAAACAATTTTTTCACTCTCAATTCAAGCTCAAAGACCTTGGACCTTTGAAGTATTTTCTTGGTCTTGAGATTGTTCGATCCACCAAAGGAATTACTGTCTCACAGAGAAAGTATGCACTTGAGATACTTTCTAATTCAGGCTATTTAGCATGCAAGCCTGCTTCATTCCCTATGGATTAAAATCTGAGACTCTCCAAGATAGAAGGAACAACTCTTCCAGATCCACTCTGTTATAGAAGATTAGTGGGTCGACTCCTTTATCTAACAATTACAAGACATGACTTGTCATTTGTTGTTCAAATTCTAAGTCAGTATGTTGCAAGTCCCACTGATGTTCATCTGGAAGCTGTTCATCGTGTCCTAAGATATATCAAAAGTAATCATGGCCAAGGGTATTCTTCCCTTCATCTAGTGATTTGCAACTCAAAACTTTTTGTGATGTAGACTGGGCTGCATGCAGGGACACTAGAAAATCAATAACTGGTTTTTGTATTTTTCTTGGACAATCACTTGTCTCATGGAAATCCAAGAAACAAAACACAGTATCTAGATCTACAGCAGAGGCTCTCTATCATGCTATGACAACAACTACATGTGAGATCACTTGGCTGCAACACTTACTAAAGGACCTGTCTACGCCTTAGCTCAAACCAGCAGTGCTTTTTTGTGACAATGAGGCTGCTATTCATGTAGCTGCAAACCCAGTTTTCCATGAACGAACAAAACACATTGACATATTGTTCGAGAAAAATTACTGGCAGGAACTCTGAAAACATTGCATGTTTCTTCAATTCATCAAGTAGCAGACATTTTGACTAAGCCTCTTGGTTTCAATCTTTTCTCTAATATTCTCTCCAAGATGGGTGTTATTAACATTTTACATCCCATCCATCTTGAGGGGGAGTATTAGATCATATAAGTTGAGTCAAAATTATTACACGTGTATAGTAGTTAGTTATGTTAGTTATTCTTCCATGTGTATAAATAGACCTCAGACACATGTAAAAATGTGAAGTTCATTCAATACGATTCAATACATTTTCTCTCCAAGATTCTTCTACTCTCTGTTCTTTCTTGCATTTCATTTCTCTTTTGTTCAACTTAATACAGTGAAGGCCACAATTGCTCCAATTGTAACAGAGAGGTAGAAAAGGTTGAAAAATCTATCAAGGTGAGATTTGTAATCTTTACTTCTTTCATCAAACTGATCAGGCCCAAAAGAAGAAACACATGGCCTTATACCTGCAGCTCCAAATCCGGTCATGTAAAGGACAGTGTTGAGGTAAATCATCTGTCATCTTTTTACTGGCTCACAATTCCATAATAGGAGGGACAACTGATCAGATTTATCTTGGTTTGGCACAAAGATGCTCATGGTTAGGCATAAGGTTATATTACATAGTATGCATCCAGCCCAAGTTCACAATGTCAGAGCTCACAAGCAAATCATTCAAACCCAGCATGAAGTAACATCAAATACGGACTGCTCAGCCACAACACAGAAGGATGAAAAAGGATGATTGACATAACTATTTGTTCCTTCTTCTGCACCTTTAATTGTTATTTTCATTTATTGTAAATACTTTCCTTTTATAATGAGTTGTAATCTATTCTAGGAATATTCTTCTATTAGTTTGTTAAGATAAACGTGTATATGAGGACCTTAGCACTATAAATCCCTGAGGTAATGAAATGATTCTTCACTGATTCATAGCTGCTCCTGGGACCCATGTGAAAACCTCTCTACACGTTTGTGCATTTCTTCTTCCTTTTATGGTTCCTTACATGGTACTAGAGCTTGAGAGCTAATTTCCATGGATGATCACCATGAAAATTCGGCTAGTTCTTCTCCCACCCATTCTGACTCCTCCTCTCTTCATACAAACCCAACATCAAACACCTTCTGTGCCAATCCCATGGCACGTTATCTAAATCTCACAAACCATAGCAACCCCTTTAGACCGGACAATGGCAACAACCCTGCCATGATTCTCATCATCGACCTTCTCACTACCGATAACTGCACCACTTGGTCTTGAGCAATGAGTCGTGCCCTTCGTGCCAAAAATAAGCTGGGTTTTATCACCAGCCACATCCAATGCCCCACTGGACCAGCCGATCCTCTCGCTAAACTCTGGGACTGTTGCAACGACGTGGTGGTGTCGTGGATTCAGAATTCGATTAGCCCATCCATTAAGTCAAGTGTTGCATTTGTGGATGATGCTCATGAGCTTTGGCTCGATCTTTAGGATCGATTCTCTCAATAGAATGAACCCCGTATTTTTCAGCTCAAGAGGTCTCTCACCAGCATTCTCCAAGACAATAACTCTATAAGTGTTTATTATGGGCAACTCAAAACCCTATGGGATGAGCTTTACATCTACGACCATATTCCTATTTGCAACTGTGGCTCCATGAAAACTCTTATAGATTGATATTAGCGAGATTGTGTGTTTCAATTCTTAATGGGATTGTATGATGTTTACTCTAACATTCGTGACCAAATCATGCTTTTAGAACCTATGCCATATGTTACTAAGGTATTTTCCTTAATTCAACAACAAGAAAGACAACACCACCTTGTTAACCATAGCCCATCCCCTAACTCAATGGCTTTAGCCATCAAGAAACCATTCACTACCTCTAAATTTTCACCCCAATCACGACTCAACTAGAAAACCAACAGACCCTATTGCACTCACTGCAAAATCACGAGTTATACCCTTGAAACTTGCTTCAAAATTGGCAATGTTGAAGCTCCTGTGTGTTCCCACTGCCACTTGATTGGACACATAGCTGAAAAGTGTTACAAACTATATGGCTATCCACCTAGCCACAAATTTTTCACCAAATCCCAATCTCCTGCTATGTTTGCTACCCAATCCACCATTTCACCCTCTCTTAACCTCAAGGCACTCAGTGATGATAAAGTGGGTTTGACTAAGGCTCAGTTTCAGCAACTTATGGCTCTACTTCAACCAATGGATGCTCCCATTGCTGCTCAGCATTCGACCAACCAGATTTAGTTCAACCTTCCCTCCATTTCCACCTTTTCTAGTATTTCTCTGTGCTTATCCACTCACACACACAACCCACGAATTTCCACTGATTTCCCTTGGATAATAGACACGGGTGCAACAGACCACATGGTCTGCTACCCCTACTTCTACCACCCATACTATTTCTCTCTCTGTAAAATTACCCAATGTAACTGATGTTTCAGTCACAAAAATGGGCAATGTCCAAATCACTCCTTCCATTTGTCTCACTGAGGTATTATACATTTATATGTTCCATCTTTTATCTTTAACCTGATTTTAGCCAAGAAACTTGCTATCTCACTTACTTGCTGCCTTGTTTTTTTCTCTGATATTTGTTTCATTCAGGATCTTGTCTCTTGGATAACGACTGGGAATGGTGAAGTGAGAAATGGCCTATATCACCTCTTACATGCTACAGTTTTCTCTTCCAGCCTAGCTAACATAGTTTCACAGTCTTCACATAAATCTTTTAAAATTTCAGCTTCCATTTTGAGTGATGTTATTGCTAATGACCTTTGGCATGGTTGCCTAGGTCATCTTTCATTTTAATATCTCAGTTTAATACATGATCCCATTGTAAAGAAAAATATTTCATCTCTAAATAGAAAGCCTTGTTGCATTTATCCTTTAGCTAAATTGCACCGTCTTCATTTTCCTACTAGTCACCATAAAACTTCTCATTCTTTTGAAATTATACATTGTGATCTCTAGGGTCCCTTTTCCACCATTGCATATGATGGATCAAAATTCTTTTTAACTATAGTTGATGACTTACCCGTACCACATGGTTGTATCTCCTTAAACATAAATCTGAAACCAGAAAATGCATTGTATCATTCACCAATCTGATTGAGACCCAATTTAACCTTAAAATCAAAATCTTAAGAAGTGATAATGGGAGTGAATTTCACATGACTGATTTTTTCAATACCAAAGGTATTATTCACCAGAAAATTTGTGTTGCCACCCCTAAAAAAAAAGGCGTTGTAGAAAGAAAACATCAGCATTTGTTGAATGTTGCTGGAGCTCTAAGGTTTCTGGCTGGTCTTCCACTCCAATATTGGAATGATTGTGTTCTCAGAGCCACTTACCTCATAAGTAGGACACCCAGCCCACTTCTTCAAAACAAAACCTCATATGAGCTCTTATTTAACTCACCTCCAAATTATGCCCACCTGAAAATCTTTGGTTCCTTATATTTTGTATCTGCACTTGCTCATGGTAGGAAAAAGTTTGATCCTAGAGGTCCTACAAGCTGTCTTACTTTTTTGTGATAATCAAGCAGCCCTAAGCACATTGAGCTTGATTGTCACCTCATCCGAGATAAGATTCAAGAATGTAGCATCATCACCTCTCACATTGCTTCTCAATCTCAAGTAGCTAACATTTTCACCAAGTCACTGCCTGCATATCTTCTCAACTTACATTGGTCCAAGATGGGAATAGTGAATCTCTATTCTCCATCTTGTGAGGGGCTATTACATAGTATGCATCCAGCCAAGTTCACAATGTCAAAGCCCACAAGCAAATCATTCAAGCCCAGCATGAAGGAGCATCAAATACGGACTGCTCAACCATAACACAGAAGGATGAAAAAGGATGATTGACTTAACTATTTGTTCCTTCTTCTACACCTTTAGTGTTATTTTCATTTATTGTAAATACTTTCCTTTTATAATGAGCTGTAATCTATTCTAGAAATATTCTTCTGTAAGTTTATTAAGATAAACATGTATATGAGGACCTTAGCATTGTACTTCCCTAAGGTAATGAAATGATTCTTCACTGATTCACAGCCGCTCCTGTGTGAAAACCTCTATGCACGTTTGTGCATTTCTTCTTCTTTTTTTGATTCCTTACAAGTTATTCCTATCAAACCGTCCACAAAAAAGAAGAGAAAATTTTGATAATTATAATCAGCATGATACCCTTAAACTTTGAAAGTAAATTAGCTGTTAGAAAGACATATAATTTCAGTACATGAAAACATAATAACTATGTAGCCCTCGCAAATGACTGGAAAAAGATAGATTTTATAGACGTGTCTATATACTTATCCTACTGCAAGATAGACTGTCGTGAAGATTGTTATGGTCCAATGTCAAACGAGATATGCATCAGCTAGGAAACCACCAAGGATAGAGGATGCTTGTGATATCCCTAGGAAAATGTTTACCACTTTTGATGAACTGGAAAAGGGTCTATACATAACATAGAACATGAAGGCCACCATCTTAACCGAAAGGCCAAAATAAGCCATTCTCTCTACCATCTCATTCCCTGGACAAATAAAGACTCAAGTTCACTTTCATTTTTGATCATTTCTGATAATTCTTTAGCCAATAAAGATATGCTTTATGCATCTACTTGAATTAAAACCAGAGTGGATTGATCCTTCATTTGCTTACAAACTAGAGATTTGTAAAGGAACTCGTCATTTTCCATGAACAACAAGTTAACAACAAATGTGAGAACTATCATTTTCAAATAATATTGAAAAAGGAACTTGCATACCGAATATGAAGAAGGCGGCAATCCAGCCACCGGTTTTTGAAAGATCGGCAATAGGTTTTCCATAAATATTAACCGGTGTAGTTCCTCCAGTGTAAACTCGCCCAAATTTCGTCCGACTATCATTGGATTCAGTGAAGTAGATTCCAAGTTTCTTTCTCGGAACAGAGTCAGAATTTCCATCCAAAGTAGTTGGTGTGTGACTGTCAATCCCAAGTTAAGGTAAAAAGTAAAAAGTAGGTAAAAAGTAGAGTTGTGAATAGTAGTAAAAAGTACGTAAAAAGTAATAATAAAGTAATGAATAGTAATAAAAAGTAGATAAAAAGTAAAGAATAGTAGTAAAAATAGATGAAAAGTAATAATAAAATAATAAATAGTAGTGAGAAGTGTTGAGGATACCTCAACACCCAAACACACCCTTAATTTCTTCGGTAGCCATTCCTTAACTTCCTGCAAAGCCAATCAACCATAACAGATTTCAGATGTTATACACACCAACCACCATAAACATACCTTACTATATAAGAAATCAAATAAGAATATTGGTCCAATCTAACCCAGAAGGTGATCAAGCATTTCAAAAAGAAGGCTAAAGCATAAGAAAGTGCACGCTTTCTTTCATGATTGCCTGACCTCTTAGGGCAAGCAACGTAAAGAAAATAGACCTATCATTTACAAGGAAGTAAGCTACACAAGGCACATATATATTAGGCTTAGGATGGAACTGAGGCCGAGGTATATTAGCTTCACTTTTCAGTATTTAGTCTTCACTGACTTGATCTGCATGCAAGAAGAGGCTATATTTAAATAATTAATTTTTTTCATATCTAAATATTAAAGATCAGAAGTGATGGAATTAAGAAGTCGATATTCTCGAGACAGTTAGCCTGCATTTTGGATCCAAAGAGTCATGGAAAACATTAAAGGAGATCCAACCAACACGTGAAAATTTACTGAGAGAAAGAATTAAATGCAATAAATAGTCATAATAAATATAGATTTATAGAGAATATATACAGATAGTTGTATACAGATATGTATGGGCATATTTATCCAAGGATTTAAGGTTATAAACTCAACCAACAATACTGTATCAATGGCTCATTTGTATTGTCATTGGTCAATGAGGGTTCTAACAGAGTTGAAACTCAAAACACTCTGTAAGGAAAGTTCTTCAGAGGCGACATTAATGGCGGCCACCTTCATTTGCCTTTTACGACCACTAGTATAATAGAATAGTAGGTTGACTAATTTGAGTGTAAAATGTGGTTAGACATCCATATCTTTCAAAGGACAAATACGGAATACAAAAAGTCTATTTCCACCCAGTGTGGGGAACCCCCACGTACCCGTCCCTCCACGTGAAAAAATTGAAACGGTGCATTTTATGTTTAACCCAAATGATGAAATGCCAATATTCACGAACAGAGCAAGGTTCACCTTCTTCGTCTACCCACAAACAGAGCAAAGGTTGGGTCTTCTTCTCATCTTCTTTGTCTATCTACATACACGAACACAGGTTAGGTTCTTCTCATCTTCTTCTTCATCTCTCTTAGAGGTGAGATAAGAGAGATGAAGAAGGCTCTAGGGCTAGGTTTCATTTCATTTTTTCGAGTTCTTATCCCTCATTTCTCTTCTTCAGCTGAGTTTGATTTGTTTTTTTTTTTAATTAAATATATCGACTAACATGCCACATTAGCCGATTCCCCAATGTACGAAACACCGGGTACCTACAGTAGGATTGGAATACATAATTATTTTTCATATCTCTAAGCCTAGTTTGGTTTGGTATAACCAAACGAGTTCGACTGGTGGATTTCTTTCCAAGTTGGAGTATTGAAAGAGTCAGAAAATCCCAAAAGCTAAGAGCACTCTCAGTGGCTCATGTATAATACAAAAAAATATAAAATATTTGAAGGAATGTTTATAAAATGAGCTCCATCCGATTAGGTAAAAGATTTTGTAAAATACAAGTTGCTATAGTAACCTGCTACATGTTGCAAGTACTGTTCATTCTTCAAATAATTTTTTTATTATTTATACTTTATTTACTCCCCCATTTCTTTTTACTTTTTTTACATTTCAATACAAATTCTTTTTGTTGTTCATCATTTAAAACACCTCTATTTTATTTTTTTTCTAAAAAAATCTTGGAAATATTATTTGTCCAATTTTTTTCATATTTGATTTTATTTTTTATTTTTATTTAACTTATATAATTTTGTTTTGTGTTTATAGGACTGAATTATATTACATTATATATAATAATATATTGTAAATATAAAAAAAATATGGATATTACAAATTTATTAGTAGAACGGAAATGTTTAAAAAAATATTATTTAAATGATATGAAGAAAAAATAGATAAGCTGATATATGGTCTATTGTAAAAGTCAGTATGTAAAATAAAATAAAATAAAAGTAAATTTTGATGATGTATTTTAAATAATAGGATGGCTCATGCATTTTGGTTATGTAATTCAATGGCTCATGCATAATACAAAAAATATAAAATATTAGAAGAATTGGTCACAGAAATAACTTCCATCCGATTATGTAAAAGAATTTATAAAATACAAATTGCTACAGTACCCTCTATATGTAGTGGGTACTGTTTATCCTTCAAATAATTTATTATTATTATTATTTATATTTCATTTACTCCCTTATTTCCTTTTA
The DNA here is from genome assembly GCF_018687715.1 of Carya illinoinensis. NCBI lineage: Eukaryota > Viridiplantae > Streptophyta > Magnoliopsida > Fagales > Juglandaceae > Carya > Carya illinoinensis. The sequence continues at coordinate 33,651,987 of NC_056759.1, forward strand.
CTTTTCTTTATATTTTAATACAAATTCTTTTTATTATTCATCATTTAAAACACATCTATTTTATTTTTTTCTAAAAAATATATTGGAAATATTATTTATCGAATTTTCTCATATTTGATTATATATTTAATTTTTATTTAGCTTACTTAATTTTATTTTGTGGGTATAGAACTGAATTATATTACATTGTATATAATAATATTTTGTAAATTAAAAAACATATAGATATTACAAATATTTTGGTGAAAATGAATTGTTTAAAAAAATAAAATAAAATATTATTTAAATGATATGAAAAAAATAGATAAATTAATGTATGTATATTATAAAAATTAGTATGAGCAGAAAAAAATTGATAATATATTTTGAAGAAGAGAATGAGTAATGCATTTAAAAGTGCTCTTTCTCAACAAAAGAAAAGTGCTCTTTCTCAACAGCAGAGAATTATCTCTCTCTCAATCATATCCTCGACCAAAGTAACCTTCTTCGAAGCTGTGAGAGAGAGACGTTTATCTCTGGTTTCCCTTATCTCTCCGGTGGATTCAGGACTGTGACCTGAACGTCATTCGATAATATGGAGGCAGTGGATCATCGAGGATCACACTGACAGCAACTTACCGCAGCCGTTCGTCCAGGTTAGATTAACCCTGCTATGTAACACGTCCATGTGGTTGTCTGGCCGACAGGTGTGGTAAAATTGTTTGGATTTTAAGAGAAGTCTAGCACACCACAAGTTTGATGAAATTCTCATCGTAACACAACAAGCTAGTGTTGGGTTATTGTATTTTTTTTTCGTTTTTCTAAAATTTCCTACTGTTTGAAGCACCTGAATCAACTACAAACCAATGTCGAGTTTATTTTTAATAGCTTAATTCGTGTCTGTTTAAAATGTGAATAATTTCCTTGGGAATACTTGAAACTACCAAAAAAAAAGAACTTTACTTGGGAATGGGGTAAGTCTTTTCCTTTTTCCCTCTTTAAATTCGAATTGGTTTTTCGATTCTGAAAAATAGTCTCTTTCTGGGTTTTGCGAACTTGCGTCTCTCTCATTGTCGGGGTTCTGACGTTTCCAGTGCAGGTCACTCGCGTCTATCTTCGTTTCACCCATGTATCTTCTGAGGATGAGTTGCATGCGTTTAGCCAGTTTGGTCGTGGATGTGGTTGCCATTTTTTTCTTTCCAATTATATTTTGGATCTCTAATCTATATGTATGTTATTTATATGCTAAATTTGGTTCATTTTGGTCTTTTTCGGTGAATGTTGATATCAGATTTGGCTGTTATCCACATTCATGTGGAGTAAAAATTTCCATGCCCAATAATTTTGCTTTTGTCAATAGAGCATCTATACATAATTTTTGAATTGTTATGTACGTAGATGACCTTCCTTGGATTGTTACAAATGCAAATGGGCTGTGATTGACTCTCTATAGAGTGAGAGAAAGAGAGGGATATGGATTTTGTGTTTGGAGGTTGCGTGCAACAAGCACAACAAGCTTATCCGTCCAGGTGCATGGAACTAAGATGGGTTAGCAGCAGAAGGAAAAGAATAATTGACAAGGAAAAGAGAGCACTGCTGCCAAAGAAACCATTAATACCACCGGCATTAGTCCCAATATATGTATCCACAATCCCGTCGCACGTAAATCCTGAGGAGCTGAAAGACCTCTATAGTGCCTCCAATCACTCCTGCCACCGATTCCCCAGCTATGTGGACTCTGAGGGCGCAGTCAGAGTTGAACCGGTGGACATTCACAAGCTCAGCGTAGCTCTCTCCCACAGCTCTGTTGTCGTCTCTGTCTTCTGCAAACCAACTGATGTTTTATGTGCTACTGAAACGTGGTCCTCGTCGTCAGCTTCTTCTTCTGCTCCTCTAGAAGACTTGATAAAACCAAGAAAGACATTGGGTCTGGGAGATTTGTTCCAAAAACTGCTGCCGGTAACACCATCCAATGGTCAGCTGGTGGGCTTTGGCCGTGCTGTTTCTGATTTTGGATTGACTGCTTCCATTTATGATATCATGGTATGTCCCGACTACTACTATTTTCATCATGACGATTAAAGGGTCGGATTCCGTTCTTACTTGCACCAATCTTATAGGTGAATAAAGGGTTGCTTTCTACTTCAGATTCTATACTAGTTTACAAGATTAAAATGGGCCCATCCATTTTTACTTTCAACTAGATATTAACATTTACATATATTTATAATCATGCTTCAGTGGCTCCCAGGTTATCCCTTCATTACGGGGAATGGGAATCGGCAGGATTATTGTTAAAAGAATTGTAAGGTAAGTCGGTACTTTGTTATAAAAATGTAACTTGAGCTCTTATGAGTACTTTTCATTTTCTCTAGTATTGGTAAATTTAAACTTTTTTTATTCTGCTCAAGTTACTTTTATCCAGTTCATCTAACTTGTTCTTGGACATCGATATTGTTCTTCCACTTCTGCTGCTCTGAATACTGGCAACTGTTGGAGGAATCAACTCATATAATCATATGATCTTTAAAACATGATTATTCCGTATCGTTCATACTCTCTCTCTCTCTCTCTAACATTTGACTTCCTTCAGAATGCTTGCAAGCAGTGACATTAATGACATATCAGCAGTTTGCTCAGAGAATGAGAGGTAATTTTACTGATTTGCTTGAACTTTAAAATATCAATTCTGTGGTCTAACTTTCTTTTCTTTTGTAAAAATTGCCACTATCCAGGATTGGTTTCATTCACTAAACCAGATCAGTCTTTACCTCTAACAAACTACGGCCTATCCACACATACACAAATGGAAGAGGTTGATAATTGATATCAACAATTCTCGTCAAAGATGGAGTGGCATTGTTTTTATGAACATTCTTTTAGTACTAGAAAATTTTATTTTCTTGACAATTGCACGTTATTGAGCAATATTTCCTAAACTATTGAATAAAAAATTATATATGTTATATCGGTACTCCTATCGATATATATAATATTTTTATTCATCAAAAATAAATTGCGTGGGGTCTAGTCTCCACCCTCTTCTATGCCCCTCTATTCATCCAGAAGAGGGTGGAGGAAAAAAAAAAAAAAACAATCTAACAGACCTGAGTTTGAAGGTCCCCATCCTTAATCCACATATTCTGACATTGATTGAAACCATGATCTCTGCAAACAAATCGGTTGTGATGCAATCTGTACAGATAAGTTGTTAGAAAATTGAAAAACTCGAAATTGACATAAAAAAATTGTGAGAATGTCATGACAGGCCAAACTTAAAGTTCCCTTGTCAAGGCTGTAGGTCTCTCCTGTATTACCACTGGAGATTGGCCATCTTGAAGTTAACAAGCAACATAACCATACATGTCCATATTCTGTATTGCATGGCCAGATATTTTCCCAGTGTGACAGATGAGCTAAAAGCTTGAGTTTGTATTTCCTGTCTTGTTGATCTCCCTAAATGTTTTGTCAGATTGTTTTTCAAAGCATGCGGATTTGGAGATGACATTTTGGGATCCACCACAATGATATATTCGAGGAATGCTTCCACTCATCACCAAGGCAATCAAATAGTTATACGTGCAGGTCGAAAGCTCTTGTTAGCTCCTCCACATAGAGAAGCCCCTTAATCTCTGAAGGCTATTGAATCATTAAGTTGATGTGCACTGTACCCTCAGCTGATGCATTACAAGGCAAAAATGATAAAGAGTTTTTCTGCTTTATTAGAAATTCATGTATGAAATTATAGGAATCAGGACATGTTAGCTAACACAGATTTGTGGAAGTCATTCTTGTTGCTGTCTGGGATGAGTATGGCATGGCTTAAGGGATTTAATTGAGTAGTCGGTATTCATTCTCCTGACTGTTTACTTGTATCATGTAAATTTCAAGATTTATTGTGGCCTTTGAATCTCTTTTATATCAATTTCATTTAAGCTTGTATGACCATATGCTAAATAATTCTTGCATATGCATTTTTCTTGATTTTTGAAAGTACTTTAGATGCTTCTGCATCATCCATTATTGACAGTCGCCATATTTTTCAGATTCTCCATCTCCAGAAAATCAGTCACCTTAATTTTTGGATTCTGTCTAATTTGTATTGAAGCAATATATAGACATTGTCCCTCAGTCTATCTACTGCTTCGTTCAAATTGTTACTTTCCGTATGTATTCCTTTTTAACAACCATGTAATATAGGTGTTTAACTCCACATCTTGGATTGATATCATTTCTACTTCTATTTTCAATGAATAGTTTGTAATGATATCAAAATGAAAATTCTTCCAAAATTATGGTGAGATGATACTATCTCTAGACATTTTACTTTTCTGAGGTGCAAACCCAAAATTCTGTGCATGGATGTCCAATTCATACTTATGGGGTTAGTGCCAGATTGGTTTTGGTGTAAAAGGTCTGTTGCTATTTGCAAAAAGCTAGTTGTCAAGCCGATTGCAGTTATCCTGTTTCCTCATCCTCACTCCCCCCATGTTAGCCATAACAGAAAGGGATGCAAAACATCTTCATTTTATATCTTCAGTTTCCCAATAATGGCTTTGGAAGAGGTTGTGATTCACTAATGTTTAAGGACTTCATTCATTTGCATAAAGAGTTCATGATGAGATTCTCGACATCGTGAAGTCACTTTTCTCATTTGAAAGATCGGTTGGAAAATTGTTTGAAGTAGTTTGATATGGGTGAGCTGAAATATTGAGTTGAAGATGAAATATTAAAATATTATATTTTAATATTATTATTGTTTTGGGATTTGAAAAAGTTAAAAAAAAGTTGAATTATTTATTATATTTTGTATGGAAATTTGAAAAAGTTATAATGATCAGATGAAAATTTTGAATTTGAAATGAAAATTTTTTATTAGCAAACCGAACCTTAAGTTGCATCTTCTGAGATGGGCAAAGATTTTCTAGCTCTGTTATGTAAAAAGTGGAGGAGACTCATCCATTTTATTTTTTATCCGTCGTTGAGGATATCTATCTATAAACAACTTTGAGCACTGTGGGTTTGTGGCATATTGAATGGTGAAGCTTGCTGAGTGAAGATGGGGGACTTAATTTTGATGGAAAATTACTGTAGTGGTTTATAAGGTTTGATCATTTTTCAGTAGATGTTTCACAACAATCCCCGATGTGGTACTCATATCACAAAGAGAAATGGAATTTACAATTCTAGCCTTCTAGGGTGTACAAATCTCACGTTTTTCTTAAAAAAAAAAAAGATAAATCTGAAATCTATATAAAAAAATTATTTTTTAATAATAAATTCAAGTAATTATACACACACAATACATTTCACAACAATGTTGTAAGTTGAGGATATTTTTATAAAATAATATTAATTTTATAAGATGTTTTACAAAAATACCCCTCATGATGTCAAGACGTGTGTTTGAACCTTTTCAGTAGGCTTTGCAACATAATTGATTGGTGACCAAGCAAAGAGAGTTTTACTTAATAAACACTAAACCCCTATCATGACTTTGCTACAATTTTTAAGAGCATTTAATTAATTAAACTTTTTGGAGGGAGAAGATGACTTTAATTAATTAAAGATAGATAGATGGATTTGCGAGAAATTCAATTCGATTCTATGAAAAGAAATGTAGATATATAAACTATTCTTTGGAGAAATTACGTGTCTTTATTATAAACACATCGGATATGTACGTGACGTGGTTATTAATATCCGACTTACGATCTAGCTCCAATGAAGGTTACCATATTCATATTAGTCATACTGTTTACAAGTCAGCACGCGAGTACATCAATCACTGTAAAAGCATGCATATTAGTCATAAAATTTAAATTATAAATAGTTGTGAATAAGACTCGATTGTGGAGGTTGAAGTTTGAACTATTCCTCCTAGAAAAAGCGTAGGCGTGTAGGTGGGAAATGAATGCCGTGGCATGCTCATCTTGGTGACACATTTTATAGAGTAGTGCACGAGCTCGAGCTCGAGCTCGGTCGTGAGAAAGAGCAAATTTTTTTATTTTTTTTTATATTTTTTATTTTTTTTTTTAAAAAATCATAATATAATTAAAAAATATTTTCTTAATCATTAAGTAGAAATTAAAATATTTGGGACACGTTATCGAACCCACCTCCCGATGGGTTTAGTATTTCTCTATTTAATAATATTCCTTTTTGTTTTTTGTTTGTCTCAATATAATGCTTGGAGAAAAAGATACTGAAATTGAGCAAGGACTTTGACGTGGTTAGATCATGAGCTTATACCAGAATAATAAAATGCAGTAAATTAACGTGATGGTTTTGAAAATTGAGTTTGAATGAACATTTTTTTATGTATCAATTAATAATACACAATAGAAGACATTTTGTTGTTAATATATCAAATACTCTTTTTATTTTATTTTTCTGGCAGGTTGAAATATTCAAAGTGGACAAGATTGATGAGAGCTTCATGCATTGATTCAATCTTACCCAATTTGCGTTTCCTTGACTATCTTGGAAGCTATGAAGGAAAAAAGAAAGCACTTTAATTAATTAAGCTAGTCAAATCCTCATTGGTATAGAATGAAAAAAACAAATAGAAAATAAAATCAGGCTGTCCTAATTTATTTATTTTCTTGGTTGGAAAAGAAGGAAAGAGTTTTTTTTATCGAGCATTTAATGTCACCATTAAGGAGATAGCGAGATTGCTAACGGAGGTATGATATTTATAGTTGTGGAATGTGTAAGTATCAGGTAATTCTTTTAAAAAAAATAAGTAAATACGGAATCTATATAAAAAAATTAATTTTTTAATAAAAGACCTCACTCTTTGAAAGAAAAATGCAATGCTTGGGCACTCCAAAAAATCTAGCATTATTCTTGATATTAACACTTTGTTTAGATAATGAGATGAGATGATTTTAGATAAAAGTTGAATAAAATATTGTTAAAATATTATTTTTTAATATTATTATTATTTTGTGATTTGAAAATATTGAATTATGATTTGAACAAATTGAACAATTTATTATATTTTGTATAAGAATTTAAAAAAATTATAACGATGAAATGAAATGGATTCAATCTAAACGGTGTGTCTCGTTTAGATTCAGAGATGATATGAAATCGTTTTAGATTAAAGATAAAAATTAAATAAAATATTATTATTATTGTTGTTGTTGTTGTTTTGAAATTTAAAAAAATTGAACTGAAATTTGAAAATTTTGAATTGTTTATTATATTTTATGTGAAAATTTAGAAAAGTTATAATGATCAGATAAGATGAGATTAAATGAGATCACTTCCCAATCCAAACGATTTTTCACTTATTTAATATTAAATAAAAAGATGACAAAAGAATGATAACTAAGAAGATGATAAAGAATAGGATGGCACTACAACCAACGCTCCGCTGCTAGCTCCCGCGACCACTAGTTATTTTGATGTGTTTTGTTTTTTTGGCTTTTTTTACATGTATTTTTTAATACTTTTAAATATTTTTTTTTTAACTCACAACATCATTAAAAAAATATTTCTTTAATTATGAAGTAAAAAAAAATTTAAAAAAAGCCAAAGGTATTTGCGAACGGTGGAACTAGCATTTTTCACTTATTTAATATTATATAAAAAGATGACAAAAGAATGATAACTAAAAAGATGATAAAGAATAGGATGGCACTACAACCACCGCTCCGCGGGTAGCTTCCGCGACCACTAGTTATTTTGGTGTGTTTTGTTTTTTGGTTTTTTTTACATGTATTTTTTAATACTTTTAAATATTAAAAAAAAAAAAACTCACAACATTATTAAAAAAATATTTCTTTAATTACAAAGTAAAAAAAAATTAAAAAAAGCCAGAGGTATCTGAGAACGGTGGAACTAGCATTTTTCACTTATTTAATATTATATAAAAAGATGACAAAAGAATGATAACTAAGAAGATGATAAAGAATAGGATGGCACTACAACCACCGCTCCGTTGGTAGCTCCTGCGACTATTAGTTATTTTGGTGTGTTTTGTTTTTTGGCTGTTTTTACATGTATTTTTTAATACTTTTAAATATTTGTTCTTTAAAAAAACTCACAACATCATTAAAAAAATATTTCTTTAATTACGAAGTAAAAAAAATTAAAAAAAGCTAGAGGTATCTGATAGCGGTGGAACTAGTATTATTGTAAAGAATATTTTTCTCTATTATAAAAAGAGCTCTCGACTAGAATTTAATTAATCGAATAACATAATTAAGAATTTAAGGACGAAGTAAAGTGAGATAAGCCTAAGGACCACTCAACCCTAATAACTTGTAAAAGAAAAGTCGTCTCCTAATAACTTATAAAAGAGCCAATTGCCCTTTTAAATAAATTCAACAAGGTACCTTTCTATAGGATTTATTATATTTATCCCATGAAAACGTGTGTGCTAGTGCTATTAACTCACTCCACCCACACACACGCATATATATATATATATATATATATTATAAGGTTCTCTCTCTAGTCTTAGATCTTAGATTTATTCCCTAAGAACAAGTCATAAATTTACCCTAAATTTGAGGACTTGTCAACAAAGCTATAAGGTAACACATTAAAGAAAATAAATAAATCTTAGATTTTTCCATTTCCTCTCACAATTTAATATGACTTATTTTAAATAGTTTGAGATAAATAATATTTACAGTTTTAAGATGTGTAAGTCTCGTGTATTTCTTTTAAAAAAATAGATAAATATAAAATTTATATTAAAAAATTATTTTTTTAACAATATACCTCACTTTTTTATAATTAATGTGCAGGACTTACATAAGTTAAGACTTTATTTAATATTATTTATAATTTTATATGCCTTATGAATTGTGCGTACATTAAATTTTAAGTCCAATTTCTTTTTAAGAAAATTTTAAAAAAGATTAATTTCCTATAGAATAAAAGGCACAGAAGACTGCTAAAGTCACTGTTGGGAGCTCTCGTTGGACTTAAAATATATATTTTTACATTATTTTTTAATATTTTTAAAAAATAAAAAATTCACAATAATATTAAATAATATTTTCTTAATGACTAAGGAAAAAAAAAAAAGCAAGCCCCGGGGGGGATCTAGCATTTTTCAAAAGCAAAAGGAGTCGTACGTTACAGCAGAAATATTAACAATGAGGCAATGACAAACAAGCGTTGACCCGTAATTGATTTCTCTTATATTTTTGGAAGGAAAAATATAATTACAAGCATAATTGTGTACTAATTTATACACCAATATGATGTAATTGGTTAAAAAATAAATTTTATTGAAAACAGTATTGATTTAAATTTTAAATATAAATAAATCAGTATTAATACATATATTAATGCGCGACTGTATTTATATGTAGCAAAATTCTTTTTAAACTCGAGGGAGGATATGTCCTATGGAAGGAAAACGTATTTCCACGTGCCACGCAAGAATTGGTCAGAGATCGACCTCTCTCTCTCTCTTTTTTTTTTTATTTTAGAGATCGACCTCCTTTGCGTGGCTGTTGAGCCACTCATCTTCAAATGAACTCTCAAAGAGGAGGATAAGGGAATGACAAAATTTAAAATAAGGATTAATTTAAAAAAAAGGATTTGGTTTAAATGAAGTCCTTTATAATTTATATCCCCAATTAGCAACTTAACACACTAATTTTTCATGGTATAGTAAAATAGATTAATTTCTATAGGATTAAAAGCTTATTAATTTTGAATAATTAAATTAAAATAAAATAAAAAAATAATACTATATACAAGCGTAAAGTACACAAGCGCTACACAATCGTTTTGAAAAAGAATAAGGTATATTATTAAAAAATTAATTTTTTTTCATATAAATCATGTATTTATTCACTTTTTTCAAAAAAATTACGCGACATTTACGTACTTTAAGACTATAAATATCATCTCCCCATCCATAATAGTAGCTAGATTAATTTTTTTTATTTACTAGAAATTAGGGGTGTAACCAGTTCGGTTTGGTCCAGTCCGGTTTTGAACAAAACCTAGAACCAAACTAGTAGTCATCGGTTTTACATTTTTTACAATCGATTACGCACTGGTTATTCTCCTAAACCGGTACTCCAATTTTACCAATTTTCGGTCTAATTTGATCCGGTTTTCCGGTTTTACCTACACAACCAAATAATATCTAATATATGCTAAGATTTTTTTATATTAGTGATCTACAGAGTTTGTAAATCAAATTTTGAACAATTGTACGACAAAAATCCATGTGTACGTGTGTGTTAGAACAGGGGAGGATGGGATTTTACTAATTCAATTTACAAGAAATCTCGAAGCAGACCATTTGCATTTACTTCAACACAAGAAATCTCAAATTGATTTTTCCTATATGATATTTACTATTAAGGCCACAGCTGAGCAGCCACAGGAAATACCCAAGGAAAACATTCCAGAAGGCACTGGAGGTACCACTAGATGTGCCTCTGCCTAACCAAATAGGGTGGTCCCAGTTTGTTACCAAATTAGAATGAAATTTACTACAAATGCATTGTTGGTTTACCATAATTGGGTTCTATAAATATGGCCTCAGGCCATTGTAATAGTGCATGTGAAAACAATACATTCAGAAATACTAAGCTTTTTGAGGCATTCTTTCGAGCACCTGCTATGCTAAACTTTATTTCATTATTTACTATCAAATAATCATTAACAAAAACGTCAAAAAGACTTCACAAAAAATAAATAAAACAAAATAAAAAATACATGCCAGCAAAGAAAATCCTCTTATTGTTAGAAGTGAGCTTTTCCTAAGAAAAATAAAAATAAAAATAAAAAAATCCTGCAATACCCCAACGTAGCCCTTGAGATTTCATGGATTTCTAATAAATTAAAACGTGTAAAACTCGTAACACATTTCAATTGTTTGTTTTCCTAAAGTTGAAACAGGAGAACATCTTTAATATTTTATGTTTTCAAAAGTTAAAAATAGAAACCACTAACTAGTATACCATAAATTGGACCTTGAGTACAAGGGAGTGGCTGCGGCCTGAACCAATATACCATAAACGGACAGAGATGAGCGACGAGCATCTGAGAGTGAGAGAGGATGTGGCCTGCGTGCAAGGGAGTGGCTGTGTCGGAGAAATTGAGAGAGGTGAGTGATAGTTTCTACTTTCTACGTGGGAGCCAGGGAGGGGAGGCGGGAGAAATTGAGAATCTTAGAGAGGAGAGGGGCGGCTACATGTTTTCAACTTTTACCCAAAGTCATTATAGTGTAAAAGTAATGTTTTGAATACCGTATCTATCAAGGTAAATATTTCAATATCAATATTGTTTCAGGATAGTTAATATATAAATATATTATATATAAATATATATATAAATTATATTTTAAAATAATAGTCTATATATAAATAAATTATATTTAAATATATATATATAAATTATAAATAGTCTGGTCTAAATTGGAGGTCAAAAAATGAGCTTATAGTTTGAAGAAATGAAAAAATAAATAAATAAATTTCAAAATACCAGCCTGCACAAGCTGAAATAACGGTCGGTATTTGGACCGGTATAAAACAGGTATAATACATGTACCAGACTAGTGGCCAATACAATATATATCGACTGTACCAGTCTATACGGTATGGTATTTAAAACACTGACTAAAATTCTAAAACGAGGATCTTTTTTTAGTATATATTATAATATAGTGATTATAATATAGTGATTAAAGAAATTACATGTTTGTAGTTTTATACTAAGAGCAATGTTATATACAGTCGTGGAATTGCAAACGCCGCGCAATCGCTTTGAAAAAGAGTAGGGTTCACGATTAAAAAGTTAATTTTTTTCTTTTCTTGTGGGTCTCATATTAATTCATTTTTTTTAAAAGGACTGCACGCTGCTTGCACAATCACGACTGCAAATATCATTTGTCTTATACTGAAAGTAAGCACACTAAAACGAGTCCATTTTTTGAGTATAGTTAATATATATTATAATATAGTGATTATAATAACTATATAGTAGCATTTGTTAATTGTTATAATGAGTTTATTTTATTATAATTATATTATTGATAGATTATAGTGATTATTTTATATATGATTATTTAGTATAATAATTTATGGAAAATGCTACTCGCACCGCTTAATGCTCCCGCTCCCTCATCCCGCTTGATGTGGCATGCTCCTGTGGCATCAATTTAATATTAAAAAAAAAAATCTGAATTACTCCGCTTTCTTTTATTTTGTTCTTCTCTCCCGAAACAAACCCTAACTCCTCTCTTTTTCGTAGCATTTTGGACTGCACTGGGCGAACCTCAGCCTCATAAATATTCCTTTATGGCTCATAAAATTTTTTTGAATAAGTTGCTTTTCTTCTTCTTTCCTCATCTTCGAATCGGGTTACATTTTGCCTTGCCATTTTTGAAGCAGAGTATATTTCCCAATGAATGTTTTACAGTACGAGGCAATATAATAATACATCAAACTTGGAATGTAATCTCATGATTTGTGGGATATGTACAACAACAGAAAGGGAAAACATTAATAGAAAGATTGAAGCCTTGAACTACGGTAGTTGACTTCTTGAATTGATATCGTTGGAGAGATTTAAGGCTGAAACAGAGGGTGTGTAGACATCCACTTTGTAGCATTTCTTCTCTCTTTTTCCTTTTTAATTTTATGCCAACTGAAGCATTTCTTCTCTCCTAAATAATCTCTCCACTTCGTAGCATTGTTTTGGGTGAAAGAGATTTTTATGGAGTTCGTATCACAAATCCATGCTTTGGCCCATTTAATTCTGCAACACAGAAGAAATAGAAAGAAAAAAAATACTTTGGCGCCTTCCATGGTTTCTCAGTAACCAAACAAGCATAAAAAGCCCTAGAAAACCAACTTAAATCTCATTTTCAACCCTTTCAATTGCACAAAAACAAAAGATTCTCATATGCAAATGAAATAGCTTCGACTGCAGCGTGCGATGGAGGTCTGACAGAGGAACGCGACCCTAAGGAATGCGACCCTGAGATACGCGACTGTTGGGCGGGAGACGAGTTTCTCAGTGACCAAACACGCACGTACGACACTGCCGCGAAGGAAGCAACCCGTGCGTACGACGCAACGGCTAAGTGACTAAGAGGAAATGGGGATTTCGACTGCTGAAGAGGAAAGGGGGAAGATGTTGGGAGGGAGATGAGTTTTGGCTTATTTTTTATTTTTTTTTAACACGTGGCGTGTCACGTGGCAAGCCACCTCAAGCGGGAAGGAGAAACGGGATGAGAGAGCGGTATCTGTAGCATTACCCATAATTTATATACTAATTTATATAGACTTAAAGTATATTACCAATAGTAATATAGTATTATACTATTAGTATCATTATGAATATTAGTATTAATTATAATAATTATAATAACTGTATATTAGTATTTGTTAATTGTTATAGTGAGTTTGGTTTATTATAATTATATTATTGATAGTATTAGTATATTAATTTAATATTAGTATTATTATATCATTATTTCAAGCAACTGCTGTGCTAAATTTTATTTCATTATTTACAATCAAATAATCATTAACAAAAACGTCAAAACGACTTCACAAAAAATAAATAAAACAAAATAAAAGATACATGCCAGCAAAGAAGATGCTCCTACAGTTAGAAGTGAGCTTTTCCTCAAAAAACAAATAAATAAAAATTAAAAAAAATCCTGCAATACCCCAACGTAGCCCTTGAGATTTCATGGATTTCTAATAAATTAAAACGTGTAAAAGTCGTAACACATTTCAGTTGTTTGTTTTCTTAAAGTTGAAACAGGAGAACATCTTTAATATTTTATATTTTCAAAAGTTAAAAATAGAAACCACTAACTAGTATTCCATAAATTGGACCTCGAGTGCAGGGGAGGGGCTGCGGCCTAAACCAGTATACCATAAACGGACAGAGATGAGTGACGAGCATCTGAGAGTGTGAGAGGGTTGTGGCCTGCGTGTAGGGGAGGGGCTGCGTGGGAGAAATTGAGAAAGATGAGTGATAGTTTCTACGTGGGAGCCTGGGAGGGGAGGCGGGAGAAATTAAGAATCTGAGAAAGGAGAGTGGCGGCTACATGTTTTTAACTTTTACCCAAAGTTTGTAAAGGGAAAATGCATTAAAAGCAATGTTTTAAATACCATTAAGCTTAAGGCACCAAAACGAAATATTTCGATATTGATATCATTTCGTATACTGTTTTAAGATAGTTAATATATGAATAAATTATACTTAATATATATATAAATTATAAATAATCTGATCTGAATTAGGAATCAAAAAATAAATTTATAATTTGAAGAAATGAAAAAATAAATAAATTCTAAAATACCAGCTAGTATAGGCCGAAATATCGGTCGGTACGGTTAGTATTTGGATCGGTACAAATAGGTATGATACCTGTACCAGACCAATGGCCTGCACGGCATATACCGGCCATACCGGCCTGTACGGTACGGTATTTAAAACACTGACTAAAAGTCTAAAATGAGACTCTTTTTTAATATATATTATAATATAATGATTATAATATAGTGATTAAAAAAATTATATGTTTGTTGTTTTATACTAAAAGTAAGTGCACTAAAACGAGGTCGTTTTCTGAGTATATTTAATATATATTATAATATAGTGATTATATAGTACTATTTGTTAATTATTATAGTGACTTTAGTTTATTATAACTATATTATTGATAGACTATATTGATACTCGATAATATTAGTATAGTAATTTAGTATTAGCATTACTATATCATTATTTTATATGTGATTATTTAGTATAATGATTTATATACTAATTTCTACATAGACTTAAAGTATAATACTAATAGTAATATAGTATTAGACTATTAGTATTTAGTATTAGGTCATAAAATATAAATTGTATTAATATAAATTATATACTAATATATATAATTCTTATGTACTTATCAAAACAAATATAGAAAGTTTTAAGTTTATTAAGCCATCAAAATTTAGTAATAATATTTGAGTGATTTTCTTTCTTTTTTTATTCTTACTTCTTGTGAATCTATGATAAAATGTTATTAATAAATAATATATATTTATAATATTATATATTTAAAGCATATGATCAATTAAATTTTCGTGTTTAAGATTAAACTTTTATTTTATAAATTATAATAACATTATCTTATATATAATTATAATTTATATTATTATATATATTATAATAAATTATATATAATATTAATAAATAAATAAATAAAAATATATTAAACAATACCAGTCCGGTCTAAAAGTGACCGGAACAGAAATTGGACCGGTTACGACCGGTTTTCCCTTTTTTGAAACCGGTTCCGGACCGGTCCGGTCAAAAACCGGTAGAACCGGTCCGGTCTGAGCCGATTTTTTTGTTAAAATTTACACCTCTACTAGAAACCATCCCATGGCAAACTTCTTAGTACTCACTCATGGAATCTAAATCATTGGGAAGACCAGTATAGTAACCCTATGCTATGACCTTTCATTTAAATGGCATTTGATCTCATGAAAAATTGAACCTTTGATATAAGACTCATGCAGACAAATTCGCCCGTACCACTTAGGGTACCGAAGGTGGATTTAATTAATTTGTTTTATAATTAGTTAGGCCGTTTTTAAAGATGGTGGCCGAAATGATGTCTCCTAATTGTCTTGAAAATAATGAGTCTTGGGATCTAAATTATATTTTATAGTTTTAGATTTAAAAAAAAAGAAAAAAGAGTTAATTCGATATAATTATCAAAATATTAAAATGGGGCGTTAGGATTAAAAGGTATAAAATATAGACATTTCACCTAATCCCAAAAGCAGCACCTCCCTAATTGATAACACCAAGTGGTACCTTATTCGTTTGGAAAATTCAGTACAATATTGCAATTCGTGATAACGTGTCCCATCCTTAATGGAGAAGCAATTATTTACGTTGTCTTTATCTCGTATCTTGAATGCTGACCCATCCAACTGTTAGACTGTATCCATCTTTGACAAAATAAATATCCTCCCCGGATAAAGATTGCAGTGACAGAACCCGTACCGGTTGATCAAAACAACCAGTTTACAAAATCCAAGCTTTGCATGATTCCCAACTGTCATTCCAAGCCATATGGTTCATACATTCTGAAGGCCATGCAAGGACAATGGGATATGCTCAGAGAAAAGCAGGCCACTAGGATATTGTTTGGATAATGTTATTTCTGGATTTGTAGGTTGGAGCTTTAGAGCCTGTATTTCAGAACCCAGAACTGGTTTTTGCTGCATTTGCATAGGCAACTCAGGAATCATTTAGAAAGGGTTGATTTTTTGGTCATGGGTGTGCTGAGCGAGGGCCTTACACAGGTTCTGATACCTGTGGCTGCCTTGATCGGGCTTGGGTTTGCTTTGCTTCAGTGGTACTTGGTCTCAAAGGTCAGGGTCTCTGGTCACTCTGGTGGTCATAAAAGCTATAAGGACAGCCTGATTGAAGGAGATTTTGAGGAGGGTGTTGACAGTCTTGAGGTTTCCGCTAAATGTGCTGAAATTCAGAATGCCATATCTGTTGGTGAGCTCTCTCTCTCTCTCTCTAAGTATGTATTTACTTTTTCCTGGATGTATTTGCGCCATATTAGCTCCTGATGATTGAGATCTCTGGTTGTTTTTTGCTTGTTATCCTTTGTGCTATATTCTATGGATCAAGGATATCCTCGTGTTGTAATTTTTTTTTGGTGTCATTTTGTTATTTAATTTGGGATGATGAGTTTCATTATGTCAGACGGGACCAAAATAGGAGAGAGATTTCATAGATTGTTAAATCTGTGAAATCCTTGTTTTTTTTTTTTTTTATTCTCTTCTTGTTCGTCATCTCTGTTTTCACTTTTTGGCTGTTCTCAGGATATGGTTTTTTGCCTTTTTTTTTTTTAATGGTTTTATTCTTTCCCTTGTGATTGAGATATTAATTTTATGGAAAATGTTTTAGTTACAAAAAAATTACTTAAAATTAAACTCACAAATTGATATGACTGTAAAATAGATCTAATAAATTTCGTGAAGTCAACAGTTTGTGTGATTAGTCTGTATAATTTCTTTGCGTCAGTTCTCTTTATATTCAAAAAATTTTCTTCTTGTTCTTTAAATCGCTCGCAGTAATTTTATCTTTTCACTCTCCGTTCATAGCCCTCTACTCCGTTCTTCTTCTTCCTTCCCCTTTCCAGATAGCTGTCTGAATTTTGTATAAATAGATTTACCTTTTTTTTTTTGCCTGTACACAAATGTGTTCTTACTTCTTCCAGCTTATAGCTTCTGGGATTTTTCAGTGGTTCATTCAAGATTCAAGAGCTAGTAACCAATTTTTATACCTTCCATCACATATATATTTGAGACTCTTGTCGGCTTATCTTTGGGTCGTTTGTTTTTGCAAATGAGATAATATGACATGTGTTGAAATAAAAGTTGAAAGTTAAATAAAATATTATTAGAATATATATTTTTAATATTATTTTTGTTTCGAGATTTGAAAGAATTGAATTATTTATTTATTTTTTTTTAGAATTTGAAAAAGTTGAATGATGAGATGAGATGAAAATGGTTGTGAAAATAAACGAGTGCTTTTAAGTGAATTCATCAAACAAATACATGCAACCATTACAGCCAACAGGAAGCAAAGAAGGAAAATTTGGGAACTAGAATTAAAGCAGATCTTTGATTATTGAGGTCTATTGATGTAAATACCAGAATTATGATAACATTGTTTTCTGGCAGGCTGGCAGCTCTCTAAAACTTTCTTCTCCTCTTCATTTTTGGATGAATCAAACATTCAATCAAAGAGAGTTCGAAGACAACTTCCAAACGTAGTGTTTGTCCTTTTTTTTTCGTGGTACTCTACCATTAGTGTGCTCATGATCCATTTCTCACTGCTGTTCTGGGTTGAATCCGTCATTCAGTGTTTTCAACTTGTATGATTATGATATTTTTACTCCTTTATTCAGGGCTGCTAGATGGGTCTTCTTAATAAGGTCTTCTATCTGTGGCTGCTTTATGGGCTAACTGAATAGTTGTATGTTTGAGTAAACCTAAAAAGATAAACAGGCGCATGGAAGTTCTGTAATTTCATTATATGAGACATATTTCGCAATTGTAATTTTCTCCCTAACATTATACTGTACTGTGGAGTTTGGACCCCTTTTATGTTAATCCACTTGAAGCTTGAGCAACATGCCAGTATAATAAAAAATCTAGAATGTGGTAGAAATCTTGAATTTTCCATTTGTTGTAAAAGAATGGAATTTGGCTGCATTTTGTTGGACAGGGATAATGTCACCATATACAAATATTGTCTGACCTCAATTTGATCTATTTCATGTTCCCAGGGGCGACCTCATTCCTGTTTACAGAGTATAGATATCTTGGTATCTTCACGGGAGTATTCGGTGTCATCATTTTCCTCTTCCTTGGTTCAGTTAAGGGTTTCAGCACCAAAAGTGAGCCTTGCACTTACAACACGGGGAATATTTGTAAACCAGCTTTGGCTAATGCCCTCTTTAGCACCATTGCATTCTTGCTTGGGGCTCTTACCTCCGTTCTTTCTGGTTTCCTTGGGATGAAGATTGCTACCTATGCCAATGCTAGAACCACTCTACAAGCAAGGTATGGTGTTGGTAAGGCATTCATTACAGCTTTTCGATCTGGTGCTGTGATGGGTTTTCTTCTTGCTGCCAATGGCCTTTTGGTGCTGTGGGTCACGATCAATCTATTCAAGTTGTATTATGGGGATGACTGGGAGGGACTTTATGAATCTATCACTGGTTATGGACTTGGAGGTTCTTCAATGGCACTTTTCGGAAGAGTTGGTGGAGGTATATATACAAAAGCAGCTGATGTTGGTGCTGACCTTGTTGGAAAAGTTGAGAAGAATATCCCTGAAGATGATCCACGTAACCCAGCTGTAATTTTCTATTTTTTCTCGTCATATAGTTTGACTGAAAATGACCAGATTCTAGATCTATATGAATTTCTTCATATATTTCTGAATGCATATCATGTGATTTGTAAACGCATGGTTTTTTGTTTGCCATCCAATTTCAAAATTCAGACGTACTCAGTATAGTCAATAATGCAATATTGGTTAGTTTGAATGAATGTTATGTTGCTTCTTTTAGGTTATTGCGGACAATGTGGGTGACAATGTCGGAGACATTGCTGGAATGGGTTCTGACCTGTTCGGATCTTATGCCGAATCATCTTGTGCAGCACTCTTTGTTGCTTCAATATCATCATTCGGTGTCAGTCATGACTACACGGCCATGTCTTACCCTCTGATTATAAGCTCAATGGGGATTGTGGTTTGCTTACTGACAACACTTTTTGCAACTGATATATTTGAGGTTAAGAATGTGAGTGAGATTGAACCATCCTTGAAGAGGCAACTTCTTATCTCAACTGTCTTGATGACCGCTGGTATTGCCACGGTCAACTTCTTTGCTTTGCCATCAGAATTTACTCTTTTTAATTTTGGGACTGACAAGGTTGTAAAGAACTGGTATGGCTCCCCAATCTGCACCTCTTCTTCTGTACTTAGGCATGATTGGTTTGTACCTCAACATATTTTTTTGATTTGTTAAATTATATGTGACTTCAGGCACCTTTTCTTCTGTGTTGCCATTGGCTTGTGGGCTGGACTTGCCATTGGGTACACTACAGAATATTATACTAGCAATGCCTACAGGTGAGTAATCTTCTTCAGATTATAATTTAGTGCTTGGTTTCGTCTTGTCTTCTGCACTGCTTGTTGTGAACTTAAATTAAGTCATTGCCCTGTAGTGATAATTGGATCAAGTCTTCCTGCCTCTGCTGCAAACATGTGGCATTCGCTACTTGCCCCCACCTTCAAACTTTTAAGTTATCCAAACCTTACAAATTTTGGTTCCAGAAAAGATATCATACATTTTGATTCTTAAGACCTAACTAAAATGGCATTGCAGTCCATAGAATTTGCACATGGTTAGAGGGTTAACCAATAGAGAGGCTCAGAATCGAAATGAAATGTCTAAAGTGTTAAATTTGTAGGGAAGCTTTCTATTAGAAAAGGATTTTATAACAATTCTGATTCCTACTTCTGCAAAACAGAGCATTTAACAATTTCAAATGAATTCTTTCAATTTAAGGAATTTGCCACTGCACACTTATAACATCTCCAAAATAAATGATTTTGATTATATTTGAATGCAATGTACCCATCAACTTACGAATGTGATGTTTATTACCATGTTCAACAGTCCAGTGCGGGATGTGGCAGATTCTTGCAGGACAGGTGCTGCTACAAATGTGATTTTTGGATTGGCTCTTGGATACAAATCTGTCATCATTCCCATCTTCTCAATTGCCATTGCCATTTATGTGAGCTTTAGCTTGGCTGCAATGTATGGAGTTTCTGTGGCTGCTTTAGGAATGCTCAGCACTATCGCCACTGGTCTAGCAATTGATGCTTACGGCCCCATAAGTGACAATGCTGGTGGAATTGCAGAAATGGCGGGCATGAGCCATGAGATACGTGAAAGAACAGATGCTTTAGATGCTGCTGGCAATACTACTGCCGCAATTGGCAAGGTGTTTTATCCTTTTTCCGGTTTTATACTTTCTGATTTAGTTAGAGGAGCATTTCATAACTAATAATACTTAAGCACAATATTGAAGATGATGCTATACATAATTAGTTAATGAACTCTGTATGAGGTTATTGTTACCTTGCTACAGTGGTGACCAAGAAGAGTAACTTGAATCACATTATCCCGAGAACTAGCTTATTTTGAAAAACTTCTGTTAATTTTTTTTAAAACCAATTAAAGATAACCGATAGAATGGTGAGGATATATTACAAAGTTAATCCTGGGGAAAGTGATGGCTTAAACTGTTTAGTGGCAATGGAAAAGTTGATGAATAAAATAACACTGTTTCTTTCCATCGGTCTTTGGAAATATTTCCCATAACTAGGAGCAAAGGAGTTTACATTGACACTCTGTTCATCTTTATCATTTTCTTTTCTTTAAGAAAAGGTAATGAAATGTGTCTAAGAAATTGTATTTCCACTACTAATAAAGTTAATCATCCTTATGTTTCAGGGTTTTGCAATTGGATCGGCTGCTCTTGTTTCCCTAGCTTTGTTTGGTGCCTTCGTGAGCAGGGCAGGCATTAAGACCGTGGACGTGTTAACTCCAAAAGTCTTCATTGGGTTGATTGTGGGAGCCATGCTCCCATACTGGTTTTCAGCCATGACAATGAAGAGTGTGGGAAGTGCAGCTCTTAAAATGGTTGAAGAGGTCCGCCGGCAGTTCAATACTATTCCTGGCCTCATGGAAGGAACAGCAAAACCAGACTACGCAACTTGTGTCAAGATCTCAACTGATGCTTCACTAAGGGAAATGATCCCACCTGGCGCTTTGGTGATGCTCACGCCACTAATTGCTGGCACCTTCTTTGGAGTGGAGACTCTTGCTGGGGTTCTTGCCGGTTCTCTTGTTTCTGGTGTGCAGGTATACCATATTATTTGGTTCTTCACAAGAGTGGCATTTGTTTGTAGAACAATACATGTTTATCTTTAGGTATAGTTTTGCAACTGCTCTTACTTTGGCTACCACAGAAATATGTCAATTTCTATTCTGATTGCTCATAATTTTCAAGTTAACGAATTTGTTTACTTCACACACTCTTGTTTTTGTCTGGTAATTGAGTTTGTCATGATGGTCAATCCATCCCCGAGTATGTATTGAATATGTTGTCATTTTCAATCACCATCAAATGAATCCTCAGTATTTCAGTGAGTATTCTATTTTATGTTTTTCTTTATAGGTTGCCATCTCAGCTTCCAACACAGGCGGTGCATGGGATAATGCAAAGAAATACATAGAGGTAAGTTCTTTGCTCTTCTAATTATTGTTTGATATTTCTTTCTAGTCTATAATACTTCATGATCAGATGTCATTCTGCACTAATCTTTGTAAGGAGCTGAGATCTCTTGGCAACAAATTTTAGGATTTTGATTGACTAATTCAATGCAACACTCGCAGGCCGGTGTTAATGAACATGCTAAAGCACTTGGTCCTAAGGGTTCAGACGCTCATAAGGCAGCCGTCATAGGCGACACGATTGGAGATCCTCTCAAGGACACCTCTGGTCCTTCACTCAACATCCTTATCAAGCTCATGGCAGTCGAATCCTTGGTGTTTGCTCCTTTCTTTGCCACTCATGGTGGCATAATCTTCAAATGGCTTTAAAAATTGGAGCTGTAATATGGTCATGTAACTCTGGTGTGGAGACTGGAGCAGCAAACTTGATGGAGTTCTCATCCTCACGAGTTGCTCCTAGATGTAAAGAAAAAATAATGCGGCTTTACTTTATAAACAATTATTGTGCATGTCTTGTACTTATTTTTGCTTCACTTTCTAAGCTGTTATCATATCATGTACCTCTGTATTAACTTCAGTTTCAATCTTCAGTGTCATCTTTCGAACATCGAAATATTCTTGATTTTGGTTTCCAACATTGAAATATTCTTCAGTTTCACTCTATTTTGGTTTGCTTAATCGGAGTTGAAGTCTTAGCTCCGTTTGATTGCAAGACTCAGTTGAAATTAATTTAATTCAATCTAATTTTAACCTAAGTCTGATATCTAAATATCAAATTCTCAAATTATTAAATTTATTTCAACTCAAATCCTTTTTATATATGTGACTTATAATATTTTTTAACTCAACACATCTTTATTTGTGAGACACAATCTTTTTCAATTTCTTATGAATAGTATTAAATTCATCTTAACATTCAAACACATCGAAATTCATTTTAGATGGGTCTCATATAACTTACTCTACCTACTTCACTCGCTATTATTTATAAAGAACTCCGTTTAATTCAACTCAGCTCGACATCCAAACGCAGTCTTAACCAACTAATTCATGGGCAGTCTTAACCAAACGCAGTCAATGAAAAAGTATATTTATCATTTATTTTCTCATCATTTCATGACGTGGGATTATATTATAAGTTCATAAGTGAAATATAATAAAATCTCTAATAATCTAATATCACATTATAAGACGATGAAATGATGATAAAAATTAAAATAATAAATAGTATTACTCTAATTATTTAATATTTTATTAAAAAAATTGATGAAAAATACAGTAGATAAAAACTTAAAAAGCTAATCAAAAGGTATCTTTCAAGACAAAAGTTTGTAGACTTGTAAAAGGTCCAACCTTTGCCCCTTTTTATTATCGAAGGCAGGAGTAGCTTATAATCCAAGCATCTTGCCATCTACAGAAGGTGAGAAGAGAAAGATGAGTGCCGGCCCACCTCGATGATTTTTGCAGATAGCCCTCCTGAGGTTTTTATTATTTATTTATTTTATATTATTTTATATACCATGCTATTGTTGCCAAGCAAGATTCCATTAATTGTTTTCACTTAATTTTTGTCAAGCACTCATTGCAGCACAAGGTTACTTCCTTATCCACACCTTAATAAATACAATTCACCCTATTATTATATTTATCTTACTTCTAGAAAAAAAAAATATATATATATATATATATGTATATTTTTATGCTGAAATCCACTATTATAATAGAAAATTTGTGCAAAACTTATATTTTTGAGACTTGTATAAATTATTACTCTTTTATAAGATATATTTTTGTTAATATCTCGCAATGGTACAGTTGTATTTGGATGATGAAATGATCTTTAATATTTTATAAATAGTAATAAAAAAGTAATAAAAAGTATTAAATAATAATAAATAGTAGTATAAAATAATAATAAGTAATGATAAAATAATGCAAGTTCAATCTATGAAAAATATTAGTATGATTTTTATTTTTTTAAATTTTTTAATGATTAAAAATTAACTATTAATAAATTTATAATTTTTAAATTTTTAATATATAACAATATTTAAAAAGTATTTAAAAAAAGAATTATTTGCACTGTTGTGCTTGTTTGAAGTGTGCATTTAGGTACTGTTTATCCACACAAAATTTTCATTTCAAACATAAAATTCTCATCTTATCATTATAACTTTCTCAAATTTTTATACAAAATATAATAAAAAATTTAATTTTTTTCCTACTTTTTCAAATCCTAAAATAATAATAATATTAAAATATAATATTTTAATATTTAATCTTAAAACTCAAAATTCTCATTTGAGAATTCTCAGTGACCAAGCAGAACTTAGTGTATATTCTAATGTTGTCATTTATTCGATGGAAAATGATACAATTGCTAACTCTTTTTTCTTTCCAACAATACTACTCTTTATTCTCGATTAAGTTATGATATAAATTATACTCATATTCTTTTCTCATTATGTTTTGTTGATACGGTAGTATTTATCAACTATTAGATCAATTCTTGTTTTTTAAAATTAGTAATTCAAGAATTGATAGATAATGTTATATCTTTAAAATAGAATGAGAATATATCATACAACATTTTCTTTCTTGATTTATAATCTTATTCTATTGATAAATGTGACACATTTTAAATAGTTTTATAAATGAATCACTTAAATAAAAATTCTATATAATTAAGATGACATATTTTAAATAGTTGCATAAATCAATCTAACCATGCACATGGATTTCACGTGTCATTTGCCACACTTCTAAAAATATTAGACATGGTTTCCCCTACATGTCAAACATGTAAAGGGTGCCTATCATACTACTTCCCTTCAATGTCACCTCCTGTTTCACTAATTATAAGGAAATTACTTATTTACGATTAATTATTTTTAATTAAAATGAGATTATTTTTATAAAAAAATAATCATAAATACCGATTTTTTTTATAATAATTATTTCACCTTTATTATTAAAAAGAGATTTTAAAATATAACCGAAATTGAAATGGTAAGGTGAAAAAGACAGGAAAATGAGGTAGAGATTTTAAAAGTATATCTTCCTTATTTTAAGTTGCGATTTAATCCAAAATTGATATCTAAAATATTTATAAAAAAAAATTACATAGAAATAAGATAAAAATAAATATATTAATTTAATAATTATAAAAATTAAATCAATTATTTAAAATAATATCAAATTAAATTCAAATTCTTGATTGTTATTATACCTAATTGTATTTTAAGCATTATAATTTTTCTTTTAGAGTATTTGTTAGGGGCCCATCACTCTTCATATTGCCCATAAAAAGGGAAAAATAAATAAAAGGTAGATATGTAATTGAAAGCGATAAGGTTGAACATCAATTTTTAAACGACAGCTACCTTTTACGGCATCCCTTGTACTCGAGGGTAGTTCCGGAAACCTGAAAATCGAAACGTATCACCCACGTGGCACATCCAATTAGAACCTCCCAAGCTGGAACCAAGACCAATCAAAAAGGGCCACGTCAAAAGAGTGACACTCTGAGCTTACCTGGCAGTCTACTACTTGACACGTCAAAAGCTTTTAACCACTCTCAGCTTACCGGTTCTAGCCCTTACCCCCGTAAACGAACCCAGGTACGCCACGCCTTATATAGTGCCCCCGGCGCTCACACTTGGTCACGTAGGCTCCTACTCTGTCTATCTCTATCTCAGCCATGGCATTTGGGGCTCGTGACCCTAACCTCCTCTCTCTTTTCCTTCTCTCTCTCCTCGCAATCGCCTCCGCCAAAGTCTACTTCGAAGAACGCTTCGACGGTAACTCTCTCTTTCGCTTTATGTATAAAATATATGTTGGGTGTTCGTGCGTGCGTTTTTCTTTTTCTTTCGATCACGCTTTATAGCATTGCAATCCGCTCGCATTTTAGCTTATTTGAGTCTTCGAGGGTTGGTTCACTTAAATGGCTATATGATTCGTAAAGGATCGGATTTTTGTGTGTATTTGGGTTCGATCTAATGGCTTTGGATTTTGAAATTGTGCGAATGTCATAATTTCCATGTTTTGAATTAGATCTGAGAGAACCTTGACACTTTCCATTTTTTCGTGGTCGAAATGGTGATATAGTGGCTTCGCTCACGATCGGGATTGTAATGTCAAACATTTGGGATTGGATATGATTAATTCTGTTTTATAATTTTCCATCTTGTGTGCTGAACTGATTTCTTACTTTTGTATTTTGAGTACTAAATCGTGAAAATACGTGTGATGGCGTAGCGTCGAAGGGGATGGTTAGTTATTATGAAATGAAATGTGGTTATAAGTGTGTTAGGGTTAAGCTTGCTTTTAGTTGTCAAGACTGAAGCCAAGATACACAAGGGCTGCTTCTTATATGCGTTGGTGATACACACACACATATAGCGGACTAACAGATGTCTGTTGGTTGTGTGTGGGTATGCAGTAACGTATTCGGCCGTGGAATTAGATGGAAAAACTACAAAAATGATTGGAATAAGAAGTCTGTATTTTTATGATGTGTTGGTTTGTACACTTTGAATGAATAAGGAAGGCTTGCCAGAAGAAAGTTTAGGTGATCATATTTTGGCAGGATTTCCTCAAGGTGCATCTGTTTTTATGGGGATCAATTCATAGCCTTTCTTTATAATTAACTTCATTTCGAATAATCCCAAAGATAGATAGATAAAGGAAGAAAAATACTTATAAGAACTGTCAGAATCTTACATATTCCAATCCGTGACGTTTAATAAAACAATAGCCTCCTGTTGAACTGGGGAAGGTACACGTGTGCGAATGTAGATCCTGCCCGCTCATGTACATCTGGGGTCCATGGGTTGTCCACTGCTTTTAAATGAGGGGCATGGATATGTACTCGTTTGTTGCAAATAAGCTGGATTCTTATGCATGGTTCATTGCTGAATGTTGCTTTACTGTTTGCTGTTTCTTTCTTTTCCTTTAGCACTTTATGCTCACTGATGATTTCCTTGGGTTCTTTGTGCCTGTATTGTTGGATGAATACTAAAGATGGATGGGAAAGTCGCTGGGTTAAATCTGATTGGAAGAAAGATGAAGATGTGGCTGGGGAATGGAACTACACTGCGGGTAAATGGCATGGAGATCCTAATGACAAAGGTACCCTTCTAAACTGCATAATGTTTGTGTATATGTACTGTTACAATATGTTAGCATTTTCAATGTAATGCTGCTTTCTTCAGGCTGAAGGTTTTGACGTTGGTGTATGATTTCTCAACAGGTATCCAGACAAGTGAAGATTACCGATTTTATGCCATTTCAGCTGAGTTCCCTGAATTCAGCAACAAGGATAAGGTTCTAGTCTTCCAATTTTCTGTCAAGCATGAACAAAAGCTTGACTGTGGGGGTGGCTACATGAAATTGCTAAGTGCAGGAATTGATCAGAAGAAATTTGGTGGAGATACCCCTTACAGGTCAATACCCTATTCACTTACGATTTGAAAATTTCAACTTTCACTCTGCATTTATTTCTTGTTGAAAATTTCTGATCTTGTATTGAAAAATTGTTTGTTGTGCAGTATCATGTTTGGGCCAGATATCTGTGGCTATAGCACCAAGAAAGTCCATGCTATTCTTCATTACAAAGAAACGAACCACTTGATCAAGAAGGATGTCCCGTGTGAGACTGACCAGCTCAGTCATGTTTATACTTTTATCCTCAAACCGGATGCAACCTACAGCATTCTAATTGACAATGTGGAGAAACAATCTGGGAGTGTATACAGCGACTGGAGTATCCTTCCTCCAAAGAAAATCAAGGATCCTGAGGCTAAGAAAGTAAATACTTATCCATGCACAGTCTGACGAGTTTTATTTTAGCTTCTCTTTTCTGATTCTGAATATTGATGCTGTCCCAACTTTATTGATGTTGGCAGCCTGAAGATTGGGATGACAAAGAGTACATTCCAGATCCTGAGGACAAAAAGCCAGAGGTAGTGGATCCCTTGAACTTTCCCTAGTTCATAAAACCTTTGTCTTCTATATAATTTTTTTTTAAAGTACATGGAATATGACTTTCAATATGTGTACAGGGCTATGATGACATCCCAAAGGAAATTCCTGATACTGACGCCAAGAAGGTAGCTACTGAATTTCCTGTTCTTGAAAATATTGCACGTCTCTGGGATGTATGTGGTTAATGGATGCATCTTGAAGAAAAAATAGTGTAGTTCCTGACAAGATGGTTTGTTATTTCAGCCTGAGGACTGGGATGACGAGGAGGATGGTGAGTGGACAGCCCCAACCATTGCAAACCCTGAGTACAAGGGCCCATGGAAGCCAAAGGTTTGTAGTATACTACTCCAAGGTATGGTGTATAGTTTGGTTTAGAATCCCCTTTTTCACACTTTACTCCACCTCTATGCAGAAAATCAAGAACCCCAACTACAAGGGGAAGTGGAAGGCACCAATGATTGACAACCCAGGTTTGTTGCCTATCACATGATAAGCATAGGATATAATATCAACAATTCTTTGTGTGGCGACACACCAAGAATCTTGATCACGGTTTGGTTTAACTTGTTAAGTGTATTCAATAACACTCCTTAGTTTCAATATTAAACAGAGTTCAAGGATGACCCAGATCTCTATGTATACCCCAATTTGAAATATGTCGGCATTGAACTGTGGCAGGTTTGTATGCTTCAACTTTGTTTCTTTCTGGTACTATTATGTTCCATGCAGCTTAATTCTGACAAGCAAGATGTGTGATTTTCTAGGTGAAATCCGGTACCTTGTTTGACAATGTTTTGATCACTGATGATCCGGAATATGCCAAGCAGTTAGCTGAGGAAACATGGGGCAAGCACAAGGATGTAAGTGGCAGTTTTGTGTGCTTTTTTAATTTATTCAAGTTCGTCTTTTATAAGAAGCCCTCAGTTCTTACTAGTTGGAGATATGATCTGATTGATTAAACGACTTTACAGGTTGAGAAGGCAGCATTTGACGAGGCAGAGAAGAAGAGAGAAGAAGAGGTACTCTATTTGTTCACATATTCTGTTTCTCTTCGATAAGAAAGTTAAGCAAAAAGGAAAATGATACTATGCATCCTTAGTTTCTCCGTTGAATATGATGGCTCATTTATTTTATTTTATAAATTTTTTTTTACTTATTGGATAAAGAAGTGACTAAGATTTTTATTTTTTATTTTTATTTTTTAATAATGTTTAAATATGAAACAAAGCAAAAATGTATTAGGTGAACACCAAGTGGTCAAACTTGGGTGGTATGGTAGCACTACCCAAGAAAGGATGTGTGTGCATAGGAGTTTTGAATGCTGAAAGTATTTGGTGGTTCTATTCAGAGTTTATGATTAATATTTATTTGCTCGTTCCTAACTCCTGAATTTGATTATTTACCAGGAAGCAAAGGATGACCCAATTGATTCTGATGTAAGCCCACAAGCTGATTTCCGGAGATTATGACTTGGCATCACTTACTGTGATCCTAACATTGGTAACCTGTTTTTCAGGCCGAGGATGGAGATGATGATGCTGATGCTGATGATGATGCAGGAGAAGATTCCGATGCCGACACCAAACTAGAAGAAAGCACAGACAGTGCTGAAACAAAGGAAGAGGAGAAACATGTATGTCTTCTTTTTTCTTTAATTAAACAATATCATGTTTGTCTGTGAACTTGTGATGAATCTTTCTTTCTTGTGCTTTATGTTTGCAGGATGAACTGTGAGGAAGAGAACTTGCAGTTCTGGAGATTAGCTTGGGCATGAGATGGTCCAAAATTTTTAAAGAAAGCTTTTAGTGGTGTAGGGGGGGTTTTTGTCAGAAACGGTTGTAGGCTGCATGCAAAAACTGCGAGGCTGATTTGCTTTAATCCCTTTTTAAGTCAAAACTGTTTGAACCATTTTCGAACAAAGAGAATATTGTCCGATTTATATAGTCAAAACTCGCTGAAGTAGCTTGGATTTTGGCTTCTTGTCGACTGGCATTTTTAATTTATCACTCTTTTGTTTGTTTTTTGCTTTAGATGAATGAACCAACCAACCAGCCTGCCAAGGTTGATGAAACCACAAGTGTCGTGTCGTAGCTATTATCATGATTTAGGGTAATATGGCAAACTAATTAAGATACAGTACTGTAGGGTAAGGGGACCTCTCGTTTAGAAAACAAAGGGAGTCTCTCATATGGGAGTGAAATTGGCTTCTGCTTCACTTAATTGTGATGCACAGATGTTGGGAAGTGAAAGCCCAGTATATGTTTTGAGCAAACTTTTCCTTCAAAAAAATTATTGAAGAGACGTCAATTTAATGTAGCTCAACCAACAGTATCTGCATAGGTTCTAGTCATGTATCCTGTCAAAATCAACATTCTTTTTACTATTCGTTCAATTATTGGGAGTGCTCGCTATCTCCGATTTTTATCCCGAATACCAATTAACATGTGACGCAACAAAATTCTTATTTTGGAATTTCAAAGCAATGATTAAAAAATAGTCTTTATCCTACAAATTTAAAAATATCTTCATGATACAGTTTAAGAATTTTCTTGGACAAAGAACGTCAACATTTTGGCGACGTTATCAGTTGAGAGAGAGACAATACCCACACACTAATTGAGAAATAATAATTTTATGTTTAATTTAGTTAGGAGGGATGTTACCTACGTGACCCCTGCCAGCCCTTGCCTCGGCGGGCAGCCATATTTTCAAGCTCATTGTCTAGTATTGGTCCAACCAACCTAAAACCCATATAACATGTCGAATACCAAATCCCCAAACCCCACCTCCAAGTCCACATATGCAACTCCAAATACATAGATTTAAACACCATCCTCTCAGACACCTTCATTCTTTATTCACTTCTATAAAATATATCATCTCATCTTATTTTATTATTATAATTTTTTTAAATTTTCATCTAAAATAAAATAAATAATTCAATTTTTTTAAATCTCAATATAAAAATAATATTAAAATAATATATTCTAATAACATTTTATTGAACTTTCTTCAACTTTAATCTCAACTTATCTCATTTTTTAAAATAAACGAGGCTCGATTTTATTTATTTTTAAAAATGAGATTAAATGAATTAAGATTAAAATTAAAAGTTGAAAAAATTGAATTTTATTTATTTTATTTTATATAAAAATTTTAAAAAATTATAATATGATTAAATAAAATAAGATAAAAAATTTTATAAAAACGAACGAAGGTTAATGGGCAGATGGGTTTGATGGACTCGCCCATTAGCCCTTGCTATTCTAGATCATCCATTCTGATATTACAGAAAATATTCAAATTTAATATTATACTTCCGTAAATTAGACAACTGATACATTTAAATTATAATAAACATGAAATTATATGTAATTTTTATTATAAAATAAATCTATAATTTTATGCGTATGTATATATATATATATATATACATTTTTAGCAGTTCTCCAGTAATAAAATCACAGAAGCTACAATCGTAGGGCTGTCCCAGTACTTTCACCCGGTAACCCGGTCCACCCACACTTCACATCCTAGGCACCTACCCCCAATCTCCAACCGGTCCAGCCTGTCACCGGTGACCACCTACAGCGATCAACCCCACGTAGCTTTTGGCCATTGAACACATTCATTTCCATTTTCCACAGAGCCAACCCCTCTCTCTCTTTCTGACCGTTTTGGTGTCGGTTGGGCGGCAGTCGTGGTAATAGCTGGGTGTTTCGGAGTGTCGTTCTCGTAAAAACCATGTTTTTGATCGACTGGTTCTACGGCGTTCTTGCGTCGCTTGGGTTGTGGCAAAAGGAGGCCAAGATCTTATTCTTAGGTCTCGATAATGCCGGCAAAACGACGTTGCTTCATATGCTTAAAGATGAGGTACTTTTTTTGGAATCTTTTGTAGCCTTAAATTCTTCTGTTTGGTTGCCGAGAGAAGTTTAGGATGTTTCGAAATTGTTTTTTGTTCATTTTCATCTGTTGGTATTATGATCATTTTTCGAAAAATTAATATGGGTATTTTGATTGAAAATTGGGCTTCTTAAAAAAAGAAGAATTATGGTCTAATGGAATGAAAGAGAAGAAAAAGAATCGGATTTCTATTTTATTTGTTCTTTGCTCTAAATGGTGGGTCTTGTATATCAAATCGTGTATTTTGTTGATGAGAGAATGTCTACCACTTAGAAAGTGACTTGGCATGAGATCGTTAACGGGTATACCATAATTACGTGCTAAGTGCAGCATGGTCGATTTGACTGGAAGCTGATTTTGAGTTAAGTCCTCAATTTTTTATTTTTTATTTTTATTTTTTTGTGGTTTTTAATCTAATTTTATTTCATTTTCGTTGAAAATTCTCTTGGGCTGCAGAGAGAGAGAGAGAGAGAGAGAGAGAGAGAGAGTTTTGAACCTACTCGCTCAAAAAAGTTATACTTGTTAATACTTATCAAAAAAAAAAAAAAGTTATACTTGTTAGTGTTTACATGAAATTTTAAATTTCGGAAGTCGCATCAATATGAAACTTGGACTGAGAGTCTGAGAGGGCAATTTTTTTTCAATCATATTGTTTCTGGGCAAACAAATGCCGGGCAGGGTTCTATTGAAAAATGCTTCCACTTACTTGATATTTTTTTTTTTGGTTCTTTGTAATGGGATATTGCAGAGATTAGTTCAACACCAGCCAACGCAGTACCCAACATCAGAGGAGCTGAGTATTGGCAAAATCAAGTTCAAGGCTTTTGATTTGGGGGGACATCAGATAGCTCGTAGAGTTTGGAAAGATTACTATGCCAAGGTAGATTTCTCAGTCTATCTCTTATGAGAATATTAGCTGTTTTGCATTTACACTAGGGAGCATTGTATGAAGTGTTGATACGATTGTGATTTTATTTATAGCTCATAAAGTTGGAAATTTGAATAACTTTTTTTAGTATCGAAAAATTATGACTTTTGTAGTAGTTTTAACTATTTTATGAAATAATAGGCAAATGAGAATTTTGGTGCTTGTATCCACATGCATGTAATCTCTCTCTCTCTCTCTCTCTCTCTCTCTCTCTCTCTCTCCAGCTTATTGAAAATCTGGCCCATATCCATGTGCTTTGATGTCTCAATTGAACACCAGCAGCCTGTGCTATTGTTTTTGGGCTTATTGCCTATAAAAGCCTTAAATCATAAGGTACTTCTGCCTTCATAATCCCAGACAAACCCTTTTTATGTTTTATCTGATTCATGGGAGGCAGAAATTGATTGTGGGAGGTCGCTGATAGCACCTTTTATCTTTAAAATGTGTGCTAATAGTATCTCACCATAAATGATGCATTTTCATTGCCATTTTACCAAATTTATCGAGGTCAAACAGTACATGCAGATCTCTTGCATCAGAATAAGAAAGTTTGTAATTATGAGTATTCAGTGTCTTCTTACATGTTAATCATGAACATCTTAGGTGCTGAGCATGAAATGCCAGGTGCCTATGAAAAATTATTTAGTATATAAATAAAGAGAAATGATATTTGCTGTCGTGAAGTGTGTAAGTGTCGTGCAATCTCTTTGAAAAAAATGAGTAAATATGAGACCTACATGAAAAAAATAATAATAATTTTTTTTTAATGAGCTTTGCTACTCATCCTCATATACCGCACACCACACTTTTTTTAATTTTTTAATTTTTCTTTGTTGGTTTTATTCTTTTTAAACTAATTGAATTATTCTACTCATCCATATACTAAACATTTGGTGAGAGAAAAATAATAAAAATAATAAAAAAAAGTGTGGTGTGTGGGGATGATGAATAGAATTTTTCTATTCATAAATAAATAAATCTCTTAGATTCTTGGTGGGTGTAATATCCCAAATGTGTGATTGTGTATAGGAAGGCGGTGAATGAGATTCCACATTATCTGTTAGGAGAACTTTATAATGATTCCAAGGGGCTTTAATTGTAACATTAACTAGTCCTTTTGGAGTATGGGTTCAAATGTGGTTTGGGCCTCCCTTGGGTCGTTGTAGTTGAGAATATGAATATGTTTCAGTTATGTGCTTCTTGTATGTTGCTCCTCTGTGCCGCAGGATTTTGTCTATCTTCCTTGTTAATTGAATGCTCTTTTGCTAAATACATTTCATCTTTGTTGTGAAGGTGGATGCAGTTGTCTACTTGGTGGATGCTTATGACAAGGAAAGATTTTTTGAGTCTAAGAAAGAGCTGGATGCTCTCCTCTCTGATGAGGCCTTGGCAAATGTTCCATTCCTTATTCTGGGCAATAAGATTGATATTCCATACGCTGCCTCAGAGGATGAGTTGCGTTTTCATCTTGGCCTAACCAACTTCACCACAGGCAAGGGTAAGGTGAACCTGGCAGACTCGAATGTCCGCCCCCTTGAGGTTTTCATGTGTAGTATTGTCCGGAAAATGGGTTATGGAGATGGTTTCAAATGGCTTTCTCAGTACATTAACTAGTAGGCCCTAAAAGTGAGGATTAGCCATCTCATTTCTATATGTTATTTCGTACAAAATGGAGCTGGACTTCTTGTCAGTTCCAAAGTTACTGTTGGATATATTTCACTTGTTCCGTGTTTTGTTTGTTGTTTATGGTGAATCCACAGAGATAGCTCACCATACTATATTCTTAACAAAGAAGAAATTCATGATTTGTGCTAGAGAGAAGAGGGGGGCATTTTAAAGACGAGTGAAACCCATTTTTGGGCTTTGGTAATTGAAGGATGACTTCAAGATTCTACCCAATCTCGTTTATGCGAGAATCCCAATCGATTCATTTGGTTGCTATAAAGTTGCCATCAGAAAGGATATGCAGTTGCAGATTTCCTTTTTGGGTTGTGTCGTTTTGCTCCTTGGGATGAGTTTCACCATTTTTGCTGCTCTTTCAAGAGCCAATACTCACTCGTTAGCTGCTGCATGACAATGCCAAGTCAACTCAATGCGGTAACTTGTGTTCTGTTTTGTTCCTATTAAATGAGTGGATTGTGGATTGCTCACGAGCCCAAAAGCGTGGAAAAATTGTATACCTCGCTAGAGGTTTCGGGGGCCTAAATTAGCAGCTCGTCGACCAATAGCATGCAGCTAGTAGTATTTGATTGTTTGTTTTGTCATGCGGATCGAGCAAAGCATCGTTACTGCGGCAACTATAATCAAATTCAGAACAAAGCATCATTGTGATGGGGTCTAGTCAACATGTGGTTCAAGGAGAGAGACAGTGAAAGAGAGAGGGATGATGAGAGGATAATAGTCCAAAGAATAACATAAAAGCTGAGTTACTCACCAACAGTGTTTCACATTTAACTCTTCAATGGGTAGTGTAGCTTTGTATATTTACGTTTTCGCATGCATATTTAACCCTTAAGCAGGTTAGCTTCGTATGTTTATCATTTTTAGCTATGACAATGCAATCTTGGTATTGTCATTGGGAGAGAAACGGATTGCACCTAGGACTGTTTAGGGCTATGAGTCTTAAAAAATGTTTAAATAGTTTTAAAAGTCTTTTAATGAAAATAAATAAATTCTTTGAATGTTAGGCATTGAAATATTTTTTTAATCTCAATAAGTTAAGAAGCAAATGTGTTTTTTCAGATAATTTAGAATGTAGTTTAAATTTTAAAAAGATTGTCAATGAGCGAAAATACTTTTACTACTTTCAGATAATTACAACTTTTAAACTTCTAAAAATATTGGTAATAATTTTAAAAAAATCAAATAATTGTCATTTTTACCTCAAAAAATACTTTTAAAATTTATTTTCAAACAATTTAACATTTTTTAAAATGCTTTAAATATATGATTATCAAATAGTAAATAATGTTTAATAGTAAAATTTATTGCTTAAACTATAAGTTATAAGTTCTAAAACTATAAGTTATATTTTTAACCGCAATTCCAAACATGCATTTAGATAGGGCTATGAATCTTGTTGAGATTGTGTTGGGTCATTTTTTAGTCAACCTGAGTTCAATACGAATAATTAAATGTATCAAATACCTCTATTTGAACTCAACATGCATATTTTATAGATTGACTCAACATGACCCATTTGATCCACTTTGAAATTAAAACATACAAAAAATCACAAATATTTGATTATCTGGATAGGGGTGTGCAAATTTTCGAAAATTTCGACTCCGACCGAATTCCGTTCCGATGCCGACTCCGATGGAGTCAGAATTTTCGAAAAACGGAGTCGGAATCGGAGGCACTCCGAAAATGGGGTCGGAGTCGGAGTCGGAGCCCATGTTTACTCCGAAATCCGACTCCGAACTCTGACTTTAAAAAAATAAAAAAACAAAGATTCAAAACGACGTCGTTTTGAATCTTTGTTCCCCCCCCCAACTTAAACGACGACGTTCCTTGAAATAGGAACGACGTCGTTTGGTTCCTAATTTTAAACCTATGCTGCGGCCATCCCTTTCTTCTTCATTTCATCTATCCCGAATCCCCAATCCCCAATCCCTTGCTCAGCGACTCAGCCGCCGGCCGCCCCTTTCTTCTTCTCCATTCTTCTTCATTTCGTCTTCCAATTCCTAATTTCCCTTAATTTGTTCTTCGTGCTACCTTCGAAAGAATCGAATCTGTGTTGCTGCCACTGCCCAAGGCGCCGTCTTCACAGAATCACTGTGCCGCTGCCCACACCCCATGGCGCCACGCCTCACTCGAGTCACTCCTCAGTACAAAATACCAATAAGCATATTTGATAGTAAAGATAGATTGGCTTGAAGATGAACTATAGATGGGAAGTTCTTGGTTAAGAGTGCTTACGGGTGGTTTGGCTTTTAATCTTATTTGCATTGCCATGAATTAGCCAATAGATTGCTTGTAAATCTTGCCTGTTGTATTTGGCCAGTGGTAGCACTTAGACTTGTACTTACCTTGGTAGTAGGAGAGAGTGTTTGGCAAACTTGGAATTAATCATCATACAGCCATCACGACTGACAAGGACAATCTTTATGATCAGCTCTAGTTTCGTATCCATCTATCTATCTATCTATCGATCTATCATTTGATTACTTAATTTTGGGATATAGCCGTTACATTTTAAAATTGCTGTAATCTTGTCAATGATTTGTATAGGCTCTGCGGATTAGGCTTCGACAATGATTTTCTCTTTTTTTTCCCTCCCATTTTTCTGCAGCTGGTTGCTTGGTTGTGACTTGTGAGGCATGAGTTTGTAACTTCTGTAAGTTTGATATTGGAGGCACTGTTGTGATGGTCTTCACACAACTGCACAAGCACGCATGCACATACAAAAATACGCATGAGGCCAAGCCACGCTGGGCCCAATTTTTTTAAAATTACATCCCCTTTGCATTAGATCAATATTTTGTTCATCCTATTATTAGATCACTCTACCCATTTACAGATCACATCAAATTTCTTATCAATTGGTTCCCGGGTTCAGTGTATTATAAAAAATCGAACAACTTATAGATGATATGGTTCGTAATCTCTAAGCATCTTGTATAATGAACGTGATTGGTACCAAAAATGATGACAATATACTAGCTAAATGAGTGATGTTACAACGAGTGGTGGAGTTATTGTTAGCTTGGTGTGCTAAGCTGGCAAGTAGCTTTAGTATAGAGGTACGCAGGATAGCTCCTCTGTGCTTAATGTGGAGTAGTTGTTAGCAATATAAATGTAATGCTCGCAACTTTGTTGGGGCTAAATATGCTCAAATTTCTGTATGATTGGACAAATGCCCACAACAACATTCCCTTTTCTTCTTTTGTAGATCTTCTGAATATTCATTCTCTTTCATTTCCTTCATAGGTGTTATCCTTCTTATACTCTCAATGGATTTGGGTTGTGCTACTACCGTTCTATAATAAAATTTGGTATCTTTGCTTAAAAAAAGTGATATTTGAGCATTAAGTATCCCCCTGAGATGTCACTGATAAATAAATGGAATTTAGTTGTCAATTTCAAGTTGCTTTATAGTAGCATACCACGTGCTGTATACATTTTAACAGAAGAATGTATTGCTTCAAAAGATCAATATCAGTAAAAGTTAGTAAGGCATGCAAATA
Source organism: Carya illinoinensis (assembly GCF_018687715.1). Taxonomy (NCBI): domain Eukaryota; kingdom Viridiplantae; phylum Streptophyta; class Magnoliopsida; order Fagales; family Juglandaceae; genus Carya; species Carya illinoinensis. The sequence goes on from NC_056759.1 coordinate 33,689,824, forward strand.
CATTAAATGAACTGTCATACATGTTCTGAAATTGGAAAAAGTTTGGCTCTTACTATCAAAAGTGAACCTTATACATTCTGAACCCCATGCAATAACTCAAGTTGTAACCATCTAAGAGCCCAGATTAAGTTCTCATATATTGGCTTGAAACGCTAATAGTTCAGATCATGATAGTTTTATTTGAATTTCTAATTAACATAGGAATTTAAACAAACTATTGATAAGTACGGATATGATATAATCTTTGAGTTTAACTTTGAAAAGTACTTGAACTTCTAAGTTATAGTTGATTGAGATTTGAGACCTCTTGCAACCTTCACAAAATCGACTGAGTGCTCTAGATCTATTGTATGCTTGTGCCTTCAAGTTTTTTATTTTTCTATTTATATTAACTATTTATTTTATTTTATTTTTGATAGATATGGAGGCTTCACCTAGTGGAAGGTCAGAAGGGAATCCAAGCCCCACAATCCCGTCACTGACACCGAGATCTAGACCCACTTCTAGAGCAGCTACTTCTTGTGCAAGTAGCCGATTCCCAATGCCAGTAGACATAGAAAATGAGGATGAGTTTAATGAGGATGAGGAGATAGGTATTGGGGATCTACCACCTCCATCTACAACTCCATCTCAACCACGAAATACTAGAAAAAGGTCTTGGACATGGGAGCATTTTACCAGGATTCCTGGTAATCCTGAGAACCCACAGGCGAGATGCCACCACTGTGGGCAACTCTGCAAATGTCATTCAAAGAAGTAAGGCACCGCTGTCTTAATAGCTCATTTTGGAGGTTGCCAGCGATATAAAATGTCGAAGGGAGAGGCAGCCACTGATCAGACCAAGCTCAGTTACGAAGCTTCTACGGCCACTGATGGTACACAGATTAAGAAAATGGTCATCCCTCAATACAGTGAGAAATTGGTGAGGGATATGCTTGCAGAGATGATAATTGAAGATGAGATGCCTTTTACCATAGTCGATAAAAGAGGCTTTCGAAAGTTTGTCAAGACTATTGAGCCACGATTTCCATTGCCATCACGGTATACGGTGATGCGGGATTGTACGAAGAAGCATGCAAAAGAGAAGGCGGAGATGAAGAAGATGTTCACTACCACTAGCCAGAAAGTGTCATTTACGACTGGCACATGGACTTCTATACAGCACATTTCCTACATGTGTATCATAGCGCACTACATTGATAGTGGATGGAATTTGAGACAACGAATTATTGGGTTCAAAGAAATTATTGATCATAAGGGAGCATCAATTGGGGCACTGATGGATGATTGTTTAAAGGATTGGATAATTCAAAAGATTTTATGTATTGCAGTTGACAATGCCAGTGCCAACGACACCGCAATTGAATGGTTCAAGAGGAATACGAGTATGAAAGCTGATGTCATCCGCAACCACGAATTTATTCATGTTCGATGTTGTGCTCATATCCTCAACCTGATTGTCAGTGAGGGGTTAAAAGAGGTTGATGATTCCATTACCAGAGTCCACAATATTGTGCGGTATGTGAGGGCTTCCCCTCAAAGGCTGTCAAAGTTCAAGGCAATAGCAAGCCAGCTTGGAATTTCATGTTCTAAGACATTGTGTTTGGATGTTCCGACTCGATGGAACTCAACATACCTTATGTTGGATGTGGCACAAAAGTACCAAAGAGCATTCGAGCGGATGGAGGTCGAGGATGGGGCACTTAAGTATGCTTTGCTGGAGCCTGCAAGAAAGGGGCTTGGTGCGCCAGACACACATGATTGGACTAGTGTGGGGCACTTTGTGAGATTTTTACAAGTTTTTTATGATATGACTTTGCGAATATCTGGATCCGCATATACAACTGCAAACTTATTCTTCAACGAGCTCTCAGAGCTTCACTACCACTTGCAAGAAGGTTGTACGGGTTCATGTGGATTATTATCTGGTATGGCTATGAGGATGCATGCCAAATATGATAAATATTGGGGGGATGTTGAGAAAAATAAATAGATTACTTCTTGTGGCTGTGATCCTTGACCCCCGATATAAGTTGGCCTTTATTACAGTACTTAAAAGGGATCTTGATGACTTATATTCTCACTACAACAATAGTGGTCAACCTTCATCTGCAGCGGGCACCTCACACTCGAGGCCGACACCTCTATTCAATGACCGTAGCTCAGATGACTCATTAAATCCACCTCGTCGAGGTTATAATATTGTGAATTAGTATCATCAGCTCGTTGCAACGAGGAATATTATGCAGTGTACTTTTGAGATTGAACGGTATTTTATGGAAGAGGTCGAGGCACCTAGCGAGTCATTTCAGCTTTTAACTTGGTGGAAGGTTAATTCCACCGAGTATCAGATCCTTTCTCGTATTGCCCTAGATGTGATGGTCATTCTAATCACTACGATTGCCTCTGAGTCAGCATTTAGCACTGGAGGTCGAGTATTGGATTCTTACCGGAGTTATTGTCACCATCAACTGTGGAGGCCCTCGTTTGCACATAGAATTGGTTGAGTGATACGCCCATTGGACTAGATACCATTGGCTTTGATGCTGATAGCTATAAGCTTGAATCGGGTAACTTTGTTTGAGTATTTCAATTGATTTATTTAATTCTTTTTATGATTTCATAAATATATTAACCTTATATTTTTTATGATTTCATAGATATAATTGTGAACCCTAGCATACTTGCCGATGACTGATTCTTGGAGTGTAGCTAAGTTGATAAACTCGCGATTAAAAAATATTGGTGAGAAATGATAATCATTTTTTTCTAAATCATTTTTTTTTTCTGAATCATTTTTTTTTTCTTTTTATTTATTGTGACTTTTTATTTTAATTTCAGGTATCACCAACGACAAACCACGATGTATTGAAAGATGTTTTGGAGCACCTCTGTATTGGAAGATGTATTGGAAGATGTTTTTATTTTGGTATTGGAAGATATTCGGAATAGCATTTAAACTATTATCAATGTTTTGGACAATTGTATAAGAGTTTCTTAAAAATGTAATATGTATTATATATATATCATTTAAAAAAATAAAAATAAAAACTCGGAATCAGAATCGGGCGGAGGTCGGAGTGAACTTCCGGTTCTGACTCAAGTCGGAGTCGGAGGTCGGAATTGGCGATTCCGACTCCGTCGGAGTCGGAGCCCAGGCCTACTACTGGATAATAAGACAGAGGCTATGTAAAAAATTTTAAGAATATATTTAAAGAAGAGTTTATCTTCACACAGGTCTATCCATTAAACCCCACCTAATAAACGCCAATAACCCATTGCCACGTAGAGCCCACAAACTTAAAGAGATACACCGTAATATAGAGAAACATGAGAAAAGTTGTTCTACCCTTCTCCCTTGAGCCCTCCTCCAAATAAAAGAAAAGTTCTCTCCCTCGAGCCCTCCTCCATCTCCCTGTCTCTCCGCTTTGAAGTTTATCCACCAAGACTAGTTCAGGCCACCGAACTTAGCTGCCCACCGATTCTCTACATACGTCGTGCAATGCCTCTCTCTCTCTCTCTCTCTCTCTCTCTCTCTCCTTCCTCCATGAAACCGACACTCATAAGACCCTAACCCTAACCCTCCCTCCCTCCTCCAAACCGACACCCATAAAATCCTAACCCTATCCCTAACCCTCCCTCCCTCCCTTGACTCCTCCAAAAAATAAATTCTAAAATACAGCTTCCCCCCATGTTCTAGTTCTTGTTCTAATTCTGAAAAACAGAACACAAGTATGACGTCCCCTATACATAATGAATGTACTTTTCTCACACTACCTGAAAACATGTGAACTACCAGCTTATCGGGAAGAAGTGAGAAAACTCAGAAGCAGAGTAGCCCGGTACACTATAGTTGACAGGGTCCTATGTAGAAAAGGGTACGCAGCTCTATTGATTAGGTGCATAACGAAAGAGGAAGCTGAGTACGTAATGAGGGAGACACACAAAGGTTTATGTGGGAACCATTCAGGAGGAAAGTCCCTAGCAGCCAAAATTGTGCTAGTAGAATACTATTGGCCCAATGTGATATAGGACGCAAAGGAGTTGACACGATGATGTGTCCAACACCAACTACATGCCTCAGTGCTCACTATGCCACCCGAGGAGCTGAAGTCAATAACCTTCCCATGGTTGTTTGCTCAATGGGGGATAGACCTAGTCGGGCTTATGCCGAGCAAAGGAGGAACGAAGTTCATTGTAGTTGCTGTAAACTATTTCACCAAGTGGGCAGATGTGGAGGCACTAGCAACAACAACAATGAAAAAAATAACAAGATTCATTTGGAAGACCATCGTGTGTCGGTTTGGGATACATCAAAGCATCATCTCTGACAATGGCAAGCAATTCGACTCAGATCACTACCATAAATAGTGCCCAGAGCTTAGAATAAAAGTTAAATACTCTTTTCCTGAGCATCCATAGGCGAACGGACAAGTCGAGGTGACTAAGAAGACAATTGTAGGGATCCTAAAAAAGAAGGTGGGTAAGAAGAAGGGGATGTGGGCGAACGACTTGCTTGAAATCCTGTGGGCATACAGGACAACCGCAAAAACATTAATAGGAGAAACTCCGTTCTCCTTTGCCTATGGAGCAGAAGCTATGATCCCAGTGGAAGTAAGGATTTCTACCCTTAGACGAAAACATTTTGAAGTTGATGAGATTGCAAAAAGAAAAAAGAAAAGGAAGAAAATTTGGATTTGCTAGAAGAAAGGTGAGTGGACGCCGAGATAAGGTGACAGCCTACAAGAAGAAGACAAAGCAGTACTTCAACAAAAGGATAAGGCCGAAATCCTTCAAGGCAGGTGACCTGGTCCTAAAAGAAATCTGAGTCACTAATATAGAAGAAGGAAAGATGGGCCCAAAGTGGGTAGGACTGTACATTGTCATAGGTAGCAGTTGCTAGGGAACTTATTGCCTGAAGAATGCTAAAGGACACGAGCTACCTCACCCATGGCACACTGAGCATTTGAGAAAATTTTATGCTTTGTTTATTTCATTTCAACTTGATTTGCTTTAGTACTTCCATTGTACAATTCATTGTTGGGAAAAATTTTCACATTCAATAAACCGATGGCAATTTCCTTACTAGGTTATCGCTTAAATTATCAGTCTTACAAGACCACACGAGATACATCCCTAGTAGTTGTCTAATTGAACTGCACGGGATATATCCACTAATAGTCACCTAATTGAACTACATCATGTAGTCGCCTAATTGAACGACAGGGGATACATCCCTCGGTAGTCGCCTAATTGAACTACATGAGATACATCCCCCAATAGCCACCTAAATTGCTACTCGGGATACATTCTCCAGTAGTCGTATCTCCAATAAAGGTCACATGGGAAGCATTCAACGGTGGACTAATCACCAAAGTGAATGATTGAGAAAATCACCAAGTCTAGCAATCAAGTGAAACTCTCCTAATCATGCAATATTTAAAGTTTGAACACTTATACTCTAAGTTAAGAAAACTATGAGATAACTGCAAGGGCGCCAAATTCCAAATTAAAGAAGCCTTAATGGCAGAACCACAACATCAACTTAAAATTAGTATGTTAGTAGTCAAGGTTGCTTCGGCAACCACAAATGTAAGAGAAACAAGTGAATGACACCTATTGACATCTAACTGGCAAGCAAAAATTGTAAAGGAAACAAAGTGCATTCATACTCAATATTCATAGGCTCAAAGGCCCAAAAGTCATCAAAATTAAAAACGTAAAAAGCTTCAAGTGCAGGGTGGAAGGCATGAAGAGGAGGCAGGAGGGGGACAAGAATCAGGCATCTCAGCACGCTCGATATAATCAAAATAATGATAAGCAATAGGGTTGGCCTTTATATCTTGCCATCGAAGTCTTTGGAGGTTCGTATTGGGTTTAGTGATTAAAAGTTCACACAAAGACTTGACTCCCAATTTGAAACCAATCCGAAAAGTATAGTCCCTGATTGCTTGAGTAACCTTTATTTGAGGGAGAAGGCAACTAAGATGCTCCTGTGAAATGCCCAGCTCTCGATTTAACTCCTAGACTTGAGCCTCAACATTATTGAGATGTTTTGTGTTTAGCTTGATGGTTTGATTGAATTTCAAAATATGGCGATCGAAGTCTTGCACTGCAGCCTTTGCTTCAGCCAACTCCTACTCGACTTGTACCTGGGCCCCCTCCACTTCGCTGAGCTGGACAATCTTTGCCAACCAGTCCTGCTCAGAAGCATCTATACGCGTAAGGTAGCCAGCTTTCGCTTCATGCAACTCCTTGATCTCCGTCATAATGTGCTTAAAGCTATCAAACATGTCCTTGCACTTAGCTCCTTTGCTTGCCAAATCAGCTCGGCACTTGGCGACTTTCTCACAGTCTTGTTCCAGTTCGGTCCTCAAGGTAACAACTTGACTACCAATATCCCTTTTCCCTTGAAAAAGTTTCCTGACCAACTGATCTTTCTCTTCCAGAGAGGAAACAACTTCCCCATGAGCTTTGCCTATAATTGCCCGCATGGAGGCATTCTCTTCCTTAAGTTTCAAGCGGTCGTCCACTAGCGAAGCAGAAAATTTGTCGACACCCTATCCAAAGATGATGTTAAACTCAATAGATGCGACCATGTCAATAGAATTAGATAAAGGACTGTAGACTGGACAACATCATTCTGACGTGATAAGGAGGCACTGTGGCTATCACGAGGAGTTTGGAAAAACAATCCTCCAACATGCCCCCCCTTGAAAGTCTCCCAAGAGCCGACAAGCGGAGTCACCTTAATGATTAGGAGCGTGGTCTCGACAACCTGTTCGCCTTTGGGAGCCACGACTTTTTCCCACATAAGGGAGCCCCTAACAACACCAGCCCCTTAGTCACCTGGTTGAGACAAAATAAAAAGCAAATTACCACCAAGGAAAGTGGGTGAAGGCTCCCCTTCCCTTTTAAGAGAAATATTGAAAGGGGAGGAAGGAATTGAAACCTGACCGTCACTAGCAATAGTAAGGTGGGGAAAGACCCAAGGTAACTTAGGGGTTTCTTGACCTGAAGTAGCTGTCGACCCAATGGGAGACTCTTCCTTGGCATCTTCGACATTAAAAGAGTCGCCAAAGCCTTCTAGCGAAGGTAATTGATCGCTTGAAGGGGGTGTGTCAAATGCCTCGGTGTTGAAGATAACGTTGAGATCAGCTGCCTCTACATGCGGATCACTCTCAGGATAGTTGTCAAGATTGGGAGTCTGCATTGTTCCACCAGTAGACAGTTTCGCAACCTAATAGTAGCTCCAGCAGCCTCAACCTTGAGAATAAAATCCAGCTTCCTATCAACCTCAGCCATAATTTTTTCAAAAGAATCAGACCTATCTACTTCAAGGTCACCTAAACTCTACCCGACATAGTCTTTAGGAGGCAAAGAAGGGCCTCTCGAGGAACTAGAAGCATCAGTGGCTCTAACTTCCCAACGAGCCTTCTTTCTTCTCCCACCTAGTCGGGAAGGCAACCCTTTTCAAATTACCAGCCAAGGCAGGGACACCTAATAGTTTCCGAATGAGAACATGAGCCCGGCTGGGCACCATCACATATATCTCTATGTTGGTTGGGGTTAGCAGGGTGTCAAACCAAGTAGAACTTCCATTGTTGTTAACCCAATTCTGCACTATACGAATTTGGGCATCCTCTAGTGGAGACAACACAATCTCAAACTCCTGCTCATCAAGAACGGGAGATCAACAAACTCAGATTGGGAATTCCTTCGACGAGACCTCGTCAGCAAGAAATTCCCAACCTCTACCAGATAGAAAGAAAATTTTCCTCTCATAATCCTTAGCATGGGAGTACTTTCGCTCCAATTGGACCAACTTGCTATGGGCCCTAAAACTATAGACATTCCCTTCCACGCATCAAAATCTATGAAGCCATAAAAATTCCCAAGTGGTGGGGTTGAGGTAGTCATCACTAATGAGCTCCAGAATGCACCACCACAAGATGTAGCAAGCCATCAAAAGGCGCCAAGAATTTGGCACCAGTTGGGCCAGCGTGGGGCCCAATACATCATGAACTGGGGGCACGAAGGGCAAGCAAATGCCCATTGTAAACATAGATAAATAAATGGCAACAAAGACCGCCATACCTCTTACATCGACAGCCCTACAGCGTTGCCCAGGTAACGACATTCCCACGGAGTCGGGAGTGTTGAAGTTGTCTCTTGCTGTGTCCACTCATGGCAAGTCACATTAGAAACCCAGTGGTGACCCTAAAAATAGACCAGTGAGGCCTTTCCTCAATAGTAGCATTGGTCGTATTACTACCTCAACCAGTGGGGGAGCTGCAAGGACGCGAAGAGCCACGGGCAGGATTTGAACCTCTGGAAGCCATTAACACAGAAAACACAATGCGGAGTAAATAAAAAGAGAGCAAAATGAACAGAGGGTGAGAACTCTGTACACAAACGGAGATGAGCTTTTCTTAGTAAAGGTTCGTTCAAGTAAAGAAGAGAAAATTGAATTTATGCGAGGAGATTTATCAAAAAGGAAGAAGACCAAGCGTCAAGGCGTAATGATGAAAGATGTGACGGTTGTGAAGTGATGGATGTACGAATAGTTACATGGGAGGCATCTAACAACACATGCAAATGCGAAATGGCGAGAGTAACTAAAAGGACTCTACCTAAAGTAAAACTAGATCAGCAACTGTAGCTTATCATCCGTTGCACACCTTACGTGGATTTAATTTTTTTTTTCAAGCAAAATGCACTTTTTGCATCATGGGTTTTACATTTATGAAGCCATTCGAATTTTGATTCATATCCCATGAAACCCACATTCTTCCCTTGCCAGGACTCATGTCAGCTTCCTCTTCCTAGCGCCATCCCGGGACAACGTCTTTTTGTTCAGAGGCACCTCGTGACTCTCCTCCATCTACCACTCCCCGCAAGCTAGTTGAACGGAGCAAACTAGGTTGCATCTCTTGAGACGCCTGTTATGGATGTGTTTCACAGCTAGTGACTCATGATCACCTGCAATTAAAGAGTAAGACGGCTAGAGAGGTTCGAGGGAATGCTTCTGATACCTAAGTTAGTGATCAAGTAAATCTCTTGAATGCTAATAAATTAGATCCTCTTTACGTACTTGGGTTCTTCCTTTATATAGAGCCTTTGAGACGTTCTGTTATTAGGAGATGACTAACATATATGTTATTTGAAACTCAAAGTTAGAGATATGGGGTTTATCTCATGTTTAATTCAAAGGATAATTGTTTTGATCCCATGCCACCTTCGAAAAGTTACCCGATCGATGTTGGAGATGGGTTGAACTCTGTCCAAACCACGCTAGGCTTTAAGTAGATGAGGTGGGCTACAGGCTTGGCTAATGGCCCAAGCCTAGTTGGGAATAACCGGTTATTATATCCTCTCCAACGACCCTCCTCCCTCGCCAAGCAACCCGCAATGTCCTCCCTCTGCCTAGCGCCACCCAGTGACGTCATCCATCTGTTCAGCACCACCCAGTGAAGCTCATCCATCTGCCTAGTGCCGCCTCTTCTCGTGAGCTCATTTAACGGACTAAACCCTCGACACTGCCCCAGTGGAGCTCTATTTTGCCGCCACCCTTGCTCAACTTCGTAGGTAAATGTTGTACCATTTTTCATTCCATACTAATATGTTCTTCTTGTGTAGTAAGAGATGTGATTTTTGGGTATTGTTAGATGGGTATTACAGTTTAGGGCATGAAGAAAAAATAATGTTCTTTGATTTATGCTATTGTAGTCTTATCATTTGCCTTATCATGCTTCTACTTTCATCTTTGTGTGCTTTCACTTTAACTGCTTGAGCAAAAGCAAATGGTCTTGGTGAAAGTCATGTGTTTCACGATTGTTACAGTTTATAATTAAATATGTGTTCATGAATGCTGATAGGAAAATTATTTCTTATATAAGATTTGATACAAGAATTTGATCAGGAGACTCCTACTATGGTAGTGGCAAGATTGACTTTCCTAAAAATAAATTCCTTTTCTTTTCTTATAAGAACACATACATTGAGCCACAAATATTCTTAACATGAACAACAGTACATTCTTATTACTTTTCTTTTCTTACTTTCTTGACTTTCAATAGAGAAGCCGCATGTCCTCCTATCGCCATTTTAGAATAATGATATTATTGCATCATGAAAGGTCAGAATTGGATTGACGGACCATATCATACATTTTCTGTTCTTCACACTAAGTAATATTAAAAGAAGAAAAAAAAGACGAACAAACAATATTATTCAAAATGAGAATGATTGAAAAGACAAGAAACAACACTTTCATCTTAGGGGAAAAAAGAATAATAACAACACTTTCATGACAAAAATAGAGAAGGACATATATATAGCTCGATCGTCTTCAGGTCTAAATGAATTAATAGATCATCGATCTTGCGTACGTATGGCAGAAAATTAGGGTCAAAATAGGATTTAACTGTTTCATTAACTAACAATGCACAACCAAACATTATAGTTTGGTAATGATGATTAACTCCCGAAAATGGCACAAATAACATCTTATAAATATTTGTGAGGTACATTGCATCAAATGTGACAACGTTCCTAAAATATTGATATGCTGACCTTGATTTTGCACCTGTCTAAAAACAATTTCTCATATACTCATTCTCATCAACCTGCATTGAGTATACAAACCCAGGTTCTTTACATTGTCGATTAAGAAAGTATGCATACAACTTTTGTGTATCTCCCTCTTCAAACATTTTTTCTATTTTATTTCCTAAATAATTTCAACGTCTTTACTAATACAGCTAATGTTAAAATCACCACCTGATTCTTTGCTAAACACCGACATTATCTTCCTTGTCAGTACAACGTACTCATTCAAAGTGAGAATGTGTTTTTTTTTTTTTTACATGTGTCACTCCTCTATGTCCAAGAGCAAGTTGGTACTTCTTGGTGTGAGTAGCACATGGTTGTGTTTAGGCATGAACTTGCATACTATCCACCTTTTACCATTTTTTTTATACACATCGTTGCTTTACACCCAACCTTCGTTTCAGCAGTTTCAGGAGTTTTTCTTTCTTTTTGTTTGAGACTTTCACGCCTAAATTCTTCTCTTGTATAAACATAGACTACTCCAATTAATTTTCTGTCATCTTTTGATAATTTCGTATGGTTGGTCCTCATTGTAAGATCTTTCTTGCATACACCTTGTAAAATACTTGGACATCTTCAATCTCATCAAATTCCTTTCTGATGAATGGTTCATAAACTCCACTACTGGAAGTGGGAATCACATTGACTCCATCTCTATCTTCTACATTCAATCCATCTCCCACATTCATATCACATTGCTTTTCCACGAGTTCAACCTCAATACTTTCATTTTCAACTTGTGAATAATTTTTACTCGTTAGTATCTCAACTTCATCACTATCCAAACTCTACATAAGATCCTTCATCCCAACATAAAATAATGAAAAAAATAAAAAATAACATAGCTATATGTCTCCATGTAAAATGTGTGAAACGTCTTAGAAGTTCAAGTTCAAAAGAGCTCCATGCAAAGCAAGTTCAATAGATCTCCATGTTCAACAAATCTCCATGTAAAATGTCTTAGAAGTTCAATCTTTTCCCATCAGATGGAAAATATGAAATCTCTCAAATGTTTACAATATTTCACATTATCTCATACTCAATCAAATAAGATAAATGTTTTAGACTTTTGGTCACAATTTTGCAGTACAAATTCACACATTCCTTGAGTTTATCAAATATCAATTCCTAATTTGTAAAACTAAATGTAAAGCAATATGGTAATTAGTATGAGAGTTTTCCTAAAAGAACTAGACGCCCACTAAGGTTGCAAAAATTCACTAACGTTGCAGGGCCACACCTTCCAAAAATTTTGAAGTGATCCAAAAATAGTATCAAATTTACTCCAAATAAAAAATACGCAAGCACCAAAATAAGCACCGCAAATGAAGTAGTGGATTAACATTTACCTTCATGTTGGGTCTCATCTTAGGTGATTTTTTTCTCTAGGATTTTGCATTCCGTTGAAGGGAGGGAGTACTGATTTTTTGAAGAGATTTCACGCCAGTCTAGGATGGATCTTCTCCATTGGTGGCATGCGACGTGCGGCTATTGGGGCTTATTTTAAGTTGAAGGGAGAGAGGGCTTGTCGAATGGGTTGCTTCTGAAGGGAGGGTGAACTGCATTTTCTGAATCCGATATATGTTATGGCGTGTGTAGGTGTCTGTTTAACTCTTTGTATCGGACTATCTTGTCCGAAGAGAGACTGTTAAAAGAATTATGTTACATACAATCCATTTTGTGTACTCATTACGCACTCTACTGATGTAATTGATCAAAGTAGTTATTTTAATTTTAAAAAAATGACGTAACCAATCACATTAGTAAATTACACAAAGAATACATAAAAATAACTATACATAGAGTTTTTAAAATAAGAGTATTTCTATCTAAAACTTGTGGTGACTCACGTGTTGACCCGAACTAACACAAATAATATTTTTCATATTTTTTCCTTTTGGCTAATCGGGTCACTTGAGTTAACCCTTAAACCTGCAGATTGATCTCATTATTAATCAGGTCAAATTCGAGTGGACCCAAATTTACTCGAATTCAATTTATATCTAACACTAATCTTATTATTATGTACTGGGTTCATATCAAGTACATGGGTCATGTCAAAATTAATTATCCTAGATTACAATTACCACAAAAAAAAAAAATACTATACATCACACTTTTATCATACTTTCATCCACTATATAAAATGTGACACTTTTATCACATTTAGATAATTTTTTATTTTTTTAAAGAATAAATATCAAGGTTGATGGGCAATGCCGCCTCATCATAGTGGGATGATGTGACGCACCCAAATCTCACGTACGGACACGTGGAAATCGAGTCGTCTGGATGATGACAACACAGGTCACCACCCTATCACCAAGTGTCAAGTGTGTGTACATGCAACAAGTGTGCAAATAAAAACACGCAGCGGATAATGAAAGTCTTATAACTAAGTACCATAATTTTTATTTAATACAAACCCGTTTAAAACATACATAATAAAATATTACAAGTCTCAAGTATCGTTTCAAATGAAACTACAAGGCGTAAAACTCCAAATCAATACTCCGGCGGAGCCGCCTTCTCGGGCTCAGTCTCCTCCTCCTCCTCGACCTCTGCATCAAAATCTACGGTACCAAAATAGTGCCGCAGGTAAGTAAAGATCCAAACGCTACAAGATAAAAACATATTAAACTCAACAATATGCATGAAAGAATACCAAATGCACATATCCCATAAATCCACATGTTTTCCACGCACGCCAAAATCCCATTTTGGCCCAAAAGATATCCTTTAAAATCAGTCATTGTCATTATCCCAGATAATGACCCAAATCAAGAAACTACCATTTTCCCAGAAAATGGATCACAAAGTCTCAAACATAACCTCGCCATTTTTTCAGAAAATGACTCGTATCAAAAATCCAAAACCCATTCCAATTATCGCATGCACCATGATCTCCCCTGGAGATCATCCGCACACTCTGGCTCCTGTGCCACACCGCAGGTAACGACTACGCATGTGACATCTAAACGAGTAATGCACAATCTCTCGCCCAGCACGTACCTGGACCAGGCCATCCTCTAGTCCCTACTAGCCTAGGAACTACAGAGTCGACACGACAGCGTTACCGTATCGTACGATCCGGTCGTCGCCCAGCGACAACCTAGGGGATGTCACTCAGTATTATCCACTCCCGAGTAACCAGAGGAGCTCCATCGAGATAATACCCCATCTCGACACACACGCACCCGAAAACCCATTTACACAAATAAAATCAGTTTTTCTCAATTTAATAAATGCACATGAATGCACCATGCAATGCACACCTCAAGACACAATCCATCCAATAAATAACAAAATCAACAATTACAAACAACTCCGTCCTCAATCCATCCGACCCTCGACTACTCGGACTCAGTCCGGAATCAACCAACCAGTCAATGAATTTATTGTAAAAGTAATAATATATTTAAATCTAAAATAGAGTTTGAAAAATACTTACAGCGCTATATGATAATTTTCAAAGGATCACGACGTTGCAAACGACGAAGAAAAAACAACGTAATAGTGTAAAATACACTGTGGCCGTGGGTTGTAAAATACCCACTTTCAAACGGGGACAAACCAAGACTCGAAATTAATAGGAAATGACCTAGAGATGTTTATGAAGCTAATGGAAGTGAGTTTTGGCCGTGGGTGGCGGTGGAAATAGCGGTGGAAGCGAAAAAACGACAAATCGGAGTTGAGCTCTTGGGAGCTGCTCCGGCAACGGATCGAGACTGGAAATGGGTGGTTTAAGATGGCAAGAGGTAGGTGATAAAGTGGTGAAGAGATGGTGGTCGGAGGTGGAACGACGACGGCGGAAATGCACAAAAATCGTGCAGCTTAGAGTGGCTCTCGGCGGCAAATGGCGGCTCGGATGGAGGTGAAATTTGGTGGGGAGGTGCGCCGGCTGGAGGGAAAAGTTTTTGGGTGGGTGATGTTAGCCACGTCGCCGGCGAGCGGCAGTTCTGGGAGGCAGAAGCTGGACGGAGATAGTGAGGAGAGAGAGAAGACATAGCGCACGGGAGAGAAAACGGAAAAAGAAGAAGAAAGAAAAGAAAGAAAGAAGAAAAGAAGGAAAAGAGAAAGAAAAAAAAGGAAAGAGGGAAAAAGAAAAAGAAAAAAGAAAAGATGAAGAAAAGAAATGAGATCCAATCCTCACTTTCGGAGCCTAAAAACTGATCCGACGAAAACAAATATAAAAACTATAGAACGACTAAAATAATTTAAACACCATATCAAACTAAAATAAATCCAATCAAAATACAATAAATTAAAATAAAAAACTAATATATTAATTAAATTAAAATACTCCTTCAGTGAAAATACACGTAAAAACGGGGTATCACATCCTCCCCCATTAAAACAAATTTTGTCCTTGAAACTTGCAAGATCAAACACTAACTTGAAGCAAGTCACATGATTCCACTGATACCAAGTTTAAGAAACGTACCGTCATTTACTCAAACAAATAGGGGTACTGTTCTCTCATGTCTGCTACTCTCTCCCAAGAGAAATCTTGAGTTAACGAATCTCCCCATGCCACCTTTACTAGAGGTATCGTCTTGGATCTCAACTGTTACTCTTTCCAATCCATAATCTGTGAAAGAACAACCTCATAAGTAAGGTCTGGTTGCAACTGAATACGCTCTGGGTCGACAAAGTGTTGCTCTTGTTGTCCAAAACTCTTCTTCAAGGATGATACATGGAAAACATCATGAATTTTTCCAAAATATTATGGCAAAACAATTCTATAAGCAACGGACCATACATTCTCCAAAATCTAAAAAGGGTCAACATATCTCAGATCCAGTTTCTTACTTTTACCAAAACGCTTAATTCATTTCATGGGATTGAGAACGTAGACATAAGTAGTAACTATATGATGACATCATGACAAAGGAGATGTGAGAACATGGTCACATACCTACTGACTTAAAGGTGCCACTGGAGTAACAACCTGCAAAAATAAAAATAACAACGAAGTCATAAATTATTCTGAGTAAAGAGTAGTGCACAAAATATCGACATAAATTCTGAGAGATGTTTCAAACTTTTGAAACTAAAAGGGAAATAAAAATTCATGCTATATGTGCCACAAACTAATCAAGCAGGCAAATCAAAACATATGAAAGCCAGAGCCAAAACACACCCCACATGATTAGAGCAATGATAGAATAAACATGAAAATTGTATTAATAAATTCATAATCTAGATTGTACCAAGCACATTCCATTATATTTTGCACATCAAGATGATTAAGGCCCATAAGTTTTGCTCAAGTATGAAAAACAATACACATATAGGATGTTAGCATTTGTTTCTTTTACCATATGAGACACGCTGTATTTCTACTTCCAAAGTAAAATTGGAAGGCCTGATTTTAAGACGGACAACTGTTAGAAGCACGCTTGCTTCAAAGGTGTGACATCCTCTATATCGGTAGAGCAACGTCACCCCATCCAATTCCTTTTCAAATCATTAGTTATGCTAAAGTAGCATTTAAAAACATTGAGAAACCTAAATATTATAAAATGTTGTACCAATCTCTAGCACCAGCAGTGTCAATCCCAAACCTTAGATTCTTGAGGAATCTAGTTTAACATATCACAGCCAATGTTACAAAAATTGCGTAGAGAGAAATCCAAGGAGTCAACATTCTCAATAGTCAGTGGCGGAAATACATTCCCCCCCCCCCTTCCCCCAACACCAAAAATATAATAATAATCTAAGAATTCAATATAAATAGAAATGCCTCTCCAATTTTTTTCCTATAGCCCCAAAATTTTGTATAATTTCTATATATTCTCTATTTTCAACGATGAGCCCCACCAAAATTAAATTAAAACTAAATTTATGAGAAATAATAAATTATAAACTTATTATATGCTTAATGTGACACGAAAATATCTAAATTTTATGTGAAATTTGATAAACTAACTTACACACTAGAATGAAAAATGGTCTTCTAGAAGATCACTTGATATATGAAGAAAACAAATTCTAAATATTTCATTACAAAAATAATAATAGATGAAGATTATTCTATGGAAACATTGTCGTCAGAAATCTGAAATAAATTTTAAGTTGTGTTTTTAGAAGTTTATTTCTACATGTATGTAGCAAATTATCGAGATCTAACAATTAAAATTAATATTTGTATTCTTTTATTTTACATAAATGTGTCAAAAAGTTGCCCGCCCGCCCGCCCACCACCCCCCCTCTCTCCTCCCGGGCGCGAAACTTTGCTGGTTCTGCCACTGTCAATAGTTATAAAAAAATAAGAATCCCAAGAAGCTACAGACAATTATCATGTGAAAATGCACCAAGTTGTTCAAAGAAATTATTTGGTATGTTAAAAGTTACTGTCTTGCATATGTTAAAAGTTATACTACCATCAAGAACCATCAGCATGCTGTATGAAGGAGAGTTTGCTATTGTTGAAACTACCTTTACAAGGTTGAGTTAAACTTAATTTTGATGGTACTTTGTTCAGTTCCTCTAACACCTCAGGATTTGGAGCTATTTTACATGATGATAGAGGTGAAGTTTTGTATGCTATGAGTAGGAAGGAAGTGCATATGTTAGAGGTTGAAGATGTTGAGGCAATGGCTGCCTTAAGGGGTTTACAAATGATTTTAAACTTGGGTATCTCAAGTTTGGTTTTAGAAGGGGATTCATTGGTTGTTATTGAAGCTATTAGACCAAGGGAATTTAATTAATCAAGACAAGGACCTTTGATTGCAAAAACTCAGGTTCAACTGAATCAATTTAGAGATGTTGAATTACTCCATGTTGGAAGACAAGGTAACGAAGCAGCTCATTTGCTTGCCAAACATGCTAGGCTAGTGGAAGACATGGTACAATACCAAATGTCTAGATATTATCCATTCTAAAGTCATGATTGATGCTGCTATATAATTACCTTTGGTTGTACTTGGTTTTTCATTATGATTAAATATGTCATTTTATCAAAAAATATTTGGTTTTTCATTATGAATTAAATATGTCCTTTTATCAACAAAAAAAAAAAAAAAAGTGGCACATCTACCAGCATTATACAGATTAACCATGTCATTTGCAATGCACACTAATCAAACTAATTTTTTTTTTTTATAAGTACCAATCAAACTATTAACTGGTGACTTAAAAAAATATATTCCTTAATATAAGTAATTTCACAGTAATGCTCTTGCCGTTGTTGTGTCTTAAATGGCAACTGTATCATGTTTCATAGATTATATGGGACCCATAACCAGGAAATCTAATGCACAACTCCCATTAACCATTGCTTATGCAAAGTGATCGTACTCCTAGAAAAAAGTGCAAACAACGCCATAGACATAATATTGAGTAGCTCATATAAGAACTAGCTTACCAAAAGGACAACTTACAAAAAATGACCTAACACATATCTAGGTAGATATACAATTCTACAAAAAATATAAAAACAAAGCCACACACCTGAGTTTTTCCAAAGCGAGATTCAAGATCCCCTTCAAAATCCCTATGTTTCAAGGGCTTCTTTTGCACTGGAGGACCTCTCGCTACGACACAACTAATCAATAACAATAATTCTTCACCCATCAGTCTAGAACTCACTACATTGGGTTCTTTGAAGCAAAAAACTCCCAACATGATACTCACACGAGTATAACGCCCACAAAACCAGTACTGTACAGTTTAGAGGGTCCAATTAACAAACACACAAATACGTATAAAAATCTACCAACCAGGAACAATCAAGGAATAAGATTGTTAGATTAAATGGCTCACATTTTGATTTAACCCGCGCGTCCGCCTCCTATAAACAACATAACTAAGAAGCGTTAACTAACAATAATTAATCAGGAAACAAGAAAAACATTTAACCAGGAAAAATTATAAGTGGATTAAAAAACCTGTCTTTCACACTCCCTGGCTTGTTCCAAATACTCTTCCCAATCAAACTTTCTTTTGAAAGTATTATCAACCCCTACAACCTGCACAAACAATTGCGGGCAAAAAACAACACATTAAGGTCAACCCTTCCCCCAACCAAAAAGGAAGAAAACAATACAAATTGGAAAAAAAAAAAGAAAAAAAAAATTTAACGCTTTAGAAAGTTATAGTAAGGGACTTGAACTTATATCGTCGCTGGTGTGTGCCATGGATTAAAAAAAAAAAACGAAATTCTTCAGATAATTTATAGATTAGCCCAACACCGCAATTGAATTCTTCAGTCTCCAAGTAATTCGAGCTAAACCCTAATTCGGATTCCGAGTCACTGAAGTCGAAGAAAAGTGGGGAAAGATCGAGGAACCGACGAAGCACAGAAAGAGGCGGGTAACACGAAATTTTTATGGGCTCTACACCCACCGACTCGGATCCAAATTTGGATCTGATTTTTTTTTTTTCATTTAAAATACCTTTAAATATTTTTTAAAAAAATTGAAAACATTAATAAAACATAAAAACTTAAAAAAGTGTAAAAATATATGCTCGAATATTATCGGAATCCCAAACATTTTTTAATTTTTATCATAAAGTTCCATTGTTTTTACTTATTTTTTTATATTAAATAATTATAATTGATATTAAATATTTTTTTATTTTTCATATTAAGTAATTTTACAAATAAATTTGAGAAAAACGTTTTTTCATCCCATTTTTTATTTATCCTAAATACACTTACAGATTGATATTAAATATATAAAAGCATTTAATATATATATATATATATATATGGATTGATGATCATAAAATCTTAACACTGTATAAATAATTATAAAGACTATAAAAATTCATTAAAAAAAAGAAAGTAATTTGGAGAAAACCAATAGAAAATTCTAAACCCATTATTCTTGGTTCTCACAATTAGGCAACTATAATTAAAAGATAAACACTTTAAGTATAAAGAGATTACATAAAAATATGCCCACAAAATATGGTGATTTTATGTAATACGTCTAATTGTAAAGTAATTTTTATCATAAAGTAAATTTAACAGATCACATAAAATCACGTCAAATTTATAAGTTTGCTTTTATATAATTTCTTTGTATATGAAGTTCTTCTCAATTTAAAATTTTACATTCACATTCTTAAAATTTGGACAATAACATACATCTTTAATATTTTTTAAGTTTTGTTATTCATCATTCTCACATATTATATTTATTTTTATTTACTTTTTAATTCTTTTTTATTTTATTATTTTTAAACTAATTGAATTATTCTACTAATTATACATACACTATACATTTGGTAAAATAAAAAAAATAAAAAATTGATATATTATATGTAGTATGAAAATGACGAGTAGAATTTTTTTTTATTTTTATTAACAAATTTATGCTTTAACATAATTTAACTTTTATATTTTATAATTACTCAATTTACTCTACAAAAAGTTTTTTTTTTTAATTTTTTTATAAGTTAAAATTTTTGTTTAGTTATACGGAAAAATAAGATGATATAAAAATTAAAAATTAAATAAAATATTAAGACGTAATAGAGCAGCCAAGTATTGCTCAGCGGAAAAATCGAAAGAGAGGAATGTAGATGATAGGAATCGAGGCTATATATATCTTCGCATGCCTCTGAGCTTGGCCACTTTCCATTTCCGAAACAAGAAACTAGAAAGCAAGCATCGAACAGAAAAATCACCGAAAATGTTGAGCTCAGATACTCGATTTGCGTTGGTGGCCCTAGCTTTGGTACTCGCTGCCTCATCGGCTCTCGCTGAAGACGTCGTTGTGCTCACCGACGACAACTTCGACAAGGAGGTCGGTCAAGATCGAGGAGCCCTCGTCGAGTTCTACGCTCCCTGGTACAACTAATCGATCGATCATTGTTTTTCCCCTCCCGATTCTTTGTTTGATTCCTGAGAAAACGTTGCAAAACGAAAATAAAGTCTAAGATGAATTTCACTGGACTGAGAGACTTTAATTAAGAGTTATAGTTTTTTTTTTGTTTTTTTGTTTTTCCCCCGTTTTAGTTTTCCCGGGAGCCAAAAAATAGTTGGGTAAGCGTATACTTTTATAGTTAGGGTTGTTTTGGCAATCGGGATGTTACGTATCAGATCAGTGTTTGATGAGCTCGTAGCCTCGTACCTTGTTACAGTTTTTTCTTTTTTTTGGAATATGATGATAATTGAAGCTGTGTGATTGGAGATCTGTGATTTGGAGCTCGATATTTCCATATTCGAATCCTTATTGGCGGATTGACTCTATTTAGATCTGAGAAACTATCTTTTTGGGGTAGAGAAAGCCCTTTGACTTTGCTCAATGCTATAAAGCGTAAATTTCAAACGATTAATACAATGCTTTTCCGAAATAACGTACTTTTCTTTGGTCTTTGATCTGTGTATTTAGCTGGTTCAATTTGGACTTATGCTAGCCTATTACTTGCTTGCATTTTATTGACTTGTAAATGATCAAATGGTGCATTGACTTAATTCGATGGATGATGAATCCGTTCCTGTTGATTATTTCTTAGCGTTCGTTAGAATAAGGAGTTGTTTGTATTTTTAAAATTATAAAATAAGAAGGTACAGAATTTCTTGGATCAAGGCATCTGTGATCTATCCTGTGTTGCATGTATTAAACAGAACAATGGAGTGCGTTACTCTGCTGTCCTTGCTGCATTTTGTGAAAGCATAGGGTTTATTAATTCAATCAGAAGCTTAACTGACTCTATCTCTGTTTTTTCTATTTTTGATGAGTTACTTTCTGGGCTCAGCTTTGTTTGAAACCCCCGACTAAATTCTATCATTGTAATACGGTTGACAGAAAGGTTGTTTTATGATGTCAGTTGTAAAGTCTTAACTATTTTGTGCCCCATGGCAGGTGTGGGCACTGTAAAAAGCTTGCCCCAGAGTATGAGAAGCTTGGCACAAGTTTCAAGAAAGCAAAATCTGTTCTTATTGGGAAGGTCGGCTCCATGAATCCTATTTTTTTTATTTGTTTCTAATATTGCTATATTTCTTGATGTATGATTTTCGATCAATTGTTCCAGTTGCCAATTAAAAGTAAGTTTAATTTTATTAGCATGACTTATTGCTCTTATGTTGCTACATGCTCAACGGAAATTCATTGGCATATTATTTTGCTTCTGATGTAGGTGGACTGTGATGCACACAAGGACGTATGCTCTAAATATGGGGTTTCTGGATACCCAACGATTCAATGGTTTCCTAAAGGGTCCCTAGAACCCAAGAAGTGAGTGCCCTCCATAGAACAATTTTTTCGACTACTCTTGTGGCTTTGAAGAATTGTACTTACAGATTTTAATCAAATTCTACATGTTTTAGGTATGAAGGTGCTCGTACTGCAGAAGCCCTTACTGAGTTTGTGAACATGGAAGGAGGTACTAATATGCTTGTAATGCAATTGAATATGGCAATCCCCAAAAGTTTGTCTATGTTTCCTGCATTATGTGTATTTGGCTCCATTTGTTTTCCCCCCGCTTAGTTGCTCTATCTTTCTTTCTTGTGCTTGGGATTTTTTTTTGTTTGCTCCATCCTTTTTTTCTTCTGGTCGCATATGTATTTTTGGGAGTTTGAATACTTCCTATGTATTATCTAGATATATTAACTTTTTTCAAATTTCATTGGAATACTTGCAAGTGTTACTTTAATTTTGCTTGAGTGACTGATTTGATGGATTGTTCCAATAGCTCAATCTCATAGAATGTTTGTTTCATTAGATTGGCACAAGATTGGGAACTTGATAGTATGGTCGGTTTTTTCGGTTTGTGTAATGCATTGAATTTAGGTAATGCTATGGAGGATTGAATAACTTGGTTTCCAAATGGGAGGGGAAATTTTTGGTTAGATCTTTTTATGAGGCTCTTTTGGGTCCTCATAGTAACTACTTTCCTTGGAGGAATATTTGGAGATAGCCCCGTTTGGTTACACAGTTCAGATGAGATGAGATGAGATATTTTGAATAGTAATGAATAAAATATTGTTATAATATAATTTTTTAATATTAATTTTGTATTGGAATTTGAAAAAATTAAATTGTTTATTATATTTTGTATGAGAATTTAAAAAAGTTGTAATGATTAAATGAGATGAGATAAGATGAAATGAGATTATTTAGTTTTGGTTAACCAATCTGGGTAAAGTTTCCCCCAAGGTTGCTTTCTTTGGTCGAACTGCATCCCTTGGGAAAATTTTTTCCACTAACAACTTGAGGAAACACGGTCTTATCATTATGGATTGGTGTTGCTTATGTAAGAAAAATGGGGAAACTATGGATCATCTCTTGTTACATTGCGAGATGTCCGGGTCTTTGTGGGATGATATCTTCAACCGGACTGGCACAGCTTGGGTGATGCCTAATAGGGTTGTGGATATTTTTCAGTGTTGGAAAGGTCTTTGGGGGTAACACTCATATTGTTGTTGTTTGGAAAATGCTTCCTCTTTGTATCATGTGGTGCATTTGGATGGAGAGAAACGATAGGTACTTCAAAGATCGGGAGCGCACTTTGGACAAGTTGAAGCGATTGTTTTTCAACACTTTATTTACTTGGGCTTTGATTGTAATGGAGATAGTTTTCATAATTTGCTTGTATCTCTTTCTAATGCCTAGTGCTTACTAGGTGTATTCCATGTATACTCCCTGCATACTTGGGCTATGTGTATTGTGTTTCTATTAATAAAATTTTAATATTACCTATAAAAAAAAATTGCTCGAGTGGACCTAACATAATATTGGTGGTGGAATAACTTTACGATTGGCCAACTTCTTGAAGGTGAGAATTTCTTTTCCAATGTTGCTTCTTTAGTCATTGAGTAGATATGGGTTGGTAGGTTTGAAGATCCTTATGCCTGTCAGCAGATATCTTCTTGAGTTTTGACATGTTATGCACTGAGTTACTCCATTGATTGGTGCCTATATGTTTTGTTGCTGCCTAGCATGACTTTGCTACTCCATCTCAAGGGTCTCTGTAGTTATTATCATTTTAGTACTTCTACATGGTATATCATGCTGCATTCAAAGTTGTCAACATAAATATTGATATCAAAGCATTGCTTTGTTCTAGGGGTCAATGTGAAGATAGCCGCAATCCCTTCCAATGTAGTGGTGCTAACACCAGAGAGTTTTAATGAGATTGTCCTAGATGAAACTAAAGATGTTCTGGTTGAGTTCTATGCACCCTGGTAAGTTTAGGCGTTCAATTTTTCCTTAGACCCTCTCATGTTCTCTGCTATCTTCATTGCAAATCAGTGAAGCTATTTCAGTTCAGATAAGTAGAAAAGGTCTGTTCTAGTTACTTGAAATTTGACATATCTAAATTGCCCTTTTTTTGTGCGTGCTTGCATGGCAGGTGTGGCCATTGCAAATCCCTTGCTCCGGTCAGTATATTGTTCGCTTCTTGATAATACTATTGTTGCATATTTTTATCATACGTCTAAAAAATGGTTATTCTTATGTCTTCTGTTATCTAGATTTATGAAAAGGTTGCTACGGCATTTAAATTGGAGGAAGACGTGGTAATTGCTAATCTTGATGCCGACAAATACAAGGATTTGGCTGAAAAGTGAGTTCATTAGTACCGCACAAAGATATCTAGGGTGTTTGCCATCAAGTTTCAGATTTCTGTGATTGATAATTATGGACTTAAATGGGACTGTTAAAATCCACCAAGCCAAATAGGACTTCTGTAAGAGGATTGAATAAGAGCAATGCAATAATGCTGCTTTTGCAGGTATGATGTCAGTGGATTTCCCACATTAAAGTTTTTCCCAAAGAGCAACAAAGCTGGTGAAGGTTATGATGGTGGCCGAGATTTAGATGACTTTGTAAATTTCATTAATGAGAAATGTGGCACCAGTCGTGATGGGAAAGGGCAACTCACATCCAAAGTTAGTGAGAGATGAATACTCATAAATGGGTCACGGGTAACATATTTTAACTTACTTGATCGATGTTATCTTTCTTGATGTAGGCTGGTCTAATTGCAAGTTTGGACAACCTGGTGAAGGAGTTTTTGAGTGCTGGAAGTGATGAGAAGAAGGCAGTATTTGGCCAGATAGAAGAAGAAGTCAACAAGCTCACAGGTTCAACCACCAGGTTATATCAATTACTTCATACTCCTGTCCAATACTTTTGTTGGATTTTATTTATACCCAAATTGTCTGTCAGAATGTAATTGTTTTGTGGCTGTCACCATGTATGAATGTTTTACTGTTACCACAGGAATTGTTTGTTTAAAATGCTAAAGTTGTCTTCTTCCAAGTTTCTGACTTAATTACATCCTTTTAGATATGGCAAAATTTACTTGAAAGCTGCAAAGAACTGTATGGAGAAAGGTGCCGATTATGCCAAGAATGAAGTTCAGCGACTGGAGCGCATTCTTGAGAAGGTAATTTTTCTCGTCACTTTCCCATAAATCCTTCTGCACAAACTATAAAAGCGTTTGTATCTATGAACAGCATCAGGTGATAGTCGACCTAGACTATTACTTGACACTGTTCTTAATTGTGTAAAATATGAGATATATTGCTTCATGTGATACCACTATGAATTGTTTTTAATATAATATGGAAGTCAATTATAACAGTCCATAACTAATACGTGAACGGTAACAAATGTGAAATGTTGTGGTGCTGTTCTTAATTGTAATGAGAACTATCCCGGATGCCTTCATTGGCACCCACACAAACCTGCATATAACTCAATGGGCTCTTTCATTTTGTGTTATTGGAACAGTCTATAAGCCCAGCAAAGGCGGATGAATTCACTCTCAAGAAGAATATACTATCTACCTTCGCTTGATCCGTGGAATTCATAGGAGGAGACACCTATTTCCATTTCGCTTGGAGGTATCGGCATCCCAGTTACTAGCGTTTCTATTCTTGTGATTTTTTAGCTCGGGAAATATACTCTCTGTGTACCTTTAATGCTTAAAATTTTCTTCACATTTTGAACCTTTTAAGTTAATTGTAGCAGAGAAGAAAAAGTTAGTCAGTACACGATCGACAGTAATGCAGTGTTTTTAAGACCCTACGACATGTTTCTTGTTTACATTATTGATGCGTTCCCGGCCAAACTCTACTGTTCACTTAAAAGAGAGGCAAGAGCATTGGTGATGGTCTAGATATTGTCATGTTTAAAATGTAGCTAAAAGTTGAGATTTTAGCTTAAGTTAAAACTATTAAAAGTTAAAATAATAATATAATATTAGTTATAAACTAATTTATATTGTATGATCACATTTAGTCGTCATAATTGATCAGGTCTTAACCGTTAATTAAGACCTTTGTATTCTTATATATATGGGTATATTTCTAGGTTCATAATATAGAATAACAAGAACCTCTCTTTCTTTTCATTAGTTCACAACACGTTATCAGCACGATTTTCGTCATCTTCATCCTTTCTCCCAACTCCATCTTCTTATTCAGCTTCTTCCTTCCTCAAATAGCACCAAGTTCCCCCAACTGCAAACTTTCATCTTGCGATGGCACCAAAAATCTGTAGGTGAAGTTTCCTTTCTAACTGAACGACAAGAGGGGCTCCTTCGGTTTCAGATTTGAGTACGAAAACCGATATGTTGAACACCCGGCTTGGCCCATCGTACTCGATCCACACGCTAACCAAATTGCCGCTCTTAAGATCGATCCCTATGGCTTCCAAATTGCCAACCTGCACCGAAACCGATGTATAATCGTTCAAGATTCTCTTCTTCCTCTGTTTCTTGGGCTCTGCATGCTAACAAGTGTCTTTAATTTGTGTCAGAGTTTCAACTCTCCAAAATCTGATTTTGTTTATACTTTACTGTCTTGCCTATGTATCATTGAGTTCTTGTTCATAAATTTCAGACAGAGCCTCATTACTCATATTTTGAGGTTTGAAAAGTCTTTGGAAGGGGGTGTACGTTCTTGTATTAGGGAAAAAAAAAACTGGAGGTTTTTGGGTTCTCGAGGGTGTGGATATTGTGGTTCTCATACTTGTTCAGTTACTTAGACGAAGGCCATGCCCCTAACCTTTGAGAAGTTTCAAGGGAAGGGGGTGTAAGATTTCTCAACTACTGCGTCTTCAGATTTATTGCCTCAGCTTCATCGTCGTCAACAACAACAACCACCCCAGAAAAATTGATGAAAACTATTAGTCAAACATAACATACCAATCACAAAAGGTGTCGTGGCACCGTCCGAAAAATTGATGGAAACCATTAGTCAAACATGGCATGCCAACCACAAAAAGACTTGTTTATCCAAATTGTACGAAGGTTTTAATGATTTTGAAGCTAGTGGTCTTCTATTTCAAATAAGTTTTTCATAATATTATTTACAATTCCCAAGGTGAGTATTAAAGATTATATTCCTTATTATTACTTGATAAAATTCTATGTTTGTTCATATAGTTTACATCTCAGTTATATTTATGGTGAATGAAAATTTTCATAATTTACATTTCAATTATATCTGTGGTCAATTTTTATTCACATAGTTTATATATAAGTTTTATTTATTTCTTATACTTGTTATGAATTATTGATGATAAGATTCATCTTGGAATAGAAATGAAGCATTCCTGAAGGATCGCCCTAAACTAATAATTTTATTGGATCTCATATTAAGTTTCATATTGGAATAGAAATAGAGCATCCCTGAAGGATCGCTATAAACCAATAATTTTATTAAATATCTCATATTAAGTTTCATCCTGAAATAGAAATTGAGCATCCCTGAAGGATCGCTCTAAACCAATAATTTTATTAAATATCTCATAATAAAAGATCTATTGATTCTGTGAGATAGTTTAAATGAGTGATACGTGTACCAAAAGTTCATTATGATTAATACACCTGAAGTTGCATAATTGAAATTATGTAGAGAAAAACCACTAAAGAATATATGTTTAAAATGAATACCTCGAATGTGCTCCTGAAGTAGAAATATCGAGTACAAAAGTTTACAATATATTTTAAATTTATATCTGGTCTTCTAGTGGCTAAGCAAAATAAGGAACTTTTGTTAAGAAATCATTAGTCACGTCCTAATAGTTCCACATCATTCCCTGAAGTGAATGATATTGAATTTATAATATTTTATTCACTGAAGTGAAGAGAATGATGCATTTTATTCAAAGAAACTAAGAGATTGGACGTGATAATGAATATCTTTATAATACTTTTATGATTTCGGGTCAGAAGCTTGTATTGGAAAAACTATCAGCTTTCTTTTTGAAATGATATTATACGACTATTGAATCAAATATTATGATGCATCAAAAGTGATATGATTCAAAATATTTGTATGTTTTTCATGATTATCTTGATCATCCAAAATCAATTACGATAAGTCGAATAAATTTTTATATGGACGTCCATAAAAAAATCAGAAAATTCTTTTACTATAAAGTCTTCCCACTATGAGTGGAAAGAAAAATTTGCTAGAAGCAAATAAAATGAAATAATTTGACGTTATCTTGATTATCATAAGTGAACTGGAAGTTCAAATGATAATTAATTTATGGATGTAATAAGATAAAAATGTCTCATATTCTAGCTGCTAAAATCTCAGCAAGGATTGAAGTCCCCGTAGGACAATTAAGAAATTTAGCAGTCTAATGAAACATAAAACATGTCTAAAAGCATGTGAGACCTATTGATACAAAAGATAAAGCATCCCGAAAGAGAAAAACGCAAAGAAAAGAAATTTGTGCTCCTGAAGAGACCGTACCCACAAAACAAGCAATAAGATCCATCCAAACTTTATGTACAAAATTCTCCCATAAAACCTCCTGAAGAGTATAATCCTCCTGAAGAGTGCCTCTTGAAGAGGTTTTTCGTGAAATGTCTTCCCTTGAAGAGGGACAGGTACATGAAAATAACGAGATCTCAATACATTTCATGAATATTAGAGAAATTCTGGATAGAAATAAAACCGTTGTCGACAACGTATTTTCATATAAGATAACACTTGACATTACCAGAAGTAATGAAGAAAATGAGTCAAGAACCGTCGAAGAATACCAACGTAAAAATATTGGCCAAAATAGAAAGAAACAATTTCTGCAGAATTGATATCACTAATAAAATGTGATACGTATGGACTCGTAATCCAAATACCTAAAGAGGTGATACTTGTTGAATATCAGTGGGTACTTGTATAAAGGAAATGAAAATGTGATATATAAATCATGAGTCGGTTTCTCGCAGAAACAATATTGATATGCTTTTAAAGTAGATGAAATTATATTGAGCTTTTTATTAGCTTGAAAGTTACTGAGAGTTTGGATATGCATGATTGACTGCATATTTATATGGATCATTGGATCATAACATATATATGAAAATCCCTGAAGGATATAAAATGCCTGAAGCTTCTAATCTAAATACATCCAGAAATATGTATTCTATTAAGTTTCAAAAATCCTTATATGATCTAAAACAATCCAAATACACGTGGAACAAGTTATTTTCCATATATTTTCAGTATCTATATTAACTTATTGCAGTTTATATAGATAATTTAAATGTCATTGAGACTCCAGAAGAACTCATGAAAATTGCACATATTAGAAATATAAATCTAAAACCCTTGCGACTTCAAGGGAGAGATGAATGAAATTATTAGTTCTGAAATACCATATCTTAAATATAATTAGTATTTCAGATTCATATTACGATTTTGTAAGAAGTGTGCATTATTAAATGAGAAATAAAATGGAGCACACAGAACATCTACTAGAAGATAAAAACACAATATGAATATTTGTAAAATATTATTTTATTATCTTGAAACAAGATTACAGAAATTTGAGGTTCTTCGCCTCATTCTTTAAACGATCTTGCTTTTCAAAAATCTGCATGGCATCCCTATCTAAAAGAGTAGGCAATCGAAAAGAAGATTTAAGCAAGGATTTTAAATTCATATTCCCTTACTTTATTACTCCTATCTTCATGTTGGACTCCAGAAAAAATTGCTGAAGAATAGAAATATTCTCGTTAAGTTTGTCAACCACATAAGTTTTGGATTGTAGTCGCTGAGAAAATGCGACAATAGTTGATGAGTATCGGGTATCGAGACTCACAAGCTCATAAATAGCTTCATTATCTAACTTATTAGTCAGATCATTATTGTATTGCAATAGCACCTATGGTAAAAGCAGAAACAAGTGGTGAACGAGGAGGTGCAGAATACATCATATATTGGTCAGGAGAAAATTGCTGAGCCATTGCAGAATAAGAATGTAGAAAGAGATTGTAGAGTAAGAATGTAGAAAGAGATTGCAGAGTAAGAATGTAGAAAGAGATTGCAGAGTAAGAATGCAGACTAATTACAGAAAATTGAAGAAGATTAGATGCGAATGAAGATGAGCTGAATATTTCTTTTATAGAGAAAATTATGACAAAGCATCTCTATTGCTTCACAACATCTCTCGTGAAGCATCTCTCTACAAGAGACGAGATGTACCATCATAGCTCTGCAGCACCTGATAGCTACAGAAAAGCTGTAAAATCCTGCGGTGCTTGTTTGGTCTAAAAAGATGGCCACCGTTTTTGTTGAATATGGAGGTTAGTGGCTTAATTTTGATGAATTATCCACTAACTTTGTCATTTACAAGAACTCAAGAAGAGCATAACTCTAGAAGAGTAGTGAATTTAATGTTAAAATGATTTTGAATCAATATGGTGAATTTGTTTACCAAAACATTATCAACTGCATCATTTAAAGAGTTGGTACACAATATTGAGATGCATCAACGCAAAGGCCTTTCACTATAAAGTCTTGAAGCACTTTTATATGGACAAAACTCATCCCCTGAATACTCCAATGGTTACTTGATCATTTGATAAGCATAAAAGATCCATTTCGTCCTTGTGAAGACGATGAAGAAATTCTTGGTCTTGAAGTACCTTATCTCAGTGCAATTGAAGTTCTGAATATGTGATTATTTTATCAACATGGATTAAGTCCACAATTAGTTGGATATACGGATGCAGGTTATTTTTCAGATCCACACAAGAAGATCATTGCAATTCATGAGGAGAAATGTGAAATGGATGTCAAGCAAATACGGTCAAGTAATAATTTGACAAATTTATTCACTAAAGCATTACTAACTGCAACATTTAAGAAGATTATGCAGAACATTGGAATGCGGAGATTTGAAGACATATTATCATGCACTTTTCAGGGGGAGTAATGCCTTGAAGACTTGTGTTGATTGTATTTTTTTTCCTTCGCTAAGGTTTTATCCCACTGGGTTTTCCTTTACAAGGTTTTAATGAGGCAATTCTAAAGCACTTGGCGGTATACATGAATACTGTACTCTTTTTCCTTCGCCATTGGTTTTTTCCAACAGGGTTTTTCCTTGGCAAGATTTTAACAAGGCATATTCTTTAAATATAGTCATCCAAAGGGGGAGTGTTATAAGCCAACTTGTATTGTATGACCACATTTAACCGTCATAATTGGCCAGACCTTAGCCGTCAATTGAGACCTTTGTACCCTGTTGAACCCAAGGTTTCAAGTTTCGTATAATTATAAATCTACACATGGATTTTGATGATAACAAATGAATTCAAAGAATAAAGAAGTCTCAAGCTCAAGTTGTCCACACAATGGAATCAAGCACATCAAGGAACCAAGCATGAGCAAGAAGGGAACAAGTTCACATTAAAGTCATAGAGTAATATTGTAAATCTCTAAAAATTCGAAATTAGGATTAAGACTCAAAATTAATATTTTATCATAAAGCATTCAAATACATTTTCCACATGTGCATGAATATTTTGAATTAAATTTGAAAATTTTGGAAGATGATTGATTATCATCTTTCACATGTGCATATCTTGATTAAAGGGTTGAACTTTGAAAATATTAAAGATGATTGATTGTCATCTTTCACATGTGCATGTTTTATTTGAAGATTTTAAAAAGTGATTGATGCTTTTTTTGACTTATGTAAAAGGTAGATGTTTTTGTTTGAAATATTTTATTTTGAATGATAGGGATAATTTAGGCAAGTTTGATGCAAAATCTGATGAAAGTATCTTTCTCGAGTATTCTACTAATAGTAAAACTTATAGGGTATTCAATAAAAAGACTTTGATTGTACAAGAATCTATGCATGTAGTATTTGATGAATCTAATTCTCCACTCTCTAAGAAATCTATTGATGAAGAAACAGGAGGTATAAATAACACAGAAAGTCTCAATCTCAACAAAGAGAACACAATAGAGGAAGTTCAACATGAAGCCATCAGGAAAGATCATCAAAATTTAATACAAGATGCAACCAAACAGTGAAAATTTGTGAAAGATCATCCAGTTGAACAAATTTTGGGAGAACCTTCACGAGGTGTAAGTACTCGATCATCTCTTAGAAATATTTGCAATCATACTGCTTTTTTATCTCAGATTGAACCCAAAAATATTGATGACGCACTTCTTGATGAATCTTGGATTCTAGTTATGCAAGAAGAGTTGAATCAATTTGAAAGAAATGATGTTTGGACACTTGTTCCTAAACCCAAAAATCATACTATTATTGGAATAAAATGGGTTTTTAGAAACAAAAAAGATGAGTCAGGAGTCATTACTAGAAATAAGGCTCGACTTGTAGCCCAAGGTTTTAATCAAGAAGAAGGAATCGATTATGATGAGACATATGCACCTGTCGCAAGATTAGAAGCTATTCGAATGCTACTTGCATATGCTTGTTATAAAGATTTCAAACTTTTTCAAATGGATGTTAAAAGTGTTTTCTTAAATGGTTTTATAAATGAAGAGGTATATGTTGAGCAACCTCCAGGTTTTGAAAATCATATTTCCCCAAATCATGTTTTCAAACTCACAAAAGCACTATATGGACTTAAACAAGCTCCTAGAGCTTGGTACGAGAGACTCAGTGATTTCTTGATTGAAAAAGGTTTTTCAAGAGGAAAAATCGACACAACTCTTTTCATTAAATATGAAAATGATGATATTCTTTTGATTCAGATTTATGTTAATGATATAATATTCGGTGCTACTAATGAAAATATGTGTCAAGTTTTTGCTAAGACTATGCAGGAAGAATTTGAGATGAGTATGATGGGAGAACTTACATTCTTTCTCGGATTGCAAATTAAGCAAGCAAAAAGTGGGACATTCATCAATCAATCAAAATATATTAAGGAATTACTAAAGAAGTTTGGGATGGAAAGTGCTAAGGAAACTGGAACACCAATGAGCCCATCAACTAAACTTGATAAAGATGAATCCGGTAAGCCAGTTCATAAAAATAGAGAGATATTTTTTTAAATACTTTTACATAAACTTGAAGTTCTTAGCCTCATATTTGAGACGCTCATTTTCTTCATAAAATATCATGTCATTCCTGTCCATGGAAACTGACAAGCGGAATGAAGAATCTAATAGAGATTTCGACTGTTTATTCTTCTGCCGAATGATTCCTTCCCTTGTGTGAGACTCTTGAACAATTCGTTGAAGTACAACAATTTGTTCTTTAAGCCTTTCAACCTCATGGTTTTTGGCTTGTACCCGCTGGAAAAAAGCAACAATAGAGGATGAGTAGCGAGTCTCAAGACTCACCAAGTCGTAGATAGCATCGGAGTCTGACTTATTAGCCAAATTATTATTCTCTTGCTGCAACATGGCACCAATGGTAACTGCAGAAAGGACAGGAGATTGAGGTGTAGAATACCTAATAGATGGATCTAGAAGAATGTTAGAAGAATGAGCCATTGAGAAAATAATTGAAAAACTTAAAGTGAAAATGTTGAAGGAATGCAGATGAGTTATAGAATAAGATTTGATGCAAATCGGATGAACTTTAAGACTGATTTTATAGAGATAGCATAAAGAACAAGACAAACTATTATCTCTTCAAATCTTATTTAGTAAAAAGAAATACAAGATATACTGGACACATATTGTCAAAAGTTTTCTTACTAAGCCAGCGAGATTAACAGTAGATTGTCCATATTTTTCTAGTAAACGATGAACCTCTGCTGTTATCTGCTGATGTTGACCTTGTATCTGAACCCTTTCTCGTTCCAACTCCTCTATTCGTGGTTGCAGATCATGAGCATACCAATCTGCAAATTTTTTCAACTCTTTCTTTTCTTGCTTTAGCCTTTTATTCTCTCTATCCTTATTAGCAAGCTTATGTCATAACTCAGATATTTGGATGTTAAGATGATCAATCTCACTCACCCTCGTTATTAACCTCCGAGACATGATCGTAACAGAGTCAGCATATTGACTACTGAGCATTCTTGATTCTGCAATAATCTCAGAATCAGCCCTACTAGAAAAACGGTTCTCTGCTCCTATCATGGTATTGACGGTCTCAGGAGAGAAAATTGATGGTTGATGCGTCAAGGGTTCTTGATTCAAGTCTGGAACATTAGTGGAAGAGAATTGTTCGGCCATTCTATCGTTATGGAAAAGCAGAACTCAGGTCAAGAAGCGATGTTTTTTTCGGTATCCGATAGGTTAAAATGATCAATTGTTTTTTTATAAAAGCTCAGAGCCTTCAATCCCCGTTTGTCAACAACATCAGACGATTGTTTCAATCTTCAGCCGCACTAAATTCATAGAGTTAGGCCTCGAGGCTTTGCAGCACTTGTCGGGTCACGGACGACTTCCTTTTTTTCAACTATCTACAATGTCTATTAACGCACCGTTTTCTTCAGTCTATTTACTTGCTGCTGATCCTTTTTAATGATGCCAAAAGGGGAGAAATTTTAGACTAGAACATTAACATTGTTTAAATTGCTAAACTTGTTATATATGCTTGGAATTATATTTATATTTTTGCTTGAAAAACTAAAGCACATTCTCAGGGGGAGCTTAAGTATTAATACAGGCTTCAGGTTCTATCAAGTATTTGTTATCATAAAAAAGGGGGAGATTGTTGAACCCAAGGTTTCAAGTTTCGTGTAATTATAAATCTACACATGGATTTTGATGATAACAAATGAATTCAAAGAATAAAGGAGTCTCAAACTCAAGTTGTCCACACAATGGAATCAAGCACATCAAGGAACTAAGCATGAGCAAGAAGGGAACAAATTCACATTAAAGTCATAGAGTAATATTGTAAATCTCTAAAAATTCAAAATTAGGATTAAGGTTCAAAATTAATATTTTATCATAAACCATTAAAATACATTTTCCACATGTGCATGAATATTTTGAAAATTAAATTTGAAAATTTTGGAAGATGATTGATTGTCATCTTTCACATGTGCATATCTTGATTAAAGGGTTGAACTTTGAAAATATTAAAGATGATTGATTGTCATCTTTCACATGTGCATGTTTTATTTGAAGATTTTAAAAAGTGATTGATGCTTTTTTTGACTTATGTAAAAGGTAGATGTTTTTGTTTGAAATATTTGAAAAATAAAGTGTGCTCCTTTTGTCATATGCAAAAAGTAAAAAGATTAGGTTTGAAAAATTTGAAAAGTAAAGTGCGCTCCTTTTGTCATATGCCAAAAGTAAAAAATTAGGTTTGAAGTTTTTGAAAAATGAATGATGTTGTCTTTGACAATTGAAAAAGAAGAACCTTTTATTTGAATTTTTTGAAAAAGTGAATGATGTTGTCTTTGACATGTGAATCTTTTTAAATTTGAATATGAAGTCTCATATGCCTATAAATAGATCATTTGAGAGCTTCACATTTACAACATCAAGAGCATACAACATTCATTCTCTATTCTCTAAGCATTGAGCCTTAATTCTTGTTAATTTTGAGAGATATAGTTTATGTTGTATTGTTCTTATTTCACTCATTGAGGTGTTTTCTGATAACCTACCCACTATCAGCTCTTGTATCAGAAAAAAGGTGTGTATAACCCCTATGCGTGTAGAAAGTATTCTACACGGGGAATAGTTGAATCACCACGTGTAAGGTGATTGCAAGTGTAGAGGGTGTTCTACACGGATCCTTTGTAGCGGTGTTGTTCAAAGGTGTAATAGGTTTCTATCTACACCTGAAGGAGGTTGAATAGTGAATTTGGGAATCCTCAAGGGGTAGCTTGAGGCGAGGACGTAGGCAGTGGGGCCGAACCTCGTTAACATACTGAGTTTGCTTTTCTCTTACCCTTACTCTTTATATTTATTGTTATTTCATATTTTGTTTATATTTTATATTATATATTTGATTTATAATTGATATTTTTTTAATACAACTCAATTCACCCCTCCTCTTGTGTTAGTCATCTAGGCAACATACCCTTATATATGGGTATATTTCTAAGTTCATAATATGGAATAACAAGTACCTCTCTCTCTTTTCATTAGTTCACAACAATATTATGTATTTTAATAATAATAACTTTTTAATATTTTATAAATACACTTTATATAGTAATTAATAATATAATTTTTTCTTAAAATTATTGTTTTTCAATTTTTTTTATATCAATCTAATTATCTAACATAATATAGCTTTGTTTACAAAAAGTATTTTTTGAACAACATGGACATAATATAGCCTTGTTTACTAATGAAAGTTTCAAAAAAAAAAATTAATAAAGCCTTGTTAATTATTTGTGAATAAAATATGGATTTGATAGGTCAATAGTGACTCTTTAACCTTGAAAATTTCTTTTGAGTTATTGTAACTCAAAGTCTAAACTAAAGGTTTTTGGAGGTCATTTGTACAAAATTTATCTACATTTTAGATTTAACTGACATTTGACTAGTTAAATGCCAGTGTTGTAAGCAACTTTGATTGGATACCATGTCGGGCAACCGAATTGGGAGATTAGATTACATATGTAGACTATACTTGTTCTTGAAAACAATCATTTTCATATCATCTAATTATTATAATTTTTTTAAATTTTTGCACAAAATAAAATACACAATTCAACATTTTTAAATTTTTAAACAAAAATAATATTAAAAAAATATTTTAACAATATATTATTTAACTTTCAATTTTCATATTAACTTATCTCATTTTATCGCGAAAACAAGCGAAAAAATGCAAACATGGGAAGGACGCGTGCTGCCAAGTATAAAAATGTAGTTCGTCAGAAATTTTGATGAAGATGGAAATGGTAAACTTGAAAGGAGTACAAGGAACTTAGAGCACTCTCATTAGATTATCTATATTCAAAATAAATTGTACTTTATAATTATTAGACAGAAAATTCACTTATAATGGATTAGCCAATAGTAAATTTTGTAGCTTTTAACTATTGTAATTGTAAAGAGAATACCAAATTTGATATCTACTATTTACAGACTAAATACTTATTTTTTTATAACACTCTCTCTTCTCTCTATCTACATCCACAAACTTCTATCAGTTTCTTTAAATTAAATAGTAAAATATGATAAAATAAAATAAATTCATAATTAATAATTAAAATATGATAAAATAAAATAAAATAATAATTATTAATTAAATATTTTTTAAATTATTAATTGCTCATTACTATATAATAAATAAATAGATAATTCAATGTAGAGATTTGGTGTGAATAGTTAAAGTCAAATTCATCTTATATTATTTTATTATTATATAATAAAAAATAGTTATTCTAATGTAAAAACTTATGTAAATTAAATAGTCAAAATCTAAATTCATCTTATATTCATCAAAACTATCATTTACATATGCATAATCTATTAACTTAGAATTTCAATCTCTTCTTCTTATATTTTTGGGTATCTTTTTTTATTTGTATATATATATATATTGTTTTTTGTGTTTCTTTTAGTTTTAATAAAATACTTGGTAGTCACGTAGAGTCTTAGAGAAAATGAATAATTCTAATTTATACTTATCATTTCCACGTACCATATTATATATATATAATTTTTTTTTCATTTATTCTATAATAAATACGTAGTGTATAAATAATAAATAGAAAAATTTAATTCGTTTAATAAAAATAAAAAATAATATTAAAATATATAAAATACGTTTGGGTGAGCCTAACGAAGATTGAAGAAGTTTCGATGAGGAAGATGAAGAATAATCTACCCAAGGACCTGATTGTAAAAAGAGTAATGCTATATACAGTCATTTTTGCGCACTCCCTGCGTACTCCACTGATATGATTGGCTGGATTAATTTTTTTTTAATACACAACCAATCATATCACTGGAGTGCACAAAAGAGTCCGCAAAAATGACTGCACATAAAATTTTCCTTGTAGAAATACTCTTACGATTGCCTGTATAGTCTTTGGTACGATTTAGGTGCGTATCCAAACAATGGTTTTCTCTAATTTCGGATCCCCGATTTGCTAAAGCGCACTTCAAGCGAAAAGCCGATGACAACCAAAGACTCCTTTTATCGACCCCTTTGTGGCTTTCATCCCTAGAAATTGGAGTTCTTCTATATGCAAGCAGACCGTGGACGAAAATGCGGACCATCGATCACGTGGCAAGTAAATAAAATTTAAAAAAAAAAAAAAAGGTGGGGTGGGGGGGGGGGGGAAATGAAATATACGAAGAAGAAGAGAGGAATCTGCCATTTTCATCTCTCCCCTGTCTCCCCACCATGGCGTCGCTCCTCCTTCACAGGCACAGGTAGCTTCTCCCCTCTGGCTCCTCCTTGACTGAGTGCTTAGCATTTTTTCCATTTTCATCTCCGCTGCAGATTGACGGATCTCCTCCGCCATTTTCATTTCTGCTCGCCAACTCCTCTCTCACTTTCTCTATCTGCAGCTGCTTGTTTGGATTGATATATTCTTGAAGCACTACACAGCTTTCTCTGTCCAGCTTCAAACTTTACATTAGAGTCCATAAGAATCTCGGCAAGCCTTGCACCCAGCACACGCGATGAAGAGGAAGGAATTGGTTCTGTTTCTCCATTCCCATTCCCAGATCTGGGTTGAATGTGGTCTCCCCAAGCTTTTTTTTTTTTGGCATTTTGCACCCCATTTTGCATGCCATTTTCACGTTCCTCAATTCCTCCGCGACCCACATCTCTCTCTCAGATCTTGAAGGTCGCCTGCGCTGCACTCCTCCGCCACCCACGTGAACTCTGTCATCAGATTTTTGGAAGAGAAGCTCCCTAGTCGTTGGCATCGTCTATGGTAAGTGGTTATGTTTCCCCCATTTTCATGGAAGCCCATGTTTTTTTTTTTTTTTTTATCTCTTTCCTGGAAAGTTCAAAGATTCTCCCTTTCCAATTGATAATACTAAAGCTAGCAACAGCTTGTTACACTAATTGTGCATAAATCCAACTTTTTCTAAGACATAGTTTGTTTGATTATTTAACTTCAAAGCAAAACTTGCTTTGATTGTGTTTCCAACACTAACAAAAGCAATACAGTAACTAGTATAAGGTGATCTCCATCCCGTACCATGTTGTCCACTGCCCATTTGTTAGAAGAAATATTCACTTCAAATTTTCAGATATGTATGCTCAATACTTTGGTCTCTGTTGTGTAATCTATGGATGGGTCATTAATTTTTTGCAATTAGCATATGAACTTGTAGTCTGATTTTACATGATAATGTTCAGTCTGTTGAATTTTTTACATGAAATCTCAAGCTTGAGCAGTGAAAAAACTTATTGTGGTGGGTCTGGGTCCAACAACTTTACATGAAATCTTGCAGCTTTTGTTTATTGATTCTGTATTGAGTGCTGGAGATTTTGGGGGCAAATGGAAGGGTTGTGAAGCTCAAGCTTGAGCAATGAAAAAATATAGCTTCGCGGGATGGTCATATGCATATGCTTTACAAAAAACTAATGGTGATACAGGGGTTTCGTGGGATGGTCTTATGCGTCTTGTTGGTTGCTACTTTACAAAGCATCTTTAATTATCAAATAATCCAAAAAACCAAGGTGGTAGTGAGTTCAAAACTGCATATAGCTCAACACTGACTATTGTTCTTTGAAAATAGAGAAAAAAGAAAAAAAAGAACTTTCTCATGTACCGATATAGCCCAAAAATAGTTAATGTTCTTCTCAACTAGCTATTGTAATTGCATTTGAATATTATAAGGTTGGTGCTCTGCAATAGGCATATCAATCCACTCCACAAGTAGTAATTTGGACTTTGGAGTCACTATTTGGTAGCCCCCGACTTTCAATAAATTGATTATATACGCTTTTAGTTTTTTGAAAGAGTTAAATATGCTCATACAGCCAAAAGTAAAGAGAAAGAGGACCAACAAAAATAAAAGATAAATATGCTACAGTGATATGTTGGGTCAGTGCAATGACTTTTTAGCTTACAAGTTCTTTGCAGTAATTGAATATTTGGTTGTTTATTTATATCCAGGATGGTGCAGTTATACTCAAACGAAGCTGGCAAAGGTCTATCGGGAGCTACTCAAATGATTAGTATGGGGATGCACGCATGGAGCTGCTTTTTCGATTTTTCACATTTGATCAAAAGACAACTTTCATTTTATTCTATTGTAAACCATATGTTCCCAGTAGTGTAATGAGGAAATGTTGATGTTTACAAGTTTGTCGTCTTTTTTGTGCCTTGTCACGGGGATAATACCTTGCTTGATGTTTCTTGTTCTGATGTTTAAATAATCTTGCCTCCAGGCGCACAGTCCCATTGTAAATATGGTTCCAAAATTAACACAACATAGATGAGCATTCTCAATGCTAACTTGAAATTTAAGTAGAGGTTCTAACATATATACAACATTCCAAATAGTCTCCTACATACAATGTATAAGTTTCAAAATACAGGTTCTAGAATACAAATTACAATGCATCAAGTACAGGTTCCAACAAAAGTCAAATAGACAACAACATTTGGAATAGCCCCAACATACAATGGACAAAGTTCTCCGACAGTATGCCTTCATTTCAATCGTATCAAATACAATGAAATTAAAATGGTAATAACCCAATACACACGAAGTAGTATGTGTTCACGCCAAATGTCTTGTTGCTGCCTTTCAATATCAACTTGTTTGTTGCGGACTCCCAACTCCCTCTTCACAATTTTTTCTTCTCTTTTTTAAGCTCTTACTCCTCACTTAACAATGCAGCTTCCATCTTTACAATTCTTTCTCACAGTCTTGTTTTGGAGGTGGTAAAACTGGTCTTTCCAAATTCCACCAAGTATAGGCACATTAAAAAATACACAAAACTAAAGGAAGAAGAAGAAAAAGATAAAGGAAAAAGATAAACAATCACTATCTCGTAACTAGAAGACATTGTACTTTGCAGCACAGGTTACTTCAAGCAAAAATGCTTGGCCAATCAAGTTACTTCAAGAAGACAATGGTGTTACTTCAAGAAAATGTGAGCATATAGACTCCCATTGTGCTTCAAAGCCTGGAAAAAAAGAAATCAACCTTCTAGGATATTAACTTATCAAAAGCATGGCTCAGAAGAAAATAACTTATCAGAAGCAATAAGAACAAGGAAATGATTACACATTGCCCAAAATCTTTAATAATGTACACATACAAAGAAAAAATAATGTAGATAAATCTACTGTATCCTACTGCAAGTGATACATCAGATGGATAATACTTCAAAGTAAGAGACCTGGTACTCTCCGGTCCCCAAACTGCATACGGAATATTTCTTTCATGCCAAATAAGTGCCTGTTCGTTGCCAAACTCATTGAACTTCTCATGTTCATAGACATATAACCACATATCCTAATCAAACAAGAAATAAAATATACGTACGGGAAGAAGAAGAATACAAAAATAGGATCGTGCATCCCCATTTACTCCCCATGGTTTGGTCCGAAAGACCTTGCTTTGGTAATGAACACGACATAAACAAGAAAATAAAATACATGAATGGGAAATATTTGGTCTATGCACACAATGAAAAACAGTATAAAGCAATAGCAGCCAAGAATAAATTCGGGCAACTGCGTTATACGTAAGTGGCAAAATCTAAAGATGGTAATGGATGGTTAGGGTTTTAAGGAGTCTACTATGTTGGCATATCAAATTAAATTCCACTTACTTACTTTTGGTCGATACTGTAATTTATCTACTCTACTTTTTATCAGGTAGATAACGATGCAATTATCAAAACTCAAACATGTAAAAGAAACAAAAAAAAAAAGACCATAATTTCCAAATCGCCACACAACCTAGCCGCAAAAAAATACCTTAATAATCAGCCACACCAGGGGCTCGGCCTTGTGAAAGAGATTGGAGATGAGTTGGGAAGGCTCGGTTTTGGGAGAGAAGAATTTGGAAGTGAAGTGCCAAAAGACAGCCATCCTTATGATATCCATAATCATCTGAGGGAACCCAACCTGTTGTTGTTGTTGTTGTTGTCTACCTTTTGCCCTTGAACTTGCCCCTCCGTCTCCTAGGGCAGCGCCATCTCTTTCTCTCTGATTCTCTACCCTGCAATGCTCCCAACTTTCCCTTCAACTCTTTTCGCACAAACCTGAGAAAGATTGATGAAATCGAATAGGAAAAGATATCTATAAGGAAAATAGATAATAGATCAAATAACCAGAAGCAGGAGAGAGAGACCCATTAAGCTCGATTTAGGATTTTTCAACCTCCTCATATCTACACCGAGAAGTCTAGGAAGAACAGATGCAATCAAAATTAAGAAAAAATCAGCAGATGTGGGATTTCCTCTTTGAGCATCAGCTTCAGCGAGAGTGAGTGTGGGGGGTGATTGATGGAGCTGCCATTTTCAATTTGAGGAGTTTCGAGCATCACAATGGGAAGAATTGAAAAAGATGGAAAATGCATGGTTGAACAAGAAAGAGGAAAGTGCTTCCCGCTCCAGACAAAACGTGCCGTTTCATTTAATCCACGTCAGAATGGTGCGCAATTCGGTCCACATCATGCCTGCAAGAAGACTTTTCCTAGAAATTGATGCACCCTTTTTAAGACGGTTCATCGGTGAGACAAGTCGTTTGTCCATTCAAACAACAGATTGGTGAATTGAAGATCTTTGGTTCTTGCAATGGTCTGGTTTGCGTGGGCATCTATGAAAATAGGAATTTCTATATTTGGAATCCATCGACTGCCGAGCACAGGAAATTGCCAGACCCAGGAACTTCACCCCACAGCGAGACATATAACCATGGGTTTGGGTATGATGCATCCACAGATGACTATAAGCTTCTTGTGGCCACTGCCTCGTATGCTGTTTACCAAACACACTTAGAGGTTTTCTCTCTGAAAAGAAACTCCTGGAAAAGAATTCAGGGCCTCGCCCATCAGGTATCCTTTTCAATGGTGCTTTGCATTAGCACGTTGAAAGTTCTGTGCCGGATGGCGGTTCAACAATCCTTGCGTTTGATTTAACTGGGGAGAAGTTTTATGAGGTGCCAACGCCGCCAAGGGATGAATCCGAACTTTTCCATTCTTTGAGGAATATTGGAGGACGTCTTTGTTTTATTTCCGATACGCATACACGTTGTATTCTGGGGAATGATGGAATATGGAGTGCAGGAATCATTGGCACCGGTGTTTACAGTTGCGTCTCTCCGTGATTTCAATTTGCAACATGGTGATCTAATCCCACAATGCCTTTCAAAATGTGGTCAGCTCTTGTCAATAGTTCAGGAAACAGAGTTAATAAAGTCTAATAGTAAAGGTGAGATTCTTGAAGGTCTTGTGGTTCGAGAAGAAATACTATATGGGTGTACAGCTGTTTTTGTTGAGAGTTTACTTTCACCGAATGATTACGACGCCGATGATGGGGAAACACATTCTCAGTGATGAAGACCGATGATAGTTAGTGCACTCAGATGCTGGTGTGTTTCGATTTTCCCATCTCTTGGCTCTTCAACCTTCATCCTCTGGCTACCAGATGAGTTTTAGATTGGATCATATTTTCCCCCTCTATTTATGACTTGTTTTGTTGCTTACCCGCTTCAAATGAAATGCAACTTTTTTATGTTTCTCAAAGCCTTGCACTGAATATTTCCGTCTTGTTCTGCCTAATCTAATATGAATATGTCCCAACAATCGAGTCTTTGGTTGGAGTCCAATATCTTATATGCATTAATTGGCACAATTCTTGTTCAAATAGAATGTAATGGCCCAAAAGAGTGATGGCAAGTGGGTTTAGGATTTAGGATCAAGCAATTCTTGCCTGGCAAAAACTGAACTTCCTACATACATCCCATCTGAGGGGGAGCACCATGAAATGCATACTTAGGGTGTCACCATAGACAGGATCCAGTTCTTGTTTGATTTAGGCCCATTATTTCACTGCAGGATCTGGCCCATTAAATTTGGTGTCCCTTGATCAGGAATCCACCATCCATGTTCATCATTTGAGGATTCAAATGACAATAGGTTTTGATTTTATGTAGCTTACCAAGTTCAAGACACCAGCCCAAACCTAGCTGTCGGTATTAGAAATGATGGTTACTCCAATTGGGGTCAGAGCCACTGGGTCAACACAGGATTGATTCCTTAGCTACAACCCCTCATTCACCCTTTTTCTGTAGCGTGTTCTCGCAACGATGGGATTCACCCGCAATAAGATCTATGGACGGCTTCAATTAGGTGTTTCTAAAAACCTTGTAAACTTTACAAAACAGAAAGAATCGTTAATACATGGAGATGTTGAAAATATGGGCATTGCATCCATGCGTAGTTGCTGTCTACCTTCCATATGGGACAGGGAAGTTACAGAATAATCTCAATCCACCACCTCAAGAAAAGCTTTAAATTAACCACTGATGAATAAAAAAAATTACTAAAAAGTGTTGGGATTACTTTAGAAAATTTGGCCCTGAAAATCTGGTGTTCAATTATAGTATAATGGGTGAGAAGAATTCTATTATCTGATAAAAAAAGAAAGAATAATTCTATTATCAAGCCAGTGTGTAAATCACACCTAATAAAGTGCTTTGATGGTATAATTTGATTTGATAAATAAATTTTAAAATTTGAATGTTACAAATCAAATTTTACGATTTAAGTGATGTAAATAATATGTTCTATAGATCGACTTGAGAATAGAATAACCTTATCGTGCTGAATAGTAACGAGGACTATCTTGTATCCTTTTGTCATCAACCCCCATGAACTACATTTATACTCGGCATATTTTGTGTACTGTTGTTACAGTAGCCCAAAGAAGGCACAGATGTGTTCACTCTCAAGAAGACTATCCTATCTACCTTCGTGTGATCCACAAGAGTCGCAAGTGAGAGTCTGAGACCACGTCCTTCCATTTTGCCTGGAGGTATCAGCAGTCCGGTTACTGGATTTCTATTCTGAAGTTGTTTGAGCGTGGGAAATATGTACTGTTTCAGTGGGCCTTCAACGCACATCTTTTCTTTCACACCCTGCACTTTTTCAAGATATAATAGTACAAGAGAAGTAGGTAGCCTGCAAAGTAAAATAGCGTCCGAAAACATAAAAAAAATAAAGATTAAAATCATATATTTCCTCTACTTTATTATATGTCTTTTTAATTTTTTTAACAAGTGCACATTGTAGCTCCACA
Organism: Carya illinoinensis; assembly: GCF_018687715.1. Taxonomy (NCBI): domain Eukaryota; kingdom Viridiplantae; phylum Streptophyta; class Magnoliopsida; order Fagales; family Juglandaceae; genus Carya; species Carya illinoinensis. Next base: position 33,734,781 of record NC_056759.1, read on the forward strand.
TCAAGGAGCGAAGTGAATGGTGTAAATTAGGGGACATGGTAGTATTTCTCTTTACATTATTGGCGTGTTCCCAGCCAAACCCTACTGTGTAGAGTGCCAGACTTTCCTGTCAAAGAACTTGCATTCCCTTTGATTTTAAAGGTAAGCATCTATGATGTTTTGCCGCCTAATTGGGATAATTAGATATGTATGCTGGCTACAATTCTCCTAGAGGATATTAAAGATCCTATCTAATGCCTTTGTCCTAGATATGGTGCTCAGTTTTGAAAGATGGTTTGTGTATTACGCCATTACATAGGCCACCATTGTTGTAAAGATTGCATAGTTTTTGGTGCATAGGCCAATGGGGCAAACCCAAGTGAGAGTAACGCATATTAAGCTCCAAAATTACAGACTCTGGATTTGAGGTTGCAGTCTTGCAGAAGAACCAGTCACCCGAACCCAGCTGATTAAGGAGAGATTGAAGTCCCAAACGAAACTTTGACCAGGAAAAATGAAGAAAAACTTTTACAGTGCCTGCAGAGGGACTCTGAAAAGTTTCACATGGATCACGCACGACCTAAGGCAATCCAATCAGAAAGTGTTGCTTAACATTAGTCCCACAGGCTGCAGCTGCAGCAGTGTGGACGGACTGTTCGTGATTCATGTGGTGTGAGCTTCTTTGTTCAGATTAGGAACAGACAAAAGGATTGCCCTCGCACCGTCCCATCCCTGAGCTTCATGTACATGTGCGAAGGGAGGGGTGAGATAGATGTGATTGCAAGAGATTTTTCTTGGGTGTTGGGGAATTTTTACTTTCTTCGTATTGGATTCGATTCCCTTATTATTGAAGAAAACTGAACTTTCATATTGTCTTGATGCTGCAAAATGCTGTGCACACAGAGAAGCTTTTACCCAAACCTTGGTAAACTCGCACTGCAAAGTTTTATTTTTTTTTCCCCTCTTTTAGCTTTTCAGATCTTTTCAAATCCTGCTTTCTCGGATTAAGTTGAAAATTGTCTACCATCTTAGTAAATTATGGGCCGTTTAAATGGATTCAAATATAAGATGAGATAATTGTAGTTAAAAGTGAAAGCAAATTCATATAAAATTCACATTGTGATAGACTCATTTTAATGGAAAAGTCTAGTTGCAAGCATATTTGTGTACTAATATGTGAACTAATTTATTGTGATTAGTCAAAAAGTAAATTTTATTAAAAACAGTGCTAATTTAACTTTTAAGTATGAAAGAATCAGTATTGGTACTTAGATTAATACGCGACTTTATTTGTATATAGCAAAACTCCATTTTAATATGTCTATCTTTGTACAAAAGAGGTATTTATCAAGAGGAAAGCAGTCGAGAAAATTCATTTTTTTAAGATAAACCCATTTTATATGTTTATCATTTAATTCTGACTTTGTGCACATGGAGTTAAAAATTCAAACCCAAATACTTATTTTGGGTCTTTTTATTTTGTTTCGCCACGAACAAAAACAACTAGAAATAGTTAAAAATGCTTCCTCGTATCTGAAGAAATGGCTAATCTCAGATTCTCAGATCCATGTCGTTAAAATATGACAGTATTTGTTTTTATCTTCTGGCGATTACAGAGCAGTGAGTCTGAGCGCTCGGGAGAAAAGAGGGGTAACTTAAGTCGATCAAAATGCAATGATAGAATAAAAAGAAGACAATTTTCTTTTCAGTAGATAGGGTTTAGTGAAGAAAAGTCATAGATTTCGACTTTGGACAAATAATTTTAGGGATGAATGGGACCAGAAGTAACCAACATTTCCGCGTACGTCCAGCCACCTTTTGATCCAACGGTGTGGGATTTTCACTCGGATCTTTCTAGGACAACCCCAACTTTTCTGTTTGATTCTTGGGATAACTTGGAAATTTGGATATAAAAGCCAATGAACAATAATGGGTATGGGGACCCCAATATGATTTGGTTTTGCTTATATTTTCTATTGCTGCTTATCATCTCACCAGCTCTAACACATTAAGATGAAAGCTAAGTTTCATAACCTCGCACCTTTGTGTCTTTGATTAGCCAGACAGCATGCCTATTTGAATTTAGATTATTAGGCCACGTTTGTATATGTAAATACAATCTATTTACAAGTTTATTTATTTGTTAATATAATAAAGACATTATTGAAATAAAAGCCAAATCCGCCACAGCAACTTTTCTAAAAAAAAAATGGTACTTTTGAGTTTTTTTATATCTGTAAAGGATCCCACTATTTAACTTTGGGTCCATGTTGCACACGAAGAACAGTTAATGCGGTGAAACTCTTGTGTTGTGTCTTTCCGAATTGTAGATAGTATCTCGGATTGTCTAATCTTCTCCAAAGAATCCCAACTACTGTACCATTCAATATGGGCATATGAATCATAGACACAACCAGACACACGTACATTTCCTCCAGCTCTTTTCAGTTTCTCACACGCTGGTCTAGCTATACACACACACACCCCCCATGCAGTTCAAATTATTGGTACAATGATCCAAATAAAGCCTCTGCATCCTAATGATGCAATTTGGGTTCACCATTACAGCACTGAAAAAAGCCTCAGATCATTGGTACAACAACTAGATTGACTCTAACTTTTAACTTTTTAGCAAGCTATAATTACTTTTTGAAAAACCCCATTATCTTCCTCATGGCTTACAACAAATTAACAAACCTATTAGAGAGAGTTCCATACATATCAAACTGATACAGCTGCAATACTTTAAGCTCTAAACAAAGCAAACTGGGGATAAAAGAAACCCCATTACTTCATCAACCCCATCAAAATGAGGGACACCTTCTCTTTTAAGCAGACAGTGAAGATCCAACAGTAAATACTTAGATAATTATAATCATAAAGATCCTAAATAGAAAATTCTCCCAGGGAAAAAAAATTAATTCTGTACAATTTTTCTTCATTCCCCAGCAGAGATATTTACCTGGAGGAAACTGGGTTTAAAGCTCTGGCGAGTCCGTTCATGGCTCCATAACCCTTTGAACTAAACCCCAAGCACCCAAGTAACCCTTGCTTGTAAGGCAAGAAAGTCTTCCTCCTCATTTCCTCAGCTTGGGCTCTATTAGCTGTGTAATGCAACTCATGCGGTGACGGCGGCATGCGCCTCTTTCCGACCCCATTGGTGGGCTTCCCGGCCGGTTTCTTGGCCGAAGCTCGTCCATTTCCCTTACTTTTCTCCGATTCTGAAGCCGCAGTGACCGAGTTGGTAACCTTGTTATCCTTATCTCTTGCAACGAGGCTTGGAAGCGTTTGGTTTCCAGGTTTTTTTTCTTTAATGGGAGAAAACGAAATCGAAGACCAGAACTTGTTGTTGCTTCTCCCTTCGCTTTTGCTTCTGAGAAAGTCTTTTAAGAAAACCCACCTCTTTGAGCTCCTCCCAGCCGAAGAAGATCTTGAAGACGAAGCAGAAACCGAAGGAGTGGTAGTCTCTGAGCACAACTCTTCAATCTTTTCCCTCTCATTTTCTTCTACTTCCAAACAAACACCCTTCTCTGCCAAGCTCGTGTTTTTCTCGATATCTTCGTTCTCCGTCCACTCATGTCCTGTGTTTCTCACCGGAGACATAGATCTGGTTCTTCTGCGCAGAGACTTATCTCGTAGTCTCAGATCTCTACCTCTCACGCCATGCTGATCTGCGTCATACTCATCCACTTCTGCTCCGAGATCCAGTAAAGGAGCTAGGACCTGAGGCTGCTCCAAGTGGGTCGAAAGTTTCATGGGACGGATCTTCCCGTTCAAGAAAAGCTCGTCCGCAGAGCTCATAAACGGCCCTGTGCCACCCAACCCTCCCGAACCAAACCTCGCAGAGAACTCAAAGTCGTCCATTGTTGAAGAAGAATGAGGCTTTGTTGTATTCGATGATGTCAAAGCCAAGCTGAGTGCAAAGTGCATTGGGCTCGCTGGGGCACTGTAGAAGAAGCCGGAGACAAGGGCGCCACGGCCCGGGCTAGAGGGAGCACTAACATAAGGAGTAGAACAAGAGCTATCAATTTCTTCGAAACAGGGTTGGGTTTCGTCTTCGTTATAGCGGCTGGGATTCGGAAGCTCTGGGTTTGAGGATTCGCCATTGTTACTGTTCGGAGTTTCGAGGTCCATTGCGTCGTTAGTTTGTCAGCGTTTGCAAATGAGTGAATTGTATTTGTGCGAGGCAAAGCAAATGAAAGCACGGTGTGGGAGTGGGTGAGTATAATTGCCCCTTACTTTTGGGTTTTATTACGTCAATACCAAGTTTCGGTTTTCACTATTTGACAGATTTTGAAGAGTTGAGTCGAGTCGAAAAAAATTAGGGTATTAAATAAAATATTATTTCTAATATTATTATTATTTTATCATTTTAAAAAATTAAATTATTTATTAAATTTTATATAAAAATTAAAAAAAATTATAATGATTAGGATATTTAGATTGAGAGAGTTTTTAAATTCAATTCATTTTATTTTATCTCATCTAATTATTATAATTTTTTTAAATTTTTATATAAAGTAAAATAAATAATTTAATTTTTTAAATTTTAAAATAAAAATAATATTATAATAATATTTTATTTAATTTTTAATTAATTACAGTTTAATTCATTAAAAGACGAATGTTTGAAAGTTTTCATCAATCCCTCTTGTGAAATTTATAAATTTAAAAACAAAAGTTCGCATTTTTTTAACGAAGGAACATGTGAGAACTTTTTAATTTGACTGTTAGGAAACTATTAAAAAGAGTGATGGTGAAGGATAAATATGGGAAATAGAATGTAACAAGATGTAGCATTATAAGGGAAAATGTGACCTGAAAAGAATGAAAAGGAACGAGATTGAGACTTGAAAGAGGAGAACGGGGGATTGATTCTGGGGAAATGGGAAAGGGTCCCATTTTAGCCTTAAAAATTCTTAGCAGAACAGTAGGGGGCGGCACGTTCACCTTCCCCCAAGTTTGTACGTTATGTTCCTCTGTGATGCCACCCCACCATTCTTCCCCTGCTAATGCAGACCGACCATTCTCCAGTAGGACCCGCCTTGACTGCTTGGATCCATCATCCAATGACAATGTAGACGTCGGTGTCTTCCACCTTTGTCCCAAGCGAAGGTAGAAAATCTGAGTCGAAGTTGTAGTAGTGTGTACATACTGCTTCTTTAATGCCATGCAAATTTCAAAGTTTGAAACTCTTTGCATTAATGGCAGTGAAAAAGATGTGTATCATGCAAAAAAGAAAGAAAGAGAAAAGTCATTAAAATCTTGTGATGAAGTTTTTCTGCTACACTGCTTCAATATTTGGATATCTGTTCTGTTTTTGATCGTTAAAATTTTGAATTCTTAGCATTTAATGGTATTTACAAGTTGTGTTGGAAAAAAAAACCATTAAAAGCGATCTGCTATAAGTGTTTTTCTTTTGCTGCACTCCTTTAATTTTGGGTATCTTTTTTATTTTGCTTAGTCATTATTTGAAATGGGACATCAAAATGTTCATGTTCTTAAAGAATCATAGATAGTTCTAAACTTTTTGAAGTTGTATAATGAAAAATGTGCTAAAAGAATGTGGTTGTTATGATAGAAATACTTGGATCTCAATGGGAGCAAAACTAGGAAGATTCTGCAAAACTGGAGGATTCAATGTTGAAGAAGCCTGCCAAACTGCAAAACTTGATGTCATTTTGTTGCCCAGATGACTAACACAAGAGGGGGGGTGAATTGAGTTGTATTAAAAAAAATAACAATTATAAATCAAATATATATAATATAAAATATAAACAAAATATGAAATAACAATAAATATAAAGAGTAAGGGTAAGAGAGAAGCAAACTCAGTATGTTAACGAGGTTCGGCCCCACTGCCTACGTCCTCGCCTCAAGCTACCCCTTGAGGATTCCCAAATTCACTATTCAAACTCCTTCAGGTGGAGATAGAAACCTATTACACATTTGAACAACACCGCTACAAAGGATCCGTGTAGAACACCCTCTACACTTGCAATCACCTTACACGTGGTGATTCAACTATTCCCCGTGTAGAAAACTTTCTACACACACAAGGGTTATACACACCCTTTTTCTGATACAAAAGCTGATAGTGGGTAGGTTATCAGAAAACACTCCTCAACGAGTGAAATAAGAACAATACAGCGCAAACTATATCTCTCAAAATGAACAAGGATTAAGGCTCAATGTTTAGAGAAGAGAGAATGAAAACTTTGAATGAATGTTGTATGCTCTTGGTGTTGTCAATGTGAAGCTCTCAAATGATCTATTTATAGGCATATGAGACTTCATATTCAAATTTAAAAAGATTCACATGTCAAAGACAACATCATTCACTTTTTCAAAAAATTCAAATAAAAGGTTATTCTTTTTCAATTGTCAAAGACAACATCATTCACTTTTTCAAAGAATTCAAATAAAAGGTTCTTCTTTTTCAATTGTCAAAGACAACATCATTCACTTTTTCAAAAAAATCAAACCTAATCTTTTACTTTTGGCATATGACAAAATGAACACACTTTCATTTTCAAAAAATTCAAACCTAATCTTTTACTTTTTGTATAAGTCTAAAAAAGCATCAATCACTTTTGAAAAAAATTCAAATAAAACATGCACATGTGAAAGATGATAATCAATCATCTTTAATATTTTCAAAGTTCAACCCTTTAATCAAGGCATGCACATGCAAAAGATGACAATCAATCATCTTTCAAAATTTTCAAATTTAATTTTCAAAAATATTCATGCACATGTGGAAAATGTATTTTAATGCTTTATGATAAAATATTAATTTTGAGCATTAATCCTAATTTCGAATTTTGAAGAGATTTACAACATTACTATATAATTTTAATGTGAACTTGTTCCCTTCTTGCTCATGCTTGTTTCCTTGATGTGCTTGACTCCATTGTGTAGACAACTTGAGCTTGAGACTTCTTTATTCTTTGAATTCATTTGTTATCATCAAAATCCATGTGTAAATATATAATTACACAAAACTTGAAATCTTGGGTTCAACAATCTCCCCCTTTTTGATGATGACAAATACTTGATAGAACCTGAAACCTGAATTAATACTTAAGCTCCCCCTGAGAATGTGCGTTAGTTTTTCAAGCAAAAGTATAAATATAATTCCAAATATATATAATAAGTTTAGCAATTCAAACGATGTTAATGTTCTAGTCTAACACTTCTCCCCCTTTTGGCATCATTAAAAAGGATCCGCAACAAATAAATGGATTGAAGAAAACGATGCGTTTAATAGTCACTGTAGATAGTTGAAAAATGGAGCCGTCCGTGACCCGACAAGTGCTGCAAAGCCTCGAGGCCTAACTCTATGAATTTAATACGGCTGAAGATTTAAACAATCGCCTGATGTTGTTGACAAACGGGATTGAAGGCTCCGAGTTTCTATAAAAAAATGATCATTTTCATCTATCGGATGCCAAAAAAATAATCACTTCTTGACCTGAGTTCTGTTTTTCCACAACGATAGAATGGCTGAGCAATTCTCTTCCACTAATGTTCCAGACTTGAATCAGGAACCCTTGACGCATCAATCATCAATCTTCTCTCCTGAGGCCGTCAATACCATGATAGGAGCAGTGAACCGTTTTTCTAGTAAGGCTGATTCTGAGATTATTGCAGAATCAAGAATGCTCAGTAATCAATATGCTGCCTCTGTTACGATCATGTCTCGAAGGTTAATGGCGAGGGTGAGTGAGATTGATCATCTTAACATGCAAATATCTGAGTTACGACAGAAGCTTGCTAATAAGGATAGTGAGAATAAAAGGCTAAAGCAAGAAAACTAAGAGTTAAAAAAATTTGCAGATTGGTATGCTCATGATCTGCAACCACGAATAGAGGAGCTGGAACGAGAAAGGGTTCAGATACAAGGTCAACATCGGCAGATAACAGCAGAGGTTCATCGTTTACTAGAAAAATAGAGACAATCTACTGTTAATCTCGCTGGCTTAGTAAGAAAACTTTTGACAATGTGTGTCCAGCATATCTTGTATTTCTTTTGACTAAATAAGATTTGAAGAGAAAATAGTTTGTCTTATTCTTTATGCTATCTCTATAAAATCAGTCTTGAAGTTCATCCAATCCGCATCAAGTTTTCATCTCATCTCTATAACTCATCTGCATTCCTTCAGCATTCTCGTTTTAAGCCTTCTATTCTTTTATTAATGGCTCATTCTTCTAACATTTCTCTAGATCCATCCATGAGGCATTCTGCATCTCAACCTCCTGTTCTTTCTGCAGCTACCATTGGTGCCATGTTGCAGCAAGAAAATAATAATCTGACTAATAAGTCAGATTCTGATGCTATTTATGACTTGGTGAGTCTTGGGACTCGCTACTCTTCCTCTATTGTGGCTTTTTCTCAGCGGCTACAAGCCAAAAATCACGAAGTTGAAAAGCTCAAAGAACAAATTGTTGTACTTCAACAAATTGTTCAAGAGTCTCACACAAGGGAAGGAATCATTCGGCAGAAAAATAAACAGTTGAAATCTTTATTAGATTCTTCATTCCGCTTGCCGGTTCCCATGAATAAGAATGACATGATATTGTATGAAGAGAATGAGCGTCTCAAACATGAGGCTAAGAATCTCAAATTTATGTAAAAGTATTAAAAAAAATCTATCTCTATTTTTATTGATTCTGGTTTATCTTTTAAGAGATATTCATAGCATGCATCATACCTATTTCTCTTCTGATCATACATAATCTATCTTCTGGTAAAGGTTTTGTGAAAATATCTGCTAACTGATCGTGTGTGTTTGTGAACTCTAACATTATATCACCTTTTTGCACATGATCTCGAAGAAAATGATACCTTATTTCAATATGCTTAGTTCTAGAATGTTGTATTGGGTTCTTTGAAAGATTTATAGCACTTGTATTATCACATTTGATTGGAATGTGATTATACATGAGTTTAAAATCTTCAAGTTGTTGCTTCATGTAGAGAACTTGAGCACAACAACTACCCGCAGCAACATATTCTGCCTCAGCAGTAGATAGTGCAACAGAATTTTGTTTTTTACTAAACCAAGAAACTAATGCATGACCTAAGAAATGGCATGCTCCACTAGTGCTTTTTCGATCTATTTTACAGCCAGCATAATCTGCATCTGTGTAGCTGATTAGATCGAAAGATGTGTGCTTAGGGTACCATAACCCTAGGTTAATTGTACCACTAAGATATCTAAGAATGCGCTTAACTGCAATTAAATGTGATTCTTTTGGAGATGATTGAAAACGTGCACATAAGCACACACTAAACATAATATCTGGTCTACTGGCTGTTAAATATAATAAGCTACCAATCATACCTCGATATATCTTCGAGTCAACTGGCTTACCGGATTCATCTTTATCAAGTTTAGTTGATGGGCTCATTGGTGTTCCAATTTCCTTAGCATTTTTCATCCCAAACTTTTTCAGTAATTCCTTAATATATTTTGATTGATTGATGAATGTCCCACTTTTTGCTTGCTTAATTTGCAATCCGATAAAGAATGTAAGTTCACCCATCATGCTCATCTCCAATTCTTCCTGCATAGTCTTAGCAAAAACTTGACACATATTTTCATTAGTAGCACCGAATATTATATCATCAACATAAATCTGAATCAAAAGAATATCATCATTTTCATATTTAATGAAAAGAGTTGTGTCGATTTTTCCTCTTGAAAAACCTTTTTCAATCAAGAAACCACTGAGTCTCTCGTACCAAGCTCTAGGAGCTTGTTTAAGTCCATATAGTGCTTTTGTGAGTTTGAAAACATGATTTGGGGAAATATGATTTTCAAAACCTGGAGGTTGCTCAACATATACCTCTTCATTTATAAAACCATTTAAGAAAGCACTTTTAACATCCATTTGAAAAAGTTTGAAATCTTTATAACAAGCATATGCAAGTAGCATTCGAATAGCTTCTAATCTTGCGACAAGTGCATATGTCTCATCATAATCGATTCCTTCTTCTTGATTAAAACCTTGGGCTACAAGTCGAGCCTTATTTCTAGTAATGACTCCAGACTCATCTTTCTTGTTTCTAAAAACCCATTTTGTTCCAATAATAGTATAATTTTTGGGTTTAGGAACAAGTGTCCAAACATCATTTCTTTCAAATTGATTCAACTCTTCTTGCATAGCTAGAATCCAAGATTCATCAAGAAGTGCGTCATCAATATTTTTGGGTTCAATTTGAGATAGAAAAGCAGTATGATTACAAATATTTCTAAGAGATGATCGAGTACTTACACCTTGTGAAGGTTCTCCCAAAATTTGTTCCACTGGATGATCTTTCACAAATTTCCACTGTTTGGTTGCATCTTGTATTAAATTTTGATGATCTTTCCTGATGGCTCCATGTTGAACTTCCTCTATTGCTTTCTCTTTGTTGAGATTGAGACTTTCTGTGTTATTTATACCTTCTGTTTCTTCATCAATAGATTTCTTGGAGAGTGGAGAATTAGATTCATCAAATACTACATGCATAGATTCTTGTACAGTCAAAGTCTTTTTGTTGAATACTCTATAAGCTTTACAATTAGTAGAATACCCGAGAAAAATACCTTCATCAGATTTTGCATCAAACTTGCCTAAATTATCTCTGTCATTCAAAATAAAACATTTGCATCCAAATACATGAAAGTAACCAATGTTGAGCTTTTTCTCATTCCAAAGCTCATAGGGGGTTTTATCTAATTTAGACCTTAACATAACTCTATTTATAACATAACATGCAGTACTTACCGCTTCGGCCCAAAAATAACTAGGCAAGTTGTTCTCATTGAGCATTGTTCTTGCCATCTCTTGAAGAGATCTATTTTTCCTCTCTACTACCCCATTTTGTTGAGGAGTTCGAGGAGCAGAAAAATTATGAATAAAACCGTTTTCATCACAAAATGTTTCAATATTTTTATTAACAAACTCTTTTCCCCTATCACTTCGGATACTTGAAATAGTATAGCCCTTTTCATTTTGAATTCTCTTGCATAACTTGGTAAAGGCATTATGTGCCTCATCTTTATGAGCAAGAAAGATGACCCAAGTATATCTAGAGAAATCATCAACAATAACAAATGCATAATATTTTCCTCCTAGACTTGCAACTCTATTTGGTCCAAAAAGATCCATGTGTATCAGTTGCAATGGTCTAGTAGTGGAAATATGTTTCTTAGTTTTAAAAGAAGTTTTTGTTTGTTTACCAAATTGACATGCATCACAAATTTTGTCTTTAAGAAAATATGTTTTTGGTAAACCTCTCACAAGATCATTTTTTGAAAGTTTGGAAATAAGTTCCATGTTGGCATGACCTAATCTTCTATGCCATAACCAACTAGTTTCATTTTGAGCTGACAAGCAAATAGCATCTTGTGAGGTAATTTCTTCAAAATCAATTGTATAAACATTATTGTTTCTAAAAGCAATAAAACAAATATTACAATCATGATCATTCAAAATAATGCATTTATCCATTTTAAAAGTAACTGTAAATCCTTTATCACATAATTGACTTATGCTCAAAAGATTATGTTTTAAACCTTCAACAAGTAGAACATCTTCAATTATGAGAGAAGATTCATTACCAATTTTACCTATTCCCACGATCTTCCCTTTCGAGTTGTCTCCAAATGTCATGTGTCCTTCTTCTTTAGATCTAAGATCAAAGAACTTAGTCTTGTCTCCCGTCATGTGTCTTGAACATCCACTATCTAAAAACCACTTATTTTTGCTTGTGGATGACTTCATGCATACCTATAAAAACAATTAAAATGATTTTTCTTGGTACCCAAGTTCTTTGGGTCCTTTATTTATTAGTATTAGAAGAAACAAGATTTTTAGGTACCCATATGGCCCTAATAGTCATTGTATGATTTCTTCTAATAGGACAAGTATGATAATTATGACCATTTCTATTACAAAAATTACAAATAGCATGTGACATATATGAAAAACTTGAATGATTATAATAATATCCTTTTTTGACAAAATTATTTTTATGAAAAAAATTTTGAATATTAGTCTTTGAGGTAGAATGATTATCAAAGAAATTTTTATAAGGTTTGTATTTTTGTTTTGGCATATATCCCAAACCTGCCTTGTCAAAAACACATCTTTGACTACCAAGAAGTTTTTCAAAATTTCTTTTTCCATTCGTAAAATTTTCAACAATATTTTCTAAATCGGTTTTCTTCTTATTCAATTCAAGATTTTCATCTTTCAAAATGATACTTTCTTTTCTTAAAATTTCAATTTCGTTTGTTAAAGAAGAATTTTTCTTTTTCAAAGCAGTATACTTGATACCCAATTTTTCAAATTCCTCATAAATCTCTTCTAAAACATTTTGCAATTCTTCATATGAAGGATTTTCAATATTATCAAGATTTGTTACCTCAATGTCATCTTTAGCCATAAGACAAAGATTTGCTGATTCTTCATTGCTTGCTTCACTATCTGAGCTACTTGAATCATCATCCCATGTAGCTTTCATTGCTTTCTTGCCCTTGTTTCGATCTTTCTTTAGCAGAGGACAATCTGGCTTGATATGACCAGGTTTATTGCATTTATAACAAATTAAAGTGTCGTTTTTACCTGAATCTTTCTTGGAAAACTTTTTGAAAGATTTCCTCGGAGGAGTTCTATTTTTCTTCAAGAACCACTGAATTCTTCTTGTTATCATCGCAACTTCTTCATCTTTATCGTCATTTTCCTCATCTTCATCACTTTCACTTTCATGAGGAACAATTTTAAGTGCTAAGCTCTTCTTTGGCTTTCCTTCTTCTTCTCCTCTTTTCAATGTGTACTCATGGGTGATAAGTGACCCGATGAGTTCATTGACTTCGAGCTTCTTGAGGTCTCTAGCTTCAAGAATCGCTGTAACTTTTGATTCCCAACGTTTTGGTAAAGAGTTGAGAATTTTTCTTACTATCTCCACCTTGGAATAAACTTTGTCAAGAGCTGTCAAGCTGTTTATGATGTTAGTAAAACGAGTGTGCATACTAGAAATAGATTCATCATCATTCATCTTAAACATTTCATATTCATGAGTAAGAATATAAATTTTTGATTCCTTAACTTGCGAAGTTCCTTCATAAGTTACTTCCAAGTTATCCCAAATTTCCTTTGCCGTAGCGCAATTCATTATTCTATTAAACTCATTTCCATTAAGAGCATTATATAATAAATTCATAGCAGTTAAATTTAAAGTATAAAGTCTATCGTCTTCACGATCAAACTCTTCTTCTTCCTTTTTGACCTTTACTCCACCAACCACTTTTGTTGGAATATAAGGTCCATTTACAATACATTTCCATATTTCTCTACCTTGAGCTTGAAGAAATATTCTCATTCTAACTTTCCAGAATGAGTAATTATCTCCACAAAAGAGTGGAGGCCGACTACTAGATTGACCTTCACCAAATGAAGCTGCAATGTTAGCCATAAGATCTTAACTCAAAAGATAGTTAATCTTATAATAGAGCTCTTAGCTCTGATACCAATTGTTGCCCAGATGACTAACACAAGAGGGGGGGTGAATTGAGTTGTATTAAAAAAAATAACAATTATAAATCAAATATATATAATATAAAATATAAACAAAATATGAAATAACAATAAATATAAAGAGTAAGGGTAAGAGAGAAGCAAACTCAGTATGTTAACGAGGTTCGGCCCCATTGCCTACGTCCTCGCCTCAAGCTACCCCTTGAGGATTCCCAAATTCACTATTCAACCTCCTTCAGGTGGAGATAGAAACCTATTACACCTTTGAACAACACCGCTACAAAGGATCCGTGTAGAACACCCTCTACACTTGCAATCACCTTACACGTGGTGATTCAACTATTCCCCGTGTAGAAAACTTTCTACACACACGGGTTATACACACCCTTTTTCTGATACAAAAGCTGATAATGGGTAGGTTATCAGAAAACACTCATCAACGAGTGAAATAAGAACAATACAGCGCAAACTATATCTCTCAAAATGAACAAGGATTAAGGCTCAATGTTTAGAGAAGAGAGAATGAAAGCTTTGAATGAATGTTGTATGCTCTTGGTGTTGTCAATGTGAAGCTCTCAAATGATCTATTTATAGGCATATGAGACTTCATATTCAAATTTAAAAAGATTCACATGTCAAAGACAACATCATTCACTTTTTCAAAAAATTCAAATAAAAGGTTATTCTTTTTCAATTGTCAAAGACAACATCATTCACTTTTTCAAAGAATTCAAATAAAAGGTTCTTCTTTTTCAATTGTCAAAGACAACATCATTCACTTTTTCAAAAAAATCAAACCTAATCTTTTACTTTTGGCATATGACAAAATGAGCACACTTTCATTTTCAAAAAATTCAAACCTAATCTTTTACTTTTTGTATAAGTCTAAAAAAGCATCAATCACTTTTGAAAAAAATTCAAATAAAACATGCACATGTGAAAGATGATAATCAATCATCTTTAATATTTTCAAAGTTCAACCCTTTAATCAAGGCATGCACATGCAAAAGATGACAATCAATCATCTTTCAAAAGTTTCAAATTTAATTTTCAAAAATATTCATGCACATGTGGAAAATGTATTTTAATGCTTTATGATAAAATATTAATTTTGAGCATTAATCCTAATTTCGAATTTTGAAGAGATTTACAACATTACTATATAATTTTAATGTGAACTTGTTCCCTTCTTGCTCATGCTTGTTTCCTTGATGTGCTTGACTCTATTGTGTAGACAACTTGAGCTTGAGACTTCTTTATTCTTTGAATTCATTTGTTATCATCAAAATTCATGTGTAAATATATAATTACACAAAACTTGAAATCTTGGGTTCAACACATTTCAAGAAAAAAAGAAAGGGGTGCTTATTCATAGTTGCCAGTTTTGCAGAAGGGTTTACAAGTGGTGAAAAGCCATTTCTAGCTGACTCTTCTCTAAGGCCAAGGTACACCTTTGAAACACACAGTTTTAGCTCTCTTCATAGGATCCTAAGTTTAGGGCAGCAGCAACGAGGCTGAGGGTCTGCATCCACACACCCTCTCCTCTATTTAACAATTAATCATCATAACAATAATCTGATCTGCTTCGGTAAACTATTCATTCATCATATATAAATAAATATAGATAGATAGCATACTAATCTGCAGACTATGATAAAGAATGCAGGGTCTCTTTTCGGTTTCCCTACAACCAAGAAAGAAAGAATATTGGTGTTAGCCATACTGTAATAGGAAGGAAAGAGGATGCACCAGCCAATTAAAAATCATGTGCATTTTGTCCACACCCTATGGCAGGAATTAAAAAGAATTGAATTTGAGAGCAAACATCTGGCACTTCAGATTTGAGATTCCCAGAAAGCAGGTAGCTTGAAGCAATGTATATGCTTGGACCAAAGCACTTCCATGCCTCAATCATTTACAAAAAAGGGGTTGAAAGTTCAAGTTTTTTGGGAAGCAATTTGGGTTGAGATCCTTACCCAAGAACTCAAGTAATCTTAGGACTACCTATGTCTTGCAGCAAAATCTGCATTAGATAATCTAATATCCTAGTGTTTTCTTTTCTGGGTTTCTTTTTTGGATATCTCCTAAGTAGTCAAGAATCTAGAAAGGGTGATGAAATTCATGGAGTCACCAGAGAAAATAACTTGATATAAAAAAATCATGGTGGTGGTAGAAAATGAGAAACTGTGGAGGAAATTACACGTGATATGTTCTTGGATATGTCTTTTTTATTCCTATGCCCCATGCCATGGCCATGTGAGGAGTGTTGACATTGCGCAATACAACTGCAACTTCAATTGAAAATAAACAAACAAAACTACTTTCCCATCAGCAAGCCAAGCCTACAAAGTGAATGTTAAAACTTGCCTCGTTTATTGAAAAAAGAAAAAGACAAAAACGCAAGGGAAAAAAGAAGGATAAACTTTGAGCATAATGCTCAAGGTCAGATACCATGTGCCTTTTTTATGCAAAGTCGGTCAATGTACTTGTTAATAAATGAAGCTTTGTTTTTGGCTTTTTAAAGAAGAAAAGATAAGGCATAGGTTTTATTTATGTATTTTGTAAATTCAGACGTCAAGATATGTTTAACATTGCCATCCTTCGAACACTTTGGCTCCGGCCAAGCTACAGCAAATCTAAGCTCCAAATGCTGTTTTGAAAGAGTGAAGTAATAGTTTCATGGGTACTGTTGGGTATAAAACCCAGCTTTAGGTGATTAATCCCAAAGCTCATTGTTTCAAATGGTCTGGGGTGAGGCTGAATACCAGGATACTCTCTTCCAATCCCCAATGGGATTGCCCGACTCTTCTTCCACCATTCTTGCGGATGACCATGTGGGCCTGGCTGACAAGAAACTGTAGCAACAGGTATCATTAGCAGAAGGGAAGCCTTTGACCACCATAGACACTATAGCTTTTGGACATTGGGAAGTAAACAGAATCCCATTTTTTTACCTGCAAAGGCAAAAGTGGAAACTTGGTACCAGTAGCCATTTTTCAAAGCTGCCGGCACCTTTATGGCTTTAGCCGCAGCACAAGCCACGGTTGTGGCCAACCACCTTTAGCTCACCATATCTCCCCACTGTCTATATTGTTGTAACATCATTAACACTGCTCTTACGATTTTCCTGCATATTCTGAGATAAACCACCATGGGCCACACTGCTTTCATTCCATGTTCTTAGTTCATCCAAAGAGAAGAATCATTCACCAGAATAGAAGTTTTTTAATCAATTTTAGGAGTCAAACCCCATGGCCATTCGAAAATGAATTAAATAAAACATTATTTGTGATTTGATATTAAGTACTGCTGCAAATTGGAAAATCAGTATTGACCCGAGTGAATGATCTTTGATGCTTTTCATCCTTTGGAAAAATATGTACATATACATGCACATATATATATATAGACACGCACACACCAAAAAGATAAAAGGAAAAAAGTACTAGATCTACTGGGTGACCAAACCACCTAGAAACATTGAAAATGAAATTAATTTGATCAATCAATGCTAATGCAATATACCAAAAACCAATTCATTAACAAAGAATCTAATATTCGCTCCCCTATGTTCACACCTTCTTCGAATGCTTCTATGTCAAAGTCGAGCCATCTCCCATGCCGAGTGCTCATGTCTTTGTCTACAAGCTCATCCAGCATCAAGTTCTCCATGCTTTTCGATCCTAAAATCTCCTTGTACAGTTCCTCTGCGACCCACATCTTCCTACCAGGCCATGTCACCAAGTTAGCCCCTGATTTGAATTTAGCAGCTTCCAACAAGAACTGGCCAATACCTCAAATCCAGATATTCTCCGCCCTAGCTTGAAGTACTCTTCTCCATCTCTTTCGGATCCATTTCCCTTATTCTCCAACAGATCAAAGGAGATCTGGGGCCATAAACTTACTGGTCTGATCCAGTGCAAAATCTTCCAACATCAACTCAGCGTTGTAGAGTACATCCCTTACATATTCTAGTTCCCAGTTGCCCCGAATTGAATGTTCTACTTATACGCTTTTTGCTGAGATCCCCTGTAGATATGAAATGGTGCCACTTGGATGATTCTTGATATAGGAACATGCATTTGGCCAAAGGCATCAAGACAAAGTTCTCCCAATGTAATTCATTATTCATCATCTGCTCATAAAATCTCAGATAGCTACAAGTCATCTTAAATCCTGCAGAACTCCACTAGCTAGTACATATAATTCTTGAGCCTCGATGTTTAATTCTTTCCCAAAAGTGGAAAAGGGTCACCTTCCATTACTGAAACCATAGTTATTTTTTCTTTCCAAGGACATAATCACTTTCTTATGAACACTGGTTTCCTGGCCTTTTTTTTTTTTTAACAGTAATCATGATTGATGTTAAAATAAACGTACCTTTATGATTCCATATGTATCACTATCATTCGTAGTGAAAAGAAAATTAATACTGTATATTTACCACTGGTGCTCTGGCAATGATCTGAGACATTTTCACTCCCAAAGAGTGTTCAAAACTTGAAGGAGGCCTGAGATTTTGACAATCAAGTTCTCCTCCAGTTGCACTGTTATTGCTGCAGCGGCAACAGTCTTCCATCCATTCAGATCCCTGAAACTGTTGACGAGAACTTAAGAGCTTGCAAGGGATTTTTCAAACTTGTTCGATTTGTGAAAGCAGAAATCATATGACCTCAGAGATTAAAGGAATGCCCAGAAAATAGAAACATGGAATTCCAGTAAAACATACTATCAAAAAACTCAAATATATGTCAATAAAGAATTTTTTTTATAGGTGACTTATAAATAACTTATAATTAACTTATAACATAATTATAAGTTATGACTACAATTGACTCATTCACACATATGGATGCAATCTAAGGGTGTCAATAGCTAACATATGAACTTCTGTAGAAAACCGTTCCT
This sequence comes from Carya illinoinensis, assembly GCF_018687715.1. Taxonomy (NCBI): domain Eukaryota; kingdom Viridiplantae; phylum Streptophyta; class Magnoliopsida; order Fagales; family Juglandaceae; genus Carya; species Carya illinoinensis. The sequence continues at coordinate 33,753,198 of NC_056759.1, forward strand.
TCCAGGGTATGAACTTGTTCTGAATAAGAGCAAGTGGCTGCATTGACCTGTGCCTAGCATCGGAGTCGACCGTTTAAGCAACAGATCCAAAATCTCGAAGACATGAATTAGTGGATATAACTGTGGGCATGAGTTTTGGTGTAAAGGAATTAGACCAATTTAACACCCATAACTGAATTAGAGCAAATGGGTGCATTTACACATAAGACATTTGAGCAACTACCACCTATAACACTCATTCACATTGCTGAATCGCATAGTGACAGTTTCCCAACGACAGAAACTAGTTTTCAGAACCGGAACAAATTCCCACTCTTCACATACTAACGGGCGGACGCTACTGGACTTACCAATACCTGCTCCATCATTAATGGTGCCATTTTTGCAGTAGACAGTAGTTTACGTGCATAAAACCGCTTGGTTTCTTCTTATTAGACCCACTGACAGGCAGTTAAGTTCCATTAATTACTTATACAAAGAACTTCCATTAATTTGCTACTAGGGCTACTTACTCGCAAATATTGACAGATGTGGGATCTGTTCCATTTTAAATTAATTAACTTTAGTTACAGGGAGAAATTTTCCTACTGAAGTCTTGTTCTTCTAATACAAGCCACCTCCAAATTTGCCACCAAGCTAAGCCTTTTAACCCCAGTTTTAGAGTTCACAACTACCATACTTGGCCCAATAGAACCATCGATGGACCGAGTTCTTCTTGTTAACTGATTGGAAACTGAAGTTTTTGAATTCAAACTATCATAATTTGATGCAGAATTCTGCTTTTGGTTATTCTGCCTGAGAACATTGCTATTCCTGTTAGCAGAAGTTCTCTTTTGTGAACTTCTTTCCATACTTGGCTGATTCTTGCAAAACTGGTACAATTTCACATCATTCTTTTCCTTCTGGCTCATGAGAGTCCTCTTGCTACACAAAGTTGATCCATTTCTTTTTTTAACATTGGCCTTTGCTTGGTTTTTCCTGATTCCTCACACTGTCTGAACCACCCTTTTCTGAACTTGTAAAAGATTTGGATGCTGATCCATTGCTACTCCTATCATTAGGCTGTCCTCTCTCATGCCTAACAGCACTGGGTTCCATTTTCCCTTTCAAATCCCTCGTTCTCAATGGAACTGATGAGGACATGAGGGATGACATATTATTACTAACATAGATAATCTTTAAAATTGGAAGTTTCAATTGTGATGGTGAATCAGTCCGATATCAGTTCTTATATTTTCAAAACTGATATATACTAATTCGGTTTTAAAAAATGTTTAAAATTGGACCGAACTAACCAGTTACACTCCTACATGTATTTGAATTGTAGAAAATATTTAGATTAAATAATCATGGAGGATCGGTCTGAATTATACCGGATCTTTATCTCTCTGCTACGTACTTAGATATGCATACTGGATCAGGTGTAGTAACCAATTGGAGAACTTCCAAACTTTGCACCAAAAATGCTACACATAGTACTACGTACACATTTTCAGCTAGAGTCTGAGGAGAAAAGTCACTATTCGAATATCGTCAAAGATTCTGGTTATTATTGCGGTAAAAATAAACGGATCGTTTGTCTAGTTAAGTAAGAGACTCAATTGACAAATTTTATAATTGAGAACTTAATTATAATTTGATTTTTAAATAATAAAATTGATTTTTCTGAATTTGGCTGTCTCGTAGGATTTTATCTTTAATAAATTTTTTAAAGAGTTTTCCTTCATTACTAATCGTTGTATTATGCAACTTATTTATTTACTTTACATGTTCATTTGATTAAATAATTGTAAAATTGAGATCTAACCAATTTGTTTAAATAAACTGGTAGACAATATCATGAATTCATAGGTATAGATTGGGAATTTCACTATTTATACACTGTAAATTGATCTGTACCTTGACTAGGGCATATAAACAAGTTTCTTTTTATTATTATTTTTTATTTTTATATCTCAACGTTTTTTATAGCTAGCGAAGCAGACGATGACTCATCAGAAAGAGACTTTCGTGAATAAATGGGATAAAAGTATGAGAAGTCGCTATTCTATGGGCTTCTCTTGTTCAGAATCGAGATCTAAGACCCCATATTAAAAGCGACAATGCACAAAGCAAAAGAACATGCAGCACTGACTTGAAAAGTCCTAGCTTTCATGCAATAAACAGCAGCTTGTTACTTGACTTTGGCATGATTTTAGATGATTTAAATTGGTCAGTAAATAGTAATATTTCGTAAATCTTGTTGTGTTTAAAAGTAAATAAATTAAAATACATGTTTAAATATACGAAATAAGTTGAGATGATCTTGACATCCAAATGTAACCTAGAAAATTATAAGGATGAATGGTAACAAAGCAGAGCAGTGAGTATAACATGTAATGGGTATTGGTCTGGCTGTTAAAGAAAAGAAAAGCATACGTACACAGGATATGAAAGAATAGCAACGTAAGAGAAAACTTCTCATATGTACGTAACGACCATCATTTCTTGCATGAGAAAATACAGAATCTCTCTCTCTCTCTCTCTCTCTCTCTCTCTCTCTCTCTCTCTCTCTTATTTTTGCATGCAGTCTCTTTTGATCATAACCGACTTACCATAACGATGCACTTTTTCTTGAGCCAACGTAACCCTTTCTTGAGAGAAATCTTCATCTTCCCTTCAGCGCTATAAAGCTTATATTTAGCGACTCTCCTTCTTCTTTTCATCTCAGGATCATTCCACCATTTCTTGGATGAGTTCTTTGTGCTCCTGACAGCTTGGTGTGTTCTCGGAGAATAAGGATCCACAGAAGGGCGGCGAGACCGACCCACGGAGATTTGGTTTACCCGTGAGTTCTCACCTAGGTTCCGGCCAACTCCATAGGAGCTGTACCGAAGCCCCTCCATCCCTTCGATCTCCAAGTTTCTTCTTTTGCCACACACCACAAACACACAAAATAAAAGGTTGGCCGGTATTAATCCTGTTTTTATGAAGGGATGGCGTTTTTCTGTTGGGGGATGGAGTGGAAGGACTTAAGACGGCCCCAGAATTTTGAGGAAATTTATTGGTCGGTATTCTTTCTCAAATACTTTTGGTTTTACCCAAAAACTTATTATTCGTTTACTCTTTATCCTATCACAAAATACCACGTGTTGATTACATTTTGAGAAATTACTCGAATTATAAATTAGCTTTTCGGTCCCGACTCATTTGCTTGAGGTGTACGTGGGATAACCTGTCTACTAATAGTTCCACAGGTATATAAGGGGTCCGAGCAATGTGTCCAATTTTAAATGAATATCAACATAAATAATAAAACCAGTCACAAAAATTATGGTACAAATTGTAAGTGTGAACTGCAAACATGCTTGGAATTAGGGGTGGCAATTTGTTACACGATCCGTTAATTCAACACGAACACGACACGATAATAGCGGGTTAGGGTTTAGTCTTAATAAGTTCGGGTCAAAACAAGTTGACCCGTTAAGACACGATTGCTTAACGGGTTGATAACGGGTCAACTCGTTTTGACCCGTTATGATACGTTAAGAAAATTAAAGTTACAATTATACCCTTTTACCCAAAAAGTAAAATTATTAGAATTTTAATTTTGATATTTTTATTGTTTAGATTTTAATTTTGGACTTGTAGTTAGTTTTATAATTTTTATAGATATTGTAATTTTAACAATTATAGAAAATTATATTAAATTTAATCAAGTTAAACAGGTTAATTTCAGATATATTCAGTTCATTTACATAAACAGTTTGAAACAAGTCGTATTGTGTCATGCTAACCTATTTAGTAATATTCACTAATGGGTCAAAACGGGTTGACACGACACGACACGTTATGTTAATGGGTCGTGTTAGGGTTTGAGATTGTGACACGATAAGTTTAACGGGTCGGATTAGGGTTTACCTATATGGTATAATATACATATTTTGACACGACACAAACATGACCCGTTAACACGATTTGACACCTCTACTTGGAACCTCCACAAACCCCACCCACCCCCCCCCAAAAAAAATAAAAAATTCCAACTACTAACCTAGCTCCGCTTCAATTCAAACAAAATAGAGTCGGAGTTGGATTTTTTTTTTTTAATTTTTCAGTCAGAGGCAAAGTTGGAGTCGGAGATGTCACTAGACTTACTCCGACTCTGATATTTACATATATTATAAAATATTTATTTATCTATATATTTATCATATATAGTAGTATAGTCATATATTCAAAAAAAAATAGTAGTATAGTTATATAGTTATATAACTTGAACTTCCATGGTTAAATTTAATAATATACTAATATGAGTTAATTATTATAAAAATAATATAATTATACTATAATATAAATAGACTAATAATAGCTTAGTATATGTAAACATCATAGTATTACTACCAAGCATAATCAAGTATAAAAATAAATTAGACACTAGAATTTAAATAAGTTTAGTATAATAAATTAATAACACATGCATATACTAATTCACTAAAGTATAATACCATATAATTAGACACTAAAAATAATATATAATACTATAGTATGATAACATATAATTAGATATCATAGTACAAATCTAGTATAAAAATAAATTAAATATCACTATAGAAGTAAATTAGCAATGAATAATTTAGTTTTAATTTTAATTTTTTTGGAAAATTTGAAAGGCCACAATTTTTTTTTTTAAAAGAAAATTGGCTAGATATGAAGCTAAAAAAAAAAAAGTCGAAATCTGACTCTGCAGAGTCGGATTAGAGCCTACACAAGTCAGAATCGGAGTCGGAGTTTAGATTTAAACTTTGACTTTGTCTAAGTCAAAATCAGATCCTAAATGCTCACCCGTCCTCCTATCCTTTTATTGTAATTATTAAAAAAAAAATGTAAGTTTCAATAGGGTATGTTCATGGACTATAGATAAAGCATTTGTCAAGAAGGCTTTGCATTGGATTTTTTTTATTATTATTTTTTGCATGGAGTGTCCATAACAAAGTACCAACTAATCTAGGAGGTTCACAAACTCTTAATAAAGAAATTCGCGTAAGTGCACGTAAGGTAACTCAAGGAGAAACTCCCGCAGTCCTATGACTTATAAAAATTATTAGCACTTAAAAAATTCGAATTTTAAACCCGAAAAGAGCAAACCACCGAGACTTATCACTTGAGGCAACCATTAGAGCTAAAAGGCTTTATGTTATTCCCAAAACGCATCAAAGAAATGTTGAAATTAATGATATTAATGTTCCAAATAGGCTAATACTAGTCTAGACTCTAAAGTCTAGAGGGGAAAAAAGTATTTATCCTTGCTGCCCTGTGCTGTGATGTAGATAAACTTCATGAATCGCCTTAAATTAGGTTATTTTCTCTTTGTTTATTACTTTTCTTGGGTACGTACACTGCTAATTTTAAAAGAAAACCTGAAAGTAGGAACTAATCTTTGGACAAATAAAGGGATACTGCCTTGAGACTGACATTTAGGAGCATTCTTATATGAATATGCAAATGTACAGTTAAAGCTATCTTTTGGATATTAGACATCAAAACGGCCTGTATCGAATTAGGTAAAAATAAATTTTGTAACTTTTAGATAAAAAGAAATAATCAAATTTAATATATACTATATAAAGGTCAAATTTTTATTTTATTAATTTATGTAACTCTTCCTCTCTTCCGTCCTGCACCCACTTTAATTCATGAGCTAAATAAATTAAATAATTAAAAAGTTAAATATTTTTTAATTAAAATTAAATAAATTAAAAATATCCAAATTAAATATTTTTTTAGATTAACATTATTTTATTACTATATAATGAATAAATGAATAATTCAATATAGAGATTTGATGTGAATAGAATAGTCAAAATTAAATTTATCTCATATTATTTTATTGTTATATAATTAAAAAGTGACTATTCCAATATGAAGATTTATATAAATGTAATAGTCAATATCTAAATTTATCTTACATTCATTCAAACTGTCTTTTACATATGCATAATTTAATAACAATGCTCTTATTCCCCTAAAAGAGTGGGGAGAATATGTGATTGATAAAAAAACTCAAAAATCAAACAGGCAATATTCTCATTCTCATTATAAATTACCGTTTTCTTTCTGAATTTCATAATTAGTGCTTATATAAATAATTTTCTTGTGTTAAGATGAGAGTACTGCATCATCCATACTCCACATTCCGTACCTATCAAACTCAAACAGTGTCAAGCAGTGCGAATACCGACGTACTGCTGCATCCCTCTTAAACAAATATAGTCAAACAGAATGATGGATAAATTATTTATGGGTTATGTTTGTTTCTAGGGTGTCGAATCGTGTTAACAGGTCGTGTTCGTGTCATATCAAAGTATATATATTATACTATATAGATCAACCCTAATCCGAACCCTTAAACTTATCGTGTCAAAATTTCAAACCATAACACGACTCATTAACATAACGGATCATGTCATGTCCACCCGTTTTGACCTATTAGTAAATATTATGAAATAGGTTAATATGATATAATACGACACGTTTCAAATTATTTATGTAAATGAATTGAATATGCCCGAAATTAACCCGTTTGACCTAATTAAATTTAACAAAATTTTATATAAATATTAAAATTACAATATCTATAAAAATTATAAAACTAATTACAAGTCCAAAATTACAATCTCGATAATAAAAATATCGAAATTGATATTCTAACAACTTAACTTCTAGGTATAAGAGTGTAATTGTAATTTTAACTTTCTTAACGTGTCATAACGAGTTATAACATGTCAAAACTAGTTAACCCGTTATCAACCTGTTAAGCAATCGTGTCTTAACGGGTCAATCCGTTTTGACCCGAACCCTTAAGACCAAACCCTAACCCGCTATTATCGTGTCGTATTCGTGTTGGTTTAACGAGTCGTGTAACATATTGTCATCCCTATTTGTTTCTATGGAAACTGGAAAGTAGTCCCCAGCTTCGATGGGAATTGTTGGTGCTGCTTTATTATTCTGCTTTAATTATGAGTTTTGCTACATACAAGCACAGTCATGCACTAATATGTATACCAATACTGATTTATTCATACTTAAAATTTAAATTAACACTATTTTCAATAAAATCTACTTTTTGACCAATCACATCATATTGGTGTATAGATTAGTGCACAATTATGTTTACAACTATATTTTTCCATTAATTATTATCGTGCACCAGACCACTCACCGCTCTATGCACCCATTTTACTTATTTGTATGGACCACCATTAGCATTAAAATCATAAACAACAGGTCTAGATGCATCATTTCCAACAACAGATTTTTACTCCTTACAAACATGCAGAATAAATTCAACAACCGTTTCTTTTTCAAACTAGCAGTTTCTTCATCGACTACACAAAAAAATATTTACAGATGACAAGGGTCTAACGCAGTGAGCATGAAAGTCTGTGACAGGGCATTAAGTTACTAACTTGATTGACAATGCTGGTCGGTCTTAGATTCTCTAGACTTCTTTTTACTTCTAACTCCTTTTTTGGACTTCTTGACATTATCCATACGCGAAACCTGTCATTAGTCCCAAAATATCGAAGAAAAGGTTTAGACAGAAATTAATACATGCATACAACTATTCTACGCTGCACTAAAGGCGGCTACAATGTGTATCCTCACACTCGCATGACTGTACCGGCTACCCATATTATGACCTGTTGAAAAATAATCCAGACACAAACACAACTTGGGATTTCGACTTACAATTTGGGATTTCCACTCAATCTTGTCATGCCCCTCACTGACAGTAGCAGGATGAGAATGGCTGCCAACATGGAGGAATATGTGAACAAGTACAGCAGCATCCAGAGCAGCATATTCTAGCTGCATCCAAAGTATTGTTTCAGTTTCAATGAGATAAATCAATGAGTTTAAGACCAAGCATAAATGATTTCAGATCTTAAATGTCAATCATGATCAAATCAACAAAGAGATAACATGTTCATAACTCTACCAAAAGATCATCTCTTAAGTTCAGAAGACCATATGGCAATGTCACAATAAGATTTAAGAGCACCCCACATCCCTCTTTAAAAAGGGTTGAATACATTTCAGAAAAAATCTATTTGCAAACCCATTGATTGACACACCCAACACAACTACTGATGTGGAAGCCTTACACATCAACTAAGATAACAAAGTATTGGTGTTCTATTTTTTATAACCGTAATGGCTTCCTACATCAAGTGGTGTTTATAAGCAGTAGAACTCTACGGTTTGCTCCCCTAAACTATCACATGTTTTTTACAGTTCTAAATATCGAGAACTAGCAAATAGCACCTTCCATTCAAATTTCACCATTGATATGATGAAAAAATAAGCAAGATGGCACAATCTTGACCGCCAAAACTTAACAGACGGTGCTATTTTCCATTTATGGTAGTTAGAAGATGAATGCTGTTATTTGTGGCTTTTCAATCTTAAATTATTAGGTATTACACTTTTACCTAAAACTACTAAACTGACCCATTGCATTGAATCCTTCAGCTACTAGGAACTAGCAAATAACACATTTTGTTAAAATTATATGGAAAAGAGTGCCGCATAGCTTTTTTTTTCATCTTAACTATCATATTTGGATGGAGAGTGCTGTTTGATAGTCTTGGTAGTTGGAGGATTCAATGCAGTGCCAGTTTTAGTAATTTGGGGTGTAAAGTCAATCCTGGTAATTTAGAGTGATGTGTATTTGATTTAATAAAAAAAGCAAATGCACGCTAGAAACCCAGTTTCCCAAGTTCCCAATCTCAAAAACTAACAAAAATATTAGGTTCAAATAATTCTAACAAATGATTTGCATTCGAAGGATATGTGAAAAATCTTTTGTATGCAACTATTATGAAATATTCCATTGTGTAAACATAAGTTGGCTTCAATAAGCTCTCAAATGACAAGCAGCCATCTATGTTTACTATCCAAATCATACTAGATTTAAAAGAGCTCTTTATAACGCAATTAAATGATGCTCATAATTTATCATCAAAATAACTTGTAATTTAATACTTTCTCGGATATAATCAGATGTTGGACTGCAAACATGAAACCACGATAATTGGATGGGAAAGGAGAACTTCTTCATTTCCCCTAATTGGAGTAGGCTTCTGTAATAATCTTTCTTAATCTTCTTCCTCATGCAGTTTGAGGAAGTTACATTGTGATAAAGAAACAAAATGAATTTACCTGATTCTGTGTCAAAGGTCGTTGCTCCCAGTTGCTATTCCGTCTTGTCTTGTTCAAACCAGCCCCCAATATTTTCTAGTATAGTAATAATCACCAAGAAGTTATGTCAAATGATTAGGTACTTATTTGGATGTATTGCAACAGCAAACCGAGAGAGAGAGAGAGAGAGAGAGAGAGAGAGAGAGAGAGAGAGAGAGAGAGAGAGAGAGAGAGAGAGAGAGAGAGAGAGGAGCAACCAGCCGTTTAGATAACAGATAATATAATATACAAGAGATAACAGTAGGAGCTCAAATAAATCCATCCTTAATTTACCTTTGCAAGCCCAGAGAGACCACCTTGAGGTTCTTTAAACACATTCTGGATGTCCAGTAACATTTCATATTGCTTGAAACACTCCAACTCTCCATAAGAATGGGCCAGCTGCTTTATATCACATTGAAAGTTATATCCTACACAACATTATCGACCCCCCATCACCATTACAAACATAAAGAGGTCTACATCCACATCTGAAAGAAAAACCTATCACCTAGTTATTTCCACTTCAATAGTTTGATGGAACTTTCCTGACAGCTGTTTATATGATCAATTGAAATAAATATAAAAGATCACAGGGAATGCAAGGATTCTTCCGTCCCTCCACATAGAGAATTCTTTTTGAACATATTATACAAGGTTTCAGAAGTCAGGTAGAGAACTTTTGTAGACACAGATTTTTATAAAGCTTCACAAGTCATTGAACTCTAACTTATGCATTTAGATTTCTCATACCAAGTTTTAGAATTCTAGGAGACTGCAAAATGCGGGCCAGACAGTTGTCTAAAATGTCAGGCACATCTTTGAATAACTTTATCAGATCAAAGATAAAAACCATCTTTTCAGATGCAATCTGCATGATAGAAACCTGAGACATGGAACAAAGCTACTTTTAGAAGGGACAAATATAGAACTAAAATAGAAGGCATTTTCCAAAGAGAAATACTTTAGCCACAAAAAAATTACACAAAAATAATCCTACAAACTGACATGACTTCATATGGTTGGTCAAATTGTAAAATTATTTTTATTGTAAACTAAATCTAATGGCATGAAATCACGTCAGTTTGTATAATTAATTTTGTGTAATTCCTTTGTGGTTTTAGTAGTTCTCTTATCCAAATATCATAATGACGAAGAAACAAAATATTGCTAGCAACAGACATAATAATCATTCATCAGATTGCAGATGATACTGATAGATGTGCCATGCTAGTATATACATCTCAGCACACAAGGTCTTTTTTGTGATAAAAAAGTATTGCTCCATGAAGAATTAAGAAGATATTTCCAACTCCATTAGCATAGAGATACAAATCATCTAATGGGAGCAAGAATTTCCTGTTACACCTTGTCCTTGAGTTTCTACCTTCCGTTGCATTATATGCACTTGGAGGAGATCATATTATTGAAATTTGAACTGGGTTTCTGCTTAATAGCAGAGTACTTGGTGAAGTAATATGTAAATTTAGACTAGAACAAAAGAAAAGGTGGTCTTCTGCCATAAGCCAACCTTAGATAAAGCCCACAAAACATTCCAAGATCCAGAAGAGCATTTATAATCCAAGTCAAGCAAAGAAGAAAAAAAAGAACCACAAAAACAGGGCTCGTTTGGGAAGTGAGATGAGATGAGAATTCAGTGAATGGTAGTGAAATGGCTTTTGAATAATAGCGAAATGGTTTGAGTTAAGATGTTTTATTGAGTTTTAGGAAATGAAAGAGAAAAAGTTGAATAAAAATATTATAAAGTAAAAATATTGTTATAATATAATTTTCTAATATTATTTTTGTTTTGAAATTTAAAACAATAGTATTGGTTTTTGTGTTTTGTTTGGAAGTTCGGAAAAGTTGTAATGGTTAGGTTACTACTTAGGTAATGATTGGATGAAAAAGTTGAAGATTTGAAATTGAAAAGTATTTGTGTTTGAGTAATGTCTGGGAAGGAAATTATAAGAAGTTTTGAGATGATATCTCACTTCCCAAACAAGCTCTTAAGGTCCATATTTAGTATGCTGACCAGGAAGTGCATATACTCAAGATCCAGTAATAAGAGAGCATATATCTGGTAAGGATCCAGTACAGAAATCCAGAGAGATACTTATCCAGGAAGAAAACCAAGAGAGAGAGAGAGATATCAAGAAAAACGGTAGATCAATCTGATTACCTTGTTTGGTTTGCTGCCTTTTTCATAATTGGGCTTCCACTCACAATCAACACCCACGAATTTACACCCCTCAATATGGCATGTTGCATTTTGCAAACCATCAACATTATCAACCCAAATGATGTGTTCCACAACCAATTCATTAAGATGAAGATAGCGACTATGTAGATGACTTGCCTCAGGCACTATATAATGTCAAATAGTGACATATAAGGATCTTTTGTGTAAAGTCAACAACAAATTTACTAGTAATAATTTAGAATTGATAACTGAACACCAAGTAAAACAAGTTCTCTACACAATATAAATGGTCTCAGAATTTTTATATTTATTGGATGCCTATCATTTGTACATATAAATTTATAGTTGGAGGGAGAGATTGAGCTTCAAGAAATAGTGGATGGTCCTATCAATATGCAAATGTAAGTAAGCCATATTATAAAGAGGAAAATCTATTTAATAAACTAGTCGTCAGAGATACCTTTGACATCCAGGAAACCTTTAAGGGAGTATCGATCACATAGCTCATCGACCTTCTCAGAGTAACCGGCTTCCATAGCCAAATAAACCTTAAAAATGTAATAGAATTAGTGTGCAAAATCTAAGAAAATGGCCCCATCAGTAAAGAAGAGAAGTGTTTTAAATAGAAAACAAATAAAATTTAACTATTGCTCCAAACAATAGTTGTAGGATTATTATGCATCTCACACCTTTCTTCCAGGTAAAGTTTTGACACAGTTCTCATCCAAAAGCAAGTAAATGATATATATGTAACTGTGACAATTACTCATGCCAAAAGCTACTAACCAAATATTCAATAAGTTGTCTATCATCGTTTGTCTTTGCCTCTGCAACATCCCAACATCCTTTTTCTGCTAGCTTTTTCAGTGAGCTGAAATGTAGGTGGAATATAAGATTGTTCACATCCTTGGGGAGGGCAGTATTCGAATATATGGGTTATGATGTATGCAAATCATTTTTTTTTTATCAGTAAACAAGAACTTTTATTGATGATAAATAAAGATAGGCATGGCCCCGGAATGCAAATCATTCGAAATACCTTTCTTTACACTTGTGATAAACATCTGGAAACTCTTGCTGCAGATTGTTTTTCTTTATAATATCATATGCATGCTTCAGCAAGTTCCTGTCAATGTATTCCTGAACAAGTACACATAACATTTGCTTACCCATAAATATTGCCCACTTGTCAGCTGCTTTAAATTCTTTGTTCCGTATCATACTAAAGAGAAAATTTTTTCCCGATTGGCGGATGGAAAATTGCTCTAATAGAGATACAGCTGTCATGTATGACTGGGATTCTATCAATTCAAAAGCGTATTGCTCAACAAATGTTTTTGCTGCATCACAACCACTATCAGTCGTTTCCTTTAGTTGGCACATGGCTTTCTCAACATTATCCAATTTGATATCAAAAATTTCAACTATCTTCACAACAATCCTCTCATCATGATTCACAAAGCCCCCTACAATATCAAGAAATAACTGAGCAGCTAGGTCTTTTGCTTCCAAGGAATCTGTGGCGTTAAGTCCTAATTTTAGGTAACGGCGTAGGGCAGATACTATTAAATGACTGAAGCCTTCACAATATAATCCAAATATGGGCAAGATATATAGACATTGAATGACAAATGTAGCTGGGCCAGGTTGGGGATTGTTATGAAGCACTTGATAAACTTGTTGTTGAAGAGCTCGGAACTTCATAGTTGCCTTACATGTACCTATGAAATGAGTTCAGTGAGAAGAAAACATGCGAAAGGAAGCATGAAATTAAATACTAAAAAAGTAAATTGGCAAATAGTGATCAAAGTAGATGCACTAAAAGACCAGCTACATAATGTCCCAAAGTGATTAATTTACAATGTAGAGCTATTATCCCAGAAATAATGGGAAAATCAGTAAGATCTGGACAATACTAAAGTAATTTGTTAACATCCAGCCTCCAAGCTCCAGTGAGGCCAATTTAAACATCTAGCAAAAGATAGGAATGCTATTCTTTATTTTTCATTTTGTCATCCTCAGTTACATCAGTTGATGTGACTCTTTATATCTTTATCAGTAACTTATATTTAAGTGCTTGATATCGGAAACTACTTAATATCTGTCACATGAGTGGGTGTGACTAAGGATGATAAATTTATAAAGAAGAGTAGCATTGCTCAATGAAATATTATGTCCAATAATAAACCTAAGATCTGACTACACCTCACTACTGTAATTATAGATTGTAAGACAACAAAATACTCAAAACCTTTCCTTTAAATCCAACTTTATGACAACCAGTATCCAAGCAGGATGACATTGGCAGTGATCCAACAAGTAACTGACCGTATTGTAGTAAATCAATATACTAGCTTGAGAACCGAAAGTCATGGTGTGTTAGGGAATTAATAAAGGAATGAATGGACAAGAAATAATGAGTTAAGATGGACTCGAATGGAATAGAAATGACTGAGGTGTTTTCCTGGTCAATTTGGACTTTATAAAGGAAGGGAAAGAAGAGAAAAAAAATGTGATTTCACAACCAGCTCCTCTTTCTTTTGTGTTTTTCAAGAGTGGTAAAAATGATGCAGGGAAAAAAGTTCAACCCACCTTTGGTGGAACACTTGGGAGGACCCATTTCATTTCTTTGTTAAAAGATCTCTTTCAAAACAAGATAATGGCTCCCATCATTCCCTTTCTATTTTATTTCACCCACCCAAATGAGCTGTTGAGGTGAGAAGCTATCTAATGAAACAAGTGATGATTGGAAGAAACACCATACCATTAATATAACATTCTTTCAGGAGGTATAAGAATACCACCGGAGAAATGTAGGTTAGATCTGAAAAGGCATGAACCAATATAGTCCCTGTTTGGTCAGTTTCGTCTTTTTTGTTGTGTAGGTCTGTAGGTCTTTCCGCCAAGCCCATGCCAGAAAAATCAGTAACGATCCTACAAACAGAATTAAAAATTAACTTGAAATCTTCATATCAATTATAAAATTAATTCGGTGCCATAAATCCAGTATTCCAACTGCAACCCGAGTTACGCAACAATTAACTGTCCTCCAGATCATTTAAAGAAAGTAAACAAATCCAGTCCAATCTTAAAAACGGGTCTTCAAAGCCTAGGAAGAAATACAACTCAGATACTATCAATGAGACACAAAATGAAAGTTCCAATGGGAAAGATAAGTTGCTTTTACAATAAGGCAGAAGAAACTCGAATCTAGAATAAGTGAAATAGAAATCTATATGCAGATAGCTCCAGAACCTGGTGGATGGAGTTAATTCTTAGCAAGTGAGCATTTGAGTTCTCAATTACTGATGTTTTTAGTTGGAGCCGCCCTTTTTAATATAAATATGTTAAGACAGGTGAGCAATGCTAGTGCTGGATTCAGTTTCTCCCAACTCAATTCTATACTCTTCCGATTCAGCCTAGAAAGTAAAGCAACAATTGGACCAAAATACATGAACGTAACCATAAAGTTTTAAACTAAATAAACCAGTAAAAAAAACTTAACATCACAATCATCCACGGCCGACAATAAACTAAAACAGTAAGTAAGCACATGCATTAGCAAATGGCAGAGACGTGGCACAAAACAGATAATAATGAGAATAAAGGTCAATCCCACTACGAAGCGCTCATCGAGCCTTTCAGGAAAAATGATCTCAAGCTTTTTCAACATAAATTTACACGCTTTTTAGCCTGTTTGGTTCCTGAGAAAATGTGAGGAACACTTCAGAGCGAAAAGATCAAAACAAATAATAACCCTCCGCTCACTGCAATGCAATTATCTAGCTTGGTTCCTTAGTTCCTCGTCCTACAAAACTCAACCAAAATATCCTTTCCTTTCATCAGTTTTCTCAGCAACCAAACAACGGAATCGAATGGAAAGAAAGGAAGGAAAAATGTTAAGCTTAAAAGCGTCGAGTTTCTCAGGCTTAGAATGCAATACAAATTTGTACGAACAGAAAGACTGGGATAAAGACATTTCACATCCAGCTCTTCGTTTCGCAAATTTTCTTAACAACCAAACAAAAACAAAAACAAAAACAAAGCAGACACAGGGAAACATACCGAAATGATTCAACGAAATTCTAAGTTTCTGAACCTCTACCCCTCTCTCTCTCTCTCTCTCTCTCTCTCCTGTGCTGCAATTACTGTTTGAATTTGACTTTATCTGTTCATATGTTTGAATTTGAATATATAGATGAATTCATTAACGGAGCGAAAACTAAATTTAGAAACGAAAAAAAGAAAATAAAAGGGAGTAATATCATTAATAAAAGGAAATACTAAGATGCGCGCGGGCCCACCGGATCTGTCCTAAAAGGGTGAAATTGCTTCTCTCTTTCTCTCTCCACAAACCTCTGTGCACAGCTGCGGTTGCAGCTAACGTGCGCAGGGAGATCTGCAGAGGGCAACGGATGGTCATTTTCGACTTTTTGGTTCCGATTGGCTCGGGTTGGAGTGGATAAGGACCAAAACCACGCTTTTAAGCTCTATTTTTTAAAAATAGAATACTTTTAATTCGTTTGTATTCTTTGTCCATTGAATATAATATCTAATATTTCTATATTTATCTTCGTATTTTTAATTAAAAAAAGTTTATTTTCAAACCTATCTTATGATACACCTAATAGATTAAGAATATTAAATTATATTAATATGTCGTATTCGTATCGTATCATATCATATATATTATATGATATGGGTCAACTCAAACACGACCAATTAAACTTAACGAATCATATTTTCAGACCTTAACACGATCTATTAAAATAATAAATTGACACGACATGACTCTTTTTGAATTAATTAAAATTATATCAACACAAAATGATCCGTTTATGTAAATGAGTTCAATTGATCTAAATAATCGATTTGACCTTATTAATATAATTTTACATAAATTTTAAAATCACAATATCTCTAAAAGAAGACTTTAAAAATCAAATCTCAAGATGTTAACAGCATTTGTTTGACATTTTTAAAGTTTGTTTTTAAAAAAGTTACATTTGATTTATAAAATAAATTTTAAAATTTAAATTTTATAAATCAAATATTATCGTATAAGTTATATATGTAAATAGTACTCTATACACCGACTTGATAATATAATAACTCTCGTTACTATTTGTTTGACCAAATTGAATGTCCCATTTTAAATATAATTACACACATAATGTAAACCTAAAGAATTTAGTATTCTTCGTGTATGATTTTTATGATTGAAGAGAATTTTGATTGCCCTCAGCCCGATTATATTCTTCAAAGAATAAGGACAAAATAAAATTTAAAAATAAAAATATTTTTAAAAGAACAACCACGAAAATAATTGTTCATTTAAATAAGAAAATATGCAATGTTAAGTAAAATTCATCATTTTTTATTTTATTGAGGTGTGCTAATTACGTATGAGAGGTTTGGTGCATTCGATGGTGATCATCATGAGCAAGAATGCTTTATGAACATGATTGAGGTTAGTATATAATAAATACCACTAAATTATTCATTTATTATTTGAACTGGTTGAATAATAAACAATTAAATTCATTTTTATATAGATTACTGATTCACATCTAACATGACCGAAAAAATAAATATAATTACAATACAAGCCCACAATTATTGTTTTTTTTTTTTTAAGTTAAGTTATAAAAGAAAAATATTTTAACAACAAATAAATTATATAAAAACAAATTTGTTAACTGATATGGCTTGATATGATACATTAGATTGTAAAATTACTTTTATTATAAAATAAATTTAACAAATTTTATGAATTATTCATGTCAGTTTATGAGCTTATTTTGTATAATCTCTTTGTATCTGTAACAGTTCTTGTTATAAAAATCTAAAAGAGTTAGCCAACTTAGCCCAAGTGGTAAAGGCTTTGATATTGGAGTATCACTTCCTTCTTGGTCCAATATTCAACATTTCATAAGTATAAACAATCTTTTCGAGCTATATCTTTAATAAAAAGCTAGTAATTTAATCAGTTACATATAGAAAAATTTTTGAAGGTACGATACATATGATCGGAGTTTACTTGATAGGAGTGAGTTTGAAAGGACCTACCTTATAGAGGTCCGACATAAAAATACAAAAAATACAGTTATAAAGAATGGGAAAGTTGAACCAGTACTTTATGCAATACAACAATCATTGATGTAATAATTTATTGCCAAAATTAGGTTGCACTTATCCACCTTGATGGTTTGAATTAAAACGCCATGCATCAACTACTACTTTTGCTGCATTCATCACTTAAATGATCACATCTCTAACCCTACCAAATTTTTATTCTTAAATTGGTCATTTATTAAGTTATATTTTTTCATCAATTTATTTTATGAATAAGGTCACAACACACTTATAATTAATGACTTTTTGTCATTTCTATCTAATTTTTGTTTATAAAAAATATTATTTCTAAACAAATATAATATGTCTGAAAGTATTTTAGAAATGATTCTCAAATAATAAATAATTTTTCAATAATAATGCTCATTACTCAACCTTTGCAACTGTAAGCCTTAAACTAAAAGGTAAATTACCCACTACAATCCCAAACATCTTGGGACAGGTTTGGAGAGTGAGATTAAAATTTTTGGTTTTAGATAAACGTTTAAAATATATTTGTTAATATTATTATTATTATTTTGACATTTAAAAAGATTGAATTGAGATTTAAAAAATTAAATTGTTTATTGTATTTTGTGTATGAACTTGAAAAAGTTGTAATGATGAAATGAGATGAGATAATTTTATATCTCATCCTATGCCCCAAACCTGCCGAATCACATGATCCACACTTTTATGTTTTTAAATGCAACATCATGAACCTTAGTTTAAATAAAATCATGTTTAGTTTTGAATTGAGGGAGTGATTTGACTCGTAGAAATATATCTTTTGATCATTGGTTTCGAACTCTTTACCTCTGTTTTGGAGGTTGAGGGTCATACCAATCAGGTCATAAGCCTTTAGCTAAATATATTTAATCTGTTGCCCAGATGACTAACACAAGAGGGGGGGTGAATTGAGTTGTATTAAAAAAAAAATAATTATAAATCAAATATATATAATATAAAATATAAACAAAATATGAAATAACAATAAATATAAAGAGTAAGGGTAAGAGAGAAGCAAACTCAGTATGTTAACGAGGTTCGGCCCCACTGCCTACGTCCTCGCCTCAAGCTACCCCTTGAGGATTCCCAAATTCACTATTCAACCTCCTTCAGGTGGAGATAGAAACCTATTACACCTTTGAACAACACCGCTACAAAGGATCCGTGTAGAACACCCTCTACACTTGCAATCACCTTACACGTGGTGATTCAACTATTCCCTGTGTAGAAAACTTTCTACACACACAAGGGTTATACACACCCTTTTTCTGATACAAAAGCTGATAGTAGGTAGGTTATCAGAAAACACTCCTCAACGAGTGAAATAAGAACAATACAGCGCAAACTATATCTCTCAAAATGAACAAGGATTAAGGCTCAATGTTTAGAGAAGAGAGAATGAAAGCTTTGAATGAATGTTGTATGCTCTTGGTGTTGTGAATGTGAAGCTCTCAAATGATCTATTTATAGGCATATGAGACTTCATATTCAAATTTAAAAAGATTCATATGTCAAAGACAACATCATTCACTTTTTCAAAAAATTCAAATAAAAGGTTATTCTTTTTCAATTGTCAAAGACAACATCATTCACTTTTTCAAAGGATTCAAATAAAAGATTCTTCTTTTTCAATTGTCAAAGACAGCATCATTCACTTTTTCAAAAAAATCAAACCTAATCTTTTACTTTTGGCATATGACAAAATGAGCACACTTTCATTTTCAAAAAATTCAAACCTAATCTTTTACTTTTTGTATAAGTCTAAAAAAGCATCAATCACTTTTGAAAAAATTCAAATAAAACATGCACATGTGAAAGATGACAACCAATCATCTTTAATATTTTCAAAGTTCAACCTTTTAATCAAGGCATGCACATGCAAAAGATGACAATCAATCATCTTTAATATTTTCAAAGTTCAACCCTTTAATCAAGGCATGCACATGCAAAAGATGACAATCAATCATCTTTCAAAATTTTCAAATTTAATTTTCAAAAATATTCATGCACATGTGGAAAATGTATTTTAATGCTTTATGATAAAATATTAATTTTGAGCATTAATCCTAATTTCGAATTTTGAAGAGATTTACAACATTACTCTATAATTTTAATGTGAACTTGTTCCCTTCTTGCTCATGCTTGTTTCCTTGATGTGCTTGACTCCATTGTGTAGACAACTTGAGCTTGAGACTTCTTTATTCTTTGAATTCATTTGTTATCATCAAAATCCATGTGTAAATATATAATTACACAAAACTTGCAATCTTGGGTTCAACAATCTCCCCCTTTTTGATGATGACAAATACTTGATAGAACCTGAAACCTGAATTAATACTTAAGCTCCCCCTGAGAATGTGCGTTAGTTTTTCAAGCAAAAGTATAAATATAATTCCAAATATATATAATGAGTTTAGCAATTCAAACGATGTTAATGTTCTAATCTAACACTTCTCTCCCTTTTGGCATCATTAAAAAGGATCCGCAACAAGTAAATGGACTGAAGAAAACGATGCGTTTAATAGTCACTGTAGATAGTTGAAAAATGGAGCCGTCCGTGACCCGACAAGTGCTGCAAAGCCTCGAGGCCTAACTCTATGAATTTAATACGGCTGAAGATTTAAACAATCGCCTGATGTTGTTGACAAACGGGATTGAAGGCTCCGAGTTTCTATAAAAAAATGATCATTTTCATCTATCGGATGCCAAAAAAATAATCACTTCTTGACCTGAGTTCTGTTTTTCCACAACGATAGAATGGCTGAGCAATTCTCTTCCACTAATGTTCCAGACTTGAATCAGGAACCCTTGACGCATCAATCATCAATCTTCTCTCCTGAGGCCGTCAATACCATGATAGGAGCAGTGAACCGTTTTTCTAGTAAGGCTGATTCTGAGATTATTGCAGAATCAAGAATGCTCAGTAATCAATATGCTGCCTCTGTTACGATCATGTCTCGAAGGTTAATGGCGAGGGTGAGTGAAATTGATCATCTTAACATGCAAATATCTGAGTTACGACAGAAGCTTGCTAATAAGGATAGTGAGAATAAAAGGCTAAAGCAAGAAAACCAAGAGTTGAAAAAATTTGCAGATTGGTATACTCATGATCTGCAACCACGAATAGAGGAGCTGGAACGAGAAAGGGTTCAGATACAAGGTCAACATCGGCAGATAACAGCAGAGGTTCATCGTTTACTAGAAAAATAGGGACAATCTACTGTTAATCTCGCTGGCTTAGTAAGAAAACTTTTGACAATGTGTGTCCAGCATATCTTGTATTTCTTTTGACTAAATAAGATTTGAAGAGAAAATAGTTTGTCTTATTCTTTATGCTATCTCTATAAAATCAGTCCTGAAGTTCATTCAATTCGCATCAAGTTTTCATCTCATCTCTATAACTCATCTGCATTCCTTCAGCATTCTCGTTTTAAGCCTTCTATTCTTTTCTTAATGGCTTATTCTTCTAACATTTCTCTAGATCCATCCATGAGGCATTCTGCATCTCAACCTCCTGTTCTTTCTGCAGCTACCATTGGTGCCATGTTGCAGCAAGAAAATAATAATCTGACTAATAAGTCAGATTCTGATGCTATTTATGACTTGGTGAGTCTTGGGACTCGCTACTCTTCCTCTATTGTGGCTTTTTCTCAGCGGCTACAAGCCAAAAATCACGAAGTTGAAAAACTCAAAGAACAAATTGTTGTACTTCAACAAATTGTTCAAGAGTCTCACACAAGGGAATGAATCATTCGGCAGAAGAATAAACAGTTGAAATCTTTATTAGATTCTTCATTCCGCTTGCCGGTTCCCATGAATAAGAATGACATGATATTGTATGAAGAGAATGAGCGTCTCAAACATGAGGCTAAGAATCTCAAATTTATGTAAAAGTATTAAAAAAATCTATCTCTATTTTTATTGACTCTGGTCTATCTTTTAAGAGATATTCATAGCATGCATCATACCTATTTCTCTTCTGATCATACATAATCTATCTTCTGGTAAAGGTTTTGTGAAAATATCTGCTAACTGATCGTGTGTGTTTGTGAATTCTAGTACTATATCGCCTTTCTGCACATGATCTCGAAGAAAATGATATCTTATTTCAATATGCTTAGTTCTAGAATGTTGTATTGGGTTCTTTGAAAGATTTATAGCACTTGTATTATCACATTTGATTGGAATGTGATTATACATGAGTTTAAAATCTTCAAGTTGTTGCTTCATGTAGAGAACTTGAGCACAACAACTACCCGCAGCAACATATTCTACCTCAGCAGTAGATAGTGCAACAGAATTTTGTTTTTTACTAAACCAGGAAACTAATGCATGACCTAAGAAATGGCATGCTCCACTAGTGCTTTTTCGATCTATTTTACAGCCAGCATAATCTGCATCTGTGTAGCTGATTAGATCGAAAGATGTGTGCTTAGGGTACCATAACCCTAGGTTAATTGTACCACTAAGATATCTAAGAATGCGCTTAACTGCAATTAAATGTGATTCTTTTGGAGATGATTGAAAACGTGCACATAAGCACACACTAAACATAATATCTGGTCTACTGGCTGTTAAATATAATAAGCTACCAATCATACCTCGATATATCTTCGTGTCAACTGGCTTACCGGATTCATCTTTATCAAGTTTAGTTGATGGGCTCATTGGTGTTCCAATTTCCTTAGCATTTTCCATCCCAAACTTCTTCAGTAATTCCTTAATATATTTTGATTGATTGATGAATGTCCCACTTTTTGCTTGCTTAATTTGCAATCCGAGAAAGAATGTAAGTTCACCCATCATGCTCATCTCAAATTCTTCCTGCATAGTCTTAGCAAAAACTTGACACATATTTTCATTAGTAGCACCGAATATTATATCATCAACATAAATCTGAATCAAAAGAATATCATCATTTTCATATTTAATGAAAAGAGTTGTGTCGATTTTTCCTCTTGAAAAACCTGTTTCAATCAAGAAACCACTGAGTCTCTCGTACCAAGCTATAGGAGCTTGTTTAAGTCCATATAGTGCTTTTGTGAGTTTGAAAACATGATTTGGGGAAATATGATTTTCAAAACCTGGAGGTTGCTCAACATATACCTCTTCATTTATAAAACCATTTAAGAAAGCACTTTTAACATCCATTTGAAAAAGTTTGAAATCTTTATAACAAGCATATGCAAGTAGCATTCGAATAGCTTCTAATCTTGCGACAGGTGCATATGTCTCATCATAATCGATTCCTTCTTCTTGACTAAAACCTTGGGCTACAAGTCGAGCCTTATTTCTAGTAATGACTCCAGACTCATCTTTCTTGTTTCTAAAAACCCATTTTGTTCCAATAATAGTATAATTTTTGGGTCTAGGAACAAGTGTCCAAACATCATTTCTTTCAAATTGATTCAACTCTTCTTGCATAGTTAGAATCCAAGATTCATCAAGAAGTGCGTCATCAATATTTTTGGGTTCAATTTGAGATAGAAAAGCAGTATGATTACAAATATTTCTAAGAGATGATCGAGTACTTACACCTTGTGAAGGTTCTCCCAAAATTTGTTCCACTGGATGATCTTTCACAAATTTCCACTGTTTGGTTGCATCTTGTATTAAATTTTGATGATCTTTCCTGATGGCTCCATGTTGAACTTCCTCTATTGCTTTCTCTTTGTTGAGATTGAGACTTTCTGTGTTATTTATACCTTCTGTTTCTTCATCAATAGATTTCTTGGAGAGTGGAGAATTAGATTCATCAAATACTACATGCATAGATTCTTGTACAGTCAAAGTCTTTTTGTTGAATACTCTATAAGCTTTACTATTAGTAGAATACCCGAGAAAAATACCTTCATCAGATTTTGCATCAAACTTGCCTAAATTATCTCTGTCATTCAAAATAAAACATTTGCATCCAAATACATGAAAGTAACCAATGTTGGACTTTTTCTCATTCCAAAGCTCATAGGGGGTTTTATCTAATTTAGACCTTAACATAACTCTATTTATAACATAACATGCAGTACTTACCGCTTCGGCCCAAAAATAACTAGGCAAGTTGTTCTCATTGAGCATTGTTCTTGCCATCTCTTGAAGAGATCTATTTTTCCTCTCTACTACCCCATTTTGTTGAGGAGTTCGAGGAGCAGAAAAATTATGAATAAAACCGTTTTCATCACAAAATGTTTCAATATTTTTATTAACAAACTCTTTTCCCCTATCACTTCGGATACTTGAAATAGTATAACCCTTTTCATTTTGAATTCTCTTGCATAACTTGCTAAAGGCATTATGTGCCTCATCTTTATGAGCAAGAAAGATGACCCAAGTATATCTAGAGAAATCATCAACAATAACAAATGCATAATATTTTCCTCCTAGACTTGCAACTCTATTTGGTCCAAAAAGATCCATGTGTATCAGTTGCAATGGTCTAGTAGTGGAAATATGTTTCTTAGTTTTAAAAGAAGTTTTTGTTTGTTTACCAAATTGACATGCATCACAAATTTTGTCTTTAAGAAAATATGTTTTTGGTAAACCTCTTACAAGATCATTTTTTGAAAGTTTGGAAATAAGTTCCATGTTGGCATGACCTAATCTTCTATGCCATAACCAACTAGTTTCATTTTGAGCTGACAAGCAAATAGCATCTTGTGAGGTAATTTCTTCAAAATCAATTGTATAAATATTATTGTTTCTAAAAGAAATAAAACAAATATTACAATCATGATCATTCAAAATAATGCATTTATCCATTTTAAAAGTAACTGTAAATCCTTTATCACATAATTGACTTATGCTCAAAAGATTATGTTTTAAACCTTCAACAAGTAGAACATCTTCAATTATGAGAGAAGATTCATTACCAATTTTACCTATTCCCACGATCTTCCCTTTCGAGTTGTCTCCAAATGTCACGTGTCCTTCTTCTTTAGATCTAAGATCAAAGAACTTAGTCTTGTCTCCCGTCATGTGTCTTGAACATCCACTATCTAAAAACTACTTATTTTTGCTTGTGGATGACTTCATGCATACCTATAAAAACAATTAAAATGATTTTTCTTGGTACCCAAGTTCTTTGGGTCCTTTATTTATTAGTATTAGAAGAAACAAGATTTTTAGGTACCCATATGGCCCTAATAGTCATTGTATGATTTCTTCTAATAGGACAAGTATGATAATTATGACCATTTCTATTACAAAAATTACAAATAGCATGTGACATATATGAAAAACTTGAATGATTATAATAATATCCTTTTTTGACAAAATTATTTTTATGAAAAGAATTTTGAATATTAGTCTTTGAGGTAGAATGATTATCAAAGAAATTTTTATAAGGTTTGTATTTTTGTTTTGGCATATATCCCAAACCTGCCTTGTCAAAAACACATCTTTGACTATCAAGAAGTTTTTCAAAATTTCTTTTTCCATTCGTAAAGTTTTCAACAATATTTTCTAAATCGGTTTTCTTCTTATTCAATTCAAGATTTTCATCTTTCAAAATGATACTTTCTTTTCTTAAAATTTCAATTTCGTTTGTTAAAGAAGAATTTTTCTTTTTCAAAGCAGTATACTTGATACCCAATTTTTCAAATTCCTCATAAATCTCTTCTAAAACATTTTGCAATTCTTCATATGAAGGATTTTCAATATTATCAAGATTTGTTACCTCAATGTCATCTTTAGCCATAAGACAAAGATTTGCTGATTCTTCATTGCTTGCTTCACTATCTGAGCTACTTGAATCATCATCCCATGTAGCTTTCATTGCTTTCTTGCCCTTGTTTCGATCTTTCTTTAGCAGAGGACAATCTGGCTTGATATGACCAGGTTTGTTGCATTTATAACAAATTAAAGTGTCATTTTTACCTGAATCTTTCTTGGAAAACTTTTTGAAGGATTTCCTCGGAGGAGTTCTATTTTTCTTCAAGAACTTCTGAATTCTTCTTGTTATCATCGCAACTTCTTCATCTTTATCGTCATTTTCCTCATCTTCATCACTTTCACTTTCATGAGGAACAGCTTTAAGTGCTAAGCTCTTCTTCGGCTTTACTTCTTCTTCTCCTCTTTTCAATGTGTCCTCATGGGTGATAAGTGACCCGATGAGTTCATTGACTTCGAGCTTCTTGAGGTCTCTAGCTTCAAGAATCGCTGTAACTTTTGATTCCCAACGTTTTGGTAAAGAGTTGAGAATTTTTCTTACTATCTCCACCTTGGAATAAACTTTGCCAAGAGCTGTCAAGCTGTTTATGATGTTAGTAAAACGAGTGTGCATACTAGAAATAGATTCATCATCATTCATCTTAAACATTTCATATTCATGAGTAAGAATATAAATTTTTGATTCCTTGACTTGTGAAGTTCCTTCATAAGTTACTTCCAAGTTATCCCAAATTTCCTTTGCCGTAGCGCAATTCATTATTCTATTAAACTCATTTCCATTAAGAGCATTATATAATAAATTCATAGCAGTTAAATTTAAAGTATAAAGTCTATCGTCTTCACGATCAAACTCTTCTTCTTCCTTTTTGACCTTTACTCCACCAACCACTTTTGTTGGAATATAAGGTCCATTTACAATACATTTCCATATTTCTCTACCTTGAGCTTGAAGAAATATTCTCATTCTAACTTTCCAGAATGAGTAATTATCTCCACAAAAGAGTGGAGGCCGACTACTAGATTGACCTTCACCAAATGAAGCTGCAATGTTAGCCATAAGATCTTAACTCAAAAGATAGTTAATCTTATAATAGAGCTCTTAGCTCTGATACCAATTGTTACTGATCATAGGTCGCACCTATGTCACCTAACAATTGTACCTACCAGACTAGCCGGCCACCGTCTCTACCGGTGCACCGTCACTCATGGTCGGAGAGTCTTGCTTTGGTGACACAGTCACAAGCGAGAGTTCCCATGAGTGATCTGCCTGTATGAACAGTACAGGTCAACTAGCTCTGATACCAATTGTTGCCCAGATGACTAACACAAGAGGGGGGGTGAATTGAGTTGTATTAAAAAAAAAACAATTATAAATCAAATATATATAATATAAAATATAAACAAAATATGAAATAACAATAAATATAAAGAGTAAGGGTAAGAGAGAAGCAAACTCAGTATGTTAACGAGGTTCGGCCCCACTGCCTACGTCCTCGCCTCAAGCTATCCCTTGAGGATTCCCAAATTCACTATTCAACCTCCTTCAGGTGGAGATAGAAACCTATTACACCTTTGAACAACACCGCTACAAAGGATCCGTGTAGAACACCCTCTACACTTGCAATCACCTTACACGTGGTGATTCAACTATTCCCTGTGTAGAAAACTTTCTACACACACAAGGGTTATACACACCCTTTTTCTGATACAAAAGCTGATAGTAGGTAGGTTATCAGAAAACACTCCTCAACGAGTGAAATAAGAACAATACAGCGCAAACTATATCTCTCAAAATGAACAAGGATTAAGGCTCAATGTTTAGAGAAGAGAGAATGAAAGCTTTGAATGAATGTTGTATGCTCTTGGTGTTGTGAATGTGAAGCTCTCAAATGATCTATTTATAGGCATATGAGACTTCATATTCAAATTTAAAAAGATTCATATGTCAAAGACAACATCATTCACTTTTTCAAAAAATTCAAATAAAAGGTTATTCTTTTTCAATTGTCAAAGACAACATCATTCACTTTTTCAAAGGATTCAAATAAAAGATTCTTCTTTTTCAATTGTCAAAGACAGCATCATTCACTTTTTCAAAAAAATCAAACCTAATCTTTTACTTTTGGCATATGACAAAATGAGCACACTTTCATTTTCAAAAAATTCAAACCTAATCTTTTACTTTTTGTATAAGTCTAAAAAAGCATCAATCACTTTTGAAAAAATTCAAATAAAACATGCACATGTGAAAGATGACAACCAATCATCTTTAATATTTTCAAAGTTCAACCCTTTAATCAAGGCATGCACATGCAAAAGATGACAATCAATCATCTTTAATATTTTCAAAGTTCAACCCTTTAATCAAGGCATGCACATGCAAAAGATGACAATCAATCATCTTTCAAAATTTTCAAATTTAATTTTCAAAAATATTCATGCACATGTGGAAAATGTATTTTAATGCTTTATGATAAAATATTAATTTTGAGCATTAATCCTAATTTCGAATTTTGAAGAGATTTACAACATTACTCTATAATTTTAATGTGAACTTGTTCCCTTCTTGCTCATGCTTGTTTCCTTGATGTGCTTGACTCCATTGTGTAGACAACTTGAGCTTGAGACTTCTTTATTCTTTGAATTCATTTGTTATCATCAAAATCCATGTGTAAATATATAATTACACAAAACTTGAAATCTTGAGTTCAACATAATCATTATTAGATGTTACATAAAAAAAATTATATATATATATGAAAGAATGATAATTATATGATTTATAAACATTATTTGTCTTATATATGTTCAATTATCTTAACTTTGAATCAAATTTAAGGATCGAAGCAGTAATGGGCCTCTTTACTTTGTTTTATTTTTCATTATTGTATCTATTGCCAAACGTAGGCAATTATCCATGTTTTAGGCCCAATGCCTTTGTTATTATTTTGGAGCAAGAAAAAAAGGAACACACATGCTGCGATCTCGGTTACCCAACTTCCTACCATCCATACTCAAAACACTACCGTGATAATTGAAATTCCATTTCTTACTGGTTCGAATAATTATAAAGGATAACAATTTTCTGTCTTAGATGGTTTGATATCTCCTTTTCATTCTTCTGTATCGCATAAGATTGAAAAATGACTTGTCTTTTTTGAAAAATAAGATACTATAACTGCGCGTAAGAGATATATATATTAAAACTCATTCTTTTCACGATAGTCTCTACCCTTTATTTTTTTTTTTTAAATGGACTACGGCACACCCTAATCGAGCATTGTATATAGTATTATTCTATGAGATTCTATTTCAACACCCGAATCGTTACTTTTATCATGTGAGATTAAAAAAAAAATGCAATTTGGCTAAATTATTTTGGTATCACTATAAATTATGGGACTAGGATGATATTCAACAGGGGCTTCATTAATATATATAGATAAACAAGACCATATGCATTATTCATTAGCTTATAAAACTACACTAGATGTTTCATGTTGAACATATGAACGAAATTATATACATTTGGAGAAGAAAAAATTTTATTTTTGGTGAAATTTATATACACTAGTTTTTTTTTTTTTTAATGGTATGGAAGAAAAAAAAATTGAAAAGAAAGGTCGATTTATTTATTTTAATTATAAAGATTTCATCATTGTTTTATCTTTGTATTCACTTTCGAATAACCAAAGATCACACTCTTTTCACTAATTGCTAAGAAATTCTACATCCTCAATTGAAAAAAAACATCATTAATAAGGACAAATTCGTGAATCACTATCCTTAAAAGTCATTTATTTCAAGATATTGTGACTCAAATCTCACGCTTTTAATATTGTCTATTTTATGTCTAAACTCGTGACATCTTGTTCTAGAAAAATAGAGTCTTTTATCAAGAAAATCAACATCTCTAGATTTCGATCTATCACTATCGAGAACTTCTTTTTCAAATAATGTGAAATTTCATTAATCTAAGTTCTCGTTTACTTTCTATTTTGTTTTTTTTGGAAGGGAATTAATTGAGATGTAGAGTCCATCAATGAGTCATCATAGCCACTTAACCCTAATGTTTTAATAAATCATTTCATAACCATCAATAGAGAGGAGACATGCTGGTCATTTTTACTACATGTGATCAAGACTCCCGATTTAACTTCTTTGGATAATAACATGGGATGAAATATTTGACTTGAAATGAGATGAATAAAAAAAATTTTGAGTTAAAATATTATATAAGATTTTGAAAAATGATAGGGAAAAAATTGAATAAAAAGATTACAAAATTAAAATATTATTATAATATAATTTTTGTTTTAAAATTTTAAAAAATCGAATTATTTTTTGTGTTTTGTTTATAAGTTTAGAAAAATTGTAATAATTAAGTAATAATTAAATAAAAAAGTTGATGATTTGAAATTGAATAATATTTATATTTGTAGTATTTAGATATTGAGATGAGATGAGATTGAAGTATTTTTCTACCCAAAACTAGGCCAGTCACATTGATTATTGACCTAAATATATACATATATTTTGTCTTTTTTATTTTTTATGGGCAATTTATATTTTGTAGAAAAATATTTTAGTCACAAAAAATCATACAAAAATAAATTCACAAACTAACGTAAATTGGTGTGATATATTAAATTTTAAAACTCAGATGTAACGTATCTTATGAAACTAAGTCAATTTATGATTTATTTTAATAAAATCTATTTGTGGAGGTAACACTTCTCTATTATGTATGTTCCATTACATGTCAACTCTCCTAAGAAACCAAAGAGTGCTACTAGGCTGCCGTCCAGCAGTGACCACTAGGCGTGCTTTATAGGAAAATTCATATTTTCAATTTTTTTCATTCTTCTTATTCACTTTTTTTTAATACTTTTAAATATTTTTAAAAAATATAAAAAAAAAAAATTCAATACATTAAGAGTCACTTCCTAGTCACTTCTTTAATTAGTAAGTAAAAAAATTATAAAAAAGATTAAATATACGAGTGATCAAAATGAGTTAGACAAAATGGAGGGCAAAGCAGAATTATTCAAAACCAAAACTCTACAAAACTCGTAAAATAGCACTGGATCATGTTTTCTTGTCTATCTCATTTATGCTCTTTTAACTTCAAAAACAGAAAAAAATATCGATGCTTCAAAGTACTGACCAAACTATGCTTTATCTATTGATGTCATTCGAGAGGAAAGTACCGAAATAGTAAAAACAAAACACTAATGTCAAAGGAAAGTTTCAAGAATCTTTCCCGGAAACTGGATTTGTGGAAAAACTTCACACGCCAGAAATTGCAAAGAACCCTGTAAATCCCAGTTCTCCAGCCCGCCTGATTGACTAAACACCGTCTTCTTTTCCTGGAAAAGATCAACTCGCAACCACTTAACCCTTCACAGAGAAAAGAAAATAAAAGCTGCAACCTCTCAAACCTACCGGTCAAAGATAATACATTTGCTCCGTCTGCACGACTCTCACCACACAAAAAGAATAAAAAGAATTTCCTTTTGAGCTGTATATATATCTAAAATCGAAACGGAATTTCTTCGACTCTGCGAAGAAACTCGTTGGAACTGGGTTCCCGACATGCTTTCACTACTTGTTTTAAAGGATATACTCTAGATCTATCAGTGTCAATCTCATGAAGCCGTCACAGTCGACACAAATAACCATGTACGTGTGGAAAATTTACGCAGTAGCATATTAAATTTTAGTCTCAACTGGCTTAACTAATTAACTTCATACCGTAACTGTCTATTTCAATCATTACGTTAAGTACTTCCCAGATAGATTTGTTTCTACTTGTAGTGAATTCATGAAGTCAAAAAGAAAATGAATGGAAATATAAGAGAAATTGTAAGCTGAACTTGTAAACTCCTACGAAATGGTGCGCGCATTATGTGAACTTCTGCTGAAAATCATGTATATGGGTTTTTTAATATATATAATATCGTGTTGGTTGATCTTGCTTATGTGCAGTGATCTTTTTGGGATATAGAGCGTGCTCTTCATGACTTTTATATCTAGCGCGTTTTATGGCTTTTTTTTCAAGGAGTTCACATTTGTAAATGAAGCTTCCTAGCTCTTACCGTCTCCGATTCTCTTTATAAAAAAGCTAGATTCGAGAGATTCTGTGCTTCTCTCAACCGGTACCATCTAGTACTTTGTCTTGAGTTGATTCGGTGCTGTTGGTTGCTCAGTGTTGTGTTTTGAGGAGTAAATTTGTTTTTAGTCTTTGATGGCG
Organism: Carya illinoinensis; assembly: GCF_018687715.1. Lineage (NCBI taxonomy): Eukaryota > Viridiplantae > Streptophyta > Magnoliopsida > Fagales > Juglandaceae > Carya > Carya illinoinensis. The sequence continues at coordinate 33,784,664 of NC_056759.1, forward strand.
CCGAAGAGGATGTTTGATCACGAGGATAACGAAGATTTTGGACGGTCGACGAGCAGACGAGTACTTCCAATCTGGTTGGTTTTGTGGTTTGATGTTTTTTGTTTTTGTCTTTAATGTTTTAAGGGTTTATAAATGCGAGTCATGTTTTTGTTGTTCTTGTTTTGTGCAGGCCTTTTCGACGTGCGATTTCAGAGCGTGAATTTCAGATTATCTGTGAGCCTTTTGTTCGAAAAGTGGTAAGTTGATTCCCTGTTACCTGTTCTGTTATCTTAACTCAGTTTCAGGACTCAACTCTGAGATGTCTGGCCTGTTTCTCACTTAGTCACTTTGATGATATTAGTTGATCACAACTGTTACCAGACCTTTTCTGACTGAAGGATTGGATAGTCTTGGGACTTTTTGCTAGTAATCGAATGATCTTAATGAGTACTTTACCTGGGTATCTTGACTCTTTAAAAGTTTGAACGAACTTGTTTTTTAGGTTACTTCATCAATTACTTGTACCAGACACTCACTTTTAACTAAGGAGGGTTAGATTTTTCTAGCAAGTTAGATTGATGTTGGACTCCTAATGATTATGAAATATTCTTCCGTGAATTGTGTATGAATATAATCATCATGTCTCCAAGTCATGGTGTTATTTGCTCAAGATAAGCTAACTCATGCTAACAAGCTAAGTTTTCTCTCTCATCTCGTTTTCTCTCCAGGCAAAAAGCCTCCCCCCAGTTCGGTATAACCCCCTTTCCCCCGGTCAGGGGGTGGAGAGTAGGGTCCACCCTACCTCTCCCTGTCAGGCATTCGCCTGACTTGTCCATAGTCTTTTTTCTCGAAATTTTTTTCCTAGTTTTCCGTCCATAACACCGAAATGCGCCGATCTGCTATCCACCGGCCACCAATACCCGCCATGTGCCCCACCATCAGATCCTCCAACTGCTGATCTTCTGGACGGTAGAAGAAAACTTTCTAAAAGAGTGGCACGTGTGCCTCACACACGTCTTGCACTGTGCTTGAGATTCACGTGCCGTTGTGTCATGGGAGGTCTTTTGTCGTCACACGCGGTGCCATTGAGGTTAGTTGCCTCAGACTTCTTAGATTCGACTTTTACTTTTCTGCAAACAGTGGCGCATGAGCTACACGCGCCTCCATAGTCAGTAATAGTCATTTGCCTGCTATCCGAGCCATTTTTCGATTGCTACTTTTCTATGTTCTTACTTCAATCAGTCTAATCTAGCAAATTGTAGCACAAATTTTAGCCGTAGTCTTATAGCCTATTTATTAGACTACGTTAAAATCGCATCAACCGGTTTCTCCTCGTAAGAAATGGATGGAAGCTAAAGTTTTGACTCCAAAGCTTCTTTTTTTATTTCACTAGTGTTGTATTTGCTGGTTTTGAGATAATTGTTAGAGACTCCCGCTCTATTAAATTTTACATCTTATAACTTTTAGTTTATCTATGAAACGCTTGCTTACCAAAAAAAAAAAAAAAAAAAAACCCTCATGCTAACTTCGGCAGGATTAGATAACAGGGATATGCTTTTGATTCCCTTAAAACATTGTTTGGAATATTGTTCTGGTTGTTAATACGATATTGGAACGGCTAAACTCTTTGAGATATTGAAGCACTCTTACTTTCAATCTATAGAGAGTTATCATTATACCCCATATCTGTGTCAAATATAGGTACGGGGGGAAGTGGAACGTATTTTGCAGCTACAACCTGAACCATGTCCAAGGTTTGTTCTTTGTCTCGATTAGTTTGTTCTCTTGAACATTTCTGTTCTACACACTCTGTATCTTTGACCTTTAACATGAGAATTTTAGGTCAAATTAAGTTGGATTTATTGGTCTTTACATTTTTGGACGGATGAATGTGGTCGAAAAACACCATTATCTTGAAGGTTTGCTGATCCTGCAGTCCTAAACTGAACCCCCACCCTCATTCCCCTCCTTTTCAAGTCAGATTTATGCTCCAAGGCTTCCAATAAATGATACTAATCTCCATGTTGCAAAGTTTTCTCTTTCAACAGTAGTGTTTTTTGTGTCAAACCCCCCCCCCCCCCCCCCCCCCCCCCCCCCTAAAAACAAAAAAAAAAAAACTGTAACCTTGGCTTTTGTGTTAACTTTGTTGCAGACGCGAACTTCAGCTGGGTGCAACATCTGGAGTGAGGAGCTTGCATCTGCGCTTTGTCAATTGCTTGCCCTCTACCATATACACCAACAATGTTATAAAATCTGAGGATGGTAATCCCATCAGAATCGAACTGATCGATACTAGGTCCAGGACTAGGGTCAAATCTGGCCCTCTTTCTTCAATAAAGCTTGATATTGGTGTCCTCGATGGTGGATTCCAGTTCGATGACCAAGAAGACTGGACAGAGCAGGAATACAATGCCAGTATCTTACGTGAAAGGGAGGGTAAAAGGCCATTAGTGGTTGGGAACCTGAAAGTCACCTTGGCTGAAGGTGTTGGTGATGTTGGTGAAATCCATTTTACTGATAATTCAAGCTGGGTGAAAAGTAGGAAGTTTATCTTGGGAGCAAAAGTTGAAAAAAAGCATTCTGGTGAAGGAAATATCAGGGAAGCTCGAAGTCAATCTTTCATGGTAAAAGATCACCGTGGAGAATGTAAGTAATAAGAGCTCAGTTTTAGCACCTTTTGATCTTTACTAGTTCATATTCTAAAATGTTTTAAGGTTATGCTTGATACTGTTAACATTGTTAACTATGGGTAGACAAATGAGACTGAAACAATCTCTTTCTTCAGTAAATAAGAAACACAAAACTCCATCCAAGAGTGATGAGGTATGGCGTTTGAAAAATATAGCAAAAGACGGTCCAAACCATAAGCGGCTGACCGATTCTGGAATTGAAACTATTGATCATTTACTGTGGCTATATGCAATGGATCCATCCAGTGTACGCAAAGTAAGGGACTCTTCCTTATTTAGATAGAGTTTCTACAACAATTTAAGTAGCACATTATCCAATTAACACATCTAACTTTCTGTCATGAAATGAAGATTTTTGATAAGTTTTCGGATGGAAGGTGGGAGAAAGTTATAGAACAGGCAATGGCATGTGTTGAAAATGATTGTAACCTTTATGCTTACCACGGAGCAGAAGAAATTGGCCTCCGGTTTAATTCCATCTACCAGGTTGTGGAGGCAGCATTCGATGGGCATAATTACTTGCCTGTGCAAACACTGACCTCAGATCAGAAGGTAAGCAATAACATCCCAGAGCTACTTTCTGGTTTTTCAGCGAATCTGTAACGATTCGAGGAAAGCTCAAACCACATACGAGCTTTTACTCCAAAAAATTAGTCAATGTTGTAATTTGATTTCCTTGAAATCATTATTAGCTGCAAGAACTCCTTTCCAAATAATCTAGGATCCCATTCAACTCACTCTCATACTAACTCCGAAGTATTGGTGATATATCTCAAATTCTAAACTTATGGTTGAGATTGGCTCTAATGCCGTTTGTAATGACCCTAAGAAAATCCAAGCTGCTTCTAGATGTACTCCAAAAGAATTAGCCAATGTTATAATTGGAGATCCATGAAATCATTATAAACTGCCAGAACTTCTCTCTACTAAGCAATGTGAGATCGCATTCACTATCCCTAATACTAAATCAGGGGTATTACAGAATCACTTCATGTAGTTTTACATTTTCTGTTTTTCCTGCTACTTGGTTATTTGGGAGAGATCGTTTCCAAATTAACATTTCTGAACTTTCATTGTTGTGATTGCACGTCAGTATTCCAAATATTCCTTTAGTCTAGAAACTGATTACCTCTCTGTTCCATTGGCAGCGTGTGATAGAAGTTGTGAAACAGCAAGCTTATAAAAATATAAATGATTGGGTCCTGGTCGATGACCCATCAGCTTACAGCTTTTCAAGGCCCTCAAGAAGCCTACAAGATGAGCCATTTAGTATTCCAGAACAAGGTCTGCCACAAGTTGACTTCCAATTCAAACATGAAGGTATAAAAACTTGTATTATGCATATGAATCAAGTTGTATTGGTTGGGAGGAAACAGTAGGCAGTTCAGTTCCATATCCTAAATTGTTAAGCACAACCATCTTACGCTTTATCTTCCCCCACTATAAATAACAGAGATGCTTATTACCATTGCATAACACATTGAGGCCCTCTTAGCCACCTATAAGATGTATATGCAACAGTTGCTGTAAACATTTTGTCTTTTTTACAAATGTTCTTTTAGTTTTTGTTTTATCATATGGCCTTCACTACTGTACTTACATATTTTCAGACAGCTAAAACTTCATATATCATGCGCAGATCAACAACAAACATGGCAGAGTTTCAACAATACACATCCAAGCAACAGTTTAATGGATAACATTTACATTGGATGTTACGATGGAGAGGGGTCAGTTTACAATGGAGAGGGGTCAGTTTTGCCAAGTGTTGATACAACAGTTCCTGACATTTCTCAGTTTCGAGTTCCAAATTGTGGTACACAATGGGGGCAGGGAACTGATTTAATCTCTGCTTTGAGCAACAAAAAAGATTGTGGCAAATTCCCGCTTGCAAACAATGCTGGAAAACCCAAGGTGGCATGGGGTATAATTCGGGCTGCTGCCAAGTGGTGTGCAGTCTGGCGATGTGTGGCTTCTAGAAGAATGGCAAGGCCAATTTTTAATTATTAATTTATTAGATTCTTGTTTCATACCACTTGGCTAAGCTTAGATTCTAGAAGGAGCTAAGCTCCTCTTAGGTCTGTACAGTGTAAAGTGTTTTAGCCAAGGAGAAGCAATCAAAACTCTCTTCAAGAGGGCATTGTACAGTGTAAAGTGTTTTAGCCAAGGAGAAGCAATCAAAACACTCTTCGAGAGGGCATTGTACAGTGTTTTCATTAGAAAATAATGTTTATACAATAGCTGGTTTTTTTTTTTTAACAATCTTGTCATCTCCTGCATATCGAGTGCAGCTAAGGAGAACTTGTAACAGTGTGATTTGTGGGTCATCATGTTCAGTGTTTTAGCTATCTATGTCACAATGGCATTAAAAATGTTCAGACTTACGAACGGTTTAGAACATACTCTTCAAGAGGAATTGTCTGCTATTTGGATCTCAAGATAAGCAAGTTTAGAACAATACTTTCCAATTTCTTGTCTCCCTGACCAACAATCAGAGTGAAGCAAGTCATATACTTGAGATACAGTTTGGGTACTTGCTTCAGCAAAGCTGTTTTGGCTACCAACTACATCCAAAACTACCATCAAAATGAGATTTGCATTGTCACATTGGTCCACCAGAAAGTCTGAAAGTATCATCTCTATGTATCAGTTTGGCCTACACTCTCAGAGAAAGGTATAAAGTTTAACTCCCAACTGATAAACATAACAAACTGATCACAGTTCATCACAAACAGTGACAGAAACGTATCCACGTGATTCGATCTGATTGGACCCAGTTCTTAACTCTTTCAACTGCATATATATATATATATATTTAAACCAGAAAGGAGAAGAAGAACAAGCAACAAGCCAACAGATATAATATATCCTACTAAATTACTAATCTTTATTGCTGTCCCTGATGCCCATCCCAATCATTGAAGCCCACCCAGAAAATTTTGTTCTCGTTATGGGCCATGGCCGTACTTAGGATTGTTCAGGTGAAAAATTTGCCATTTTAAAAGATTTTTTGTGTTTTTTATTTATTTTAGGGAAGAGGTTAATGTCATTGGAGCCTATTTAAGAAGAAAAATCGAGAGGACATCACTAACTCGACAATATTATAGTAGTTGTAATGATGGAATCACAGCTTTCTAACACCTGTTTGAATTTTGTTACGACATCAAAGTTGATTTGAGGTGGTGAGATTCAAAGGTGAGCCATCCAATTTGCTAACAAAGGTCATCAAGTACCAGAAAAAGATTCTTATACTCCTCACATTGCTTATCATTAAAAAAAAAAATACTTGCTTAATCAAGCTAATATATATCATTATTATATATATATATTCAACATATAGCTAATGACACTCAACAAGAGATTATAAAAAAATAAATTTATAAATTAACGTAATTTTATATATTATGTTGACATATTTTATAATAAAATTAACTTTACAAACTTACTTATAACTTCAATTCATTTTTATTTATAAATTTATTTTTATAAAATATTATTAAAATATTTCTCTCTGCTAATTGTTATACCTGCTCTGATTATTCCCTCTGCTAATAAACTACAACAAAACTCTTTATTTATTTTCAATATTTTTTTTAAATACTAATATTTTTTTAAGCTAAGCTGACCCCGACGAGCGGTTTGTCGGCGGTTGCCACCTCTTTTTATTTTTTAAATTTTTTAACGAGAAAAACGCCAACATCGTGTCTCAAAAACAATTAAAAATTAAAAGTGCAACCTAATGGCACATTGACGTAATTTTCGTAAATCCCGGGCGTATTTATGTTCATCCACAAGAAAATATCTTCGGCCTCCGAAAGGAAAGAGAAGACATTTGGCTTGCCAAAATCTCTCGAAGTTTCCTTCCTCGGTATTAATTCAAGCCCCCTAAAAACGAATCTAATGAGATATTTTCTTCTCTCTCTTAAAATCTCACGTTGTTTCTTATCCCTGCTGCTCCTGCCTCTCTCTCTAGTTTCTATGGTTTGAGGGGTATCGTCTCGTTTCTGCGCGCGGGAGTTCCGGTGTGTTTGGATATTTCTGGTTTTGGTGGGTTCCGGCTCTGGTTCATTTTTTTTCTATGGATCGGGAAGGAGGATCCAACGGCGGATCGTCTTGCTACTACTCCGTCCTCGGGATTCGCAAGGACGCCTCCTTCTCCGATGTCCGCACCGCCTATCGCAAGCTTGCTATGGTTAGTCTCCCATCCTACGTCTTCGAAACCTCACTGTTCTACTTCATCTTCCTCTTTCCTTTTATCTGTTATTCTATTATAAGAAACAGGGCGATTGTCGTTTTCTTGATTTTATTCTTTCTGTTCGTTTCAGAAATGGCATCCCGACAGGTGGGCCCGGAACCCGTCGTTGGCGGGGGATGCGAAACGGCGGTTTCAGCAAATCCAAGAGGCTCACTCTGGTAACATTATCATTCCTTATTTTTCTAAGGCGGCCTTCGAATTTTCGGTTACGATTTGTTGCCGGGGACACTGATGGTCGCTTGTTCCCCCTTTTTTGTGACAGTTCTCTCGGATCAGTCGAAGAGGTCAATGTACGACGCCGGGCTCTACGATCCTCTGGAGGACGAAGACGAGGTCTGTACTGTTCTTATTTGATCCTGCCATGGCTGATTGCACTGTGTCCAGGACCATGTAAAACGATGTCGTTTTATGGGAAGTGTAAGGTTGCACCGACGTAGGCGGTGTTTGTCCCGAACGAAGAACGACATGGTTTTGGTCATTAGACGCGGTTGAAGGTTGCCTTGGGCCTAAGACAAACCGTCTTTTATTTGGGCTCAAATTTGTATTTCCGCTTTTTTCTGTGTTTCCCATTTTGTCCCTGAATTTTGTATTTATTCGCAAGCAGGAATTTTGTGATTTCATGCAAGAGATGCTGTCCATGATGAACAAAGTAAAGGACGAGGTACTTTTTTGTTTTTTCTCGATGCAATTATTGTAGTACTTTGGAAGGGTATATTCGTAACTGAGTTAATTTTTTTTTTTTTTTTAAAAACAATTTCTATTAGAGGGACAGTTTCGAGGACCTGCAGAGGATGTTTGCGGAGATGGTCGGTGGGGATGGGATGAATTTGATGAGGGGTTTCGACGTTAGCGAGGATCCGACGGCAACAAAGAAGGCACGTGTAACGTTGTCGTCGTCAAAGGCAACAAAACGCAGCGGCTCTCGCTGTTAACATGGTGAACCGGATCCAAACCTCTGTGCATGGCCTTTCACACCCAGTAATTTGTTCAACTTAATTAATTAATTACCCAGAAATACATTTTAAGATCTCGTTGTCATTGAGTTGGGCTGGGAAAGGTATTGAACTGTTTACTTTGCTGGGGGCTGTTAGTCTTAGGCAATTTAGCTGCCTTTTTTAAATGAAAATATGTGTTTTAACTTTGGGTTCTCATTCTAAATAATGAAACTTGCCCCCTTTTTTTTTAATATTTTAATTTTTGCATTTCGTCCTTGTATCTTTTATTTATTGTGTACAGATTATAATTATTGGTTTTTCAAGTCAATTTTTTACGAGTAATGCTACGGTATCGTTGAGTGCGTAAGCGTAATCATTTTAAAAAAAGAAAAATATCTTAACTATAAGAAAATTACATAAAAATATACGATAAATGATAAAATTATTTTTATTTTAAAATAGATCTAATAAATTTTATGAATTAATATTAATTTATAGATTTATTTTATATAATTTTTTTTATTTCTATAATAGGTTTCAAATAATCGTACGGCACACCAATTGGATATTTATGATAAGCATCATTTCTCGTATTTAATATTGGGACATATTATGTGTCCGCATTATTGGAGTCGGGAGTGAGTATGCACACGTTGATTCGGTCGGTGCCATTAGCGGCCAAAGATGTTGGCTTTTGTACTATGATATCTAGACACTAATGCGCAAAATGGTGTTTTGTGGTGATAGTTCGATAATCGGTCATTTCATCACAACTTACAATCAAAATTCGGTGCAGTTAAAAACGGAAAAAAGGTTGTCAAATAAAGGGCAAAAAAAAAAAGGGCGTTTCCGCGGTCGAAGATATTGGATAACTGTGACGTGGCCCCCACGACCAACCTCTTTGGGGTGGAACACATTAGGACACGAAAGCGTAATGGCAGCAGAAGATTCTAGTGTTTATGCTTATTTGAGAGATATTTTTTTGTTTCATCTTTACTTTTCTTTATTTAAAGGCCCTTTTGTGTGTTAGGTGTGGGATTTGGGGATGGGACGTATCATGTGCGTCGCTGGCAAATTTAAAGAATGGAATTTAGGTATTGAAATTGAACGGCCAAGTTAGAGCATCTATATTGATCTATATATATATATATATATATAATATATATATATAGATATGTAAAGTTATATTTACATAATATGAATTTAAATTTATCTATATTGAATTGTGCATTTTTAAATATTTGTATAGTTATGAATAATATATTTACATATTTAAAAATTTATTATTTATTCTCTAAAATATATTTTACTCATTCTTTCTCTCTCTTCTTATTTTTTTTACATATTTTACATTTACACTATATTATTATCTCACTTATATCTAGATATAAATAAGATGTGATATATTTATTATTATTGATTGATTATTTATTATATGTTTCTTTATAATTAAATTATGATAAATGCGTCATATCATTTTTAGTGAGATATAAATAAAATGGTAGTATGGTCTATAGTATTACTCAAATAATACGGGAGTGTAAACCATGAAGTCTTCCGAATGGCACTTCTCTCTCCTAATTGCTTTTAAGGCCCACAGCATTGGCATGCACAAAATCACTCTTAAAGAAGATTTAACAAGTCGGGGAATAGGACAAATGATGTGCGTGGGCAAATTAAAATAACGACAAGTAATCAAGGTTTCACAAGTCGCAAACTCCCTTCTCCTCTCTTGCTTCCTTTGCTTTTCCCTTTTAAAATGAAAGCATCCAGCATTCATAGTTTCATCGATGGATTCACTGTCCCTTTTGCTTTTTTTGGGTTTTAGCCAACTCGTGAATGAATTTGCTTTTAAAAGATATGAAAGCTCTTCAGTCAGCTAAAAGCCTCAGAAGGAATATTAATCTGAAGATTTTTGTCAATCTTATTAATTACCCGCATTGATTCCATGCTGAGAAGGACCCACCCCTTACCAAATCTCTAATAGTTGTAAACTTGACAAGTTGCAGATGCAGCTTAATTAGGTGACGCCATTCAAAGTTGTTGATCTCTTGGCTAAACTGTTAGTTGCTTTCATCGGCCCCAAAACTATTTTCCTCAACATTTTTTTGTTTTTGAGTGGTCGAATGGGCCTCCAAACCTGATTCGACCTAATGTTGGCATCTTTCACTTCTTGGGGGGCCATATACTAAGTTACAAATCTTGACAATAATCTATAATCGGTTGACCTGTAATTCTATTAGTATATTTTATCTTTAGATTTATTAGTCGGTCACCTAGATCTTACCGTTGAGCGTGACTGCTAGTTTATTTATTTTTTAAACATTTAAAAAACACACAAATTCACTAATAATAAATTTTATAAACATCTAAAAAAATAAGAAAAAAATGAAATGTACTAACAGTCAAACCCAAGGGATAAAATAACATTTTCCTTTATCTTTATAATGGCAAAAGGAAGGGTATGACCGTTGATTCAATGACATTTGGTAAATTAAAAAACCCTTAAAAATGATTTTGAACGCAATGGCTTAGAGTTTTGAGTCAAAACTTTTTTGAGGAAAAAAAATTATATCATCTTTGTTTGTTTTTCCTTAGAAAGTGTGAAATATCAGTGAGTGATAATTGGTCCTAGTTTGATGACTCAATGCTTCGTTGTGGTTTTTGGTAGATTTTGAATGAAATTTGGGCTATAGAGCATAACCTTGGGCCTATTGGCCCAAGTTGAAACAAATTAGGGTTTACAAACGAATTAAGGAATCGCTCTTAGAACCGAACTAGCCCGACCTGTTAATTAGAATTTACTATATATATGGTATTATTTATGTACGGCTGCCGTATTGCCTCACTGTGTATTCGATTATCATTTGAAATAAACTTCTCTGCAGTTCTGCAGACATAGGCATATTGCCAAATAACTTAAATCTTGTGTGTTGTATGTAATTGATTACGTTTTTGCTTTACTTTCTCTCTTATTGTTCCTAACAACATATGTAGAGAGATGTAACCCCAGCTAGGAGTTGGCTCAAGTGGTAAAGATATTGGTTTTGGTGATATCTCCCTCCAAATCTAAGATTTGAATCCTCTTAAATGCAAATAATTATTTCTAGAGACTATCAGATTAAGGGATATTTTCATCGAATTACTTGAAGTGTATTTGCGGGAAACTCCTTGTCAATGACCCTTGCACTCTCAAGAATAATCGAAACTTTGTTCTTGGACACCAAACGAAAGCAATCAATTATGCTTAATGTGTGAGAGTGCTACGATGAACTAACCATATTGCCACTTCATAGCCTGAAAGTTGGTGCATAATATGCTAAACTAAATTTTCGAAAAAGTTCATTTAAGTCGGTCAGTAAATATAACAATTGTTAAACGTATAAAGAAACATATACTTTTCACATATTTAAGAGACAAAAATCTATATAACATGCAGGTCTTGTTAGTAATCTGGTGAAAGTGCTCTGTGCAAAGCTACTTTAAATGTGCTTGTAATTGTCTAGCTACACCCACTTAAACAAGTTAACAACTGCTAACTTTGTCCTTGAATTATTAATAAATCTATGAAGGTGCTCCAGATGGGTTCATTTTGTCTCCTTTTGTGTTGGATTATATATAAAAATTTTATGTATAATTATTTTTACATATTTTTTGAGTACTCCGCTAATGTAATAGACTGCGTCATCTTTTTTTAATAAAAAATAACTATTTTGACCAATCATATCATTATAATACATAAAAAATACATAAAAATAACTATATATAACCGAACTCGTTACTAGTCAAATCTCATACCTTGCAAATACGCCGATTATCTATTAATTTTGGGTGAGGAGAATAATAGCCTACCGACAAGGATGCCTAAAGAGAATGTGGAATATTAGAAGTGGAAAAGGGTCCTACTTGGGACTGGAAAGTCGTAATATAGAATAGAGAAGCTCCTTTGTTGATGAGCTGTGCTTTAGCTGGAGATCATATATCATTTCTTGCTATATATAGCTGCAGCAGATTGTAAACTAATGCCAATATGCCATCTCATTAATGGAATTCACATTAGGGAAAAAGCAATAGGAGTAAGGCTTTTACCCATCTCATTTGCATGGAAAATATTTTTTAAACACATTTGATTTAATTATGCCCCCCACCTTCACTCTCTTTCTTTTGAATTAGTGACATTGTTTTGATATCCACAATTAATTATTTAATATGATATTAAAGCATAAATCTTGATTCGAAGCGTGATTTTGAAAATAAAATTAAGAATTTCATATGTTGGATAGTGCGTGCTGCCTGACTCAACCAAGCTCATATCGCATTCAGGTGTTAGTTGAAATCATTAAAATTATTATTATTTTTTTGGATGGATCTAAACAAATCTTAAAACATATGATGTCAAAATATCATTTTCATTTACGGGTCGTATTATGTCACATTATTATGATTTCAGAATTAACGACAACAAATATGATGATGGTAGTAGTGTCCATAATAATGATGATGATGATAATAGTATCTAACATAATAATAAATATAACAATATACGAAATAATAATAGTAATACGAAAATCATGGCTTGGAATTGTTTCGGTTATACATGTATATATATAGAGCGCTGCTACTCTGCCCTTCCAAACATATCGCTTAAAATTCATGCTAGTGTATTTTTATTTTTTTAATATAAAAAAAAACACAAATTTACTAACGGTAACTTTAAGCAATACGTATGAAGACAACATAACATATTCTCAATTAAAACAACTGGAAAGAAAAATTTGAAACTATTGAATTACAACTTTTTTAAGGCAAAGCCCCACTCATCTTCTATAGTTCAAAGTCCAAAAAATACATAGACGGTTAAAAAACATCATGTTTCCCAACTTTATTTTCTATATATGGTAATAAGTTAATAACATGACTGTGCGATTGGAAGCATTGGGCCTTCCTATAAATGGACCGTGCGGTGAAGTTGAAGTCCACATATAAACGACGTCGTTTGTATAACAAGCCTTTTTGACACAGGAAAAGTCACTTTTTTTTTTTTTAATAGTGAGGAACAGTTGATTACCAGATTCAAAATCATACCTTTTAGTGGCACAACCGCAAATCTCCACCGATCCGAGACCTGTTTGATATGTCCCTCCACCCTCCACAAAAACAATATATAATTCCCCCCCGTTCTTCTCGAAGCTCTGGAACCCCCATACACTCTCTTCTACCACTCTCTGTGGAAATCTTCCAATTTGGTCTGGTTCCTCTCTCCTTTGGGAATCCCTCGGAGACGATAAGATGTCTTTGAGGCCGAACGCTAGGACCGAGGTGCGTCGCAACCGGTACAAGGTGGCGGTGGACGCCGAGGAAGGGCGGCGGCGGAGGGAGGACAACATGGTGGAGATCCGCAAGAGCCGCAGGGAGGAGAGCTTGCTCAAGAAACGCCGCGAGGGCCTCCAGGCCCAGAACCTCGCCTCCTCTTTCCACACCACAGCCGTCGAGAAGAAGGTTATACCCACCACCACCATTCTCCATTCAACTTCTTATTAGTGCTCGATTCGATCCGCTTTCTGCCGCTTTATCTCTTTTTTATGATTTGGATGAATTCCTTGTTGGATCGTTTATATTTGTTTTAGATGGATGTTGTTTTTCTTGTTTCAGGTTTCCCCTGTAAATGGAATCTTGTCTAATTTAGGTTTCTTTTTGGATTTTTTTTCTTGGTCTTCAAGTTCCATTCTATAAATTTGATGAATGTTTGATGGGGGTTGGGGTTTGGTTGGATAATTTGTTGCTGCTTCAGCTGGTCAGAATTTGCTTTAATCCTCCGTTTTGAGTGTATAGCTTTTTGGCATATCAGTTCAATTTTCATGATCTCGATGAAATTGCTTGGGGGATTAGGGATTATTTGTCATTGTTTTAGCTGGATGTAAAGCTTTGTTGGTTTCTAGTTTGTTGATCGGTGTGCGTTTATAAACTTGGCTGTTACTTGCACTTTTGACTTTAGTGGAATAGAGCTAGAATGAGGAATGAATATTGGATTTTGCATGGTTGATTGCAGTGGTTTGAGCTGGCTGATTATGTATGATCTTGGGTTGAGTCTCATATGATAATTTTTTTTTTTGAGCAGTAGTCATGTAATAGAATGAAGTGAATTCTTTATATTTTATTTAAATTAGGGCTTGGTTGAATTGGATATGGTCTTGTTTAAATGAGTGTAAATTTTTGCGAGCTTGATGATTTTGCCTTCTTGGATTTAGTCGTATGCAGTCCAAATAAGAGTGAGTTTGATGATTTGTTTTGGACTTAGTCACTTAGCGTTTTAGTGATTTTACTTTATGTTACTGTAAGCCCGGTTGTTGTTTTTTTTTGGGGGTTTTTTTTTTTTGGGGGGGGGGGGGGGGGGGGGGGTCACTATATTTGTTTAGTTTTTGTATTATTGGCAGTATACCTATAAATAGAATATTATTGGCAGTATCTTTCTAATTATGTTCCTATTGTTTGATTGCAGTTGGAACATCTGCCATCCATGGTTGCAGGAGTTTGGAGTGACGATAGTAATCTGCAGCTTGAGTCAACTACTCAATTCAGGAAATTGCTTTCAATTGGTGAGTAATTCCTGTCTCTTGGCATCTATTGTACATCTATATCCAATAAAATTATCTAGTTATTATTTTTTTTCTCCAGAGCGCAGCCCTCCAATCGAGGAAGTGATTCAATCAGGTGTTGTTCCTCGCTTTGTTGAGTTTCTTATCAGGGAGGACTTCCCTCAGCTTCAGGTTTATTGCATGCTATCTATTATCTAGTTTATATTTTCACATATGACCATGAACTTAGCAGTTTTATTGCTTGAAAACTCCTGTAGTTTGAGGCAGCATGGGCTCTCACTAACATTGCTTCTGGGACATCTGAGAACACAAAGGTGGTAATTGATCATGGGGCTGTCCCAATATTTGTCAAACTTCTTGGTTCTCCTAGTGATGATGTTCGTGAACAGGTACATATGATTTGTGGGCTTACACTAGATCTTTTGTACTTTTTGTAGTATTATCTGTAGTTAATTGGAACTTTCATATTTACTTAAAGTTCAACCTGAATTTATCCTTTTGGATGTACAGGCTGTGTGGGCACTGGGAAATGTAGCTGGCGATTCTCCTAGATGCCGTGATCTTGTTCTTGGTCATGGGGCTTTGCTTCCTTTATTGGCACAATTGAACGAGCATGCCAAGCTTTCCATGCTGAGAAATGCTACGTGGACTCTTTCAAACTTTTGCCGAGGCAAGCCCCAACCTCCTTTTGATCAGGTTAGATATCTTGGATGGTATTTAGCTTAAATTATGTTGTCAATTTTTATTTTGAATTACTCTCTTTGCTTGGTAATTCTAGCTGTTGTGGATAATGATATCTTGGCATTGGGTCGCTCCCTTCAATGTGGATACCCTATCTTGAAATGACATGATTGTAAAAATTATGGTGATCTTTATAAAATTTCCTATAATACATATTAGAGGTGACACGAATTTTAAAAAGAATTTGGTCTAGTTTGTTTAGAAAATTTAGGATAGTACAAGAAATTGAGAAAGTAACAACTTTCAAATTGGGCATTTCAAAATAAAAGTAAAGCATTTAAATTAGGATATTGAGAATAGGTGAAAGTTAATAGAAGGTGGTGGTACCTATCAAAAAAAAAAAAAAAAAAAAAAAAATAGAAGGTGGTGGTGTTGTTGAAACTTTGTAGTTTTTCCTTTTTTGGGGGGGGGGGGGGGGTGGGTTTGCCACTGATGTTTTCACACGTATTGACCACGAGATTGTCATTTTTTTCTTTTAATTGTATATTACACAGGTTAAGCCTGCCCTCCCAGCTCTTGCACGCCTTATTCATTCAAATGATGAAGAAGTCTTGACTGATGCTTGTTGGGCCCTCTCATATCTGTCTGATGGTACAAACGACAAAATTCAAGCTGTTATAGAAGCAGGTGTTTGTCCTCGGCTTGTTGAGCTTTTACTGTGAGTGCTTTTACCTTTTTTCCTGTCATGGAAGGTGTTAAGTCCTTTTATTTTGCCTCCAAATTCTGAACTTTTTTACCATTTTTCAGTCACATATCTCCTTCAGTTCTCATTCCTGCTCTTCGTACAGTTGGAAATATTGTTACTGGAGATGATATGCAGACTCAGGTATTGGAAACTTCTGTACCTCAAATTGTTCTGATTTTACTTTACTTTCTCTAAAATTCCACCTCATCATGCGAGGGGGGAAGAAACATGGGTCATCACTTAATTCTAAGTTGATAGGTTATCATCTGTGCTTAAGATTGGTCAATAGTTTGGTCCTATTTGGAATCAAATGAGGCATGTTTGAAGAGATGCAATCTGATACAATTTACCTTTTTAATTTTCTGAATAAAGTCTCATTTCATTCCACAACTTAAAAGGGTAGAGAATACAAACTCACAAAGAAGTTCTCTTGTTTACAAGTAATTGGATTGGACTTGGGCTTTGTAACTTTTGTTTGACCCAAGTAGTTCGGCAATATTTCTTCTACTAATTAATTGGCACAACATAATCAGATATATATATAAATTTAAAAAAAAAAAAGAAGGTTGATGGCTGAAAAGAAGCCTTATTAGATATTGGAATGTACTGGCTTTCTGTTGGCTAGTAAACCTCAGATGTCAACTTTTTGGTTGAATTGCGTATTATTTATAGTCAGAGAATCAGATGAAGGAGGTTCATGATTTTCGTTCAGTAGTACTTTCTGTTCTTTTTGTCTTTTGTCTTGGAGTTCTATTGTTGTGACATTGCAACCGTGCAGAAGACTTGTTTAGTTGAAGTTGTAGTTGAACTTTGAACGTATAAAATAGAAGCTAGCCTTTCAAGATTCTGAGTACTGTACCACCCTCTTCCTCTCAAGAACAGATGTACTCTTTTCATTTTGTTATTTCTTTCCTTCTACATTAGCTGTCCAATATGAAATCATGCCATTTGAGTCGAATCTTTTTCGTCTTATTTTCAACTAATGAATGATGGTGTTGCCCAGGTTATTATCAACCACAATGCTCTTCACTGCCTTTTGAACCTATTGACCAATAATTACAAAAAGAGCATCAAGAAAGAAGCTTGCTGGACTATTTCAAATATCACTGCTGGTAACAAGGAGCAGATTCAGGTAACTTGTATGTCAAAGCTTTTCCAGAATGAATTTGTATCTTCTCTTTACTTGTAGTTTTGTTTCTCTAGGTTTCACAACTTCCATGAATGATGACTACAGAATGATGTATTATCATATGTTACAGGCTGTCATTGAGGCTAATATTATCGCTCCGCTTGTTCATCTGCTTCAAAATGCTGAATTTGATATTAGGAAAGAGGCTGCATGGGCAATTTCAAATGCAACATCTGGTGGCTCTCATGAACAAATCAAGTATGTAACAATCTTTTTGTTTTCTTAGTTTTTCTTTGAAAATATGTTTGGCCTGCGAATTTTTATATTCCTTTGCTGGTTACAGGTTTTTGGTAAATCAAGGGTGTATCAAACCCTTGTGTGATCTTCTCATCTGCCCTGACCCGAGGATTGTCACAGTTTGTTTGGAAGGGCTTGAGAACATATTGAAGGTAGGGGAAGCCGAGAAGAATCTGGGAACTACTGGGGATGTCAATCCCTATGCTCAAATGATTGATGATGCGGAGGGGCTAGAGAAAATTGAGAATCTCCAGAGTCACGACAACACCGAGATTTATGAGAAGGCTGTGAAGATTCTTGAGACATACTGGTTGGAGGAAGAGGATGACACAATGCCACCGGGTGACGCTCCCCAGACTGCATTCAACTTTGGAGGGAGTGAGATTCCTACTGTACCTTCTGGTGGATTTAGTTTCAACTGAAGGTATCCTCGTACTAGTGTACTTCTAGTCCTGTGGGGTGTTCTTATTCAACTAGTTTTTACTCTTGTTTGGATAGATGCCTTTAACAGTATTTCTGATTCAAATTTTATCAGGATTTGGTGGTGGGAGAAAAGTTGGGGTCAGGTCAGTTGTCTTGTGGTGTTTGGGTCCTCTTTGGTCCGTCCAGTATCAGGCGTGATTTTAGGGGTTGGTGGACAGGCTGGGTGTTGTAAATGGCTGGATTTCAGGTGTGGCAGGGACGATACTTGGACTGGATATATATGATGAATTGGAATATAGTTCTGCAACAAGGATGTGGAGCCAGAGTTCTTTATTTGGGGAGGGTTATCCCGGGTGATTGGGCTCTCCTATGAAGTTGATGTTGAGTCCATTAAATTTGTTTTTACTGGTTAAGTTGCCATAGAAGTAGAGTCTGTCTGTTTCCGGGTGATTTTTGCACTCTCAAACTCCCCTTTTTAGCTACAAAGGGAAAATTGGAATTTTCCGTTCCTTACTATTTTGTATGTTGTGATTTTTTCTTTTCCCTTTTTGAGTCGAAATTGTATTATGTAGCATACAAATTTACTGGTATGATATGAAAAGCTATCCATAATTGCACCAAAGGGAAAGAATTTCTATTGCCCTTGATTTAAAACTGGATTGGCTTGCACTTCATGAGATGAATATAGAATTGTTACCGGTCAGGATGCAGTCGAGATGGTAGGGGTGGATTGATGCTGTAGCTTTAGACAAAAGTTCGAATCTGTGATTCTGTATTGAGAGCATTTGTAGTGGCCTCAACAAACTTTAGCTAAAATTTAGCTAAAGTTTTCATTTTTACAAATTTTAGCTAGCCACTTTTTGTAACACCAAATAATAGACTCAACAAATCTTTAGCTATTTTATTAAAATATTGATTTTAAACTTTTTATTAAATTTTAATTCTAATTGTAATTTGAATATGATTATATTAAATATTATGATTGTATTAAAGTTTATTGTTGTATTAAAATTTATGATTGTATTATTGTTGTATTAAAATTTATGGTTGTATTATTGTTATATTAATATAATATGGTTGTATTATTGTTATATTAAAGTTTATGGTTGTATTATTGTTATATTAAAGTTTATGGTTGTATAATTGATGTATTAAAATTTATAACGGCTATATTTTTCCAACGGCTATATTTTTTAACAGGTATATTATTCATGTATTATTTTTCTTAACGGTTATATTTTCCAACGGCTATATTTTTTAACGGGTATATTATTAATGTATTATTTTTTTTAACGGCTATATTTTCCAACGGCTATATTTTTTAACGGTTATATTTTATCAACGGTTATATTTTTTAACGGTTATAATTCTCCAACGGTTATATGCTTTTACTATAAAATATAACATTTCTTCAACAATTTCATTCACTTCAACTCAAGTATCTCTTTGAAACCTTTTATTCTCATTTTCTCTCAATGGATCGTTCTCTTTTTCACAAAATGACACTTATTGATTCAGATTCTGACGAAGAATTTGAGATAGCGAGGCAACTTGTTTTGGAAGGAGAAGGATCAAGCTCACGTGGTTCTTCTAAAAATACACGTAGATTCATAAGGCGCGATCGATTGCAAGTCCACCAAAATCTATTTCGCGACTATTTTGCTGATCCTCCAATCTATCCTCACAAATATTTTCGAAGGAGGTTCCGGATGAGTCGTCCTCTATTTCTTCGTATCCAAGCTGCAGTAGAAGCCCATGAACCTTATTTTGTCCAAAGACGAGATAGTTCTGGAAGGCTTGGTTTTTCTTCCCTTCAAAAAATAACAGTTGCTCTAAGGATGCTTGCATATGGTGTCGCGGCTGATTTTATGGATGAATATTTGAAGATTGGAGAGACTACTGCATTAAGAAGCCTAAAGATGTTTGTCAAAGCTGTTGTTTCAATTTTTTCTGAAAAGTACTTAAGAAAACCCAACAATGATGACATTGTTAGATTACTAGCAGTTGATGAGAAACGTGGATTTCCAGGCATGTTAGGGAGCATCGATTGTATGCATTGGAAGTGGAAGAACTGCCCAACTGCTTGGCATGGTATGTATTCTGGTCATATCCATGAATCAACAATTATTTTAGAAGCAGTGGCTTCTTATGATCTATGGATTTGGTATGCCTTTTTTGGGTTGCCGGGGTCTCATAATGATATAAATGTTCTTGATAGATCATTTATATTTTCTGACCTTGCTCAAGGGCGTACTCCGACTGTTAATTACACTATTAATGGTCATAACTATGCAATGGGGTACTATCTTGCTGATGGAATTTATCCGCAATGGGCAACATTTGTTAAAACTATATCAGCTCCACAAGGAAACAAGAAAAAATATTTTGCTGCAGCCCAAGAGTCTGCACGGAAGGATGTGGAGCGTGCTTTTGGTGTGCTTCAAGCACGATTTGCTATAATTCGTGGACCTGCACGGTTTTTCCACATTGAAACACTCAATAAAATTATGATGGCATGCATAATTTTACATAATATGATCATTGAAGATGAATGGGCTGACAATGGAGAAGAAGAGTTCGAATATGATCAGTTGCCAGAAACATATAATGATCCAGTGTCAACCGGCCCTACACCTGAATTTAGCGAATTCATTCAACGTCATCATGCTCTTAGGGATAGAAGAATCCATTCTCAACTCCAAACAGATCTCGTCGAGCACTTATGGCAACAATATAGTGCCGCATAAGACATGGTTGTATTTACAAGTCTTGTTGTATTAAATTTCTTGTTGTATTAAGTTTATGGTTGTATTAAGTTTATGGTTATATTAAATTTCTTGTTGTATTAAGTGTATGGTTGTATTAAATTTCTTGTTGCATTAAATTACTCCATAATGATCAATATGAAGTGATTAATCTAACAAACATAAATATGAATTTACTCCATAACCTTAATACAACCATAAAACTTAATACAAGAAAATAAAATTATCGTCCAAACATAAATATAACATTACTCCATAATGGTCAAGCCAAAGTGATCTTTCTAACAAACATAAACAAAAAATACAGCTAGTTTTTCCCAGCACGACTTGCAAGTATTTCCATTTATCGTTGAAGATAATATTGTTGTAGCATTGGAGGC
This sequence comes from Carya illinoinensis, assembly GCF_018687715.1. Classification (NCBI taxonomy): domain Eukaryota; kingdom Viridiplantae; phylum Streptophyta; class Magnoliopsida; order Fagales; family Juglandaceae; genus Carya; species Carya illinoinensis. The sequence goes on from NC_056759.1 coordinate 33,805,539, forward strand.
ATGGCACTTGTATTTAATGTCATAATTCTTTCATCTTCTTTCTTTTCTTCAAGACGTGTTTTCACTTGTTGAAGTAGCACCTTCTCTTTTTGAATACGTAATTCGTCTTGCTTAAGACTCACTTCCTCTTGCCTAAGACACAACATTTTATTGTCATGATCACGTGCTTCTTGCATTAGCACAAGTTTACTCTTTCTAATTTCCGCCAACTCATTTAGTACCACAAGAGAGTCAGAGTTTGTCATTTCTTTTCTCTTTCGTTTCTCTTTTTCTGCTTTACGACCTATTGGTCGTTCCAAATTTGAAGATGCAACATGAAAATCCTCATCTTCGCCTAGATTTATTGAATTTGGTGTCGAATCATGTGAACTTGGTTTCTTCTTCGGCTTCACCATGTCCATATGTTCCACCCACTTTGGATGGAATCTTAACACCCGCCAACAATGATCAAAGTTAAAAGACTTCTTCTCTAACTCCAAGAACATTACCTTTGCCTTCCCAATCTACATACATAAAGGACCATGGTTCTAAATAAATAAGATTTAAAAAAAAAAATAGCATGTTAAAAAATAAGATTAAAAGGTGCAAAACATACCTTGTCTTGCTCGTTAAACCCACTTGGATGCATTCCTTCGACTTGAGCCAAGTAACCACAAAACTTATTTGTAGCTTGTTGAATCGTCGACCACCGATTCATTAGAGATGTGTAGTTGCGTAAACGGTCAAATTTCTTGTTTTCCTCAAAATACTTATGAATTCTTTTCCATAGCATCGTGTGCTTTTGATCTTTTCCTTGTACCGCATCTAAGGAAGTTTCAAGCCATCCCTCCACAAGCAACAAATCTTCCTCATTACTAAAATTATTACCCTGTTGTATTTTTCGTCCACTCGGTTCAATTTCAATAACCTCAACTTGGGGTGGAGACAATTCTTGTTCATTTGTAGCACTCATCAAAAAATCATTGTTATTTAGAAGATTTGTAAAGTAAGCATCACGGTGAGTGGATGGATCCATTCCTAAACAAGAGATATGAAAAATATAAACTAATGGATGAAAAAAAAATATTGTCTAATTCGGTTTCATCACAAGAAAAATATAAACTTGTCTAATGCATCACAATACATCACAATGCATAATTCGGTTTATATTTAATATGTTTAATATCAACTACTGAATTTATGGTTGTCTAATTCGGTTTTTAATACATCAAAATATCAACTACTAAATTTATGGTTGTCTAATTCGGTTTCATCACAATACACCAAAATCAAATAAGTTCAAACATCAAAAATTAAATTTCTCAATCCGGTCCGGTAGTCGATTCCAGAAAATGCATAACAAAAAAAAAAAAAAAAAAAAAAAAAAACTAAGCAAAACAGAGGAGAACTGGCCGATGGATTGGGATTTACCGTCCGATGCTGCCAGTGTCAACCGTCTGGTGCTGCCCTTCACCAGAGAGTCGTCCGGTGCTGCCCTTCACCAGAGAATCGTCCGTTCGGTGCTGCCCTTCACCAGAAATCACACAAAAAAAATTAAAAACAGAGGAGACCCAACAATGGAGGCATGGGATTCGGCGGTGCGTCCGTTCGGTGCTGCAGCTGGGAGACGATGGAGTCCGTCCGGTGCTGCTCAAGCTCTCGTTCGGTGCTGCGGTTGCTCTTCCTTCAGTGCTGCAGATGCTGGAGCTGGGAGGCAGTTCGGGAGGGACTTCCGGCCACTGAAATTGAGATTTCCAGGTCAGTTTTTGTGTTGCAATTGTGTGTTTTGGGGAAGGAGATGAAAGGGGATCTAGTGGGTTTTGGTGAAGGAGATGAAAGGAGGGAAAGAGCCGAAATTGGTCTACGCGGGATTGTTCGGTGCAGCGGGGAGAGAAGAATATTTTACATTAAAAATATTATTTAGCTAGTGAATTTGACTCAATAAATTTAGCTAGTGAAAAGGTTGGAGGCTAAATTTACTGTGGATTTGTTGAGTCCATTGTAGATACTTTTTTCACATTTTAACTATTCTTTAGCTATTATTTAGCTTTGTTGAGGCCATTACAAATGCTCTGAGAGTTTACCTTTGATTACTTGACACGTTCTAATATTTGTGTTTACTTCTCAACAGTAGGCCCGCGTCTCTCTTTTGAACCCCCCAAAAAAAATAAAAAAATTAGGACCGAACTGAAAAAACTTACTTTTTTCTACGGTGGGTCTTATTTATTTGTTTTTATTCAAACGAGTCATAAGACTTCCATATTGAAATTTTAACTGTTATTTTCAGTCTTGAAGGAGATTGTATTTTCCGGACAGTTTATTCAAATGGGTTAATGTTCAGCAATACCGCTACATACAGGCAAGCTTGCGGACTCGCACGAGCATAAACAGTTGCTTTTCTTTTTCTCTCTGTTCCTGGCTAGTGGCTACTCCAAACAGCCAAGTGCCACCCACCATTTCATTTTCTCTAGCATGCAGTGGGTAATGGCGCAGAGACTGTCCATGGCGTCTTCAACATTTTGTTCTTTTCGTTTCAGACTCGGACCATCTATTCTGCCACCTATATTTTAATCAAATATCCAACTGATTCTTTTAATTTATTTTATCCCTCGTCATTTTGATTTTTATTTTTTTCCAGCTCTCCCTTTTTTCTTCTCCCACGCCTTCTCTCCAACTTTTCCTTGGTTTCCAAACTCTCTCTCTCTCAAATACAGAGGTACATACTCTTTTTATCAAATGCAAAAGCACAAATAATTGTAACTCTTTTTTTTTTTTGATTCGAAATAATTGTAACTCTGTCCTTTATCTAAACTCCACTACAAGGGCAGGTTTAAAGTCTTGGGTTCAACAAAAATTTTCATTAGATCTTATTTAATTTCATTCTATTTTATTCTTAAAACATAATTTAAAAATAAAATTTTTAAACTAATCATTATAATTTTTTTAAATTTTATATAAAATAATAATAATTTTAATTTTTTTCAAATATAAAATAATATTTTTTATTCTTTTACTTTATCCTTTTCTAAAATTTACTATTCATAAACTGTCTTACAACTCTGGTAAAATTGATCCGAATATGGATTGCCAGTGAGGAGTGCAGGGAGCGGAAAAAAACAAAGAATTGTTGGTATGATTTCGTGTTACCGAGGGGCGAGGAGGGGAACAGCTTTTTGGGCTCATGTCGTACACACTCATGTCTAGTGTGGGAGGAGAGATTTGCAGGCTCTGCTTTTTGTGGGTGCGCAGGCAGCATGGGGAACTTAAACGGAACCACACCAAACCCTATACAATTCCCTACTTGCATCATGGAACATAAAGCTTTAAGCCTGACAAACCAATATCTGTTTTTCAGGGCCTTTTTGTATCCGTCCCTCTCTCTGGTTATCTGTTTTAACTTTTAAGCTGATCATCCTTTCTTCTTTTCTTTTTTTTTTTTAATTATTATAAGTACTTTAACTAATATTTTAAACGTATTAAATTAGAAAATTATAGTAAGATTTAAATTAATTTTATTTAGGATGTAACATACATCTGAGGGTTAGTTGTTTTATTAAAACAAATTTCTCACAGGATCCCAACTGGAAGATAGAGATATAGATGAATCCTATACTATTTATTACTCTTTTTCTTACTTTGAAACCCTCAATTTCAGATAAGAAATGGTCGAACTTAGATCAGAAAGGCTCAAATTCAAGAAGAAATATTGTATTTATATATTGAGATGAGTTGAGTTAAATTATAAATAGTAATATATTATGAGTCATTTTGAGATGAATTTAACTTTTTAAGATTGATATGAGTTTAATTTTTTTATAACAAAAAAAAAAAAAACAATAGATTTCATTAAAATTAGTTGAATTCGACAATCAAACATGGTTTAATCTAGTTATTTTGAAAAGGGTGTTACTACAACAACCGCTCCGGGTAGCCGGGAGCTACAGTTAGTTAGTAGTGTTTTTTTTTTTTTTAATATATACATATATTTTTTAATATTTTTTTAAAAGATTTACAATATTATTAAAAAATATTTTCTTAATCAAAAATAAAAATAGACAACAATAGTTTCCCACTGCTGTGAAAGTTGAGAGCAGCGACTTTAGTATTTTCTTTTGAGAACTGCTAGATATACAAAGACATTATACAAATTAAATTGATAAATTAAAAGATTTTCATAAAATTTATTAGATTTATTTTATAATAAAAAATAATTGATATAATCTGACATATCATATTAAGTTAAATTAATTTATGAATTTATTTTTATATAATTACTTTATAATTAAAATATTTTTCTTTTACTTTTTAAAAATAACTAACTCTTTCATTTATTATTATGGAGTATGGAGTAAAATTAGTCGTTTTTCATAAATAGAAAATAATGTGTTTGGTCATTATTACGTGTAATGTAGGACGAGGTTGGCATAATTCCAATGCGCCGGCAAGTGCGAAAACAACACCCGCCCGTGCATGCTGACACGTGGCCACCGCCGATCAACATTATTTGGCCATTTTGCAGCCACCAAGTGTTTTGCAGAGTGAGGGTATTTCCGTCATTCGGAAAAAAGAAAAACCTAGAGGTTTAGGGTTTTGTCCATATCCACGCTGAGCACTCTCTGTCGGTCTCTTTCTATTTCCTTTTCTCGCACTTGGTCTGTGCTTTTGCATGTCAGTTCCTATAGTGTAAGCTTTCTCCCTCTCTCCTTCTCAGTTTTGCGAACTCTGTTCTGGGGTTTTTGTTCTTTGGTCACTCCTCTTTTTCATCTATCTCCTGTCCTGGTTGCTCTGTTCTCACTCTCTCTCTGTGGAAGATCTTCGACAGTGGGGTTCATGGGTGTGATGGCTGGGATGGAAAAGGTGGAGAAAAAGAGAGACAGATTAGAACTTCAATGTTTCGCTCCTCGTCTTTCATTTTTGATGTAATTTCTTTTGAAAATTTCCTATGAATATAAGAGACACATGATTGGTTATGATTCAGGAATCATTATCTGAGGATATGGATATGATGAGCGAGAACAAGAAGTGTTGTCTCGATTGCAAGACTACAAAGACCCCATTGTGGAGAGGTGGGCCTGCTGGGCCCAAGGTGGTTTTCTCCTCATTTCATTTTCCTGGTTTTTCGCTTCATTTTTATTTTTATTTTTTGACGTGTAGGTTTTTCAGTTCTTTTGACGATTGATTTCTTCACCTGGGTTTGTGATTCTGAGTAGCTCGGTTTCTCATTATTCATGTTTGTACTTCTTTTTTAATCAAATCCCCAGCTCCCCCATGTGTGTGTTTTTTTATTCTTTGATGATAATCGTATTTTCTGCCATCATTAATTGATCGTATTGTTTGCATAAGTTATTCTCCTCTTGTTGATCAAGTTATGTGACCATGATTTTTGGGTTGGTTGCTTTTCTTTTGTACAGTATTTTTCTTTTTGTTGGGTATGAATTGGATACTTTTGTTTTTCGAATTACCACTACCCAATTGACTGAAGTGTATATTTTTTGGTGTTTTTTTTTTCAGTCATTGTGTAACGCCTGTGGGATCAGATACAGGAAAAGGAGGATTGCTATGGTGGGTTTGAGCGTCGGATCATGCGGGAAAAGAGACATGACACCTGGTCATGGTACTTGTGCTGCCACCGCCACAACCGCGACGTCTGCTATAACTGTTGGTAACGGCGGCAGAGACCTGAGTATGTCCTTGAAAACGAAGTTAATGGCATTGGGTAAGGATTTGTTGTTGCAAAGGTCACCATCAGTGATGAAGAAACAGAGGTGGCAGAGGAGGAGGAAGCTGAAGGAGGAGGAACAAGCAGCTGTGTCTTTGATGGCCCTATCATGTGGCTCTGTTTTTGCCTGATGGAACAAGACGAGGGAATAACATAAAAAGATAAAAGACCCTTAACGAACCAACACATATCATACCTTTAGGTGTCGTTTTAGCTCTACTTTTTCCTTGGTTTTCAATATTCATGAAAGGAAGAGAAAAGCCCCTTGTTCATCCTATTTGGGCTTTTAAAATATATATATATTTACATTATATATGAAAAAGAAGAATGAAAGGGATAGTGAGGGAAAATACAGGGTGATGGTTGATGGAATGGCATTGCTGCTATTGTTACTACATGTTGTACATATACTCGCAAGTAATGAAATATTTTATTTCTGTTTCGTATGTGTCGTTCACGCCTGTATATAAGGCTTGGTATGCAAAGCATGAGGGGAGCGTCATTTCTTGGATCAAAGATGTTTGGAACCAATTTAGGAAACCCAATCTCCCATAAATAGCTATTCCACAAGCTTTTTAGCAATGAGAATAGCTTTATCTGTGAAGTTAAAATTATTAATTGACTTACTGAGGGTTAGAGTTGCTGTAGAAGTTTTAAAAAGTATTTAAATAGTTTTAAAATCTTTTTAATGAAAAAAATAAGGTTATTTAAATATTACTTATTAAAACATTTTTAATATCAAATAAACTAAAAAGTATGTTTGATGAAAAATATTATTTTGATATTTTTTTTAAACGTACTTTTTTAAATAATGTAGAACATAATTTAAATTTTAAAAAGATTATTAATAGACGAAAATATCCATATACATAGTTTAAGATAATTACAATTTTTAAAGATATGATCATAATTTTTAAAAATTCAAATGATCATTATTTCTATCTTGGAAAGTAATTTTTTAATTTGTTTCCAAACAAACGTAATATATTTGAAAGTATTTTAAAAATATGGTTACTAAACAGTAAATAACTTTTTAACGATAGAACTTATTACTTAACTTATAAGCTATAAGACCTAAACCTATAAGCTATATTTTGTACTGCAATCTTAAATATGCACTTAATATGGATGGAATGTAGATTATAAAGTTCATTAGTTCATTTTAGTATAAATATAATTTAATGTTAACACCTACCTAGATGTAGGGGTGGCAATATGTCACACGACCCGTTAACCCAACACGAACACGACACGATAATAGCGGGTTAGGGTTTAGCTTTAATGTGTTCGAGTCAAAACGGGTTGACCCGTTAAGACACGATTGCTTAACGGGTTGATAACGAGTTAACCCGTTATAACCCGTTATGACACGTTAAGAAAGTTAAAGTTACAATTATACCCTTATATCTAAAAATAAAATTGTTAGAATTTCAATTTCGATATTTTTATTATTTGGATTGTAGTTTTGGACTTATAATTAGTTTTATAATTTTTATAAATATTGTAATTTTAACATTTATATAAAATTATGCTAAATTTAATCAGGTTAAAAATGTTAATTTCAAGCCTATTCAACCCATTTATATAAATAGTTTAAAATGAGTTTTATTGTGTCGTATTAACCTATTTCGTAATATTTTCTTAATTTATTTGTTTACTTATAAAAAAAAAAACATATTTCGTAATATTTATTAATGGGTCAAAACGGGTTGACACGACACGACCCGTTATGTTAATGGGTCGTGTTAGGGTTTGAGATTTTGACACGATAAGCTTAATGGGTCGGGTTAGGGTTGACCTATATGACCCGTTAACACGATTTGACACGACACGAACACGACCCGTTAACACGATTTGACACCCCTACCTAGATGGTAAGTTTTCTTTTATTGCACATAAAATTTAATGTACCACATCAAGCTATACTAATTCATGAATTTACCTTATATGATTTTTCATTTGGTGGATTTAGCACTTTTCAATCATCTTATTCCTTCCTCCAACATTACCATGTGCAGACACTTTTTCAAGAAGTTATCCTCCTATTTCTCTTTTGATGGGAGCAGACACTTTTACTTGTTTGTTTACGTAATGATTTGGAGAGGGAATAGTTGGAAAGCTCCACCAAACCTCAAGACAATAATTCTCAAGGCAACTCGACACTTTTTGACTCAGCTAAAATTACATTAAAAAGAAGAACCTCTTTTTGTTATTCACTTGTTGACTCAAAAGAAGAATTATCGACATCATTGCTCTTTCCCTTTATGTCTTATACACCTATAAAATTCCATTGGCTGGATCAGATAATAGAGCCATGGTAGATGTAAGTTGTTGCCTTTGATACTTCAGAGGTTGACTTTTGACGTAAAAATGCCCGTGTGTGTGTGTGACAGATCTTTCAGATATGATGTTACTGACGCCAAGAAGAAGATGAATTTAGCCTGATATGATGTCTCTCTCATTACAGGCTCTTCCCTTCGTAGTTTTGCATTAACATTAGGCGGTTTGGCTTCTTGTTGAAGGCATTTCAAAGAACACAGGAAGGTTTAAAATATTGTTGGTTGAGAGGGGAAAAAAGAAAACAACTTGATGACTTACAGTTGAATTTTTAATCACGAAAAAATGACTTCTGGTGGAGAAAAATGTGCTTTCATTGAGAGTCGAACTCAAGACCTCCCGCTTACTAAACGGGTGCTCTAACCAACTGAGCTATGAAAGCAAGTTGCTGTTCTCTATAATATTAATTTTGTCAATTAACTGCCATTAAAGTCACCTAGTACCTACAAGCAATGAACTTGGTTTCCTTTTGTTTTTTCGTTTTTTTTTTTTAATTTTTTTTTAACTCCTCTCTTGATATGATTTTGTTTAAAAAGTCACCCTTTAAATCAAGAAAAGTTGTAAGAAATTGTGAATTATTGGAGGGATATATATTTTTTTTCTTGTCAGTTTCCTCTTAAAACTTAGGAGAATCCTAGAACAGCATGCCAAACTCAAACGAGTGGGTGAGGCGAGAGTCCTTCACCGACTCTCTGGAGAGAAGGAATCATATCCACTCCAATATATAGTTGCAAGGAAGGTAGCAAATGGCAGAGAATGCCATGGCCCATTGTGGCAAATTCACTGAATATGAAATTGATAAGTTGAGAAACTTAGAATTCACAGCAAATTTCACTTATTTGGAATGATCATATATGGAGGCTGAACAGTAATAATTTCAAACTATAAATGATGTATTCCACTTTATTGCATTAGAAAAAATCAATAGACACAGATGGAACATCCTCAACTCCTAGACAATAGAGCCACCAGAAGGAACCTAACCACCACTCTCCATGTATTCAAAATAATCAATAAGAGGTCCATTCGCCAACACCCTTTCAAAAATTTTTAACAACAGCTCTATACATTTCCTGGGCAGATCCACTACAGAACCCAATCCATCCTACTCTACTTTTCCCTCCCCAAAAACCAGGAAAATGAAATAGAACAAATAAATAGGTAGTCTCTATATCAGGTATACTGGGGCCGTTCAAAACCCAAATGACATCCTCACAGGTACAGCATCACCATGTCTGAGCGTGTCATGTGTCTCAGGGGAGGGTCAGAACATGAATGAAAGCAAAATCTGGAGATACAGTGCTCAAAGATCACAAAAATATCTCCTTTAGGATTAGCAGAACCAACATGATAAAGCACATGATTATGAGCACCGTAGCACACCTCACCATCCCCCCGTGTTTCTGTGTTCTCTCTGCCTGCAATCCCAATGCACGCCATCATGAATATAAAATTTTGGAGGGAGAGAGAGAGAGAGAGAGAGAGAGAGAGAGAGAGATGCTTATAAGAAAATTCAAAATAAAGTGAAAGATGAGGAAGAAAGAGAGGACCTTCTGCAGCTGCTTTAGCCCCTCCTCCACAGTAGTCGCCACATTCTGAATGTTGTAGTCTATTCTGTCAACAATGGTGCCCTGTTTCGAGAGAGAGGCTCAATTAGTTCTCAAATATGCCGGAGTTGTAAGCTTTTTACAGATAAAACTCATAGAAGGCATCTTCCAACCTGATCTATCACAAGTACCGACAAATCCTTCATAATTTGAGCAAGCTCATTGACGGAGTCCACAACCTACATTAAAATAGGCCCAAAAACATTTGAGTTTTAATTAAATAAGAAAGTAGCATCAGATCAGTGTAATTGTAGTGCACAAAGAGCTTTCACTTACCTGTTGGATCTCTCTCTCTCTTTCTGCTGTGAGAGCCTCACTTTTTTTTAGCTTGGCCATTTGATGCTCATTAAACACCTAACATAGGACTCATATTATATTGATGTTCATCTAACACGTTAAGCTCAACTGACTACTATCACAATTTGATATGTTTGAAAGGGAAAACTTTCGAGAGTTATATTATAAATTCTACAAAGAAATACATACCATGTTGTCCAAATCATCGTCTTCCATTGTAGATCTATTTCCATTTAGATTCATCTCTAAATCAACCCCATCTTGACCCTGCACACAATAATAATGGACGGAGGAAATTTTTAGAATATATGCTTATAGGCTATATGGGATGAATAAAAAAGAGACCGGTTCTAGATTAAAAGAAAGGTGTCAGCATCAAGGCATTCAGTTTTACTTGGTTCATGAGAATGATATGACATAGCACATTTCAACAAAAGAACAAAAGATAACACAATGAATTGAGTAACTTTTGAATTGCAAAGTTGCTATAATCTCAACATTTCTGCCCATTGAAAGTAGAGAAGGAAAATTGGTTCTGACCTCTTTTTGCTGCCTAAGGCGCTTCAAATAAGTTGACTGTTTCTTGCGAAGCTCCATTGAAAGGTTCTGAAGGTCAGTGGCAAGAGAGCGCTGTGGTAGAAAACTGCAAATATCAGCACAGTTCACCAGAATAGCCAGCCATTTGGGAGGATCAAAGCAGACATGTTTAGGTTTACACTGATTGCACAAGTCATATGCAACGTGCTGGTTTAGACTGGAGTCCAGAAAATGACCACCGCATTTCAGGGATTAGCTTCTTTCCCACTACATGGGTGGACTTCAAATAGTATTCAAAAGATGTCATATGCATGTGTAGACTGGAGTCCAACTGACCACAGACGTGCAGAGACTTCCTTCCCCCCTGCCCCCAAACAAAATCCTGGGTGGACTCCAAGTAAAATTTAAAAGATCGCATTCTAGCTGTTTTCACAACATGACCAGAGAGGAAGAAAAAGAAAGAACAGATGCCCAAAACCCAGCAAATTCAGAACAGGAAACAGCAGTATGGATGACCAATGCATGCTTGCCCTAACCATTAAATCTTGCAGCATGAACAAGAGCTTTGGGAGAATTCAAAGTACCAACGATCATCAAGATTTTTTTTGATAAGTACCAACGATCCTCAAGATTAAAAGAAAAGAAGTTCAAAATATTAAGGAATGTGAAACCTTTGAGGTAAACGGATCTTGAACCAAGGGAGGATGTGTGTGTGTGTGTGTGTGTGTGTGTGAGAGAGAGAGAGAGAGAGAGAGAGAGAGAGAGAGAGAGAGAGAGAGAGAGAGAGAGAGAGAGAGAGAGAGAGAGAGAGAGAGAGAGAGAGAGAGAGAGAGAGAGAGAGAGAGAGAGAGAGAGAGAGAGAGAGAGAGAGAGAGAGATTTTAGCGATTTCTTATAACTAATTCCCTAATATCATCTTGTTTACGTGCCATCTAATTTGAAACTGAAACCTGGAGGTTATGAATTGATTTGTTTTGAAATCAATCAAGGCCCACTATGTATTTGCAGCATAAGAAATAAGACAATTGGAAACCCTCTTACACAAAAATAAAGATATTAGAGGCAATTAATATAATTGTGCAAGCAGTTTTAAGTAACACATTGCCCAGCAGGTCATACCTGCACGTTCTTTCTAACATTTGAATCCTCAGAAGGTCCAGCTGCCGAAAGCCTCTGCAGTTTCTTCTCTGATCTCTTTATCAATCCAGTGATCTCTTGTGAAAGAGACTCGATCAAACGTTGATCTTCTTTACCATCTCCAAATGAAGGCATTAATGCCTTTGCATGAGCCTTGGCTAACTCAGCCATTCTAGTCCGTGCAAGCTGGACATTTGCCGCTATTTCTTCAGAAACATCAACCCAAGCTGGAGGTAGACCCACAGTAAGTGCACCCTTACTGCAGAAAAAGAACAAAAGAACATGATTTTACAGGCAAAATTTGATGCACAATCAAATTCGAAAAGAGGAAAGTGTAAAGCAGTAAACGCTTTTGAGAAAAATAAAGGCCAAAACAAGAAAGAAAAGCTTAACAGGAACCTATGGTTGCACTCTAATAACACTATTCACGCTACTTTAGACAGCTTTTGGAACTCCCCAACATCCCTTGGTCTGCACCACTCTCCAGATAAGTAATCCGACAGCTTACTTCAACTACTATTAGTCCTTCATTTCACATAATCGCGCTCCAATTGCTGTATGAATCAGTGTAGCTCTTCTGCTACAATATTGAGAGGTGAGACTTACAGCCACTACAAAACTACCAAAACTTTCCATAACCTTACCCTATGATGTCTCATCACAGAAATATATTGGACCAAAGCCAGTCATGGAAAAACTCAATACAGTGCCTTCTCCATTTATGGACCTGAAACCTTGGAACTTTCAGAACACATTCCAAGTCATTTCCCTAATCAAAATTGCGTTATTTTGTATTTTCCTCAAGAAAATGCCAGTGACACTCAAGATTGTTACAGAGAAAACAGGTGCAAGACCCACTCGTTTCACATTCTTTGTCTATACGCAGCCTAATCGTACTGGCTTCAGGATTACCAATCCTGTTCTCAGTTTCAACTTTTTCCGACCAAAAAAATAAAAATAAAATCAACAAGGCTCATACTTCCAGAAAATTTCTAAGGATAGTCTATAATATCATAGAAATTCTACTTATACAATTTTTTTCCCAGTTGAAACTTAGATCAGATTCTTTTAGATAAATCGATTACTCCTCCAAAGAAAGAACAACAAAAAATTATTAATTTAAATTCCATCTCACTTACTTCAGATTCAGGTGAAAGCTAAGCTCAATTATACTAATTGCCTATCTTATTAGTCTCAGTTGACTGGGATCTTCGTTTTTTATAATTCCTAAAAAATGGGAAAAAGAGAAACCACAACGGAAACCTTTTATTTCTTTACCACACAATATTTCTCAGCAACAAAGCAGAGAGAGAGAGAGAGAGAGAGAGAGAGAGAGACCTCGAATTACCCGGATCCTCAGTGCTAAGCGGAGCGTAGGACCGATTCGGATTGATAAGCGAGGTGCTGACCAGCTCGATCACAGGACCGCCGGCTGAGGTCGTCAATGAAGAGGCCGGCGAAGAGCTCGCTGGAGCCCTGACGCTCTTCAACGCATCCCTGTATCTTCTGAAAATAATAGTCCGGTTCCTTGAAGCCATTGGGAGCACAGAAGTCAGATCCGGAAATCAAAGGCACGGATCTGAGGAAGCGAAAACGAACGGAGGTTTGGTCATGGCGGGGACCGAGAAGAGAAGGAAAATTCAACAGAGAGGGTGGAGGTCACGTGAGCTATGAAAGGAGGAGGCAAGAGGTTGGTTACACCGCTACAGGTAATATAATATAAATTTTTATAAAATTCAACTCAATTTTATCAATAATTTTAAATTCCAATTGTTTTTCATAATATTTTTAATTAAATTTTATTAAAACACTTCCTATCAATTGGTTTGCTACTTTTAATATATTTTTTTAACAGTAACACTCGGCGTTGAACAAGATTATGAATGGACTATTAGATACAAGTATAAAGTGTGCAAATCTTACGTATCTCGTTTGTTTTTACAGATAATAAGAGATGAATTGAAATTAAAATTAAAAGTTAAAAAAAATATTGGTAGAATATAATTTTTTAATTTTTTTAGATTTGAAAAAATTGAATTATTTATATTATTTTTATTTTAGAATTTGAAAATGTTGAATTGTTTATTTTATTTTGTATGAAGATTTGAAAAGTTATAATAATGAGATGAGTTGAGTTGAGATGATTTATGAAAACAAACGATTACTTTAAAAAAAAAATATATTTTTCATTTTGGAATCCCGTCTTTTACAAAGTGACTATATGAAATTTATATAATTCACGAGATACATTAGAATTAATTTGAAATTAATGATCCACATCTGCTTAAATAAAGGTTATCATGTTTGTGAAATTGGACCATAAAGGTCTTGCCCTCTCCCTACCCCAATAGGATATGTGATAACCTTATCAGTCAAGTGATTTCGTCCCTGGGGTTGGGGGGATACACATTACACTACGATTTTGGATCAGAAGAGAGATATCAAGAAATGGCTGATATATTCACTTTATTAATAACTGACATATCCGACTATTAGGCAACATGCTTAGATAAGTAATGCAACGAACCGTACCTATATCTCTAGGCTCTATGATGTCTTATTATGTAGATCATGTCTTGCTTGAGGGTTCTAAACCTCGCCCTTCTCTAATAGGGGAAAGTATAGGCCCGATTTTGACATGTTTTACTTGAGTTATTGAAATATTTATAAGTCACATTCCTCTTGATATGATATAATTTTTGTTGTGATTGCATATAAAATGGTAATGTGATGTAGTAGTAGTCCCATTCATATAAATTCACACGTTGTATTCTTATATGTAAGCCCTTTACCTTTAGATATTTGTTAGCTTAATGCTAGCTACTTGGTCTAATAGAAGTATAGCCGTGGTTAATGTTTTACATAATACATCATGCATGGTGACTGCTTTGATGACATAGCTTGTAGTTATATTGGACATTGATCAATGTTAGAGGTATAACAGATCCGGTTGGATGTTAGAGGTATAACTGATCTGGTTTGATTTGATGTTAGAAAAATGAAAACTAGAACTAGACTGATTTTGAAAATAATAGAACCAATATCGGACTGAACCATTGAGTTCGGTCTAGTTCACCAGTTTTTTCTTTCACCTCTAATGGAGGTTGATAACTTGGATCCTAATTGTGGAATACTGCTAAGGAACTTGGTTGTCGAGATGATTTGTTGTATGGATACGCCTTAGATGATGTTCATGATGACATATTGGAGCACCTATATGCACTCAATGGTGACAGAGATGTGCAGAAGAAGAAAGCAATGACAATGCACATGGCCGGACCACATCATTGACAACCAACCCCGTGGAAGTTGCACCAGCTTATCTACCACAGCAATGCCATTGAGATGCAAGATCGCGACCACTATTAGACAGTAGTGGCACAAATTAAGAAGACTGTTTATCTCATGGCCTAGAACTAGAAGTGGAGTTACAACATGCTTGCTATTCAAAATGATGTCTGAACAATGTTTCATTATAAGAAAAAAATTGGTGTATTGAAAGAGCAAAAACTGATGATGCAGGCTATGATGAGGAGATAGTGTTTGAGCTTACTGACAAGAACGATATTAAGGGTCCGTTTGAAAACATAATTATTCTTATGTATTTTAAGATATTCATATATTTTTCTTTTTCAAACATCACTCAAATATAAAATACTTATTTTCAGTTTTTTCATCTAATCATTATTTAGTTATTCAAACTTTTCCAAACTCCCAACAAAATACAAAGAAAAAAAAAACATTTTAAAAACTTGAGAACAAAAATAATAATTTATTTCTTTTTTTAATTTTATATATTTTTAAAATATTTAATAAAATATATTATTTTATTATTATTCATAAATATTCTAAAATTTAAACGGCCCAATAGAAGACTTGTACGTCAAGTCAATCTATGCTTCATGGGGTGGCCTCACAAGTTAATGTTTGCCTTGCGTTCGGCTCGAGGCCATCGGGCCACAATGGAGGATAAAGTATAAACCCCCCACGACCCATCCATAGGGCAAGGGGACTCCCCTTCTTGGGCTTTTTTTTTTGTAGTTTGGGCTTTGCTATATATCATTTTTAAGCATTATATCTGTTTTATTTCTATTTTTGATTTTATTCCTGTTAAATTAATTAAAATTTTCTATTCATTATTTTTACACTATATATTTATTAAAAAAATACATATATAAAAAAGTGTGTGGTATGTGAATAATGAGTAAAATTTTTCTTGTAGACTTGTAGTTTAATATTTTGAATCTTTAAAGAGTTTTATTTATTTATTTATTTATTTGTGTCATTGATTTTATGTTTGTGTTTGATTTTTATTTTTTAGTATTTCAACTCCCAACTAGATAAAAATATTTTTGGGTCAATAGTAAGAATTTAAGTTGAATCCTCTTGAGAAATTATTAAGTCTCAATAAAAAATTAAATATTAATCCTAACTTAGACTTTGAATAAAATTAAATTACAGTTATTAAAAAAATAATATAATACCAATAATATAATTATTAAATTCTTCCTACATCACCATCCTCCTTTTAATATTCTTTTCAGGACAAAACGTAGTGGGTTTGGAATAAGCATCTACTTTATATAACATCACCAACTTTTATAAAAGAGTTTGCTCGATCTGATACCACTATTGTAAGATTTGTGAAAAAATTTAATAATAAAAGAATCGTTAAAACACTTAATTTTTTGTCATCATTGATTAAGTATCAAAAGGAATCGTTTTTTTTTGGATTGTGAAACTTTACAGATTTCTTTATGGGTTTTCAGCCTATCTTTACTTTACGTTAATGAAAAAATAACGTGATTGATGGAGATCGAGAATCATGATCAACCTTTATATACATATAGGTCAAGATCCTTATCTACAAATTTATAAGAGTTTTTTCATTCCATTAAGAAATGTAACTATTTGTTTTTAAATGAATAAAATCTTTATTTTAATTACCTAGAGTTTAATATGAAGAAAAATTTTTAAATAATAAATATATATAATATATTTGTAAGGAGACTGTTTCCACAAGGAGACTGTTCTTTCATAAGATTCTCTCTCTGATATCTTTGTGGGTGTACTCAGCTCTCTCAATCTCTCTCTGATCTTAAACCTGCTGCATCATAGATCTTTGTATATTTTGCATGTTTCCAATTCCAAACAAACCAAGAAGAATAAGGCTAGGAATAGATCTAGATTCTTGCTGATCTTCATGTGCCTTGTGATATGGAAGTAGGACGCAATAATACTTGGAATGATGTATTTGAGTGGGTGAAGCCAGCCATATTAATGGTGGTGGCTCAGCTTCTAGTTGCGGGTGGGAACATCTTTTACAAACTGGCTGCTTATGATGGAATGAGCTTGAGGGTTATTGTTGCCTATCGCTTCAGTTTCGCTGCTGCTTTTGTTGTCCCTATTGCTCTCCTTGTTGAAAGGTATTAATTATTTCATGTTCTCAGCCTTTTACATGATCTGATCGATCTTGCCTTCGAAAGCCATGCATGAGGCCAGCGACATTAATCATGTTTCATCATCATCTATATATGTATATGTATATGTATGTATGTGTATATATATATATATATATATATTGTACGATCCACTTTATGTATCTAGCTATTAGATTATTTCTTCCTTATAGATCACTCAAATTCGGACAAGGGCTCAATGAAATTGTTTCATACATATAGTACTGGAGGGAATCTCAGAGTCTTAATATATATGTACAAGGATATATTGGCTGGGATACTAATACAGGGTTTTGGCAGGAAAAGTAGACCAAAACTGACTTGGGCAGTACTCTTTCAATCGTTTCTTACCGGATTATTCGGGTAATCAGGGTTCAATATGTATTCCTTCTGCTATATATATTGGTTTTTCAGCGGCATAAGTACTGATTGTGTCATTGACACTCGATTAATTAATTGTAGACAATCATTATATCACAATTTATTCATTGAGAGCTTGGCATTGACATCAGCAACGTTTGCTTCAGCCATGACTAACATCATTCCTGCCATTGCCTTCATGCTGGCCGTCTCCTTTGGGTACCCCTCTCTCTCTCTCTAGATCTCTGTGATGATGTTCTGTATATATAGAACGCTGGATACCTAGCTCAAAAGATAATTAAGGAGTTCATGTTTTTGTTTAATTTCCAGTTGAGTTTTCTAGTTGACGTGCATATATATATATATATATGGAAATGATGATGTTGTGAACAGGTTGGAGAGGCTGGGACTGGGGACAACTGCAGGGAAGGCCAAAGTGTTGGGAACATTGATGGGAATAGGTGGGGCGATGCTTCTCACTTTCTATAAAGGTCCAGAAATCAACATTTGGTTAACTAATGTTAACCTTTTGCGTCAAGATAGTAGCCAACATCAAAGCCGCGGACATGACTCGACAACCCTGGAACCTGAAAACCGCCTATTGGGTTGTATATTGGCTTTAGGAAGTTGTCTGTCTTATGCCACTTGGTTAATAATTCAGGTGATCACATATATATACAGTCCAGCACTTTACTGTTTTTTAATTAATGAAACCTATATATATGTGTGTGTGTGTGTGTGTGTGTCATGGTAAGTACTAGTGTTGTGATGGATTATTGACTAATTAGTAACTAATAATTAATGATAGAAAACATGTAGGCTAAAATGATGGAGAAATATCCATGCCACTACTCAAGCACAGCTCTCATGTGTGTAATGGGATCAATCCAATCAGTTGTTTTCGCCCTGTGTTTGGAAAGGGATTGGAGCCAATGGAAGTTGGGCTGGAATATTAGGCTACTGACAGTGGCTTACTCGGTATATACACATGCAAATTGTTAATGCATGAATGGATATTTGTACGTGTCAATAAATGCATGCGAATCAAGCATTAGCAAAGGATGATATGTAAGAGTTTTATTTAAACTCTATGTCCCACACACCCATCTTAATAGAATTTGAAATAGCTCAAGTCTATCAGATTCAAGATGAGTGATAACGGGATAAGAGAAATCCTAAGAGATAAGATTAAAACTCTATCTCTAGTTATAGTCAGATACAAACTCTTAGATTTCTTGATGGTCAGAAATCTATAAATAGCACTGAGGGATTAAAGGGTTCTCACCTACAACATAAGAGTGCCTTTTGCCATCGTGAGACACTTGTGAGGCGAAGTTGCTAGGGTGATCCTTCTCTCATATTCAGATTTAATTCTTCATCAAACTGATGGAGAAAGGTACGCATTTATTACTGTTTATTGTAGATCATATGAAATCGAAGATCCGTTTATTAATGTTCATGTTAAAATATTTTAACATGTGGTATCAGAGCTTTAGGTTATAGATTTTTTATGATCTCAATATAATATTACACATGCCGTATATATCTCTTTAATATTTTTTTTTTCGGTCGTAAAAGATAAATATATACTGCTTGTACCAATATTATGCATCAACGCCACACATGCATAAAATTATAATTTTGATTCTGTGTAATATTATCACGGTGATGTTCATAATTTGTATATGAAATATATATATATATATATATAGATATATATGTGAAATTGCATATGGTGAATTTCTGTATAATTATGCATATGAAATTGTTTCAATTTTAGATATTATAAACTGTTTATCAGATGAAAATCCGAATAATACTAGTGTTTTGCGCCGGAAGGAGGCCGAGAACCTCCTTCACGACGCCACTGTGACGGCGGCACAGAGGGCTTCAAAGCCCGGTGGCCGCATCATTTAGATCTTAAAAAAAAAAAAAAAAAAATTGAAGGAGAGGCCGTCGGCGTGAGGAGGCTGTTATCCTCCTCGCCGGCGTCTATAAAGGTGGCAGTGGGATTTCAAACCCACTGGCCACAGTTCTCTAATAATAATAAAAAAAAAAAAAGGGAGAGAAGGATGGTGCGGCGAGGAGGCTGAGAAACTCCTCGCCGGAGTTCCTGTAACGGCGGCAGAGGGCTCAAAAGCCCACTGCCGCAGAGGTTCTGTGTTTATAAAAAAAAAAAAAAAAAAAAATTTGAAATTGGAGAGGAGGTGGACCTCGGCGGCGATTGGAGGCTGGGGATGCCTTGCCGTTCTCCTCCTCGCCGGAAAGGACCACCATGAAATGCCAGATGTGCTGCGTGCTTGAGGGAAGAAGAAGACCTGGAGCGGCGCTGTTTCTTTCTGAGGAAGAACAATTCAATTACTTAGGTTTTCTTTTAAGTGTGTAACCGGGTTTGGGCTGTGGGCCGTGGACTTTGACCCAGTCCAAATTATTTTATCTGTTTTTTTTTTTTTTATTAACAGATGGGTAAAGCACTTGGGCCTGCATTTCGGCCCAGCCCGAGAGAAATTAACAGGCCACAGTAGTGGCCAGCCCAAGAAAGGAACAAAAAAAAAAAAAAAAAAAAAAAAAAATAGCAATCGGGCCTGTACAGTAGGTTCGGCCGAGTCAACACTTCCAGTTGACTTGGTTGCGGTCCAGTTTGCTGAACCGGTCCGGTTCAGACCCGGACCGGACCGGTCAGATTAAAATATTAAAATATTATTATTTTAATATTAAAAATTTAAAAAAAAAAAAATCCGAATTTTATTTATTTATTTATACATGTTATTATTGTTATTTACATGTATGAAAAGTTTGATTAAATGTTATATGCATGTTATTATTGTTATATACATGCATTAAATTTTATTAAATGTTATTTGCATGATATTATTGTTAAATACATGTATTACATTTTATTAAATGTCATATGCATATTATTATTACATACATAAAATACATGTATGAATTGACTCTTATTATCATGTTATATATTTAATTATTTATCCAATATGGACAAATGATTTTCATTAAAATTAAAGAAAAACTTGGTTGCCCAAAGGTACAAGATTTTCTTCAATTTTGGTGCACAATCATTAAATTCCATAGTAAGGTGGATATGATAGAGTGAACAATTTTGTGTGTCAAGATCTATTCCCAAAGGAGGGTTTTGATGACACTACTAGTTCATCCATCAAAAGAAAGGTTGGAGGGAACAATTGTATGTCAGAGTTTACTCCCAAAGGAGAATTCTGATGATACGCTTAGTTCATCCACATAATTTAATATTGGTGAGAACACTTTGTGTATTAAGATCTACTCCCAAAGGAGGGTTTTAATGACACTACTAGTTCATCCATAATTATTTAAATTCTGATTATTGTTTATAAGTGTCTAACTCAAAGCATTATGTGACGAATATTTTCTTGCAGTAAATGTACCGACTTCATTACATTCACAAACTTCATCAGTTCCTATTTTGAATGGCTCTAATTTTTTTGAGTGGGTTGAGCGAGTCAGATTCACCTTAGGGGTCCTTGACCTGGACTCATCCCTTACAAGTCCAAAACCACCACCCATCACTGAAGAGAGTAACAGGGATGAGAAAGAGTCATTTAAACAGTGGGAGAGATCAAACAGGCTGAGTCTAATGTTCATGAAAATGACCATATCTGAAAATATTAAAAATTCACTCCCTAGTGTTGAGGATGCCCAAAGTTTTTTGAAAAATACTGAGGAGAGATTTAAGTCTGCAGATAAGTCTTTAGCAGGAACACTGATGGCTAGACTTACCACCATGAAATATGATGGAGCCAAAGGAATGCAAGAGCATATCCTTGAAATGACAAATCTTGCTGCTAGATTACAAACCCTGGGAATGAAGGTAGAGGAGTCCTTTATTGTTCAGTTTATTCTGAACTCATTGCCACCTCAGTATGGTCCATTCCAGATGCATTATAATTCTATTAAGGATAAATGGAATGTGAATGAGCTGGCAAGTATGGTAGTTCAGGAGGAAGTAAGACTGAAACAACAAGGGCATTACTCTGCTAATTTTGTGACCAAAGAAGCTGGAAAGAAAAAGCACCATTATAGTAAAAAGAAACGAATTGGACCACCAAGAGGAAAGGAGCCTGGAAATGTTAATCAGGTTCAACATCGTAGTACCAAATGCTACTGGTGTGGGAAAAATGGACACATGAAATCTGAGTGTCAGAAACGTAAGGCTTGGTTTGAAAAGAAGGGTAAGCCTCTTGCCCTTGTATGTTTTGAATCAAACCTTGTAAATGTTCCTACTAATTCTTGGTGGCTAGATTCAGGTGCTAATGTTCATGTTTCTATAACCATGCAGGGATACCTTACAAGCCAAACACCAAGCCCCAGTGAGCGATTCATTTTTATGGGAAATGAGAATAAGGCTGAAGTTTTGGCCATAGGGACTTTTCGTTTAGTGTTGAGTACTGGTCATTGTTTAGACCTTCATAACACAGTTTTTGTGCCTTCTGTGAGGCGTAATTTAATTTCCCTTTCTAGACTGGACTCTGATGGTTATTCCTTTTCATTTCACAACGGTAGTTTCAATTTGTTCAAAGACTCTTTATCTATTGGTTCTGGGTTTCTTTCCGATGGTCTTTATCGACTTTGTCTCGATAATACATTTATTCATAATACCTATACCCATAACCATGAAATGTGTATTGGAACTAAAAGAAACATGATGAATGAACATTCTTATGACTTGTGACATAAGAGATTGGGGCACATCTCCAAAGAAAGGTTAGAGAGATTAGTAAGAGAAGGGATACTTCCGCATTTAGATTTTACTAATTTTGAAGTATCTGTGGATTGCATTAAAGGAAAGCAAACCAAACATACTAAGAAAGGTGCCACAAGAAGTAAAGAGCTTCTTGAAATAATTCACACAGATATATGTGGACCATTCTCCACTGAATGTTTTGGTGGAGAAAAGTATTTTATCACCTTTATAGATGATTTTTCACGGTTTGGATATATCTATCTGCTACATGAGAAATCTCAAGCTGTTTCAGTACTTGAGGTATTTCTCATGGAGGTGGAAAGACAGTTAGATAGAAAGGTGAAAATCATTAGGTCGGATCGAGGTGGAGAATACTATGGAAAGTATGACGAATCGGGTCGTAACCCTGGCCCATTCGCCAAACTTCTAGAACAACATGGCATTGTTGCACAGTACACGATGCCAGGAACGCCACAGCAGAACGGTGTTGCTGAAAGGCGTAATCGGATTTTATTGGATACGGTCAGAAGTATGGTAAGCAATTCTACCTTACCCAAATCATTGTGGGGTGAAGCCATTAAGACGGCAACTTATATCTTAAACCGGGTTCCTAGTAAGTCAGTTCCAAAAACTCCTTTCGAGCTATGGACTGGTAGGACACCAAGTTTAAGACACATGCATGTTTGGGGTTGCCCAGCAGAAGCGAGACTTTACAACCCACATGAAAAGAAATTGGATCCCAGAACAGTAAGTGGGTACTTCATTGGCTACCCAGAGAGATCCAAAGGGTATAGGTTTTACTGTCCTAATCACAGTCCGAGAATAGTGGAAACAGGGAATGCCAAATTCATTGAACTTGGCGAAATCAGTGGGAAAATAGAACCTAGAGATGTGATCATTGAGGAAGTACGAGTAGATGTCCCCATACCTACATCCTCAGAAAAGATAATGGTTCCTCTAATTGATCACCACAATGATACATTGGAACAAGAAAATGATCACCCATCTCAAAATGATAATATCACTGATGAACCAAGTTCGGAGTTACCAGAACAGATAGTCTTACGCAGATCTCAGAGAGATCGGAGACCTGCTGTTTCAGCAGACTATGTGGTATATCTCCAAGAATCTGAATTTGACATTGGGACAAGTGAAGATCCACTAACGTTTTCACAAGCTATAGAGAGATGTGATTCTAGTAAATGGATCGATGCCATGAAAGAAGAGTTGAAATCCATGGATCAAAATCAAGTTTGGGATCTCGTTGAGTTGCCTAAAGGATGTAAAAGAGTCGGGTGTAAATGGGTCTTTAAGACCAAACGCGACTCTAAAGGCAACGTCGAACGACATAAGGCCAGACTTGTTGCTAAGGGTTTCACCCAGAAATAAGGCATTGATTACAAAGAGACCTTTTCTCCAGTATCTAAAAAGGACTCATTCAGAATCATTATGGCATTGGTGGCTCATTTTGATTTAGAGTTACACCAAATGGATGTGAAAACAGCTTTTCTAAATGGAAGTTTGGATGAAGTTGTCTACATGGAGCAGCCAGAGGGCTACTCAGAAAAGGGCAAAGATTACCTAGTATGTAAGCTTAAGAAATCAATATACGGGCTTAAACAAGCTTCCCGACAGTGGTACTTAAAGTTCAATGATACCATTACTGCCTTTGGATTTAAAGAAAACATTGTTGATCGATGTATATACCTAAAGGTCAGTGGGAGCAAGTTTATATTTTTGATCCTGTATGTTGATGATATCTTGTTGGCTAGTAGTGATCTTGGCTTACTTTATGAAACCAAGGGTTTTCTATCCAAGAACTTTGAAATGAAAGATATGGGTGAGGCATCCTTTGTGATCGGAATTGAAATCCTCCGGGATCGAAAACAAGGACTGTTGGGATTGTCTCAGAAAAATTACATAGTAAGAGTTCTTGAGAGATTTGGCATGAAAAGTTGCTCATCACTTGATACTCCGATATCAAAAGGTGATAAGTTTAGCCTATCACAATGTCCTAAAACTGAGTGGGAGCGTAAAGAGATGGCAAAAATCCCCTATGCTTCGGTTGTGGGGAGCTTGATATATGCACAGATTTGCACGAGGCCAGACATCAGTTTTGCAGTTGGCATGCTTGGGCGTTACCAGAGTAACCCAGGGATGTCTCATTGGAAAGCATCAAAGAGGGTATTGCGATATCTGCAAGGAACTAAGGATTACCAGCTTACCTTTAGGAGAACTGACAACTTAGAGGTAATTGGATACTCAGACTCTGATTTTGCCGGTTGTTCTGATAGTAGGAAATCTACTTCTGGATATATTTTCCTACTAGCCGGTGGAGCGATCTCATGGAAAAGTATGAAGCAAACTATCACTGCTTCATCAACAATGGAGGCTGAGTTTGTGGCATGCTTTGAGGCCACAGTGCATGGTTTATGGCTGAGGAACTTTATCTCAGGGCTTGGAGTTGTTGACTCTATAGAAAGGCCGCTGAGAATTTATTGTGATAATTCCTCTGCAGTTTTTTTCTCCAAAAATGATAGGTATTCTAAAGGTGCTAAACACATGGAGCTCAAATACCTAAGTGTCAAGGAGGAAGTACAGAAACAGACAGTGTCCATAGAACATATTAGTACTACGCTTATGATAGCAGACCCATTAACAAAGGGTCTAGTAGCGAAACAGTTTAAAGAACATGTTGACAGAATGGGTCTTATGATGTAAACATGTTATTGAGCTCATATATCTTTTATTTTGTTTTTTTGGACACTTAATGATATCTATTATGGTTGTTTTGTTTCTGTTTTCTTGTCTTTCCAATTCTTTGTACATTGAATGGTTTGGAAGAATGGTGACAAGATAATGTCTACAACAGACATGAATTGGAACCCAAGGCATTACGGTATTAGCCTTAATTATCCCAATTAAAGATCATGTAAAATTGGTTGCTGGTGTTGTGGTACATGGAAGGGAATTTGTTGATTATATAACAAAGGACCGCCATGACTCGCATCAGTAGTTGATTTAACATTGATATTACAGAACTCGTGTAATGTACTTTGAGCTATGAAAGTTTCAGGAAATGAATTTGCGCAGTATGGTTAATTCCTGTATTAAACCCATGAACGGAAAATATTATTTTATGGGCGTATGGGCCAAGTGGGAGAATGTAAGAGTTTTATTTAAACTCTATGTCCCACACACCCATCTTAATAGAATTTGAAATAGCTCAAGTCTATCAGATTCAAGATGAGTGATAACGGGATAAGAGAAATCCTAAGAGATAAGATTAAAACTCTATCTCTAGTTATAGTCAGATACAAACTCTTAGATTTCTTGATGGTCATAAATCTATAAATAGCACTGAAGGATTAAAGGGTTCTCACCTACAACATAAGAGTGCCTTTTGCCATCGTGAGACACTTGTGAGGCGAAGTTGTTAGGGTAATCCTTCTCTCATATTCAGATTTAATTCTTCATCAAACTGATGGAGAAAGGTACACATTTATTACTGTTTATTATTGTGGATCATATGAAATCGAAGATCCGTTTATTAATGTTCATGTTAAAATATTTTAACATGATAATCATGTATTGAAATCATGAGTTGCAGGGAATCTTTGGCTCTGGAATAATGGCAATTTTAATGATATGGTGTCTACGCATGAGGGGCCCTCTATATACATCCAGCTTCAACCCATTAATGCCGGTTTCAGTTGCCATCATGGGGTCTTTACTACTGGATGAAAAGTTGCACCTTGGAAGGTAAATTCCTTCACATTTTCTTTGTTTGGTTGTACGTATTTTTTATATAATGTAATTAATTAATATAAATTTGAAATGATGATAGCATTATAGGAGCCGTGATGATTGTGTGCGGATTATATTCGGTGTTGTGGGGTAAATACAAAGAGATCATCATGAAGAAGAAGAAGGTTGTAAGTACGACGTCGAATCATCATCATGATCAAATCAATATATCACCTGAAAATTAAAGCTCCCCAGATGATCGATCAACGAACATTAATCTGAACTAATTAATGGCCGATTGATCGATCACAAGTCGTTGGAAAAAGGTGGAACAGGAAGAAAGAAAGCAAAGAAATACATGAGAAGATTGATATAGTAAGTTTGCATGAAAGCTCGCATTGGATTAATCATTTCATGAGCTCATGTCTTTTTCCCTCTGATCTGAAAAAACAAGTAAATGTCTATGTAATGGGATATAAATTTTGATGTATATCAATTAATTTAGTGTGTTATTTGAGCATAATGAAATTATGAATATTTTTGTTTTTAAGAAATTAGTTAATTACTTTCAATTAAACTAGCCCTTGGTACAGTACTTGTGCATGTACTCATAATCTAAATCTGAGTACTTACGTACGTATACCTTGATCAATTTGGTTCTATACCTGCGTAAGTTATATATACCCATCCAAATATATAAGAAAAATACTTTAACTATAAAGAGATTATACAAAAATAAATCTACAAACTGATATAGGTAGATGTTGTACGTTAGAATGTAAAGTTACTTTTATTATAAAGTAGATTTATCGGATTCCATAAAGTCACATCAGTTTATGAGTTTATTTTGTATAATCTCTTTAAAGTAAAATCTTTTTGTCACTACAAGAAATCGTAGTTTTACCGGCGATTTTATAATCGCCGCAATAGGAAACGCTGCTATATCTATATGTTTGCCTGCGATTAGAAACGCGCCGGGGTATTCTACAAATAATCTGGCGCCACGTAATTAAATATTTTTAGCGGCGACTACAAACTATATTACAACGACCTTATACGCCGCAACATCCCATAAATTAATTTAGGGTCAGGATAGGACCCAGGGCGCCAAAACTGTTTCCCCCCAAATTATTTCCCCCGCCCTCACCATCGCACGACCATCTTCGGAAGATCGAAGTGGATGAATCAGTGACCAAAAATCTCCCCCGGCAACCTCCCCCGACTGAAACCCCGCCTCATTGGTGCCCATTTTCCCTTCCTCGTTGACCCACACCGGTGTTCTCCTTCCCATTCTAAAGCTTCTCCTGTTTGAGCTTCGCTCCAAAATTCCACCGGTGTTTCAGTCCGTCGTCTGCACACGCCGGCTGCCGAGGAAGAAGGCCAGTCGTTTCTCGTCGCTTTAGATGAAAGGTTAGCCATTTTTGAGTTGTGGCTTCTTCTTTGTACTTGTGATCACTGCCAACTTATCGATATTTAATTAATTTGTACATGTTACATTTATGATTAAGAAAGAACTATTTATGTTATATAGGGTGCTCATGAGTTTGTATCTGTTTTGGTGATTTTAAACAGATGGGAACATTCTTCAAAGCTTTAAAACATTGTGCTGTTCATTGGCGTGCACTGAAGGCACCAACAAGCACAACTTGGTAGTTCTTTGATTTTGGATGTAGTAGAGGATTGAACATGTTTCAAATATTAGTGATTATATTTCTCTTCACATCTTTGTAGCTCAGCTTGTACTTGATATGACAGTATAATGCACCACCCAGTGTAAAAATATATATGACTTTGGTCTAATCATATATTTACTTGAATATTGATATATTATGTGAGTTGTTGATGTATGGATAATTAATTAGCTACTCATGTCAATCAGGTACATTTTATACATGAATCACCCAAATATTTGGTTTGGGTGATTAATGCATGGGTGAAAGATGAGACCCAGTATTCTTACTGGGTTTCATTTAAATGAGACCAATGATCATTTAAATGCATTGGTCTCATTTAAATGAAACCCATCTAGGAATACTGGGTTATTAAAATTTGGAATTCTTAGGACTTTCCAGCGATTTTTCAATCGCCGCTAAAAACTTACAAAACAACGGCAAAAAAATTATAATGCAAAAAAATTATATTCCGGCGATTTTAAAATCGCTGGAATATCATTGAAATGGACGTAATAATAGTTCCGGCGCTTTCCTAATCGCTGCTATATTAAATTACGGCGATGAGAAAAACGCTGGAAAGTAATTTTCTGGCAGTGTTGGTTAATGCCAGCGTTTAGAAAATCGCCCGCTTATTAAAATCCGGCGATTTTCTAAACGCCGCAATGCAAATTCTAGACTGTAACATATTTACCGGCGTTTCTAAAATCGCCGGAAATTAATAAACGGGCGATTTTCTAAACGCCGGTAAATATTTATCCGTCTTTAAATTGATAAACCGGCGTATCATAAATCGCTGGTTAATAACTTACCGGCGATTTATGAAACGCCGGATAATAACATACCAGCGATTTTTGAAACGCCGGTTAATAATTTTCCAGCGATTTCCTAAACGCCGGTTAATAAATTCCCGTTTTCTTTTATATTTACCGGCGATACATAAATCGCCGCTTAATAATTTACCAGCGATTTTGTAATCGCCGGTATCTAGTTTAATATTTTGAAATTATATACCGGCGATTAGATAATCGCCGGTAAAAAGCTTATATTAGGCGGCGATTTTTGAGCTTCGCTGCGCTATAGAGGAAATGGCTGAATAGTACCGGCGATTCGGCGGCGATTATATAATCGCTGGTATATAGATATAGCGGCGAGTTTTGGCGATTTTCCGGCGATTTGAAAGCGCCGGCAAAAGTGCTATCTGTTGTAGTGTGTGTCTGCAGCAGTTCTCAATTTATATATAATATGCACCTACATGAATGGAGTTAAGATTTTGGATAAAATTCTCAAAATATTACTAATCAAATTAAATTGCCATCTATCTTGCTTAATTCAATTTTGGCCGAAAGCTCAGCTTATTTACACTTTAATTAATTCGCTACATCATCAGTCTAAATTGACTAAGATTGAGATTTTTTCCCATTTTCACTAGCTACTGCAAGATTGAAAACTTTTTAATCCACTTTTTGCTAACATGATCAGAACCAAGATAGAGAGATCAAGACCTTGAATATTTACTCATATGCTCATTGCGCGCTGATCGGAGCATAGGTAGGATCAATTCAGATAGAAGGGATATATATATAGAGGGTTTTGATGGTCAACTCTACAATCATATAGCCCGTTGACATGATCAGTTAAAAATTGAATGTTTTGGATTTGAATTTCGATTTACACTCTTAGAATCATTAGATTGAGGCTAATTTTTTTAAAGTTATTTTATCATGTGCACTTGCAAAAAAATTATTTGTCAAGAGTTGAAGGCTAGCTTTGTCAGGACAGCCTCAGTCATTAATAATATATATATATATATACTAGGTGATAGCAACGTGTAATCACGTTTGCTTAGTTTATATTTAATTTTTTTGGTTAATAATTAATTTTTTTATTAATAAAGACGTAATGTTTTTGGTTAATTAAATAACTATCAATGTAATGTTTATGTAATTAACAAATAATTACACGTTGTGATATATTATAAAATAAGACCATTAATAGAATTTATAATATTGTCCTATAAATAAATATCGCCCATAGTTTTATGAAAGCTGTTTGAGATAATTTTGATTTTAGGATGACGATCCAGCATTTTCCTCATTTTGTACTGCTTCAATAGAGAGGACATTAAACTGCCTATATTTTTTCTCCTTCAGTTTTTCTGGATCTACATAAAGTTGAATCTTCCAAATTTTTTTTGATAATTTCTCTGCAACGCTTTTAACATATGGTCGATTTTCCTACAAAATAAATTTTGAATAGGTTTATATAATTAATAAAAAAACCCAATTATTTTTTAATTAACTCGTTATAATAAAACTCAAGTTTTGAAGAAAAATTGAAGAGATACCTCTCTATCATGTTCCATCAATTCAACTGCTGAATAACCAAGTGCATGTTCTGCTACTTCACCAAACATAGTAGCAGCTAGCTTTCCAGTATTATTGTCCAGTTTATGCCCTAGCACTTTAAATGCGTAGAATATATTAATTTAAATTTGAATAGTGTTAAATTCTAAATTAAATCAGACATCAATTTTAAATTAAAATTGTAAGATACATACCTTAGTTTGCAGACTCCTTGGCTTTTGCAATATATACAAATGAAGCTTTTATTATAGATTGATATATACGTGGATAGTTTTCATTGGTTTACAATAGAGTTAGTTGAGGTTAGTTACATTTGACTCTGTATAAATACAGAGCATTTACTTGTAATTCAATCAAGTAAATGAATACAGCAGTACATTTCTCTTCTCTTAGTCTGCTCTCTACTTCATCTCTCAATATTCTGTTCCATGGTATCAGAAGTAAACTAGTTACGCTTCCATTTCTAATCCAAGAATGGATGATAATGCTTCTATTTCTGATCCAAGAATAGATGCTATTCCCAGCTGCTATCATCTACAGAATGGTGATTCACCGGGAACAGTTCTGGTGTCCAACATCCTCACGGGGGACAATTACCATACATGGAGTAGGTCCAATTTACTTTTATAGGTTACTTTACAAAAATATAGTTTATTTAAAACATAATTGTATAAAAGATTATTATAAAATAGTTTATATGTATATCATTTTCTTTTGTAAAAAATTAGACTCCACAAAAAAAAAAAAAAAAAAAAAAGTGAGTTGTTCACACTTTTTCATGCTGGAGTTCAATTTTTTTTTTTTTTTTTTCGCCTGAACGGGGGACTTGTATATCGACTTGTATATATTATTGTGTTGAAATAATATAGATAATAAAATATATATGTGCAAGCCTTTTGTAAACTAGATATCAAATAAAATTTCAAAAATAAATTAGAAAGAAGAAATTCTGGTGTTGAAGCACGTTGTGATGGACGCTTTCCTTAAAAATAGTTATGTTGCTGAAATTGAATATTTTCATTAAATTCTTAAAAAAAAATGTTGTTAGGTTTCATATACATATACCCAATTTTGTCATGTTTTACTTGAGTTTTTGAAATCTTTGTAAGTCACACGCCTCCTGATCTAACATAGTTTTATGTTGTGCTTGCATATAAAATGGTAATATGACAGGATTGTGTAGAAGAAGAAAGCAAAGACAATGCACGTGGACCACATTATCGACAACCCTATGGAAGTTGCACTAGCTTATCTACCACAGATATGCCATTGAGATGCAAGTTTGCGACCAGTATTAGACAGTAGTGACACAAATTAAGAAGACTGAACAATGATGTTACAACATGCTTGCTATTCAAAATGATGTCTGAACAATGTTTCGTGATAAGAAAAAAATTGATGTATTGGAAGAGCAAAAACTGATGATGGTTATGACGAGGAGACAGAGTTTGAGCTTAATGACTAGAATGATATTAACTCTGATGATGATGAGAACTTGTACGTCAAGTACTCAATCGATGCTTTATGGGGTGGCCTCACAAGTTAATTTTTTCCTTGTTATGGGGTGGCCTCACAAGTTAATTTTTTCCTTGCGTGTGGCGCGAGGCCATCCCGCAGGACCACAATGGAGGATATATAAATGTCGACCCACGACTAGTCACCCATAGGGTAAGGGCCGGGACTCTCTTTCTTGCGCGTTCTATTTTGTAATTTAGACCGTGTTTAGATTTTGAGATGATTTCATATTATTTGAATTAATCTGTAAATAGTAATATTTTATAGATCCTATTAAGATGTATTTGAATGTATAAAACAGGTCAAGATATATTTTAACTTTTTATATATAAGAAGTTAAAAAAATACTAGTCGATCACATTAATGATTAGTTTGAAATAATTTCTTGACATGTTTTGAATCTTAACTCAAATTATTTGACTACTATTTAGAAATTATTTTAATATTATTCACAAATTTATCATCTTATCTAATCTCATTCCCCAAATATCCCCAAATCTTAATAGAACATTAAATATTAATCCCAACATAGACTCTGACCAAAATTAAATAACAATTATTGAAAAAATAATACAATACCAATAACATAATTATTAAATTCTTCCAACACCACCCTCCTCCTTTTAATTTTCTTTTCGGGACAAAACATGGTGTGTTTGGAATAAGCATCTTTCTGCAATGGCACCGACCTCTAGAAATTTAAAAAAATGGTAGAATATGCATGCACTTAAAAAAGGAAAACTGATTATAAATATAGATTATAATGGTGGATTATGCACTTTTTCACCCAAATAATCATTGCTGCCATCACTAATCAATTAAATCATACCCAAGTCCTGTAGGAAAGTAGGTGAAATAACACGTAGCCACGCACCATATAAAAGATAATAAAATCGATCCAACAAGAGGAAAGAGGTTGCTTTTAAATTTATTTTCAACATTATTAGAGAAATTATATTTTTTGTTCTGAGTTTTATTATCTCTAATCATATATATCAATTGATGCGATTTAGTAAGTAATTTCTTTCATTCAAATAATTGATTTTTAAAAACATTTAAAATGTATCGCATTGCATGGCCAATATGATGATAGACAATAAACTTTAGGATAAAAAAAATAACATTGTCTCTAAAATTATATCAGACCTATAAATTAAAGAATATCGTCCGGACATGATTACGTAATCATGTTTATTGTGATTTTTCTCTATCATCGGGAAGATGTTTATTGCGACGATAAAAACAGTCAGATTAATAGGTATAAAGTTACCGTAAAATATTACACAATGAATTCTTAATTAGCATTTCCCAACTTCGCATTGGAATTCAACAGGAAAAATTAAAAACGTCGCAATTAAGGTCCATTTGCAGCAATTTCTTTTGCAGCTAAATGAAAACTGTCACAAAAGACCTATTTTTTTTGTAGTGAATTATATATTCTCCATGTTATATATCTATGATTGAGATGCTAATTAAATAGCTTAAATTACAATTTTGGAATCATATCAAGATAGCATGATATATACAAAGCCAGTGGGAGGAATTAAGAATATATCTTCAGTCGAGCATTAATTTCTCCTTGATGATCTAACGCGCGCAAGAGCACTACTCTGAACGGCTTCTCTATTTTGTAATTTTTTTTTTTGTCTGTAAAATAGAGATCGAATTATAATATACGGCCAAAATAAGACTTTTATTGGACTATGCAAAATCAATATAATTAAAATACATATGAGTTAAAGTGCTTACATTTAATGTGTAGTACTATCACTATAACAAAAATCATTTTTTGAGACGAAATTACTTTGGGATGAATTGAAAATCGTCCCAAAAAGTAAGATTTTGGAACGAAATTTAAATTTCATTCCAAAATAACGACGGAATGCCAGACCGTTCGAACGCGTTCGAACGCTATTCTTAGGGACGAAATTTTTTGTTCCAAATAAGTTAACCGTTCGACCGTTAATGATTAACCATTCGAACGTTTAATTGTTACCGTTTGAACGTAATATTGGCGCGATAGGCAAAATTATTTTGGAGGGAAATTGACAAACCGTTCGAACGGTAAACTATAAACGTTCGAATGATGCATATTTATCATTCAAACGTTATTTGAAGAGTTCGAACGTGGTACCGTTCGAACGGTAAGTTAACGGTATTAACTTAAAATTAATGCCCTTCCCTAATTAATCCAAATTTCATGATAATAAATGTTATTTAAATGTAATATTCAGTATTAATTATATTAAATATAATAATTAATTCAATTATAATATATTTTAACTGTTAAATATATTAAATGCAATATATTTAATGCGCTTATATATTATTAAACACTATATATTATATTTATAATTTTTTATATATATAGTATATATTATATTATATTTAATTAAAATATATTATACTATTGAATATTATATAGTATATAGTATAAGTTATATTATATAGTATAATTAATATAATATAGACTACTATATACATGAAACTATGTTCATGTATTTATATAACATATATATTATATGTGATATTAACTAATATATATATATATATATATATTTAATAGTATATGTATTACATGACTTGTTTAGTATATTTTTCATATTATATTGCAGTTATAGGCTAATTAGATGACACTCTCTATTCTAGCACTATAAATGACACTATATATACTCAATTTTAGTTTTTGTATCATTATAATACACTCTAATTGCTAATAGTATAGATGACACTATATATAATAGTAGATATCCTATTATTAAATAATATTATAATAATAATATAATATAATAAACACTATATATATATATATGCATGTGATACATATAACCCTATACTATGATACCATATATATGTTACATATAACCCTATACTATACTAGATGTAATATGATATTTTATACTATATATGTTACTAAACTATATAGTGTTTAGTAACATATATACTATATTTTAGAGACATAGTAATATATTATATAGTTATATTATTATGTCTCTAAACTATAGTATATTTACAAGTTATTATATTTAAAGGTATAGTATAAAAAAAATACAATAAGCAACATTTTAATTTGACGTTTGAACGGTTTAAAATAACCGTTCAAACGTATAAGAAAATGTTTGAACGGTCATTTTCACGTTCGAACGTTTAATTAGAGGGGGAAAATTTTCCCGCTAATCTATTTGACGTTCGAACGTTCATTAAATAACCGTTCGAACGTCAATGTTCTACATTTACACGACAGAACCTCAAAATCTCACACTCGTTCCGGTCGACTTCCAATCGTTCCCACGCTCATTTTCTTCCAACCAACGCCATTATTCTTCAATCCAGCCCTCAAATATTACTAACTTTTATCAATCTCTTATATTTTCGGATTAAGAGGTTGTTTTTACCGTTTGGTAAAGAGTATTTAAGTTGTGGGCATTGGGTACAGGTAGATTTTCCGGTTTATCTCTCTAAATCAGGTATTATCTCTAAATCAGGTATTCTCCTTAAATATATTCTCATTTTAGATTTTATATAAGTGTTTTCGTTTGCTATAATGAGTTTTTCATATAGTTAATTTGCTGTCTTTTGATGTAATTTAGATTGTAAATGTTGAGGTTTT
The DNA here is from genome assembly GCF_018687715.1 of Carya illinoinensis. NCBI lineage: Eukaryota > Viridiplantae > Streptophyta > Magnoliopsida > Fagales > Juglandaceae > Carya > Carya illinoinensis. The sequence continues at coordinate 33,840,616 of NC_056759.1, forward strand.
CGGAGGTTAAAGACGACTGTAATCTGGAATTAATCCGTTCGAACGGTATTCGTGTGCCGTTCGAACGTATGTCCTTAGATCGAACGGTGACTAGCACCGTTTGAACGTTATGTTGGTCAGTATTAAAATAATTAATACTTTAAATGCAGGAATTGAATTAAAAATTAATTATTTATAATCTACATTTAATAATACTTAAATACTTAAAAGATTAAAGTAATCAAATGAGAATGAATTAAATTACAAATCATCTAAGATTTAATAATACTTAAATATTTAATAGTTGAATTATTCAACTATAGGTTAATACAAATAGTTTTGTTTTAATAACACAAAAATACTTAATCTTTGAATTAATAAAATGAATTTTAAATCAAATACAAATAATCTAGATTTAATAATACTTAAATACTTATTAAAAGTAATCAAATGAATTTGAATTAAAATATAAATTTTGAATTATAATTAATAAAATGAATGTTAATTACAATACAAATAGTTATAATTATTAACTAGAATGTTAATTACAATACAAATAGTTATAATTATTAACTAAAATGTTAATTAAAATAAAAATAGTTATAATTAATAAAATATTTTGAAAGATATAAAACAACTATCTAATTATTTAATAATATAAATACTTAATTAACATATCTTGCATTGTTTGTTTGATACATGTTATATTGAAGAATTGGTTGCAAAACAACAAGAATTAGAGGCTCAATTGGCGAGACAATGAGACATGGAAATGCGCCTCAAACAACATGAAGAAGAACAAGCAGAGTTCAGGAGAGATATGCAACTCCAAATGCAACAGCTTATGCTACAGTACAGGCCTCCAACCAACTGATGGTTTTTTACGTCTAGCTTATGACATTATCTAATTATGTATGAACAATGCTAGTATCATGGTTATTTATTTCTTCGCACTTATTATAAAACTTTTGTGAGTAATTAAACAGTTCTTAATTTATGTTTTTCAAATATTATGGATGTCTATTTAGTTTTTTTTTTTTTTTTTTATAATTATTGGTTTCAATAAAAATAATATCCGTTCGAACGACCGTGTCACGTTCGAACATTAATGGGTAGGCCGTTCAAACGATAATGTACCGTTCAAACACTAATGATCAAACCATTCGAACGATACCAGATGCTCAGAAAAACGTTCAAACGCAGGTCATTACCATAGCGTTCGAACATTGATCAGCACCGTTCGATCTCTTCTATCGTTCGATCTGTTCCTTTAACATTCAAACGTAATTCTATTGATCGTTTGAACGTATCTTGATAACCGTTCAAAAGATACATTAACGTTCGAACGGTAACTGAGAAGCATTCGAACGCCATTTTGGAACGAATTTTAACCGTGACAAAAAAGGTTATCGTTCGAACGGTATCGAACGGTCAATTTCAAAATCGTTCCAAAAGATATATTTTGAGACGAAATTGTGATTTTCGTCCCAATATATCTTCTGGGACAGTGATGTTGGGACGACCTTGGGACGAAATTTTTTCGTCCCAAAAAATCTTTCGGAACGAAATCTATATATTTTGGGATGAAAATTTTCATCCCAAAAAATGTTTTTTGTTGTAGTGTATATATAAGAGCAGAGATAATATATATCTCTGATCTGCCTGTCTCGGTATGTGGGTGTCTCTCTCAATCTCTTTCTTTTAAAACTACTGTACGTGCATCATCTCTGTATATTTTGTTTCCAGTTCCAAACAAACCAAGAAAGAATAAGGCTAGCTAGGCGAAACAGATCTAGGTTCTTGATGATCTTTTGTGCCTAGCTTGTGATAAATATGGAAGTGGGACGCAATAATATTTGGAATGATGTATTGGAGTGGGTGAAGCCAGCCATGTTAATGGTGGTGGTTCAGCTTCTAGTTGCAGGGGTGAATGTCTTTTACAAACTGGCTGCTTATGACGGAATGAGCTTGAGGGTTATTGTTGCCCATCGCTTCAGTTTCGCTGCTGCTTTTATCGTCCCTATTGCTCTCCTTGTTGAAAGGTATTAATTGTTTCATGTTCTTGGCCTTAATTTACATCTCTTGGAGACATTAATAATCACGTTTCATCATCATCTATATTTTATGCACAATATGGCAATTACTAATTTCTTTTCAAAAGCCATGCATCATCATCAATGCATGTTCGTTGTTAGTTCTCGCTTCTTAAGCTTTTGTGTCTATAATTTCATCATTATATAATATATTTACGGTGGGGGAATCTCAAGCAACTCGATCTAGAAGTTGTTCCAAACATTCTCTTAAAATTTTGTATTACCTCAAACGCAAAATCAGAGATTATAAACACATACACGAAGTGAATTCCAAATATTTATTGCTGTCCTTTTGAACTTTTCGAGCAACATTAAATTCTCAGTAAACACATTTCTTCATGTGACTATATATACTCTCTTAAAATACTCAAAGCCTTGACTAAACTTACAAAGTTTTAAGTGGAAGAGAGATAGACACATAAAGTGAGCATAATGTAGACAACACTTGTTGCTTACCTATAAACATTTCGAGTAGTATTAAATCAGCAATAAATGTTCTATGATCCACTTTAGCGTATCTATTTGACTATTTCTTCCTTAAAGACTCAAATATGGACAAGGGCTGGATGAATTTTTGTAAGTCGGGATAATCTCAACTCTTACTATGTACAGGGATATATCGGGATACTAATACAGGTTTTCGCAGGAAAAGTAGACCAAAATTGACTTGGCTAGTACTCTTTCAATCATTTCTTTGTGGATTATTCGGGTAATATTTAAGTTGCAATATGCCTTCTGCTATATATATATATTGGTTTTTCAGCAGCATAAGTACTGGTTAATTATGTCATCGACACCCTAATTATTTAATTAATTGTACTAGGCAATCATTATATCACAATTTATACATTGAGAGCTTGGCATTGACATCAGCAACGTTTGCTTCAGCCATGACTAACATCGTTCCTGCCATTGCCTTCATCCTGGCCCGTTCCTTTGGGTACCCCTCTCTGATCTCTCTTCTTTCTGATGATGTTGTATATACATAAAGAATGGATACATCAAAAGATCAGGAGTTCGTGTTTTTGACTAATTTCCTTCCTAGTTGACGAGCGCCATATATATATATATATATATGGAAATGATGATGATGATGTTGGAAACAGGTTGGAGAGGCTGGCACTGGGGACAACTGCAGGGAAGGCCAAAGTGTTGGGAACATTGATAGGATTAGGTGGGGCGATGCTTCTCACTTTCTATAAAGGTCCAGAAATCAACATTTGGTTAACTAATGTTAACCTTTTGCGTCACGATAATAGCCAACATCAAAGCCGCGGACATGACTCGACAACCCTGGAACCTGAAAACCGCCTATTGGGTTGTATATTGGCTTTAGGAAGTTGTTTGTCTTATGCCACTTGGTTAATAATTCAGGTGATCATATATATATACAGCCCAGCACATTACTGTTTTTTTATTAATGAAACCTATATACATGTGTCATGGTACTAATGTACGTTGTGATGGATTATTGACTAATTAGTTACAAATAATTGTTAGAAAACATGATGTAGGCTAAAATGATGGAGAAATATCCATTACACACATGAGAGCTGTGCTTGAGTAGTACCTACTCAAGCACAGCTCTCATGTGTGTAATGGGAGCAATCCAATCTGCTGTTTTTGCCCTATGCTTGGAGAGGGATTGGAGCCAATGGAAGTTGGGCTGGAATATCAGGCTTCTCACAGTGGCTTACTCGGTATATATACAGCTTATAATTGATACATGCATGGATATTTGTACGTACGTACTTAAATCATTTCTGCACGCCATTAGCTTGTCAATAAATGCATGTGAAAGCATTAGCAAAAGAATGATCTATTGATATGAGTTGTATGCAGGGAATCTTTGGGTCCGGAGTTGTGGTGACTTTATTGGCATGTTGTCTGCACATGAGGGGCCCTTTATATGTATCCAGCTTCAACCCTCTAATGCCCGTTTCAGTTGTCATCATGGGGTCTTTACTACTGAACCAAAAGTTGCACCTTGGAAGGTGAATTCTCTCTGCACAATTCCTTGGAATTACGATGATCTATATATTTGGTTGTATTTTATCATTTTATAAATATATATGTAATTAATTAATTTGCATATATAATTTTGAAATGACGATAGCATTATAGGAGCCGTGATGATTGTGTGCGGGTTATACTCGGTGCTGTGGGGTAAATACAAAGAGATGATCATGAAGAAGAAGATCGAGATGGTTATAAGTACTACGTCTCATGCGTGATCAGATCATAGCACCCTGAAAATTAAAGCTCCTCAGAACGAACATTCTGAGTTAATTAATGACCGACCGATCGATCGATCGCAACTTGTGGGAAAAAGGGACAGGCAGAAGGCAAAGAAATACATGAGAAGATGATAAAAAAAAATCAGTTGATGCAGCATGAAAGCTCGCTCGCTCGCTCGCATTGAAGCTCTATCTAAAAAAATGGAGGAAGTATTAATATATAAACCTCTCTAATTGTCTGTTTATTGGGATATACATGATTTTGTGGGCTCAACACAATTACATGATTACGTTTGGACGTGAAACCATCTTAACCTATTTTAAATTAATTCTTGATGGAATTCACTAGTTTTTCAAATTTTTATAAAAAATTAAACACATGATCTCAATCTATTTTATACATTCAAACGCATATCTAAACCTATTTTATACATTCAAATACGTCTTAGTGGGACCCACAAAATACTAGTACTCACATATCAATTTAAATAATTTGGGATCACCTCAACATTCAAATGCAGCCAATTCGCTACCACATCAGTCTCAATTTAGTAAGATTGAAATATTTTTTCCCCCCATTTTCACTATAAGATTGAAAACTTCTCTCTTTACTAACGGAACCAAGATACCTTGAATTACTTGGATCCTCACTGCTGATTGGAGCATGGGATTAATTCGGATTGAGAATAGAAGTTTTGGCCAACTCTATAATCATACCATTGGTAGAGAGCTCGTTGGAACTCTGACGTACTAGCTAGTGATATCACTACAACAAATACTGGCTTTTTTCGTGAGGGATTTCGGTCGAAATAAGCAAGTATTATGTGGGAATAATATTTTTTTCCACCAATTTTCTTGGTGACATGTTGGTGGCATATAATTCATGGGCAATAATATTTTATCTACCAATACTATTAGTTGGTGGGAAAAACGTCATTTTCCCACGGCCAAAAGTGGTGTCAAAACTTTTGGCCCTCCGTGGCAAATTCCGTTCACAACTCAGCTTAAGTGGTGAAAGATATATGGTTTGTCACCATACTCACAGTTCGGAAAATTTATTAGCCACACTACAAACAAAGACAGATTTTCCGGCGTTAGTTATAAGTCGGCAACTGTCCAACAAAACGCCGCTAATTAATTCGCAGAGTTTTTTTTTAGAGCGTTATCGTCCGCCGGTAATGGAGGGTCGCTATTTTCATTGTTCCGGCGTTTGCGCAAACGCCGATATTAGTAAATCTCATTAGTGGCATTTGTATCAAATTAACGGCATTTCTTGAAATGCCACCACAGTACCTACATTAACAACGTTTCTCAAAACACCGCCACTTTATCGTTGCCATCATCGGCATATACTAGCGGCGTTATCATAAACGCCGCTGCTACTACATTGCCGACGCATCATATAAATTGGCGGCATTTATTTAAATGCCACTAATAGTACATTGGTAGCAGCACATTGAATTTGTTAATGGCATTTATCTGACCGCCGCTACATTTTAAATTTGTCGACCAATCATATAAATTGGCGGCATTTATTTAAATGCCACTAATAGTATGTTGGCGACGGCATATTGAATAATTTAATGGCGTTTATCTAAACGTCACCAATGACCTAATTTAACAGTGATTATCTAAACACCACCACTAGTACGTTGCCGGCTCATCATAGAATTTGGCGACATTTATTTAAATACCACTAATAGTACTTTGGCTAATTTATTAACGACATTTAGCTAAATGATCAATTTTTAAAATAACGGCGTTAACAAAAATGCCACCACATTACGTTGCCAGCACATCATATAAATTAATGGTATTTATTTAAATGCCACTAATAGTACGTTGACGGCACATTAAATTTATTAACGGCGTTTATCTAAATGCCACCATGAGTTTGTTGCCACTACATTGCATAAATTAAGAACGTAATGTAAACGCCCCCACTAGTTCATTGCTGGCGCATTTTTTAAATTAACGGTGTTATTATAAACGCTGCTACAAAAATGTTGCCAGCGCACTGCATTAATTAACAACGTTTAGAACACACCAATAATATGATATACCATAATAAAAATATATAATAAATAAATTAATAATAAATATGATATAATGGGTCATTATTCATATAATAAAAAAAAAAACACAAATCACATCACATGAAAGCTCTTCTTCATGGATAATTACTTTTCTTCACATTGTGTTTGTCGTTAGCTTTCCGACCATTTCTTTCATGGGCAGTTCTTCTTCTTCTACCAGACCAACCCAAAACAAGCAAAGGACCTCCAAGATTGATCCTATAACTCCACCAGCTGGAAGGTGAGAAGGCATGACATAAGAATTTCTCAAAGTGCTCCCATCATGGATTTGGAATTTTGAATGCTGTAATATAAAAAATTGCAATGCACACCGATAAATTGAAGAGGGAAAAGAGTAAAGAATAGAACAATTATGATGCAAGTTAACCCTTGATCTGTTCGTGACCCACCAACTCTCTGCATATCTAATCTTAAATTTTTCATCACCTGTCTTGGTTTCTAGAGAAACAAATGTTGTGCCTAGAGCTGCCCAGAAAATAAATACAGAATAAATAGAGACAATATTTAAGTGGTTCGGCAATTTGCCTACGTCCACTGAGCGGAAACACTATATTCAAAACAACTCTCTATTACAAATGACACTACACACACTTCTCACTTCACTCTCTTCTTTAGGATGGTTTATGCTTCAGACATCCTCTCCTATAAATAGGAGAGGATGAGCTCCTCTCCCTCCACATATGCGCTGGAATGCAATGCTTAACTCACATGGAAGCACATGTGAGGAACATCACCACATGGGCAACACATGGGCACATGAGCATATGGGCAAACGTATGGGCAACACATAGAGGGACCTTCAACAATCACTCCCTCCACCCAAGTGTGCCATACTAGGATACTACATGTTGTATCCTTCTAATGATTGCACCCCTTTATCAAAATATTCGTTTGCCATGAGAGATTTCCGCTATCAAATGCGCCCTAAGGTGCCAATGCACCCGTAGGTGTTCAGCAGTATGAGATATTAATCAAGTCCAAACAGTGTTGGAACTTGATCCCGGTGACGACTTTCGTCAACATATCTGCTGGATTATCTTCAATGCCAATCTTCTAAAGTAGAATGTCCCTTTCTTCCAATATCTCACGTACGAAGTGGAAACGGACATCTATATGTTTTGTTCAAGAGTGATACACTTGATTCTTGGCCAAATGAATTGCACTTTGACTGTCACAGTAAACGGTAACCTCTTGCTGCTTAAAGCCCAAGTCTGTTACCAATCCCTGTAACCAAATGGCTTTTTTCACGGTTTCCGTTACAGCCATGTACTCAGCCTCAGTGGATGATAGTGCAATTGTAGACTGCAAAGTTGATCGCCAACTAACTGGTCCTCCAGCCATAGTGAACACATATCCAGTTGTCGATCGGCGTTTGTCAAGATCACCTGCATAGTCTGAGTCAACATACCCAGTTACTAGACTATCTTCACTCTTCTCGAACTTCAAACCAATATCTACGGTTCCTAAAATATACCGTAGAATCCACTTAGCTGCATGCCAATGAGTCTTTCCAGGATTATGCATATAGCGACTAACTAAGCTAACGGCCTGAGAGATATCAGGTCGTGTACACACCATGGCATACATTAAGCTTCCAACAACACTTACATATGGGACATCTCTCATGTAGTCCCGCTCTTCATCGGTTTTAAGAGACTGCAATGCACTTAGCTTGAAATATGGGGCCATAGGAGTACTCACCAGCTTCGTCTTCGAGTCGATGTTGAAGCGTTGCAGTATTCTTTTTAGATACTGCTTCTGAGTAAGGTGAACTGTACATTTCACCCTATCTCTGTTGATCTCCATCCCCAGTATTCTTCGAGCTTCTCCCAGATCTTTCATGTCAAACTCATGACTTAACTGAGTTTTTAAGCGATTTATCTCCCCCTTGCTTTTACATGCATTTAACATATCATCTACATATAAAAGCAAATAAATGAAAGATCCATTTGCAAGTTTTTTAAAATATACACAATGATCGTATTGGCAACGAGTGTATTTCAAATCCATCATAAAGCGGTTGAAACACTTGTACCATTACCGAGGTGACTGCTTCAAGCCATAGAAAGACTTCTTCAGACTGCATACCCAATTTTCTTTGCCAGCTTCTTTGAATCCTTCTGGTTGAGGCAGATAAATCTCCTCTTCCAGATCACCATGTAAGAAAGCTGTCTTTACATCAAGCTGTGCTAACTCAAGATCATATTGTGCAACCAAAGCTAGCAATATCCGAATGGATGAATGCTTCACAATAGGAGAGAATACTTCATTGTAGTCAATTCCCTCTGTCTGAGTGTAGCCCTTGGCTACCAACCTAGCTTTGTATCGCAATCCATTTTTAGCAGCTTGATTATCTTTCTGATTGAAGATCCACTTATAGCCAATTGTCTTCTTTCCTTTTGGAAGCAGACAAGCTCCCAAGTCTAGTTCTGGTGAAGAGACTGCATCTCTTCATTCATTGCCTTTGTCCATTTAATTTGTTCACTAGACTGTATGGCTTCTCTGTAAGTGGTTGGGATCTCACCCCCTTCAGCTGGTAATGCATATATCACATAGTCTGCAAAACGTGTCGGTACACGTTTCTCTCATCTCGGTCTATTGGTTGCTATTGATTTAGGTTGTATTGGAGGTACTGTGACTGGACTATCAACCCCATCTTGTCCGTGCTCTCCATTTGTTTCTCCTGAATCCTTTCGAGTGGAAAACTCCACCTTTTGTGAATCACCAGGTGTTTCGCTATCATGGCTGCCTTCATTAGAATCTTTATGCTTATGTGACTTAAGCATCTCAGATTCATTGAAAGTAATATCTCTACTGATGATTACCTTTTTAGACTCTATGCACCAAAGTCTATACCCTTTTACACCAGTACTAAAGCCCAAGAATTTTTCTTTCTTGGCTCTAGGATCAAGCTTACTTTCTTTAGCATGATAGTAAGCAGGACATCCGAAAACGTGTAAAGAGTCATAATCAGTAGCATGTGTACCTCTCCACATTTCAGTGGGTGTCTTCCCGTCATTGGCGGCTGCGGGTAGTCGGTTGATGAGGTGGCAGGCATATGTCACAGCTTCAGCCCAAAATTGTTTATTGAATTCAGCATCCAACAACATACATCGCACTTTCTCTAGTAAAGTACGATTCATTCGTTCTGCCACCCCATTCTGCTGCGGCGTACCTTGTACTGTGAAGTGTCTGACAATTCCCTCTCTCTGGCATACTTCTATGAAGGGATCTGAAGTGTATTCACCTCCATTATCAGATCTGAGCCGCTTGATCTTGCTGCCGGTCTGAGTCTCAACCATTTTCTTCCAATCAAGGAAGATTTGTAGCACTTCATCTTTATTCTTCATCGTATATACACACACACGACGAGAATAATCATCTACAAAAGTTACAAACCAATGTTTACCTCCCAAAGATGCATTTTGGGTAGGTCCCCAAACATCGGAGTGTACATAATCAAGTATTCCCTGTGTATTGTGTACAGCGGTTCCAAACTTGATCCGCCTCTGCTTCCCCAATATACAGTGCTCACAGGAAGACAGTTTACTAGTCTTGGCACCTTTGAGTAAGCCTTGCTTCACCAGTGTTTGCAAAACTTTTTCTCCTGCGTGTCCCATACGCATATGCCACAGACTGGAGGTGTCGGCATCAGTCTCATCTAGTTTCTCACAGCCTGTGGAAGCTCTTCCATCAACAATACTTCCTTGCAAGAAGTACAAGTTTCCTCGTCTTAAACCCTTCATAGCCACCTAAACTCCCATTAGTACTTTGAGAGTTCCATCTTCAATGGTGATTTTGAATCCCTTTGAATCCAGAGATCCCAGTGAGATGAGATTCTTTCGCAAGTCCGGAACGTATCGAACTTCTGTCAGAGTCTTGACGCTGCCATCGTGCAGCTTTAACCGAATGCTACCTATTCCCTAAGTCTTGCAGGCACTATAATTGCCCATAAGTACTGCTCCACCCTCACTCTTTGTGAAGTTAGTAAACCAGTCCCGATTGGGACACATGTGATAGGTACATCTGGAATCCATAATCCATTCATCGGAATGACAAATGGATGATGAACTTATCAAGGAAAAATCTGAATCATCATCTATGTCCACGACATTGGCTGTGGAGGGTTGATTTTGTTGTTGTCCATTCAGCTTGGGACAATCCTTCTTCCAGTGTCCTTTGTTGTGACAAAAGGAACACTCGTCTTTGGCGAGCTTTCTTCCGACGGATGAACCACATGATGTGGCTCAGGTTTTCGATTGAAAACCTTTCTTCTTTCTGAGATACCTTGACTGTGGTCTCCCTCTTGTTGTTAGCGCTTCACTTGATGTATCTAGTTGTACCTGCTTATCTTTTCTACGGTACTCATTGCTAATTAAGGAACTAAATACATCGTCAAAACTAATATTTTCCTTCCCATACAGTAGAGTAGTAATTAAATGTTCATATGTATCAGACAAAGAATTTAACAAAAGGAAAGCTTTATTTTCATCTTCGATTTCAACATCCAAGTTTAACAAATCAGCAAGAATTTGGTTATAACTATTCAGATGTTCAGACATAGAATTACCTTCATGAAATTGGAATCTGAAGAGCTTTTTCTTCAAGTGTAAATGGCTCTCAATGCTCTTCTTCATGAACTTATCCTCCAATTTCTGCCAAAGTATCTTAGCATTTGTCTCTCTCATGACAAAATACTTCTGTTCTTTGGTAAGGCATAATTGGATTGTACTACAAGCTTGGGTATTAAGCTTCTTCCAGTCCTGTTTAGTTATATCATCTGGTTTATTGTCCAACGCAATATCCAACTCTTGTTAGATCAAAACATCCATGACTTCACATTGCCACATGCCAAAGTTGATAGTTCCATCGAACTTTTCAACTTCAAACTTACCATTTGACACAATGGACCTACGCCCAGAACTACTGGGATTTCTAGAGTTCCTATCTCTTCAACCTTCCATATGAATTTAGAAAAATTATAACAAAAAATTTCAAAATTCTAACCATACGGACGAGTCCGGAATGATCCAAATAGTTGGAAAGCACTATTTGATCGTTGAAATCGGACTCCAAATGGCTTAGATCAAGCCCAACAAGGTTCTAAAAAATGGACGGTGCAGATCACTGGCACGTGGGATACACGCGCTGAGCAGGGCGTCTGGACGGCGCATGGGAGCATGGAGTGCACGTGCAGCAGCTCCTTTGTGCGCGTGAGGGCGCGTGAGGAGCGTGTAGAACATGCGCTGAAGCTCTGTAGGGCGCGTGGGGGAGTGTAAATCACACGTCTTCAACCTCCGATGTGCGTGGTGGTGCGTGGGTGCGTGTGTTTCAGTCGTCTTCTTCCTCTGGCTGCAACTAAGGCGCGTGAATCACACTCTCCAACTTCTAGAGGCACGTGCGGGCTCCTCCGGTGTTCGTCTTCGATGCCGTTTGCGGCAACGGATCCGTCTTGACGAGAGGAACGTTGTGGTGTGATCAAAAGTTGATTTCGATCAACTGCACTTTTCTGGATAGCACGAACCGAAGCTCTGATACCAATTGTTGTGCCTAGAGCTGCCCAGAAAATAAACACAGAATAAATAGAGACAAATATTTAAGTGGTTCAGCAATTTGCCTACGTCCACTGAGCGGAAACACTATATTCAAAACAACTCTCTATTACAAATGGCACTACACACACTTCTCACTTCACTCTCTTCTTTAGGATGGTTTATGCTTCAGACATCCTCTCCTATTTATAGGAGAGGATGAGCTCCTCTCCCTCCACATATGCGCTGGAATGCAATGCTTAACTCACATGGAAGCACATGTGAGGAACATCACCACATGGGCAACACATGGGCACATGAGCATATGGGCAACGTATGGGAAACACATGGAGGGACCTTCAACAACAAATTCTAACAAAACACTTTGCAACTCTAGCCTGAAAGTGCAGATAATCTCATTCAAGATTATTCTACTTTTCCATTCATTATAATGCAAAAAAAAAGATCCGTTTTCTTTGTTCCCCCAATACCCAATTACAATGCTATGTGGTAGAAAGCGCGACATGGATCAACAATTGGGTTTAGAAATAATAAGGGAAAAAAATACCCACGCAGCTAAATATAGCTAAATAAGTATGACTTCATTCACCAAATACAGAAAAAAAAAAAAAGAAAAAAAAAAGAAAAGAAAAGTTAGAATTAAAAGTTATATATGAGTTATATAGAAAGTAATAAAAAAATTTTATCTTTTATATCCTAAGAAAGCGCCATTTTCTTTTCAATAAGGTATTTTGCAAAAGAGATCAAAATGCAGATTCTACGAATAGAGATAGGTTTAGAACTGAAAAGGGGGACCAAAACACCTTTGGACTACTGCAAAGGATCAAGAAATCCCGAAACAGAGTACGAGATTTCACATTTGTCACGGATGAAGACAACATCATGGCCATGGGGCATGGTCGTCGTCGCTGCCAATGGGTTTAAAATCACCCAGTTTCCAAAACCGTAGTTCCTACTATGCGTCATCATCTCGATTCGACGTCTGTAATAGTTTCATGCTCTGGAAAATTTAGAAAGTATGGCTACGTCAGCAATTGGTTTTAGCAATAATAAGAAAAAAAAATATTGTTACGAATATTTTCTTTTCAATAAGGTATTCTCCAAAAGAGATCAAAATGCAAATGCTACAAATATTGTTAGGTTTAGAATTGAAAAGGGAGATTGAAACACCTTTGGATTACTATAGAGGATCAAGAAATCCTAAAACAGAGTATGAGATTGCACATTTGTCGTTGATGAAGACAACGTCATGGGCATGGGGCATGGGCGTCGTCGCTACCAATGGGTTTGAGATCACCCAGTTTCCAAAATCGTAGTGTTAATATTCAATGGGGCATGGGTGTTGTCACTACTGATGGGCGAGCTTGACGGACATGGTGAATAATAGAAATGGAATGAGGTATTAATATTGAATAGCAGCGTATAAGAGGCGCTAATTGCATAGCCGTGAGAGGGAAATTTGAATTTCCTGAAATTTTGAGGCAACATACTGGAGCTACCAATTTTGAGGTGCTAGTTTTTGTTTTGATAACAATATCTTGAGGGAAATTACAGAATATTCGTGTATGTACGCCTTAATATAAAATTACCTTTTCACCGCCCCTTTTTTCTAATTTCTTGACTACTATTAGCTCTTTCATCTAAATATTACAATCCTATCTGTAATAGTGTAATTGAAATGTTAATATAATATTTTTTCATATTATATATAATTATATTATATAATATATATAATAATACTTCATTATATATTATATATAAGATAATATTATTATAATGTTATGTTAATATTAAATATATATATATATATATATATATAATAATGTTATTATAATCTTAAACATAAATATTTAATTGATCATATGCTTTAAATATAATACATATTAATAACATTTTATCGCTTAATAAATTCTCAATATATTCCTTTTAATAATTATATTAGTAAATTAGTAATACTAATATACATTAGTATATAATGTATATTAATTACAATCTATACTTTATGGTCTTATACAACACTCTATTACTATTAGTAATATACTTTAAGTCTAGATATAAATTATTATATAAATCACTATAGTATTAGTTTTACTAATACTATATCACTTATGATATTATTGACTATAGTGATATAGTAATACTAATATTATTACTGATAAAATATACTATCAATACAAACTTTTCAACACCGTACTATATTGCCAATCAAATTGTGGCCACCTAGCCAGCAAACTCTTAACTCCAGGTTTTAAATAATAGAATGTAGTTAGATTATTACAGAAACAGACCTTGAAATAACACGGATATATACAACTTGACCACTAAACCTTAATGTATAAAATGTAGTTCACTTAAATTTACTAAAACCATTTATTTGTCCAAAACTAAGTTAAGCCAGACTTTTTTCAAGAAATAAACCCTTATAATAAAGCCCACTAAACTCTACTTAAGTATAGAAAATAAAGAAGATTCTTAAATTTTTCCTAAGTACATATTTATTAAAATGTAAACCTAACTTTTGAATCGTAGGTGGAAGGCTTAGCAAAGTGGTATTGTAGGTTGGCGTGAGGTTTCCAAGTGTTACTTCTATCTTCTTCCTTGCAAACACTCTCTGATGAAATTCCCTCAACTTTGGCTTCTACCAAACTCTTTTCTTCTTCTTCTTCTTCTTCTTCTTCTTTATTTATTTATTTATTTTTTTTTTATTTTTTTATTCATTTCATTTCTTCCCAGCTTTGGCAAAGTGAAATTATTTCTTGAAATTCCCTTAAAATAACTTTAGCTTCAAGTTATAATGTATAAAATGTAATTCGCTCAAATTTACTAGAACCATTAATTTATTTGTCCAAAACTAAATTAAGCCAGCCTTTTATCAAGAAATAATAACAATGAAATTAAAGCCCACTAAGCTCTACTTATAGAAAATAAAAAAGATTCTTAAATTTTCCCAAAGTACAAATTTATTAAAATGTAAACTAACTTTTGAATTTGAAGCCTATATACCTAGCAAAGTGGCATTGTAGGTTGGCGTGAGGCTACCAAGTGTTACTTCTATTTTCTTTCTTGCAAACTAGAGGTGTAGAATAGTTCCCTCTCCTTTTTCTAGTTTGAAACCCGGAATTCGGTTGCATCCGAGCGGTTATCCGCCCGGATTACACTCAAGTGGGTAAGATAAACCCAGATTCGGTTACGGATCCAGTCTTGAGACCTAGTTATCCGTCACCAGATCCGGGTTAATTTTTTTTTTTTATAAGTTTTAAAGTCTTTAAAAAAAAATTGGATTAAATTTGGTTATAATTTGGATATCCGAGTTGGCGAGTTTTAAGTCAAAATTAAAAAAAAAAAAAATCTGGATATCCGGTTATGATCTGGAGATCCGGATTGAATTCGGTTATCCACCCGCATTGAAATCTGGATTAATCCAGGTAGATAACCGCTTGGTTTCTATAATCCGAATTTGGACCCAGTTGCACATCCCTATTGCAAACACTCTCTCTCTCTTCCCTCAGCTTTGGCTCTTACCAAACTCTCTTATTCTTTTTTTTTAAAATAACAGTAATTTTTAAATCCAATGTTTTCTCCAGTAGTATTAAGATCATAGTTGTTGTATACTGAACTATTGGTTGTATCATGAATAGTTATATACTCCAAGCTTATTATTGTAAAATATTAATATTTTCTTCTTGTTCTTAATTTTTTAAAAATAAAAAATAAAAAAAAATAATTGAAGGCTTTTTATTAAAAAAATTTATGAAGTCGTTTAAAGCTCACGGTCGTACAACTCTTCCAATTGGATTACAACTCTAGAACCCTTTCCATTAAACATTTTTAGCCAAATTATCCTTCAAATATATATCCCCACAGGCCCACATAATCCCATGTATGTGTTTGGCATTTTATCTTCCCCATTAACATAGCTAGGGCTGCCGAATGTTTTCACAACACACAGATCGTGCATTACGTTCCCAAACAACAATGCCTCCACACATCGCTTGATCATAACGCCGGCTAATCCCATCTCCTCCTCCACATAGCAATGTCCCCACACTGCAGTTAAAAAACGCCAGCCTTCCTCCCTTAAACTCACTGCAATTCGCTTGAACACCAGCTGACCACATCGTACTCTGTTTTGCACCCTCAAAACAGAGCACTTCAACGACAGTTCAAACCTATAGCCATGGCCCACGCCGTCACCAGCAACTGTAGCAGAGGGCGCTAGAGAACAGCTCTCCACCATCAAACACTACCGTACGTAAGATTCTCTAACTCGTTTTTCCCTTTAGTTTAACCATTACCGTACATGATGTCCCAGCAATTTAACCATTATGTTGAAAATCGTTATAATACAAACCCATATTAACTCTTGTTAAATCGTTATAATACAGCCCCAAAATCGTTACCGTACATGATGCACACTTCGATTGTCCATTCTTACAGCCTCAAAATCGTTATAATACAAACCCATAATAACTGTTGTTAAATTAGAGTGGTGGTAAACCTCGCAAGTTGCCCTTCATTCCTAAAACTCTTCATTTGAATGCACTCAAAAGACTTGCAAAATTACTTAAACGTACATAAAAAGATCCTAAAAACAAACATAGTCTAATGAAGATTTTATTTTTTTTGTGTATTTTCTTTTGTTAATACTGTATGGCATTCCTGTAAAGGGTTTCTCAATAGGTATAAAGGACTCAAATCCAAGTGTCTGTTCTTCACTTTATTCCACAAAGAACCACCGATGGGTAAATCCTATTGATTTTGAAACTACAGATATTATAGAAAAACAACTCAATATGAACTAATGGTTTACTTTGAACCAAAGGTAAAAATCTAGAGGTTATTATGTAATTCCCAGAGAAAATAAATAACATTTCTAAGACGTGAATTAGCAATTTTGAAAGAAAATAATAAAAAAAAAACTAAATATTACTACCGGTTTCTTTATCAATTATTACTAATAAATTGCACAAGAAATTACAAGCATGAAATATAAATATACTTCTTCGCCAAACCTCATAGAAAGAGTATGGATCATGGCTTTATATGAGACTGAGTAATTCTGTTAAATTTTGTTGTCAATGGTTCTATCTTATTTCTCTCTTAAAACCACAAAAGATCACTAAATTGATCGCAATTGCAAGAAAACACAATATCTATTGCAAGTTGAGATTGAGGAACTTTTAACATAGGACACAAATCCTATAGAAATGGGGTATGGAGGAACCATGACTTGGGCATCAGATGATGTTTATTCAAAAGTTATGGGCCTAGAACGGCCTGGACATGTGTGCAGTTTAGGGTTTGGGCCAACCCCTACAAAGCAAATTTATCAACATTCACTACCGATTTCAAACAAAGAAGATGGTATATCAAAGGAAGAGTTTGAGAAAATGTGGAATGAATTAATTGAATTGCAAAACTTAGTAAACACATTCGTGCATGCACAAATGGGCAACCTACATATGTTTAGTTGATATCAATCAACCTTATTTTGAAATTTTTGGACCCTCATTTGAATTTATATTCATGTTTCAGGACAAAATCAAAAAGAGAATGAAAAGGAAGAGAAAGATGAAGAAGAGGAAAACGCTGAAGAGGAAGAAGATCAAGAGGAAGATGAAGAAAAGGAAGAAAACGACGAGGACGATGATTGAGGGTCGAGATTATAAGTGAGACTATAATTGAGACTATATTTATGGTATTTGCCATATATCGACTTTTGCTCTGTTTAATGGAATTTGTAGCTTTCCTTAATTAAGTCTATATTTATGGTTATGCCATATATTGAAGTTTACTCTATTTTGCTAAGTTGGAATTAGGACAGATTATAAAAGGAGAAGTGCTAGATTATGTATTAGTTTTACTACTCTTTTTGGAAGTTGTGAATCTTAGTATGATGTTTAACATATTTTATCATAAAGTTCGCAAGCACCACATTCTTTTTAAAAAAAGAATAAATATGAGATCCAAATTAAAAGTTTAAATTTTTAATAATAAACTCTATTTTTCTGAAAAGGAATATTGTACTACACTTGCACAATTTGTAAAAGGACTGCATAATACTTATGTTATCGTATTGTACATTACTTATTAAATATTGAATGAAAGAAATTGGATGGCGTCGCATTAAGATCTTGACATGCGAACTCTCTTCTATAGTTCTATTGAACCTCCCTCCCTCCAAAACAGGAATGCAATATATGGAATTTACCGGTAGGGCATCCCAGAAATTCAACTAAGATTTTGGGGGTATTTTCGTACTGTTTAAATAAGTTTTTTTTTTTTTATTATTTATTTTACTATCAATAAATTTATAATAGTTTTCACTGCTAACGCTATATATTATTATCGGTGTCACAAAATATACTTTGGCGCATTTATTAATTACCGGCATTTCATTGATCAATTTTTGGCATTTGGTAAACACCGCCAATACTATATAATTATTACATGCATAATAATATAAACGCTGGAAAATTACTTATTTACCAGCGTAAAATTAATCATTGGCCGGCATTTGTTCAAACGATATAAACTCTGAAAAACTCAATACTTTATCGGCGTAAACTCTATCAATTGTAGGCAGTTTGTGAAACGCCACTGATGCTATATATTATTACCGGTAGTATATTATAAACGCCAGAAAACACTGTTAATATAACGGCGTATAATGACTAAATTATTGGCGTTTGTTTAAACGCCCCCAAAAACATATATTATTATCGGCGTAACAATATAAATGCCGAGAAACTACTAATTTCCCGGCACATAATTGCTATATTGGCAGCGTTGTTATAAATACCGCCAAAGCTATATATTATTACTGGCGTAAAAATTTAAACGCAGAGAATTTCAATAATTTACCGGTGGAAACATTAAGCATCAGTAAATTTATATATCTACTGGCGCAAAAACAAACGCCACCAATTTTGCTTTTTTTGTAGTGATTAGACATTTGGTGACATGTTTAGTCGTATAAAGTCATTACCCACTCCATAGATAGTGACTATACCATCTTTTGAGATGACTTAATCTGGTAATAATTTAATTTTATTAACCTCAGTACTTGTCGGAATAATTTGTACTCCACTAGTTTCCATTGATGGAAATAAATATTATAGATGATCCAATATCGTAGCAAATTCATTATCCATGTGTTGTGGACGTGACAAAACTAGCTTACCTGGATACCGTGTGGTGGCAATTAACACCATTTACATGCAAATAATTTGTCAAAAAAAGATCAGGTTATGTGACAATACACCTTTTTCCATCACTTTCGTTCGTGATAGATTCGTGGCATATAATCCATGAGCAATAATAATTTACCCACCAAAGTTATTATTAGTGGGAAAATCTGAATTTGCCACGACAAGTTCATGCGGCAACTCTTTGTTCCCAACACATATAAATCGGTTTAGCAACCATGCAATTGTATTGAGAATAGTCTTTATCTGATGATTCTGTTTGGTGGCCATTACTGAAAATATAATGACATGCAACCATTTCTGTTACCATCATTGGCTTGGTGGGAAGAAAAATTTTCTCAAAGAAGCTACCTATTTTATTTATGGGGAATTGCATTTTCCCACCAAGTTGTAAGGATTAATGCATTAATCCTTCCAACTTGGATTGTGATAAAACCCATTTCCTCACCAACAATACTATACAACAGTTTGTATTCACCAATGATCACTGGTGAAAACAAGCTAGTTGTCATGATGAGTGGTAGTGTTTAACCATGTTAAAATACATATATCCCAACAATGCAAACCAAATATCTGCTGAATACGTCAAATCCCCAAAATATTTACACACTCAAATTGACTTCCGCCTTAACCTTTGCAACATATATAACCACTAGCAAAAATATATATAATCTACCAACATTCATTGAAACAGCATTATATATACAAATCTACCAACATATATATTAACCAATTAGTTAAAGGCCATGAACCTTATAGATGTTTGCAACTCAAATCTAGATACATGATGAAATATATATTCCCTCTCCAACAGCATCAATGATAACCAAGAGGACCATATATGACAGTTTACTAAAATAATTAAAATGGCTTCTTGCTGACATTGTTTGACAATACAATCTGATTTCAGTCCCTGATTCCACACAGCATGTTGGTAAATGATTTCTTGATAATTACAAAAAATAACTATGCCAGCAAAGAGTAGAATTCTTTCATGAATGACATTCATGAAATGGTAGGTTGCTTCTATACTAATTAATTGCAGCACTCTTGTACATAATTAATTGTTGTTAGCATATACAGATTTATAAAGGGGGGAAATTAACCTATAAGTTTGTGGACTGGAAGGAAAATGCCAACCCCGTTGTTGATATTCACATGTAATTATTACTATATACCTAACATTACAGCTATGCTATTGCAAATCTTGCAGTTGCTTCTCTTGTGTTTATAGAGTTTGCTATAGTGTCATTACAAGCTATAGCAATATAGTTTTCCTATATATATCCCAAAACTGAACAGCCCAATTTGTATTCCAGTAGCGTACCAATCTCCTTAAAACAATATTAAGGTTTATACTAAGACTTACCATCTACCATAGTAATCGTAATTATGATAGTATAAACTCTCATACATACGGGGAACCAAAATATGTATCCTAGCATGACCCGCTCTGTTCAATTCGGAGTTTAAATCTAAGTATTTACATGTATCAAAGCTCCATCTGCTGATTATCCTGAAATTAAATTTGGATACCACATCTGTCTCTTGGATACTAGAATTGTGGTACACAACTACTAATTATTTGCAGGTGAGACACATTTTTAGGCACTAAGCTTAACATATAGCAAAATAACATCCTCATTATACTCAGACTTATGTACTGACCTAAGTGCATTAGAGTTAGAGAGACTAGGTTTCCTTATATATCCAAAGTTATAGAGAAGTGGGTTTCCTTATCTTCTAACTACTTAGTGTGAATTCCAACACTGCATATAAACTAATACCCTCTATTTAGTTTATTAAAACCTGAATCAGATTTGTAGGCAATTGAGGGTGAATATAGATCTTGACTTGGATATTAAAAAGGTAGTTCTCTTGCAAATCAGTATTTGCAACTACTTGTAGGCATATCCCTTACTATTGAAGAAGTACAGCCCTAGTAATTACATTTTTCCTGGGTATACTCTTCATCATGAAACCAACTCCTACTATAACATCCTCCATCCATATGGCTGAAATCAGTCTTCTCATACTGCTAACCTGTATTTTTCAAAACAATCCGAAAAAATAACATTAATAATCATAATTTTAAGTGAATATTTCATAACTTACCCTTTCATAACTTAGTAACAACTCAACAAAAATTAAAGCCATCATTTTACTTTTCCTGCTCTAGTTAATAGATATCCACCCTAACTATAATTGCATAAGTTACCAAAATGACCAAAGGAGGGACATGAGTCCATAGCCATGGACTTCTACATATGTTTTAAACCCTATCCACCAAAAAACAATTGAGTCAAACAGGCCCTCCACAAAATAAACCCCACAAAAAGGCCCTCCACAAAAACTTCTCCTCAAGTGAGAAAACTAATCATCTCTCTGAGTCTCTCTATGAGACTCAATACCATTGGGTAACTCAGTGTTCCGATAGCTCATTAAGAGCCTCTCATGCTCAGAAAAATTCTTCCTAAACTCTGCAATATCACCCATCATAGCATCTAGTTTTCTCTTGTACATTTCTGCATCACTCTTGTTCCGTTCATTCTCCTTTGATAGACTAATAAATGCCCTACTCTTTTTCATTGAACGAGATGGGTCTGGAATCACCATGTGCCCCCTCCCTACTGCATACCCAGGTCTGTTTCCCAAGACTTCTTTGAACACACTCTCAGCCACCTCTTCAACATCCTCTTCGGACTCTTTTTTAGCTAACCTCTCCATCACTAGATTCTGAAAAATTCAATACATGACAAATCAGCTAACTGTTAAACACCTATGTAGACCATATAAATATAAAATTAAATTAAACACACACTTACATAATTGTGTTCAGTTGCTGCATTGATGAACTTACCCTTCCGTGTTGACCAGTGTGTTTCCCTATAGAAGGCAACCATATTTGGTGCCGTCTCCTGCTGAAACACACAACTAAGTTAAAAGTTTATCAATTCTTTACTCATTAGCTGATTATGTTATACCCCTTGCTTAATAACAAACCTTCTCCTCTAAAATCCGTATAAAGGATTTTCGCCCACCGGTATGCTTAACCTTCAATTTTTGCCTATTGGAACTGTTTCTCATGGACTTCTCCTGCATTTGTTTCCAATAAATTAGTAGCCCCTTTATAAATAGTGTGTTACTCGAATTTAACCTTAGGCAAAGACCATTTTCCATCAACCCTACTTCTATTTGAAGTGCCTAAGACTATGTACTGAAAAGAAATTTTAAGTAACTTTATGACCATCTAATAAAATCTGAAACTTAATTGCCAGCGGAAATACCTTGAATGTTGCACTTGCCCAATATTCACATAGCTTTTCCCATACAGATTTCTCCACCTTGTCTGTCCCACCACGTAGGGCCTCTTGATGTGATGCATATTTTAAATAAACTTTATGTAGTACATAATGATAAGCATTGTACTTATCTGCCAAATGCATTACAATCATCTCACGATGGTTGTCTCTAGTCCAATCAAGAACAAAATCTGCCTGCAATATCAAAAATATGCAAAGCCCTACATGAGTTATGAATAAAACATAGTGTAATTACGCCAACTGAATATATATACCAGCTTATTAACTTTGTTATCAATAGGTAAAGCCCTACCCTAATACGGTCTATCAGCTTTATCTTCTTGTCTTCAGGCACATGACTCCGACTAGCATGCCTCATGTCAGCATGTATTTTAATTATCTCTGTTAGTCGTCCAGTGAATATGGATGCATTCTCACAAGATGACCCTCAATAACCATCTTGTATAACCAGAGATATCTTACCCACTTTCCTCATTCTTTCAAATAGCATGCCCTTCGCTGGCCCTCGACCTCTTTTCTTAGTAGGTGGATCTACATCAAGACATCAATTAAGTGTAATTCAATCAATGTATATAGATACCATGTGCCAAGTGCATATATATTAGAGTACTTGTATCTAGACATGCCGAATTTACCAAATAGTAATTATGATGAAGCTCAGAACTGGATATTTTGATGTCATACCTGTTTTAGGGAAAACAACCTCTTCAACTTGTGCTCCACCCAATTCCTCTTGTGGGCCCGCACCTCCTACATCCTCAGTTGATGCATTTGGTTCTGGCTCGTCCTGCAACATGGTTCTCAAATCCAACCCCTCTACTTCTCACTCTTGGCTGCGGCATATCTCACCCCTACCATGTCTGACTCGCCCCCCTCGAAACTTTATTGTTCTTACCATCTTCGGTTGTGCTGGTGGGTGGAAATACCTACTGCTTCTTTTGCCTGCAACCAGGAAAACATGCATCTGAAGAACAAAAATGCTATTTAACATACTAAAAAGCATGTAAAATGTAGCATAAGGTTGTAATTTACAGGTTGGTGGCATTATAATTTACACACATATAGCATACTAAAGCCAGATAAATCAGATCAAGATTCTGTGAGAATGTTGTCCTGTTTTTAACCCCATGATGTAAGGTTTCCCCTAATTCAAAGGTGGCTAAGGAACACCAAGATCTATGCCCAAGCCTTAAAAAACAATGAACATATCTTAGGGAGTTTGGTGGCAGACTTACCCAACGGACTTTACTTTAATTTAGGTGAATCAACCATCACTCTTTGAATGTTCATTTAACAATGCATACTAACTGCTGACCATGTTAGTATATTTCACAAGTTGTAAGGGTGTTTATCAATAACTGATATATATACCCTATTGATATAACCAGTTGAGACTACATTTATGTCAGTATTTTGAATTTTTACAACCTGAAATTATCTGGAGAGTAGAATCTGTAACTGGGACCCTACCCACACTAGTACTAAAATACTGAGATTCTGACTCAAGACAAGAAAGCCTTCCCTTTTTTTATTAACTGATGTATGTGTAAGTATTCTTAATATTTCTAGTCTCAGTAATACACACTTCCCTTTGATGTGTGAGCTAATAAAAAACGTTTACCATTGTGCTATAATATTCAGTACCTATGATAACTTGCTCCCTCCATTAAGCAAACTTATTTCACTTGTACTTCATGTGATGGCAATTTTACTAGTTAGCACTTAGGCAATTCCACAACACTCCATCCAGTTTTTAGCTCCACAATGAGAGCATGTACTTTTGTGCTACTTTGCAAGGTTCATAATGTAGATTTGCTTTCATAATGTTCAATAGTAAGTTAAAAGAGTAGGCATTCTTGTTTAGGAAATGTTTCATTTTTTATACTCTTTTCACAGAAAATAATAATAGTATTTTCATATGATCTGTGAATAAAAATGTTTGCTAGTAAATATGGTTCTGTTTATTTCTAGGGTATCTATGCTAAACGGCTGAATGAACTTCACATTAATTAACTCTCTAGGGTTTTCATTTTGATGCAAAGTAGTTGCTTAAATCAGGTCTGATCATGGAGTTTGGGTACTGGATTTGCAGTTTGGGTATATTTTCATCCTAGTTGGCAAATGGTGACAGCCGTGTTGTATGAGGCTCCATCATTCCTCTAGGTTTGTTTTAGTAATATAGCAAAGTTATATTGCTTTCACAACTTTTAGATGTCTAATAGTATACAAATTAACAAACTAATATTTTGGACAATACTTCTACTTCATCAAATATGATGCTAAAACATTCTGCAACATCCCAGCCTAAGATTGAAAACTGACAAAGCTTTATAGGAGAATAACTAAACCCAGTTATAAAACACTCCAAATAGAACTAAGTCAAGGCCTTCTTTACCAATGGCAGAGGGAGGATAAGAACAAATCTGAAACCCAATTTTCCATACTACAACAATGTACCTTAAACAGCCATTTATCACTATATGAAGTATGTTATATGATAAAATGTTTTGCCCAAATATAAATATAGAGGTTACACATCTCATCCAGCATGCACATTTGACCTCATCGACTTAAAACTTCAACATTTTGTTTAAGAAAATTTTAACTCCAAGGATCTGCCTAAACCAAGCCAAAGAAGGCAAAAATACAAAGCTTTACACGAACAGGTTGTACTAGAACTGTGTAAAACAAGCATAAATGTGGCACAGATAAGTCAAGGACTTCTTAAAAAGCCTTTAGCAGGGGGAGAAGCACATAGAGACTAGTCACAGACAAGGTGTACCTAGTTGTAGCTTTGGGTTGGGCAACAGAGGTGAAGATTAGAGCTTTGCACACCTTTGAAGAACCGTGAGCAGCTTGAAACTGAGTCTAGAGCAGCTCTGTCGTGTTGAAGAATTATAGCAGCTCCAGTGCAAAAAGTTTTCATCCCCTCTCAGCTCTTTCAACCAAAATACGTTTCCAACTGTGCTAGTACTTGAACTGAGGTAGCTTGTAGGCGTTATTTAACCTCAATAGTGACCAGAGTTCTACTCAAATCTACCAACTATCCAGCTATCAACTAGTTATCAATACATTTATGCTTATTAGCCTTGTTGTGGCCCCCACCAGGGGCGCCATTTCCTAGCCTAAATCAGTCATCAGATTTTTCCTATTCTGCCCTTTATACAAACTTCTCCTGCCTCCATCTTTGTTAATTTTGAACTTCTTTATTTTTCTCATAGTTTATAATTTGTTAGCCCGTGTGTTAAATATAACGGACTGAAAGTTTATTATTTCTCATGCTTTAAAATGGTCTTCCGCTTGAAATTGGTTTAAAACTTAATTCCGACAACTATTTCCCTGCCACTGTGTTAGTTAAATAAATTTCTCCAACTTTATAATTTCTCATTAATTAATAATTTCTCATGCTTTACATTGAGGAATTATGGGAATTTCCAAGTTTATTTTACTGCCTGGTAGTGTTAGTTAATTTGTACTATATTCATGCTTTATAATTTCTCTTTCTTTATAAACTATCATCACTTTAAATTGGCAAGGTAGCATTTGCACACCTTTTATTTTACTGCCTCTGATTTAGGTTAAAAACAGCTCATTGGCTTCTTTATTTCTCATACTTTATACTTTCTCATACTTCAATTTGGCAAAGTAGCGTATTTCCAAATCCTATCATTGAAAGCAATGGAATATTCCAATTATGTGAAATGCTTCAAATCAATTGGTGGGTTATTCTTCTATTTCCTATCCTCATTAAAGTAGGAAGCTCAACATGAAATTCATAACCATTAACCATGTTTTATCTACATGCTGCACTGTTTATTACTCATAACTTCTAATCCTTTCTTTTCCTGGACAACTTCCTCAATCGCAATCTATCAGTTGGCTGGAACAAAGCTATATATTGTCTAAAACATTCCTAGCTGCATGCAGTATCAGTACTAAAGACTCCTCTTACTTCTAATTGGCTTGCTGGACCGAGTGTAGCAGGAATAGTATAAGTTAAGATTCTCCTATTTTTTTTTATCTAACTTCATGATCTTATTGCTCAACATGAAATGAGGAAAATGTTGGAAAGAAAAACATGCTTTTCCCCACAAATCGACAGGACCAGATCATGTAAAACCTTAGCTATATCTCATCATATGCTTTCATTTTTGTCTTCTTAGATATGAGTAGCCAACTCTATATAAAAGACTTATCCACCTAGGAGTTAATTGACAGTTTTACTTTAACATATGTGTTGCCTTAATTATTAGCTTTTACCCTTAAAGCCTCAAATGCATACAAAACTCATTTCTTCAATTTAACATACTCATCCATAAATCATAACTGTTATGTATTATGTTTAACCTAAAGGTGTATGATTTTAAATGGTCTTCCGATAGCTCTTTGACAAATTCTAGCATTGTTCCCTGATGAAGTGTTAGAAATGCATAATTAAGTTGTTTTAGTGAGTGATTTATTACATCAAAGAATGGTTGAACACTTAATTATGCATCAAAATTTTAACACTTAATGGAAAATTCATTGATGATAATATTTTGCACATCAAAGTCTCATATTTGCTCTTGAAATACTTAAACTATAATATCATTTCATTTATATATCATAGGACATTTATGGAAGGAAAGAAAGAATGGGACCTATAAAGAAATAAAAGAATTGATTATGGTCAAGTAGGAATCTCATCTATGAGGCAGCACGTGGAGACCCTTGGACGGCTGGAGCAGAAAACTTACACATGTAGCAGACCAGCTGATTGAGCTGAAATATTACATGTTTTAGCTATTTAAAACCAATGTATTTTAAATTCTTCATGACACTATTATTGGTTTTAAATGAAAAAAATAGTTAATAAGCATAAATACGAGTTGCGATTTTTAATTGATTGATATCATGTTTATGCTTAATTTTATAACTATGATTTAATGGGACAATATTTCCTCACATATATAGTTTATTTGTGATAATATATTTTTCTTTTAATTTATTTTTGAGTGTTATTTTTATTTTCAGTTCAAATAAAATTCACATGATCCAGTTGGAACTCTTGACCATGAAGAGAAGGAAATAAGAGATGTACTTGGGCAGCTAAAAATAAAGACAGTGACTTTCTATAGATGCATGAAGATTGCGGTGGACAAATACATACAATGTAAAGTCAAGACCAAGTTTGGCAAAAGAAGAAGTGAAGGAAATGGAGCTGGACGTACACGGAAAGAAAAAGTATTCACATCTTCACATCTAGCGTCTACTTGAGGCGGCAACTTGTTATCTAGCTTTACGTTGATAAGAGGTTTCAACATTTCAGTGCTGTAAACGGTGCAGTTAAAGTGGACGTGTGGGGAAAAGGGAAAAGGGAAGTGCCGTGTTTAATTTTTCAATCAAGGGAGACGTGTAGGAGTGATGAGAGAAAAGAGGTGCTTGATTGAATTGAAGAATCAGTGCATAAGTTGAATATTAGTTGGTTGGTGTGTAAAGAAAAAGAGGTGCCGTGATTAAAGGGAAGAGAAGAGATAGGAGAGTGGGTGAGCAAAGGAGCCGTGTAGGAGTTTTCAACCAATGGAGACGTGCGGAATTTTAGTGTGCTGAAAAGTATTAATTGAAGTTTGGCACCGACATGAGACTTGGCACCAACGTTAGGCAGCTATGTATATATATATATATATTGCTGGACAAAAGAAAGAGAAATGGGGGGCTTCCCCTCCTGGCTGGAGTGAGACCGGCTGGGGGAGGGAAGACGTGTTGAGAGAATTGGAGAGAGGTAGAGTGAGACGTGGAAGGCTAGGATTAATTTTCCAAACCAGGACATAGAAGGTTACGTGGGGGATAGAGAGGAGTTGAGGTCAGTTGAAAGACGGAGAGGTGTCGTGCTTAGATAGAATTAGAAGTGTGAGTCAGTCATGGGGAATTATTTTGGCTGAGCAGGTGATAAAAGGAGTGTCAGTCATTTGTCTGGAGTGGAGATTCAAGAAACAGTCGGTTCATGAGTTGAGTTTTAGTAAGTCGGTCAGCTGGGATTAGTGTGAATTTTTGCAGGAAGTCGGGGCAGTAGGTACGTGAGAGTTGAGGGAGTGTCAGCTGGGAATTAAAGATCTTGACATCTGGCGTTCAATTTTACATTTTGGAGTTGGTCGGTGGGAACATGAGAAGCTGGATTTTACGGACTGGGGTCTTTGGACAGAGACGAAAATGGGGAAACAGAGGGCTGGTTTGGAATTTAATTTTTCTGCTTTACATTGTTCCTCTACGTTACGGACGCTGGGGAGTTATTTTTGGATTGGATTTCAGATTTTGTTGTTTCTAAATTGTTGTTTAGTATTTCTTATGTTTTATTTTAGTTTCCTAATAAATAATATTTATGTGATTTCTATAGTACTTATAATAAATATGTTTGGCTAAATTTTCATACTAAGGTGAGAGGTGAAGTTTAATGATTTAAATATTGTTTTCGAATCCACGTACAATCTATTTTACGAGCTTGATCGATTGAAAGATTTTATTATTGGATATTTTGATTATCTATATACTCGTCTTGATTCATTGTGATTTCCGAATACATTGAATGCTTGAGGAATCCCTGTGGTATTCAAATAGATTTGTAAATGTTTTAATCATCAATCGTTCACGCTCAATCATAAGCGTCTGTTTTTCTTGATCTTAAATGCTAAATCTTCCAATTAAATGGAATCATTATTCTAGTTTAATTGAAGTAAATCAATCGGAAACAATATCATAAATTATTAGACGGATCCTCGAAACCTTAGTCTTTCTCCATATCTTTATATTCGATTGTACGTTTCTTTTAGTAATTTCGTTTCATTGTCTGAATTTATTTTCTTTATCACAAAAGTCAATTCCTGTGGATTCGATCCTGTAAGATACTACAACACCTGTATACTTGCAGGTAAAACTGCACTAAATTTTTGGTTCATTAATTTGAGTCAAAGTTTAGTCGCAACACCAGCCTTCGGACAGCACTCACACCCATTCACACATGCAGTAAACATGCAGACTGGATTCACACATGCAGGACAGCACATAACCTGGACGTTGCAGACGTTGTACAACAGCAAAACAAACTCACTCGAGCATCACATGGACAGCACTCACACCAGCTCACACATGCAGAAAAGTGACACCCACTCACACACGCTGTACAGCAGCGGAAAGACACTCATTCGGACTCACACATTCACACATGCAGGAGCACATCACACATGCAGAAAAGTGACACAGCCGGACTCACACATGCACACATGCAGACCAAAATGTGGACCAGCAGCTCACACATGCAGAAAACATGGGATCACACATAGACAGACGGCTTTTGGCATGTGATTCTACCGAATTTGTCAATTAAGCTGAGAGATGAAAGACAGCTGGACCAAAAGCAGCAGCAGGAGATCACATGGGATCACAAGACAGACGGGCTGGCTCTTTACTTTTCAAACTTGTTTTTATACGGCTGGGAGACTTTCATTCAGGGAGGAGGGGTAGTCTAGGATTTATTTTCTTTCTTTGCTTTAAGCTTGGGCGGCTGTTTTTGTTTTTCCTGGCACATTATATTATTTTTCTTTTATGCTTCATTGGGTATGCATTTTCGGCTACAGCAGAACCTAGCTTAGCTTGGAGTTTTTAGTTTGTTCTTTCATTTTTGCTTTCTTTTTTCATTTAAGCTGGAAAACAGCAGAGTGGAGTTTCAGTTTCTATTTTATTTTCTTTCTTTTGTTCAAACAAAGAAGAGGGGTGGAAGCTCCCATTTTCGGATTTTTTTCTGTTGTTTTACGTTCTTTCTATTGTTTTACGTTATTAGTGCAGATGGTAGACGGCTGGTGTTGTTTTTAATTTTCATTCTTGCTTTTTCGTTTAGCTGGAAGCAGCAGCAGTAGTGAGCTTTTAGTTTTTAATTCCTTTCTTTTCTTGAAGACGGAAGGCAGCTTGTTTTTGTTTTACACACATTATTTACTTTCCTTTTCGTTTAGCTCTAGCAGTAGAGTAGTGGAGCATTTATTTTCTTACTTTTCGTTTAGTAGCATGACTCACTCAAAAATGAGTAGCACTAATGCTATCCCAAGTGCAGGAGGATGTCGTGTAATAATTAGGAATAAATTCCTAGATCGTCTCCTCAGGGAAAGTTGCTTAAAATTAAACTCGTTGAAAAATTGTGAAAAACTTCACAAAGAGAAAATAAAATGATGGTATATGCAATGGATGGAAAAGGGTACTAGTCATGGACTAGATTCATATCTTTTGAATTTTTTGTTTGTTGGATTGGAATGTAAAAGACTAATAAATTAAACTCAGAAATTAATAAAACTAAATTAAGCATTAAACTAAATTAGAAAGTAATTGACAAAACATGAACGGAAAATTTAAAATACCCAAAACCAAGATTTTAGAATTCATCTTTGTAATTAAATCACGAATTCTCAAAATAACACATAACAGTTGTAATCACTATTAAATAAAAACTTAAAGAAGTAAGAAAAATAAATAACACGAAATAAGTAAACAGAAACTCAAAAGTATTCTATAAACTTTAAACTGAAGTTAAATAAAATAGGGAACGAAAAGTCTAAACGAAAACGTCCTTTCACGATTCAATTGAAATTCAAAATGAAAAAGAACAATTTCTCATATATGATGTTTCAGAAAAATTAAAAACAAAAACAAAAGCTTAAAACCAAACCTTTCTTGCAATAAATTAAGGTTACACAATTAATGAGAACTTCTAAAGCAATTCTTTATGAAACAAAATAGCACACTTGATTAAAAACTTCTAAAACAATTTCTTTTATTGTATGAAACAAACTAGTAATAAAACAAACTAGTAATGAAACAAACTAGTAACTTAATGGAAATTAAGGTATTACACTTAATGAAATACAATTCTAGAACAAATATTAATACACTAAAAAAATGCTAAAACAACAAAGCTTTGAAACTAAAAGGAGAAACAAAATTTCTTAAAACAAAAAGGAGCTAATTCTTTCAAGTACATAGCAGAAAATTGTGTGTGTTGACAAGTGTTTTTCTAAGATTGAGTTGTCCTCCCTTCTTCTTTTAAAGCTTCGGTGTGCACCTCATTTTATAGCCAAACATCTTGCCTAACTCTTGCCTAACTCTTGCCAAACTCTTGCCTAACTCTTGCCTAACTCTTGCCAAACTCTTGCCTAACTCTTGCCTAACTCTTGCCAAACTCTTGCCAAACTCTTGCCAAACTCTTGCCTAACTCTTGCCTAACTCTTGCCTAACTCTTGCACGGTTTCTTCATTTTGTTTCTTCAATTTGTTATTTCAATTTCAGCACATGTTCCTTCATTCACCTACTGCTTTGACCGGTCCAAACTAATTCAATTCATTCCCCCAACTACAATTCACTCTAGCCGACTTCTCTTCAAGATTCAAGCACGGCATCTCTTCAATTTGTCACATGTTTTCTTTCTTTCTTCCTTCATTTCGGTTCTTGTTTAATTCAATGGAAAGGAAGCAGCCTTTTATGACTTTTTCAATGTTAAATTTGGTGGAGAGCAGCAGCCTTTTTCTTCATATAGTTTCGGATTCACTTGAGCTACTCCTTGTTGGATTTGATTAAACTGGTCTCTTGAAGCTCTAAGCCTATATTCATCACCATATATGCTTGGATCCATGATATCTTCATTAAATCACCTTTTTGTTGTAGAACAAAGGCCTAGAATAGGCATTGCATGAACAAATGGAAATGAAAAGTAGAGAATCAATAGAAGAGAAAGACATAACCAAACATGCAAGATAAACAAAATATACATATATTTGAAGTATGTGAACTCATAACTCATGCACAAAGAGCAAAAATATGTGTCCAATGAACTGTGATAACGAAAATGAAGACATGTGAAGCCATTCCAATATCGACCTAGTTTAGTTTATTTTGTTTCTCAATTCTAGAGGAACAGATCAGAATGCACAGTAATCAATAGTTGGTAGAATTCAAGTAGAAATTCATGCTTTTAATCAATTAAAATCACAACTTTGATTTATTCATTTTAACCATTTTTCTATTTAAAACCAATAATAATGTCATGATGAATTTAAAATACATTGGTTTTAAATAGCTAAAATGTGCAATATTTCAGCTCAATCACACCCCCCAACTAGCATTTTGCTAGTCCTTGAGCAAAATAGTGAAAATTAATTAAGATGAATATTGTATAAAGCTCGAAATTCAAACAAAAACAATCAAACATAATTCTGAATTCTCACAAAAAAATTGATTCGTGACTACTCAACACCATGAGTTGAGTCCACAAGGAAAGTCTCAGTAATTGTTCACATAGAATTGGGGCAAATGTTTTAGAACTCGGATATGTGTGTGTGGCTAAACCTCTGTATGTTCCTCACTAATAAACATGATTTATCATATGATTTTTCAACCTTAAGATTAATCATTATTGATTCTAACTACCTCAAAGCCTAAGGGACTAGCAGTTTTCACGCCAACTCTGTTTAAAGGTTGATCATTCAACCCCCAAAGTTTTGGGTAACTGTTTCTAGCCCTTTATTTAGGAAAACTTACACGATCTTTTTCTTTTCTTTTTTTTTTTTTTTTTTTTTTTTATATATATATAAGGCTCGGTAGTCCTGCAGTTTACTTCTCCTGCTTTAAATCAATGAACATTAATGAGGAACACTACAAGTGTAAGCATGTGCAAAATGTTCTTTCAAAACTTGCCCTTCATTCTATATAAATCATACTAATTCTCAATTTTGTAAATATCGCATCCCGGTGTTTCAAGTCACTCCTCAACAAGATATGAGGCATCATAAGTCATGTTCTATGCTTAAGGTTGAAAATAAATCTTCACAAAATAATTCCGCTCAACTATTCCACCAAGATACACAAATCTAACAAACATGCCAGAAGTGTGTGTTAATCGTTTATGTTTCAATGCTCCTCACAAATTTTATTTATTTATTTATTTTTTTAACACATTTTTAACAGAAAACCCTCCCCCCAACTAAATGTGACATTGTCCTCAATGTTCAGCAATTGAATATTCGATGATGTATGTTATACAGACATGAATTGGAGCAAGATAAACACTGTAGAACATATATTGAGACGAAAATGATTAACCAGAGAGGAAAAATTCACCTGAGATATTCGAGCGTACACAAGGAGTAGATTTCTGTCAAAGTTAAAAATACAAAAAGCAAAAGAAAGAAAAACAAAACAAACAATGCAAAACAAGCAAGAAAGTAAAAGAAATTTTTTTATTTTTATTTTTATTTTTTATTTTTTTTTTACTTTTATATAAACTTGAGGTTTTTAGCCTCATGTTTGAGACGCTCATGCTCTTCATACAACATCAGGTCATCCTTATCCATGGGAACTGGCAAGCAGAATGAAGAATCTAAAAGAGATTTCAACTGTTTATTCTTCTGCCGAATGATTCCTTCCCTTATGTGAGACTCTTGAACAATTCGTTGAAGTACAATAATTTGTTCTTTAAGTCTTTCAACCTCATGGTTTTTGGCTTGTACCCGCTGGGAAAAAGCAACAATGGAGGATGAGTAGCGAGTCCCAAGACTCACCAAGTCGTAGATAGCATCGGAGTCTGACTTATTAGCCATACTAGTATTCTCTTGTTGCAACATGGCACTAATGGTAGCTGCAGAAAGGACATGAGGTTGAGATGCAGAATGCCTCATGGATGGATCTAGAGAAATGCTAGAGGAATGAGCCATTGACAAGAGAATAGAAGGCTTAAAACGAGAATGTTGAAAGAATGCAGATGAGTTATAGAGATGAGAAGAAAACTTGATGCGGATTGGATGAACTTCAGGACTGATTTTATAGAGATAGCACAAAGAACCAGACGAACTATTATCCAAGTCAAAGAGTAATGTGATTTCGGTGAAAATGACATTTCTTAGAAACTCGGAGCCTTCAATCTCATTTGTCAACAACATCAGGCGATTTTTTTCAAATCTCCAGCCACACTTGTCAGGTCACGGACGGATCCAATCATTTTTTTCAACTTTCAAATCTCCAGCCACACTTGTCAGGTCACGAACGGATCCAATTATTTTTTTCAACTATCTACAGTGTCTACTAACGCACCGTTTTCTTCAGTCCACACATAGTCCTCAATGAATCGAACGAAAGAAAACAAAGTGCACAGAACTAAGCAAGCAAAACAAACAATCAATATGAAATATAAAATCAAAGCAAACGATCAAATAAAAACAAAGCAAGTAAAGAAAACTGTAAAGAAGGAGAAGCAAATCAAAACACTTCCCTGGGATTTACAATGTACGGCCCACTCCATCGGGATTTGCAATTTTTGAAACTGTTTTCTTTGCTCGGAGAGAAACCGACGTTTATTTTGGGTGGACCATTCAGAAGGTATTCGCTCAGTCTCTTGAAATGGTAAAAAAGAATCTGAAAAACAATCAAAAAATTCAAAGTCATCTCCATTAATATGATCAATTTTCTCATCAAGTAAAAATTCAGGTGTCTGAAAAATAGAATCATTATCAGAGGAAGGAGAATTTGAGCAAATAAACTTTGTTGGTGTCAAACTCTCCACAGCATTCAAATCACTTGTTTTATCAAAATGTGCTGGCATCTTGCAAGCGTTGAAAACGTTCAACTCAAGTGCCATGTTCCCAAAGGTAAGTTTCACAACTCCACTTTTGCCAGCTGCCAATCTCTGAGGATAGGGTACCACAGGTTGGTATCCCTTACTAGTTTTAGCATCTGCACTCACAGGCTTCTTCTGTTCTGGTCTCGCTACCTCTGGTTCTTTTTCAGCTTCATCCGTCTCTGCTGCATCTTTAGGCGTAGGAGCAATTACCTCTGTGTCTATGGTCATCTCAGGTCGGGGAACTTCCTTCCCACTTCTCAAAGTAAGAACAACTTTTGCTGTCTCAACAACGTCTCCTGAGACATTATGCACTTGATGTTGTTGTTGTCTGTATACTTGAGGATTAGGTTGAGGCTGTGCAGGAAATTTTCCTTTCTCTAGGGTGCTCAAGGTTGTGCTCATCTTATTAACAGTGCCACGCAACTCATTTATGGCCTGAGTATTATTTGTCGTGGCCTGAATGAATTGCTGAAGTGTATTGGCCATCTGTGCCATACTGTCATCTAGAGTCTTCTTTGCAGATGATGAAAGCTGAGGACTTTGTGTAGCTACATGAGGCTGAAATCCAGGAGGAGCTACATAAGGATAGCTCTGAGGATTTTGATATGACGGATACTGGTGCTGAGGAGCACCTTGATTAAATGGCTGTTGTTGAGGTGGTAGGGACCGACCAGGCTGATCATTTCTCCATGAGAAATTTGGGTGATTTCTCCACCCCGGATTATCTGTGTTGGAGAAAGGCTGATTCTGTGCTCGATTGACCCAGTTAGCTGATTGTATTGGCTCAGACCCACCTTCTTGAAATACTGGCATGACATGATACATCAATCTAATATGGTAGAGATGAGTGGTTGATGTAAATGAGATGAGTCACCAGAGATAATATGGTAAAGAAAAATAAAATAAAATAACAACTTTAAATTTAAGTTAAACAACTTATCCCCGGCAACGGCGCCAAAAACTTGACTCACTCAAAAATGAGTAGCACTAATGCTATCCCAAGTGCAGGAGGATGTCGTGTAATAATTAGGAATAAATTCCTAGATCGTCTCCTCAGGGAAAGTTGCTTAAAATTAAACTCGTTGAAAAATTGTGAAAAACTTCACAAAGAGAAAATAAAATGATGGTATATGCAATGGATGAAAAAGGGTACTAGTCATGGACTAGATTTATATCTTTTGAATTTTTTGTTTGTTGGATTGGAATGTAAAAGACTAATAAATTAAACTCAGAAATTAATAAAACTAAATTAAGCATTAAACTAAATTAGAAAGTAATTGACAAAACATGAACGAAAAATTTAAAATACCCAAAACCAAGATTTTAGAATTCATCTTTGTAATTAAATCACGAATTCTCAAAATAACACATAACAGTTGTAATCACTATTAAATAAAAACTTAAAGAAGTAAGAAAAATAAATAACACGAAATAAGTAAACAGAAACTCAAAAGTATTCTATAAACTTTAAACTGAAGTTAAATAAAATAGGGAACGAAAAGTCTAAACGAAAACGTCCTTTCACAATTCAATTGAAATTCAGAACGAAAAGGAACAATTTCTCATATATGATGTTTCAGAAAAATTAAAAACAAAAAAAAAAGCTTAAAACCAAACCTTTCTTGCAATAAATTAAGGTTACACAATTAATGAGAACTTCTAAAGCAATTCTTTATGAAACAAAATAGCACACTTGATTAAAAACTTCTAAAACAATTTCTTTAATTGTATGAAACAAACTAGTAATAAAACAAACTAGTAATGAAACAAACTAGTAACTTAATGGAAATTAAGGTATTACACTTAATGAAATACAATTCTAGAACAAATATTAATACACTAAAAAAATGCTAAAACAACAAAGCTTTGAAACTAAAAGGAGAAACAAAATTTCTTAAAACAAAAAGGAGCTAATTCTTTCAAGTACATAGCAGAAAATTGTGTGTGTTGACAAGTGTTTTTCTAAGATTGAGTTGTCCTCCCTTCTTCTTTTAAAGCTTCGGTGTGCACCTCATTTTATAGCTAAACATCTTGCCTAACTCTTGCCTAACTCTTGCCAAACTCTTGCCAAACTCTTGCCTAACTCTTGCCAAACTCTTGCCTAACTCTTGCCTAACTCTTGCCAAACTCTTACCTAACTCTTGCCTAACTCTTGCACGGTTTCTTCATTTTGTTTCTTCAATTTGTTATTTCAATTTCAGCACATGTTCCTTCATTCACCTACTGCTTTGACCGGTCCAAACTAATTCAATTCATTCCCCCAACTACAATTCACTCTAGCCGACTTCTCTTCAAGATTCAAGCATGGCATCTCTTCAATTTGTCACATGTTTTCTTTCTTTCTTCCTTCATTTCGGTTCTTGTTTAATTCAATGGAAAGGAAGCAGCCTTTTATGACTTTTTCAATGTTAAATTTGGTGGAGAGCAGCAGCCTTTTTCTTCATATAGTTTCGGATTCACTTGAGCTACTCCTTGTTGGATTTGATTAAACTGGTCTCTTGAAGCTCTAAGCCTATATTCATCACCATATATGCTTGGATCCATGATATCTTCATTAAATCACCTTTTTGTTGTAGAACAAAGGCCTGGAATAGGCATTGCATGAACAAATGGAAATGAAAAGTAGAGAATCAATAGAAGAGAAAAACATAACCAAACATGCAAGATAAACAAAATATACATATATTTGAAGTATGTGAACTCATAACTCATGCACAAAGAGCAAAAATATGTGTCCAATGAACTGTGATAACGAAAATGAAGACATGTGGAGCCATTCCAATATCGACCTAGTTCAGTTTATTTTGTTTCTCAATTCTAGAGGAACAGATCAGAATGCACAGTAATCAATAGTTGGTAGAATTCAAGCAGAAATTCATGTTTTTAATCAATTAAAATCACAACTTTGATTTATTCATTTTAACCATTTTTCTATTTAAAACCAATAATAATGTCATGATGAATTTAAAATACATTGGTTTTAAATAACTAAAATGTGCAATATTTCAGCTCAATCATAGCATAGGCGGCTGGTATTTAGTTTATTTTGCACTCTGTTTTTCATTAGCAGCAGCAGCAGCAGTAGATTAGTTGTTAGTTTTTCTTCCTTTCTTTTCGTTTGGTAGCTTTCTTTTCATGTCATTTTCTTACCTCACTTTCGTTCCAGACCGAGGCTGCAGAGTAGAGTTTTAATTCTTTCTTTCAGCTCTTTAGTTTATTTGTTCGGTGGGCAAAGTTTTTACATTTTTTTTGGTTCGTTGAGCTGCTTCTTCATTTCTCTTCTGGGTTGTTCTTCATTTTATTTTCTGCAATTTACATTTCAGTTTTCATTTTAATGTTTGTTTTCCTGCGGGCAGTGGCAGCATCTCTAGGATTTATCTCATTCGGATATTTTCTCAGATTTTGTCATGACTCAACTTAGATTTATTTTTATTATTAGAAACATCATGTGTAGCTAATTCTAGAAACTTGGGTTGTGGAATGAGACTTAATTTATTTTGGGTTCTAGTTTAATGCAATATTTTTGTTGTCAAATGTTGATTTCACTAAGTTACTAGTTGGATTTAAATTGAAAATAGATTGAAGCTCTTGCTCTTGTTTTGTTGTTGACGTAAGGCACAACAAAAGCTTGAAAAATTATCAAGGCTTCTCTCGTTTGTTTGTTAATGTGTGTTTGGCTAGTAAAATAGAAAATCCCTTAGGAAAATATTGCAAAAACTTGAGCTTAACCTTTTTATCTTCCGATTATCAATGCCTTGATTGGGTTGTTAATCGAGAAAATTATCTAGAATCCAAAATAAAGAGAGTCTCAAACCCAACCTAAGTGTTCGTTAATTTTTTTTTTTTAGAAACTCTAATTTCAACTTCGATTATCTTTTTGCATTGCATTTGAATTTTATTTTCATCTCTCATACTTGATTCATTTGTTACTCACAAATCTCTTATACGCTTTGATAACCCATTGTCCATGTGGAATACGATCCTGGACTTATCCTTAATACAACTTGACACTTCTACACTTAGAAGCACATTCGAAACCGAGTCATCCCCATCATATTGCAATGGATTAAGAATCAATGTGCATATATTTCAACTTTTTACAACCTGCATTGCACCATGTCCCAATTGTTATAACCCCAATGCTTTTGTCTCCCACTGGACAATACAGCTACATTGGTATGCATTTCTAATATATGTTATCCAAGCATAGTGCTGATCATCAACTTATATGTCATCCATATGCAGTTTACCATGCAACTCTATCCATACAGATTAATGAGTGGTAGCTGTACAAAGCTACCCTAAAAAGGTGTCTATATTTTCCAGCTATAGAAATCAATGCTAATATTTATTGATTGTCTAAATCTTCCTAGCATCTAGGGAGCTGAGATATACCATTACCATATATATACTCAAAGAAGATCAATTTTTAAACCTCTATCTCTGAAACAAGTCCAAAGCAGTGTTTATGCCATTTCAATAAATCTATTCCAATTAGGTTATTAAGGCAAAATGGATTTCTAATTTCGTTGTTATTCCAGTTTTTTATTTTTTATTTCTTTCAAGAAAGAAAATGAATAGGAAAACACACCCATCCACCTGCTTCTCTAACAAAAATGCTTGCTTGAAGTGAGACCTTGTTGCTTCCATTTGGTCGATGAGGTTTGGTTATGACCAAGGATATTCCAATGCGAGATAGGTCCTGCACATGGAAGTCAGCCAAGAAATTAATTCAACAGTCATTATAATTCTCTGATGTTGCCCAGTTTATATAGCCTCTATATTATTCCTAGAAGTTTTTATGGGAGTAAAGGCTTTATCCCTACTATAGT
This sequence comes from Carya illinoinensis, assembly GCF_018687715.1. Taxonomy (NCBI): domain Eukaryota; kingdom Viridiplantae; phylum Streptophyta; class Magnoliopsida; order Fagales; family Juglandaceae; genus Carya; species Carya illinoinensis. Next base: position 33,880,564 of record NC_056759.1, read on the forward strand.
CGACCAAAATAACCTTCCTTCATCTTTCCAAATGCTTTGTTGGACTTACTGCAATTTCCACTATATCTTAGAGGAAAAAACTTACAAGTTTAATTGAAGAAATAGATAACAATACATTTCTCTAACAAACATCTAGAAAGCAGAGTATGAGGCATGCAGCCTACAAAAATAATGCACTGAAATTGATACATACCAAACGAGCAACCAACATGGGAACTAAACAGCACAAGCTTTCCAGTTACAAAATTACACGTAGTCAGGTCAATGTGCATTGATGGACCTTAATTACATAAAATATATAGCAACTGTCACCCCGGAAACCCCCTATGCTGGCAATTCAAACTCCTTCCATCGACACTAGATGTTGTTGGACCAGCCACATATGTTAGCTTTAAAGTGCAAGCACTTAATCTGCACACAATTTTAAATTCCACTATGAGTAACTCTCTACTTCCATTTATAATCAAACAAATATCTTCACCTTCTTAAGTATAAATGCTAATTGACCAATATTTTCCCTACGTGTCCACGTACACGTACTCAACGAATAGATTAGGTTAACTATTACCATGGAAGTTGTTGATTTCAACAACTTAATATTTATTATGTATTGTGAAATGAAACCCATATAGTTTGTTAGGATTGGGAAAACAGATTGACGAATAGATTAGAATGACATGCCTCTTTTCATATCAACTTTAAGGTTACAAACTCACTACAATCTGCATTACCATCATCATCACCTGTCTCCCCAATGGGCTAATGGTTGGACTCGTTATCAGAGTTATCATTGGCACTTATGTCCTCCATTGTTGCTTCATCGTCAACTGGTTGGGACGGGCCACAACACAAGATGTAAGTTGGATCAACGGGCAAATGCTCTTCATCGACTCGGTTCAGTGGATCGGGCATGGCTTTATCAACATCAAGACTAGGGGGATAGTTGTTCAAATTCCTATCCTCATCGACATTAGAGTCGTCCCCTGATGACTCATCATCATCCAGTGACTCCTCAACTTGGGTCATTGTGCGAATGTTATAAACATTCCTACTTGTAACCTTTTGGACGACCTTCCAACTTCCTCCCAAAATTGGATCGGACAAATAAAATACTTGAGTTTCTTGGCATGCAAGGGCGAAAGGCTCATCTTTATACCATTACCTATCTGTATTCACTAAGGTTAAGTGGTCCCTGACACGTATCCCCCTTCTTGGGTCGCCAACGTCATATCAAGTGCATTGAAATAGATAAATCTTGCGCCAACCCATGTAGCATATTTCTATAATATCATGCACCGTAAAAGTCAACCGGGGATCCCTAATCCTCGCCATGAACCACCACCCCGCAGTTTTGAGTGCGGCGATGCCTTTCTCGCTCTTTCGTATGAAATCGAACACCATTCATTATGCATTCAGCATAAGATGCGACCAACGGTTCTGGACCACATGCTAATGCATATATCTCGTCAAAAACCGTCGTTGGAGACACTACACATTGCCCTCGATCTACCATTGAAATGGACAGAAAAAGGAAAATCAGTTTTTTCCCTTTTATTTTTTTAAATCAATAATATTACAAAATGTAGCTATATAAAGCAATATCTAGGTTTAAAATCTTATGTGTGCTCTAAACCACGCGTGAAATTGACTCTGGTGCCTACGTTCGATGTTATTAGGGTCCTCTTCTTTCATCTTGTTATAGTGCTCCCTGTGAATACAATGGAATTGTTACAAGGAGAGTAGTAACATTAGATATCAATTACTAAAGTATCCAAATCAAGATTGATGTACTTACTCAATGTATTGCTCAACCTCCATGCAATTATTAAGTATTACCATCGGGCCTTGACCATTAGTGTGTCGGCTAATTTTTGCAAGTACGTTGTCCCCAATTGCCTGACCTTTTGTGAGAAAATAGATAAACTTGTCTCATTTCCCGACTCAGCCGACCCAATGGGTACATCAGTATTGCGTTCCTCTCGATTATATCTAGTTTCTATATCATGAAGGTACATAGAGCAAAATGTAAGGCACTCGAGATGCACATATGCCTCAGCAATTGAGCCTTCAGGACGGCCTCTGTTTCGAACGTACCGCTTGAACTTTCCTAAATACCTCTCAAAAGGATACATCCATCTGTATTGCACGGGTCTTGCTAGTAGAGCCTCATTTGGCAAGTGAATAGAAAGGTGTACCATGATATCAAAAAAAGCTAGAGGAAAAATCATTTTTAGTTCGCAGAGAATGATGGGAATATTAGCTTAAAGGGATGCAACACTAATAAGTTCAAAGTTCGAGAGCATAATTCTTTGAAGAATGCACTCAACTCTACATTGGCCCGTAAGAACCCACCTATAACAACTAGCAACAGTGCTTGCATAAAGACATGACAGTCATAGCTCTTCATTCCTCTGATCTTTTCCTTACTAGCATTGACACACTGGGCAATATTCGATGCAAACCCATTAGGGAATTTAACTTTTGACAGCCATGCACAAAAAGCCCTTCGCTCATTTAAATTTAACATGTAGCAACCAAGACCCATACTTATAGAATCACCATCATGTTGTAAATACAATTCTTTCCTCATTCCCAGATTTGCCAAAATTCCTACGCGCATTGGCAGAGTCCTTAGTTTTCCTTGCAATATTCAACAATGTTCCCAACATATTATCGCATATGTTTTTCTAAATATGCATGACGTCCAGGTTATGTCTCAAACTCAAGGATAACCAGTAGGGAAGCTCAAAAAAGATAGATTTTTTGAAGCTTAAAAAAGATAGATTTTTTTGTCCAATTTAGATGATTGGACGTTCGCTTCCTCTTCGAAGTAGATTTACCAAACTGAACATGTGACACCTGACTTAATTGTTCTAGCAATTCCTCTCCCTCAACCCTTGATGGTTAGAGTTGGTGCCCTTCATACCCATTAAAAGCATTTTTTTTGCGTCTCCAAATGTGATCTAGGGGCAACCATCATCGATGACCCATATAGCAATGTTTGCGGCCATATACCAACCATTGAGAATTTGTGTCAGATGTACAATAGGGGCATGCCAACTTGCCCTTGGTGCTCCACTCGAAAAGATTGGTGTATGCGAGGAAGTCATTGATAGTCCAAAGTAGCGCTACATGCACCTTAAAGTCTTGCCCATTCTACGCATCATAAGTACGAATACTCTCTTCCCATAACTCCTTCAACTCATCAAGGAGAGGACACAAGAGCACATCAATATCATTACCTGGTAACTTAGGGCCAGGGATTAGTGACGATAACATAGTGTATGGATCTTTCATGCATGCCCAAGGGGGCAAGTTGTAAGGCACAAGCAGGACCAGCTGAATACTGTACGGCCTACTCATGTTATTGAATGGGTTAAACCCATCACTTGTCAAACCAAGTCTAATGTTTCGAGGATCTTTGGAAAACCTCTCATGTTTGTTATCAAAGTCCTTTCAAACCCTAGAATCTGATGGATGTCGCATGCATGTAGGATCGTCAACACGACCTTCTACATGCCATCTCATGGCTTGGGCTGTCTTCTTTGACATATATAGCCTCTGCAAGCGTGGATTCAGGGGGAAATATCGGAGAACTTTTTTTGGTAACCTTCGTTGCTGAATTGTGCTTTGTTCCCACCTAGAAGCTTTACATTTAGGGCATTCATCTAACGATGCATTTTCCTTCCAAAACAACTCACAATCATTTGGGCACACATGTATCTTTTCGTAACTAAACCCCAATCCACGCTCCAAGCGACGGGCATTGTTATATGAGTCAGGAAAAGAGGCATCTGGAAATGCCTCTTGCAATAGCTTTATGACCATATCGAAAGACTTCACGGTCTAACCACCTATGCTCTTGATGTGAAGCAGCTTGACGATGAATGATAGCTTTGAGAACTTAGTACATGAAGGATAAAGTGGACGTCGTGCATCAGCTACCAACTTCTCGAAATTAAAGTTAGTTGGACCATCAAAGGTGGAGGGTTGATCATCTGCATCTATGTATCCCTCATTTCTAGAATGATATTCCATATATGACCCATGACGGATGCCATCTAACATCTCGTCAAGATCATCAATATAATCACTGTTAGAAGATGTATCAGCTTCTTCATAGGCAGAAATTGCAGCAGAAAGGAAAGGGTCATCTTCTCCATGGAATATCCATTCCATATAAGTTGGATCAATCCCTCTGAAGAACAAATGATCTTCGACTATACAAATGGAGTGGAAAGCTCTATTCCGACATCTTCTACATGGACACCTAATCTGATCAGTGTTAGGAGTGTGGCCTAACACCATAGAGAGGAATTGTCTAATCCCTTTAGCATACTCACTGGAATGCAATCTATCTTCACCTTTAGCATACTCACTGGAATGCAATCTATCTTCAATATGCATCCAAGCCTTATCCATCTTATGAAACTGACCAGGTAGTAGAAAAGAGTATGTTGGGATATATCGTGAAATGGTTGTGCATTGAATAGGTTACTGGTACTTTCAATAGTAGGACCAGCATAGTTGGAGACAACACTAAAGACTCCCAAAATGTTGGAACTAAATAAATAGCCAACATTAATTAGTACAAATCAGTCTATAGTTCAATTTATTAATGTCAAAGAGCAAAGAACTGAATAAATACACAACAGGCTGGTTGTGTAGTGTAGTTAATTTATGGGAACATGCAAATGGTGCAATAGTGAAGATAAGAAGGTGTTTTATTTGCATTTAGTTTTGTGGGCAGATTCAAATCTGAAGAGCTATGTTAGTTTGGAACCTGTTTTAGAATTGGAGTGCATTCAGGTGTGTTCTAACATAAAACACAATAAGTAAAATGTTATTCACAAGTTCTTTGAAATGTTTTCATTAGCATACAAATAAACTTTAAGGTACTTGGAATCATGAATCAGATTTGGAAAGCAGAATTATGAATAAATAGGCCCCTTTGTTACCAAATGTGGCACTACTTTAATTATAGGACAGCAAAAAGACAAACAAAAGCTTGTGTAGATGATGATTCAACATGGGAGGAATGATGGTTGAAATGGTGACAACGAACTATATCAATTATGAATAAATATCACAATGTTGAAACACACAAGCGGATGGCAGAAGGGACTCTAAATAAATTGAACCAAAATGATTTACAGTGAAGTGTCTCAATTTATGGATGTCTCCTATAATGAAGACTTGTGTACTGCTTGGAATATATATATAACAATCATGGTTGTTTATATAAGTTGCATCAATATATATATATATATATGCCAAGGACAGAAAGAGATTTTCTGTCTAAGTATCTTTCACAAATTCTCCTCCAACTTTGCACTACGCATAAGTAATGTTCAAAGAGTCCTAGTGATAACAACCCAATTAGGAACTGACTAATAAATCCAAGATTAGAATGGATTTGATTTCAATCTTTGTCCTTGTAGCAATATATATAATACAATTGGACTGATAGATTTTAAGTGAATACATCAATGATTTCCATGCAATGTATGAATGTTGTGGTTTTACCTATTTTATGGAGGGCTATGAAAGTAGTGGTACAATTGGATGCCAAGAATGGGCTAATTAGAGGAATTGGATGCCCACTTTATTGTCAAATTAGAGGAAATTAAGGTGATTGGCTTATAAATAAGGAGGTATAAGAATATTGTGGTAAATGATTAGGTAACGTGGGGAAGTAAAACATAAATGGTATTGTCGTTATTAGCTGCTGAGGTTTCCAAATAAGTAATAGGGGATAAATATATGATAGGACATAATTAGCTTAATAAAAAAAATGACATATAGAAGGTAGCGTATAAGCTCAGGTGATGAAATCGGACACCGGGAGTGGAAGGATGTCAGCAAACAAAACTATGAACTATTTTGTACTGCTGCAGTTTAATGATCAAGTAAGTACTCCAACTGTGTGTACTTATTCCTAATGATACTAGACCTAATTCTGGATAGACTAGTGTGTAATATATAAATGGGGCTTCCCCAGAGAATAGTAACACAGGCCGGCTCTTTTACCATAAAAAAATATATATATATATATATATATATATATATCAATTACAAAGAAGCAAAGCAGAATTGTGAGCATCACTTTAAAAGCTGATCAATTGCACATGACAAATCATTGGTAAGCCTAATATTATAGGCAGGAAGAAGGTTGTAATATGCAGGTCTACTAACTGGATATCTAGGTGTTGATCTTTCAATCTGTTTTTCTTACAGTCGGGAGTGCTAAAGATATGGTTGTATATATATATACATACTACCATATCTTGTTTTTATATTCAAGTAAAGGGAAGAAGTAGCTATGAGAAATCATTTGTTAATCATGTATCAGAGTGAGTAAAACAACATTATATTGCAGATGTAGTAGTTCTATATATAATCTCTTACAAACAGAAATTGTTAATAGCTAACACTGTAAAGTAGTAATTTTATAATGCCTCTATTAACTTAAACTAATATTTGATATAAACATTTTGTATAAAGTCATTCCTCTCCAGGCTGCATGCATGCATGATGTTCAAAGAAAGGATTTCAAGTAAACCTAACAAAATGTTATATATGTATTTAAATCAAATTATCTAGATATCAAAGCTCCAGTGCATTAAAGTTTGGATCTAAGGAAAATGGAGGAAAACCTCAAAGCAAAATATATCAATAGTTCTGCTCAATAGCAATAACAGGTAAATACTTCTTATTGATGCATGCATGTATGGCTGATAGAGTTGCTTTATTGCTAGATATGGCTTGGTAAAGTTTTGTGTAAAAAAATAACCGCACATATATAAGGCATCTGGACACAAGTCCATGGTCTAATATATATTTAATTAAGGTAGTGCGACACAAGAATCTCAAAAGTATGGTTCCGGCCAGTGAAAAATCAAATCAGACTCGATCAACGAGGTCAGGGAAAACACTCTTAAGGACATGACATGAGACATTAACACCATTACAGTATATAAACATTTTTAGATGATAGGCTGAAATTAGCACTAAGTAACTTTTTGGTAATTCGCATATTCCGCTATTTTTTTATCAATTTATGTTCGACATATATATATATATATATATACCTGTAGAAATATACTTAGGGATGGGAGCTAGTGAGATGTTTGTTTTAGGGAATTTTGACATATATATAGCAAAATAGCTAGCTATACGTGGTAGATTAGGCATATCCCAGGTCTAGTTATATTTAACATACACTACACAACTGAGTTATGTGTAGGTTAGAATTCACTTTGAATTCTTGTTAGGTGGTTATATACGTTAAGTAGGTTGCTTTTATCAAGAACACCTATCTAGCAACAAAAGCTAAAAGGAGATGGGTTTCATTAATTCCTACCGCTGAGACACAAAATAGAGGTTCATATACAGACTGCTGGGACCAGATATGGCCAAATAATTAATATACGTTCAGTTGATAACCAAACATACTCCTTATTAGCTAGACTGCATATGCACTGCAATTCCATCTATACCAGATGGGAATGCAATATCTGATCATGGGGTGGATAAAATTAACTCTCTCTATCTATCGATCATATAATATTTACATATTATATGCTCAGAAGTAGTACATGCATATACCTTTATGTATCATGGATGCATGCATGGATGTCCTTAAAATAATCAAACAGATATCTAATTGATTGGCTCGTGTGAAACAAATTTTTTTTACGTGTCAACTTAAGTAGAAGAGCGACACTAGTAAGGACAACCCTCTCACCGAGGGGCCAAAAATTTAACATGTTGCAACCAATCCCCACACTAAACTATTAACATAAATAATATATAAGGTAAAATTGCAACACGAGTGCATTTCTCTATGTCTGTGTGTGTTGCCTGGATCACCCTTCTCTTGTGTGATTTGGTAGCAGAGACACTTTATCCAATCCATAGACTTCTCCATCAATGTAATGCTTTCACAACAATTGCCTAATGATTAATGTTGCACAACAAACATATAATGAATCCCAACCACATACAGGATAAATGTTTACCTAGATGGAAAGTTGATGATACGATACCTCATGACATCATCAACTGGATAAAAATATTCAGATTAATATTTATTATGTTATCCAGCATGAATTCCTGAAGGAAATAAGTTATTATGGAGCAAAAGTCTGCATACAAAAATGCGAAGCCTCAGCCATAGGATTGTTAACTCATTAAACTTACTAGATTTATGACGTTTATCTCATATTAGGGGGAAGAAGAACTAATTCTCGAGAAACGTATATTCCGAGAAAAGGAAGAGCAAAATAAGCAAAGTTATCCAAAGTTTTTAAAATGGAGAGCTTTCCCAGTATTCAATACATTATACTTAGTGGGCCCTGTATGCATGCATGTCTGTTCGAGAAAACAAATTTGGGGCTTCAGACTCACTAGGAAAAATTCATCACTCTTGGATCCACCTTATCAAGCAGCAGCTGGTTAGATGGTTGAGGAATGTGGGCGGGTATGTGACTCTCTATCATTATTTATGCTTCAGACCCAAAGTACTTTTAAAAATAATAATAAGATTGAGATTGCCAGTCGTCGGGAAACACAGGGTTTGTTTAACCTTAGGATTTTTATGGGTTACTTACTCTTCACTCACGTCATCTTCTTACCTATGGTTATTAAATACCGTATATAAATCAAGTTCTCCCTCTGTTTTTCTTTTCATAAAAAGAAATGAAAGAAAAAACATGCTCACTACCATTGGGGACTGCTCAAGATGATTAATACTGCTGTCGAATAATAATATGTATAGATAAAAAAAAAAAAAAAAAAGATCTGATTAGCATCCTGAAGTGCAGGTCATTTGAGGTTTCGGATTTAACATTAATAAAGCACTTTGACTCTTGTATACAGATTTGTTTTCAAAGGGTTATAGACAGACCACACAGTAGTAATTTGCATAGCTATCTTAGATCTATATTGGAACCCATATACAAAACGCATGGAGTTAAAAAGATCTGGTAAAGCATGTCCTTATAAATTAAAAACAGTGGCAGAAATCCCTGCTACCTAATCAGCACAAACACCTATCTAAAATAGTGGGCATTGTTATAAATTATCACCAATTATTTCTTAACAATAAGAAAAAATTACATGTATCAGATTTGCCACAACCATATCATAAGAGAAGTAGAGAAATCTTACACAATCATATCAAAGTCAGCCCAAATGGTGCACAATCATATCACCAATAGAGAGAGAAGATGGAGGGAGAAGATAGTGATGCTTACTGTGTCTCCAAGCCGCGAGAGAGAGGGGATGCACCAACTGAGGCCTACGGAGGTGGTTCTGGAGGCTAGGGTAATTCGTGGAAATTGCAGCTGACTCGGTGACGTTGCACAGGTTGGGGTTTCAGATGTATACTAGGGGAGGTCGCGACTGTGACGCCCCCAAATCCCCACGCCCGAGCACGGGGAAATCAAGACGTCCGGATGGTGACAACCCGGGTCACCATCCCATCGGCAGGTGCCAAGTGTGTGCAAAAGCAACATATGTGCACGAAGAAACATGCAGCGGATAACGAAAGTCATAACTAAGTACCAGAATTGTTTTCTTAACATAATACAAGCTGTTTAAAACATACATAGATAAAATATTACAAAACACAAATACAGTTTTAAACTAAATATAAAACATAGCATCAGCAACCCGGCGGAGCCGCATCCTCGGGCTCAACCTCCTCCTCTTCGTCCTCCAACTCTGCACCAAAAGTTACGGAACCAAAAATGGTATCGCAGGTAAGTAAAACCCAAACACTACCAGATAAAAACATATAGAACTCAAACAAAATGCATGAAGCATGCCCGATACACAAAACCCAAAACATAATTTTCCACACATGCCAAAAACTCATTTGGCTCAAAAACACATCCTTTCCGAAAAACACGCCAAAAGTCACATTTGGCCTTTGTCCGACTCAAACCATTATCCATATTAACCGTATGCACCATGACCTCCCCTAGGGGTCATCCGCACACCCTGGCTCCAGTGCCACACCGTAGAGTACCACCACGCATGTGACACCTAACGAGCGATGCCCAGTTCCGTGCCCCGCACGTTCATAGCCAAGCATCCTCTAGCCCTCACCAGCGAAGAGCCACGGAGTGGGTGCGTAGAGCGTTGCCCGGTTCCGCGCCCGGCGCGTTCGTAGCCAAGCAACCCCTAGCCCCCGCTCCCGTCGTCTAGCGACAACTCAGGGGACATCACTCAGTTTATTCCGCTCCCGAGTGACCAGAGGAGCTCCACCGGGATAATACCCCATCCCGGCTTGGGGTCGTGATACACACGCACCCGTAAGACCACTTACGCCAAAACACAGGCTTTTCACACGTAAACAAAAACACACGTGCATGCACCATGCAATGCCATAACAATGCACAATAAAATAATCCAACCACATAAATCAAATAAACAGGCAACTCCGTCCTCCATCCATCCGACCCCCGAACTCCTCGGACTCAGTCCGGAATCAACCAACCAGCAGATAAAAAAAAATAATTGAATGAGCAATATATATTTAAATCTGAAAATAGGGTTTGAAAAATACTTACAGCGCTATACGGTAATTTTAGAAAACACCCGGCGTTGCAAACGGCGAAGAAAAAGCAACGTAACAGTGTAATTTACACTGTTGTCGTGGGTAATAAATTACCCATTTTCGAACGGGGACAAACCAAGGCTCGGGATTGATAGGGAATGGCCTTGAGATATTTATGAAGCTAAGGGAAATGAGTTTTGGCCGTGGGTGGTGGTGGAAATGGCGGTCGAAGGCCAAAAAGGGGCTGAACGGAGTTGAGCTCGTGGGAGCTGCTCCGGCAACGGATCGAGGCCGGAAATGGGTGGTTTAGGTCGGCAAGAGGTAGGGGAAGAAGCTGTGAAAAGATGGTGGCCGGAGGTGGTGCGACGGCGCCGGAAACGGTGAAAAACCGTATGGCTTGGAGGAGCTCGTGGCGGCTAACGGTGGCTCGGATGGAGGTGAAACTTGGTGGGGATGTTCACCGGTGAGAGGGGAAGAAAACTGGGTGGGTGGTGTCGGCCACGCCGCCGGCGAGCGGCGGTTCTGGGCTGCGAAAGCAACCGGCGACAGGGGCAAAAACAGAGCAGGTGCAGCGACTTCCGGCGGCTCTCGAAAGCTAACGGCTGGTCCGATAGCTCTGAAAATTGGTGGGGATGATCTCTGGTGGAAGGGGAAGAGAATGGTGGTGACGGCACACCAAACGGTGGCCGGACGGAGGAGAACTGGCCGGTCAAAGTGGCGGCGATGGGAATGAGAAAAAGGGGCAGTTGGGCGTACGTGGGAGAGAAAGGAGAAGAAAGAAGAAGAAAAGAAAGAAAAAGAAAGAAAAAGAAGGAAAAAGAAAAGGAAAAAGGGAAAAAGAAAAAGAGGAAAGAAAAGAAATGAGGTCCAATCCTCACTCCGGAGACCAAAAACCGATCCGCCGAAAACGATATTAAAAACCGTAAAATGACTAAAATAAATTAAACACATCAAATAAATTAAAACCAATTAAAACACATTAATTTAAAACAAATAAACCAATATATTATTCAAATTAAAAACAACCCTTCAATGAAAATACATGTAAAAATGGGGTATCACAGCGACTATGGTGAGAGGCGGTGCAGTCGCAGGGCAAGGGCAATGGTGACAACCACAAGTTTGGAGGGGGGGGCGTGGGGGTTGGGGAAGAAAGGAAAGAGGGGTATCGCGCTGGGTATCGCGGGATTTTAGTGGAATTAGAGTAAAATTCTTAACTGGTGGTATATTTCGTGGGGAAAAGATCAAATAGCTTAGTGGCAAATAAGAAATTACTCACAAGGGACTAATTGCTGGTCAGTCACCAGTTTTGCGATGATGTCAATTTCATGGGAAAAAACATTCCTTCGCCGTTATAAGTTTTAACCCACGAGGACTTTAATTTCTTGTGAATATTTTTCCCCATTAACACATAGTAGTGGGAAAAATACATTTGTTCGTAATAAATATCCCTATTACCACTACATTATTGTCACCGAATGAATCTCATGGTAAAACGTCTGGTTTTGTTCCCATTAAGATTTTTGGTGACAATTACACACTATAACACACGATGTTCTGTCATGGAAAAAGAACCCGTGGCGAAAGCCAATATTTGTTGTAGTGTATATTTTGGGATGAATTATAAATTGAGTGTCTTGGATTTGAATTTCCATTTATATCTTGAAGTCATGATTAGATTGAGTAGAATTTCTTGCCAAAAATTATTAATTTGTCAAGATAATTGAAAGCTTTGTCCTAAGTCAATAATATATATATATATATATTAAAAAAATAGAGAGAGACATCTCCGTTCTTTGGAGTACTGATCCGGTTCCTAACCATCATGAATGTGTTAGGAACTAAACTGACTAGGTCCAACCCTTTGAAAACCTATCACTAATACTAAGGAAAGAGATAAAACCAAGAGATAAAGTAGGAAAGAGATAAGGTAATGAAGAAATAAACTAAATGAATTTAGCTCAAACTCCTGAAAGAAAATGCTTCACAGGGCAAATTGGACTATATCACTTCAAGGAAGAAAACAGATCTCTACAAATGTAGAGGGCTCTACGTACGATTGTTCTATGCCTAGACTAAATTCCTTTATTGTATCAAGCAATACGTGCGGCAATGAGAAATTGTAAAATCACCAATCATAGTGAATTTTGCTCCCAAACAATCCATAGACGTAAGTTTTTATATCGAACCACATAATTCATTGTCTCTCTTTTATTTATTTTTATTTACTTATTTATTATTTATTTCATGGATTAACGCGAAGAGCACCATATCGATGTCTGGATCATCATCGTAGGTTGGAGATAACTCTTTCCTCTATTTTGACTGTTATATATGCAAAGTTTAGACATTAACAGATCCATAGAGCAGAATTCAGATCATGAATAAAATGCGCGACTCTAAGGAAGCAAAAACAAACAGAGGTTGGATAATATCAATATGTACTCTTATGTATGGTTTAGTAGTAAGATGAGAATTTTGAGTTTTAAAATAAAATATTAAAATATTATATTTTAATATTATTATTATTTTGAGATTTAAAAAAATTAAGAAAAAGTTGAATTATTTATATATTTTAAATAGACATTTGAAAAAGTTATAATAATAAAATAAAAATTTTAAATTTGAAATGATAATGATGTTGTTCCTATTCTCTTAATTGTAAATAGACAGATAGATGGCTAGATGTTAGGAATCATATATTGTTAATTCTTTTCTGGTAGGATCAAGGTTGGTGCATTGATGATTTCTACGCAAGAAACAAAAGTTTGACAAAATTTTCGTTCTAAGAATTAATGGTGGAGTACGGAGGGGAGGGGCACCAATGTCCTTTCTACTTTTTGTCATTATAAATTAGTCTTCTTATAGATAGCTTAACGTGACCAAAATTAGAAAAATGATAAATTTATTTCTAATTAACAACTTGTATATAATTATATAATAAAATAATATTATTTTAAATTTTATTTTGACTCTTTTTTAATTTGATGGGTTTAAATATAATAAAAAATATTATTATATTTAAAATTATTTATAAATTATAAATGAGTTGTTACATTACTCATTATAGATAGTGCAGCACTGGAAAAAAGTCGACATCTGCAAAAAGCACAAGTACTTGAGTCAAAAGCCGCGTCAATATGAAACTAAGGGTGAGTATCGGCCGGTTCAGACTGGCAAAACTAACCGGACCGAACATTTCGGTCCGGACCGAACTGGACCGGAAGTAGGTCCGGTCGGTCTCGGTCTGAAATCCCCTGGACCGATTGGTTTCGATCCCGGTCCCAGTCCCGGTCTAGGGGTTTTTTGTCCCGGACCGAATGATTAATATATTATTTAATATATTTTATTATTTATATAATATTTATAATTGTATATAATTATTTATAATTTTTATCTAACATAAGCTAATATTTATCATACTAATTATTAATATTTATAATTTTATACTAATACTAATATTTATACTATCTTACTAAGACTAAGACTAAATCACTAGTCACTACTAGTTAATAGTTATTACATGATATTTACATATAGTTATTACTTATTAGACTATACTAGATAAGTTAATAAACAAACTATACTAGATAAGTTAATAAACATTACTAATTTACTATATACTAATAGACTAAATTGACTATTAGTAATACTGTAATAGTATTAGTATTAGTGTATTACTAATATATATTATATATAATATATATAAATTTAATAGTATACTATTAGTTATATATATATTAAATTAATATCTTTAAGTTATTAATATATATAACACTAGTGTAACTAGTGTTATTACATATTATTAGTTAGTAGTTACTAGTTACTAGTTATTACTAGTTATTAGACTATAGTAAATAAGTTAATAAATATTACTAATTTACTATATACTAATAGACTAGTAGTAGTAGTATTAGTATTAGTGTATTACTAATATATATAATAGTATAGTATTAGTTATATATATATTAAATTAATATCTTTAAATTATTATCTATTAGTACTAGTGTAAGTTGTGTAACTACTAACTAGTGTTATTGCATATTATTAGTTTGTAGTTATTACATCTAGTTATTACTTATTAGACTATTAGACTATACTAGATAAGTTAATAAACAAACTATACTAGATAAGTTAATAAATATTACTAATTCACTATATACTATAATACTAATAGAGTAATAGTATTCCTTTCAAAAAAAAAAAAATTAGAGTAATAGTATTAGTATATAGTAAATTACTAATACTAATAATATATATATATATATATATAATAGTATACTATTAGTTATATACTTATATATATTAAATTAATATCACAAGATAATTATATAAGTATTAAATATATCCTCTTGGATATAAAAATAAATAAAAACAATTGTCACTAAATATACTCTAAGTCTCTAAGTAACTAAGTTAGTAATAAATAATAAAGTAACAATTAACTAGTGTATTTTTTAGTGAGTTAATTAAATAATACACATTAAATAGTTTACTTAAATATATTTTTACTAACTTATTAATTATTTTTATTGTTTAGAATTAGAATTTAGAAGTGGAAAGTGAAAACACATCTCACTTTCTCAATTAGAGTATTATTCAATTCTGAAATTAGGGAGGGATTGAAAACGACGCCGTTTTCAGTAAAATTGGACCTAAACGGCGCCGTTTAGGTCCAGTTTTAAAAACTCGGTTGCGTGAAACGGCGCCGTTTCACGCAACCCATATTTTTTTTTCCCAAAATTTAATAATGAAACGGCGTCGTTTGGGGTTTTTTTAAACCCCAAACGACGCCGTTTCATTATTAGATTTTGCCTCCCCCCCCCCCCCCCCCGGCGATTCCATCCCCTCCCCCTTCACTTCGGTTTCTGTGACGCCCCCAAATTCCGTTTGGGATCGGACGGACATTTGAAGCGTCGAGACATGCAACATAAGGTTACCTGCCCCTGTTCATGACATATAAGATGGAATATTCCTTACATGCATCTAACATTATGCAATATTCGCAGCGGATAATAATTTTTTTTTCTTTAGCAATACTATGCACCAAACTGGAAATATCCCAAATACTTAAAACATACTTCATATATAAAGATCCATTGAATAACTAAGATCACAGCACTAGTCCAAAATAGTTATGATCCAAAAGTACTGGAGATGCAACTCCATCGTACAAGTAATAATTTAACTACTATATTAACATTAACGACGCACCGTCATTCAATCGACTGTGTCTAGTTGGTCAGCTCCTGATCCTCCTTCAGGTCCTGTAACAAGATCTACCATTCGGGGGGAATGGTAGTTGGGACTACCACAGTGAGATTTGATTACAAATCTCAGCAAGTTAACAAAAACTTCCACACAAGCTAATGATGCATGGATGACAGTAAAAGCATAAATGCATAATCAAATTCATAAGTAATTAAAGCATAACTTAGCGTACAACATAGCATAATTCATATAACTTAAATTGAAACATGAACTGAACTTGACTTGACATGAACTTGATCTGAAACTTGACTTAGCATGAACTTACTTTGAAACTTGAATTAACATGAAAAATACATACTCAACAGTTGTTGTGGCCCCATGTATTCTACGTGTAAATACATACTCCACAGTTGTTGTGGCCCCATGTATTCTACTCAAATTTGACTTAACATGAAAAATACATACTCCACAGTTGTTGTGACCCCATGTATTTTACGTGTAAATACATACTCCACAGCTGTTGTAGCCCCATGAATTCTACACAAACTTGACTTAACATGAAAAATACATACTCCACAGTTGTTGTGGCCCCATGTATTCTACGTGTAAATACATATTCCAAAGTTGTTGTGGCCCCATGTATTCTACGTGTAAATACATACTCCACAGTTGTTGTGGCCCCATGTATTCTACACATCACAATGTAGTTAAATACATACTCCACAGTTGTTGTGGCCCTATGTATTCTACACAAACTGACTGTACTCAAGATGAAACGTGACTGGAATATGAAAGGACTAAAGCCCTGACGTAACATAACGTGACTTGAACATAACTTGAAATACATGACCAACTTGAGATAGAAATATTTCGTAATATGGCATAACATATAATAGACAACATATTTAACATGACATACTTGTAATGTATAGTAATACATGACAGAATATATTATGTAACAGATAAAAATTGATGACAGAATAAATTCTGTATAATAGACAATTACGTGATAACTTGGCATGGCATGACATATATGATAACATACATACATACACTGTAGTTCTTTTACTTAGCACACATACACAGTAGACTGCTAGTAAGTTAAAAGCTAACTTACCTCGATCTCCGCGTTTATTATAAAACTTCAAGTGTGATCACGAGGAATTGTAATTAGTGATTTTAAAAGTTAGAACTAAATCACTAATAATTTGAAATATGGAAAATACTAACTTAAATAGTAAAATTTCTATTTTACTCTCTACATGTGGGAAAAAGACCGTTTTACCCATAACTTAAGGATTTTGCATACTAACTCCAAAAGTTTCCAAAATTTACATTCCTCATGTAAATTTTGTCCTAAACTTAAATATCAACTCAGAAAAATTTAAAACAAAACACAACTATGGAAAACATACTATGGCCGAAACATCCATAGGCCATTTCTCTTGATTTTTGTTGCAATTCCTTCCAACTTCAAAACTCATGCTTAAACCAAAATTTTGCAACAAACATCTTCCAATCCTAAGTTCAAAACCATAATTAAAACATCCATTTAGAAAGAGCTAATAATCAACACCAAACTTTTTTGTAAAAAAGATCTAAGCACTTGAATCACAAGTTTTGACCTTAAATCAAAACATCTCCAAGAATTTCAAAAATCAAATCTTACTTCTAACATATTCATAACATCATCCTAACATCAACCATGCTTTAAATCATCAAACTAAAGTCACCAAAATCACAAAATAACATTTGGAGTTTTTGGTTTTACACTTAGTCCAAAAACAGAAACTTTTTCCTCAACTAGTTTTGATAAATCTCTTGATCAATGGCTTAAGAAGGTGAGATCTTCGAAATAAAGCATCACATGGTTTAATGATGTGTCTTAAATAGGATCCAACCATCAAACTTAGAATCACATAGCTAAAAAAAAATAAACATGGATCTAATCCAAAAAAATCAAATCTTAGGCCTAACCGAAATCCTCTTGCATAGAAAAATCATATATTTGAAACTACTACTAAATATCTCCAAAATAACATTCTAACATGAAAATAAGAGACTTAGGATCATCATATAAAAATATCAAAGCCTTTAGAGTAAGATCAAACCTCAAAATATTCAAACTTTCTCCAAATAAAAACTGTTTTGCCACTTCCAGTTTTCAAGTTTCTAGATCTAAGAAAATCTATCATCAAAAGCTTTAGTCATGCAACAAAACCTCAATGAAAACTTTTAAACACATTCTAAGAACACTCCATAAAATTTTCGGACCAAGATATGTCCATTAGATTGGTCAAAAACTCCAAAACATAACATACTCTCCAGATTCACGCCCAGAATGACCTTTCCATGGTTAAAAATACTTTTGACTGACCAAATGACCATGGAATGATACGAAAAATAAATCTACGGAAACTAGACTCAAGGAGGAACAACTTTTATGAAGGAGTCATCGTGTGAAAATACTTACAAAGGGTTGAAAATCTCCACGCAAAAATACCCAGAAATCTGCCCGAGAGAGCTCTTTTGGGTTTCTCTCTAAGAACGGGGTGAAGAAATGATTAAGGTGAAGTAAGTGTGTCTTGCACGACTCAAGACTTCTGTAGGGGGATTATTTGGACCTTAATGATCATTGAGTGGAGGTATACGTGTGACATGAAGTGAAGGATAGTGGGGGGCAAAGGACAAAAGCTATGGGGCATGTTGCTTGATGGGGTGGGTTCCTCCATACTATTGAGTGCAGCTTGAGGCAATGAATGATCTGACAAGTGGGGGAGGAAACTTCTCCAAGAAGCCTTGCCAAGGTGGCCAAATTCGTGGGCCTTAGTGGGCCTCAACCAAGTGGGCTTCAATTTGGGGTTTAAAGGGGGTTTGGTTAGGGTTTGAGATGCTATCAAGCCCAAATCCAATTTTTCTTGGCCCAATCAAATTTCCAATGTTTGAAATGTTGGATAAAGATGTCATAATAAGAATTTGAAAAAAAATAATATGTGGAAGTGATTTAATCAAATGATTAAACACAATACTAGAAATTGGATCAAAAGGGTTTGGCCAACTTTAGGGTTTGGGGAAACCGTTTAGGGTTTCGGTTTCAACCAAGGGTTTCGGTTTCAACCAAGAGTTTGGGGTTTCAAATGGATTCCAATCATTTAGGATTTTCTAGGGTTGAAACCCTCTTTGATCTGGCTCAATTTGGTTGATCAGATAAAAAAGATTTTGCTTAGGTGTCATGATCTCACACCTTGATTTCCTTCACAATTGAATTTCTAGCGGGCTGTTACAGTTTCTCTCTCTCTCTCTCTCATCTCTGAACTCAAAAGAAGTCACTAAAACCCTAGCCATGCCGTGCGCATCCCCTCGGAACCGACCGGACCGTTGCCCCTCCGTTGCCCCGTACGAACCTCTTAAGAGTTAAGCCCCTTCGCCTGCAATACGAGATGCTTTAATCGCCTCTCTCTCTCTCTCTCTCTCTCTCTCTCTCTCTCTCTCTCTCTCTCTCTCTCTCTCTCTCTCTCTCTCTCTCTCTCTCTCTCTCTCTATTATATAATTTTTATATCTTAGATTCTTACCTATTAGTTATTATTTTTGTTAATTTGGTTGATAGTTGTGAATATTAGGCTTGTTTAGTTGTTTGTGTGTTGGATAGTTGTGGATTTTAGGATGGTTTGTGTGCTGGATAGTGGTGGATATTAGGGGTGTTTGTGTGTTCGATTTCTACACTCTGCCTAAGTTCGCTCGAGCTCAGTGTCAAGCGATGGTCGAGCGGTTCAATCTGCTTGAATTCGCTCGAGCTCCATGTTGAGCGAGGGTCGAGCGGTGCAATCTGCCTGAGTTCGCTCTAGCTCAGTGTCGAGCGAGGGTCGAGTGGTGCAATCTGCTTGAATTCGCTCGAGCTCCATGTTGAGCGAGGGTCGAGCGGTGCAATCTGCCTGAGTTCGCTTGAGCTCCATGTCGAGCGAGGGTCAAGCAGTTCAATCTGTCTGAGTTCGGTCGAGCGAGGGTCGAGCGGTGCAATCTAAAGTCACTAAAATGATATTTTGTAATCTACTCAAGTTATTGGGCTATGGTATTTTAATTTTTTTTCTAAAGTCACTAAGTCATATTGAATGTAGCACTTTATTGTTGAATTTGCTTTCTTATATTTTTTTGAAAGTATTGTTAAATAGTCTTTAAGTGAGATTGAATTGGTTTTAAATTTTAATATTTATTGTTATATAGAAACTCATTACACAGTTTACACTAATTGTTGGTTGTTTATTTCTCTAGATGGATTCTTCAACTTCAACAAATGATGTCCAGGAGTCAATACAAAGCCCAAATATGCCTCTGCCTCCACCCCCATCCAATGTAAGTGATAAATCTAACATTGGTGGGTCACAAAGTGGTAGAGTTAGGTCAATAGTTTGGGATCACTTTACAAGAATACCAAAAGGTGATCCCACTAAACCTAGGGCTGCATGTAATTATTGTGGTGTTTCATATGCATGTGATACAAAGATCAATGGTACAGAGTCTATGAAGCATCACATTGAGAAGCAATGTAAGAAAGGCCCTTTTAAGAATACGGATAAGTCCCAGACAACTCTAGGTTGGAAGGTAGAGGGAGGTAGTGGCGGTGGGGGACTTGTGCCAATTGCATTTAGTGTTGAGGCTTGCCGACAAGCCTCATCTGAGATGATTATTGTTGATGAGTTTCCATTTAGGTTTGTTGAAGGGGAGGGTTTTAGAAAGTTTATGCTTGTGGTTTGCCCTAAATGGGTAGGGATTCCATCTTGTTGGACGATTACGAATGATTGTTTTAATTTGTTTATGAGGGAAAAAAATAAATTGAGGAGTGCTCTTCGAGAGCAACAAATTTCCCTCACCACGGATACATGGACATCCGTGCAAAACCTTAATTATATGTGTCTCACGGCACATTTTATTGATGATGACTATAAGCTACATAAGAGGATTCTTTCCTTTTCTTTGGTTGAAAATCACAAGGGTGATACCCTTGGTAAGGGCATAGAGTTGTGTTTGCATGATTGGAGGCGACCGAAAATACTTGCAATCACTCTTGATAATGCAAGTTCTAATAATGGGACCATTTCTTATTTGAAAAAGAAAACCAAGTATAGGAGGGATACGGTCTTGAAACATGAATTCTTACATGTTCGATGTTGTGCCCACATTTTGAATTTAATTATACGTGAGGGATTGAAATAATATGAGGAGTCTATTGCGAAGGTGAGGGGAGTTGTGAAGTATGTTAAATCCTCCCCCCAAAGGTGGAGTACATTTAAGAAATGTGTGCAGTTAGAAGAGATTCAATGCAAAAGTCATGTTTGCCTAGATGTGCCGACTAGGTGGAACTCCACCTATCTTATGTTGGAGAGGGCTGAGAAATTTAGAAGAGCTTTTGATCGGTTGGAGGAAGAAAATATGTGCCTTTTAAGTAGTATTGGATATGATGACGATGACGATGATGAAGGTGATGTGGTGACTAGGAGAAAGTCAAAGAAGTTAGGGCCTCCCAATGCATCCGATTGGGATAAGGTAAAGTTGTTTGAGAAGTTTCTTGCATTATTTCATGATGCAACTTTACGCTTTTCGGGGGGTGAGTATGTAACTTGCAATACTTTTTTTACGGAGTTGGTTAATATTAAAAAAGCCATTAATATAGAGTGTGAAGAAGGAGGACCCGTGGTGGGATTAATGGCCACAAATATGAAGAGAAAGTTTGAAAAGTATTGGGAGAATATGGATAATCAGAATATGTTGCTCTACGTTGGGATTGTTCTTGATCCTCGTTACAAGATGCGATATCTTAACTTTGGGTTGAGAAAAATGTATGCATATGATCAATCAAAAATCATTGATTTGAGTTGGAAAGTGAAAAATACATTTATCCGCATGTATTAGGCATACATCCAAGATGAAGAAGGGAGTTCTCCTCAACGCACGGGTTCCCCACATGAAGATGCAAGTCCTCCCACAACTCAGTCTATGAATAGATAGACTGCATTGATGGCCTAATTTAAGCAAGAGTTACAGTCAGAAGATTCTTTGGAAAGCAAGTCAGAGGTTGATAGATATCTAGCTGAAAAATGTGATGATCAAGGTGAAGGTTTTGACCTACTCAATTGGTGGAATGTGAATTCAGTTAGATATCGCGTACTTTCGAAGGTTGCACGCGATGTATTTGCGATACCGGTATCTACTGTGGCCTCTGAATCTACATTCAGCACTGCGGGTCGTGTACTTGACCCTTTCCAAAGTAGTTTAAATCCGATGATGGTTGAGGCTCTTATATGTGCACAAAATTGGCTCCGTTCTTCCTCTACTCTAATAAGCCTTAGGACTTTAATGGATGAAGTAGAGGAATTTGAGAAGCATATAGATATGGGTATGTAATCATGTTACTTTTGATTTATTTTGTGGTATATTTTGTTTTATCTTCAATATTAAATTAACTTTATTTAATTTGTTTTATTTTCAATTTTTTTGGATTGAAGGAGAACTTGTTGGGGAATTTGCTGATTCAGCAGAAGGATCAAATTCAATGGCTACCAACTCTTAACCCAATGTTGATGTAAGACCAAAAAGGTGAGACCGTGAGAAAATAGAATGATTGTTTTGTGCTCAAGTCAAATCTTTTTTTTTTTTTTGTCCAGTTTTACTTCTTTCTTCATTACAATTTATGTTTGTAAAATCTGATGATGATCTATGCAGCTTCATGTCTCCATCATCTATTTGTAAATCTGGGCTCTCTGTTTTCCAAAGTAGTAGCTAGATTATTAATGTTAAAGAATATTATTGTGGCTAAACTAATGATGAATCTGCCTACACACTATTGGAATTCTATTTGATGTTTCTTACATGAGTTTGGTTCTATTTGATGTTGGTTCAAACTTGGTCCTTGTCTTTATTTTGTATTTTCTGCATGTTCAAGGCTATATAATGGATTATGTAAACATTGTTGATTAATTTGTTATGGCTGTGATTTTTTTACTTTTTTTATCTACAGATCGTGATCTCAACCTTGATGGAGAAATTGATTGTGAGGGATTTGTGGCACTTATCCAGTAGCTGATAGTCAGGGACTGATTCTCACTTTACCTAATTGTATAATTTGTATTTTGTATTAATGTAATTATGTTAATGCTTTATGCTACTGTTGGTCATTTTTTTTTTTACGTAATTTATGCTACTGTTAGTCTGTTTAGCGCACTGTGTATCAGTGCTTTTGATGTAAATTATTAAATATGACTTCTAGTCTTTGATAGTTCTTTTTTTAAAGACCTTTTAATTTTCAGTTTTTAAATATGCTTGGGAATTGATTTTTATTTTTCTTTCTTTTAGAAGGTAGATTTGAATCATTTGATGTATGTAAGATACATGAAAGTAGATGTTAGCTGTATTTTTCTCTCTTTTTAAAAAAAAAAAAGAAAAGAAAAGACCTTTCTTTCTTTTTTAAGCTAATGCAAGTTGCAAATTGCAATTAAGTTGATACTTTGCTATATGATAAATATTAAATGGTATATGCTATGATTGATTGATGATTGATCCCCTTGTTTAAATTGTTTGGATATATATAGAAATTTTTTATTTTTTTGACAGTAAAATATTTTATTCAAATTTATTGTATATAGATAATTTTTTTTATGGTTATTTTTATTTATCTTTCTAAGTTTTTTTTTTTTTTGTATTTTTTACTTCAAACTAGATAAATTGTTAGTGGATTTTAACTGTTGGGCCGAAATAACTGTTATAAAAATATTGGGCCATTGGCCCATTTGGAAGTCGGTCGGACCAATTGGACCGACCGCACCGGACCGCACCGATCTTTATAAGTTTCGGTCCGGTCCAGGGTGGGGAGACCCTGGACCGAATACATCCAGTCCGGTTCATTAAATCCCCCGGGACCGGACCGGACCGGACCGAACTCCCCCCTATATGAAACCCAATAAGTTGTTTATTATGTTTTTGTCCATTTGTATTCTATTATAATAAGTTAAAATCTGTAAAATAAACAGTGCCACATTCAAGATAGGTAGGGATATACAATTGTCCTTTTTCTATACATTATAATAGCAAAACATTATAATAAGTCACAATTTGAGAAAAACACAGTTACATTTACTCTACTTTTTCCCCGTCTATCCTTGAGCCAACTGAATTTGTGGATATTCTCCATGCATTGGAATGGAACCTGCAAACAGAAAAAGAAAATATATTATATATTAGATAATATATTATATTGCATGTTAGAGTAAAAACAATATATTACATTAGAAATTACAAATTCTATTATATTTATAAAAGTCTAACCATTAATTAGAAAAATTGTGCAACCAAAACAAAAACATGAAGAGGCAACCAATGGCCAAGTGGTGTAGTAGTCAAATTTAAAGTTTGAACGCCAAAAGACATCTTTCATAGGAACCCAAGAGGCATTAAACTGTGTTTAAGAAAACCCTTCTATTGCTTTCAGTTTCTACTACGATCTGTGTCTCTTAAATCAAGTATCTCTATATCTCTCAAATCAAGTGTGGCCAGGCAGTGCAGTGGTGCTAAGGCTTCAAGGAAGATTTAAAAGGTAAGTCTAACTACTTTTTGTGTGGTTATAGTAAATATAGTCTAGTGATGCTCCCAAATCCCCACATACGGACACGGGGAAATCGAGACGTCCGGATGATGACAACACGGGTCACCACCCTATCGACGAATGCCAAGTATGTGTAAAAGCAACAAATGTGCAAAAAGAGACACGCAGCGGATAGCAAAATCATATAACTAAGTACTAGAATTTTTCTTAGTTTAATACAAAGCTGTTCAAAACATACATAATAAAATATTACAAATCACAAATATAGCTCAAAACCAACGACAAAGCATAGACTTCAACTCAGAACTCTACACCAAAATCTACAGTAACAAAAATGGTGCCGCAGGTAAGTAAGATCCAAACACTACTAGATAAAAACATATAAAACTCAAACAACATGTATGAAAGAAAAGCCAATGCACATGACCTGTAAAACCACATTTTTCCACGCACTCCAAAAACCCATTTGGCCACAAAAACATATCGTTTCAAACCAAGCCTCGCCATTATCCCAGATAATGGCTCAAACCACCATTTTTCCAAAAAATGGATCACAAAGCCTCAAAACCAAACCTTGCCATTTTTTCAAAAAACAGCCCGCATCCAAAGTGAGCTTTGGCCGTGGGTGGCGGTGGAAACGACGGTGGAAGGCCAAAAAGGGGCTGAACGGAGTTGAGCTCGTGGGAGCTGCTCCGGCAACGGATCGAAGCCGGAATTGGGTGGGTTAGGTCGGCAAGAGGTAGTGGTGGCCGGAGGTGTGAAGAGGTCGGAATAGGGGAAGAAGCTGTGAAGAGGTGGTGGCCGGAGGTGGAACAACGGAGCCGAAAACGGTGAAAAACCGTGTGGCTTGGAGGAGCTCGTGGTGGCTAACGGTGGCTCGGATGGAGGTGAAACTTGGTAGGGATGTTCACCGGTGAGAGGGGAAGAAAACTGGGTGGGTGGTGTATGCCACGCCACGGGCGAGCGGCGGTTCTGGGCTTCGAAAGCAACCGGCGACAGGGAGGAAAAACAGGGCTGGTGCCGTGACTTCCAGCCGTGCGTGGCGGCTAACGGCTGGTCGGATGGCCCTAAAAATTGGTGGGGATGACCTCTGGTGGGAGGGGAAGAGAATGGTGGGGGTGGTGCACTACACGGCGGCCGGAAGGCAGAGAACCGGGCGGTCAAAGGGGCGGCGACAGAAAGGAGAGGGAGAAGAGAGCAGCTCGCGGGGAGAGAGAAAACAGCAAAAAAGAAGAAGAAAAAGAAAGAAAAGAAGAAAAAGAAAAGGAAAAAAGGAAAAAGAAAAAGAGAAAAGAAAAGAAATGAGGTTCAATCCTCACTCCGGAATCTAAAAACCGATCTGCCGAAAACGATTTTAAAAACCGTAAAATGACTAAATAAATTAAACACAACATCAAATAAATTAAAAACCAATTTAAATTACAATAATTTAAAATAAATAAACCAATATATTAATTAAATTAAAAACAACCCTTCAGTAAAAATATACGTAAAAAGGGGTCATCACAACATATGTTTGTTCATATTTCTAAGAAATGAAGTAACTGATACATAAAACCTAGAAATTTATAAAACTTCTTAGAAAACTTATAAGAAAACTCAAATCAGAAAACTTATTCATCAATCCACATGTTCAGTTTATCTTCTATTTCTTTTAGTTTCTTCTATGCTCTCTCTCTCAAATTAAGTGTCGCCAAGCAGTGCAGTAGTGCTAAGGTTTGAATGAAGATTGAAATGGTGAGTCTAACTATATTTTGTGTGTTTATAGTATATATAGTCTATCTATACATTACACATGTTTGTTCATATTTCTAATAAATGAAGCAACTAATACCATAAAACTTGAAAAATTTGTTGATTGATGAAGTTTGAAAAATTTGAAAAGTAAAGTGTGCCCCTTTTGTCATATGCAAAAAGTAAAAGATTAGGTTTGAAATATTTGAAAAGTAAAGTGTGCTCATTTTGTCATATGCAAAAAGTAAAAGATTAGGTTTGAAGTTTTTGAAAAATAAATGATGTTGTCTTTGACAATTGAAAAAGAAGAGCCTTTTATTTGAATTTTTTGAAAAAGTGAATGATGTTATCTTTGACATGTGAATCTTTTTAAATTTGAATATGAAGTCTCATATGCTTATAAATAGATCATTTGAGAGCTTCACATTCACAACATCCAGAGCATACAACATTCATTCAAAGCTTTTATTCTCTCTTCTCTAAGCATTGAGCCTTAATCCTTGTTCATTTTGAGAGATATAGTTTGCGCTGTATTGTTCTTATTTCACTCATTGATGAGTGTTTTCTGATAACCTACCCACTATCAGCTCTTGTATCAGAAAAGGGTGTGTATAACCCTTGTGCGTGTAGAAAGTGTTCTACACGGGGAATAGTTGAATCACCACGTGTAAGGTGATTGCAAGTGTAGAGGGTGTTCTACACGGTTCCTTTGTAGCAGTGTTGTTCAAAGGTGTAATAGGTTTCTATCTCCACCTGAAGGAGATTGAATAGTGAATTCGGGAATCCTCAATGGGTAGCTTGAGGCGAGGACGTAGGCAGTGGGGCCGAACCTCGTTAACATACTGAGTTTGCTTCTCTCTTACCCTTACTCTTTATATTTATTGCTATTTCATATTTTGTTTATATTTTATATTATATATTTGATTTATAATTGTTATGTTTTTAATACAACTCAATTCACCCCCCCTCTTGTGTTAGTCATCTGGGGAACAATTGGTATCAGAGCTAAAAGCTCTATTATAAGATTAACTATCTTTTGATTTAAGATCTTATGGCTAACATTGCAGCTTCATTTGATGAAGGTCAATCTAGCAGTCGGCCTCAACTCTTTTGTGGAGACAATTACTCATTCTGGAAAGTTAGAATGAGAATATTCCTTCAGGCTCAAGGTCGAGAAATCTGGAAATGCATTGTAAATAGACCTTATATTCCAACAAAAGTAGTTGATGGAGTAAAGGTCAAAAAGGAAGAAGAAGAGTTTGATCGTGAAGACTATAGACTTTATACTTTGAATTTAACTGCTTTGAATTTATTATTTAATACTCTTAATGGAAATGAGTTTAATAGAATAATGACTTGTGCTACAGCAAAAGAAATTTGGGATAACTTGGAAGTTACTTATGAAGGAACTTCACAAGTCAAGGAATCAAAAATTTATATTCTTACTCATGAATATGAAATGTTTAAGATGAATGATGATGAATCTATTTCTAGTATGCACACTCGTTTTACTAACATCATAAATAGCTTGACAGCTCTTGGCAAAGTTTATTCCAAGGTGGAAATAGTAAGAAAAATTCTCAACTCTCTACCAAAACGCTGGGAATCAAAAGTGACAGCGATTCTTGAAGCTAGAGACCTCAAGAAGCTCGAAGTGAATGAACTCATTGGGTCACTTATCACCCATGAGTACACATTGAAAAGAGGAGAAGAAGAAGGAAAGCCAAAGAAGAGCTTGGCACTTAAAGCTGTTCCTCATGAAAGTGAAAGTGATGAAGATGAGGAAAATGAAGATAAAGATGAAGAAGTTGCGAAGATAACAAGAAGAATTCAGAGGTTCTTAAAAAAAATAAAATTCCTCCGAGGAAATCCTTCAAAAAGTTTTCCAAGAAAGATTCTGGTAAAAATGACACTTTAATTTGTTATAAATGCAATAAGCCTGGTCATATCAAGCCAGATTGTCCTCTGCTAAAGAAAGATCGAAACAAGGGCAAGAAAGCAATGAAAGCTACATG
The DNA here is from genome assembly GCF_018687715.1 of Carya illinoinensis. Classification (NCBI taxonomy): domain Eukaryota; kingdom Viridiplantae; phylum Streptophyta; class Magnoliopsida; order Fagales; family Juglandaceae; genus Carya; species Carya illinoinensis. The sequence goes on from NC_056759.1 coordinate 33,908,681, forward strand.
GGACGATGATTCAAGTAGCTCAGATAGTGAAGTAAGCAATGGAGAATCAGCAAATCTTTGTCTTATGGCTAAAGATGATATTGAGGTAACAAATCTTGATAATATTGAAGATCCTTCATATGAAGAATTGCAAAATATTTTAGAAGAGGTTTATGAAGAATTTGAAAAATTAGGTATCAAATATACTGCTTTGAAAAAGAAAAATTCTTCTTTAACAAACGAAATTGATATTTTAAGAAAAGAAAGTATCATTTTGAAAGATGAAAATCTTGAGTTGAATAAGAAGAAAACCGATTTAGAAAATATTGTTGAAAACTTTACGAATGGAAAAAGAAATTTTGAAAAACTTCTTGGTAGTCAAAGATGTGTTTTTGACAAGGTAGGTTTGAGATATATGCCAAAACAAAAATACAAACCTTATAAAAAATTTTTTGATAATCCTTTTACATCAAAGACCAATATTCAAAATTCTAAATTCTTTTCATAAAAATAATTTTGTCAAAAAAAGATATTATTATAATCATTCAAGTTCTTAATATATGTCACATGCTATTTGCAATTTTTGTAATAGAAATGGTCATAATTATCATACTTGTCCTATTAGAAGAAATCATACAATGACTATTAGGGCCACATGGGTACCTAAAAATCTTGTTTCTTCTAATACTAATAAATAAAGGACCCAAAGAACTTGGGTACCAAGAAAAATCATTTTAATTGTTTTTATAGGTATGCATGAAGTCATCCACAAGCAAAAACAAGTGATTTTTAGATAGTGGATGTTCAAGACACATGACAGGAGATAAGACTAAGTTCTTTGATCTTAGATCTAAAGAAAAAGGACACGTGACATTTGGAGACAACTCGAAAGGGAAGATTGTGGGAATAGGTAAAATTGGTAATGAATCTTCTTTCATAATTGAAGATGTTCTACTTGTTGAAGGTCTAAAACATAATCTTTTGAGTATAAGTCAATTATGTGATAAAGGATTTACAGTTACTTTCAAAATGGATAAGTGCATTATTTTGAATGATCATGTTTGTAATATTTGTTTTATTGCTTTTAGAAACAATAATGTTTATACAATCGATTTTGAAGAAATTACCTCACAAGATGCTATTTGTTTTTCAGCTCAAAATGAAACTAGTTGGCTATGGCATAGAAGATTAGGTCATGCCAACATGGAACTTATTTCAAAACTTTCAAAAAATGATCTTGTGAGAGGTTTACCAAAAACATATTTTTTTAAAGACAAAATTTGTGATGCATGCCAATTTGGTAAACAAACAAAAACTTCTTTTAAAACCAAGAAACACATTTCCACTACTAGACCATTGCAACTGATACACACGGATCTTTTTGGACCAAATAGAGTTGCAAGTTTAGGAGGAAAATATTATGCATTTGTTATTATTGATGATTTCTCTAGATATACTTGGGTCATCTTTCTTGCTCATAAAGATGAGGCACATAATGCCTTTACCAAGTTATGCAAGAGAATTCAAAATGAAAAGGGCTATACTATTTCAAGTATCCGAAGTGATAGGGGAAAAGAGTTTGTTAATAAAAATATTAAAACATTTTGTGATGAAAATGGTTTTGTGCATAATTTTTCTGCTCCTCGAACTCCTCAACAAAATGGGGTAGTAGAGAGAAAAAATAGATCTCTTCAAGAGATGGCAAGAACAATGTTCAATGAGAACAACTTGCCTAGTTATTTTTGGGCCGAAGCGGTAAGTACTGCATGTTATGTTATAAATAGAGTTATGCTAAGGTCTAAGTTAGATAAAACCCCCTATGAGCTTTGGAATGAGAAAAAGCTCAACATTGGTTACTTTCATGTATTTGGATGCAAATGTTTTATTTTGAATGACAGGGATAATTTAGGCAAATTTGATGCAAAATCTGATGAAGGTATTTTTCTCGGGTATTCTACTAATAGTAAAGCTTATAGAGTATTCAATAAAAAGACTTTGACTGTATAAGAATCTATGCATGTAGTATTTGATGAATCTAATTCTCTACTCTCCAAGAAATCTGTTGATGAACAAACAGGAGGTATAAATAACACGGAAAGTCTCAATCTCAACAAAGAGAACACAATAGAAGAAGTTCAACATGGAACCATCAGCAAAGATCATCAAAATTTAATACAAGATGCAACCAAACAATAGAAATTTGTGAAAGATCATCCAGTGGAACAAATTTTGGGAGAACCTTCAAGAGGTGTAAGTACTCGATCATCTCTTAGAAATATTTGCAATCATACTGCTTTTCTATCTCAGATTGAACCCAAAAATATTGATGGCGCACTTCTTGATGAATCTTGGATTCTAGCTATGCAAGAAGAGTTGAATCAATTTGAAAGAAATGATGTTTGGACACTTATTCCTAGACCCAAAAATCATACTATTATTGGAACAAAATTGGTTTTTAGAAACAAAAAAGACGAGTTCGGAATCATTACTAGAAATAAGGCTCGACTTGTAGCCCAAGGTTTTAATCAAGAAGAAGGAATCGATTATGATGAGACATATGTACCAGTCGCAAGATTAGAAGCTATTCGAATGCTACTTGCATATGCTTGTTATAAAGATTTCAAACTTTTTCAAATGGATGTTAAAAGTGCTTTCTTAAATGGTTTTATAAATGAAGAGGTATATGTTGAGCAACCTCCAGGTTTTGAAAATCATATTTCCCCAAATCATGTTTTCAAACTCACAAAAGCACTATATGGACTTAAACAAGCTCCTAGAGCTTGGTACGAGAGACTCAGTGGTTTCTTGATTGAAAAAGATTTTTCAAGAGGAAAAATCGACACAACTCTTTTCATTAAATATAAAAATGATGATATTCTTTTGATTCAGATTTATGTTGATGATATAATATTCGGTGCTACTAATGAAAATATGTGTCAAGTTTTTGCTAAGACTATGCAGGAAGAATTTGAGATGAGTATGATGGGAGAACTTACATTCTTTCTCGGATTGCAAATTAAGCAAGCAAAAAGTGGGACATTCATCAATCAATCAAAATATATTAAGTAATTACTGAAGAAGTTTGGGATGGAAAGTGCTAAGGAAATTAGAACACCAATGAGCCCATCAACTAAACTTGATAAAGATGAATCCGGTAAGCCAGTTGACTCGAAGATATATCGAGGTATGATTGGTAGCTTATTATATTTAACAGCCAGTAGACCAGATATTATGTTTAGTGTGTGCTTATGTGCACGCTTTCAATCATCTCCAAAAGAATCACATTTAATTGCAGTTAAGCGCATTCTTAGATATCTTAGTGGTACAATTAACTTAGGGTTATGGTACCCTAAGCACACATCTTTCGATCTAATCAGCTACACAGATGCAGATTATGCTGGCTGTAAAATAGATCGAAAAAGCACTAGTGGAGCATGTCATTTCTTAGGTCATGCACTAGTTTCCTGGTTTAGTAAAAAATAAAATTATGTTGCACTATCTACTGCTGAGGCAGAATATGTTGCTGCGGGTAGTTGTTGTGATCAAGTTCTCTACATGAAGCAACAACTTGAAGATTTTAAACTCATATATAATCACATTCCAATCAAATGTGATAATACAAGTGCTATAAATCTTTCGAAGAACCCAATACAACATTTTAGAACTAAGCATATTGAAATAAGATATCATTTTCTTCGAGATCATGTGCAGAAAGGCGATATAGTACTAGAGTTCACAAACACACACGATCAGTTAGCAGATATATTCACAAAACCTTTACCAGAAGATAGATTATGAATGATTAGAAGAGAAATAGGTATGATGCATGCTATGAATATCTCTTAAAAGATAGACCAGAGTCAATAAAAATCGAGATAGATTTCTTAAATTCTTTTACATAAACTTGAGATTCTTAGCCTCATGTTTGAGACGCTCATTCTCTTCATACAATATCATATCATTCTTATCCATGAGAACCGGCAAGCGGAATGAAGAATCTAATAAAGATTTCAACTGTTTATTTTTATGCCGAATAATTCCTTCCCTTGTGTGAGACTCTTGAACAATTCGTTGAAGTACAACAATTTGTTCTTTGAGCTTTTCAACTTCATGATCTCTGGCTTGTAGCCGCTGGGAAAAAGCAACAATAGAGGAAGAGTAGCGAGTCCCAAGACTCACCAAGTCATAGATAGCATCAGAATCTGACTTATTAGTCAAATTATTATTTTCTTGCTGCAACATGGGACCAATGGCAGTTGCAGAAAGGACAGGAGGTTGAGGTACAGAATGCCTCATGGATGGATCTAGAGAAATGTTAGAAGAATGAGCCATTGAGAATAGAATAGAAGGCTTAAAACGAGAATGTTGAAAGAATGCAGATGAGTTATAGAGATGAGAAGAAAACTTGATGCGGATTGGATGAATTTTAAGACTGATTTTATAGAGATAGCATAAAGAACCAGACGAGCTGTCATCCATGTCAAAGAGCAATGTGATTTTTTTCCGATCGGTGAAAATGACATTTTTTTAGAAACTCGGAGCTTTCAATCTCGTTTGTCAGCAACATCAGGCGATTTTTTCAAATCTCCAGCCACACTTGTCGAGTCACGGACGGATCCAATTTTATTTTTTCAACTATCTACAGTGTCTATTAATGCACCGTTTTCTTCCGTCCATTTATTTGCTGCCGATCCTTTTTAATGATGCCAAAAGGGGGAGAAGTGTTAGAATAGAACATTAATATTGTTTGAATTGCTAAACTTGTTATATATGCTTGGAATTATATTCATACTTTTGATTGAAAAACTAACGCACATTCTCAGGGGGAGCTTAAGTATTAATACAGATTTCAGGTTCTATCAAGTATTTGTCATCATCAAAAAGGGGGAGATTGTTGAACCTAAGGTTTCAAGTTTTATGTAATTATATATCTACACATGAATTTTGATGATAACAAATGAATTCAAAGAATAAAGAAGTCTCAAGCTCAAGTTGTCTACACAATGGAGTCAAACACATCAAGGAAACAAGCATGAGCAAGAAGGGAACAAGTTCACATTAAAGTTATAGAGTAATGTTGTAAATCTCTTCAAAATTCGAAATTAGGATTAATGCTCACAATTAATATTTTATCATAAAGCATTAAAATACATTTTCCACATGTGCATGAATATTTTGAAAATTAAATTTAAAAATTTTGAAAGATGATTGATTGTCATCTTTCACATGTGCATACCTTGATTAAAGGGTTGAACTTTGAAAATATTAAAGATGATTGATTGTCATCTTTCACATGTGCATGTTTTATTTGAATATTTTCAAAAGTGATTGATGCTTTTCTTGACTTATGCAAAAGGTAGATTGATTTTGTTTGAAAAATTTGAAAAGTAAAGTGTGCCCCTTTTATCATATGCAAAAAGTAAAAGATTAGGTTTGAAATATTTGAAAAGTAAAGTGTGCTCATTTTGTCATATACAAAAAGTAAAAAATTAGGTTTGAAGTTTTTGAAAAATAAATGATGTTGTCTTTGACAATTGAAAAAGAAGAGCCTTTTATTTGAATTTTTTGAAAAAGTGAATGATGTTATCTTTGACATGTGAATCTTTTTAAATTTGAATATGAAGTCTCATATGCCTATAAATAAATCATTTGAGAGCTTCACATTCACAACATCCACAGCATACAACATTCATTCAAAACTTTTATTCTCTCTTCTCTAAGCATTGAGCCTTAATCCTTGTTCATTTTGAGAGATATAGTTTGCACTGTATTGTTCTTATTTCACTCATTGAGGAGTGTTTTCTGATAACCTACCCACTATCAGCTCTTGTATCAGAAAATGGTGTGTATAACCCTTGTGCGTGTAGAAAGTGTTCTACACGGGAAATAGTTGAATCACCACGTGTAAGGTGATTGCAAGTGTAAAGGGTGTTCTACACAGATCCTTTGTAGCGGTGTTGTTCAAAGGTGTAATAGGTTTCTATCTCCACCTGAAGGAGATTGAATAGTGAAATCGGGAATCCTCAATGGGTAACTTGAGGCGAGAACGTAGGCAGTGGGGCCGAACCTCGTTAACATACTGAGTTTGCTTCTCTCTTACCCTTACTCTTTATATTTATTGTTATTTCATATTCTGTTTATATTTTATATTATATATTTGATTTATAATTGTTATTTTTTTAATACAACTCAATTCACCCCCCCTCTTGTGTTAGTCATCTGGGCAACAAACCTAATCCCTATGGTCAAACAATAATAAGAAGAAAAATATAGCAGAAATAATTAGAAAATCAACCTCAAACACAAAAAAAACAAAAAAAACCTAGAAAATACTTGGAGGAAAGAGTCATTGTATAGTGATGGACTGTACCCAAACAAAGCAACAAGTTTCAATAAAAAGAAGAAGAAGAAGAAAACACTAAAATACATCTTTCATAGGAAACTACGGCAAACAAAACACTACACAAATCTACAATGAGGAAAAAAAATTAGTAAAACAATTACTAACAAAATACACAAGAACAAATAGATCTTGGATCTTCTCGGATCTAGACCAAAAAGTCCAGATCTACTGAAATAGCAAAAAACCAAAAAAAAAAAATTGTTTTTCTTTTCAAAACTTAAAGCTAAAAGTCGTAGGTCTGAAAAAAAAAAAATACTAACAATATACACAAGAAAAAATAGATCTTGAACTTCTTGGATCTAGACAAAAAGGTCTAGATCTGTTGAAGTTGCAAAGAAAAAAATTTTGTATCCAAAACTTAAAGTTAAAAATCGTAGATCTAAAGAATACACAAGAAAAATAAGATCTATGTAAGTACATCCATAGACCATACCCATGAAAAGAAACATGCCAAAACGAAAATATATATATATATATATATTAAAAAATCCACTCAGGTATAGAGAGTGAGAGGTAGTGCACATCTATGATGGAGGAGAGGGAGAAGGAAGGTGGTGCGGTTTGGGATATGAAGAAAAACAAACACTAACCCACAAAACAAAAAATAAAAACTAACTAAAGATCCACCCTACAAACCATACCCATAGCAAGCCACAATGTAAAAGATTAATAAGAAAATAAAACAAAAAAAAAATTAAGGCAAACAAAGTTGAACATAGATCTTCAGTATACGACATAGATCAACAATAAAAGAAGAAAAAACAAGATGAAAAAAATGGTAATAAAAAAATGTTTTTTTTTCAAAACTTAAAAGCTAAAAATCGTAGATCTAAAAAAAAATTACTAACAATATACACAAGAAAAAATAGATCTTAGAACTTCTCGGATCTAGACAAAAGTAGGTAAAAAGTAATAATAAAGTAATAAATAGTAATAAAAAGTAGGTAAAAAGTAATGAATAGTAGTAAAAGTAGGTGAAAAGTAATAATAAAGTAATGAATAGTAGTGAAAAGTGTTGAGGAGAGTTGAGGTACTCTTGGTACCCAAACACACCCTATAAAGTGTTTGGAAAAAGTATAGCCAAGTGTTTATGAATTAGAAGACATGATCGATCGGAGATCTCTTTTATTTATATTTAAAATAAAGTATTTATATTAATATGTTTTTTATATAATCTATAGCTAATGATATGAATGAGGTCATGTGTATACACGACAGAGGTGAAGATATTATTTATTTATATTTATTAACGCCTGAAATATTAGGCCTTGATCTATATCTATCTATTATAATAAGTGTCTATTTTATATGAACAGTAATGAACAGTAAATTTCTTATTTTTGTTGTGTAGTTATATTTTTACCCTTGAGTTGCTTTTACTTTTAAACTAATAAAAAACTCTGTTTTTACTTTTACATTTTTGCCCCTTGATCTTATAATACAACAAGTATTAATTGCTAATTAAAAGTTTTTGCCCCTTGATCTTCTAATACATAGAATTCTTTTTTTTTTTTGTGTTTAATCTTAGTTAAATAATTATTATAATTATTTTTAATGTTTCTGAGCTTGAGATTAATTGAACAGTATCCCAAAGTGTAGAGATGAAAAATATCTCGTAGTAATTAGGTGAGGGTCTAAGCGACACTGATTCCATCCGACCCCATTGTTTTGAAATTTAGTAGTTTGATTGCATTACTCATTCTTTTCCCCCACCACTTCCAACTCCCAATATTAAACTTTCCCCCCAAAAAAAGTACAGAAATAGACAAGTTGAGTGTCAAAATTCCTACCATTTTTTTTAATTTTTAAAAATATTTCTTAAAACTTGATTATTTCTTTTATAGTAATATTTTTGTATGTGGGTTCTAAATATTTAAAAACAAAATAAGCAAAATTTACACAATTCAATATTGTAAATATCATTCATATTTATTTTATTGTACGACAATGGTTAGATCATACTCAATGTGTTCGACCTGAAAGGAAAAAAAAATTAATAATACATACACAATATTTTCTACAACTATTTTACAATTTAGTGTATGTTAAAAAATAAAAAAATCAAAATTAAATTAAAAAAACTTAATAACTTTTTATGAAATAAAACTATCATGCAGATTGATGAATTGTGAAATGGGTTGTTGAACAATAGTATATTTTTGTGTAGATCTTTTTTGATAAGTTTGATGTTATGATTAATTGATTAAGCATATATATATCTATTCTATTATAATAAATGTCTATACCATATGAATAATAATTAATAGTAATTTTCTTTTTTTGTTGTGTAGTTACGGTTTTGCCTCATATATATATATATATATATATATATATATCTATTCAATAACAAACTCTGCTTTTACTTTTACGTTTTTGCCCCTTGATCTTCTAATACCACAAGTATTAATTGTTAATTAAAAGACATTCATGCAAAGCATAGGAATTAATTTATAAGCACAAAGATCGTATGATCAAGATGTGCTAGCTGATATTTTTATTTTTCTATATATATATTTGTGAAAATAAAAATAAATAAAAAAACAAAGAAAGAAAACGAGAGGAAAAATAATAATTCGAACGTATGTAGTACCTACATATATATATATATATATAATGTTGTATATTTGATTTTAAACTAAAATATAATTTAACTACAAGCATAGATTAACCACTATGACATCTGGCCAGAATATACCTATTGAAATATATTATACTTTACTAACTTATTATTATCTAAAAATATTTTCAAAAATTTACTCTCTTTTTTTTGCATTAAATTATGCATTAATTAATTTTTTTTGTAAAATATTATATATATATATTTTTTATTAAAAATCTTATCTCACAATTAGATAAATGTTTGCACGTTGTTCTGACCTAGTATATATATATATATTTTTAATTTTAACTCCAAAGTACAAGGTCATTTGGATCCTTTGGAACTTGGAAGGAAAGACGTTTTTAAGCTCTCATTTGGATATTGAGTTGAGTTGAGATAAATTGAATTCTTTATAAATAATAGTGAGTTGAGACGGTAGAGTGATCAATTTTGTTGAGACCACTTAAGATGAGTTTAGATGTGTTTAGATATATTTATATGTTAAAATGAGTTTAAATATATTTATGAAAAGTTGAAAAATATTATAGATCTTATATAAAAAGTTGTTAAGTTGAAAAATATTGTGAGTCTCACGTATAAAGAAATTTTAAATTAAAATAAGTTTAATAATTTTAGACTAGAGTATTTAGATATTAGATTTAATTTAAAATTAAACTAGATTCAATTCACTCTAAATTTCAAACAGAACCTAAGTTAACCATCTTTTTCAAATTTCGATTGTCTTAAAAATATCGTCTTATGAGTCAAATATATGCATTTTTGATGTTGAATTGCATACGTGTCATCGTCAGGTGCATAAGTAAAAGACTAACCCAATGATGAGGTTAATTTGCACGTATGCACGACCACCATGTGGGTGTTGATAATTATTGTTTTTTGTTTTATATGCTAAGAAAATTTTTATTTTAATATCAATTCACAAATTAAGAGAATACGCCAAATTGGTAGTTGGAGGTTTATTTTAATATCAATTCACAAATTAAGAGAATACGCCAAATTGGTAGTTGGAGGTCCAAATCTTCTTCCACATTGGCAAGCTGCCCATTGGTCAAAATCTTAATTATTGAACTAACGTCTTTCTTGGACTTTTATTCAACTTATCATAAACAGTTTTGTTAAACAACCGACTAAAAGCTTTGAAAATAGGTTTTCTATCTTTATATGTAAAATTATATTTTTTTAAAAATTAATTTTAAATATGAAAAAAAATTCTTATATTAAATTATGTATTTTTTGATCAAATAATAATAAAATAATAAAGAGAGAAGAGAAAAATAAAAAAAGAAAAAAAAAAGAGAAAAGAGAAAGTTGAGAAGAGAGAGAAAAAATAATAAAATATAATTTAAAGAATAAAAATGAAGTCTTCATATTTGAATGAAGTCTTTTTTCTTTTTTTCTCTCTTTTTAGTCGGTTGGGGATGGTCAAAAGATAGAAGTTGGTCACTAAATCTTGAGTTCACTTATCTTGCAGTGCCGGTTTGACCGCGTTGTTATCGTGCACATGCCTACAGTAATTAAGGAATCAGATAGATGATGATAGATCGCGACATTGGCGAGCTCTCACTTCTCGTGCAGACTGTGTCTTTGAATATATGGGGCTTAAAAGGTTTAAAGTTAACCTCAACCACAACCAAAGAATTCTAAGAAGGAAACAACTAGCTCAGAAGCTCTGATCAAAGAAAGGCCTTTTAAGGTACGGACTCTCTCTCTCTCTCTCTCTCTGTGCTTCTTTGTATTCATTTCTTATTCGCCGTAACTTTCTCCAGAATTCAACTTAATTTTAGCATGTTATCATGAATTTATAGTTCTAAAAATCTTAAGCGATGTTCGTTCATCATCATATATCAGCACTGCTGGCTACTGGTTTTCATCAAACTTTTTTAAGTATATATGCACAGTACTACTACTATTAATAGTACTGCACCCCTTGCGTTGATGATGATCTCTTTGTGACTCTGCAAAACGACCTGATCTTTCACCTTATATTGAGAAGTTTTAGCATGGTTTTAAATAAATAAAACTAATATATTATAGGTACGTAGCTAGGTTGTTTTGTGTAATAATTCTATAAATTAAACTGAAGGTGATGCAGATAAAAATATTTCAAATATATATTTTATTTTTGTTTAAGAAATTAATGCCATCGAGTTAATATATAAAATAAAGATGTGCAGCATTTGAACTTTTCTACCATTGAAATAGGCCAGCCGTCTCCAAGGCATGCAGAAGCTAGTACAGTAATTCCTAGCATTATTATTATTATTAATGTTTCCCCCTTCTAGCTTTTAGTAAATTAGTAGTGCCAATATGCATTATTTTATATATATATAAATATATATGTGTATATATATACATATGTGTATATATATATATTATAAATCGTGCGTTTTTTTTTTCAACAAAATCTACTTCTATTAATAGAAAATCCGCATTACAAACTATTAGTATCTATCAGTAGACACAGTCCTTAATCTATTATATATCGTGCGTTATTATTGCAGCCATGAATATCTTCATTATTTATTTATGTTTTCTTTAGTAGAGCTAGTCAAGAGCACCTTACAGGCCACCTTCTGGCTCCAAGCTAGTCTCAAGGGTTTTTTTTTTTCCTTCCTTCTTCTTCTTTTCTTTTCTTTTCTTTTCTTTTCTTTTCTTTTTTCTCTCTTCTCTTCCAAAAAATGAGTTCATAGTTTAATTACCAAGCAGGACAAACTGACGAATCCAAAGTAGGAATAAATATATTATTTTCTTGGAACTGGCCAACGAGACTAAAATAAGTTAAAAAAATAATATTTATAATTGTGAAGAATGCAAATATCACAAAATTTATTTAAAAAAAATACGTAAATTAAAATTCATATAAAAAATTAATTTTTTAATAATAATCTCTATTTAAAAAAGAAATATTTCTTTACGTATGCGCTATATTTAACAAAAGCTCCCAAATTTCTTATAAAAAAGAAAGCATAGCCTACACGAATTATAGAATCGTATAAAAATTTAAATTTATAATTTTAGAAAATATTTAACATCGAAAACCACCCAATAATTGTTGATGGGTCTAAATTTTGAAATTTTAAATGATTTGTCATTAGTTGTGATACTAACCAATGCATTTATTATATATGGATTTATTTTTGTAGTGTACGTAAATTGTTACACGTCGATTATTTGTTGTCCTAAAGATCAAATCACCTTGATGAAAACAGTGATTTGGGTCTCAAAATCGGTATAAGAAGAAACAAAGTTTTGATCTTTCGATGAAAATGCAAGTTTCTCTCTCTACCTCAATTTCTCTTGTATTTTCTCTTATATGGTTAATTAATTAGTGAGTCAGTAATATTTAATTAAGTAGTACTTAGTGACTAAATTATGTAGGATCGAAAGGAATTAATACACATGACTGTAAATATCAATTTTTTTTTTTATAATTTGTTGGGAAGCAGATCTACAGCGATATGAGAGTAATACTGCAAAAAGTTTGTAACACCTTGAATCGGCTGAAGCCGGCCATGTTAGTGGTGGCGTTTCAGTTTGCCCTTGCTGGGGTCAATTTCTTGTATAAACTGGCTGCAAATGATGGGATGAACTTGAGGGTTCTTGTTGCCTATCGCCACATTTTCGCTACTGCTTTTGTTGCTCCTCTCGCTCTCGTTTTAGAAAGGTATTTGGAATATTTCAAGAAAAACCCCTCCTGAAGTTGTTATTCTACCAGACAGTTATATATAAGACGAAAAAAGAGAGTAGAAAATCGGAGTATTCAAGGGTTGTTCTAAATATGTACACTAACATAAAGGCTTTTTGGCAGGGAAAGCAGGCCAAAGCTGACTCGGATGGTGCTCTTTCAGTCATTTCTTTGCGGGCTATTCGGGTAAGTTGCATGCATTTTGCAGTATATATGGTTCTAGCTCTAATTAATTTGCAGCAATATGTAAGCTTAAATATTGATTATATATTAATTAATGGCACCCTAAATATTAATTAATATTGCAGGGGATCATTATATCACAATTTGTATATTAAGACCTTAGCCTTGACATCAGCAACATTTGCTTCAGCCATGACTAACCTAGTTCCTGCCATTACCTTCATCCTTGCCGTCTCCTTTGGGTACTTAATCCCTCTCTGATCACTACCACATATTTTTGAAAATCTTGTGATTAATTAGACTAGTGGTCCTAATTAGTTTTTTGAACAGGTTGGAGAGGCTAGGTCTCGGGACAATTGCAGGGAAGGCTAAAGTATTGGGAACAGTAATGGAAATAGGCGGGGCATTGCTCCTCACTTTCTATAGAGGTGCTGAAATCAACATCTGGTCTACTAACATTAACCTCCTGCATCATGGCCAAAACCAGAGCGGACACTCGGAAAATCTACTTCTGGGTGCTGCATTGGCTCTAGGAAGTTGTTTCTCATTTGCCACTTGGTTAATAATCCAGGTGCGACATTGTTAATATACAACACACACATATATATGTATTAATGTTGGAGAAATGTAGTCCAAGTTGTACTGTTTCCAACATTGTTTTGCTCCCCTCCTAGTGATTTGTATAATTACTAACTAATTTTATCCATGAAACAGGCAAAGATGAGTGAGAGATATCCATGCCACTACTCAAGCGCTGCTGTGACGTGTATGATGGGAGCAATCCAATCTGCTGTTTTTGCCCTCTGCATGGATCATGGGGATTGGAGTCAATGGAAGTTGGGCTGGAATGTCAGGCTACTCACAGTGTCTTACTCTGTAAGTTTTCATGGATTTTACTTGATTTCTACGTACCCTTTTCAATGCTAAAACATTAACAAGTATCGCTAGCTAGCTCATGTATGTAATTTACCTATCGTATATAATTTTATAAATATATATGATGTGTTGTTGCAGGGAATCGTGGGTTCTGGAGTTGGGATCACTTTGATTGCATGGTGCGTGCGCATGAGAGGCCCTTCATACGTCACCATCTTCAACCCTCTTACGCTCGTTTCAGTTGCCATTATGGGATCTTTAGTACTGGACGAAAAGCTACACCTCGGAAGGTACATATATTATATATGTTAGACGATGCGAAGGGCTTCTGCACTGCTTGTTGATCACATCAATATATAATGCATTGAATATTTTGATCCATATCTGATGATATTGATTTTGCCTACTTGTTGAATGACACATACAGCATACTAGGAGCCGTGTTGATAGTGTGCGGGTTATGCGCAGTGCTGTGGGGTAAAGGGAAAGAGATGAAAGAGAACAACATCACTCGAGTAGCAGCCTCAAATTGCTCTCCAGACTCTGAATTGACAGAGATCGTTGTCATGGACAATAATACCGAGAACAATACAGGTATTAAAACCGAAAGCAGCCAGCTCCCAATAATTAGCTCTAAAGCCTCCCCCATAGATGATCATGGTGTTGTGCCTTAAGCTGCCCTGAAAATAAACAACAAAATAGATAGAGACAATATTTAAGTGGTTCGGCAATTTGCCTACATCCACTGAGCGGAAACACTATATTCAAAACAACTCTATCTCAAATGGCACACTATACACACTTCTCACACTTCTCTTTCTCAATGGGATGATCTTCCCTTCATATGACCTCTCCTATTTATAGGAGAGGTTGAACCCATCTCCCTCCACATATGTGCTGGAATGCACAAGCTAAACACTCAACAATTCACATGTGAGGAACACAATCATGTGAATTGGACACCACCAACACATGGGCACACATAGTGGATGGCACACATGGGGTGGGTGGATGGCACACATGGGGTGGTCCCTCAACAATCACCCCCTCCACCCAAGTGTGCCACATTAGGATACTGCATGTTGTATCCTTCCAATGATTTCATCCCTTTATCGAAATGTTCGCTTGCCATGAGAGATCTCCGCTACCAAATGCGCCCTAAGGCGCCAGTGCACCCGTGGGTGCTCAGCAGTATGAGATATTAATCAAGTCCAAACAGTGTTGGAACTTGATACCGGTGACGACCTTTGTCAACATATCTGCTGGATTATCTTCAGTGCCAATCTTCTGAAGTAGAATGTCCCCTTCTTCCAATATCTCACGTACGAAGTGGAAACGGACATCTATATGCTTTGTTCGAGAGTGATATACTTGATTTTTGGCTAGATGAATTGCACTCTGACTGTCACAGTAAACGGTAACCTCTTGCTGCTTAAAGCCCAAGTCTGTTACCAATCTCTGTAACCAAATGGCTTCTTTCACAGCTTCTGTTACATCCATGTATTCAGCCTCAGTTGATGACAGTGCAATTGTTGACTGCAAAGTTGATCGCCAACTAACTGGTCCTCCAGCCATAGTGAACACATATCCAGTTGTCGATCGGCGTTTGTCAAGATCACCTGCATAGTCTGAGTCAACATACCCAGTTACTAGACTATCTCCACCCTTCTCGAACTTCAAACCAATATCTACGGTTCCTAAAATGTACCATAGAATCCACTTAGCCGCATGCCAATGAGTTTTTCCAGGATTATGCATATAGCGGCTAATTAAGCTAACGGCCTGGGAGATATCAGGTCGTGTACACACCATGGCATACATTAAGCTTCCTACAACACTTGCATATGGGACATTTCTCATGTAGTCCCGCTCTTCATCAGTTTTAGGAGACTACAATGCACTGAGCTTGAAATATGGGGCCATTGGAGTATTCACCGGCTTCGTCTTTGAGTCGATGTTGAAGCGTTGCAGTATTCTCTTCAGATACTGCTTCTGAGTAAGGTGAACTGTACCTTTCACCCTATCTCTGCTGATCTCCATCCCCAGTATTCTTCGAGCTTCTCCCAGATCTTTCATGTCAAACTCACGACTTAACTGAGTTTTTAAGCGATCTATCTCCCCCTTGCTTTTACATGCAATTAACATATCATCTACATATAAAAGCAAATAAATGAAAGATCCATCTGCAAGTTTTCTGAAATATACACAATGATCGTATTGGCAACGAGTGTATTTCAGATCCATCATAAAGCGGTCAAACCGCTTATACCATTGTCGAGGTGACTGCTTCAAGCCATAGAGAGACTTCTTCAGACTGCATACCCAGTTTTCTTTGCCAGCTTCTTTGAATCCTTCTGGTTGAGACAGATAAATCTCCTCTTCCAGATCACCATGCAAGAAAGTTGTCTTTACATCAAGCTGTGCTAACTCAAGATCATATTGTGCTACCAAAGCTAGCAATATCCGAATGGATGAATGCTTCACAACAGGAGAGAATACTTCACTGTAGTCAATTCCCTCTGTCTGAGCGTAGCCCTTGGCTACCAACCTAGCTTTGTATCGCACTCCATTCTTAGCAGCTTGATCATCTTTCTGATTGAAGATCCACTTACAGCCAATTGTCTTCTTTCCTTTTGGAAAAGGCACAAGCTCCTAAGTCTGGTTCTGGTGAAGAGACTGCATCTCTTCATTCATTGCCTTTGTCCATTCAACTTGTTCACTGGACTGTATTGCTTCTCTGTAAGTGGTTGGGATCTCACCCCCTTCAGCTGGTAATGCATATGTCACATAGTCTGTATAACGTGACGGTACACGTTTCTCTCTTCTCGGTCTGTTGGTTGCTATTGATTCAGTTTGTATTGGAGGTACTGTGACTGGACTATCAACCTCCATTTGTTTCTCCTGAATCCTTTCGAGTGAAAAACTCCACCTTTTGCGAATCACCAGGTGTTTCGCTATCATGGCTGCATTCACTGGAATCTCTATGCTTATGTGACTTAAGCATCTCAGATTCGTTGAAGGTAACATCTCTACTGATAATCACCTTTTTAGACTCTATGCACCAGAGTCTATACCCTTTTACACCAGTACTAAAGCCCAAGAATTTTGCTTTCTTGGCTCTAGGATCAAGCTTACTCTCTTTAGCGTGATAGTAAGCAGGACATCCGAAAACGTGTAAAGAGTTATAATCAGTAGCATGTGTACCTCTCCACATTTCAGTGGGTGTCTTCCCGTCATTGGCAGATGCGGGTAGTCGGTTGATGAGGTGGCAGGCATATGTCACAGCTTCAGCCCAAAATTGTTTACTGAATCCAGCATCCAGCAACATACATCGTACTTTCTCTAGTAAAGTACGATTCATTCATTCTGCCACACCATTCTGCTGCGGTGTACCTCGTACTGTGAAGTGTCTTACAATTCCCTCTCTCCGGCATACTTCCATGAAGGGATCTGAAGTGTATTCACCTCCATTATCAGATCTGAGCCGCTTGATCTTTCTGCCAGTCTGAGTCTCAACCATTTTCTTCCAATCAAGGAAGATTTTCAACACTTCATCCTTATTCTTCATCGTATACACCCACACACGACGAGAATAATCATCCACAAAAGTCACAAACCAGTGTTTACCTCCCAAAGATGCACTTTGGGTAGGTCCCCAAACATCGGAGTGCACATAGTCAAGTATTCCCTGTGTATTGTGTACTGCGGTTCCAAACTTGATCCGCCTCTGCTTCCCCAATACACAGTGCTCACAGAAAGACAGTTTACCAGTCTTGGCACCTTTGAGTAAGCCTTGCTTCACCAGTGTTTGCAAAGCTTTTTCTCCTGCGTGTCCCATACGCATATGCCACAGACTGGAGGTGTCAGCATCAGTCTCATCTAGCTTCTCACAGCCTGTGGAAGCTCTTCCAGCAACAGTACTTCCTTACAAGAAGTACAAGTTTCCTCGCCTCAAACCCTTCATAGCCACCTGAACTCCTATTAGTACTTTGAGAGTTCCGTCTTCAATGGTGATTATGAATCCCTTTGAATCCAGAGCTCCCAGTGAGATGAGATTCTTCCGCAAGTCTGGAATGTATCGAACTTCTGTCAGAGTCTTGACACTACCATCGTGCAGCTTTAGCCGAATGCTACCTATTCCCTGAGTCTTACAGGCACTGTCATTTCCCATAAGTACTGTTCCACCTTCAATATTTGTGAAGTCAGTAAACCAGTCCCGATTGGGACACATGTGATAGGTACATCCGGAATCCATAATCCATTCATCGGAATGACAAATGGATGATGAACTTATCAAGGAAAAATCTGAATCATCATCTCTGTCCACGACATTGGCTGTGGTGGGTTGATTCTGCTGTTGTCCCTTCAGCTTGGGACAATCCTTCTTCCAGTGTCCTTTGTTGTGACAAAAGGAACACTCGTCTTTGGCAAGCTTTCTTCCGACTGATGAACCACGTGATGTGGCTCGGGTTTTCGATTGAAAACCTTTCTTCTTTCCAGGATACCTTGACTGTGGTCTCCCTCTTGCTGTTAGCGCTTCACTTGATGTATCTTGTTGTACCTGTTTATCTTTTCTCCGGTACTCATTGCTAATTAAAGAGCTAGATACATCTTCAAAACTAATCTTTTCCTTCCCATACAATAGAGTAGTAATCAAATGCTCATATGTATCAGGCAAGGAATTTCGTAAAAGTAAAGCTTTATCTTCATCTTCGATTTTAACATCTAAATTTAACAAATCAGCAAGAATTTGGTTGTAACTATTCAGATGTTCAGTCATTGAAATACCTTCACGAAATTGGAATCTGAAGAGCTTCTTCTTCAAGTGCAAACGGCTCTCAATGCTCTTCTTCATGAACTTATCCTCCAATTTCTGCCAAAGTACCCTAGCATTTGTCTCTCTCATGACAAAATACTTTTGTTCTTTGGTAAGGCATAACCGGATTGTACTACAAGCTTGAGTATTAAGCTTCTTCCAACCCTGATCAGTCATATCGTCTGGCTTTCCTTCCAACGCAATATCCAACTCTTGTTGGATCAAAACGTCCATGACTTCACACTGCCACATGCCGAAGTTGCTTGTTCCATCGAACTTCTCAACTTCAAACTTGGCATTTGACACGGTGGACCGACGTCCAGAGCTACTGGCATTTTCAGAGCCCCTATCTGTTCCAGATCTTTCCATTTGAATTTAGAAAATTTAGACACAAAATTTCAAAATTCTAACCGTACGGATGAGTCCGGAATGATCCAAATAGTCGGAAAGCACTATTTGATCGTTGAAATCGGACTCCAAATGGCTTAGATCAAGCCCAAAATAGATCTGAAAAACGGACGGTTCTGATCGTCTGGCGCGTGAGATGCACGCGCTGTGTAGGGCGACTGGTCGGCGCGTGGGCGCTTGGAGTGCACGCGCAGCAGCTCCTGTTTGCGCGTGGGGGGCGCATGAGCGCGTGTACTGCACGCGCTGAAGCTCTGTCTGGCGCGTGGGGCACGTGAGCGAGTGTACTACACGCGCGTGAGAGAGTGTACTACACGCGCTGAAGCTCTGTTGGGCGCGTGGGGGCGCGTGAATCACACTCTCCAACTTCTAGAGGCGCGTGCGGGCTCCTCCGGTGTTCGTTTTCGATGCCGTTTGCGGCAACGGATCCGTCTTGACGAGAGGAACGTTGTGGTGTGATCAAAAGTTGATTCCGATCAACTGCAATTTTTTGGGTAGCACGAACCGAAGCTCTGATGAATTTTTATCGTAGAAATGAATAGTACCTCACTAAGTCAGTTCCCAGGAAAGATTGGAGGGTCACAATGGACATACTTAAAATTTCCAATCTCCTAGACAGAACCTCCTTAGACTGTACGTATCCACACTACCACACCAAAATTCCACCCCACAAAAAGAGCCTAATTGGCTCTGATACCAATTGTTGTGCCTTAAGCTGCCCTGAAAATAAATAACAAAATAGATAGAGACAATATTTAAGTGGTTCGGCAATTTGCCTACATCCACTGAGCGGAAACACTATATTCAAAACAACTCTATTTCAAATGGCACACTACACACACTTCTCACACTTCTCTCTCTCAATGGGATGATCTTCCCTTCATATGA
Organism: Carya illinoinensis; assembly: GCF_018687715.1. Lineage (NCBI taxonomy): Eukaryota > Viridiplantae > Streptophyta > Magnoliopsida > Fagales > Juglandaceae > Carya > Carya illinoinensis. The sequence continues at coordinate 33,928,536 of NC_056759.1, forward strand.
CCTCTCCTATTTATAGGAGAGGTTGAACCCATCTCCCTCCACATATGTGCTGGAATACACAAGCTAAACACTCAACAATTCACATGTGAGGAACACAATCATGTGAATTGGACACCACCAACACATGGGCACACATAGTGGATGGCACACATGGGGTGGGTGGATGGCACACATGGGGTGGTCCCTCAACACATGGCAAGTCATTGGAACATTAGGAGGCTGGAGAAAATGATGAAGAAAGAAATACCGAAGAACATGATGATCATACAGAAAAAGGAACAAAGTAATGCAGTATGAAAACACGTGCATGCATAAAGCAACTCTTCTTTATAGGTGAAGAGATTTGTTATTTGACTCATTCAGTTTTTTTTTTTTTTTTTAAATGAAAGGAAGAATATTTATGTTTTTGCTTTACTTTTCCGGAAAATAATTTGTCTCTTGGATGATTCGATCTGCAATTTGTGGTATTGATCACAACGCTCTATTATTTAACATTATTAATAAAGAAAAAACTATAATTAATTATATGTAGACGGGTGAAACGATGAAACAACTAGTCCGAAGAGTTTTAAGTAGGGGTGTGCTCCGATTCAGACGGAGTCGGAATCGGAATTTCGACTTCCGACTCCGACTTTTGTCGGAGTCGAAATCGAGCTCCGATTCCGATTCCGAGAGGAATCGGAGTTCGATTCCGTTCGGAATTTGGAATTCCGAACGGAATTTCGACTTCCAAAATCCGAACGGAATTTGGAATTCTGAAATCCGAACAGAATTCGGAATTCCGATTACTGTCGGTAGTCGGATTTCTGATCGGAGCCAGAATTCTGACTTCCGACTTTAATTCCGACTTGATACGTTGTATCTTTTTTAAATTTATTTTATCCTTGTTTCATAAAAACTCTCAATTTATATATAAATTATTCTTGTTTAGTATTTCTCAATTAAACAAATAGGAATTATTTTATTGAATGGAATTTTAATATGTATTAAGTATTTTCTACTCTATTAATATTTATCTTTTTTGTTTTTGTATGTGATAGTGATGCTAGCTTAGTACTTGAAAGGTGAAACTTTAGTTTTTAATAATTTGAGGTATTTTTGTATAGATTTTATTGTTATTTTCAATTTTCTTGAAATATATAAAAGCTTGAACACGTTAAATTATATAATTAATGAATTAATTAATTAATTTTCCTGGTATAACGAGTATTATGGACAATATTTTCAATGCAAAAGGTCAAATATGTTTGAGCACGTTAGACTGCATAATTAATTATTATACATAATTCAGAAAGTCCTAAACAATTAATAATAGGAATAACAGCCTATTTCAAAGTTTGATTAAACAGTCCATAAGAATAAACATTTTGATTCAACCAAAATAAAAAACATCCTTTACACTTTGCAGCATCGCACTTGGTCATTTGAAGTAGCTGAAATTAAGATAAAAAAGTATTCAATCAATAAATGTAATCAAATATTGATACAGAAAATTGAACACAGTAAAAGTAAAATTTAATTACCAGTAATACCAATAAAGATTAAGTTAATTCTGATATCAACTTATCTTTATCCATACTCCATCATTCATCGGCAACTATACTGGGGTTCACAATTACATCTATGAAATGATAAAAAAATATAAATTAAATAAATTTATGAAATCATAAAAACAATTAAAATAATCAATAATAAAAAAAACAAGTAAAATAAGGTTACCATCTTCAAGCCTATAGCTCTCATCATCAATGCCAATACTATCTAGTCTAAGGGGTGTATCACTGATCCAGTTCTGTGTGCAAACGAGGGTCTCCACGGTTGACGGTGACAAAGAACTCCGGAAAGCATCCAAGACTCGACCTCCAGTGCTAAACGCCGACTCAGATGCAACCGTCATAATAAGAATGGCTAGCACATCTCGGGCAATACGGGAAAGGGTTGGATACTTGATGGAATTAGCCTTCCACCAAATGCATATATCAAATGCAGGACTAGGTACCTCGACCTCTTCCATAAAATACCGTTCAACCTATGAAGTACACCCCATAATATTCTTCGATGCAACGAGCTGATGATACTCATTCATGATGTCGTAATTCCTACGACGTCGAGGCAATGTGTCAGTCAGGCTAAAGTCATCAGAGGGAGGTGTCGGAGTCACGTGTGAGGTACCTGCTGAAGATGAAGGTTGTCCACTATTTTTGTAGTGGTTGTACAAGTCATCGAGATCAGTTTTCAGCACTGTAATAAACGATGCAGCCTTCATTGCCCCAAGGACTGAATTTGTCCAATATTCAATCACGGCCAACTTGATTCGGGGGTCAAGGATCACAGCCACAAAGAGTAATCTATTTATCTTCTCAATTTGCCCCCAATATTTATTATATTTGGACAACATCCTCTGAGCCATACCAGATTACAGTCCGCTAGGGTCATCACAACCATCTTCCAAGTGGTGGTGTAGTGTCGAGATCTGACTGAATCACAAGTTTGTAGTCGTGTATGCGGATCCAGATATTTTTGTTGTAATATCATAAAAAATCTGCAAAAATGTGACAAAGAATCCTACACTCGTCCAATCATGTGTATCCGGCGGACCGAGCCTCTTTCCTGCAGGCTCCAGCAAAGCATACTTAAGACCCCCATCTTCCACCTCCATCCGCTCAAATACTTTTTGGTACCTCTGTGCCACATCCAACATCATGTATGTAGAGTTCCATTGAGGTGGAACGTCCAAGCACAGTGTCCAAGAATGTTTTATCCCAAGTTGTTCTTCTATTGCCCTGAATTTTTTCAGCCTTTGCGGGGAAGCCCTCACATACCGCACAATGTTGCGGATTTTTGTAATGGAATCGTCAACCTCTTTTAACCCCTCAGTCACAATCAAGTTGATTATGTGAGCACAACAACGAATATGGATAAACTCATGGTCCCGGATGACATCATCTCTCACTCTCGTATTCCGCTTGAACCATTCAATTGCAGTATCATTAGCACTGGCATTGTCAACTGTAATGCATAAAACCTTCTGAATTCCCCAATCTTTCAAGCAATCATCCATCGCTGCCCCAATTGATGCACCCTTATGATCATTTATTTCTTTGAATCCAATAATCCGTTTTTTTAAAGTCCATGAACTGTCAATGTAATGTGCTATAATACACATGTAGGAAACATTCTGTATAGACGTCCATGTGTCAGTCGTAAATGAGACTCTCTGGCCGGTCGTCACAAACATTTGTCTCATCTCAGCCTTCTCTTTCAAATGCCTTTTCATACAATCTAGCATCACTGTATACCGTGACGGCAATGGGAATCGTGGCTCAATAAGCTTGATAAACTTTCGGAACCCTCTTTTCTCAACTGTAGTAAAAGGCATCTCATCTTCAATGATCATCTCAGCAAGCGCATCTCTTAACATCTTCTCACTGTATTGAGGGATGACCATTTTCTTGGATTGCGTACCATCAGTCGCAGTAGAAGTTTCATAACTTAGCGTTGTCTGATCTCGGGCCGCCAATCCTTTCGCTATCTTATACCTCTGGCAACTATTTAGATGTGATATCAAACTAGCAGTGCTTTGTTTCTTTGAATGACATGCAACTTCTGTGCCACAATGGTTGCAAGCTGCGTGCGGTTCCGAGGGATCACCACCGTCAACCTTTGTGAAATGTTCCCACGTCCACGACCTTTTTTTATTTGATCGTGGACGTGGTGGTCTGGCCCTCGCGGATGAAGGTAGTGGTACATCCGGCTCATCCCCAATACCCATCTCCTCATCTTCACATCTTCTATGTTTACCGGGAGTGGGAATCGACTACTTGCACATGAAGTTTGTGTTCTGGAAGTGGGTCTGGATCTCGGTGTTGGGGACAGAATTGTGGTATCCTGATCTTATTCTGGGGTCCCATATGGTTCTTCCTCCATAGCTTGAAATCTGACACATTTAGTTCCAAAAATGTCGAAGTTTATTAAATAAAATCAAGAATCAATATTATAAGAAAGAGTAAAAACAAATTCAATGGTATAGATGAAGATCAATTATATGCATGGAAATTGCTATTCTACTGAAGCATATGTAAATGATTTAATTACATAATTTTGTTTGAATTATGCGTATGGTTCGCAATTATGACAAATCGAGCTTTCATAAAAAAAAATTTGCTTAGAAATGAAGGCAATGAATTCTCCCGAGCTTATCTTGCTTGTTAAATATGTGCTTTGCACTTGTAAAACCGTTCAAAAAGAAAGCACTTGTGTTTTGCATATGTAAGTGGTTGTGTGCTTGTTTATCTCTTTCTTTGCATTGGCATATTTGGTTCTCTGATTGATTGTGTGCGAGTACGCTCATGGTCATAAGGTCTGCCTATAAGAGCAAGGCATTTAAAAACTGAGTTGGTTATGACTTTCCTGGTGCTAGTGGGCAGGATGTTATAAGTTAATATATTATTCCATTCCCCAGCTCTTTTTCCAGTTGGGAACCAAATCAAAATGGAGTGTAATTTTGGATTTTTCAAAAATGTTTTTAGCTTTCGGCCATCAAGCTATAAAATTGGGGTACCCTCCCTCCCCCCTCCCCCCAACAAAAAAAAAAAAAAAAGAAAAAAAAGAAAAAATTCACTATCCTTTACTGTCTAGGCTCGGAACTCTGGGAGAGGGGGGGAGTAGAGTTCGTTTGGGTTGTTGATACAAAGCACTTACATTGTGAAAGAAGTACTAGTTCAACTACTGTATGAGCTTTTCTTCTGGTTGAACCTTTTACTAACTACTCATTTCTGGAATTTGCAATTTTATAATACAAATGCTGGTTTCAATTTTAGAACCTTTTTCTTTCTTATCTAATGTTATGCTACCTCGATTAGTTAAGCTGTACTTGTTGGACATGACATTGTACATAATTATCTTGTGCTTTACTTGATATGCACATAAGATACTTGATAGCCACTTGTTCTAAAAAAATAAAAAAAAAATAAAATTGATTGCCAATTATAAGATGCATGGTATGTGAATCACTTTGGCCATGGCACTTTGTGTTTAAGTGCGACTATTTATACCAATGCTGCTCGAGAGTAACTAAATTCTGCTTTTGGCCTGTGACAAGTCATCTGTATATTCTATTATTGTTATTTATATTCTACATTCACGTCTTATGAACTTGTATCTCAATTAATCAGCTTAATTATTCAGTCCAAGTCTATCATTACAATTTGATAGTTATTATCACCAAATATAGCCTTGAATTGCAGCATAGACAAAGTGAAAGAAAATGGCTCAATGCACCAATACAAAGAAGAGTTTCCAGTCAACAACATTGGATTCAGTTGGGAGTGATCGAAAGGGTTATTTGTGAGGGTTATTTGTGACATTTCTTTGTGACATTTCCACAAACACGTAGGCCGTAGCCTTCAAACTCCATCCAACTAACACACCGGCTGAAAAAGACCATCATCCTCCTCAATACATTCACGGCCAACGTAGAAAACAGAACGTCCAATTTCCAATTTCCAATTATCAAGTAAATAGTATAAAAAATTTGGAGTAAATACACAATGCAAAAATATATATTTACCAATTGTATTATCTTGGTTCCAAGTGGTGGTACTGCGGCGAGTCGGCGACGGCAACCTGACGCCAATTTACGGTGGACTATGGTCGATGGGGGGCTGTGGCAGCTGAGGACAGTGAGCCGTGAGCGTGAGGGGAGAATGGGAGAAATGGTTGAGTCAGGTCGACTAGTCGAGGACTCGAGTGAGGAAGCTGCGTGCGAATGGGTTATGGCCCTCGCGGAGGCCATTTAGCCGTGATTCAAACGGCGTCGTTCTCATTTAAATGGAACGACGCCGTTCCAAGTAACAGGTCGACAAAAACCAGATGCAAAACGGCGTCTGGTCTTTTTTTAAAAAAACAGTCGGAATCGGAATCGGAATCCGGAACCTGTGGTTTACCGATTCCGATTCCGACTTCTGTTACGGAGTCGGAACCCTCCAATTCCGACTCCGACTTCCGAACCCTCCGATTCCGTCGGAGTCGGAATCGGAGTGGAAGTCGGCCGGAATCGAACACTTCGGAATTTTGCACACCCCTAGTTTTAAGGCCAAAAAGATGAGTGCTTTTTTAAAGGATCAGATCGCCCTACGTATCATAATGAGAAAAGATATTTGTAATATTAAATTATATAATTGTTGCATAATTATTTTAAAAAAATATTAAAATATAAAACTCACATGAAAAAAATGTAATTTTTTAATAATAAACCTCATTTTTTTCAAAACGATTACGTGACATTTACGTACTTCACGGTTGTATATAGAATTACTCTTTATAATATATAAAAATAATTTTAGAATATGATATATCACAACCAAACTACGTCAACTTTTATATTTACTTCTGTAACAAAAATTTTATATGCAGTCACTTTTACGTATTCTTTATGCACTTTATTAATGTGATTAGTTGCGTTATTTTTTTAATATAAAATAACTGTTTTAGTCAATTATATTAATAAAGTGTGTAAAAAATATGTAAAAAATATATAAAAATAACTGTACGTAACAGAATCCATTTTGTAATCTGTTTATATGATTAAAGTATTTCTTTTTTTAAAATTCCCAATCTTTCAACTTTTGATCTCTAGAGTCACAAATATGACGTTTGATTTACTATTTACAAAAGTATATAATTTCACAAAACCAAATCATATATATATATATATATATCAATATTCTCATTTTGAGCCATGTATTGGTACAACGTAAAATAAACAAGTTTATTGACATTTAGGAAGCATAAAATTCCCTCTAAGTTAATTGTCTGAATTCTTGAAATTTCCTATTCCAAACAAGTTTATTACAAAATTCTGCTCCAATTTGCAGACACAAAATTTCACTAAACATTGATCCATTTGTAGACATTGAGAAAAAAAATAAAATTAAAAAATTGCTTCCATTTTGCATAATAGTAATATTATATATAATTGTAAAGTACGCAAGCGTCACATAATCGCTTTGAAAAAAAGTGAGGTATATTATTAAAAAATTATTTTTTTCATGTGAGTCTCGTATTTATTTATTTTTTTAAAGAAATTATGTAATAATTATACTCTATAACTGCAAATATCATTTCTCTTTATATAATAAATAACAAATTTAAGAGAAGTATTTAGTCTAAATCTTATATAAGAAAATTACAAATTAATATAGATTAATATAATCTGTTAAGTTTTAAAGGAGATTTAATATATTATATTTAGTCACGTAAGCATGTAAATTAATATATTTAATCACGTAATATAATATATTATATAAGAAATATTGGACAAATTAAAACATCATAATTTTAAAAAGATTTAAAACATCAATTATTTTTTAACATAGCCAACTTTAACAAAGCCATGTTCGTAAAAAGTAAAAAGTAAGATTTATAAATAGATTTTATCTTTCTAAATATCAAAATCTTACAAAGAAAAAAGGTACAGACAAAAAAAAAAAAAAAAAGACAAGGCGAAGGGTGCATAAATATAAAATGACAGTGGAAATTTGATCTTCTCTTCCTCCAGCGTGAAATTTCATTGAATCTCTCTCTCACACACTCTCTCTGAACTGAAACCCTACCCGATTCTTATCTGTCCCCCCCATCTCAAGCGAATTGGGTCTGAATCCGAGAGGAGGTAGGATTCTGTCCAAGCCACGGATAAGGGTGGGGGGGCATCTGTCGGAATCGATTTGAGCGGGAGGAGTCGGAAGAGGCGTTGGAGGTTAAGCTATGGACGGTGATTCCTGGAGCGCTCGTCTCTCTTCGGCTTCGAGGCGGTACCAGTCCGCTCTTCAATCCCGATCCGGTGAGCTTGATTGGCCTTTTTCCTGTTCTTGTTATTGGTTGTTGTAGATGTGGGGATTGGGGAGGGTCTACGTTCGATAAGGTTGATGAGGTTATATAGCCTGAATACCGCTTTTTTTTTTGTGGTGGGAAAAAGGAGGGGAATTTTGGTGGTGGAAATGGTTGGATCTTGAGTTCGTGGTTATTTATATGTGAAACTGCAAAAAGACTTGCCTTTCGCGTCGTTTATGTTGTTATGTAGCCTGAATAACAGAGCGTATGGGGTTTTCTGGTAGCAAAGAAAACGGAGGAGAATTTTGGTGACTGTAGGGTAGATATGATGAAGATGATTATTTTTTTTTAAGAAATAAATGACGATGATTATTATTATTAGAATTAGTGTTTCTATGCGATAAATGGAAAATATTGAATTTTAAGGTGATACTGGAATGATTATTTGGCCTGAATGACTCACTTCCTTTTGTTGTTGTTTTTTTTTTTTTTATTTTTGGTTGCTGTGAAATGAGGGAAATTTTGGTGACTGGAGTCGTAGAGCTTAAATTGTTTGTTGTATAGACGTGGGAATTGATGAAAGCTTCACTTTATAGAGGTTGGGGTGATTGTTTTGTCTGAAGAATTTTCTACTTTTCGAGTTTTTTCTTTTAAGATTCCTAGGAACTTAGTTTCTGATTTTTTTATTGCTTTGGAGCATTTGTTGTAATTACTTGGCCTGATCATCTCTACAATTTTGCAAGTGCAAGTGTGCGTGCGTGTTGGTATGTTGAAAGTGAAGGGAAAAGAATGGAACTAGCGTTCACCATTTTCTTGCATTGTTTTCTAGTTCCTAACTTTAAAAAAAAAAAAATGTGAATGGTGGGATTAGCTTGAGTGACTCCAAGAAGGGTGATCGACCTTATAGCTTCTTGGAGAGGCCTTCAAGGCAACTTTAGGTTGCAGCGATATGGAAGATGGCCCCAATATGCCTTTGGTGGTGTATTTGGAAGGAGAGGAACGAAAGAAGCTTCAAAGATTGAGAGCGGTCAAGAACTTCAATACTTTACTCAATTGGTTGGTTTGTAATTGATTTAGTGGCATGAACTGTCACGAATTTCTTGTATCCCTAAACTAACAGCATCGGTGTTGTTAATACCTACTTTTCCCTTCACTGTTTTTCTTGATTGGTAAACAGAATTTTATTGATCATAAGAATAGGCAAGAGCCCAAGTATACGGGACTTGGGTTTTCGATGTTATGATCAATTAGAGTCATTAAATTAATTTTTATTGAAGTTGATACCACTATTTTCTTTTTTATTGGCACTGGGTGTTCGGGAACAGCGTCTCGACTAATCCCGGGGATCCACAAGCTCTCGACAAGGAGTTTCCTGCAAGTGCACCTCGGGTAATTCAAGGGGAATTGAACTTGATACCATTATTTGGCTTTGAAGCTGCCTTTTTCTTTTTAAGTAATTGAATATTTTATTTAAAAACACAGAAAGGCGTAGCCAGAGTCAACAAATGAAATGTCTTAACTGGAAATGGAAAAAGAGACGAGAAAATCATGGAAACTCAGCTCATTAAAATCTATAGAAGCTGCCCAAAGGAACATAGTATTGAGGTTGCCTTTTCTGTATATATGTTTTGTTTAATTGCTTGATAACAATGTGCAAGTCTTGATAGATCCAAGAGTTGGACTTGATGCACAAAACCCTTCATTTAGTGCTCCATTTGGTTGGGACTACTGATGAAATATAAGAATGTAAACTTTGAAAGTCCCACTAGTTAGCTTTGTTTGAATTAGCTTGTGATATGAGGCATGAACTTCTTGTTTTCCCCCAATTTGTTTTACTTAGTTTTCACACTGACTAAATGCAGATATGTTCACGGGATTTGAAGAAATTGATGGGGATGATGATATAAGGGAGGAGTTTCCATGTCCATTCTGTTCAGAGTACTTTGATATAGTCGGATTGTGCTGCCACATTGATGACGAGCATCCTCTGGAGGCAAGGAATGGGGTATTTCTCCTTTCATATATGTTAATAATATTCTGCATATGTTAAATCTTACAAGTGTAATTAGGCATGTTCGTTGTACCGGTGTACTGGGGAAATCCTTTTATTTCAATAAAACTTTACTTTTAGTTATCAAAAAATAAAAAATAAAAAATTTTACAAGCCAGTAAGAAACTTTTGGGATATCTATATTCTCAAAATTTTTAGTTTAATGTATGCATCATTAGTAGAAAGCTATTTGATATTTGTAATTTTCTCTCCCATGCTAGCTAGTCAACAGCATAACTAACAGAGCCTTAAATTCCAACTGTGGAGTTTCTCTGCATGAGTATTGATTCATCTAATTGATCCTAAATATTTGGAATATAAGCAGGTAGAGAATTAAGCTGTTTCAGTGATTTCCTCTAATCTAGTCCAGCATCGAAAATGAATGGCACTATCAAAAAAAGAATTAAGCTGTCTCAGAGATTTCCTCTCATGATATTAGATAGCAGCTCTTTGCTTTTTACCGCTCTTCATGGTATTAGAGATTTATGTGCGTAGCTTTGAAGATTATGCAAAGCCTGTGTAGGTTCTTCTGTTTCTCCTTTTCAAGGCTTTTAAGCACATTTCCCTTTCCCTAGTTAGGTGGTTCTTGTATTCATCCTATGTATTGGGGTGACACCCGCTTTCTGTCTTAATAAGATGTTTCTTTGCTTATCGAAAAATCCAACTCAATGAAGAGCAGGATCTGAGCAAACCAGAGTGATTACTCCCAAAATCTTTATCTAGCCTTGAGCCAAAGTTTTCATATATATATATATAAAAGAAAAAAAAAAAAAAAGAATTCTTGATATGCTGATTGAGGGAATCCTTTTGATAAACTAATCAATAGTTAATCCATTGGTGGACATAAAAAATATTGATGTAAGAGTTTGTAAGCCTTGATTGCTTTGGCTGAGATATACTAACAAAAAAAATGCTTTGGCTGAGACTGAAAGCCTTAATTGCTTTGGCTCTTGCCTCTTGGTACATGCAACCTTTGGTAAGAGTTTTTTGTTTGATATGTGACGAATAAAATATGAATAAAAATATTTTTCTTATCTGTTCCCTAGAAGGAGGGTGCTAATCGAACCCTAGTTTTGCTAACTACGCGGACTGTTTATCTGCAGGTATGTCCAGTTTGTGCAATGAGGGTGGGGGTTGACATGGTTGCTCACATAACCCTACATCATGGAAATATATTCAAGATATCCTTTTTAATTTTTGAGTTCAATATCTTACAACTTTTCTATGGGATCCATTCAGGCGTTGTTCTTGAATCATTTTGTGCTTCACTGGAAGTTAACTTGCTTCAATATGAGTTTAGAAATAAAGTGGCTTCTGAAAAGAGTAGTTGACGCTGAAATGGTTCTCTAATGATTTATGGCTCCAATTTCTTTTCCAGCACTTTCTCTGGAGTTGCTGGAAAGATCAAAAGAATTGATTTTGTTTCATCTTTCCCTTCCCACATTGCTGTTCTTATTTCTCCATGAGTTTTCCATTTTCACTATTGCTGTTTCTGAACCACCAAAATGGGTTAAAACATTGTAGTGACCAAAGTATAGTTAGTCAACAGTAAAATGTATAGTAAGTTATGTGGATTAGCCTTCTTTTGGTAATATGCTTAAATTATCTTCCTTCTTGGTCGTCAACTCCACAAATGTGCTCCATAATGTAAGTCATTCTGGTGTTTTTTGGTTTTCTCTTTCTCCCACGTATTTCCTAACATTATCTGGTAACCACCAGTCTTGAGTCAAACTTATTATCAGGAGATTTAAGTTAACGCTCTAAATTCCTTAACGAGTGGTTTACATGCAGCGCAAGAGGAAATCACGTAAAAGTGGTTCTCATTCTACACTATCATTGTTGAGGAAAGAACTTCGAGAAGGAAACTTCCAGTCCCTTTTTGGGGGTTCTTCCTGTATAGTCTCCTCATCCAATGCAGCACCAGATCCATTGTTGTCATCATTTATTTTACCCATGGGTGATGATTTTGTTAGTGTTCAATCTCAGTTTCCAACTGAAACAGTTTCGGTTAAGAGAAGCTCTGGGGAGAAAGAATCAAAGAGGTACAGAGTTGCATTTCAACTTTTTTTCCTCTCCCTCTTATTGAGTCATTTTCATCGATGCATTAGGATCCATGACAATGTTGATTTTATGTCATTATGGCTATGAAACTTTTTGTGGTATTAATGGTGACAGATCGTCCACAAAGGCTACTATTCTAAATGAAAGGTCTATATATAGGCATGCATACACATACACACATGCACCGGCACACAAAAATTTGTATCCTTTGAGTCGTGAAAGTCTAATAATTGTTCTGATAGAAGGGTTTCTGAGGGAATCATAAAACAGTTTCTATGTATTTACGTTTGATTGGAAAAATGCAGTGGCCTTATTTTATGTGGTTGATGTGAGAGTTTTAATTTTTAAAGCTTCATCCAACCTTTAAAATGAAATGTAGGCTGCTTGATAAAGATTATTGGTACTGAAACACATGCATGTGTGCCCTCAATAATTTGTCTCCAGCGAACAACAAATTCAGAATTTTGCTTCATCCAAACAAATGTAATTTGTGTAACATGAAATTTGTTCCCAGTAGAAATGTGACCGGTTATTTTATGCTGCAAAAGCATTCATAGAATTTAGGCCATCCTACACGACATGGTATTCAAGTGCTGCGCACATTAATTCTTCTTCTATGCATGAACACAAGTTTGAATTTTTGGGCAGAAACCTAAGCCATGCTACAAAGAGAATGATTCTAGCCTTCTTTTGATTCTGCCAATTTATCCTACTTTATATATTTTCCTTTCTATGGCCCTTAACGGTGCTGCTCCCATCACTTAAGTATTCTACAATATACGTAAATATATATGTTGTATCATTTCCATGTTTGTCTGACTGAATTGTTCGTCTGGCAATATCTGATACTTTGTTTTAATTTTTTCTTTTTGGGTTGCAGAAATGTCCAGTCATCTCCGCTCTCTATCAAGGATCAGGAAGAGAAGGCAAAAAGATGTCATTTTGTTCATGGGCTGTTGCTGTCCACCATTCTTGATGACAATTTATGAAGATCAGAATGGTTGCTTATTAGTCTTCAAACTTACAATCAAAAGCCCTGCAATGTATGGTTTGTTTTTAGTGTATCTGCCAATGTACTAAACAGAGAGTGTGGAATAAGGTGTAGGAATGAGTGTAATTTACGTCGCATGTGAACTTTAGTTGCTAGGCCTGAACGTACTTCTATATTATCTTTTAGTGTCAGGTCATAAATTAAAATGAAAAGAAATAAGTTATCTCTATTAATGGCTTTCATCTTGGTAATGATATCTGTATATTTTATTTCTTGGAAGTTCATTTCGAAGTCACCAGTAGAATGGGAATGATGCCGAAGAGCACTGGTTTCATGTTTTCTGTTCTTTAGTATCGTTTGGATTGTGCTGTATTTGTAAAACAGCATTTGTGACGCTTCCAAATCTCCACGTCCCGAAAACGGGGAAATCGAGACGTCCGGATGGTGACAACCCGGGTCACCATCCCATCGACGGGTGCCAAGTGTGTGCAAAGGCAACAAATGTGCACGAAAGAACACGCAGCGGATAACGAAGTCATAACTAAGTACCAGAATTTTTCTTAACGTAATACAAACTGTTTAAAACATATATAGATAAAATATTACAAAAACACAAATACAGTTTTAAACCAAATATAAATCATAGCATCAGCAACCCAACGGAGCCGCATCCTCGGGCTCAGCCTCCTCCTCTTCGTCCTCCAACTCTACACCAAAAGTTACGGAACCAAAAATGGTACCGCAGGTAAGTAAAATCCAAACACTACCAAATAAAAACACATATAGAACTCAAACAATATGCATGAAACATGCCCAATGCACAAAGCCCATAAAACATAATTTTCCACACACGCCAAAAAACTCATTTGGCCTAAAAACACATCCTTTCCGAAAAACACGCCAAAAGTCACATTTGGCCTTTATCCGTCTCAAACCATTATCCATATTAACCGTATGCACCATGACCTCCCCTAGGAGTCATCCGCACACCCTAACTCCAGTGCCACACCGCAGAGTACCACCCCGCATGTGACACCTAACGAGCGATGCCCAATTCCGTGCCCCGCACGTTCGTAGCCAAGCATCCTCTAGCCCTCACCAGCAAAGGGCCACGGAGTCGGTGCGTAGAGCGATGCCCGGTTCCGAGCCCGGCGCGTTAGTAGCCAAGCAACCCCTAGCCCCCGCTCCCGTCGTCTAGCGACAACTCAGGGGACATCACTCAGTTTATTCCGCTCCCGAGTGACCAGAGGAGCTCCACCGGGATAATACCCCATCCCGGCTTGGGGTCGTAATACACACGCACCCGTATGACCACTCACGCCAATAAACAGGCTTTTCACACTTAAACAAAAACACACGTGCATGCACCATGAAATGCCATATCAAAGCAAAATAAAATAATCCAACACATAAATCAAATAAACAAGTAACTCCGTCCTCCATCCATCCGACCCCCGAACTCCTCGGACTCAGTCCGGAATCAACCAACCAACAGATAAAATAATTGAAAGAGCAATATATATTTAAATCTGAAAATAGGGTTTGGAAAATACTTACAGTGCTATATGGCAATTTTAGAAAACACGAGGCGTTGCAAACGGCGGCGAAAAAGCAACGTCACAGTGAAAATTCACTGTGGCCGTGGGTTGTGAAAAACCTTCTTTTGAACGGGGACAAACTAGGGCTTGAGATTGATAGGGAATGGTTTAGGGATGGTTGTGAAGCTATTGGAAGTAGTGGTTGGCCGTGGGTGGCGGCGGAATCGCCGGAAAGAGGCCGGATTTCTCAAAAAGGAAAGCTAGCTCGTAGGAGCTGTTCCGGTGGTCGTTGGTGGCCAGAAATAGGTGGGTTAGGACGGCAAGGGACCGGTGATGAAGTGGTGAAGAAATGGTGGCCGGAGGTGGAGCAACGGCTGCGGATCGGGGCAAAATCCGTGCAGCCTTTGGAGAGCTTTTCCGGCCAAACGGCCGGCCGGATGGGGGTGGAAATCGGTGGGGTGGTGCGCCGGAGGGAGGGGAAGGTTTTGGTGGGGGTGGTGTGCCGCGCGGTGGCCGGCGGCGGTGGGTCTGGGCTGAGGAAGCGTTCAGCCGTGAGGGAGAGAGAAGAGAGAGAGAGAGGACGGGGGGGGTCGACGCGGGGGAGAGGAAAAAGAAAGAAAGAAAAAAAGAAAATGAAAAAGAAAAAAGAAAGGAAAAAGAGAAAAAGGAAAAAGAAAAGGAAAAATGGAAAGAGATGTAGGGAAAAAGATGAGGTTTAATCCTCATTCCGGAAAACAAAACTAAACAACCAAAAGAGATTAAAAACCACAAAACAACTAAAGGCAATAAAACACAACATCAAATAAATTAAAAACCAATTTTTTTTTAAAACGCAATTAAATTAAAAACAATTTTAAAACGCAAATAAATTAAAATAAATAACTAAAATATTAATTAAAATAAAAACAACTATTTCAACGAAAATACACTCATAAACGGGTCATCACATCCTCCCCTCCTTAAAAACAAATTTCGTCCTCGAAATTTGCAGATCAACCACCAACTTAAAACAAGCCACAAGAAAGCACATAAACCATCTGTGATCAAGATTAAGACACATACCTTCTCTATTCGAACAAATACGGGTACTGCTCCCTCATGTCCGCTGCTCGCTCCCAAGAGAAGTCTTGAGCTAACGGGTCTCCCCAGGCCACTTTAACCAAAGGTATCGTCTTGGACCTCAACTGTTGCTCCTTCCAATCCAAGATCTGCGACGGAACAACTTCATAAGTAAGATCCGGTTGCAACTGAATACCCGCTGGGTCGACGAAGCGTGGTTCTTGCTGTCCAAAGCTCTTCTTCAGGGATGATACGTGGAAGACATCATGAACATCCCCAAAATAATCTGGCAAAGCAACTCTATAGGCAACGGACCCTACCCTCTCCAGAATCTGAAAAGGGCCGACGTACCTCGGATCTAGCTTCCTCTTCTTACCAAAACGCTTAACACCTCTCATGGGAGAGACTTTAAGGTAAACCCAATCACCAACTTCAAACAACAACTCTCTCCTCCTGGTATCAGCGTAACTCTTCTGGCGACTCTGAGCTGCCGCCATTTTATCTCTGATGATCCGGACTTGGCTTTGCATCTCTTGAATTATTTCGGGTCCAATTATCCTACTCTCCCCAACTTCATCCCAACACAAGGGCGACCTGCACTTTCTCCCATAAAGAGCTTCATAGGGAGCCATCTGAATGGTCGCATGGAAGCTGTTATTGTATGCAAACTCGATGAGCGGCAAATGGTTTTCCCAACTTCCTTGAAATTCCAGGACACATGCTCGCAACATGTCTTCCAGGGTCTGAATGGTGCGCTCTGACTGGCCGTCTGTCTGCGGGTGATAAGCAGTACTGAACTTCAACTTAGTACCCAAAGCTGCCTGCAAACTCTTCCAGAACTGCGACGTAAACCTCAGGTCTCGATCCGACACTATACTCTTTGGTACGCCGTGTAGCCGCACTATCTCTTTGACATACAAACGGGTCAACTTACCCAAAGAGTCGGTGTTATTAACAGGCAGAAAATGAGCACTCTTCGTTAACCGGTCCACAATCACCCAAACAGAATTCTTCCCACTAGGCGTTCTCGGCAAACCCACTACGAAATCCATCGTGATGTCATCCCACTTCCACTCAGGAATAGGGAGGGGTTGGAGCATACCTGCAGGTCTCTGATGCTCGGCCTTTACCTGACGGCATGTGTGGCATTTCTCAACATATAAGGCAACGTCCTTCTTCATTCCATCCCACCAGTAATTTTTCTTCAAATCCCGATACATCTTTGTACTGTCGGGATGAACTGAATAAGGGGCCGCATGAGCTTCCGCCATGATCCGTTCTTTGAAATCTGAGTCCTTAGGAACCACTCTGCGATCTTGGAACCGAAGTATCCCATCACTATCCATGCTATAGTGCAATGGCCCTCGAGATTTTCTGACTCTCTTCCTGATGTTCAGCAGCTTCGGATCCTTTTTTTGGAGAGTTTTCAATTCTTCAAAATCAGTTACCCGAATATCGAGAACTGAAGACAAAATCTCCACTTGATGCGAACTCTCTATAAGGAGCCTTCTCATCCCACAAAGCAACGACTCCAATTCTGACGGCTCGGCTTCATCTTCCAAGTGTGACTTCCGGCTCAAAGCATCAGCAACTATATTAGCCTTCCCCGGATGGTACTTGATCTCACACTGATAGTCACTGATTAGCTCCAGCCATCGCCTCTGCCTCATATTCAGATTTTTCTGGGAAAACAAATGCTTCAAACTCTTGTGATCAGTAAATACCTCGCAAGCTTCCCCATACAAGAAGTGTCGCCAGATCTTGAGAGCAAAAACAATCGCAGCCAATTCTAGATCGTGCGTCGGATAATTCTTTTCATGGTCCTTTAGCTGACGAGATGCATAGGCTACAACTCGTCCTTCCTGCATAAGGACACAACCCAAACCAAACTTAGACGCATCACTGAAGACTACGAATGGCTTATGCGGTTCTGGGAGCGCTAACACTGGTGCCGTCGTCAACCTGTTCTTTAGTTCCTGGAAGCTTCTCTCACATTTCTCTGACCAAATAAATTCTGTATTCTTCCGAGTCAAAGCTGTGAGAGGTCCGGATAGACGAGCAAAACCCTCTACAAATCTTCGGTAGTACCCGGCGAGCCCCAAGAAACTCCTGACCTCGCTCACTGTAGTCGGGCGCTGCCATGACAAAATGGCCTCTACCTTACTAGGATCAACAGCCACTCCGCCCCGGGAAATTACGTGCCCAAGGAATTTAACTTCTTCCAACCAGAATTCACACTTGCTGAGCTTGGCGTATAGCTGGTGTTCTCTCAACCTCTCAAGTACCAGACTAAGATGATACACATGCTCTTCAACATCTCGAGAATAAATCAGTATATCATCAATAAATACTACCACAAAGGAATCCAGATAAGGTCGAAACACTCGATTCATCAAATCCATGAAAGCTGCAGGGGCATTAGCTAACCCAAACGGCATCACCTTAAATTCATAATGCCCATACCTCGACCTGAAAGCAGTTTTAGGCACATCCTGGTCTCTGATTCTCAGCTGGTAGTATCCCGACCTCAGATCAATCTTAGAGAACACGGCTACTCCTTGAAGCTGATCAAACAAATCATCTATCCGCCGGAGAGGATATTTATTTTTGATGGTCACCTTATTCAATTCTCGATAATCAATGCACATACGGAGGGTTCCATCTTTCTTTTTAACAAATAAAACTGGTGCACCCCACGGCGACGTACTAGGCTAAATAAATCCCTTCTCTACCAGTTCTTGCAACTGAGCCTTCAACTCTTTCAATTCAGCCGGTGCCATGCGATAAGGAGCTTTATGCACAGGAGCCGCTCCAAGTTCCAAGTCTATAACAAACTCCATCTCCCGAACAGGGGGTAGTCCGGGCAAGTCATCCACAAACACATCGGGGAATTCTTCCACAACTGGAATGTCTGCCAAAGACTTCTTCTCAGACGGCGTGGACACCATCTGCACCAAGAATGCATCCGCTCCCCATGCAATCTCTCGTCTTGCCTGAATCGCCAATATAATTATCGGTTTTTCTTTTAATCTACTCCCCACAAATTCCAGACAATCGCCATCTGGAAGCTGAAAGCTAATTATCCGACTTCTGCAATTAATACTCGCGGAATATCGGTATAGTCAATCCATCCCGAGGATGATATCAAAACCCAACAGCTTGAACACCACCAAATCAGCATCCAAGAATCTTCCCTCAAAATTTAACGGGCATCCCAAAGCAACCTTGGAACACCACACCATCTCACCATCGGATAGAGCCACTACCATAGACTTCGGCAACGGTTCCGTGACCAAATTACACACACGAGCAAACGTGGAAGATACAAACGACCGTGAAGCACCGGAATCAAACAAAGTACAAGCATAAAACTCATACAAACGGACTCTTCCTGAACCAAACACATCAACCCATGAAATCCAAAAAGCAAAGAATAAACCACATACACCAAGAATTAAATCCAACTTAAAATTAAATTAAACCATACCTGTAATTACTCCCGCATCATGGGTCGCTGGTGCCTCATCATCCACCTCTCCGGGTGTGACAGCATAAACCCGGGCTTGCACTGCTTGTCTCGGGTTGGTTCTTCCACCGTGTCTACCTCCACGGCTTCCTTGAACTCTGACGGAGCAATCCCGAGCGATATGTCCCACTTGGCAGCACCGATAACACTGGGGTCCGCTACTCATCCGACACTCGCCCTCATGAGCTCTATTACAAGCTCCACAAATAGGCATCCGTCCTTCCATACGAACACCTGAAGACGTTTGAGGTCGAGTTCTGGTCCGCTAAACAAACTTCTGGGGCGAACCCGAGCTGCTTCCTTCACCAGAAAAACTCCGCCTCTTATGCCCTGGAAGGGAGCCCACACTCAGATTATTTTCCCGCTCTACAAGGGTGGCCACATCCACTAATTCCTGAAAAGTGGATATCCGATGGCTGACCACCATATGGCGTATGTCATGACGTAGCCCCTCCTGAAAACGATCTGCTCGCATCTCCTCAGTGGCAACAAGGTGAGGAGCAAATCGCTCAAGTTCGATGAACCTCCGAGCGTATTGTTCCACTGTCGCGCCCCCTTGGACTAGATTGGAGAACTCTCTTGCCTTTTGCTTCCTTACCGATGCGGGAAAGAAGCGGTCATTGAACTCCTTCTTGAAACGCTGCCAGGTCACCGCAGCGAAAGATCCCAGTTCAGATTCCAACAACACCCTCTTGGTATCCCACCAATCAGAAGCGGTACCTTGCAAGAGATAGCTGGCGTAGAGTACTTGTTGTGCCTCAGTGCATCCACACACCTCAAAGGTTTTCTCCAGATCTTTGATCCATTTTCCAGCCTGAAGTGGATCCTCATTTCCAGTGAAGTGTGGAGTCCTATGAGCCAGGAAGCGCTCATAGGTGCATCCGGCTTGCACCATGCTACTGGACCCTCCTGGATACATCCAAGGCCCTCCCTGATATGGCCAAGGACCTCCTGGTTGTGGCCAATACCCTCCTTGTTGTGGACAAGGCTCTCCTGATGGTGGACAAGGCCCTCCTAATGGTGGACAAGGCCCTCCTGATGGTGGCCAAGGACCCCCTTGTTGTGGCCAAAGTCCTTGTTGTGGGCAAGGCCCTGTCTGTTGAGACCTCGCACTCTGTTGCATAAATTCTGTCATCTACCGTATTGCTTCGGCTAGGGAGTCATCCCTGGAGGTATTGTCCCGTGGTTCCTGGGTAGATTTCCTTGGTCTCCCCATTTTCCTGCCACAATACCACTCTTGACCCTCCTTTAAGAAAACAAATAAAACCATCATAAAACCAACAAAACAAAACCAACACCACACAGCAAGAAACAAAAGAAACCAGCTTGCAAAAACATAACCACATAAATACAAACAAACAAACAAGCTCAAACAAATAAAACAACTGTACTTAACATAATTTTCAAAACACAGCTTTAAAAAGCATTCTGGTACTGCCTACGGGACATGTGGTTTTACCCAGAGCCAAACTGCTCTGATACCACCTGTGACGCCCCCAAATCCCCACGCCCGAATACAGGAAAATCGAGACGTCCGGATGGTGACAACCCGGGTCACCATCCCATCGACGGGTGCCAAGTGTGTGCAAAGGCAACAAATGTGCACGAAAGAACACGCAGCGGATAACGAAAGTCATAACTAAGTACCAGAATTTTTCTTAACGTAATACAAACTGTTTAAAACATACATAGATAAAATATTACAAAAACACAAATACAGTTTTAAACCAAATATAAATCATAGCATCAGCAACCCGGCGGAGCCGCATCCTCGGGCTCAGCCTCCTCTTTTTCGTCCTCCAACTCTGCACCAAAAGCTATGGAACCAAAAATGGTACCGCAGGTAAGTAAAACCCAAACACTACCAGATAAAAACACATATAGAACTCCAACAATATGCATGAAACATGCCCAATGCACAAAGCCCATAAAACATAATTTTCCACACACGCCAAAAAACCCATTTGGCCCAAAAACACATCCTTTCTGAAAAACACGCCAAAAGTCACATTTGGCCTTTATCCGTCTCAAACCATTATCCATATTAACCGTACGCACCATGACCTCCCCTAGGGGTCATCCGCACACCCTAGCTCCAGTGCCACACCGCAGAGTACCACCTCGCATGTGACACCTAACGAGCGATGCCCAGTTCCGTGCCCCGCACGTTCGTAGCCAAGCATCCTCTAGCCCTCACCAGCGAAGGGCCACGGAGTCGGTGCGTAGAGCGATGCCCGGTTCCGCGCCCGGCGCATTCGTAGCCAAGCAACCCCTAGCCCCCGCTCCCGTCGTCTAGCGACAACTCAGGGGACATCACTCAGTTTATTCCACTCCCGAGTGACCAGAGGAGCTCCACCGGGATAATACCCCATCCCGGCTTGGGGTCGTGATACACACGCACCCGTATGACCACTCACGCCAATAAACAGGCTTTTCACACTTAAACAAAAACACACGTGCATGCACCATGAAATGCCATATCAAAGCAAAATAAAATAATCCAACATATAAATCAAATAAACAAGTAACTCTGTCCTCCATCCATCCGACCCCTGAACTCCTCGGACTCAGTCCGGAATCAACCAACCAACAGATAAAATAATTGAAAGAGCAATATATATTTAAATCTAAAAATAGGGTTTGAAAAATACTTACAGCGCTATATGGCAATTTTAGAAAACACGAGGCGTTGCAAACGGCGGCGAAAAAGCAACGTCACAGTGAAAATTCACTGTGGCCGTGGGTTGTGAAAAACTCACTTTTAAACGGGGACAAACTAGGGCTTGGGTTTGATAGGAAATGGTCTAGGGATGGTTGTGAAGCTATTGGAAGTGGTGGTTGGCCGTGGGTGGAGGCGGAATCGCCGGAAAGAGGCCGGATTTCCCAAAAAGGAAAGCTAGCTCGTAGGAGCTGTTCCGGTGGTCGTTGGTGGCCGGAAATAGGTGGGTTAGGACGGCAAGGGACCGGTGATGAAGTGGTGAAGAAATGGTGGCCGGAGGTGGAGCGATGGCGGCGGATCGGGGCAAAATCCGTGCAGCCTTTGGAGAGCTTTTCCGGCCAAACGGCCGGCCGGATGGGGGTGGAAATCGGTGGGGTGGTGCGCCGGAGGGAGGGGAAGGTTTTGGTGGGGGTGGTGTGCCGCACGGTGGCCGGCGGCGGTGGGTCTGGGCTGAGGAAGCGTTCGGCCGTGAGGGAGAGAGAAGAGAGAGAGAGGCCGGGGGGGTCGACGCGGGGGAGAGGAAAAAGAAAGAAAGAAAAAAAGAAAATGAAAAAGAAAAAAGAAAGGAAAAAGAAAGAAGGAAAAAGAGAAAAAGGAAAAAGAAAAGGAAAAAGTGAAAGAGATGTAGGGAAAAAGATGAGGTCTAATCCTCATTCCGGGAAACAAAACTAAACTGCCAAAAGAGATTAAAAATCACAAAACATCTAAAGGCAATAAAACACAACATCAAATAAATTAAAAACTAATTTTTTTTTAAAACGCAATTAAATTAAAAACAATTTTAAAACGCAAATAAATTAAAATAAATAACTAAAATATTAATTAAAATAAAAACAACTATTTTAGCGAAAATACACTAAAAAACGGGTCATCACAGCATTTTTTTTCCCCCTCATTGTTTATCGTTATTTTAGTGGCAGAACCCATAAAATTGGTCATTTGTAGGTATATGAAGGAGAGGGAAAGCGGAAATGTTCCGATGCCTTGCGTAGGTTGAGATAAAAGAAAAATGAAAGGTCCATTCTCATCCCTGTTGATGCGAAGCTTGAGCTTTAGAATCCCGAGCAAGTGATGATCTCTGAAACCCATGGTAAAACAGATGAGAAGGTGCTGTCTGTGTTGGAGAACTTGGGTATGGTGGGAGCCATGGCTGTGGAGGAATTGGTATCAGCATACCGGTGCAGTTAAATCTATATTCAACAACTCTTTGGATTTTTATGTTTTTTAAAATATATATATAATGATCAATGGATGATGCTATATAACTCAGACAATCGCGTTATCGTGTTAAGAACTTTGGAAAATTATTTACAGCTCTTTGGTGGCAATCGTGTTAGCAGTTGTGTTTTGTTTCATTGCAACAGCTAATATCCTCTTTCTAGGTAATTCATGCACTAACACAAAGGATATAGAATCGTTAAGTTCTGCTAATAGAACCACCTTCCAATGAAATTATCCAACAAGATTATCAAGCCAGAGTGCCAAAAACACAAACGTTCATTCAAGATTGCCAAAAATACAACCAATTATTTAAAGGTCGCACCCATTTTGGTGTCCCCTTAAAAAAGTAAAAAAAAAAATACCAATGCATCGAGGAATTTTATGTTCATTAAGAATAGTTAAAAAATTAACAGAAAAATGATCCAATGAGAATGGTTTCCTTTAATGTTCAATGTCAGCGAATCATCACTATAGACACCTTAACCACAGATCCTTCTCTAACTCCTAGCATTAGCAAAAAATGGTTTGCCCCATGCCGTGCCGGCCGCATCAAATCCCTAAAGGCCTAGACTCAACCATGATGATGATGGCATTCTTGTGTCCATGATCCTCTTCACTACATCCCCTACAAAAGAATCGAAGCAAGAAGAGCAGCAACCTTTCATCAGACTAGTCTGTCCACCCGCCATTAATTCTATGTGGGAACAAACTGATGGTTGGGGAACAGGGAAATAAGCCTCATTCCTCCTATGCTCGAGGCCGCATGCAGCTA
Source organism: Carya illinoinensis (assembly GCF_018687715.1). Lineage (NCBI taxonomy): Eukaryota > Viridiplantae > Streptophyta > Magnoliopsida > Fagales > Juglandaceae > Carya > Carya illinoinensis. The sequence goes on from NC_056759.1 coordinate 33,952,303, forward strand.
ATATGGTGTGTGTGGAACTCCTTGCTATGTCCTTGAAAGTACCGTTAGCTGAATCAAATGAACAAGTGCAGTTTGAGCTTTTGCACGCACATAGTAGATAATAAGAAATCAACATATCAAAATATAATGCTTCGTGAGGAGCTTAACAGATGACATTCTTATGTTGAACATGGATGAGTTGTTTCAGTGTTTCTGAAGCAAAGATTTGATAATCGAATTGTGTTTGTTTTACTCGCAGACTATACAATTCTTGTGTAAAACATTTATAGACTACACAATGTTGACATAAGAATGTAAAACTTTGCATACCTAAATCAATATCTCGGGCCAAGTTCTTCAAATGTTTTTTAACTGTAGATTGCAATTGTTCCTTCGCCACATGAAACTCGATCCCCTCTCTGACTGTATAAGGTGGCACACTACCATTATACCCAATGTTTGATGATCTGCTGCATTGATGGAGTTCCTCATAACCCGTTATGTTCATTCCTAAAGGTTCAGGACATAATGTCCCATTCAAAGAACTGTCAGTAGTTGTAGCAGTCTGGTCCTGTGCTGCTTGTCTTCTCAAAAAGCTTATTGCTGATGAATGTAAATCCCTGTTCTGAAATGATGGAGAGGGAATGTCCTGTAATCTATCCTCAAAGAATGCATGATATGCTGTCTCCTTTTCTTGCGTCCTTGTTTGCTGAATTGTAGTATCTCCGTCTCGATCTTGATTACTTTGAGAATTTAAAAAATCACTACTTGAATTAGCAGCTGAAGTCCCAGCAGTTCTACCAGCCATAGAATTCATTCTATTGAGGGAAAGGAGTTGTTGAATGTGACGATGTATCCAACGTCTTCCTGATAGAGTTGGTGCCCCTGCTCCTGATGCTGGAGAAGCTGCCAGAGAATCTCCAACAGGAAATCTGGGAGATGAAAGATTCCCAAATCCTTGGGCAAATGGTGTACAAGGCGAGGACATTGAATTGAGGTCTAAGCTTTCCCTTACATTTATGGAATGCGGTGGTCTATTAGATAAGCTGTTGCTTCTAGCCCTTTGATCTGACAAATGATCTTGCACTCGGGAACTTGGTGATGCCAGGGCAACGGGTCTACAACCATCACAATACCAATTACCTGCAGGAACTTCTCGCCCAAGTCCAACACAATAAGTGTGAGCAGGTGAATCACAGATATCACACAGCAACATGAGACCATCATCCCCACCTTCATGGCATTCTGTACAAATCACATTCTCATATGGATCAAGGTAACTCCTGAGTTCTTCCTCAGAGGGTTGATAAACCTGTATAAAGCAGTGAACCTAACTCAGATAAGAAAATAACTAGAAATGCAAAATCAAAAGGCACAAAAACAGCAAGAGGAAAACTCTAAGATACCTGATCGCGCTCAGGGACTTCAATCAACACTTCTCTCAAATCAATTCCTATGATCGACTTGGCAGACTTACTAACTGTCTTGAACCTCTGTTTGCATAAAGGGCAACGAGATTCCACTTTTGCCCACTCCATGATGCAAGCAAAACAAAAATAGTGAGAGCAACAGTCCAATGTTCCCCTTACTCTTCTTTTATCTTCTTCAGACAGGCAAATTCCACATAGCTGCTTTCCCACCTCAGTCCTCACTTCCTCCACTTTCTCCTTACCCTTCTGTCCCGAATGTTCCTCTAACTTGTCCTTACCCTTCCCTAACTGAGTTTGTCTTTGCTGATGAAAATCTCCAACCTCCTGAATTCTGCTTGGAAAAGACAAACGCCTCAAACTACCTCGTAAATTTCCACAAAGTTCTCTGGCTTCTCTCACTTGCTGTCTCTCTTCTTCAGAGATGGTATGCTTATCTTCCCCAGAAAGGGTGAAGTCATAATCGGATGATCCAGAAGACACATAATCAGAATCTAAAGGTGCAACATACCTCCTCTTTTTTGGACCTGGTTTTTTCTTGCTCTTTTTTGTTGCAACCGATCTGTTATTAACAAACTCACTACCACCATCCTCGTCACCATCATATTGCACTTTCCTTCTTGACCCAATATTCTTTCTTCTTTTCTTTTTCAAAGGCTTTTTCGTTACTTTAGATTTCCTCTTCCTTTTCTGACCCCTTACCGAAGTCTTTTTCCGTGAACCTCGCTTACGCACTTTCATATTATCTCTCCTCTTTCTCCCCACTGATTCATCTTCTTCATCCAGCATATATTCCTCATCCTCCTCATCATCCTCTTCGTCCTCAACCTCATAATCCTCATCCGCATCTTCTTCTTCATCATACCTAACTCTTCTCCTTTTTCTCACCATTTTTACCCCAACTTTCTGATGACCTGAAATACTCTTTTGCACTCTTGATCTAACCTTTGATCTAACAACCTTCCTCTCCTCCTCTTCTTCTTCTTCTTCCTCCTCCTCCTCCTCCTCAACAAAACTACCAAAACTCTCTTCTGATGCATACCCATCTACAGAAGAGCAACAATCCTCTTCCCAACCATCTGATACCTCATGTTCTTCATCTGAAACCACATAATCCTCATCCGAATCATCTGAACCCCTATCTTTGGACCGAACCCTTCTGTTGAAATTTCTCTTGCAACCAACCTTCCCTCCCCTCACCATCTGTTCTTGCGCCTAAAATACAAAAATTTGCAAAACCCCAATTACTTAAATCCAATCACATAAACATTATCAAGATTCATGAATTCCACCAATCGATATCAAATCGAATCGCATATAGAAATCAATAAAATGATTCTTTGACTTTAAATTTTTCCGTTTCTAGCTTACGGTATACTATTCAAATGGGGTGGCAAAAATTTCCTATTATTGATCTGTTTCAGCAAAGAAATCAAAAACACAAAAGAGCCAAAAAAAATAAAAACAAAACAAAACAAAAACAAAAACAAAACAAAAAAAATCAAATCCCAGACTTGCTCTATAACTTATTCAAAACACGTTAGAATTTAAACCAAAAAAAGTAATGGAACAAATAGTTACAAAAATCATCCGTTGTACGAATAACATTTTATTTGAATTCCAATTTTTTCATAAAAGTTAAAAAAAATAAATAAATCAAATAAAAAAACAGCTATAGATTTTGAGACAGAAATCTACAATTTACACCAGAAAAATTTTACAGAGCAATATTTCCAAGAATTTCAAAAAATGAAACCCAGAAAGAAACATGAAAAAATATATACTTCATATATAATATATTTTTTGAAAATTATAAATTCATCGCACAGAGAGAGAGAAGGGGGAGGGGGGGGGGGGGGGGAGGAGGGAAGTTAAGTACCTGGGAAGAGAGGAAGAAAGAACCGGAAAACAATGAAAATGTTTTCCTTTGTTTTTATATTTCAGCTTATATATATATACGCCACACAGAGCCGTAGGGACAGTTTCTTTCTGCAACAACGTTCTACTCTTTATTATCGCCTACGCCTTCTCAAATCTCAACTCTCCCGAATACCAAATAATTAAATAAATAAATAAATAAATAAAATCAAACACATATTCATAGCCTACGCAACTTCGCAGCTGCATCTGTGGTGCCTTGCATAATTACTATTATGCCCTTACACTTTTTGCTTTCACATAAATTCACTTTTTTAAAAAAAAAAAAAATCATAAATTCACTTTTGCTCAAAGAATAATTATATCTAAAAAAAGGGTACAGAGTATACACTACATATTGTTGATGTAATAAATTTAAATTTTGTATATTAAATTGTATTATATCAATAATGTAGATGTGTCATGTCAACTTGTAAATAAAATAGATCTTATTGAAGTAGATTAAGAAATATTATAAAATAGTAATCAAAGTCTCAAGATTTGAATAATTAGGACAACTTTGAGGAGTGAAATGGAATGAGATAAGAATTTTATGAATAGTAATGAAATAATTTGAGCGGAATATGTTTTAGATTTTGAAAAATGAGAGAAAAAGTTGAAAAAAAAATATTATAAAATTAAAATATTATAAGAATATATTTTTATAACATTATTTTTGTTTAAGATTTGAAAAAGTTGTAATTATTTTTTATTTAAAAAAATTATAATAATTAATTTGAAAATATTATAATGATTAGTTTAAAAATTTTATAATTATATTATAGTCATTTCATGATGTGGCGTGCCGCATTATTTAAGTGTCTTAATTTTTTATAAAAAAAAATATCAAGAAATTAACAAACAATTTAGAGTGGAATATTATACAGCATATCTTCTTTGAGAGTGGATTAGACAAATTATCTTAATGGAAATAAATTGAAAAAATAAAAATAAAAAAGCAACATAGAAACAGCCAAACAATAAAATGACAATGCATGTTGTTGCTATGTTAAGGGTCGTGTCTAAATAATTGTTTTGCCTATTTAACGGAATGACGAAAATGCCATTTCGCTTACAAGAGGCTAGAGCTGTCGAAAGGTAGCATACAGCTCATGCACATCACACCATATGGAATTGCTTAGTACGGCTAATAGGTATCAATTTTTTTGATTATTAGTATTTTTATTATTGTAAATTTTTAGTCTAGATTTTTAACTTTTAGGTTATAGTTTAATATTAATAAAAATGAGAAGAAAAATACTATTTATCTAAAAATATATACTCTTTAAAAATACACGTAATGTTTTTTTTTTTAAAGAAATATTGTATTCTTTATTTTAAATTATGACGCCTCAATCACGCCAGTTATACGACACATTTTAAATGGTAATTGCTTATCTAATTACAAAATATCATTAAAATGATCAATTTAATATGAAGAACAATAGTGAAAATCAAACAAGTTACAATAAAAAATTATGTGCTAGGAGACTTCTAAATGTATTATGTTGATTTATAATGTCATGTTTAATATGAAAATATTTTAAAATATATCTAATTATGGATGTAAGTTTTTTTAATGAAAACGATGACAAGTTTCCGTTTTAAAAAAAAAAAAAAAAACCTATGAGGAACAATATTATCAAATTTAAGATAGAGGAGCTACACAAAAGATTTATTTTTCAAAGAAATAAGGTAATAAACCCTACAAGGAAGTAAATATACAATAATATCAGTGTGAATATTGCTAAACAACACGTGTTGGGTTGAAGATGTGACAGCAATAGATCCAGGTGGTTGATATGACAACGAGGCAATTAGTTGCTTGTTTCGTTTGAATTTGTGCTGTAGAATTCGGATTAAGATAAGATTAGGAAAATGGGAAGGAAAAAATAAAATAAAATAGAAATCCGCGTTTTTTATAAAAAAAGAAAAAAAAGAAAATGATTTCTATTGATGTAAGAATGCAAAGATAAAAAAAAAATTTGTCAACATTACATAGATTATTCAATCAAAATAGTAGACATAATCTACATTGAGCCATCTTCAATCTAAATTTGCTCACTCTCAAACATTAGAGCAAGTTTGGCTAGCTGATGAGCAGCACAATTAGCTTTACGATGAACAAAAACAACCTGCCAACTTGGTTGTTCCAATAACATAACTTTAGCATCATGAATTAATTGCTTAACTCTTCATCACTATTAGCAGCCTTAACAATAATGACGTGAATCACCTTCAAACACCATCCTTACAAACTCCAAGTCTGCACAAACTTCTATTGCCCTTCTCAAAGCCATGCCTTCTGCAATCATAGCCTTGACATAAGATTTCATATGTGCACAAGCACTGCCATAACATCCATTGTTCATCCTTGATAATAATTGTCAAGGCCTACTTTATTTTGTTTTGTACAAACTAAGGCATTCAAGTTAGCTTTTGCTCATTTGTAACTTGATTTCTTCCATCTTACCTCATTTCTCTCAATTGCATTAGTAATGGTACCTGTTTCTTCTTGGATTAGTAATGCCAAATATAAATCCCGATTTGATGTAGCTGCCATTACCACCTATTGAGGAGTCTCAAGAGCTTTCTCGTGGACTGCATAGTTTCTTCTTATCTAAATTCTTCTCATTATGAAACAAACCAGTTGAAAGTCATCCACATCTAGCTTAGTGGATAGTCCTGACCATAAAGTAGGAAAATTTGGAAAATAAACATGCCATTTTGTACTGGGCATTGAGAAACGGCGTATACATCACTTGCAGCAGGACAACTCCACAAGACATGTGACACTTACTCAACCTCCCTTCTACAGATACCACACTTATCAAATTCAACCACTCTTCTTTTAACCAAATTTTGTGAAGTAGGTAAAATATCATATGCAACCTTCTACACAAACAGTTTAATCTTCATGGCAGATTTTAATTTCATATCTACTTCCAATTTATCAACCTTACTGTTGCACCTGAACATTCTCCCTCTAATTGTTTGTTAAGGGTTTGTTGCAAATAATAAGTACTTTTCACACTGAATGATCCATTTGCAATATATCCCATATCAATTTATATTGAGCATTTCTTCTGTTTAGTGGAATCTTACTAACAAGTTCCACCTCATATTTCTGAAAAATCTAAAATAGCACTTCTGTTTTCCAGCAACACTCATCTTTATTAATTAACTCTGAAATTGTTGCATCACTACTCAGCATTTTTATAGGAGATTGTATCTTGATAGGAACTTGTCTTGGAACCCTCTTATCATGACAAATGCTACTACTAGTCCCATCACCAACTCTCCAAGTGCATCCAGCTTTGATTAAAGCTATTGAGGACCATAAACTCTACCATATCATAGAAGAATTAAATCCCTTTTTCGCATTTAGGACATTTCCATTCTTGAAGTACTTTTGCCTCAAAATTGTTGCAATAAGAGAGCTTGAGTTATTCGGTACCCTCCACACTTGCTTTACAAGAATAGCTCGATTGAATGATTCAAAGTCCCTAAAACCTAACCCACCATCCTTCTCAGCTTCCCTCATACTCCTCCAATTCTTCTAACGGATCTTATTCAGGATACTACTTTTCCTCATCAGAACTTTCCCATCATCAAATTAATCTCCTTTAACAACATGTTTGGCAACTTGAACACCCTCATAGTATATGTTGGGACAGCTTGAATCATAACTTTCACATTAATTATTACAATATATTTTTTTAATTATGATATCTTCAAAAGATTTTTTTATCTTTTTAACAAATCAACTTACATCATATAAACAATTTACTAGATGTGTTATTTACACATCAACTAGATGTGTTAGTTGAAACTCATACAAAAAATCATTTTTTTACAATGAATCTCATTTTCTTCAAAGGGAGTGGACTGGACTTGCAGACCCAAAAAATGTATATAGTATTATTGTATTAGTATTTATAATATTCTAAACAAAAGTCTTTATATATTGGGTGGGTCTACACCCATCACTAGGGGCTCCCGCTGGTTCATTTATTTATTTTTTGTTTTTTTAAATTAATTTTAACTTTTTAAAATATTTAAAAAAAAGAAAAAATTTCAAAATATTATTAAATAATATTTTCTTAATTACTAAGTAATTTTTTTTTTTAAAAAAAAAAAAAGAGCGGGATCCGTAGCTTTTTCCTTATATATTTAACATATATGCATGCAAGATTGATGACAAAACTTGAATAATAAAGCATTATTATGAGAAGATTCCTTCGCACTGTTCCAGAGGGCTAAAGTTGGCACCAAGAATTATTAACCAGTCCAATCCAATGTGCTTTGCACTTTTCCTTGAGACCCTTGTGATTGACTCTCACATGGGTTTTGATTTTCTTTTTCTTTTCTTAAGAAATGGCATCAACAAATCGACAAAAAACACAACCTTTATTAAGACCAACACATCTGTGTAATTATTTTAGCTATATATATATATATATTTATTTATTTATATATATTTGTCCAATTTTTTTTTTCAAGAGAAATGTTTGGAATTATGATAGTGGGTCTCGAACATTTCTCTCGATAATTTTTAATTAATGATTAAATATGTTTTTTATTGATATTGTAAATTTAAAAAATAAATGAAAAAAAATTAAAAAATAATAATTAAAAAAATAAAAGGCAATTTATCGGGGGAGGAATACACCAGTCGGTGGTGCCACCCATAAACTGGAGAAACTGTTTGCCATGTTGGGATTTTGTATGGATAATGCTTAGTTGCCCGAAAATTGTGCCCTCGAAGTGTACCAAAGGTGCATTTGAGTTTTTTTTTTTTTTTTATTAAAAGGTAGTGCTACTATACCACTCAAGTTTGTCCATTTGGTGTGTTGTCTAGTGCAAATTGCACTATACTTTTATATTTTTTATTTTTTATTTCAAATATTTTTAAACATATTTAAAAAATAAAAATAAAAATATCAATTAACTAATAGTCATTTTTTTAATCATTAAGTTAAAAAATATTAATAAATAAAATAAAATACATGAGTAGTCAAATTTAAGTGATAAATTTAGAGGACATAGTACCATTTTCGTTGTTTTAAAATATTTTTGTGTGTTTTTCTTTTTAATTTTTTAAAAAAATACACACAAATACTTAGAGAGGGAAAAAAAAAACAAATGCACCCATGGTACACTTTGTGATAGCTTTGAGTAACTTGTGATTGGGCCTTTTTTTTCATTGATGCTACTCAGCTTGGGCTTTGTCTTGGGCTGAGGCATGCATATTGTGTTAACTACTGATATGAGCCCACCACAACCAGTGATAACAGAAACTGTTTCCATGATGGGCCGACACAAATTTTCTTACCTGCGAATGGTCTTTGCAGTTTATTGCAACTTTGATCTCACAATTTGTTTGAAAATACAATCTCATTGCCTTTTAATTGAGAAATGTTTTCATTTTATTTTATCTTATTTTATTATTTTAATTTTTTTAAATTTTTATACAAAAATATAATAAATAATTTAATTTTTTCAAATCCCAATTCAAGATTTTTAGATCCTAAAACAATAATAATATTAAAAAAATATTCTAATAATATTTTATTCAATTTTAAACTTTTATTTAAAACCAACTCATCTCATCTCATTATTCAAACAACCTCTTCAACTCATCTCAAAATTTTTTATAATTTTTTTTTCCAAACATCATTCAAACACAAATACTTTTCAATTTTAATTTTTCAATTTTTTTCATCTAATCATTACTTAATCGTTATAACTTTTCAAAACTTTCAAACAAAATACAAAAAATAAGATTAAATTTTTAAATAAAAATAACATTATAATAAGATTTTAACGGTATAATATTTTTATTTAATTTTTTTTCTCATATCTCAAAATGTAATAAAATATCTTAACTCAAATCATTTTATTTCTATTAAGAAATCATTTCATTAACATGCACATAATTCCCACCTCATTACCCAAACATATCTTGAAGAGCCGGAATTGATATCTCCATATATTTGCAAAGTTTGGTTGCTCGTGAGTGCTAAAATATGACTGATTTCACTTGACTCGGCAACAAGGCAGTATTAGTATACATGCTATGCTATAAGGGAGTGTGGGTATTATTGGAAATTCCATATTACAAAAATAAAAAACACTCTATCTTCATTATATATAGTTAAAATAAAAATTCTATATGCAGTCATTTTTATAGATTCTTTTATACACTCTAGTAATATAATTGATTGTGTATTAAAAATAAATAAATTTAACTAATCATATTAATGAAGTGTATAAAAAATACGTAAAAGTAACTGTATGTAATATTACTCTAATTAAAAAGTAGCATATAAAACTTGCGTGAGGCTTACACTTCGTCTTGATTTCTCATGTCCAAATGCTAAATGCGTCACACTTATGAAATTCTCAACCTTTAGATCTTCAGGATTTGCCCACCTGTCCTCTTTTTATCTGTGCATGAAGCTAATCACGCATCGGTACACTTTTTAAAAGGCAGATTTCTCGGTTTTTTCACACGGATTTGTGACACCAAACACATTTTATTTATACAAGAGATCCCCTCATATGGATGCTGATTATATATATATATATATATATATAATATCCTTGTAGTCCTTGAATTCTCTTATAAATTCTATGTAATTTTATGTATAGTTTTAGAGTTGTAGTTTCTATATATTTTATTTAAAAAAAATGGGAATTATTATTAAAAAATAATTTTTTTATATGGATATCAGATTTATCTATTTTTTAAATATCAAATTAATATATTTTTTAAAAAAATACAAAAACTACATACTCTAAAACAGCATGAGATAATGATATTCTTACACTTTTTATATTATTGTTTTACTATTCAATTTTTTTCTTTTATTATTTAAATCTAAATTAAAAATTCCAGAACATGACATTCTTGCATAATTTAAAAGATACTAAATTCAATCAACTAATTTAATCGTGTAATTTAATTAAAAATAAATTTAACTTTATAAACATTTACTCAAGAGTAAAAGAATATCAATTTTAATAAAATTAAATTTATTTTAATCAAAATTATATAATTATATTAGTTGATTGAATTTATTATCTTTTAGATTATATAACAAAGTTATTTTCTAATATTTTTAATTTTGATTTAGAAATTAAAATGAAATAATAATAATAATAATAATAATAATAATAATAATAATAATAAATAATGTAAGAGTAAATATAATTTTTTATAAATCCCTCTGGGCGCCACAATATTTCAAAGTGACAAAATGATTTAAAAGAAGTGGAGGATCAAAACTCTCACACTATTGGGATCCGGAGCCCTGTTGATATTACTTGGGGGGGGGGGGGGGGGGGGTGGATAATAAAAAAGCAAAGATCTTGGTTGGAACTTGAACATGAAAGTTACCACCTCAATCATGAAGTCATGCCTTTGTCGGATGTCCCGCTAAAAGGACAAGATATCTCCACTACAGTTGGACATGTAAAATAATTACAGAAATGATAAGTGCAGTCAGAAAATGCAGTTGATGTGCAGTCAACTATAAAAAAAAAATTAATACAGGACCTACATGAAAAAAAAAAAATTATTTTTATAACTTTTTATAATTCATGTAGGTCCCCCTGAATATAAAATAATTTTTTTATAATTTTTTTTATTCATTCTGTACAGCCGACTGCACGCCGACTGCATTTCTCGACTGCGTGTAGCAAAGCCCAAATAATTAAGACTAAAGAAACGTTAAAATGTCGTGTAATTATTAAAAAAAAAAGGGTGAAATTTATGATTAAAAATTTAATTTATTAAAAAAATAAATTTTTATTAAAAAAATAAAAACAAATATAAAAAGGGAGAAGAAATCTAGAATTTAATATTTATTTTTTTTATTTTTTAAAACACCAATTTATTTTCTTTTTAATAAATCACGCATTCGACACCACTAGGCAGTGGGACAAAATAAATGGTATAACTGAGATGAATAGTACCAGCGCGCAATTCTCTTCAACTCTACCTGATAGAAAAGAGAGTTTTAATTTTGTGTAAACAGAATTTTAGTAAAGAGCCAAGCTTCATGCAGATCTAGACCACGTTCTATTCTTTAGTACTAGAAAGGTTGGAAGAATAATTTATTTTATAGAAATGATAGTTGCAGTCGTGAGTGTATAAATGATGTATAATTATTTTAAAAAATAAATAAATATGAGATTTATGTAAAAAAAATTAATTTTTTTAATAATATTTAAAATGATTATATGACACTTACGCATTCTACGACTGTATATAATATTATTTTTTACTTTATGCATGCTTACAGAATTCGAGCCTATTATATATATCTTATTAGCACATTAAAAAACTAATAGAACCCAGTCCCAAAACTAATTTTTGATTATATATATTGCATTCATGGAGGTCTTTGACCCGTAATGGTATCGAAAACTCTCTCTCTCTCTCTCTACCCACGTATATATATCTTTAGGGCTGGAATCATGAGCTTTATTCTGGCTAGCTAGGTACAACTCATCAAAACCCTTTTGCCCCAATATCATTGAGATGGGGCTTCAAACTAATTAACTAGGGTTGTCCACTTCAATGATCAGGGAGTAGTGTTTATGACCTCCATATGCATGCCTAGCTAGCCACTCAATCTTCTTTATTATAAGCTAAATATCATATAATATGTTTGTAATTGTTTTAGGGACCATCTTTTGTATATAGTGTTAAAGATGGTGTACTTTAACACTTCATATATATAATAGAATCTTTGCCTCTAAAACAACAACATCATCTCAAAGCTTTAAGACTAAGCCCCCCCATTTCATTGGCTTAACTTTGCTTTCATGCTTCTTTCTTGTTAGATTTAGTCTAAATTTAAAGGTGGATGGACATAATTATTTGATAAGTCATTTGCCACAATATATAAAGAGTTTGTAGAAGCTTTATCTTTTCTGCTTGGAAGATTAAGACAACATATATTTGGGACTTTAGTCTCATCTTTCAATCCAACTTCTCAATTTGAGAATTTAAAGCACTCAGATTAGTTTGAGTAATAAACACATAGATTAGCTAGTAAATACATAATTCATATCTTTAACAGATACCAAATTTTGGTAACTTCTAAATTATAGACTAAATAATTCGAATGATTGTATAATTCTCTCATTTTTGAGCTTTTTAGCTTTTAAATTGATTGAAATAATCTCTAATATATCGATCTCGAATCGCTCTGATATCACGGCCAATAATTTAATTTGAGATGCAAAACTTGCTTGGTTCTCCACATCTTTTGCATATATAACCTCTATGAGCTTGATAAGCTGATATATATCTTATAGTTTAGGGCAGCTACCAACTCAATTTTTGGCAATGTACCTGTAGTTAATATTCCACCTAGTATCTTGTATATCGATAGTGGGAAGGACCATCCTAAACTTTATTGTTATTATTCCCTCTTTGTTATGAAATGCATGCTTGATTAGAAAAAATAAATAAATAAAATAAAGAGGGAATATTGGACAAGCAAAGGCCAAAGTAAACGAGAATGCAATAGTAATTAATGCAAGTGAAGTACTACTTTTTGTACCAAAAGAGCAAAAGTTGAGAGAAACCAAATAACTTTCCTTTCATCTTCCATCATTTGTGGTTGGCCCCATAGGATTAAGTTACTACAAGATTAGAGGAATGGGATACTGTCATGATTCCTGAGTCATAAATAATCTTCCCCACTCACCGTACCCTTCATTAATGGCGCATATACATATATCCAGTGTGTGTGTATATATATATAGTGTGTGTATATATATATCATATACTATAAAAAATACTATAGCCACAAAATAATTATTATAAAGCTTAATGTGGTTCGTCAGATTATAAAGTTACTTTTATTATGAAATAGATCTAATTAATTAGATCATGAAACTACATCAATTTATGTAATTACTTTTGTACAATTTTTTTTATAGATATAACAATACTCATATACACAATACATATGTTTTCTCTTTTGATTCTTCTGTTATTTAGTTTGGCAAACAAAGCTTATAAATTATTACAACACTACCTATATAGACTGGGAGTCTGGGACCAATAAATTAGATTTAGTACCCTCTTAGACATTGTCTACAGACAGTGCTGCTTGGATGGACCCTTCTGCATTGACTTTATTTCTCTTCTTTTTTGTGCAAACCAAACCCTCAACTTTAGGTATTGTTAATGTCATGTCGTGGGTTTCACGAGGGCTTTAGACAATTTTAAATAATTGGAAAAAAAAAAAAAGATTTAATTACATTATCTTTAAAACAAAGAACCCCAAAAGTTGTTAGATAGGTCTTGTAAAGTAGCCATTTGGTGGGAAAAGGGCACCCCCTTTATCACATGTCCCAATCTTCAAAATTTACTGACTTGTGTTGAGACTTTGTACTTCAAATTTCTCCATCATGTACCAATGTCGATTATGAGAAATTTTATTTTCAATCTTGAGTATGGACTGCGTGTGAAGTACTCTCGTTGATAAATGAGGATAAAAAATAAAAAATTATTTAAAAAAAATATTATTATAATTTTATTTTATTTTTAAACGTAATTACATGAGCTTGCATGACTCAAGCTCATTGATATTCTTCCTCTAGAGTCAACTAATTAAGACTAACACATGACTCACATATCAGCTTCATTAATTACTTTTGAGTCCAAAAATGATCGTTAACGTGGTCATCATGCACATGTTTTCGACCTTCCACGATCCATCTCAATTATCAAGATCTCATTGCAATGGAGAATTTTCAGTGGGAAAAATGATCTGTACGAAAGTGCAACAAATCTGAAATCTAAATAATAATAAAAAATACATTTTCATAGCGAGTTATACTTTTTTAAAAAATAATGTGTAAAATTTTTATATTTTAAACTGTATTTAGTATTAGATAAATATAAATATTGTGTCGAAGAAATAATGAAAAGGGAACCCGCAAGCTTTGCAAATTAGCAATCTTGTTTTGTAAGCGATCGAAATGAAGGGCCTAGTGTCCATGCAAGAAAGATTGATATTTTTAACCTGTCGAACATGGTGTTGGAGCAAGACATACCCCTAGCTAGATGTCATTCATGCATGTACGGCAAAGTCATTTTGTCGTTTTCAAAATACATTTCTAATAAGGAGATTATTATCTCTTTAATCCAGTGAAAAGACTGAACAAACATAGTAGAAAGACTATCTACTTTTTTCCTGGCGTAAATGATTTATTAATATCGATCTTAACCATTGAATTAGCGATCTATATTGTGTGCTAAATTAGCTTAGATGCTTCCAAAAGAGATTCAGGGGGAAACTAATGATTTACACGTTAGAATAAGACCACATTGTTTGATTATACAGTTGAGATTAAATAAGATGAAACTTAAAAGTTAAATAAAATATTTTTATAATATAATTTTTTAATATAATTTTTCTTTTTATATTTAAAAATATTTAATTATTTATTATATTTTGTGTGAGAATTTAGAAAAATTATAATGATTATCTGAAATTGTTTACATAATCAAACTAAAAAATTTCTAAGTGCTATTTTAAAGAATAGTGAGATTCATCATTTAAAAGTGGCACCAAATCACTTGTAGCTTGTGACAAAGTTGCAGAGTAGGAGTGTCGATATGTAATACGACACAATAATAACGGGTTTAAGTTTAATCTTAATGAGCTCAAATAAAAACGGGTTGACTCGTTAAGACATAATTGTTTAACGAGTTGATAACATATCAACATATTTTTACATATTATAACTTGTTATGACCCCTTAAGAAAATTAAAGTTACAATTATACCATTATATCGAAAAGTAATATTTTTAGAATTTTAATTTTAATATTTTTAGTATTTAGATTGTAATTTTGAACTTATAGTTAGTTTATAATTTTTATTGATATTGTGATTTTAACATTTATACAAAATTATACTAAATTTAATTAAGTCAAATTAGTTAATTTCGAGTATATTCAATCCATTTACATAAATGGATTGAAAGGGGTTAACACAACATGACTTGCTATGTTAATGGGTCGTGTTAGAATTTGATATTTTGACAAGATAAATTTAACGGGTCGAGTTCAAATTTACTCATAGTATAATATAGATACCTTGACACGGCACGAATACGACCCATTAACATGATTTGACATCCCTAATACTGGATATGCCTCAGTTATGAGCTTAATTAGGAAATTCATTCATAGCTAGCACTCCAAGTTATATATGTTAAATATCATTTTTTTTTCTTACAAATAATGTATGAACTATTATCTAAATTTTTATAAGCTAAAAATCATAACGAAGAGAACAAAGAGTATTGTTAGATATAATTTTAAAATACGTAAGTCTTGCATATTTAAAAAATAAAAAATAAAGTCTATTATGAAAAATATAATTTTTTTATATGGGTTCAAGATTTAACTACTTTTTTCAAGAAGTGGGAATGATTTACACATTCTAATTCTAATATTGTAAATATCATTTCTAAAAAAATAAAAAATAAATTCTATTTCAATTTTTTAAATGTACTATTTATTATTTATAAACATAAAAATTAAAATTAAAAAAAAATTGTTTCCATTATCAATTAAAATAACAAGTCATATAGTATTGACGTTAATTTTTGCTTTGTTTTAGTTTTCTTCCATATTTTTCTTTTCAAGCCCTCTTTATTTACATGTATTTTGCAAGTCTTTAGCGGGAGAAGTGGAGCCCACATGTTGGGAAGAGATGGGCTTGAGCCGGCAGCCTTATGCCCTTGACTGATACATATCGCCGGCATCGTACTTTTGGGCCCCGCCAATTGGATTCTTCTTGTGGCGCCCATTTCCGTATCTTTAGGAAACTTACAAACCTATTCCTAACCAGTTTTTGGTTCGGCTCCGAGCCATGGGTTTGAATATTTTGAACGTTGGGAGGGAGACGGGACAACTCTTTCAGTACTGGCTTTCGAATTTTGTCCAATAGCTTTAAATTTTATATAAACTTTATAAAATACAAACCATATATTTATTTCTTTCATCTTTTAGACTCAGGTGAATTTTTCTTTAGAAAATATTATCCCTGAAATAGTATAGGACCAATGACATTTAGACTAATTATATATATATTTTTTGTCAAAACAAAGCATTTTTGCCGACATAATTTTGGTTTAAGAAATGCTACGGCCACAAAGTAATTCTTTAAAATAATAAAAATAGTTTGATTATCTTAGGCCTCTTTTAGTTACACAGTTTAAATGAGATGAGATGAGATATTTTGTTAAAAATTAAATAAAATATTATTATAATAAAATTTTTTAATATTAAATTTATTTTAAAATTTAAAAAAGCTGAATAATTATATAAAATATGATGAGATGAGATAATTTAATATTTAATAATCAAACCAGTCATATCATCAAATTACATTAATTTATGAATTTAATCTCTTTATACGTAAAGCATTTCTCTTTAGTTTCGATCAAGTTATAATTCAACTCAATAGATCATTACGTGTCCCATAATGGAGAAAATTTTCAACCCATTAAAACCGTTGCATGTATTATAGGCCATCACCTCGCATGAATTGGCTTAGGTAATAAGGATCTCGATTTTGGTGATAACTCCCTACATGTATAAGGTGCGAATTTTTTAGATCTAAATAATTTTTAAAAATCATTAGATTAGGAGAATTTTTCTTTGATTAGGAGTCTGTGCATCCCGAAACTAGTTGAGACTTTGTACCCAAACACTGATATCAATTAAAAAAAGAAAAAAAATTATTCATAATCAATTTTCTCATCATTATAAGATGTGATATTAGATAATAGATTTGTAAGTGAAATATAATAAATAGTCTCCAATCATTTAATGATGCATTATGAGATGATGAGAAGATGATGAGAATTAACATAATGAATAGCATTACTCTAAAAAAAGGAGTAATAATAGAGACAACCGATGATAAAAAACAAAGACAAATTCTTACAACAGATAATCAACCTAAATTCCTATAAATTTGGTAACAGAAACATTAATAATACGTTGCAACGTACTCTCAAGTAGAAATTAGACTTTAGTTGGGTGATACTTACAACATAACTTGTGACAACTTCATGATTGGATGGTATGGACCGTATGGTACACCTCTCTTTGTCCTCTCTGTCCCTCAGCTTTGGAGAGGAGAAATCCTAAAGAAAAAATTGGGAAACTTAATCTCGAACTTAGCCATTAATGTATAGTTTGGTTCATATCTGAACCTTATACAAATTTGTTTCCAAATTCAGCTGACAGCATTAATGTTTCTCCCGTGAAAGGAGAAGATTTCTGACAATAGATTGATGGTGTCCAACGGTTTGGGACAACAAATGGGTGGATAGTGGCTTAAGAGTTTTGCTACATACAAACAAAGTCACGTACTAATCTGCATATTAATACTGATTCCTTTATACTTAAAATTTAAATTAATATTATTTTTAATAAAATTTATTTTTTGACTAATCACATTAAATTAGTGCACAAATTAGTACACAATTATACTTACAACTAAATTTTTCGGTGGCCTAAATTATGAGGTGATGTGCATATCCTTTGAAAGTTATGGTGCTTTTTGCCCTTCCCCCTTTCTTTCATTTATTGGACACATTTTATGTTATTGACATGACAGAAATTGATTAATAAGAAAACTTCAAATTTTTAAATTTTTTTAATCTGATGTCAGTGATGTAAAAGACGGTATTGTCTACTTGTAATTTCGACAAACATCTTGCCTCGCTCAGTTGTATCTACCAAGAGACAACAAGACATATTCACTCCCTCACATCTCATGATGTACACATAGAGTTGGATTGATATATATATATATATATATATATATATGCTTAGAACCTACTAGCTAGATAAGTATACATAACTGCCAACAGAGGAGTATAAAAACTAATCAAAGGGACTTCTCACCAAACTGTGATAAGTTTCATTACCACATCTCATACATCTCCCTCACTCCATTTTTATAGTGTAAAAGATGCATCCACTTCCATCTCATGATGTTCTTGTCTTTCATTGATGGGAAAACAAAAAAACCCTTCTGAATAAACATCTCTTGATTTTGTATGGCTTAAGATTCCAATGCAATTGCATGTTGTTTGTATGCATGCATCGCTCTTGTCATGCATTTTTGGTACCCATGACAAGGATCCATAGATATAGATTTGTGACTGGTACTTGCATATTTGATTGATGAATACTACTGAATAAGAACTTATGATTTTGAGAAGCTGTCTGTTATTATCTCCACTTCTACCAAAGTTGTTTTGGTATAGTATAAAAATGTGAAGTAGCAATTAATTTAGCAGTCAAATATAACTGTGATTCTTCAAACCATCAAGTGTTTTACATTTTCTACCTTAAATTAATCCATGCATTTAATCAAATATTGATCCACATGAAAGCCTAACTCACTTACTTAGGGGGAGTCGGACTCATAAATGAGGCAGAGTGTTAAGATATAAGCTAAATAATAAAATCTATTTAATCATATTAACTTAAGCTTTTAAAATAAGTGTTACAAAGTCCAAGAAAAAAAAGGTGAAAAAAAAAAACTCTCTTGAAACCATACTATCATTAGGAGAAATGATATTTATAGTCGTGAGTGTATAAGTGTCACGCAATTATTTTAAAAAATGTGAATAAATACGAGATTTACATGAAAAGAAAATTAATTTTTTAATAATGGACCATACTCTTTTTCAAAGAGATTGCACAATATTTGCATATTTCACGATTATATGTAATATTACTCGTTAGTTAGTAGCTATAAACATAAACTGAAATCAGAGAAGGTAGGGGAGATGTATATAAAAACACCTCACCTCTTGCACTCATATAAACTTATAAAGTAAATATGAAGTATATTTCATTCACAAATTCAATATTGATGCTAATGATGGTCTTAATCTTTTGAGTATTGGTTTTAGGTTTATTAAACTCGGGTTTCCTAACCCCGACCCCACTTGTAGCCTTTTAGTTTACACATGAACAAAGGGATTGGAAGGAACAAAGTCAGTATCATGCACGAAGGCATTAACTTTAAAACATATGGGGAAGATCAGCCATTGTTTACACAAACCCATCATGCCATCACCAATTTTTATTGAGGGTTTGGGCTAAGTTCTTAAAACTTGTAATGATACATAGGCATCTTGACCAAATTGCTATATATTTTCTAAGACCTTCATTTTTTAAATAAAGGGTAATAATACATGCACAACTTCTTTCAAAAGTTTATTTCAAATTAATGACGATCATATAAATTAGAAAAAATTCTATTTATAAGTCAATTTTAAAGAAAAGTTTTAAAATTTACTATTTAAATGATGTGAATAATATACTCTACATACTGACAATAGAATAACTCAAAAAAATAGATCGTGAGATAATTATATGAATAATCATTATTCTTTCTTTTGAAACATCCAAAAGAAGCCCTCATTCAAGTTAGAGAGTGGATATATATGAACATTGGGCAGAATTATATAGGAATCCAGCAAGGTAATGTTTCAATTCTGAAAGGGCCAAAGTAATATCAACACAGCCAAGTTTGAAAGCAATCCCAGTAGAGTTAAATGTAAGTATTAATTAGGGAGATTAATGTGTATGCAATTAATCACTAATCAAGCAGATTAATGTGTACGGTTGACATCAAACCCACCTAGAAATGGTGCTCAATTTAATTTTTACTGCGTTATTATTTTTGCTCTGGTCAAGTGAATTTAAGGTATACCTGTTGCTTTGTTCTCTGCAGAGAGTGTCCTCTTGTCCCAACTGCCAACTACCAACACAGATGAATCTGAATAAATGTTCAGACCAAGCACCATCATACATTTGCCTGCATTTTGTATGCATATTAGAAGACATAAATCTGGCATTATATTAAATAATACACTTGGAATTAAACTCAAACCAAGTCAAGTCAATGAGACAAAGTGAACAGTATAACTGAAGGAGATAACAGAGTTTCTCTATTTTTATTTATTTTTTGTTTATAACCATAATTTATACAAGTAGAATGAACACACAATTCACGTAATTTAAACGATCAGATTTTATTTATAAGATTTAAATTTTAAAATTTAATTTTTAAATCAAATTATATAATATAAATATTTTATTAAAAATGGTCCTTGAAAATACCATTTATTATATATATATAAATTACTTGTTTAGAATTAAAAAAATATTTAAAATTGAATTTTCTTTGCCCGAAAAATTTTCAAAACCGTCCAGCCCACGCCGAGAGGCTCGGAACCAGGTTCGTTCGGGGCACCTTTCTCCTTTCAATATTAGACACAGGAAAGAAAAACAAGAACAAGAGCGAGAAAGAAAAGAGAGAAACCGAGAGAAAGTGTGAGAAAGAGCAAGGAAATTCGAACCACTTTTCCCTCTCTCTCCACCTTCGCATTCTCTCTTTATCTTCGTAGAAGTTCTCTTCAAAACCCTTGTGTCTGTTTCTTCCTTCCTATTCTCTTCCCCGAGAATTCGATCGAGTTAAATTTTCTTAAAATATAATCAAAAGTCTTGAAATCTTTGTTACCTTCAGTTTAGTTAGATGGACTATATTAGATTTTTGACGTCTTTCAATTAGTGGGTAGGATTTGAAATTTGGATATGGAGTGGTTTTAGCCGTCAGAATTTTCTGGGTTCGTTGCGATTTGTGTGATAAAAATGGCAACAGAGCAAGCTTTGTCTTTGTCCTTAGCTTCAGTGGTTGAAGATGTTCTTCAAAAACATGGTACCAGATTGAGTGATCGTTTGGTTTCGAGGAAGGCTGAGGAAGCTTGTATGATCAATCATTCTCTTGAAGTATTTTTGCTTTCTTTTGTTAAAAACAAATTGACTGAAATTCAGAGTTCCAGTTTCTTTCAAAAACAGAGAACGCTTTTGTGGTGTTATGTTGGATTTCTTTTGTGGATTTGATTTTTAACTTGAGTTTTGCAAGAGGTCACCTGGGTTTTGACAATATAAAATTTTGTAACTTGTGGATGTTTGAGCTGTTTGCTTGTTAAAGTGACAAATAAATTTGTGAAATTTCATTATATAAAAGAATTTTGAATTTTTATATGATTTTACATTAGTCTCATTTTCCGTATCATCATTCTCGTTGGATTAATCTTTTTTATATGCGTTTCCTCGTTCTTCTATTTTCTTTTTGAATTTCGCATCCCCTGAAATTTTATATGCCAAACAAACAAAAGAAACTTAATGTTGCTACATCATTTTGCAGCTTTGAGAAGATATGAAGCAGCCGGGTGGCTCAGAACGACGGTTGGAGTTATTGGGGGTAAAGACTTGCCAGCCGAGCCTTCTGAAGAAGAGTTCAGGCTTGGATTGCGAAGTGGGATAATTCTTTGCCATGTTCTTAACAAGGTTCAGCCCCGAGCTGTGCCAAAGGTATGGTTCATTTAAGGTTTTTATTTTCCTTCAAACTTTGTTGGTTTTGACGATGTTAATCGACTGGTTTAGGTGGTTGAGGGCCCGGGTGATTCTGTTAATGTTCCTGACGGGGCAGCTCTATCGGCATTTCAGTACTTCGAAAACGTTAGAAATTTCCTTGATGCTGTGGAAGAATTGGGGCTTCCGACCTTTGAAGTATCTGATTTGGAAGAGGTGTGTATTCTTGTTTTGTTGACATCAGTGGAAAGACCTTCAAGGAAATTCTGTATGATGGGCATCACCCGCACATCTCCTTTCTTTTCGATTAACGTTTGAAGTATAGGCAAATCTCTATAAAGCTATTTCAATTTTGTATGTCCTTGTCTCTTTTTTGGATGTGACAGAATTATACGGATAAAACAAATACTTTTAGGCGGATGATGAAACAATATGGTTCTGAATTAATGACTAATTTGCAAGAGATGTCATTCTGATGCCATATCGTTTAAATCGTCTGAATTACAGGGAGGGAAATCTGCGAGGATTGTAAACTGTGTTCTAGCACTCAAGTCTTATAGTGATTGGAAACAAGGAGGTGGAAACGGATCATGGAAACTTGGTGGAAATTTGAAACCACCTACGGGTGGGAAACCCTTTGTACGAAAAATTTCAGAACCATTTATGAATTCTTTTTCAAGGACCTTATCGTGTGAGAAGTCTCTAGAGAGTTTGTCTGGTGATCTGTCTTCATATGGTGATCACAGTCATGACCCCAATGAAACAGTTAGTGAGCTTTTTTTTGTTATTTTTTTGTGTTTTACTTTTTAACTTTTTCTTGTCATTGAAGCATGTCGCCAAAAAGCTAATATGTATTCTGATTTGCAGGGTTCATCTCGTTCCTTAAGTATGCTAGTCCGTGAATTTCTTTCTAATAGGAAACTAGAAGACATTCCACTTGTAAGTTTCTTATGCTGTTATAACATTTCTTAATGTAAATACATTTCAAAGAGACTGGTCATGATCCTGCATACCAAGCAGGCGAGTAAGGAGTTTAGAACAATCACTTACTGCTGCCTATGTAGGTATTTTGGACCATATCTTGTCTCAGTTGGCTGACACTACCCTTTAGGTTTCAAATTAACTGCCTTCATGTTCATCTTCTTATTTTTCTGGGCTGAACTTTGTTGTAACCGATTAGGTACATGTTTTTATTCAGATTTAAAGGGCAAATTATTTTTTTGGTATGTCACAGGTTGTGGAATCTATGCTTAGTAAAGTCATGGAGGAGTTCAAGCGCCGATTTGAAGGCCAAAATGAACTGGTAAGCATCTGTTTTCTTCAATCGAGTGTCACCGCCTCCTAGGCAACAAAAATTCCTAACTACCTTTGAGTATGATTAATGTGAGGGATCGGGATCCCACTTCTTGCAAGTCATGTTCTTGCTGTAAAATTGTTAATGTATTTGATTTTTTTAAGCTCACTGTCAATGATATTAATTTTTCCGGCGATCTTTACAGACGAAAACAACTGTGAAAGATATCTCAGTATTTGTCCCTGACAATTCTCCTTCTAAAACGGTTTCTGGTGATATAAAGGTAGTTACATCTATCGTATAAAATTTAAAATGCAAGTGACAAATCTGCGGCACTCAAAATATATTTTTTCCACAAAAAACTTGAATATATAAGTTTGCTTTTGTGTATTGAGCACAAATCGGTGACCTTTTCTTTCACTATGATTAAGATGGAAGAAAAACCTACTACACAAGATAAAGAGGAGGAATGTCATGATCGGATGTGTGATCTTGATGAGGGATCAAAAAGTCAGCTTTTCAAACAGCATAAGTTGGTAGAACAACAACAAAGAGACATTCTGGTAATTTTTGCTAGTATCAGACATCAGGAAGAAAAACTGCTATTCTCATGCAATTAGTGACTATGTTGATATCCTGTAGGAACTGAAACACATTCTTCATAGTACAAAAGCAGGCATGCAGTTTTTGCACAATATGTACCAGGAAGAATTCAACTATCTAGGTACATTTTAAGTTATTCTTTAATGCTTTTGAAAAGTTTTTAAAGATGAATGATATATCACTAGCTCCGTTTAATAGGTAAGCATCTGCATGGTCTAGCTCATGCTGCTTCCGGATACCAGAGAGTTCTTGAAGAAAACCGCAAGTTATACAATCAAGTGCAGGACCTAAAAGGTGACATATTGAATGGTTTGAAGGCTATCTTTATGAATTCAATAAGGAAAACTTATATTTGTGTTAGGGAGAATAAATTTTGTGTATATGTTATGTTTGATTAGGGAACATTCGGGTATACTGTCGAGTGAGGCCTTTCCTGACTGGGCAACCAAACCGTTTGAGTACTGTGGGTCACATAGAGGAAGGTAATATTACGATTGTTGCCCCTTCAAAATATAGCAAAGAGGGACGGAAATCATTCACTTTCAATAAAGTATTTAGTTCGTCTGCAACCCAAGGTACGTTTTATTTTCTTTTTGTTTTGTTCTGTTTCTCTTCTCTTAATTTTACAAGGTAAATTATATTTCTGTAGTCCAACCACCATCCTTTATGCAAAGTGCACCATAAACTAAGAAAACTTGCAACATGCAACTACTAACTGATTTCAATTTATACTCTCCCCTTAAGATCTAGTTGTTGAAATTATTCCACGTAGCTTATTTTTTATCGTTTCAAGATCCAAAGTTTAACTGAGAATTTACATTAAAACCTATTAGTGATTTAGAATGCTCAATAAGTTTTCATGGTTTATGATGCACATTGAAAGATGGGTAGTAATTTGAGGGCATGAAGTCTAATTTCCATAAATTTCTTCTGGCCAACTTAGCACATATACTAATACTGCTGCTTTCCGTTCTTTTCCAGGGGAGGTATTTTCAGACACCCAGCCTCTGATTCGGTCTGTTCTTGATGGTTACAATGTTTGTATCTTTGCTTATGGCCAAACAGGATCAGGGAAAACTTATACTATGGTGAGAAATTCATTAAATTTTCATTGCAGTCAGATTGTTGCATTCTGTCACTATTAAGGCTTCAGTTTATTTTTTGCCAATAGATGTTTAGTACTTATATTATTCATATTGATATATCTTATCTATCAACCCAGAGTGGACCTAAAGAGCTCACAGAGGAATCCGTAGGTGTTAATTACAGGGCATTGGGTGACCTATTTCTTCTCTCAGAACAGAGGAAAGAGACCATGTCCTATGATATTTCTGTTCAGATGCTTGAAATCTACAATGAGCAAGTTAGGGATCTGCTTGTGACAGATGGTCTCCACCAAAGATATCCTTCATGAAATTTGTTTTTTTTTTTTTTTTAAAAAAAAATATTATTATTATTATTATTATTATTATTATTTGTGTATGGAATGCCTCTTACTCCTATAGGTGTTCTTAACTCCTATGTACATTAGAAATTCGTAACAGCTCTCAGAACGGAATCAATGTACCCGATGCAAACCTTGTACCTGTATCGTCAACATCTGACGTAATAACTCTGATGAACCTTGGGCAAAAGAATCGTGCGGTGGGTGCTACAGCTATGAACGATCGAAGTAGTCGTTCTCATAGGTATGATTCATTTTGCCTTAAAAGTTTTAGAACAGAGCAGTCTTTCTTTTCTAAATTTCCCTTTTAATTATTGCTCCTACTAGAAAGAAAAATTATAATATCATTTCCAGGTATTTATCATGATCATATTGTGATTTTGGGAACATTGTATTTGTTTTCTTTATGTGTGTGTGTATATATATACGGATACTTATATGTGGTCTCAATTTCCAGCTGCCTTACAGTTCATGTTCAAGGAAGAAACCTGACATCTGGATCTATTCTTCGTGGCTGTATGCATCTGGTTGACCTGGCAGGGAGTGAAAGGGTTGACAAATCTGAGGTGACAGGAGATAGATTAAAGGAGGCACAACATATCAACAAATCTCTTTCTGCTTTAGGAGATGTGATTTCCTCACTTGCACAAAAGAATTCACATGTTCCTTTCAGGAATAGCAAACTCACACAACTTCTCCAAGATTCACTTGGTAAGTTTCTCAATGTCCTCTAAGAGATTCTTCCATTTTTCCACTGTAATTTTCTCTTCTTAAGTTGTTGGTAATTGTATCTATCAGGAGGGCAAGCAAAGACGCTCATGTTTGTTCACATAAGTCCAGAGCTTGAAGCTGTGGGAGAAACAATTAGTACACTCAAATTTGCTGAAAGGGTTTCCACCGTTGAGCTTGGGGCTGCTCGGGTTAACAAAGATAGTTCAGATGTGAAAGAGCTTAAGGAACAGGTTTTTACTCCATTTTCTGTTTGTTCACAATCAGTTTGACAAGTGCCTATACTTCTTAATTCCCAGTCCAACAAAAATTATGTTTAGTTGTAAGTCAGAAGGCTTAACTTGAGGCTATCTAGCAGTTTTATCTTTATCCTCTATATCTAGATGATAAATTTGAGAGAAGCATTGACACATTTACTTATCTTTTACGCTTTTGTAATATTTTTGGAAATTAAAGGTGCCTTGTTTACTGTCTCTCTTTAGATTGCTAGCCTTAAAGCAGCCTTAGCTAGGAAGGAGGGAGAAACAGAGAGTCTTCAACATGCGCTATCTAGCAGTCCAGAAAGATTAAAAATGAAGTCATGTGGATCTTCTCCTCCCCATCCTAGTTGGAGAATTGTTGGAGATCTGTCTGGGGTTCAGAGGCAAGTAATGGAGGATGTTGGTAACTTAGAGGTATGAACCGAGCATTAAAAATTGTAGGGCCATGGTTTCATGTTACCTCTGTAAATTAACTGTCTGAGCACTATAGGTTCATATCATGCATGCCACTTGCATCAGATTCAAGTTGAATATACTGAAAATTGGACATGCCCATAATTTTGTTGTGTTCTTATTGTTACATAAGTCTGTCTCTTGCTGTAAACCATAGATTCTTTTTGCATTTAAAATGATATGATTAATGGAATAACGAGAACAGTAACTAATTTGTGGGGTTGACTCAACTTGGAGTGTATTCAAACTTCAATGAATTTCCTAGTAATTTTAGAAAGTAGTTGTTGAAACCTAATGCAGTATTTTGAGATGAAATCGTTCTGTTTCTGTATTCGTATCATTTGAGTCAAGAGTTAAGCCATTTACCAAAAAGAGAGAGACTTAGACCCGAAGTAGGGAATAGTTTCAAAATGTTCATCGTCTAAAGATGATAATAAAAGACGTAAGCCACATTATTCGTTAGAATCTTAGACTAAACTCGTCTCATCTCTAATGTGATGACAAAGCCTAAAAACTAACTCATTTTTTTTTTTTTTGGATAAATGAGCCTAAAAACTAACTCATTTCTACAGCTACTTTACTTTGATGCCTAAAATCCAATGATTTGTATCTGCTTTTACTCAAAGGCTATTGAAAACATGGTTCATGGTCTTATGTTGGATTGCAGGGTCTGAATAAGTCTGCAGTAAAGCCAAAAAGATGTAGCTTAGATCTCCAAGATATATTGATGAATTCAACTTCCTGGCTACCTGTTGGCAGTCCTGGGCTGAATAGAAAGGAGGATGACAAGGATTCAGTTTCTGGAGACTGGGTTGATAAGGTTATGGTGAATAAGCATGACAGTACAAATGGAAATGAAAACCCGGTGGATTGTTGGGAAGTAGACAAGAGACAGTCGCCTGAGATGTTTGGTCAGAGTTATATCCCAGTTCCTTCAAAAATATACCCAGAACAAGCTTTTAGTAACTTAATGACTAAACCGAAGGGCAGCCAGGACTATGATGTACCTAACGGTCGGTATGAAACAGCCACTGATGACTCTGATGAGCTCGAGGTTGCGACTAGTGATTCCTCAGAGCAAGACATGCTTTGGCAACCGAGTCTTCCTAAACCTACCAAAATTCCCAATGGGCTGGGTTCTAAAACAAAGAAAACAAATCCCAAGTCGGCAAAGAGCATAGAATCAAGGTCTGTCTTCTTGATCATGTTTTACTAAGTTCTTGTGCATTCTTGTTGGTTCCCTTCCTCCACTTCTACATGTTTGGAAATTTTCTTCACGTTTCAATATGAAATGTAGAAACTAGAAGTGAGATAATTTGTTCCTTTACATACAAGCAAACTGACAACATTCAGCTATTCAGCTGGCCACTTATCTGGTTTTTCCTTTTCCTTCTTTAATATATTATTTGAATTACGTGTTTGTAACCAGGAGCTTAATTCCAACATTGATTCCTTCACCATCACGGATCAAACCACCCAATGGGTTTAGTCAGTCTTTGCACAAGCCTGGAAGGCAGGCTGTTCCAGTTGATGGAAAACGGAAGAATGGGATTGCAAAGTGAGATTACTACTACGGGGTATTGATGAAGTTGCTTCATGATTCTTTTTTTTTCCCCTCTTTTTATGTTTATTTATTATGGAATTGTAGAGAGAGAGAGAGAGAGAGAGAGAGAGAGAGAGAGAGAGAGAGAGATTTTCTATATCGAAGGGGCAATGGTTCCAGTTGCCCGAATTCTCTGGTGGTGATCATGAGATGTATGGCGCCCCAAATTCCATACAAACTCTTATTTCTAGGCTCATAAGAGTGTTGATATGGAGAACGTTTTTTCTTATTACAAGGAAGAAAGAAAAGTGTGCAAAGTGAGAGAAATATGTTTGACGCCTCTACTTGCATTTGTGTCATTTTCTATTGCTTGTCTTTGTCCAATTCCCAGTTTGTATGGAATTTGGGATCATATTGTAAATTTGTAATGGATGAAAAACTAACAAATGAAAGAACACGGTGAGGTGAAATGCTATACACTAAGTTCTCATTTTACATCTATTTTATTGTGTTGAAATCTTTGGATCAATTCTTTTTTTTTTTTCAAAAAATAAAACTCAAGGAGTAACATATAATATTGCATCAAAATATCTAGATATATATGCCTAATGCCTTGTTTGAATGTTAAGATGATACAAAAAATATGTAAATAATAGTAAAATAGTTTGGTGAATGGTAAATATATTGTATTAAGATAGTTTATGGAGTTTTGGGATGAGAGAGAGAGAGAGAGAGAGAGAGAGAGAGAGTTAAAAATATTTTTTTAATCTTATTTTTGTTTATGGATTTGAAAATGTTGAATTATTTTGTGTTTTATTTGAAAGTTTGAAAAAATTGTAATAATTATATGAAAAGATCAAAAATTTGAAATTAAAAAATATTCGTTTGAGTGATGTTTGGATGTTGAGATGAGATAGGATGAAATCATCTCAACATCCAAACGAATAAGACTTTCCAACCTAGAAATGGAACTCAAATATAAATAGTACTCTATGGTTCTATGGTTCTATACTCCTCATCTATTTAGCAGTATTTAATCCTTTTTTAAAATCTGGAGAGAACAGAACGCAGCCTCAATTCCTCAAGGAAGTACTCTCACATGCCAAGCTAGTGACTATAACAACTCTAGTAATAAATTTAGATAGACTCTTTTCAATAAGTAAGTCTGTTTCATTAAATTAAGTAAAATGTATAATTAATATTTCAACTCTGGACTTATGCTATTCAAATTGCTCACAATGATGTCTTCTGTGAATGGGCCAAACATATTGTGATTGATTGTCACTTTGTTCATCACCATCTTCTTGGCTCGCTACAACTTCATTGTATTACTTCTTATGATCATCTTGCAAACATTTTTACCAAGTTATTGTTAGGAACGATAAAAGAAAAGCAAAATAAAAAAGTAGAATCAATAACACATGACACAAGGTTTACCTAATTTGGCAATGTGCCAAAGTCCATAAAACTATAGAGAATTTTATTTCAAACAATAACAAAATAAGTATAATGACAGTACAAGAGTATAATACAACATACGACTAAACCCTAATTAGCTAGTCAGGTCGATTCAAGCCTCCACTCTATGGTCGAAGTCTCATTGAAAATCCACCAAAAAAAAAAAAAAAAAGCCACAATTAATCTTTGTTGGATCATGTCAACAACCAGGATCCATACAAATAAAACCAGACTCCATACTAAAAAAGGTTCAACAATTATATCCTTCAGAAAGGTTTTGTGGTCTTATTAATAAACTCAAGTTCACTTGTCAAACTTCATCTTGAGTTTGAGAGGGGCTGTTAAACTAGTCCAGCCAATCTCTTAATGCTTAAGAGATGCTTTGTATATTATTTTATTGGATTCTATAAATAGGGACCATTTGTAACAGGCTTGGTGTGTAGGCCACCATATCTAGCTCGCTCGGCCCATCTACTCTCACTAGCAAGCTATTGAGCAGACTACCCGCCCGATATTACCTAATGAGCAAGCAGATCAAAATCTTAAAACATAAAAAGCATGCAAGGGGTAGGCATGGTACCCGCCCGCACGTATATAACCCACCACCCCGCCCCATGCTATATAAGCAAAAAACAACCCTACATCTACTCCATTTCTTCTCTCTCCTAAGTGTCTCGTCGCTCATTTCCTCTCCTTCTCTTCGTCTCTTATAGCAGCCAAGTCTCACATTCTTCTTCATCTCCTTCTCATCCTCCTATTCCTCATCTTCTTCCAAATTTTTTCTAATAGACCCATGATTATGGGTCACTCAAACTAGTTGTGGCCAAAAAGATCCACAACCATCATCATCGGTCCTTACAAACTAAAACTGACAATAACTTGCTAGTGGGTGGCGTTATGGATCTTCAGAGCCTCTTCAGAGCCCCACGACCAAGTCATGATCGTGGGTCTACACAGCGACCCATAGTCAAGTCGTGGTCGTGGGTTTACACAGACACCCATAGCAAAGTCCCAACCTGGTATGGATCAAAACTGGGTCGAAATCCGCATTACAAAACTTAAACCAATCCAATCCAAGTTCGGTTATGAAATTCGGATTCCAAATCAGATACACCTGGGTGGACAGCCCTACAGGGAGGGTGCTAATTTGTAGAGTGTTCCTTGTGTAATTCAATATGGTCACAGTTCACTTTAGTCTTTGTTAAAATGAAGTACACGAAAACAAAGGATTAGGTCAATGTAGTTGAATTGGTGAATTAAAAGAACATTAATGTGGATGTTGTTCTCGGATATCAACTATGGGGACAAAGAGTAGTATGCGGCTCTGAGGATTTAATCGCAGTCCACTTTTCCTCTTATGTTGACCCTCTAACAGCTTAAAAAACAAACAACATCTTCAGGCCTTTAATGTTGTTGTTGTGGTAATGTTTCAATTCTGGGGGACAAATGAGTGCTACAACCTCAAGAAATTAATAACAACAGACAGCGCGGTGATACCCCATGTCATGTTTGATTGTTAAATTCATATCAAACTAATTATCAATAGGGTCTATTATGTTTTTAAATTTTTATAAAAAAATTAAATCTATTTTTTACTTATTTTATATATATAAATAAATTTTAATGGAATTTATAAAATATTACTATTTACATATTAATTTAATTCATTTAAGATCACTTCAACGTCTAAACATAGTTTCGCATGGAATGAGAAAACCCTCATTTGATATGATTTATTACATAATGCAAAAAATAAAATTTTCATTAACCTTTAAATAGAAATTTTGATATATTTGATATACCCATGACACTTCAATAGATGAGTAATGCTATAAATAGTTCTAGGGTGTGCAAGTCTTGTACATTATTTTTGAAAAAAATAAAGTCGATTATTAAAAAAATATTTTTTTATGTGAATCCTAGATTTAATCACTTTTTACAAAATGAATGTGGGATGTTTGCACATTTTAAGATTGTAAATATCATTTTTCTTAATATATTAAATTTTAAAAAGAAATATTTTAGGTACAAAGAGATTTTATAAAAATAAACTCATAAATGTATAGCTTGATGTGATATATTAAATTGTAAAATTAATTTTATGAGTAATGTTAAATACAATCATGTGTTGTGTAAGCGCCACACATTCATCTTGAAAAATAATATGGTTTATCGTTAAAAATTTAATTTTTTATGTAGATCACATATTTATTTTTTTTTTTAAAGGAATGTACGACGCTTCCACACTCTATATCATTTCTCTAATTTTATTATAAAGTAAATATAATCTATCATATCAACTTATGTTAATTTATATTTATTTTTATATAATATTTTTATAATAATAACAGTTCTCAATTTTAAAAGATACTATCGTCCCATAAAAATACTATAATAACAATACGGGCAACCGAAAGTTTTTATTTATTTATTTAATTTCATCTAAACAAGCTGAGCATATGTTCTTTACAAATATATGGTTGAGTGGAAGAGGGTGAAAAGAAATGATAAACTATTTCCAAAGTGGCATCATAATTGTTTGACTCTGATTACAAGGCATGCATGCAAATAAAGAATTAGGAAAGGAAATGATCTTTTTTTATTTTTTTAAATATTTTTTCATGTCTTTAAATAATTTTTTTTTTTTAAATTACACAGTCAATAAAATATACTTTCTTAATCATAAAATTAAAAAATAAAAAAAAATTAAAAACTAAAAATATTATCAGTAGAAATGCTGTCGGCATCCCAAACATTTTTCTTACCCTTATGGGCCTATGGCAGCGTAATCATAGCACAAATTCATGGAAAACTAAAGACAAGAAATACCTATAATTTAGGGTAGGCAACTTTCACATATTTTTATTTTTTTAAAAATGAATAAATATATAATTTATAAGAAAAATAAATAAATTTTTAATTATATATACCATTTTTTTTTTTTAAATACACGAAACTTATATACTTGAAAATTATATCCGTAATAACTCGACATACAAATATCGAAGCTTTTTGCAACTGCTTCTTTAGACTTTATTGTATATAAATTTTAAAAATTGTGCAGCAACATCAATATACAATCACAGGATCATCCTGAAGAGCCGATTGATAATTTTGTTGGAGGTCAATTTTATTTTTTAATTATTTTAAATAAAAGAAAATAATTTGTACAAATTTAAAACATACAAATCTCATGAATGTCCTTTATAATGAAGTAGATTCCATCATAAAAATATATAAAAAATATTTTTTTTCTTAATAAGATTTATTTTTTATAAAAAAATTATACGAAACTTACACATCTAAAACTTATAACCAACATTAATCTCTCAAAATTAAGGAAGATGACTTTTTTTTTTAGGAATTTCTAGATTTAGGGGTGATTTTTAGTTTTATTATTTTATTATAGGGTTGAAGAGTTATTTTAGATATCTTAAGGATCAAAATAACTTTTGGGAATTTTTTCTAGGAGGGTATAGGTATTTTTTTATTTTACATGCTTTTACATTTATATTTTACAATAAGTATATTTTCATTTATTATTTTAATTCTTCATAAACAACTGGACATATTTAATCAGGAGATTTAATTTTTGAAAGAAACATTATCAAGTTCTTTGGGTTGGAGTTTGTTTAAGAGGTAATAATATATATAATTATGGAGCGAATAAATGTTGAGAAATTATTTTAAAAATTTTAAAAATTTATTATTAAAAAATTAATTTTTTTAATATAAATATCATTTTTTTTTTTTGGATTGCTCCATACAAGTCCAAGAGATAAAACAGAGAGGTTGTCCTCTAGTCCCTTTCAAATACAGGCTCTTTTGTTCCTTTGTCAAAACACACTCTCTCTCTCTCTCTCTCTCTCTCTCTCTCAATCTGGATTAAGAAAAATCTTAGTTGGGTTACCGATCTGTTGTCGTATTTCACCACAAAATCTGCTGTCTTAATCTACCTAATTTTGTTTTCCACCACATCCTACCAGAATGACCTTTATAACCTTAACATAAGATGGCCACTTTATATAAAACTATAAGAAATAAGACCTTTACTAACCTATAGATGCTAATCAAGTTTGGGAGTAAAAAATAAGACATTGCTTGTGTTGTGTAACAAGATATTTTTATTTTTTTTTCAATATCATTTAAATAAAAAATATTTTTTAATTTTAAATATTCAACTTTTTTATTTATTAAACTTTCTCTTTTGTTTTCTAAAACTTAATCAAACATCATTTAATTATTATTTATAAATTATTTTATTATTTATATATATTTTACCATATTTTAAAGTTACTTTTAAGTATTGAAGTGATTTAAGATATTCTGTAAATAGTAAAAAATAATAAAAATAAAAAAAATTAAATAATAATAAATAATAATAATAAAAATAAAAGAATATTAAATAATCATATAAAATAATAAATAATAATATAAAATAATAAAATATACTGAAAATACTCCCCCTCTGAATTTGTCCCCGTCTATTGAATAGGAAAAAGAGACCGGGGAAGGGAGTAGGGACTAGACGACGGTCCACGGACTTTTCCGTCATTTCGACAGGTTGGCTTTTCGTAATTTTGTTCCCTTAGTTACTACGAAGATTGGGACATTACTTGGCCCAAAAAGGACGATTAGGACAAAAATGTCATTGTACAAAAAGACTGCCACCGAGAAAAAGGACACACACTCTCTTCTTCTCTCCTTCACTCGGTATGTCTCTTCCGATCAAATCACAGAAAAACCTGTGACTCTCTCTCTCTGGACTTGTTCTGGCTTTGAGCATTCGATCAAGTTTCAAAATGCTGGCCTTGTAGAGGGGTTCTCAGCTCTGTTCAATGTACCTTGCTCTCGACTCGATCTGCATCTAAAACTGTGAGTTCATGACTTTCTTGTTTTCTGGCGAGTTTCCTTTTTTAATATGTTTTTGCACGCTATTCTTGCCGCTTTTAGTTCAACTTCGCTCAATGAATGGGTCTCTTTACTTGATGTATGGCATAAAGAAGAGAGAAGACATTGTGACTGCTTTTTGATGGTTTGATACGTATTAACTCCATTGTTTATGCTTGGTACACATGGTTCGTGCCGAGTTGGTGTGTGAAGAAGTTAGATCAACTAATGGAGATTTGTGAGTTTTATGCGGATCTTCTTTTGGTGCGAGTTCCGATGAATGTGTTTGACTGGTGGATGTTCTGGTATCAATGTTAGAAATGTCATAACTTTGATAGCCTCATCATCATGGGTTCTTTTGTACGTTTTGAGGGCTATTTGATATTTTTTTTACTGTAAGGTGTAATTTATTTTGCTCATTTTTGAGTTTTTACTTTTGGAAATCTAGATTAGTTGCGAATAATTGCCTATATTTTGTTTTCGTTTCGATATGTGAAATTATGCGTGGGAATTTTGATTAACTGGTTAGTTGTAGTTTTATTCGATGCGTAGTTTAAGATATGGTCGTAAATTCCATACGTGTAAGTTTTAGATCATTGGTGAGATATGTGCTAATTTTTATATCTGTGATCTAAGTGGTCCAGCATTCATGTAACTGATTGTTCTGGGTGGTTAGGGTTTTGGCATTCGGGTCTTGGAAATGTCAATATATAAACTAAGATGAGCCAGACAGAAGTGTCAAGGATGAAGCATCCTCTTGTTCCGCTTGCAACTCTGATTGGTCGCGAGCTTAGGAATGAGAAGGTTGAGAAACCTTTTGTTAAGTATGGACAGGCTGCTTTGGCAAAGAAGGGAGAGGATTACTTCCTGATAAAACCTGATTGTCAGCGGATTCCAGGAAATCAGTCGACATCATTCTCTGTCTTTGCGGTAATAATTCCTTCCCATGTATATATTAACACGGAAACATTACATGACCTCCTGTAAATGATAATTATAAAATATATACCCCGAGGAAAAAAAAAAAAAAAAAATTTAGTCCCAACCAATGCATCCTTTGCCATTTATTTACTTCTAAAAAAAAAAAAAAAACTCAATTTCAGGACCAAATCTTTAGTTGGATAGAGGTTTTGGCTCTTAACTTTCTCGACCGTGGCAAATTTGAATTTGACATAAATTTCTTATATTTTCCATCCTTCTCTCGGTGCCAGAATGGAGCGTCAATATAATTCCTTTATGGTTATAATACCCACTGGAATTCTTACTTGGCAGATTTTTGATGGGCATAATGGTATATCAGCTGCCATCTTTGTAAAGGAAAATTTACTTGGAAATGTTTTGAGTGCGATTCCTCTAGGAATCAGCAGGGAAGAGTGGCTTCAAGCTCTTCCTCGGGCATTAGTCGCAGGTTTCGTGAAAACTGACATAGAGTTTCAGCAGAAAGGTAGTAACCAATTTTTTTATTATTAAATTGATATATTTTTCGTTTTGTGAATGTTCTTTTGTTCTTACATTTAACATTTGGATATTAATGACAGGAGAGACTTCTGGGACAACGGTGACATTTGTTGTGATTGATGGTTGGACAATCACTGTTGCATCTGTGGGGGATTCACGATGCATATTGGACACCCAAGGAGGTGTGGTTTCTCTCTTGACTGTTGATCACAGGCTGGAAGAGAATGAAGAAGAGAGAGAACGTGTCACTGCTAGTGGGGGTGAAGTAGGAAGGCTCAATATATTTGGAGGAAATGAGGTATAATTTGACTATCATTTTGACTTATCAGAAAAAATGACTATTATTTCAGCATGCGACTCACGGTTGCTAGATGATTTTATGCATTATGTACTACTCTCCTATTGTATTGGTTTCAATCTGTATATGATTCATAGGTTGGCCCCCTTCGCTGCTGGCCTGGTGGATTATGCCTTTCTAGGTCAATTGGTGATACAGATGTCGGAGAGTTCATTGTCCCAATACCACATGTTAAGCAAGTGAAGGTGAGGGTGTTATGTCTTATTGGTGACTATATTTGCATTTTTGGTAATTTATTTAGAAGTTGAACTTTTTTTTCCTGGTTGTTTAGCTTTCAAATGCTGGAGGAAGACTTATAATTGCTTCTGATGGTATCTGGGATGCTTTATCTTCTGATATGGCTGCCAAGTCTTGTAGGGGTCTACCTGCAGAGCTAGGTGCAAAGCTGGTCGTGAAGGTGATGTCTAGAATAGGATTCTCCTCTCAAAATCCTAGGTGACAATTAAATTAATCTGTGTGGCTTAATGATTTTTCTTGTTCCATAATTTAGGAGGCTCTGAGGACGAGGGGCCTGAAGGATGATACAACCTGCCTTGTTGTTGATATAATCCCATGTGACCGTCCTGTTCTACCACTAACACCAAGGAAGAAACAGAATATGCTCAGTTCAATATTTGTGAAGAAATATCAGAATTCTATGAGCAAATCAACAAATAAGCTTTCTGATATTGGGGTTGTGGAGGAGTTGTTTGAAGAGGGTTCTGCAATGCTTGCAGAAAGGTAAATTTGATTGTGTTCCTCATTTACTTGGCATACTCGCATCATGATTATATAACTCAGTTATATGCAACAGTTAATAGGGCAGGATGTTGAATCATCTTATGGACTGCTGCTGTTCCAAATATCAAGGTTTTTTTAAATCTGGAATTAGTTGAGTAAATGCCTAGATGCATTCTCCCACACTATAACTGATTGATGCCTGAGAACTTGACTTAATAGACATCAGATGCCAAATTAAGACCAAATTATTTCTGTCTACTTGTTCAGTACCATTGATTACCATATCCATTACTTTAACAATGTGTCTGTCTGATCAAAAACAGTAATTGGGGGGCCTCAGGTTTTGCCATTTTGACATAGTTCTTAGTTTCGTCTCTTCTCAATGGAAATGCAGGCTGGGTAAGGATTTTCCTCCGAACACAAACTCTGGGCTTTTCCGGTGTGCAGTCTGCCAAGTTGATCAACCCCTTGTTGATGGATTATCGGTAAATTCAGGGCCCTTCTTCTCACCAGCTTCAAAAGCATGGGAAGGCTCCTTCCTCTGTGCTAACTGTCGGAAGAAGAAAGATGCCATGGAAGGAAAAAGGCCAAGCCAACCCACAGTGACCTTATAGTAGTTTTCTCTTTTATATCGGTACATATAGAGATTTTTTCTGGCGGTGTGAGCATGCTTGGTTTTTAAGAAATGAGAGAGAGAGAGAGAGAGAGTTTTGGAGATTTCTAAACGATTGTGCCAATTCTGTCTGCTCGGCTGTTGGACTGACTGACAGAGAACAAACATGTTACCTATTGGTTATATTGTGATATTGTAATAGTGATTACTGACAGCTTGAATTTGCAAGTAAATGAAGGTTGCCTAATGAGAAGTTATGAACGCAGCAGTTTTTTCTGCATGTCGTTAGAAAGTCATTGCAGATGTCTTTTACTTTTTGTTTGCTTTCTGAACGATATTTTATCAGAATGCTACCTACACTTACATAAAGGAATGCGGCGGTTTCGGAAAGTTTTTGCTGCTCTTTACAAGGAAGGACAGTCTTGGTGCACCATTTTTCTGAGTAATAATTGAGAAACAGCAACAGATTTGCTACGGTAATACTTCCTGGTTGCTACGGCAGTCTTTATTCTATTTTTAGAAATGAGATTTGCGATATAAGTATTATGCAATCTTTCTAAAAAAAATGAATAAATATAGGACCTAGATAAAAAAAAATAATAATAATTATTTAATAGTAGATCTTACTCTTTTTAAAAAAAATTATACAGTATTTACATACTTTACGACTATATGAAATTTGGAAGATTGAAAAATATGCTTCACCCTCTTGACACAAAGCCTAAGTATGTTTTGTGCAAGTCCAAAGGTGGGAAAATAAATCCCAAACAAAAACTACAAACAATATAAAAGTTGGGCGGAAAACCTAATGCAAGTTAATATATTCCAACGCTCTACCAGGAACTGAAGTTAATTTACATGCATCACTATTATGCTCATCCCATTCCCATTCAACTTTTAGCCCAACTATCAAGCTTTGAAGATGGCAAACTTCTAAAGTGGCCCAAAGAGTTTGATATATTTGTTATGTAATTATACTCACTTCATTTTGATCTATAGCGGAAAGTTGAAAGTCTATAGTTGTTTATTTTGGTTTATTTTGCACCTTGGTTTTGAACTTCTCGATTGTTTATTGTAATCATCAAGATGTTTCTGTTTGTTATCATGGTTTTCTTTTATCGTGAGTTCTTTAAAAAACTAAAATAAAATTACAGATTAAATATTAGAGGCGAAGAAGATTGTTGGCCTTGGTGTTTGATACTTTAATCTTGAAATAAGTCCTTTAATCTTGAAATAAGACCCAAAACCCCAAAGAGAATGACTCCATGTACTGCCTATTTCGTTGACATGGTTTTCATTAGCCTATGCTTCTATAAAATCGAGTGGCCCTGCGCATCGGCGTAGGTATTTTGCAAATGAAAGACTTTTCTAAATGAAAATTTAGCTTTAAAAAAAGTGATTGGTATTTGATGTTGTCAAAGGGCAATAGTTATGGTGTGTCTTTCAAATGAGAGCAGAGATGAAGACTAGGCAGGTTTCTGGAGCAGTGAAGAAGAGCTCAAGGAGAAGGACAAGGACTGCCTCCTATTGTGACCTATAGTTTAAGAACAAGAGAAAACTACATCATGTTGTATAAACCCATAGAACCAATAATGAATCTTAAGCAGATTGAGAAAAAATAGGCAAAAAATATTGGGAGTGACTTAAACCTCGCCATTTTTTGCAGGACTTGGACTGATTTAGCATACCTAACCCCATGTTGATTATTTATATAATCTTGTAATGGAAATTACATGAAAAATGATGAGTTATTCAATTAACTACCAACATGTAAAAGCAAAGAAGAGCAGTGGAAACAATACAGATTTGCAAAGAGCGAAACATAGATACTTGGGTTTTTTATTCCAGTTTCCAACACATGATGTTCCGGTTCGATGTGGCTTGTAACCAATCATAATACACCAAAAACTATGGATAACTGGCCCACATCTACCATAAAAGCAACAAATTATAAAGTAACCAAAATGCTGTTAATTTTTCAGGCAAATGACAACCATTTGCCACTAAATTCAACTCAGTTGGGGGGCACCCATTGCAGCTCAATTCCGTAGTTCCAAGAATCAAAAGAAGCTCCAGGCTTCATATCCACCACAGACGTATAAGCAGAGCACCCTCCAGCCCTGACCCGAATCATGTGTGAGGCCATGGAAAAATCTTTCAAGTAATGGCAGCAAAGGGTGTTTCTACACCCACTTCCCTCCTCCACCTCCTCCTCAAACTGCCTACAAAAGCTGTTTGTGGAACAATTCAGAGGGGACCTAAGCAGGGCTTCAGTGCAATTCAGCAGCATGACAGTGTTGTGAGTAGAGATGTTGAAGGGCAAGTTCTCATCAAGTCTTAAGCCTTCCGAAGTGAAATCAGAGGAATAGCACGTGTTTTTCTGTATTGAGGGTGGGCTTATAATGAGCTTATAAAAACTTGGATTAATGCTGAGGACCTTGTAGTAAAACCCTCCTGCTGACAAGAACTCGAGAACGCCATTGTTGCAGTAGACTTTATACCTCGAGTCTCCACAGCTTTCATCAGTGCTAAGTGGGTATGGAACTTCAATGCTTCCACATTTAGGGCAAGCATTGTATGCAGACACAAGGGTTACAAAAAGGAGCACCAGAAACATCAGAACCATCCTCACTGACATGCTCATTTTTTGAGGACTAGGGGGAAGACCGGTTGGATATTGCAAGAAATGCAGAGAGCAAGGCGTCTGTATATAGCAACTGATCACAGAAGCTGGTTCTAATTATTAGTACGATCTTGGGACTGTTGAAATATAATAATATCTGCAGAATATGTGGAAAACCATAAATTTGGAAATCCCATCAAAGTGGAAGCTCTTCAGTGCATTATCATCGAAGCAATGACAAGAAGCGTGCTTTGTTTCGGCTTTATTCGAGAGATTAAAGAGCCACCACTGTACTCCCCACTTGTAGATATGATAAAATAATTACCAAGTTTTATTTCTTGTGAAGCTATACAGTTTTTTTAAGCTGGTCTACTCATCACCATACATACCAACCCGTACAACCTTAAAGTGAATAAGGTTTAATGCTCCCTGTCATTACCATAGGGTTCAAGTAAAATCAACCCTCTGCGTGTCATAAAAACGCTTAAGATTATGATCAATACCCCTTAAAGTCACTGCAAAATGAACAATGCAGAAAAAAGAGTAAGCCAGGATATCAAATGGAAGTCTAACTGTCTTCATCACAAACTTATGCATACGGGTGAACCAGTTCAAAAATGCTCTGGCAAAAGGGGACTAAGAAAGCTGGTCAATCAGTCTCCACCAAGGACTTCAATAGACTTCATTTTTCTGAAAACCAGAAATTTTAGAAACGGTGTAAATGTACCATATCTTTTATCTAGTTAAACTTCGGACTCAGATAGCGCGTCCATATCACATTTCTGGATAAATAATCAATTTTTTACCGACAGGACGTGACCCTATAGATTATTTCCACCCCAAGTGTTCTAAGTTCAGATCTGGAGAGATCCTTCATCCTTTGTTATGGGTCCTGCTTATGGTTCTCTAATGATAAATTGAAGCCAACAGTACTACGTGTAGGGGACCATGAGAATTAAAATAAAATTATCCAGCAATCCCACTTTCCTTGAATAGAGTTTTTAGCTGCCACCTGCCCAATGGAGGGCTCCCCATTTCCTGAAGTGGTCTGTGTAGTTTAATGCCGCGGCATCAGATCAATGTCATTTGGCCATTAGCGTGTAGATATAGACATGTTTCTGGTTTAGTTGCAATTTATATATAGTGCATGTTGACAACCAATATATATAATCAGAGAAAGGCACCGCCTTTTACAACAAATCAACAGGGATCGTTGACAGAAAAAGCTTCTGCAGACCGATGGGAATAAAAAATGCTTTGCAAGAGCAAAGATGGTAGAGGAGAGCTATACTACATTTCTTCTTTTCTGTGCTGGAAATAGCTAGACTACACTACACGTTTGCAAATTTTATGTACTCTGAAGCGGAAGTTTGAAAAAAACAGAGA
This sequence comes from Carya illinoinensis, assembly GCF_018687715.1. Classification (NCBI taxonomy): domain Eukaryota; kingdom Viridiplantae; phylum Streptophyta; class Magnoliopsida; order Fagales; family Juglandaceae; genus Carya; species Carya illinoinensis. The sequence continues at coordinate 33,993,908 of NC_056759.1, forward strand.
ACACCATGCACCACCATGATAGTTTTGATTAAAATGGTAAGTAGACCTGATGGGAGGGAGACTGTATTATATACTAAAAGGTATAGAAATGAGTAACCATTATAGGTTCTTTGAGGCTCAATCCGGCCATGTACATCACTACTGGAAGGTTTTGAAACTGTGAATCATGGAGCATATATTCTTTCAACGTAGTTGTTTTTAGTGTGTGTATATGCTTCATGTCTGCCACTAAAATCAATGTAATTCTCCTGTGATCAAGTAGAGACAAGGGGTTTAAAATGTTAACTCACATGTACATTAATGCATCCAGATTCCTTTTTCAAGCTGTAAGTTCCAATCTATATCTCAAAATTACAAATTTCAGCCCAGGTACAACCTCACCAAATGCCTTGTCATTGTCTCCCTTTCTTTTGAATAAGGGTCTACATGGAAAAGTAAAGAAATGCCTCAAAACTCGCAAAGAATACCTAACAAAATATTAGGAGTAGAGAATTACATTGCTTCTTTGAATCCTCAGGGGTTCCTTTGAGGCAATATCAAAACATCTGAGCATTAGTAGTGAAATAGCTTTTTTCTTTTTTCTTTTTTTAAATCTAAAATCTGGTTAAAAAGTTCATACTTTTTTGGTTTGTTTAAAAGCACCTTATAATTAACAAACTTTCTAAATCTATCTCTATTCCATCTAAATCTATCTCTATTCCATTTAAATATATTTATAGTCATTCTTCTTTTATATGTATTTTTGTGATAGTTGGAATGTTTATTCTTAAACTAGTCATATAAAAACTTGGAATAAAAAATAAAAAAATTTGCCTACTTTCCATACATCTTGCTAGAAAAAGTTGGTATACTGCACCACCGCCCGATCTGGTTTTCATTTTAATAAATATTTCCATTTCCAATCAAGTATTACACATTAAAAAAAAATAAAAATGTATGATAATGTCCCTACGTAATACATGGTTTGTTGGCCATAAGAAGTTCTAGTTTTTCTTAAATAAGTTGTCGTTATGTTTGTTCCATATAGCAGATTGGAGCTTGTTAGGTGTACAATAAAGTAATAGAAAGAAGAATGGCCAGGCAAGTTTACCAACCATGTTTGGCCAAGAAAATTAGTGTACATTAACCATGTTTGGAAATATTTGAGAATTTGTTTGAGATTAGGTTTTGAAAAATGAGAGGGAAAAGTTTGAATAAAAATCTTTTATAAAATGAGTATTGTATTGGAGTTTTTAAAAGTAGATAGATAAATTTGAAAATTTATTTGAGTATAATTTTTTAAAAATTATTTTTCATTTTAGAGTGTGTAAAAATTGTATTGATTTTTGTGTTTGAGTATTAATTAGACAATTATTAGATGAAAAGTTGGAAACTTGAAATAGAAAAATCTTTTAAGTTTGAGTAATATTTAGATCAAATGAAGTTACAAGAAAGAAAAATGATGGGGGCAATCGGCCTCGGGACCCGGCACGACATCGTGTTCGACGTGGCATTATTAGAAACGACACCGTTTTTGTTTTTCATCAAATCCAAGCGTCTTCATCTGAGTCGTGGCATGATAACTGCAAGTACTTTTTTATTTCTTTGAACAAGAGACAAATGTCACCTATCTATGAGTGACCCCTCACAATTTTATTAAAAAAACCTCCCCACTTATGGGGAAAGAATACCGTGGTAACAAGAAAACAACAAGAGATACTCAAACAGTCTCCACTAATATCTAACATAAAGAATACTCAAACCGTGGTAACTGCAAGTACTAAAATCCAAACAGCCCTCTTTGAAGTTCATCCAAACTGTATGATGACTCGGTTTTTATTATTTTAGGAGCTACAAAAACGATTTCGTTTGGCACCACCTCGTAGAGAACGATTTCATATGCCAAGTGCATGGCAAAGAGTACGTTCTCAAAGAGTCTGAGGTCCTCGAAACCTGTTTGAATCTTACAGTTCACGAAACAGCATCATCGCATTCCCTTCTATTTCACTGCTTTTATTTCATCCATTTGTTTTCGTTCTGATTTTCAACAAATGAAGCAATCGAGTTAACAGATAATCGACAAAACTCAGCAAAGCTAATCACTTTTGAGCCACATTGTAGCCTTTTTTTTTTTCCAACCACATGCACACGAAGCTGACGAACGCACGAGATCTACTAATTGTTTTCTCAAATCTCATATTTGAAGTGTGTGATTTTCCTATGTTTTTTTAGCAACCAAGCAAACTGTTACTAACTATTGTAGACTATTGCATGATTTTCCTCTACTTTCTCGGCAACCAAACAGGCTGTTACGAACTGTTTTTAGATTTTCCTCTGTTTTCTTGGCAATCAAACAGGCTTATAGACTATTTCATTTCTCAACTGTCAAGGTTTTTGCACCAGGGCTTCGACCTTTTGTCTTTGTTTTGGTGTTTTCATTTTTTTTTTAATAATAATATCAACTAACGTGACAATATGATGCAGCAGGGCCAGGGGTTACCTTATGCAGTTGTCCATAGCATTTCACTACAAGAAAAGTTAAGAAATGTTAAAAGAATTTGAAAATACTAACCAAGAAAATTAATGAATGAGAAAAATCAAGGGCAGCGTTAAAATAAAGAAGAAAGCGTTTAGACAATTGAAGAGAGAGAGAGAGAGAGAGAGAGAGTTGCAATTATTATTATTATTTTTTAAATGGAAAGTAGGTATTGGGTTTTAAACCCAAACCTGGACCGGATAGGCCTGTGTTTAATCTGAGTCGGATAAAAATCTAGCCTTAATGAACAGTATTAATACTTTTTGATGAATAAGGCCTAAAAATCCCTAAAACATTGGTTAGCTCACCAAATGATATTTTTCATGACTACTAGCTAAGATTTGTGTAAAAATCCTTGAAAGATTGCTAGTTGACCAATAATGCTCTTATATATTCTAAAAGATCCATCAAATGTGTTTTGTTGATCTTCCTGGTTTTTGAAATAATTTTATAACTCATTTCTAAAGAATTTAAAAGGGTTTTTTTTTTTTTGGTTAATAAGAATTTTATTACCAAGCATAGGCACAACCTAAGTACACAGTAAGTATATAAAGAAAATACCTACTATACATTAGAAAGTAGGAAACTACCTTAGAAATAGATTCAATACATTATCATAATTCCTTACATAGATCCTAGCCCACAAACTCAAAGAAAAGAAAGAAAAAATAGCGAAAATCTTTAAAAGAATACTATTTATCTTCAAAGCATTTTCCATTTCTTTCCAGCCATACACACCACATTAGACACAAGGGAATCATTCTCAATCTGGCAGCAACACTTTTCCTTGCCTCAAAACCACACCAACATGCAAGGAGATCCTCCACCATAAGTGATTCTTTGATGTAATTATGGATGTTCCTTTGCCATAAGTGAGGGTTTACTAATAAAATTAGAGATGAGCCACTATTGAACATGTGGTCCCAACTCTTTCATAAAATAAAAAAATAAATAAAAACATGTAAGGAGATCCACAACTTCCTTGGGCATCACCCAATATAACCCTATCCGACCAAGAACCTCATCCCACAAGATTTTGCCACGTCACAATGTAAAAATATATAATTAACAGATTCGGCATCTTTCTTACACATGACACACCAATCAACTAAACACCAACCATGTTTTCTAAGGTTATCTGTGGTCAATACTTTCCCAAGAGCAACCACCCAACCAAAGAACGCCACCTTAGAAGGTACTTTCACCCTCCAAATGCTTTTTCAGGTGAAAACACAGCCAAAATGACAATTAAGCACCTTATAAAAAGAACTGACTGAAAACCTGAAATTTTCAGCATGATTCGACAAAAGCATGTCCTCTCTTCCCTACATCACTTTAGAATTATAACTTCTTCCCAGAAAATTTAAAACAACATTCACTCTCCAGTCATTCACATCTCTAATAAAGTCATCTTCCCTGCATCACTTTAGAATTATAACTTCTTCCTAGAAAATTTGAAACAACATTCACTCCCCAGTCATTCACATCTCTAATAAAGTCCACATTTCAAAGAATATTATTATTCGTGCATCAAAGATAATCAACCACAACAGCATTTTGATTCCTTGATGGAAAATCTAATTTTAAAGCTGATTTCCCACACCAAATGTCATGCCAAAAAGAGAATCCTCCTCCCTTCCCCCACTTTAAATTTAATATGTTTAGAAAACTCCCCCCATCCTCTTCTAACGCCCTTCCATAAACTCACCCCCTATGCTCCTCTAACATCATTAGTACACAAATCCCCCCATCTACTCACATATTTAGCAGCAACAACATTCTTCCATAAAGCATTTCTTTCTTCGGAATATCTCCAAAGCCATTTTTCAAAAAGTGCTTTATTAAACAACCTCAAATTTCTCACCCCCAAACCACCACAAGAAACCGGTTGACACACCTTATTCCAACTAACCAAATGAAACTTCTTTTCCTCTCCTATACCTTCCCATAAGAAATCACGATAAATTTTCTTAATTATCCTAGCAACCCCAGCCGGCAAAGGGAAAAGTGAAAGAAAATATGTCGAAAGAGTAGACAACGTACTCTTTATCAAAGTAATTCTTCCCCGTTTAGAAAAATATATCTTTTTCCATCCAGCCAACCTTCTCTCAATTCTCTCAATAACCTCATCCAAAATCAAAACCGATTTGTGAGGAGACCCAAGGAAAGACCCAGATACGAATTTAAAGGTTAAAACAATAAAAATTTAAAATTGTTCACCCTATCTCCCACCCTTCTGTTGGTTCTTCCAATATAAGTGGGGAAGGTTAAAAAGCAAAGAACAAAATCATTGTTCAAGAATGATTACAAAAAGGGCCATTTTACAAGTGTCTCCCTTTCTTCTGGCTCTTGTACAGTTGTACTTTCCAAGAAAAGCCATCAAGAATGTGGCTGATGAACTAGTAGAGCCTATGGAATACGTCCAATATCGAACAAGCTGGCAAAAGAAGAAATGCCTAAGAATATCTGAGAATCCAAACGCGTGCATGATATCTCAAGTAGAATTGATAATAAATGATTTGACTCCAAATTGAACTGACCAGAATGCACATGATATGTACGCATGTGTGTTTACAGAACGGTGTTTCTTTCAAGTCCACGAGGTTTCTATTAACTTTGAACAAGAATTTACACTCCCATCTTTGTTTACCACTCATAGCAAACAAATGCAATTATCACAAGTCACGACATCACTCAAATATACCAAATTGAAATTTTCAAAAAATGGAACGGCTATGTTACGTTTCAACAATGGTACCCAAAGAAGAGTATGTTTCAGAAGATATAGTGAACATCAATCTCATGGGTTCAAAGCAGATTCCATCACTTGTATTTTTCCGTAAAACATACATTTACAACAACCAACCAACCAACCCCCCTCCCCCGGGGGAGAAAAAAAATAAAAAAAAGAATAAAACCCTTTTTTCTCAAGGGAAGTAAAGGTATAAAATGGTGGCATCCCTAAACAGAGTCTGGTTACAGTCAGGCTAAATAGAGGCAACTGCACGCTTTTTTCAAAAGTGGCACCTGACGCTAGCCTAAAACAACCCTTCTCCTGCCAGAAACAAAGATGAAATGATTAACAGGATGTTTATTTCACAATGTTCTCTTAATTGTTTAAGTTCAACAGTAAATACTAAAGGACTATTTCAAGAATTGAATATTAAGGAAAATGCTAAATATACTTGAGAAAAACTTACAAAAAACTTGTTTTTCCACATGTCAGTTATTGATACGTTGAAAATCATGAAATTTGAATTTCAAAAAAAAAAAAAAAACTAACAAAATGAGTTTTATAAGTAAAAATATAAGTAAAACTGTAAGTACATGTAGCACTACTCAAATATTAAAACCACTAAGGATTGGCTCAAGTGGTAAAGGCCTTGGGCTTAAGGGTATGCTCTCCCCTAGGTCTAAGGTTCAAATCCCCTTGGGTGCAAACAATCTCTAGGGGCTATCGAACTGGGGGATTTTTTCCTTGAATTACCCAAAGTGCACTTGCGGAAAACTCCTTATCAAGGGGCTGTACACCCTTGGGATTAATCGAGACGTTGTTCTTGGACACCCGGTGCCAATAAAAAAAAAAAAAAAAAGAATTGAATATTAAGACAAACAATAAAGCTTACAAAGATCGTCAAAAGAAATACTGCTGAGGCTTTCTCCGGTCTTTAGAAGTCGAATTTTCCCTGCAAGGTTAAGACACAATAAGGATATCCACACTATAGTCTAATACATAGGTCTGGCTTCCACATTGATGAATGCAATTCCATCTATACCAAAGACACGCTTAACGCTTCATAGACACACTTAACACTATCAAAAAGTGAACTTAAGGTTGTTTTTCACCATAATGGTATGGCTGCCTCAACACTTCATACCCATGTGAGACACTGAAACATCTGTGTGTCCTTTCTATATTATCTATCAAACATATTGACCAGTGATGCCCCTCAAAGATTCTACAACATTTGAGGTAAATCAATTCTCTTTATACAACAGCTTCTTTGGAGAGAATAAGATATGGATAAACCAAAGGATAATGGATGCATAAGTATATAAAGGGGCACAAGAGACATCAAATTGCACCGAATATAACTGAGAACAGTAACATCGTCTCTTCTAGAAGACTACTGAGAGAGGGAAAAAATTACATAAAGTATAACATACCATTTTGACGAACACATATCTCTGGGATATTTTTAACTTCACCATTGATGCGGTCATTGTATACTCTCGTTTCAATGTCACCCTCAACATAAACAGAAGAGCTGCATTAAACCTTCCAGCATTAGATAGAGACATCAAATGCTTAACCCAATTTTCCCAAAAGAATGATCCGTACTTTTTAACAAGTTGTTGTACTGCATAAGCTCCAAGGGGTTCGTTATGCACAGCAATTCGATGCCACTGAGCAGGTTTTGACAAGTCTTTTGCTCCTAGAATTCTTTGGTCAAACATACCCCCCGTCCCAACTGTGAAGATGGTTACTGTTCGGCCATTTCTTAGGTTCTTCTGTACAGGGGCTTGCCCAACTTTTCCACAAATAATTGCCTGTATAAAAACACTACAAGATAGGTCAAATTATTCACTGGATAAAGCACACATGAGCAGATGCCAAATCCACTTTCAAGCAAGAGGATTTTTTTTTTTCTTGTGATAATTCAATCACAAGGAAAAGTAAAATAAATATTGAATCTAATGAGACATGTATTTATGGTGTCCTAATAACTCAAATGCATAAAACAAAATTTTCTAGATAAGGGAAATTTCACAATATTCAATGTCTAGCCTTTTCCTAAATTTTCTTAGAAACCAAAAAAAGAAAACAATAAAGACATCTTTTCAATGACCCAGAAAAAACAAAATCATTCTTCATGCCTTATGTATCACTACCAATCAAGTTTAAGAGTGAGACAATCACAAAACCAGTGTGTGGTCACAAACAATGACACACAATGGTAAAAAGAAATAAGTAATTTGATCATCCCATGGAAGCCCAATATTCATCATAACATCCTTTGAGTCCACGAATAAAATTATTCAATTGTTTTTTGATAAAATTATTCAACAGTTTCCAATATGACATTATAAATTCACTCTTAAAACAGTAAGTAAAATGCCATAGAGCCAGTCAATTTCCAAAAAAGTACATTATATTATTCAACTGATTTTTTTTTTTTTTAATAAGTAAGAAAGACACTTTTATTCATCGAATGAAATAGGATTATTCAACTGAAAATTTGAAACCAATTACCTTGTAGACGCCACGAAAACTCGGACCCCTTCTTGGATCCACACCTTCAGCTTGTAGCTCCTCGGCCTTGTTACCAAGAAAGTTATCAAAATCCTCTTCCACATCATTTTTCTTTTGATCATCATTGTCACTATCGAATGGCATAGTTGAGTACCACGACTTTGAGCTTCTTTGAACACGAACCACTAAAACCATAGAAAAAATCAGTATACAATGTCCACCTTTTTCGCTCATCGTTGTCACAATCAACTGACATAGTTGAGTAACCTGGATCTGAGCTTCATTGCACACCAACAGCTAAAACCATAGAAAAAATCAGTATACAAATACAATGTCCTCCCAACATGCCCATCTCCAATTATCACTTCATTACCCATTGATCTTAGTAAAATTACTAAATAAATAAAAAGCCCCGAAATACCATGAAGTACTTTATGCCTTGTGAAAAATCCTCTAAGAACAAAGATGATGACCATGCCCAATACTACAAAAGAAGTAACCCAAAAAGAAAATTGAACTAACCCAGAAAGAAAACGTAGTTAAAATTACGTCAATTCCAAATTTTAGCCGGCTAATTAACAAGAAAATCCATCCAAGTCGACATAGTTTTCAAAAACAAGTTCACATAACATTTTCGAAACACACGTTTTGAACATGTTATGTGAAATTGTTTGGAATAAAAACAAAAATAAAAAGACATAGTACTCAACAATATCTAAGCTTGGATAGCTGCTCATAACAGCTACCAGTTCTCCAACCTATTAGAATTCTTTTTCTTTTTTAGTTAAAACCTATTAGAATTCCAGGATTATTCATCTTTTTTTTTTTTCTTTTTTAATCTAGTTTGGTGTATCATTTACACAGTCCGGTGTACATGAAACCAAAAAATGAATAAAACAAAAACCATAAACAAGTTTTCGTATCTACAATATACAAACAAACACCGATATACAAATGAGCTTTAAGAGAGAGAGAGAGAGAGAGAGAGAACCGAGAGAAGAAGAGGGTGTGGTAGAATTAGAGAGTCTCATAATCTTGGCGAATCGCACGGCGAGTGAACTCATTTCAGCAACGAAGAGCTCAGTGAGAAGCGTAAGAGTACAGGAGAAAGTATAACGAGAGGGGAGAAAGGAGGGTTTTAGAGGAGTAAGGGGCGCGTGTCCGGGTCATGGATGGCCCGTTCTAGTGTGCTTATGGGCCTGAGATCCAGACGAATCTGGGTTCTGGACCACTCGTATGGATCTAGAACACCACTATAAAGTTTCATCCCTATTTTGGTTTATTGGAATAAAATCATCCCATAAAGTTTTTTTAAAAAGTGACAAATATATATTTTGTTCATAAAGATGGTAGAATCCGGCTCCGTTTGGATAGTAAAAGTATTTTATTTCATTTTCTTATTACAATTTTTTTAAATTTTTATACAAAATATAATAAATAATTAAACTTTTTCAAATCTCAAAATAATAATAATATTAAAAAATAATATTCTAACAATATTTTATTCAACTTTCATTTCATCTCAACTTACTATCCAAACAGAACCTAAGCTATTCTTGAACCTAACCCATGAATATTGAATAACTTGTCCTCTCTTTTTTTCTTTTTTTCTTTTTTTCTAATGGAAATTTGTCTAGTCATTCTAGTCCTAAACAGTACAAAGAAGAGAAATGTTATATAGTATTACAAATTTAGGTTTTATACATTTTGCATAAAATAAAATAAAAACTCATGTATCTCCAATTTTATCAATTTATTTCCTAGATTTGATCACTATCATCAATGACCTTCTTGCATTTAAATTCACTACCAACAAATTTTTCTAATGGTTAATGATCATATCAATTTTTGACACGTCAGCAATACTATGGTATATGTGGTACTCTTGGGAAGAAACTCAAATCTCTCTTATGGCTTCCATTTATCACGTATATAGAGAAATCAACATCATAACTGATTTTTTAACAAAAGAATGTGTTAAAAGTAAGATCATGAATTTTGAAGTGAATAACATACATTTGCGGGGTTTTTTGCGAACGGACTATTTGGAATTGCCTTATTTAGGTAAATAAGTCCTAACGTCTTGATTGCTTATATATAGTTATTCCTCCTCTCAATGAAAGTTTTTTTAATAAAGGTTCTACTTTAAAAGAAAAATTAAAGAAGAATAAAAAGGTGGATTCCTACACAAGTTATTTGTCTCTTTTTTTTTTATCAGATTTTCTTATTCGAGGACAAAAAAATAATAATAATAATTTGGAAAGCATATTAATCCTCAGAATTGCTCTTCTTCTTCTTTTTTTTTTTTTTTTTTTTCATATATCAATCCAGAAGAGAATAAAATCACTAAATTGGAATTTATCAAATGGTCAAAGAAGAATAAATACATTGTGCATTACAACTGTTTTAAGTAACAAGAGATTACAAAGAGCAATTCATTTTATGAGTTGACTACAATAAATTACGTATATCAGGAACATATATCTAACCATTAACACTTGTATGTCCAAAGCTTCCCTTTGACAAGGAACAAATGGGAGAATAAAAACCTACATATCTAGGCTGATAAGATACAGATGGGAGGATCAAAATACAAGGAATCTCATCTTTGTGCCTGATCAGGTGTGTGGTTGCTCGCTGTCGATGATGATCCTGTCCTACCATTCGGTACCCCATTGTCCATAGGTGGAGTTGTGCCCCACTTCCCCTCTGATTCAATTGGTTCTATCACCTTTACAGACCCATCACTCAATCCAATGGCAAATTGGTTGGAATCCAGAGGATGCGCAGCAACAACAAGGGGGTACCAAGTTTGGCTACAAATTAGTGCAAAAAACATTAAAAACACTGCATACAACAATATTAACTAGGAATATAGTAAGACAACCCCTTTTCACCTCTAAAAGTATATGTACCAACCCATATATGCACCCTAACTTACCCGTTTAAAGCTGCCTGGGATAAGTAGACTGTTGGGGCAATACGACATCTTAGTCTCAGGCTATCAGCGTCATAAACCCCAATGTTACCATCACAAAAGGTGGCATAAACCAGTTGACTATTGCACGAGTATGCAGCAGAAGAAATGGGTGCAGGAAGTGCATCTTGTGGGACCCACTGCAATGGAACAACAAATAAGATTTCATACCAATTTTGCCATCAGATATCATTTACAAACATTTCAATAAACTTCCCACCTGCCGAGTGCGGTCCATCTTGGAGACATCATATATAGCTAGCTGTGTCTCATGGACTACTAGCAAGCGAATTTGGTCAGAGTGGAACTGTACTCGGGTGTCACCAGCAGGTGCCTTTCCCGAAGGTATTTGGATTGTGATGGACTTCCTCTTTTCCCACGTGTCAATGCTCCACACACAAAGCTGCATAAAACAGTTACCACTAAATGCAATCAGCATCTTCAAATAAGTGTCTGACAACGTAAAATGTTTATGTTTTGGGGAGGATGCAAGACAAGCAGTATTGAGAATTGGAGTCATTTTCGTCATCTTTAATCTATTGTACTCTACCGGAATTGGAGGTGTTGGCGAAGATAAGATAAGGTAGATTCTGTCTAAAATGAGGTTCACAGCAGCGCTTCTTATCATGAATTATTGCCTGCAAATACCTTTTTTTTTGTTCATGGAAAAGTGTTCGGAGGAACGAGCACAGTTTGCAAGTGGCATTCGATATGGACAACTGCATCGGGCAGGATGATGGACAATTTGAAAAGGAGAATATTAGTAATAGACTGGTATTGCATGTGCAAGAAGAGCGGGGGAAACAGTCGATAACTTATTGGTGCACTGCAAAGTAAGTAGAAGAGTTAGGGCCTCGATGTTCAATATTTTGAGTGATACCCCAAACAGTTATGAAGTTACTGGCTATTTGGATAAGGCGGGATGTGGATCACTGCAGTGTGGAAGGTTGGAAGCTTGTTCCTTTAGGTATGATGATACAGTACGTATGGATGGAACAAAATGTATGACACTAAGAAGATTGTGAGAAGACAATGGAGGAGCTTAGTTCCTTAGTGCTAAAAACACTCTGTATGGATGTCAACTCAAAGTAGCTTTGGCTCCTCTAGTTTTTGTTTTCCTCCTTTCTAATCCGGTGTAATGGGTTGCACCCCCTTGTGCTCTTAATGAAATTTAAAAAACTTCTTCAGAAAGAATCACAAAAGCAACTCACTTGAGCATCAGCACCTGAAGAAACCAGGATATTAAGATTTGTTGAAAAAGCTAAGCCAGTAATCCGCTTTTGGTGACCCTTCAATTTTGATTTGACCTAAAAACAACAAATAAATTGTCATATTAAGAAAACATTACAAACCACCGCAGGTGATGGGGGGATGAGTAATTCCAGGAAAAATTACCGCATCCACTCTAACATTATATATATGGATAGTTGAATCCTCCATTCCAATAGCTATAATGTTATTATCCTGGGGGTGAAATGCTAGAAAGGTGGAAGCAGGGGGTGGTGGCATGAATGTGGTCATTACCTACAAACAAGAGCAAATCATCATCAACCATTTATTTTGACGAACTTTGCAAGACATGTATAGAGACATACCTTGAATGTCATCATGTTAAATAATGAAACCTTTCCACCACAGGCTGACATTACATATGAGTCATTCTTTGATAGGGCTATGCATGGAACTGCTTCCTCAAGGTTGACACCTGAGACATCATTACTCATAAGGAGGCCACTGTTTGGTTGCCAATGCTGTGGAACGACACTGGCAGTGGCCTTTAACACCCACAAACATCAGAAATCTCTTCCTCCCAAGGAAAAAAAAAAATCTCATGCAAATTTGCAAAATATTTATATATATATATATAAGTAGAAGTGAACTTGCTCCAAGCTAGTATTACCTTTCCACTTGGATTTTGTTCATTGCGTGTCCACTTCCACAGCCTCTGAACACCATTAGACCCAAGTGCCAAAACCCCAACACCAGAATTTGTATATAAAAGTCGAACAACCTAATTATAAATGAAACACTTGAGGCACCATCATGTAGATACATTTTATAATGAAAAATTACTTAATTGAAAGATTTTTTAACACACCTTGCTGGAAGAATCATTGCTGTCAGGCATGGTAACTAATCGGCACTGGACAGCATCACTAATTTCAGACAACTGCCAGGTTTTACTTCTATCAGTTACATCCTCCGCAACGATTCTTGGCTTCTCCATGCTTCTACTCATGGGATCAGCTCCATTCTTAAAAGAAAAGTCAAGCCAATCAACACTTTGCCAGTGCCTCAATTACCAAAAAAGAATTAGTAGTAAAAAGAGCTTTTCCCAACAATCAAAAGCAATATCATTAGCATAAAGAAAATCTTAAACAGCTCAGTGCCCCATTCTTAACCCTTTCACCAAGTATATTGCATGCCAAGGAGTATGTCCCCCTCACATGAAAGGAAGAGTTTAGAAAGGCAGACCGATAACATGCAACCCAAAACAAGTTTTAATATGTAATAGGGAACCTACATACATAATAGTTCCTCTGCCTGTTTATGATATTTTGAATGCAAGCGAACCTACATACATGATTGCAGCCGCAACTCTCGTGTATAATTCTAGAAAACTCATATTTCAAGTTATAGGGTTCGAGTAGCATACAAGAATTGGAGAAGGCCTGATAGGGGAGCTCCTTTCTACTTTACAATTGACTGAATTTACATTTGTGACGACAGAAGAACCAGGTACCTAATGAATATAAACAAAAATGAGATCCCAACAGATCTTATGAAGGAAATATTCTTTAAGAAACCATTAACTAAAATAAAAGACATGACCTCAACCTTGGCTGCAGCAGATTCAATGGGTGACCTCAATGCTTCAAACGATGGGGCCTCAACTGCTCTAAAATATCTGAGACCAACAGCATTTGCAAGTATCTTGAATCCATTGTCTGCTGTAGTAACACCAAGGAGATTCCCTTCCTTATTGAACCTCAAGCGAGGAAGGCTCTGAAACAATGGAAATAAAGATGTAAAGGCACCATTTATAAAGCAGAGATGTCTGAGAGAGAAATTAACCATGTCACACTGACCGAAAGTCCACCCTCTGCATCCATGCTGGTGAGAACAGTGGTATCATCCATATCCCAAAACTTAATCTGGCTATCTTCACCAGCAGCCAAAAAGTGGTTCTGTGTTGTGTCAAACTGCACAACACCCACTGATTTCTTTTTAAACCCACTATAAGTCCTCTTTATTGCTCCTTCACTTTCATTCCATTCAACTAGGTAAGAATCCCCATCTTTACTTGTGCCACAAGAGAACAACCTGCCATGATTTTTGAGAAGACAAATTTAATTAAAAAATAAGAGATAAGTCTACAATGGAATATAGTGAATACAATTACGATCTCCCATTTTTCACTCTGAATCATAAATTTGGTAAATCTTACCTGCTTCCATCAGCACTATAAAGCATTGTAGTACACCCATGTCCAGGAGCATCATAATCAACTCTAGAACCCACGTGATCATACAGCCAGGCCTTTATTTTTCCATCAACAGCAGTTGAAAATATAAACTGCATTCACAAGTACACCCTTAATGACATGAGCATTTTCTTTATAGAGAATTCTAACATATGATGCCGCATACTTGATTTATGCATTAAAGGTATCATGATAAGCAAGGTGGTATTAGAGGTAGGATGGGGCACTAAAGAGTGGGCATTGTCAGGGAAAGGTAAAGAAACAGAATAATGGAGATGACAGGATAATTGTAGTCTAATAAATGCTGTGGTAAAGCTTGTGACAGAAGGGTGAAAGCAGAGTGCTGACTGAAAAGGTTGGTTTGTCACCACAGTACAACTTTAGTGCAATACCAATGGAAAACCCATTCACTGACGTAAAACAGCATAACAGAAAGTGTTTGGGTCGGGGGGAGGGGGTGTTATACTATAACAATTAAATGCAAATCCTACCCCACCCTGATAGATGCATAAAAAATTATGCTCAGCAGGAGTCTGACATCCGAGCAAGAGGTCAGACCAATCCCATTCATCCTAGTCCAATCCAAACGGATCTTGTTGAATGAATTAATCCATTGTTGCGACTTCAGCAGAGGGTCAAGTTGACTGTAGTTACAGGGTTGTAGAATTGCAGTGGTAAGGGGTTACATGTGATGGTGTGATTGAGGTGCATGGTAGCAGTGGAGGCAGTTGTGTCATAAAGGTATTGGCTGCAAAGAGAGCCATCATTGTGGTGGTTTTGAAATCAATTAAGAGTATCAAATAGATAAGGTACATATTAAATTTTGATAGTTGTGCTCAACGGATATGACCCTACTCGATACACCGATCAATTGATTTAGAAGCATCAACTATGGCCTAGATGATACAATTATTGAGTGAAACCATAAAGGTAGTCATAATCAGATATTATCATGACTATTGTGGATTAATTAATTAACAATTTCAATTTTTGAATCAAAACGTGCTCTTAATTTACCTCAAGAATGCTTCATCAGCCTCAGTCATCAGTTAAAAACAGGTTCTTACAAAGTACAGGTATTTTGGTGGTAAAAAAGCACTGAATGGGATTGAAAGATTCCTCAGATTTTAATCAAATATTGATGATTATTGAATAGATAGGTTGGCAAACCATGAAGTTTTCTCCTTTTTCTAACATACCTGAATGTTCTCCTTGTGATGAGGACAGACAGAATATACCGGAGCCTCATGACCTTCAAAGTTGAATAGCTTTCTTCCTGTCAAATCCCACACCTGTTCCACTTCTCCCATTTAGAAAATGTGGAGATCTTTTTCACAAATCCCAACATACGATGAGAATACTTCTCACCTTAATCAGCTTATCATCCCCACAGGACACAAGACATAGTTGTTTATTTGGATGAGCAAAAGCCAAGTCATTCACACCTCCAGCATGGGCATCAATCTGCAATAAGGAGAAACATGAGTCAAGCTACGCTTACAAATTTTCCTTGATAATAAAGCAGAAACATCACCACCTGACCTCTATATTTTGGCACAGATCGTTTGATGCAGGATAAGCATACAAGTGAATCAAATGCTTGGTAAATGCAACTCCTGCAGAGAGAATACTAATAAAATACACAGACTAGCAACTTAAAAATATTTGGTCAACCATTTTTGCACATACCCACAAATTTCTCGTCTGGACTCCATGTAACTCGGCTGACAGATACTGATGTATCTTTGGCAAAGGAAGCCTGTGTAAATTCTAAAATGTAAGAATCCAACAGGAATTCATATTCTCAAGCATCATATGACAAGTATTAGAGCAAAACCAAATAAAGTTGCCAGAACACCAGCATAGTTTTGTATTACATTTTCTTGAATTTTAGATTATATTTTAACTTCTCAAAAGAGGAGAACAAGAAATAAATACTAAGACAATGTATAATACACATGCTATCACAAAAGGACGAGGCTAGAAACCTGAAATGCCATTGAGCAGTTTGGTGGATCCCATATCTTGAATGGCTTTGAAACCAACCTCTCACGCAACATGAGCTCCCAGAGAGTAATTTCACCATTACTAGAACCAACTGTTCAACAGACACTACAAGTAAGGAAAATAAAAAAAAAAAACAATTTGGTATGAACACCACTACCATTTAACTGCAATATGGGCTATAAAGATGAAGCTATACCAAGAAGCAATGTGTGACGAGAAGGATGAAAATCCATGCTTGTGACAGTGGATCCTTGGTGAATGGTCATAGCTACTGTTCTGGGCAGATCCTCCAGTGACCAATGAGCTTGCTGTCGCTGGGTTGGATATGTGACCTGAAATTGAAGCACAGGAAAGAAATACCAAGATTAGCCAGAAAATACAGTTTAGTGGCAGAGATACAAGAGGCAGGATGAAATATTCCAACACACAGACAGGAAAGAAAATACTTTCAATGGTACCTCTTCAACAGATTGAGCAGGCCGCAGTCGTTTCATTAATTGTTCATGATCATTACTCTGATAGTCCACTATTCCAGGTGTTCCTGGAGGTGTTCTAGGATGTTTCAAGATTGAAACTGTTTACATTTAAAAAAAAAAAATGATGAAGAAGAAGATTATGCCACGCATACTCATCTAGTGATAGAATTAAATGAGCAAGAATCAACTTGAGAACTCATCATTCAACTCATATCAGGTTCAATCCTCTAGGTTGCATAAAGAATTGAATACCCACCAGCTGAAGCAGGGTGAAACGTCACACCAAAATTTTCCAGGAGCCACCAAAATCACATAGTTTTGAGAGTAAAACTTAAAAGTGGTATTAAAAATAAAAAATAAAAAATTCACTTCCTCAATATGGTCAACATGTGACCAGAAATTACAAACTACTGTCTGTGATATCCAGCACCTCTTCATCCATACTCTTACACCCTTTCCTACTTTTTTATTTCCCCACAAAAGGGAAAAAAGAAAGAGATTTCTAAAAATGTAAAATCAGTATTTGACAATCATGACGGTAAGTTTCAATCAGAAGAAAAACGTTATCAGCACAACTTGGTAGAAGTTGCATGTTCTTCAGATTCAAACCATGAAGCACTTAAATGCACATTTCAACTCAATAAAGTTATAACCTTGATTCTGTGGAACAGGTATGGATGATGCAGTAACAACAGCTGCTTGGACAGATGAAGAAGCAGAGGCATTGGCCATCCAACCTGCTAAAACATTAGCATTTGCAGCTACAGCCGTCGGTGGAAAGGGCTGCACACATTAAAGGAAAAAAAACCAATTAATCAACAGAAGTAGTATTTTATCCTTAGTATGTGACATACAAAAAAGGGCAAAAAAAATATCAAATCTTCTGAGATGCATAATATCATACACCATGAGCTCCAAGGGGGGTATAAGCAGCAGGCTTTGCAACTGCTGCAACTGGGAGATTGACAGGTGTTGGTGCGAGAGGACCATTTGGAGGTGTACAATTATGGTCTGTGAATAAGGTTTTAATATCCGGGTTTGGCCTTGGGTTCTTGCATAGCTGATGCTGCCAGTTCAAACTACACATAAACCAGTCATCAGATATCAAACAAACATTACTAAGCACAAACTCAGAATCAATACGCCTACATATACGATAACCTAAAGCAAAAAGCAATTATCATCCTCCATATCCCCCATATTCCTATTTATTGCATGATATGAAATAGACAATGAACGTGAATACAGATCAACTGGTTTTAAGAAAAGACTTTCATTGCAAAAACGTATGATTAATACAAGTATTATGATAACAACTACAGAAAATTCACCAATTCCTAATGAATAGGAACAAAAGCAAAATCAGGCTGAGCTCATGTTAAAAGATGACATACTACAACAAGTTATCCCTACCAAGAAAAGGAAACTTAAATAAGAACAGGAAACAAGTAGGCAGCTTCTTGGGCATAAATGATTCACATAGAACACAAAAGCATGGTATAGCAGCAAACTAGAGAGAATTGTGAACCTCAACTTGCTTGTCTCCCCATTCTAAACCGGCCATACCTTTGGTTAATAAGAGTCCGCAGTCTTGATGACTTCAGAGTGGGGAAAGCAAGCTTATCACGAAAGAGTGGATTTGCTTCTATGAGTTTTTTGAGCTCGATCAACATTATGCTACGAGCTGTTTTGGTATCTCCATACTTGGACAGCTGCTCATTTTCCCTGGTAATTCAAACCCACGAAGGAGGGGGGGGGGGGGGGGGGGGGGGGGAGGAATCAAGTTTTAACAGATAATATAAAGTCTTTTGAGTTTCTTTCATTAACTGAAAATAATGCAAGCAGCACAATCATCATAGTTTCAGAACTCCTCAGAACTCTAGTTCTTTGATTTTTCATTTTGCTTCTTTTTTTTCTTTTCTTTTTCTTTTTTTGTGGTGGGGGGAAAGAAGCATGCAAGGTAAGACTTATCCCGTGTTTGAGCATAAAGCCATGACCTGAAATTGGAGGGTAATAAGTAAATGTCCGTTTCTTTTCTCCAACCATCTGTTATTTTTAGTGATAACGTTATTATTCACCAACAAATTATTCAGTACAAAATATAGCTTTAGGTCACCATAGAATCTTTTGCAGGCTTCTCAATCTGGTCCTACAACCTGGGAAATAGAGTGTTGGTAAAACAGCACTTAAGTGCAAAGCACAAAGTGCCAAGGCCAAAGCATTTCACTTGCCAAAAGTAGCACATTTACAACAGTGTTTTCTGCTGCTTTAAGCTCACTAAAAAAATCTATAGTCAAAATTAAAACACACGAGAATTGTATAACATACTACGATTAAATTTTATTTTATTTTTTTGATAATTAATTAATTAATTACTTGATCACTTGATTGTCGTATTGCATAATACTTAACAAATTGAGTCCATAGATATTGCTATCTTTATTTTTGTACTCTAGAATATTTTGGAATTATGCATTAGTTTCAAAAAATATGTGCGACTTACTTCAATTGGGTGCGCACTTGAACTTTGCGCTTTGGGCCAAGCGCTTTCAACAACACTAAGCCCAACACCAACATGCACGCTTGTCATTTCTCAGGCACTCTGTATCACTATTAGTTATATCCGTTGTCCTAGATTACATTTATAACTATGGCATTGATACACCAAGTGCTTCTTGTAACATTACATGAAACAAAGAGTTGATACTTCATTAAGTTTATGAAAAAAGGTGGGAAAAGTAAAACAATGAGATTATAATTTTGTCTCATAT
Organism: Carya illinoinensis; assembly: GCF_018687715.1. NCBI lineage: Eukaryota > Viridiplantae > Streptophyta > Magnoliopsida > Fagales > Juglandaceae > Carya > Carya illinoinensis. Next base: position 34,013,392 of record NC_056759.1, read on the forward strand.
GTTGCCTTTGTTTTCACAAAACAAAATATTCACCTCAACTAGGCCAACTTGTTTAAAACAGTTCAATTAACCAAATATTTCTTTATTTCAATTCTGAATATTAAAGAAATAATAACAAAACTCAACATTGCTTTCTTTCCTATTTCTTTTCCATAATAATACAGATCATAAATGGAAGTAGTTGATCAATATTACAAAGACAAATAAATTTGTTTACCATAAAGGAGTGAGAAATTACCTGAAATTTCCAAGAATTAAAAGCTGAGTGATTTCTTTGTACAATTCTTCATTGAATGTTGAGAACACTTTCAAATCATTAACTAATATTTCAACAGCCTTTGCTTTGTCTTGCCTATAATATAATTCAATGCACAAAGAGATGATAAAATAATACTTTCCAAGAAAAGACATTGAATTAGAAGATATCAACAAATATTGATCAAATATATACCGATCAAGTGCTTCAAGATACTTCTGCTTCCTGATTTCAAAGAATATCTTCATGGAGTATCTGTTATCATCAACTTTTGTAAATCCTGATAAGTACTTTTCTACTTCTTCCCACTCACCAGACTGAACTTTCTCCTCAAAGTACCTCATGTTGAAGAAAAACCCAGAATCTTTCTCAAGTCTACAAAAACCAACATTTTCTTATCAAGCAAAAGCAGCCCATCACATTATTACAAATTAAGAAGTTTCTTTTCTTTTCTTTTTTCTTTTTTTTCTTTTTTTTAAGGAAAAAATGTGAAAAGGAAAAAAATGAAGTTTAAAATATCAGTATCTAAACCCAAATCAATAAATCCTTCACTCAGTCCATCTAACAAATTTAAAAGGCATTGTTAAGCAGAGATTTTTCTTTCCATTTCTTCCTCATTAACAAATTTATGTGTTTTTCTTTCATTCCCAAAATTCTCATTGCTAAAAGCCAAGCGTAAAAGAGGGGACCTAGTCTTGGCGGACCACATCTTAAAAATTTGCATTGTCAAAACCAAATAAGACAAAACGTGCAATATCTCAAACTAATCATAAGAGGTTGGTGGTAAGGCTGAGCAAAAATCAAAAAATTCGACTCTGAATTCATCTCCGCTCCAATTCCAACAAAATGGAGTCAGAGTCAGATTCTTTTTTAATTTTTCAGTCAAAGTCAGAGGTGAGCAACTTTATGCTCTGACTCCAATATTGTTCATATGTTATAAAAATATATATTTATTAATATATTTATTATATATAGTAGTATAGTTATATAGTATATAATATTATAACTAGGACATTAGTTAAATTCAATAATATACTAGTATGAGCTAATTATTATCAAATAATATATTTACACCATAAAGAAAATAGACTAATAATAGTTTAATATATGCAAACATCATAGTATTACAACCATACATAATCAAATATATAAATAAGTTAGACACTAGTATTGAAATAAGTCTAGTGTAAAAATAAGTTATAAAGAAGTTAAACTACTATATAATATAATAATATGTAATACTATAATATAAAAATAAGTCTAATATAATAAGTTAATAACACATAATACAATAGTATAATAACATGCCATTAGACGTCAGAAATAATACGTAATGCTATAGTCTAATACCATGTAACTAGAAATATAGTACTATAAGTCTAATATAAAAATAAGTTAAATATTAGTATAGAAGTAAATCAGTAGTGAATGATTTAGTTATATTTTTTAATTCTTGGAAAAATTAAAATTTAAGTCAATGAAAAACTCTTTTTTAAAAATGGGCTAAATATGAAGCTTAAAAAAAAAAAAAATCCAAAAAAGGCCCAAATCTAACTCCACTCCTAAAAGTCAAAGTCAGAGTTCGGATTTGAACTCTGACAAAGTCAAAGTCGGAGTCAGATTTAGGGGAATCTGACTTCGACCAAGTCGGTGCTCATCCCTAGTTGGTGGATTGGATCCCACACTACCTGAAATTAAAAGGTTCTTAAGATTAATAAAAAAGAGTTCTAATTGTGACATTGACTAGTCATTTTTTATTATAAGCATAGAGGCCCATTCTATACTAGGGTCTTTATAAGTGCTATCAGAACGACTCCTGGTCATAAAAGTGGGACTTGAGTTGTGCCAACTCTAACATAATGGCCAACAAAGATATCAAGGATTTAAAAGAAGCAGATTGTAATCCCAGATTAAGTATAAGAGGGTGGTGCATGAGAACCCACATTGCCTAAAAGGAAGAAGATCTTATTATTTATAAAAATTCCAAGGAACTCCAACTTGAAACATTGACCTGTCTTGTGAAGTATAAAGTCCAGATGTAGTTTGGGCGTTATTCCAAGTTGTATCAGAGCCAATCCTTAACAATCGTGTGGGACTTGAGTGGTGCCACTTACAATGAAATGGATTGATGACGACATCAAGGATTTAGGGGAAGAGATTGTAATATCTCGAATTAAATATTAAGAGATGGTAAATAAAATCCCAAATTTCCTGGGAGGAAGAAATTCTTGAAATTTCTAATAATTCTAAGGGATCCTAACAGTAACATTGGCTGATCCTTTCCTTTTAAGAGTATAAACTCATATGTAGTTTGAACTTCCATTGAATCATTACGAAACTTCCAATAATATCACTCAATTAAAATGAAATTATTGGTTTTAGGAAAAAAAAATCAACCTAACACGAAAGTGTCCCTCCTTTTCTTTGCTTCCCTTTTCCCTTCAAAAATAAAACCCAGCCTGATTTTGAACTTCGGAAAAGGTTAGTACAGCATCGATTCATCGAATTCCATTCTCTATAGCCAAGAACCAGATAGAAGCAAATACAAAAATAACCCTTAGGCGAAATCAATACAGAAATGTAGTTCATCTATAGTCACCAAGTACAGTACATAAAACTGTTAAAAGACATACATACATACCCAAAAAAGAAGAAGAAGACATACATACAAGCTTCAAAATCACAATTTTCCTTCACTTTACAAAAGCTAATATAGATAACTAAATGTACAAACAAAGCTCGGATTGGGAAACTTTCATTTCTATTTCTTTCATCTCCCTCCATTTTGCTCCAAACCCAGACACGCACTGGCACATAAATACGTAAAACAGTACGTACAAAAACGCGTATTTTCATAAACAAACACCGAGAGAGAGAGAGAGTCACCTGTGCACAGCCTCCTTGAACTTCTCCTCCTCCAGGAATTGGAGTATAAGAAACACCAACTCCCTGCTCAAAGAAGACATCCTACCACTCAGAACCCCACGAAACAAAACCCAGAATCGCAGACCTCGAAAACCCAAACCACCACAAAAAGCTCCCAACGAGACAGGACACCAAATTCCCACAGAAATGACACACGAAATCAAACCCAAATCACAACACTACTTCCAGTCCCAATCCAAAATCACAAATGCTCAAACAACCTCAGAGTCTTCCAAAATTATGCTTGTTCCAAGGTTTCCACAGCAGGAATTACGAGCATACTAGGGTTTCAGAGGCTGCGGATAAGAGAGCCAGACAGACGGAGAAAAAAAAGGAAAGGAAAAGGAAGAACAAGGGACTCGGTCTCGCTATCTTCGATGCGTTTGTACAGGGGTCCTATCTCTTTCTACTGACCTATCAGTGATAAGTACGAGTTCAGATCTGATAAGTCGAACTACTTGTATTGCGTGAGTGACAAGGTAGCAGGAGAGAGTGGCGGATTCGTAACCATGAATTCAAATCTAGTGAATATTCGCAACCCAAGTCCAGTCGTGTCGTAATTCGTACCCCTACTGGGCCCACCCTGCACAACTTTCTTTTCTAACTGTCGCTTTCGCCCTTTTTTCTGTTTCCCGTTTTAAACTGGAAAAAAGTTAGAACTATTACTATTTTATTACTCATTTTATTTTTTATTTTATTTTAATTTAATAATTAAAAAAATAACTATTAATAAAATTATATATTTTTTTAATTTTTTTTAATGATTAAATATTTTAAAAAAATATTTAAAAAAACAATAAAAAATTAAAAAATTTCTAATACCTTATAAATAGTAAATGGAAAATAATATAATAGTAAACCTATCACTAACATTTAAACAGATGAGATTATCGAATTGTTTATTAATATAAATGAGTTTTTTTTTAAATATATTTTAAAGAGTAATGTTGTCATTTTATTACTTATTATTTTATAATATAATATTAGATAATTAAAAATTATTTATTATATTTTATTTATAAATTTATTATTTAATGTCACATTATAAATAATAAGAAGATGATAAATATATATTTTAAATATATTTAATTATTAAAAAAAATAATATAAAATTGTTAATAGTCACCTTAAAATCTTTAAAAAAATAAAAATCTAAAAAGATATAAATGGATAAATTTGATAAGTATATTTGATAATTATATTATCATTTTTCTTTTTAAATTCTTAACAAACTCTCTCGTAGACTCTTGATTGTATAATAGAAATGTTAGTTATTGATCTTAAAAAGATAAGTCTTTTATAAAAATACAAGTTTTACTGATAAAAAATAATTTGTTTATAATTTTTTTTAAAGTAGGGTCTATTTTTTTATAATAATATATATGAAATTTATCTATTTAAAATTTTTACAAGTAATTTCTTCCTAAAGATATTTGAAAAGACAATAAATCAAATTATACTCATGAGAAAAAGAAAAAAAAAAGAATGTTATATAGAGCCATGTGTTGTATAATTATTATATACATATATATTTTTTAAAACATGTAATCTATTATTAAAAAATTTTTTTTTTTTTGAAAAAAAGTTTTACATCTATATATTCTATAATTACAAATATCATTTTTCTTTACTCGTATTATATTTTCAAAAAAATGTAACCCAAGATTTATATATTTTTAAAAATTATATTTAATATTATTTAAATATATAATTTAAATGATATAAGTTAAAATGATAAAATCAAAATAATATTTATGATTCATCTTTGAGTTTGTTCATCCCAATTAATATGATGATGGATTTAAATTAAGAAAAAAAAAACCTCATAAAGTTTGATGTTATTTATGAGTTGGGAGCTGCTGATGTAACGATGTTTAAGTTAAACCTAAATTCTTAAATTATCCATAAATTGTGAATTGTAGCTGAAAATATTTATCATGTGACCAAAAATGGACTTGGAAGGCATAAGCTCTCAATGCCCAGATTGTGACAAAACGTAAACAACGTGCATGAAATATTTTGGCCTTTTTCTTTTCAACTTACAATATTGTTAAATATCTTGACAGGGACTCTGATGTCTCGATTTGAACCTCGATATCCTCAATAAAAATGACAGCTATTCAAATAACAAAATCCTATTAATTTAAGGATCATTTGGATTTAAAAAATAAAAAAAAAAACATTTTATTCTATTTCATTTCATTATTATATTTTTAAAAAAATTTATATAATAAATAAATAAAATTTAAATAAAAAATTATTTTTAATTTATTACAAAATAAGTTATAAAAAATATAAAAGAATGATTATCCAAAATTTTAAAATGGAGACATGAAATATTCTATATTTTACAAGGAAAAAGTATATTCATCATTAATTTTTTTTATCATCATCTCATTATTTTATAATATAGCATTAGATAATAAATTTATAAATAAAATATAATAAATAATCTCTAATCATTTACTATCACATCATGAGATGATGAGAAAATAGATGATGAGTAACATTACTCTTTTACAAGTTACTTGAGTAGCTAATGTCCTAAAATATAAATCTATTAGATCCTATTTATTTGTATTTAAGTGATATTTAAGAAGGAAGCTATTAAAAGTTTTAAAAACTTGAAAAATTGCTATGTTTGACATACATCAGCTTAGTTAAATACAAATATTTGGGTGCAGAGGATGGTTCTATCCCTTTTCCTGGAAATTTCGCAAAGACGCTTTTGGTTTCTGTTGGACCAAAACTTGTAATGTATTCTCGACATCAGTCTTTCTCTTCCACGTCGCTTTGTCAGAAACTAAAACTAAAACCATTACGTCTCTGTCTTTTCTTTGGCTCTTCAAATTAAATTAAAACAGGAAAAACAAAAACAAAAACAAAAGAGTACGAAAAGGAGAGATTTTTTTGAATGAATTAGGTATTATTTGGCTATTAAAATTTTTTATTTTAAATATAAAATTTTCATCTTATCATTACAATTTTTTTAAATTTTTATATAAAATATAATAAACAATTCAACTTTTTCTTAACTTTTTCAAATCTCAAAATAATAATAATATTAAAATATAATATTTTAATATTTAATCTTAAAATTCAAAATTCTCATATAAGAATTCTCATCTGAAATTGATGTATCTCGTTTTAGAACATTTTTAAAATGGTAAATTATTTGTATAAGTCTCAAATAAATACCTTTTGTATAAATTATTATAAAAAGAGTGTATTCCATTTAAATTGTAAAAAAAATCTATTCTTTGTTGGTGGGGGGATTTTTATAAGACTTGTGAGGTTTGTACTTAACATTACTCTTTTAGCCGATACAATCTAATAATATTAAAAGATGCAAAATAGTTAATAATATCTAAAAATAATTTCTCTATTGGATCATTTAAAAAAAAAAATCTAAACTATAAATAAGATATAATAGCGATTGCAATAGCCTTTCATTTCTCTTCAACGAAATGCTCCATTTTATTTTTCACATCAGCGTTCAGTGCGTGATTTGGTACACGAGTTGCATGTGGGAAGAGTTTTCCTAATGTATATTGGGGTTCTTATAAGTCGCTAGATAAAATCAAATGGTATTTTAATAAATAATCTAATCTACAATATATTACAAAAGTTATTAGTTAAAACAGATAAATTTTTCAGTTAGTTATTTCATGTAAGCGTTTTTTTTTTAATCAAAGAAATCTTTATTCAAATAAATCAATCAAATAAAATGGATAATACATGAACGACCATCCTCTAATCTAACTTCATCTCATCACTACTTAAGGCATAATTGTCTAAAATGTGTGAACCTCCTGGCCTATCTTCTTTACTTTTGCGCCGACTTTCTTCTTCAAGAACTGCAGTTGCAATATCATCGAAGACTAGAACTTCAATGTTGTTGGTTAAGTTGATGATGAGTTGATCATACGAATCAGGTAAACTTTGAAGTAGAATTTCAGCACATTCACCCGTTTCTATGTTATGCCCCATTGCTGTGAGCTGTGAAAATAAAGTGTTGAGGGTGTTGATGTGGTCTGTCACCATAGTTGACTCCATCATCCGAAGGGTGTAGAGTTTTCTTCTCAAGAAAATTTTGTTGTGTAGTGATTTGACCTCGTACAATTTTGTCAGAGTATCCCATATCTCTTTTGCTGTCTTTTTCTCTGCCACACTTGACAATATTCCATCAGCTAGTGCTAGGTGCAGATTAGCAATAGCATTGCCATCCATCTCGTTCCCTTGCCATCGTCAGTGATCTCATCGGGCCTATCTTCAATTGCCGTCAAGCAATTATCTTTCCTCAAAATTGTTTTTATTCTCATTTTCCACAATGAGAAATTACTCCTATTGAACTTCTCTATTTCGTACTTCGTCGTCATTATTGAAGATGCCTCCTTTCCACTAACTGGATCTAACTGTAGCACGAAAATCGGCTATAAACCTGATGCTCTGATACCACTGTTAGGCGATTGTGGTACGGGGCATACAATTACAACTGAAGTAGAAATGAGAAAGAATAAAAAAAAATAATAAGGAACTCCAATTGTAGAATAATTTCACTTATAGCAAAAGGATTACAAGAATTTCTCTCTTGAATAAGGAGAGCACAATTGACAATACCCTCTCTTATAAAAGGAGAAAACTCACTCTTTCTTATAAAATGAGAGACAATATATAGGAGAAACCTCACTATTTTTCTCTCTAAAACTCTCTCTCTTTCTTTAAATTTTTCTTTCAAATGTGATAGGTTTTTAAAAGCAAAAATATGTATTTATAGGAGTTAAAGGAGGTGGAAGATGGTGGAAGCAATTGGAAGATGGCGGAAGCAAATGTGAATGCAAGTTCAACTAGCCACCATTTTTGACCCATAAAAGTCCATAAAAGTGGCTTTACCGCTACATTTCTTTTGCAAACCATACTGCTTGAAGTACTTCTTGAGATTCTACTGTGAAAGCATCAGTAAACATGAATTTCTATAAACTTCTAGATGCTACTACACTTCCTTCAAAATCCCTTATGACAATGTCAATGCCAACTTTACCAATCTCTTGTTTAATTGCAGCATCCTAATTTACCAATCCCAATTTCATGTAAGTGTTTAGTTCAACCATTATGAATGCTCTTAATCATGAAATATAGTGAAGAAATTTATGAGTCTAACTCATCTCATGAAATCGATTTTAAGAGAGATGTTTGCTCCAACATTATAAACATGTTTAAGACCTTGTCTATATGCAATATAAGACTTATTCCTCAACACCCTCCCTCACCTGCAGACTAATATTTTTCTTGGTTCTTGTCACGGGATAAGTAGTGTGAGCCCCTAATGGTCCTATGACAGGTTCAAATATATGAACTTATTCATAGTTTATCGTAATAGGTTATTGTCTAGAGTAATACTACTCATTATCACATGATGTGACAGTAAATGAAATGATTGAAAACTATTTATTATATTTTACTTGTGAATTTATCATCCAATGTCATATCATGAGATTGTGAAAAGATGATAATAAAATAGATGATGAATAGATTTTTTTCTTTGATTTATAAGAAACTTTTCAAATTTAGATTATTTTTATAAATAAAATATTAGTATATAAATAATGTGAATGGTATGTAATCCATACCAATTTATAAATAAAAATTTTATTGAAAAAATGAACATATGTAAGTCCTGCTCTAGTTAACAATAATATGTAGGACTCAGAATTGGCGGGTCCGGATTGGACCGAATGGAAATTTAAAAAAAAAATATTATTTATATATATTATTTATATAATAGTTGTATATAATGATTAATTATATAATTATATATGGTATAAAAAAATACTAATAGTCTAATATAGAATGTAATTATAGTTATACTACTATAACTAATATTAATATATAGTTGTTGTGAAATGTACGGACGTATTTAAAGAAAATTACAAAAATACTCTAGTACCATAATTATTATTTTTAAAGATTTAATAAATTTAAATAATTTAATTAGAGTATAAGTTCATTATAAATGGGTTACAATTATAATCTTACTTGAACATGTCACCTATAGTAAAATGATTTGATGAGAATGTCTTGAAAGGAAAGATTATAATATCTAGAGTCAATTTGGGGGGAGAGATTAAAATTAGAAAATGATTATATATTTTTTATTCAAATTATTGTCAACTAATGGTAGCCAAGTTTTGGGAGTCTTTATTTATTGATAGATTTATTTTTTATTTTTTATTTTTTTATTGGTATTGGGTGTCGAGGAACAATGCTCCTACTAATTTTGGAGATGCACATGCTCTTAGTAAAAAGTTTCCCGCAAGTGCACTTTAGGTAATTTAAAAAGAAAATCCTCCAACCCAATAACCCCTAGAGATTGTTTGCACCTTAGGGGACTTGAAGTTTGAATCTTAGAACTTGGAGAGCATACCTCCAAATTTAAGACATTTACCACTTAGGCCAACTCTTAAGGATTATTGATAGACATTCTAACATGCCCATAAATTTCTCACATGAATTTTCACATTTCATATTGATAATTGAAGATCAATTTACATGTACTTCAATTCCATTTTGAAGAAAGAGGGAGTATTTTTGGGTGCCAAATTTTGTCAGCAATGGTTTGCCATATTATGGAGTCTTACGATCAAATGGTAGTCACATTTCAATTCATGTGTTTGTTTTTCTTATTTTTGAAATAAAATAATTTTTAGGTATTTTTGAAGTATGAACACGCAGTACTTCCATCCTACTACAGGATGTCATGTTAATTAAAAATTATCAAAAATTTTATATATAGTCATTTTTACGTACTCTTTATGCACTTTACTAATATGATTGGCTTCATTATTTTTTAATATAAAATTATTATTTTGACCAATTATATCAGTAGATTACACAAAAAATACATAAAAATTATATCACATAACTATGTTTGAAAAGCAAAATATCTCACCCTCCAATTATCTGCCCCTTTATGTTCCATGTGGTACTGATTGTAGACATCTTGAACTGTTAATAAAATCCAATTATTTTAGAACTTGATATTTTGGCATTATGGAACCCAATATCTACTTTTTTCGTATTTAATAAAATAGACAAGTTTTTATTTTTTTAAAGAAATATCCCTACGTATATATAGATATTTTTTTAAGAAAATACATCAATTATGGCCTAACAAGATAAAATTGATTAATAATTAGGTGGGGGGAGATTACGATGCCAATAAACTCTAATAATATAATGTTTTACCCAAAATAAAATCTTCTTTCAACAATCACAACCATTGATTAATTTAATTCTATTAAATGGAGGGGCGCCCATGTGGGGCTTAAAGCCATGCGTTATCTTGGTTATAACGCATGGCTTAAAGGCTATGCGTTTCTGCCAATTAAATGGCAGTTTAAGGCTGGCCGCCTTTAAGGCCAGCCGTGTAGGGGGCTATATATTTTGGTCCTTGGTAATTTAGAATAGTGAAAATCTCTCTATCTTGTTCTCTCTTAAAATAGTATTTAAGCTGTAGATTTGTTAAGTGTTATTTTAGTTTTATACTGCGTAGTACACCTTATCACCTAGTGAAAACTCTTGAAATTTGTCGATTTGGAAAAACTTGTGAAGCATCTTTATAAGCTGAGCTTGAAGTACTTTCCGTTGTACTTTCTAACATTAGTATCATAGCTTTTATAATTGCTTCCAGTTTCTTTTTTTACATATGCATGTAAACTGTGATTGTGTTTTTTTTTTTTTTTCACTCACATGTGGTGCTGCAATGTTTTAAAAAAAAATAAAAAACTTTTCTGTCTGAGCTGAGCCGCTGTGCAGCACTGCTGCACTCACCACCATACACGGTGGTGCAGCATGCACCACCTTTATGCGTGGGGGTGCAGCGCGCACCAAAGGGTGTTGCGCTCACCACCCACACACGGTGGTGCAAAAGGCACCACCTCTGCATTTGGTGGTGCAGCGCGCACCAACTGAACTAGGCGGTGTAGTGCGCACCAAAGGGTGCTGCGCGACACCCCTGTAATGGTGCTGTGTGCACCACGGTGTAGCACGCACCGGTAGGAGCCCATGGTGCACGGAGCACCGTGGGGGCACCACAGTTGTGCTGCGCGCACCAGAGGGGTGCTGCCAGCACCGCCTCGGTGCTATGGCAGCATCCAGCTTCCTCTGGAAGTAGTTTTCGGCCAAGGCGGCGCCGATGACCTCCATAAATGGCAACTGAAGTTGCTATTTTTTTTTTTGAGTTACTGTTCACGTGAACAGTAACATGCGGGAGGAAGAAGATGACTTAAGTCATCTACTCATCTAATGGGCCGGGTTGGGCTTGGGCCCTTTAGCCCACTATGTTTTTGTTTAAAAACAAAACTGGGCTGGTCCATTCGGCCCTTTTTTCTGTTTTTTTTTTTTTTAAAAAAAAACTGGGCTGGCCCATTTGCTTTCTCTTAAAAAAAAAAAAAAAAATCTTTTTGGCATGATTTAATATATACTTAAATATATTGTTATATTACATGTGATCTTTTATTTAATATTTTAGATTAAATGTGAATATTTGGTTATATTCATGCTATTTTTTTCCATAATATTATATTACATATGATCTTTTATTTAATTTTTAGATTAAATGTGATAACATGTATGTGTGTATTGAACATGTGAAAATATGATTATTTTATTATCTATGAATGTTAGACTTGAATGTTTAGACATTAGTCTTTATTTCTTTTAGTGATAAAATGGAAAATCCCACTAAATAGTCTTAATTAGAATTGTCAGTGTGAATGATAGGTTGAAAGAATTGCAGTGACCCCAATAAGAACTGTAAATGCACTGTATAGCCAAAAGACCATGGTAACCCCAGTAAGAATTGTAAATGCACTGTATAGCCAAAAAGACTACGGTGACCCCAATAAGAACTGTAAATGCATTGATGGAACAAGAAAAATAGACTGTAATGGTATTATATGAACCATCTTTGTAGACTGGCCCAATAGGTTGCTATAGTCTGGCTGTCTTTGTAGACTGGCCCAACATGTTGCTATGGTCTGGGTAGCTATCATTGTAGACTGGCCCAAAAGGTTACTACGGTTTTAGTAGATTATGTCTTTACATGTAACTAGGCCTAGATGACTACTTAAGATAGTGAGAGTATGGTTGAGATTTGTGATGATAAATTCTCCCATATTTTTTTTTTTTAAAATTTGCGCGAGAATTAGGTTAGAAATTTAATAATTAGATATTGTGGCGCAAGAGATGATTTTGAAACCTAGCAATTTTTCGATCTTGCGACATATCTAAATTATTCTTTTTCTAGCTTGAAAGGACGCGACAGATTTCTTAGGTGTGTGTTTACTATCCCTTCTTTGCGTATTGTAGTGAAATGGCATCCAAGAATATTGTTGCCAACTTAAACAAATGGGAGAAATTAGATGGGGAAAACTATGACATATGGCATCGCAAGATCCAATATGTCTCAGATGAGCAAGAGGTCTTAGAGGCCTTATCTCACACCCTTACTATGCCCGGGGAAGTGAACTCGGAACAACACAAGATAGATCAACAAGCCTATACTCAATGGGCTAAAAAAAATCGGTGCGCGCGCATAATAATGTAAGCAGCATGCACAATGATCTAATATGTGAGTTCGAGATCTATGACACTATTCAAAGCATGTGGGAGGCTTTGAAATTGAAGTTTGGTGGAACTTCAGCCACTAGGTTGCGTGGATTAACCATGAGGTTCGACTCCTATAAGATGTGCTTTGACCAAACGATGAAGCAGCATCTTAGGGCTATATCAACTATGATCCGCGAACTTAGGTCGGCAGAAAACAAACTGACAGATGAACAACAAATACAGGCAGTGATAAGATCACTACCGAATTCTTGAGAGAATATGAGTCAGAACCTAACGCATAACGAGAATATCAAAGACTTTGATGATGTCTCGTGTCATTTGGAATTGGAGGCTGAGCATCTAGAGGTTGCTAAGCCCAATCATATGGCCTATGTGGCTAATGCTGGTTCGCGCAAGGCATCAAGGCCTAAGTGCAAGAAGTTTAAGAATGGAGTAGCTGCTGGACAAATTAAAAAGGTGTTAGGAACTTCTCAACGCACCAAGAGGGGCAAGCGCGAGAAAAACAAGTTAAAATTAGAGTGCTTCAACTGCGGAAAGATTGGTCACTTTGCTTGTGACTGCACTGAGCCGAAGAAGGTACACTCTGACTTTTCTTGCATTGTTTTTGTAACTAGCCATGTGATGGTTGCTGACTCCTATCCTTTGTGGACTGTTGATTTAGGAGCGACCGAGCACATAGCGCGAGATAGAGTCGAATTTGTGGAGTATCGCTGGATTCCAACTACGAGTCATGATATCAAAGTGGGGAATGAAGCTAGTATGAAGGTACTGGGACTTGGTACCTACAAGCTGGAATTGCGGGGTGGCCGCACTCTTTTCCTCCACAATGTGCTATACGCTCTCAAGATCTGACGAAACTTACTTTCAGTTGTTACTCTATTAAAACCTGGTTTTCGGATTTTTTTTTAAAAACAATTATGTTTTCTTTCATTTGGGCCATGTGTTTTATGACAATACTTTTCTGCAAGACGGTTTTATGATATTGGATTTGGCTTATTCTAATATAAATGAATCTATTGCTTTTCTTTTTTCATCTATTGATAATTTGGATTCATACACATGGCATGCTAGGCTTGGCCATATAGGACAAGATAGAAATCTATTGATAATTTGGATTCATACACATGGCATGCTAGGCTTGGCCATATAGGGCAAGATAGAATGACTCGGTTAGTTAGAGAAGGCCTGATAGGCAATCTCACTAAGGTCATCTTGCCCACGTGTGAACATTGTCTAATGGGAAAAGTTAAAAGAAAACCATTTGGCAAAGCCACTAGGGCATCTTTTCCATTGCAATTAGTCTACTTAGACATCTGTAATCCAATGAGTGTGAGGGCAAGACACGGAGGCATCTACTTCATCACTTTTATAGATGATTTTTCACGTTACGGTCATGTCTACTTAATCTCCCATAAGTCTGAAGCATTGAAATGTTTTAGGCGATATCTAAGAATGGTCGAGAATCAGTTAGATAAGAGTTTAAAAATCTAAGAACTAACCGAGGACGAGAATATCTTTCTGAGCAATTTAAAAGGTTCTGTGATGAAAAGTGAATCAAAAGACAATTAACGATGCCGAGTACACTGTAGCAAAATGGCGTGGCGAAAAGGAGAAATCGAACACTGCTTGAGATGGTTAGGTCAATGATGACACAAGCAAACCTACCAATTTCCTTTTAAGGGATGCACTTTTGACTGCTGCCTACATTCTTAACCGAGTGTCCTCCAAATCAGTAACTTCCACCCCATATGAACTATGGACTGGCGAGAAATCAAATTTGAGTAACTTGCGGCCATGGGGTTCAACGAGTTTTGTTTATGATCTTTCTCATAAGTATGGAAAATTAGGCTATAGAGGGAAGAAGTTTATCTTTATAAGGTACCCAGAACACTCTAAAGGGTATGTGCTAATATGTGAACAAACTGAAGGAAGTGTAACTAAGATTGAATCACGAGATATGGACTTTATTGAAAATGACTTTCCAAGTAAAGGTGAGGTTGATAAGATTTTAGAACTTCATGAGATTGTGGAACAAGAGGAAAGTGCTCCAAGGAATTTTGTTGAGAATGAGGAAGAAATTCTTCAAACTCCTACAAATGATAAGAGGGATTTAAATCCGAGTGGGAGCACACCACTTGTCAATCAATCACAACAACCTCAGCCGCATAGAAGCACACGTGAAAATATTCCCTGTCGTCGTTTTGAGATTAAAGAGGAAGTTTTTATGGTAGCTTCGCATGATGATGATGAGCCTAGGATAATTCATGAGACTCTCTCATCTTCTACTAAAGAAGAGTGGATGAAAGCTCTTAATGATGAAATTGAGTCTATAAAGACTAACCAGGTCTGGGATCTAGTTGATTTACTGATAGAGCGTAAGACTATTGGGAACAAATGGGTTCTTAAAGTCAAACGCAAGTCGGATGGATCGATAGATAAGTACAAAGCTCGCTTAGTGGTGAAAGGATATACCCAACATGATGGTATAGACTATGAGGAAATTTTTTTACCAGTGGTGACGTTTGCTTCAATTCGCCTAATTCTAGCTATAGTAGCAAATATGGATTTAGAACTCTACCAAATGGATGTTAAGACAACATTTCTCAAAGGAGAATTAGATGAGGAGATCTATATAGATCAACCAACTGGTTTTGTGGTCAAAGGTCAAGAGCGCAAAGTGTGCAAGCTCAAACGATCAATATATGGCCTAAAACAATCATCTAGGCAATGGTACCTAGATTCCATCGAGCCGTTCTTTCAAATGAGTTTACGATGATCACAGAGGACCATTGTGTCTATGTCAAAAGGTCCCAGAAGAGTTTCATTATGTTATCATTATATGTTGACGACATACTACTAGCTGGAAATGATAAAGAGTTGATAGTCGCCACAAAATAGTGGTTATCCTTCAATTTTGAGATGAAGGATATGGGTGAAGCAGAATATATTCTGGGAGTTAAGATCTACAGAGATTGCTCAAAGAGACTTTTGTGTTTATCCCAACAGACTTACATAAAGAAAGTCCTCGAGCATTTCCTAATGAATGGATGTAAACTCATTGACACCATTGTTGCAAAAAGTGAGAACTTATCTAAAGAGTTGTGTCCTAAGACTCAAATAGAAAAGGAAAAGATGGCCTGTGTCCCTTATGCTAATGCTGTGGGTAGTCTGATGTACGCAATGATGTGTACTCGGCCTGACATATTGATGTAGAGGGATCCGAGACAGATGATACTGAGCTGTCAGATTGCACCTTGATGGCGTTGAGGTACTATGAGTTGGCAGATCAGCGCAAAGGCAGGAATTGATTTTGATATGTTCCTCATTGGGGCCGTTTTGAGTGTGTTTCAGTCTTTTGGCCATAACTTTGGCTATGGGTGTCAGAATCGCACATAAGACCCTAATTTAGAAAGATCTTTTTGGCACGCACGCTGTCCACATTGAGCATGGCTCTATGTGCCTTTTTTTTTTTTTTACCTCAAATTCTGCTGTTTTCTCATCTGAATCACTAATTTTAGTTATTTTTGACTATTTATGCTAATATTTCACTTGTCAGTTAGAAATCATTTTAAACCCGATTTGGGCTGGATTTTTTGCATATTGCTTATTTTATTTCGAATTTCAATTTGGAGTGATTTTTGAGATTTTGCTATTTTTGACAAAATTTGGATAAACACGATTTTTGGCTATAACAGTCTGGCTTGTGGACTGATTTTGATTATTGCTTGATTTGATAATATTCAGTTAAACCCTAGAGACTTTTTTCTCTGGTTTTGGGCGATTTTTCTCCTGTGAATCATCCGTTGGAACTAGCCTGTAGGATAATCGCTATTCTGTCCGGCGTCACATATGCTATGCAGTTGGCTTAGTGAGTAGATTCCAATCTAACCCTAGACTGGTTCACTGGAAAGCAGTCAAGAGGATTATGCGATATCTCAAGGGAACTGCAGACCATGTGCTGTGCTATCAAGGTTCAGATTTGTAGCTAAAAGGTTACAGCAATGCCGACTGGGGCAGTGACCTAGATGAGCGTAAATCAACCACTGGTATGCTTTTCTGCTCATCAATGGTGTCATTACATGGAGCAACAAGAAACAACCCTGTATAGCTTTATCTACCATGGAAGCAGAATACATAGCTTGTTTTACAGCAGTTCAAGAAGCTGTTTGGTTATGGAGATTCCTCAAGAATGTAGACATTGGCATAGATATTTCAGACCCAGTGACAATATTCTGTGATAGCATGGCTGCTCTCGCATATGCTAAGGACTCTAAGTACCATGGAAGAACCAAACACATAGATATCAGATATCACTACATTAGAGACATGGTAGCGCAAAAGGAAGTGGTTCTGAAACACCTTTCTACAAGTCGCATGGTTACTGATCCCTTAACGAAGCCCATAGCAAGAGATGTCTTTGAGGCTCATATTAGGAATCTAGGACTACGTAGACTGTAAATGTATTTTGTGTTTCAGATGACACTGAGATGTAACCTTTCTTTGGGATATTAATACAATATGATTCAGTTATTGTCTTTATCGTATTTGTTTTCTAATTCACACACAAGATATGTCAACAGGCTTAGATCGGCTCACTCACACGAGCGATCGCCTCTAGCGCTTGAGAAGCGAGTAGAGATGAGACATTGTGTTCTTAGATATTTATCCAAATGGATAAGTTAGTTGACACAAAGATATGTCGTTTTAGTGGGAGCTAAGATGAGGTCCAATGAGAGGACTATGCATGGGTTACCCCACAACTTATGTAGCCTGTGGTTAGCCAGATGTGAGATCCTCTTTAATGTCTTGGAGGCGACCAAATAGAGGAACTCGGGTTTGACGCTTAAGGAGCAGCTAGACTAAGATCTGTACGGTGTTAATATAGACATATGTTCTTTGAGAAAGAGAAATCCACCGTAGCATGTGTTTCATACTACATGTGCTTATTCGACCAAATGAGTGAGTGAGTAAATGGTTCCCCTCTTTCTCACTATGTGAGTCTCATTTTTAAGTGTCCTTTACTATTGACTATGTCACAAGATGGAGGTTATGATATCTGCTACTTTGGCATGTTGTCTATGACCATTATCAATACGGTCTAAAGAGGCATTGCTGGGAAAGTGGTTTCACCAAAGTTGAATGATATGAGTGCAAAGGGAAGATTCTTCGATATCGCATCTTCGATAGTGTTTGCTGACGTCAAACTATGACGCTACATATTAGTAGCGACTAAGGTTGTGAACATATTGAAATGTTTTAGAGGTAGTCAAGCATTGTTCTGAGTTTTCTGAAACTCAAGAGGGTTTCGAAAATGCTTGAACTGATGTGATTGAATGAGTCCATGACATAGCCAGACACTTTAGGGATGTTACTGTGCTAGTCTTCTATGGAAAATATTTAGTGTATGTACTCCCACTTTTTTACAGATGTGCTTAGTGGTCGCATGACCTATTTACTTGTATGAATAAGATTGAGAACATTAGAGAGATGCTGACCTGAGGTCATGTCCACTGTGTGCGAGTGTGAGATGTTAAATGGAAGGACATTTCTGTCAATTAAATGGCAATTTAAGGCTGGTTTTTAATGCCAGTCGTGTAGGGGGGCTATATATAGCCCCCTCTTTTGGTCCTTGGTAATTTAGAATAGTGAAAATCTCTCTCTCTTGTTCTCTCTTAAAATAGTATTTAGGCTGTAGATTTGTTAAGTGTTACTCTAGTTTTATACTACGTAGTACACTTTACCACCTAGTGAAAATTCTTGAGATTTGTCGATTTAGAAAAACTTGTGGAGCATCTTTATAAGCTGAGTTTGATGTACTTTTTACTATGCTTTCTAACAATTTTTTTTTATAGATCCATTGTATAATATAATATGAACGAATGATTGGTTGGTGGAGAATAATTATTTTAGCAAAAGTCACGGCTATGAACTTTACATCAAATGATTAATGTCATGTAATTAATTAAATTATTAAATATATATGTCTTTTGGGAATACTTTATTAGATATTTTTCATTGAGATGAACAAAAAATAATAATAACATGCCACAATCCTAAAATGAATAATGATAAATATATATATATATATATATAAGTGCTAAGTTTACAAATCTTGTTTATGTCTTTTATAAAAAAGTCGTTCCTATAATAAAAAAATGTAAAAAAATTAATTAATTTTACATAGTCTACTTTTTAATTTTACATAGTCTACTTTTTTATAAAAAATTTGAATGAGACTTGTATATTTGAAACTTGTCGTTAATATGTGGCTTCAATATGGATCGCCACAACAATGGTAGAAGAAATGTGGTGATGAGGTGGTCCCAATCCCAACCATTAACATCATGGATGGTCTGTGCCGGAGGATCCAACTCTAGAAAGTCATGAATTATATTACGGTCGGTAACATTTATCTCCATTGGGCAAAGGTTTTGGGGCTACAAAGTGATACCCCTCTTCTGTCTTGGTGGTCCCTTAATTACCTTCAAACATTCAATTAAATCGGCCAATTGGAAGAAAAAAGTTTCATTCAATTGGATGGTAATTTGAGCCATTAGCTATTGTTGCAATCCTATTATAGCCATATAGGATGAGTTTCCTAGTCCACTTGCTACTCAAGTACTACCCTCATTGGCCTAAAATTCTCTGATCTTCGTCTCAACCATTCCCACTAAAGAAAACTTGTGCTCTAGGATAAATTTCCCAACTTCTCTATGCTTCATCTACAACTTCAAACTCCTCACATGCTACACTCCAAAAAACGTAAGGAACAAAAGGTGGGATGAAAGCACGAACCTTCAAAAGGAAGCTACCTTTTCCAGACCTTACTAGAAGTAAAGGATTTACAATTATAAAATATGTAAGTGTTTATTATAATCCCGAAGGTCAAAGGTTTAACCAAATTAGTATTCAATAGTTCTAAGGCATTTGGATCAATGGTTGAGTTTTTAACAATTAGTATCAGAGTAGGACCTATGTCACGGGTTCAAGTCACAAAGGGGACGTTGATACTATGTATGGATATAGTGTTAAGTTATTGAATACTGATAGATGAGTGAAGCCGCTAAAAGGGAAATGGCTGCCACCAGGATAGTGCCAATAGAGTGGGCTGTCGTGGACGTTAGATTCTGAAGCGTGATAAAATGTTATAATCTTGAAAGTTAAAGGTTTAACCAAATTAGTATCTAACAGTTCTAAAGCATTTGGATTAATGGTTGGGTCTTTAACAATTGATATCAGAGTAGGACCTATGTCATGGGTTCAAGTTATGAAGAGGACGTTAGTACTTTGTATGGATATAATGTTAAGTCATTGAATATTGATAGATGAGTGAAGCTGTCTAAAGGGAAATGACTACCATTGAGTTGGTGTCGATAGAGTGGGTTATCGTGGACGTCAGATTTAGAAATGTGATAAAATGTTATGATCCTGAAAGTTAAAGGTTTAACCAAAGTAGTATCCAATAGTTTTAGGGCAGTTGGATTAATAATTGGGTCTTTAAAAGAGTTGTGCACTATTTTTTTTTTTTTTTTAAAAAGAGTAAATATAAGATCTACAAAAAAAATATAATTTTTGAAAAAAAGTGCACGACGCTTATATAACTCATGATTATATCTAACATTACTTTTTACAAGAACTCTTGATTATTAAACAACTTTGGGACTAAACAAATCAGATTTTTCAACATAAAACTTAAGAATGCCGTGCATTCAAACTTTGGGGATGGGCGGATCTTCTCTACACACTAAAGTGCAAGCAAAACTAGTCAAACATTTCATGATATATTGATACTAAAAGGCATTAATATCCTAAACCAAGTAGCAGATGTAGGAGATATGGGGACAGAAGGTGGGTGATCGGTGCGAAGGTAGACAGCGAATGCATGGGGGCATGGAGGTAGGGTCCATTAACCTAACGTTCGTAATTTGGGCAAATCAAAGGCTGCCACGTAAAAAAAATAATGTTGGGATGGTGCACTGGACATGGACGTCTCGGACAGAATGCGTGGACAACAATGATGTATGATACCATTATCTTCGATAAGTATTGGGGAATAATTTTTATATTATCTGTAAATAAGATTTTAGATTTATTTATAAGTAATAAATAATTTTTTTTTGTTAAATCAGTTTTATGAGATGAGTTAAATTTATTAATTTTTTTAAGAACAAAAATTAACCGAAAATTAACTAATTTTCATATTCTTTCTAATTTTATGGTTTTATTGAATTAATCTCTCTAGGCTGCCTTCAAATTGACTTTTTTTTTCTTTATATATGTTCTAAGTAATAGATTAATTCTTCAAATTCGTATTTAAATTTAAAGATTTTAAATAGAAGAAAGATAAATATATGGTATAAAATTGATTAAATATTTAATACCATCGGAAAATTTAATAAGTGTACAATCTATTTTATGAATTTATTTCTCTCTAATTTAAAATCTTTAAATTTAGATAAATAAAAAATTGAAGAAAACTAGGGAGAAATAAACATTGAGGTAGGCACAATGTTTTGTGACCACCCTACCATCTACCACCCTATTTTCTTGTTATTTATTATCCAATATTTTAGAATATATTTTTTGTTTACTTATAAAAACATTTTCTATTATTTACTTATATTTTAAGTTTATTGAAAAAAATTGTATTTTAAGTTTTTAATTTATTGTTTTTTTTTGGGTTTTGAACTTTTGTTTTTATTTTGTATTTCAAGTTTTACCTTTTCTGTTTATTATGTTATTTTGTTTCCAATACTTTTTTAAAAAATACTTCTTGACTTTCTAGGTAATTTCTTGCTTTTTATATCATTTAAAAGTTTTTTTTTTTTTTTTAAAAATAAAAAACTTATTTACAATAGCGTGGTTTCTGTTGACGTGACGCTTCTAACAATCCACTAACGGATTTCTAACGTGCCAATTTGATTGTTTTTATGGCTTGTTTGAATTCTGATTTTAAATAAAAAATGAGAGTTGAATAAAATATTATTAGAATATTAATTGTTAATATTATTATTATTTTAAAATTTAAAAAAATTGAATTGAGATTTGAAAAAGTTAATTATTTATTATATTTTATATGAAAATTTAAAAAAGTTATAATAATAAGATGAGATAAGATAAAACACTTTCTAAATTCAATTGTGGGTCTAAAACTACAACGAATAAAAGTTCAATTACAAAGTACAGAGAGCAAATCCGTACTCTAGCACTAATTTTTATTAACATTGATAAAGATGTGCAAGGGAAATTAACATCTAGATATTCCTTAAAAAACATAACATCCAAATCACGGTATTTAAACACCAAAAGACAATCCAACTTTTGATAAGAGTGCATGAGTTCTAGTAAGTTTACAGGGAGACTTTTCTTGGTGAAATCACCAGTTGTATCATCTTTTTAACACCAGAACCTGGATTAGGTCGTACTCAAGTGATCAGCTTGAAACTTTCTTAGCAGCTGCAGAGACTGATGATAGAGATTTAGATCAATGCCATCTACATTTCTACCCACACGTGCTTGCAATATAGCCTGAAATGAAACAGCCAGCTAGATTTAACAATCTTGATATCTGTATTCTCTGTGCGTGTGAGAGAGAAACAATAAGCTTCAACTGATGTTGCCAGCATCCTACCTCATTATCATGTTGGATAAGGAGTTCACCAATGAATTGGTAGAAGGAACCGACTCGAAAGCTCAGGTCCCTTAGGTGCTGTGTGTTGATCTTCAGGTTGGCATTTCCATCAACAACTATTGCAACAGCTGTCTCAACAGAATACTCTTGTAGTCTGTTTGGGAACAAAATATAAGCCCTCCAATGACATGGGATTATTTAAACAAGCAATTAACAATGAAGCAAATAAAATATGAAAACTGCAATCATCCAGCCAAACACCAGCACAGACAATATAATGGCATAAAGCACATGGAAGAACCCTTATATGTAGGCACATGGAGATGGAAGAAACCCATAATTTGTTGGCACACAGATATTTCTCAGTCAGAAAGCAAACTGATTGGGTGGTAACGAGTTCATAACCGCTAATGCAACCATGCCAATAAATCTGTAATTGATATTTTCATATTTAAATATTTAATGATCAGAGCTGCAAATAATATTAGTGACCAGGACATCCAATGCGAAAGGAGACTTTAGAACAAGATCTATCGAGGAATAAGATCTAAAGATGATGAGCTACCTGTACTAAGGTGTTTGCGATCATAATTAAAATAATCAGGTGGACATAACAGTATGGGCTATTGGTTTATCCTAGTTAACTATATATACCACTGGATAGTTCTACAAATACCAAAGCATAATTTTAGACAACCAAAATTAAAATAGTAATGATGATGACAAAACATTCCATCCATGTAAAATAGTAATATAATATTACAAATGACAAATCCAAACCAAAATGGAAAGAAACTGTAAATTACACGAAGCAGACCATCAGTCCCCAAGAGAACCAAATAACTACTTGCAGGCTTTCAACTCTATTGCTCTGTTGCTGCCAAAAACTAGAAGTCTAGAACAAGAAGTTGTAAGAAGATTGCAAATATTACCCACCCCTCTTCTTTCATACAAGTGATAAGTGTATCAAAAAACATCAAAAAGGTTTCAACCCAATCAGATCTTGAATATTGCCCAAAGAAAGCCCATTTTGATCAAGATCCAAGCAAGAAATGCCTTGAGAGAGCCTATTTTGAAATTCCCTAGGGGAATCAATTTGCTTTAAAAAAACCCTCTTGTTCCCCCTCCAGCTAGATGCTGATTGGGAAGCAATTTTCCCCGAGATACTAGGCCCCTACAACAAAACTTTCCAGATCAGCAGTCTTTTGATATATATCCAACCTAATCCCTTGCCTGATTTACATATACTGTATAACTACGGGAGGCCAATACTTTTCATGGTCTAACAGAAGGGTCCTGGCCCAATTCTCAGGAAGCTTGAAACAGCACTTGTTAATGCAGGCAACTGCACCATCAGGCAAGAATGCAACAGATTGCACCAAAGGCAAAGCAGGATCCCACGGCATGGGCCAAGAAAACTCTAGAATAAAATGTGAGGATACCCCTGTCAAAACAGAATGAGAATCTGTGGTACACGTGTCACAATGATAGAGAATAGGTTGTTATGTATTGAGTAGTACAAATGATGTAAATAGGATGATAGAAATGAAAGAGAAGAATTTCGGAATAGTAAGAAAGCCCTTTGAGGCATTTCAGCAAACACCTTGTCTACACTGCTCTTCCTACTTTTATCATGGTATCAAGAGCTCAGTGACCTCCATCACATTTTACAGATCCAACCCAGATGGATTCTTCCATCTCTTCTGAAACTTCCACCCCAACTTCCACCTCCACAGTCAACACTTCCCTTCTCAATTCGGCTAGTCATTTTATTACTATAAAGCTTACAATTGATAATTATCTCTTGTGGAAGGCTCAGATTGTGCCTTTTCTCAAGGGAAATCGTCTGTTTCATCATGTGGACGGCTCATCTGTTGTGCCCCCTCCCATGGTTGATGACAGCCCCAACCCCGAGTACCTAAAATGGTCTCAACTTGATCAATTGATCATTTCGGCACTTAACTCTTCATTGTCCGAAATGTTCTTGCACAAGTTCTCGAGTGTAACTCTGCTCATGAAATATGGACCACGTTGCAGAACCTCTTCACGCCGAGTGGCTCCATCGAACTCACTCTTCACATGGTTCATGAGTCTACTTCCTGACCATATGAAGAGAGAGAGAGAGAGAGAGAGAGAGAGAGAGAGAGAGAGAGAGAGAGAGAGAGAGAGAGAGAGAGAGAGAGAGAGAGAGAGAGAGAGAGAGAGCTAGGCAACTGTTTAGAGCCAAATGCCCACAAGCATACCAAAACAACAACAAGCTAGCCTTAATCATACTTCTCATCCTTGGGTTGCAGTGCCACCCAGTTATGGAAGCTGGATCCCATTTTTTCCTCTTCAAATAACAGACAAAATGTCTAAATTTCAAAATCCTGGTTCTGGCCTAATCCTTTGCAATCAATGCAACCTTTTAGTTGACTCCTATAGCAACTTATATAACTTTCACCTCTATCAACATCACCACCTCATTTACCATGATGCCCCCATAATTAATACCTCTCCCATTACCATCATCATTCTTCACCACCATCCAACTATAATTATGCAATAACTATGAAGTCCACTGTCACTATGTTTGTCTCAACAAAATATCTTTGGCTACTTCTCCCAAGTCTTATCCCACCTCATGTCCACCGTCTCTATGCTTCTTACGCCAACAACTATACCATTGCCAGCATCATCAACATCATCACCACTTCCTCCAGTGCCCCTATCAACATACCTCCAAAATCTCTATCACCACTCCAGTTTATCTCCCCTTTTCTCCTATAATCACTCTGCCCAACCCCCATAACCATTGTTAAAGACCTCCTATATCGATGCACAAGTTCCCTCAACAATTATTGAAAACATCCTTCAGCAGGCTACCATCATCTCTCAATTTCAGTAAACATAAAAATAGAAGAACATCATGTTTTAAAGTTTGTAAGCCTTAAATCCTGATAGTATTCAGGATTTGGAAGCTCGACAAAGTCTCAGAAGGATAAGCTCAATAATGTTTATAATACTTCAAAAAAAAAAAAAAAACATACAAGAGGAAGGTGGATATAAGCATTCATGCGCACGACATATATAACAATTAATTAGGCTGGAAGGGCAGAGGTCTTACTTTCCAGTAACTCTAAGTGATGCCCCTTGCTTGAAGAAGGGAGAAGACAGGTATATATCTTGTAGTGACACTAATGTGCCCGATTTTATTGCAGATGATGCCATCAAGCCAACCCTTTAGTTAAAAAAGCATTTTGGATCCTCCCTGCGGGTTGATAGATATATTATAAATGATCACCATTACACACACCAAAACTTACAGGAGAGTTATAAACATCATTGTCTGAAGGCTGCTTTTGGGAAAGATACCCAATCGAGAAAAAGTTAGGTAGACATGGTAATTCCAATATCACATGTTAGAAGTTATATCATGGTTCATTCAAAACTCGGGGAGAAGCTCTGTAAAATTAAATTAAGGTTCATTTGCGGGAAAAAAAAAGCTAATATATTGTCCAGAAGATGAAACTCTTAGAAGAATCAAGCAGTTGTAGATGTGAAAGATATCTATTTTCGCAACTCCAATAAATCTAGTGGATAATTATAGAATAGAATGGCCTGCCAGAAATAATCTCTCCCGATTTGTGCACTATAAAACAAGGTACCTAATAGGAGTTCTATTTATTCTTTTCTTTCTATCTTTGTTTGTCGAAAACAAGAAAGGTTCAAAATGTCACTTTCATTCGCCCCTCAATCTCTCTCAGCAATCAAAGAAAGCTTTAGACAAAACCAGATAATTTTTTTCTCTCAGTTAAAACCAAGCCAAACAATAGTACATCCCAAACCGCATGCAAACTGTGCTCAAAACAAATCATCTCAAACGAAATGGTCCATAAGAACAATACAACAAAAAAAAAAAAAAAAAAAAAAAACAAGAAGTAGGAAACTCAGAAACAGGTGCACATAGAATTAGAAAAACCAAAGCATCATGTAGTTAGCGTGAAGTGAATACCATCTTCTGAACTTACACATCAGACAATGGCCTACTCATAAAGCGCCAATCTTTTTCTCAAACCAACCACCCAACTCAAAACAATATGAAATGCTGCAAATAGACAAGGATGCAAAATTAACAGAACCCAAAACCCAGATACTAAAATCTCAAGTACACAAAAGGACACCGCACGCCAGCTGAGGTGGACTAATTATCTTAATAAAAAAAACTCTCAATAAATAAACTGCGTTCCTCTCTCTAAACAGGTTCCCGAAACAGAAGTGTTCTTCCATGGAGTTCTTGTTCTTCGACCCTCTCTCCGATCTCTGCAATGCTGGATTTTTGCCCTATCGATTTTTTTTTTTTTTTGGGCTGACAAATAATATTGAATATGGGCTTTAGAAACACAGAGATTTATTTTTTATTTTTATTTTTATTTTTTGTGTGGGGAAGATACAAAGATGAATGTGAAAAGATCGAATCTTCAAGCCTGATAGAACCAATTCCAAAGCTGAAACTTTGCCCGGCGTGGAAAGTGGCCACTGTCGTCCAAGTAGTGTCTATCCCCCTTTTGATGAAAATTCTAAAAGAAATTTGAATGCAAGTGATCTTGAAAATGGGGGTAAAAGCTAGATCTTTAATTGCACTAAGAATCAACAAATCCAAAAGACCCAAATCGACAAAACCAAGCAAAATCAATCAACCAGAATTCACTTCGAATACTCAAGTTCTCGAAACACCGACCGGCACAGAAAAAATCCAGTTCTCCAAGCAAAACCCATGAGTATAAAAAAAATTCTTGTGCCAGCATTACCCAGACCAGCAAACTAAAAACTTGATAAAAAAATCCTTCTCATCTCTTTATTCTTCATCACGATGTCATCACAGACCAAAAAACACGATCTCGATTCTCATCAATGGGCAAAAAAATTGCAGACCAAAGAAATATCCTAACTGTTCACAAATGTTAAAGGGACAGGAGATGGGAGAAATGGAAAAGGAGGAAGGAACCTTAATGCCTGAGCTTTGTTGCGTGACCAAAGCTACGGAATTGTTTCGTTGTGGGTGAGTCTCTGGAGGAAGGAGATGGGAGGAAGGGGATAGCTCTTCAGCCGTTTGGGTGAGCGGGCAAGTGAGAAAGGAAGTCTGTTGTTTAAATGAGGGTAAAATAGACCTTTCACAAAGGGTGTGCGGGCCCACGGGGTGCGTTTTGTAACGGCACTTCTTAGTAAAATTAGTTCTTCTCAGTATTTTTTAAATAAAAATTTTGAGTTTTAACATTATTATTATTTTAAAATTTAAAAAAATTAAAAAAAATAAATTATTTATTATATTTTATATCAAGTTTTAAAAAATTTATAACAATTAGATAAAAATTTTATATTTAAAATAAAAATTTTTTATAGACAAACAGTAGCTTATTGGTTAACAATTTTTCTTTGGGGAATTCTGACCATAAATGATTCTTGGGCGCCTTATCTCTCTCTCTCTGCTGCTCTTTACTGTCCCTCGTTCCCATACTACTGAGTTGCCAACTTCAAGGTTGCCACTTTTCCATCGATGGCCATACCCCGCATCCTTAAACCTGCCATTTTAGCGTCCCCATCTTCACATTTCACTCCGTCTGTACCCTCACTTCCTATTCCATTTAAAACGCACTCTAAGTCACTCTTCTTCACCATCATTCCTTCGGGAATTCACGGCCACCATACCCCACCACCAACATTATCCAGAAGATTGTTCCTTCCTTCAGTTTCTGGAATCTGGGATGCCTTGACCGGCGGTAACAATGCACATGAAGCCGGTGTTGCCATCCGCCGCGGAATGCTGCTCTTTCGGCAGGTATGTATTATGCTTCTTCATCTTATATTGCACATACTAGTTCTGACTTCCTTTTTGTATATGATTTTGTAAGCGTTTTCGGTCTGTGTAATTTGGACATCTTGTTATTTCTCAAGGGTGATGTTCAGGGTTCTTTAGTGGAATTCGACAAGGCAATTGAGTTGGATCCTCGTCAAAAGGCATGTAGGTTATAGGGATTCTTGATATCCTGTCATTGTAATGTAAATATATTACTTCTTGAATTGGATTATATGAAACTGGTGGTGGTTTTTGTCAGATCTTTGGCAAAGGGGGCTCTCGTTATACTATCTTGATAGGTAATAAACAATAATTCTTTGCTGGTTCAGTTTCTTTTGCTTTCTGGGAAATTTTGGCAAAGACAAGCAGAGTTTTGAACTTAAGTCGTGGTATTTAGAGCAAGCAGAAAAGTCAGCTCAATTTGTTGTGATCGATTTATTTATTTATTTCCCCATGATAATAAACGAGATAAAACACAGCTCAAAATGTTGTGAGGAGACTGACGTGGGTTTCTCTTCTCCATAGGTTTGAAGAAGGGGCAGAACAATTCAGGTTAGATGTTGCACAGAATCCAAACGATACGGAGGAGTCCATATGGTGCTTTCTTTGTGAAGTTCAGCTATATGGAATTAGTGAAGCAAGGAAACGATTTCTTGAGGTAAGTTTGTCCATTGTTAAAGAAGGAACATGATCTTGGATTCAATTGAAACTTGAACATAATACCTGATTTATTCACTGATAAAAAGAAAATACGCAAATTAGGCAGTCCCCTCTAACCAACTAATGACCCAAATCTACGATAGATTCCATATTCTCAATTTTCAGTTATAATTTACAATAATACAAGCAACAGTAATATAAACTCAAAACAACATTTTGTTCCGCAAAATTTCAAACCATAAAAATTCTTAACTGTGATGCAAAACTATCAATAAAAGCAAATTCTGTGTCTATAACTGTAGCCATACATCTTAGAGCCTAGAATTCGCAATACCTCCCAGATCTCTAACTAGGAGGGGTTGAAGATTTACTTGAAAAATGCTAACTTGAACTGAACGAGATACCTCAGTAAGTAGAAATGGCAAACTCCAGTGTGAGTTTGTGCTGTTTTGGACTTACCATCTGCTATTAAAATATTTGGTTTACAGAAAATTTAACGCATGAATACAGAGTATAACCCCTGTTATAGTAGATTTTAACACGGTACACAGTTGGAAAGAGTTTTCTTTAGTGTTTTTCAATGACATGCATCTTATCAATGAGGTGAACAGGCCGTATTTATATATTGTCACAAACTCTTATTTTCACTATGAGCATTACCACCATTGATTTTTATCCTTTTATATCATCCCAAATGAACTCCCAACATCATATCACTCGTCATCAGATGCTTTCACTCATCTGACTCAGTTGTGTTGTCTCGTACATTCCCTCTCTTTGGGTCTACAAGTTCTCTTGGGTGAAAGGAAGATGCTGCTTTCCACTATGGAGCCTCTCAGTATGGGACCTGATCAGAACTAAACTTGAGGGTTGATTCATTCCTGCAAGATGCATTATATGTTTGTGTTTGCATTTATGCAGAATTGATTAAGTGGTTTGCAAGGCAACAGAGTAAAGTGGTAGTGATATTATGATTAAAGAATATACTTCAATGCCTACTTGTGCTAATTCACCACCTGTGACACAAACTTAAGCTGATATGAAGAAGTTAATTTAATTAATTAATCTATACTCTGACAACTTGGCATCCATGGATAAAGGACCTGCTATCCTAAGTAGGGGAGTTTATGATTATGTTCGTTTATTGTAGATCTCATGGTGTGAACTGTGGAAAAATCAATAAAGTTCATTTTATCAAGTAATAACTGAATGCAGGTTGGCAAAGATCCACGTCCCATCATGCGGGAAGCTTATAACATGTTTAAAAATGGTGGGGATCCTGAAAAGGTGTGATTTAATGCCTATAACTTGAAAAATCTGAGTACCCTTCTTTAATATTTACTGGGCTGTCCAATTAAGATCTGTATGGTTGTATACAATTCCAAGGAGTTCATCTGACTGATAACCATAACTTTTAATTCACAGCTTGTTGCTGAATTTTCTAATGGCCAGGAGAATGAAAAGTTTTATGCTTCTTTGTACGCTGGGCTTTATTATGAATCTGAGGTTTGTTCTCGGCTTCTAAACCTTCCTCACTAGTTTGGGCTTTGGTCTTTAATTGTATGGTGAATTATTAACATGTCCAAACACATCAGATGGAGTTCTTTCAAACTCCTTCAAAGAATTAAAATCACTAGAGGGTGACATAACCATGCTTCGTATACCAGAAGCATTACAAGTACAAAGTTGGCTGCTTCTTTTGGAAAATCAGTACTCGCAATCTCTGCGCCGATGTGCTGCAGTGGATATGTAGGGAAATTGTATAGATTGTCAATACAGCTTGTGGGTATTCCCAGTTTTCATGATTGCATTTGGGGTTATGGTTCCACTAGTTGGGTGTTCTCTCTTGTCTCTTTGCTCTATAGGGGAAACTATGAGTTTATGATAGACTTCTAATAATGAAATTGGAGATATCTGTTTTATAACTATTAAAAAAACGAAAAGAAAATTGGAGATATCGTCAGTAGCAGGAGGATGTTACCATCAAGCCCTAAGTCTTTTCTACTTGCCAACAAGATTGGTTATTCAAGTTTTTGTTTTTTTTTTTGGTTTATAAGAGATTTCAAAAAGGAAAAGCCAGATTGACCAAATAATTTCTGCTTTTCTTGCCGTTGGAATAAAATCATGGACGTCATTCTGTCAGTTGTTTTACAAGTATAAAGTAGGTAAAATCTTTGGATATTTGACCAGAGTTTAGCAATTTACGTTTGTGCAGAAAAAAGCTGATGCAGCCAAGCTTCATGTACTCGCTTCATGCCAAACTCCTTATGGACAGAGGTTTGGAGTCCAGAATATGTCAACATTTCCCAGTAATACTAATATACAGTGAGATAAATCTAATACAGCATTCCCATATCAGGTCTAATGATTATATGGCTTCACTTGCGAAGGTTCACTGCATCTGTCGAAATTGGAGCTTGAACTAAATTATTTAAGCTCATACTTGAAGTTGCTTTCTTCACTACTCTCGCTGCTCTCCCAAGTCCTAACAAATATTTAGATAATATTCATAATAAATGGTAAGGCTTTGTTGAGGTAAATCAAGTTGGGTGTTATAACTACAAAGAATCTATTTCAAGAGCATGATTTCTTTTGCCTTCCTTCTCTACTTAGATTCGGAGTACAACAAGAGAGATCTATGCAGCACTGATCACATTGAGCCAATGCAGCCGTGCCATTAGAAGCCTTTCGAGTTAATCATCATAGCAAGATCTGTTATTTTTTGTTGTTCTGTTTAATGTCAGAGTCAAGTTTATGATTGATAAAATCACAGGTATCCATGCCCAGTTGGTTGCAGCTACTTTACAACCTTGGTAGATTTTACATTTTAAAATCATGGTAGGATGGTTTAGAATGCGATTTGTTTAACAATGGTTTATTATTAGCTTTTTCATCCCATCCTTGTGTTCCTTTCTTTCTTTCCTTTTAGCGAGGACATGAACAAGTTAATGTGCAGCACAAAGTTCAAATCCCCAACGTCTCTCTTCTTTACCAACTTGCTAATTTGCTTCTAAATGCAGTATCAGCTAGAAAGGAAATGGCATCTTTCGTTTACTATGCAATAATATGATGATTATGGACAGCAACTTAGATTCGAATCTTGGGATTTATGTACAATGCAGCAAACTATTGGGAAAGAAAAAAAAAAAAAAACTGAGCAACTTTGACAGAAAATCTAAGTGTTGTGTGGCTCTCCTTATGTGCCAAATGACAATGACTTCAATCACATATTTCTGGTCAGCTTTCTTTATTTGTGGTAAAGAGTTTTGGTGAATCTTTTGGTATATTTCTGTTGTGGACGGTTTGAGTATGTTCTTAAGATCCCTTTCAGTGCCTTAGGCACTTGGGTTACTTGGTGCAATTCGAGAATCCTAAGGAGAGGATCACTACCTTGCAATTCGTGAATAAGTAGTGATTCAATCTATCTTATTTTATCACCGTGCAATTCGTGAATTGGTGGTGAATTATCTATCTATCTTATGAGTATTTCCTTTTTTTCCATTCAATTATCTATCTTTGTTCTTATGTATATTTTCTAGTTTGTTCATCTATTTTCTTTCAATTTCTTGTACGTCAAACATATACTAAGCCTTATTCTTCCTATTATTTGATTTATCAAAATATCCATATATACCAAAAATAAAATCTTCATCTTCCTTCGTTATCTAAGACCAAATCCGCTTTCTATACATTCCACCAATTGCTTTAGTCTAAGTAATTGCCTTTGTCATTCCATACACATATCTTCCACTTTCTTACCTCACAAACACATATTACGCCTACCCCATGCCAAGTCCATAGATCTCTTATTCTTCTTATGCATAAAATCCTAGCTTTCTTCTTCTATTAAGCCCTAGCTGAAATTCCTAAGCCTCCATAAGGATTTCCTAAACTTTAGCCTAGCCTCCATAATCAATTCCTACATTTTAGGAAACCATATCCACATCCCTACATTTTAGGAATCCTATTCTTACTTATTATATCAAATCCCTACATTATAGGAACCACCCTAAAATCTCTCATACCCTAAAATAAAAAATCTCTTTCTTGCCTTAGCATAAATACCTAACCCTAAATGATCTCCTACATTTTAGGAGTCCATCATCCAACATAAAATAAAAGGAAATACTCATAAGATAGAGATACTGCTCAAAACTCTTTGTGAAGAAGGAAATGATTCACTAGCTTTTGCTTCAACATAAAATAAGGGAAGACGATCACTCTTTACGACAAATATTTTTTTTGCCTTGTTCAGTGGGTTCTCGGGATATAGCACTACTCTTACAAGGATATGTAACAAACTATCTTAACAAATTAAAAAGGATCGTTACAATTCAAATTCTATTATTCAAAATTCTATTTTGACAATGCTGCATATTCGGCAACTAATTTGATAATAGTTTTTTTTTCCCCCTCAAATCCTCAGAAATCAGAATAGTCGAGTCCTCGACTTCTATTTTTCTCAAAATCGCAGTCCTCTTCTCACGGTGACGCCGCCCCTCTTCAACCCAGTAACTCGTCACCCACGCAGTAGAGTCACGAGTCTGTAACAATCATCGGTGAAGACGAAGCTAAAGACTCTTCCAGTGGAATGAGTAGTGGTAAGAAGGTTGGGATCGTAGTCGGAGTGGTAGTAGAGGCTAGGGTAGTCGTACTGGCTGGGTTGATCTACAAGAAGTGCCGAGACAACATTCAGCGAGGCCAGTATAGGTACGCGATGATGAGAGAGATTCTGTGATAAAAGGCACCGAAACCGAAATCGCGAGTAGCAGAGCTAATAAGAGGTTTCAACAATTTTTCTATAATCGTACTGCTATTGGTTTAGGAGTTTTTGCTACTCATAATTAAAGTTGCGTATTAATCTATATATCAATACTGATTTTTTCATATTTAAAATTTAAATTTATATTATTTTTAATAAAATATACTTTTTGACTAATCACATTAGATTTGTGCAAGTGCACGCTTATGTTTACAATTAAATTTTTCCATAGTTTATTGTTACCATATCATTGCTTTGGTAATTTGGTAGTTTAATCGAATACTTTGGGTAGAATTAGTTTTTAGGGTTTACTATGAATTAGCATCTTGGTTACTGGGATACTGATTCTTCATTCTTTTTTGGGTTGGATATTGGATTTTCATATGGTTGCCAATAATGTCTTTTTACTGATATTGAATCTCATAATTTTTAAAAATATATATGGAATAAAAATAAAATCTGCTCTACCTTTTGCCTTTATTTGCATTTTGCCCAGTACATACAAATTTAAAAATTTGATTTCCGTACTTATAATTTTACTCACATATTTATTGAAATAAAATTATCATTCCAGACAAATAATATTGCACACACTATTGTCTATAAAATTGTCAGAATGCCAGCATACAACAATTTAGATCCACCGAATTCTGGATTTAAGCCAATTCCAGTTTTCTATATTTCAATTTAGCCTACTCAATTGAATTAGAGCATTTTTGGTTTTGGATTTGTTTGCTGCCATGTTCTCTAGACTTCTCTGAGAAGATGGATTGGGTTCTACGTTTGGGGATTGTTGAGGACATTGACGAGGAATTGTCTTCACTTGGGATTGTTGTGCTACCATGCACGTGATCGCTTGTATGATAGCACCAATTTTTCATTTAACACAATAAGAAGTTAAATTCGATGAGATAACTAAAGATGTAATGGAGTTGGAGAACTACAAGGTAGGGGTGTAACCGGTCCGGTTTGGTCCGATTTTGTATAAAATCTAGGACCGAACCGGTAGGTACCGGTTTTGCATTTTTCAAAACCGATTACGCACCGATTTTCCTCCTAAACCGGTATTCCGGTTTTACCGGTTTCCGGTCCGGTTTGGTCCGGTTTTCCGGTTTTAATAAAATACAAATTTTTTATAAAAATTCTGTTTAAAAGAAAAAACTGATTTAAAAAATTATGTTTACCATTTACAAAAATCTGCTTTAAAAAAAAATCTGCTATGTAAAAAAATTCTGCTATCAAAAATCTGGTTTATAAAAAAAAAAAAAATCTGTTATGTAAAAAATTCTGATATAAAAAATCTGCTTTATAAAAAAAAATCTATTATATAAACAAAATTCGCTATATAAAAAACTGCTATAAAAACAAAAACTAGAATAAGAAATTTAGTGTAAAAAAAAAATCTGCTATAATCCTATATTAGACGATTAGTATTAGTATATATATATTAGTATTAGTTATAGCTATATAATATATTAGACAATATAATAGTATTAATATTAGACTATTAGTATAGCTATATGTTAGTGTTAGTTTTGATGATTTAGTATAACTATATTAGTATGAGTATTAACTATAATCTATATTAGAATATTAGTATTAGTATATATGTGATTATTTTTTATGTGATTAAAAATTATATATAATATAAAATATATTATATATAATATTAATATATAAATAGTATCGGTCCGGTCCGGTCCAAAACTAACCGAAACCGAAACTGAAACCGGACTGGTTCCGGCCGGTTTTTCATCTATGAAAACCGGTTCCGGACCGAACCGTTCCAAAACCGGCACAACCGGTCCGGTCCGGTTTGGTCCGGGCCGGTTTTCCGGTTTGCCGGTTTTTTTTAACACCCCTACTACAAGGGCAAGGAGGACGCTCCACTTCCTTCTTAAAGTTCTAAATTTATTTAGATTTGTGTGTTTATCATATTTGAGTTTGTAACACTAATATGTTTATAATGTGTGTTTTGTTTATTAAATTTGGGATGTAATTTTAATATTATTACAATATGTGTAAATTATATTTGTGTATTTATCATATTTGGTACTGTTGAAATTTTAATGTTGGTATTTTTATCGTGTGGATTATAATTTTAGACTTGTAGTTATTTTTTATAGATATTATTTTCATTTTAATATTTATATGAAATCAATCAAGTCAAACGGGTCACTAACAGTTAGTTCAACCCTACTTAAACACTTTGCATGACTTCAACATTCAATTCTTCGCATCTCCAGTTCCCTTCATTTCTCCCCCAATCTCACCTAGGGTTCCTAACAGTGCTGCTCTGCATCAACCTCGAGAGGTAAAAAAAGGTTCGCATCATCAAAAGTATGAAGAAAATCAAGAGAAAGGGCAAGGTTCAACTATCTTTCTTTCTAGGTTCCCCAATCAACCGTTTAGTTTTTTTAGTTGCCTTTTGGGCGACCTTTTCACACAACCTTCTCTCTCACGTGCAGGTCTCGAGCATAGGAGATGGATCTTCGTCTTCCATACCGTTGATGCCCAAAAAGGTGTGGCAATAGGTGTGGATAAATTGGATGAAGGTGACGAGCTTGAGTGCGACCCCTCGACCTATAATTCCCTTCACGCCTTCCATATTGGTTGGCCCTGTCTTAGGTACCGCTAATTCTCTATGTTGTTTCTTCCATTCAATGGTGACCCAATTCGTGTAAGCCATATGTCATGATTTCCTTATATCTCTTTCTAGTTCCTAATTTGTAACTAGTTGTTCACTTTTGTATGCTTTCTGTATATTTGGGTTATGCCATTTACTTGATTCAATAAAATTTTATTCTTACTTACCAAAAATAAACAATAAAAAGATTCTCGGTGCCTTTTCTATAAGAAAGCATTTGAACTATTCTCGAACACAATTTCATTTTTAGGATTATTTAAATTTCCTCTCCAATGGATAGAAAGGTTCTCTTAGGTTTGTTGGGTAGGGAAGTTTTAAGCACCACCCAACCCAAGTTTATTTATTCTTTATGGAAGTCCCGCTTATTGTTAGAATTTTAAATTTTTGACAGCTTTGATATAGTACGTGATACACTGGGTTTGGTCCGAACGGAGTTCCCACAAACAATGTATTTTGTTGCGAGTACTCAGGTGAGGTTTATTTCATTGCCTTTTATGTATGGTTATGTAAGCATATATTCAGTTTAATTTTCTTCATGCATAAAGTCGTCATTGATCTCTACAAATTGCAGTTGCATATTAAAAAATGTTTCCCTAATAGATGTAAGGATTATGTTACTCCAGTGTGCAATATAGATTTTCCAAAGATTACCATAGTATCAAAATGTAGTTTCTGTATATAACTTAGGCAACACCTTTTGCTTGCAAAGTAAGAAAAATCACAATACAGATGTCTTAATATTAGGAAGCGGAATATTTAGTTTTTTATTACCTCCTTTTTATAGCCCTGTGTCATTTTCTCATCACATTTTGTACATTGTATCTCGACATCATGGTTCTTCTGCAGGTAGAGAAAGCTTCCTTGAACTTTATTGGAATATTTAAAATGTCCAACATAACAGGGAAAAGACGTGACCTAGTGTCTTCTGAACTTGCAGCTGGTAACTTTAAAGGTGGATGGGTTTTGTTGAGAAAGTTAGTTCGTGGTGGACCTCATATCAGCTCATGGGCACTCCTAACTTTGTTTTAGCTGGGAAACTTAAAATTTTGAAGAATGATCTCAGAAAATGGAATTTGAAAGTCTTTGAGCACATCAATGACCAGCGGGACAAACTTTTTAAGGAGCTGCAGCAACTTGATGATAAAGAGGTGAAACGGGCATTATCAACTGATGATAGGGTAAGAAAAATGACTATAGTCGCTGTGCTAGAAAAAATCACTCTTATGGAGGAGATCCCGTGGAGGCAATTCCATTATATTTATATATAAATTAATATTAATTCAATTATATTTTATATTTATATAATTTAATTTATATATATTCTATTTAATATTAATATTTAAATATTAATATTAAATTATATATTATATATATAATTTAATATATAATTATGTATAATTTATATAATTATAATTATGTATAATCAAAGGGCTAAGCAATGAGGACAATGGGTAGGTTTTTGACAGAGAAGTACCTTGGGAGGCCCAAGGTAGATGGGCTTGTTTTTTATTTCATTGACCACACAAGCGCATCTAAGTTGGAGAGGCCTTTCGAAGAAGGCTAGGTGCTTGGCGTGCTAAAAGGTATGAATAAAGATAAAGATCCTAGACCAGATGGCTTTCCAATGGCTTTTCTTCACTTCTGTTTGGACATTGTTAAGAAGGATCTAACGAGGGTTTTTATTGAATTTCACTTTTTTATGAAATTTGAGAAGAGCCTTAATGTCTCTTTCATTGCTCTTATTTCCAAGAGGGCGAGGTAAGTGGAAGTGAATGATTTCCATCCCATAAGCTTGGTATGTGAGATTTATAAGATCATCTCTAAAGTTTTAGCGAAACAGTTGAACGAGGTCATAGGGAAGATCATCTTGAAGTCCAAAAATGCTTTCGAGAAAAGAAGGCAAATACTAGATTCGGTTTTCATTGCCAACGAATGCTTGGAGAGCAGAATCAGAGTCGGCATTTTAGGTATTTTGTGTAAATTGGATATGGAAAAGACATTTGACCATGTGAACTGTGATTTCTTGTTGTATATCCTTGGTAGGTATGGCTTCTGGAAAAAATGGTATTAGTAGATAAAGCATTGTATTATAATCGTCAGATTCTCTGTCTTGGTCAATGACACTCTTGAAGGTTTCTTCAATAGCTCTCAGGGATTGAGATAAGGATCCACAATCCCCACTTTTATTTATCCTAGTCATAAATGTGCTGAGCAGAATATTGGAAGGGGTGGTGGATAGGGGTTTTATTGGTGGGTGGTTCTATGCATGGAAGCTTGACAGTCTCCCATCTTCTTTTCACTGATGATACGTTGAACTTTTGTGACCTGGATCTGGGTCAGATTCGCTTCCTAAGAGTACTTTTATTTTGCTTTGAAGCTGTATCTAGCCTTAAGGTAAATTTATCTAAGTCGGAAGTAATTCCTGTTAGGTTGGTCAATAACTTAAATGAGGTGGCTGCCATCTTGGGATGCAAAGTTTCATCCTTACCTATGAAGTACCTTGGACTCCCCTTGGGGGCCCCTCACAAATCTAAGGTAATGTGGGAATGAATTGTTGAGAAAATTGAAAGCAAACTGGCGGATTGGAAGAGAATCACATTGATTAAGAGTACACTATCTAATCTCCCAATGTACTTCCTTTCTTTATTTCCTGTGCCTGCAGGGTTGACGAATAGATTGGAGAAGATTTTTTGTGATTTCTTATGAGGAGGGCTAAAGGATGCAAAGAAATTTCATTTGATTAAATGAGATAAAGTATGCACCCCGTTGTCTTGCAGTGGGTTGAGCTTAAGAAAATTGAGAACCTTTAACAAGGTACTTCTTGGGAAATGGCTATGACGTTATCATCATGAAAGAGATGCTCTTTGGAAGAATATTTTAGATGTTGAATATATGAGCGTCTAGGGAGGTTGGTGCTCTAAGGAAGTACGAGGGGCTTATGGAGTGAGAGTTTGGAAATTGATCAAGAATGGTTGGGATGATTTTCTCGGTAATTGCAGGTTTTTGTTGGGAAAGGGCACGTGAATCAGGTTTTGGCATGATATATGATGTGGGGATGTTGCTTTGAAAAATGATTTCCTCTCTCTTTATAGGATTGCGTCTGATCAGGGCTCCTCAGTGGTTAATAATATGTGCAATATTGCTTATTCCATTCATTGGTCTGTGATATTCATTAGAGCTGCCTAGGATTGGGAGGTGGGAGATATCACTTATTTCTACAGTGTGTTATATGCACTGCTGCAAAGGGCAGGAGGGGAGGACAACTTACTCTGGACATGCACCGGGAACAAGAAATTTTTAGTTCATTCATACTACAAAGCCTTGGTGACTCAGTCCTCTAATGCTTTCCCTTATAAGAGCATTTGGAGGAGCAATGCCCCACTCAAGGTTGCTTTCTTTGGTTGGTTGGCTTCTCATGGCAAAATACTGACTATAAACAAGTTAAGAAAGCATGGGCTCTACATTATGGATTGGTGCTTCATGTGCAAACACAACAGTGAATCAACGGACCACATTCTTCTTCATTGCGAAGTAGTTAAGGTATTGTGAGATGAAATCTTGTCGACACTTGGTATTGCATGGGCTATGCCTACGAGGGTGATAGATTTATTGTCTTGTTGGCAAAGGATTAGAGGCAATCATCAGATCATAGCTGTATGGAAAATGATACCTCTATGTTTAATGTGGTATATATGGAATGAAAGAAATAGCCGCTATTTTGAGAATAGGGAATGCTTTTCGGATGGTTTTAGGGCATTTTTCTCTCATACTATATTGCTTTGGGCTTCTTCAATTGTATTGAATGGAAATATTCTTAATAACTTTTATGCTACTTTTTGTAGCACGTAGCTTGTAATTAGGCTTTTTCTTATATACTTTCTGTGTACATAGGTTTTGCCTTTTTATGTGAATCAATAAAACCTCTTTTACCTATTAAAAAAAAAGGATAGATCCCAATAAAAAAAAAAAAATTATTGTTATTTTTGCTTAATGATTAAGGAAGTGTTTTTTTAATGATGTTGTGAATTTTTTTAAATATTTAAAGATATGAATAAAAATGAATAAAATAAATAAATAAAAAATGCCAATTGGTCTTTTTGGGAGCCATTCTCTTGCTGCGTAGCATGGCTCTTATGTCAATTTAGGCCTTCTGCATATGAGATCAAATGAGATAAAATGAATTGAGTTAAGATAAAAGTTAAAATTTGATTAAAATATTATTATAATATATATTTTTAATATTAATTTTGTTTTGTAATTTAAAAAAGTTGAATTGTTTATTTTATTCTATGTGAAAATTTAAAAAAATTGTAATAATTAAATAAAATAAGATGAAAAATTTTGTTAAAAAAAATTGAGGATTTGTTTACAGCTGTCTAATGTCTATAGAATCGGATTTACAGGAAGAAAAAAAATCTATTCATCATCTTAATTCTTATCATCCTATGATGTGACATTAAATAATAAGTTTATAAATGAAATATAATAAATAATCTCCAATCATTTAATGCCAAATCATAAGATAATGGGAGGATGATAAGAATTAAGATGATGAGTAGCATTACTCTTACAAGAAACTATAAACAAGGAAATGAGATATGTGATACCCCCTTTTTACGTGTATTTTCACTGAAGGGTTGTTTTTAATTTGAATAATATATTGGTTTATTTATTTTAAATTAATGTGTTTTAATTGGTTTTTAATTTATTTGAGGTGGTGTTTAATTTATTTTAGTCGTTTTACGGTTTTTAATATCGTTTTCGGCGGATCTGTTTTTGGTTTCCGGAGTGAGGATTAGACCTCATTTATTTTCTTTTCTCTTTTTATTTTTCCCTTTTCCTTTTTCTTTTTCTTCTTTTCTTCTTTTCTTCTTTTTTTTCTTCCTCTTTCCTTCCCGGTTTCTCTCTCCCCGCGCAGCACTCCTCTCTTTTCTCCTTCCCGTTGCCTCCACTTTGACCGGCCAGTTCTCCGCCGTCCGGCCACCGTTTAGTGCACCTCCACCACCATTATCTTCCCCTTCCACCAGAGATCACCCCCACCAATTTTCAGAGCCATCGGACCAGCCGTTAGCATTCGAGAGCCGCCGGAAGTCGCTGCACCTGCTCTGTTTTTGCCCCTGTCGCCGGTTGCTTTCGCAGCCCAGAACCGCCGCTCGCCGGCGGCGTGACCGACACCACCCACCCAGTTTTCTTCCCCTCTCACCGGTAAACATCCCCACCAAGTTTCACCTCCATCCGAGCCACCGTTAGCCGCCACGAGCTCCTCCAAGCCATACAGTTTTTCACCGTTTCCGGCGCCGTCGCACCACCTCCGGCCACCATCTTTTCACAGCTTCTTCCCCTACCTCTTGCCGACCTAAACCACCCATTTCCGGCCTCGATCCGTTGCCGGAGCAGCTCCCACGAGCTCAACTCCGTTCAGCCCCTTTTTGGCCTTCGACCGCCATTTCCACCACCACCTACGGCCAAAACTCATTTCCCTTAGCTTCATAAATATCTCAAGGCCATTCCCTATCAATCCCGAGCCTTGGTTTGTCCCCGTTCGAAAATGGGTAATTTATTACCCACGACAACAGTGGTACTCTGCGGTGTGGCACTGGAGCCAGGGTGTGCGGATGACCCCTAGGGGAGGTCATGGTGCATACGGATAAAATGGATTTTGGTTTGAGTCGGATAAAGGCCAAATGTGACTTTTGGCGTGTTTTTCGGAAAGGATGTGTTTTTGGGCCAAATGGAGTTTTTTGGCGTGTGTGGAAAATTATGTTTTATGGGCTTTGTGCATTGGGCATGTTTCATGCATATTGTTTGAGTTCTATGTGTTTTTATCTAGTAGTGTTTGGGTTTTACTTACCTGCGGTGCCATTTTTGGTTCCGTAGCTTTTGGTGCAGAGTTGGAGGACGAAGAGGAGGAGGCTGAGCCCGAGGATGCGGCTCCGCCGGGTTGCTGATGCTATGCTTTATATTTGGTTTAAAACTGTATTTGCGTTTTGTAATATTTTATTTATGTATGTTTAAACAGCTTGTATTATGTTGAGAAAAAATTATGGTACTTAGTTATGACTTTCGTTATCCGCTGCGTGTTCTTTCGTGCACATTTGTTGCTTTTGCACACACTTGGCACCCGTCGATCGGATGGTGACCCGGGTTGTCACCATCCGGACGTCTCGATTTCCTCGTGTTCGGGCGTGGAGATTTGGGGGCGTCACAGGTGGTATCAGAGCGGTTTGGCTTTGGGTAAAACCATATGTCCCATAGGTGGAGTACCAGAAAGTTTTAAAAGCTGGTGCTAAAATTATTTTAATTTATTTAAGTTGAATTGTTTTTCTTTAACTTGATTCGATTTTATTTGATTTGAATTTATTTTATTTAATTCCATTTGATTTGGTTTGGTTTGATTTTATTTTATTTGAATTGCAAGTATGTTGTTTATTTGTTTTATTTATTTTGTTTTAAGTTGTTTTGTTTTGTTTTGTCCGGA
The DNA here is from genome assembly GCF_018687715.1 of Carya illinoinensis. NCBI lineage: Eukaryota > Viridiplantae > Streptophyta > Magnoliopsida > Fagales > Juglandaceae > Carya > Carya illinoinensis. The sequence goes on from NC_056759.1 coordinate 34,056,217, forward strand.
GTTAAAGTGGGGTTGAGGATTGTGCTATGGCAGGAGGACAGTACTATTGAGAATGTCGTTGATAGGAAAAAAAAAAAAATACTTAGTGAAGTAGGGTTGAATTTTATAGAGGTGGGTTACTTTTATAATATTGTGGCTAGAAGGGAACGACATGGATTAGACAATTTCTTGGGAGTAGGAATGTAAGTTGCAACTAAGGAGGGGAGTTAGCTTTAAGTCGCTTAAGATGGTTGAGGTCTTAGGTTTTGTAGAATTTATGTAATGAAGCTATAGAATAGGAGAGTGTAGGTTCAACGAACTTTAAGGATTGGTTTAAGATAATTTTATCTAAGGTTTGAGGCCTTATAGATTTTAGGAAATAAGATTTTGGTAATTAAGGTTTTAGGTTCGACAAGCTTTGGAGGAAATAATTAAATTCCAAGTTTTAATTTCGCTGATTCGAATGAGCAATTTGGTGGCAATTTGGGTTTTAAAATTTACAAGCTTTTAAGGTGAATGTTTTGGATTAAAGCCATCAATCTTGAGGATTTCAGAAAATGATTTATTATCTATTAATGTTTTAGAATTTGAAAGATTTGGGAGTTGATTTTTTTTTTCTATTATGGGATGTAAGTTGTTTGATCTTAGAAGTTCCGGAAGATGATTCTTATTTGATTTAAGGTTTTAGAATTGCGGAGTAGAAGGATTGACTTATAATAAGAATTGAGTTCTTAGTTTTATAGACTTAGTGCTGTAGCTTGATCTACTCTAGTGAGTGATTAGTTTGTAACAATTAAAATGGGGTTGATTAGAGTTGAGTTATTGATATGAAAATTTTTCTAGAGTAGATTTCTTTGAGAATGGAAGGTAATGATCTAGCTCATATACTTCTTTGAGGATTGTAGATATTGACTTAGTTCAGAAAATGACTATTGTTAACTCGAGGTTGTAGTAATCGATTTTAGGAAATGATTTTTGTCGGTTCGGAAGAAATAGATCCATTGAGGTTTTGGAAGCAATAGTTTAATTGTTGGTATTGAATTCGATTGAAGTTGAGACCTCATATTCCGGAGACTTTTGGGAACAGATTATTAGCAGGTTTAAGGTCATTTTCAGTACAAAGCTTTAAGCGATAACTATTTGCTGATGTTAAGGGTATAAGTTAAGCAGATATAGGAATGATTCATGTTGATTTGCAGATATAAGTCCAGATGATGGAAATAGTAGTAATGGATTACTTGTACGTTGGAATGACTATTGGTTTCGGCTAAGGACGTATGAGATCGACACGTGATAGTTGTGAATCGATTGGAGTGTTCAGTCTAGGCGTGTTACTCAATGGAATGTAGGTTGGCAATAATTGTTATAGCTCGAGGTTATAGTGATAAGTTTTAGGATTGATTCATACCGAGTTGAGGATAATAGATGATGCAGGTTTTGGGAAATGATTTTCGTTTATTTTGACGATATAGGTACGGATGTTGGAAATGGAAATAATGGATCACTTATACGTTAGAATGATTATTGATCTTAGCTAAGGGTACATGAGATCCATTTATAGTGGTGATGAGGGTGTATGGATTTCGGAGAGTACAAATCCTAGTCTCTTTTTGGCTTGAGAGAAGTGGCTTTGGTGAGTACTGAAGTGGATTAGATGTGATAGTATTAAATTCAATAGATCATAACTTCGAGTTCTTGGTGAGTTGATCGGAGTGTAGAGTTGAAGTGGGTTACCAATTGGAGTGATGGTTGGCATTAATTATTGAGACTATCTCTAAGAATTAATTGTGACTTGAGGTCACATAGGAATTTAAATTTTGAGGCTATACTTTCCTTTGGAGTTTGAGTGTCCAGTTGGGAGAGTTATAGACATTTTATTTAACTTGAGAGATTGTTGGGTCGCAATGTGTAGTGGATAATAAAATCTTGAAAGTGGAAGCTGGGGAATCAACGGTGATTAGCCTAAGCAGGTACGTGAGGTAATAAGCAGTAGGAGTTAGGAGGGTAGTGCAATAGTTTTGATGGATTGGAGATATGAACAGTATGGCCTATCTTGAGATTTAATTTTGTATGCAATTGAAGGAAATAGTCGTGCTACTACTAGGGTTATGAGAATGGAAGTAGGTAAGTGAGTTTTCAAGAAGGGTTCATTAAGGTTATGGTGAATTCAATCGTGGTTCGTAGTGTATTTAGTCATCTCTAAATTTAGACGATATTCAGAATTTAGGTGATGATCTTGATAGTGTAAGTTGTTGGGTAGGAGTTATAGGTGCTTTATTAGTTGGTTGGGATGGATTCGAGCCTTATGTTCTTTATCTTAGATGAGATTGGCGTATTTTGAGATAATGTTACTTGTTTTTAATTTGGAAGTTGCAATTGATTGATATTGTCTTTTTGTTGAGGATCATGGGTGTCATTGAGGAATCTTGATTTGATTAAGGTAGCTAGAGATAATTGAGGGATAGGAGTGATGATTCATGATTTTGGGAGATTTTATTTTCTATCAAAGTGTGGTAAAGGATTTTCTTGCTTTCAGGTGTTAGAGTTAGCTTGTACTCAAGGGTGTTAATTTATGAGGATATAGTCTTTTTGCATTTTGGCGAGTTATCAGAGTGCGCACGGAAGCGTGATATTTTGGAGATAATTAGGTGTTTAAATCTTGTGCTGATTTTGGAAAATTAGTGATGACTTAAAGTTTTAGTCAGAAGTTAATCATTTGGTTGTACAAATTATGTTGATTGATGGTTTATTTTGGAAGCGATTATTAGGTTACCAAGATATAGTGTATAATGAAGGTTTGGAGGTTATAACACAGGAGCTGATTGAGGTTAACACAGTTTATTGTGGAAAGATACTAATTGTTGGAATTTACTTGGATGCGGTTTTGAAGTTCTTGTGGATATGGTGATTTCTGTTTACGTGGCCGCTTTAAGAGTTCTAGACGTGATGCGTCTCTGAGAGATTAGTGCGAATGTGATGGAATTGCTTATAGGAGTATATTTGGAGAGAGCTTTATTCATATTTGTGTGGAAATGGTTGATAGTATGATTTTTTTTCAAGTATAATCTAAGTTGTATATTGTATCTGCTTGGCGCTGATGTTTGATTTCACAAATTTCGAGGACGAAATTTATTTTAAGGGGGGGAGGATGTGATACCCCGTTTTTACGTGTATTTTCACTGAAGGATTGTTTTTAATTTGAATAATATATTGGTTTATTTATTTTAAATTAATGTGTTTTAATTGGTTTTTAATTTATTTGAGGTGGTGTTTAATTTATTTTAGTCGTTTTACGGTTTTTAATATCGTTTTCGGCGGATCTGTTTTTGGTTTCCGGAGTGAGGATTTGACCTCATTTATTTTCTTTTCTCTTTTTCTTTTTCCCTTTTCCTTTTTCTTTTTCTTCTTTTCTTCTTTTCTTCTTTTTTTTCTTCCTCTTTCCTTCCCGGTTTCTCTCTCCCCGCGCAGCACTCCTCTCTTTTCTCCTTCCCTCGCCTCCACTTTGACCGGCCAGTTCTCCGCCGTCCGGCCACCGTTTAGTGCACCGCCACCACCATTCTCTTTCCCTTCCACCAGAGATCACCCCCACCAATTTTCAGAGCCATCGGACCAGCCGTTAGCCTTCGAGAGCCGCCGGAAGTCGCTGCACCTGCTCTGTTTTTGCCCCTGTCACCGGTTGCTTTCGCAACCCAGAACCGCCGCTCGCCGGAGGCGTGACCGACACCACCCACCCAGTTTTCTTCCCCTCTCACCGGTAAACATCCCCACCAAGTTTCACCTCCATCCGAGCCACCGTTAGCCGCCACGAGCTCCTCCAAGCCATACGGTTTTTCACCGTTTCCGGCACCGTCGCACCACCTCCGGCCACCATCTTTTCACAGCTTCTTCCCCTAACTCTTGCCGACCTAAACCACCCATTTCCGGCCTCGATCCGTTGCCGGAGCAGCTCCCACGAGCTCAACTCCGTTCAGCCCCTTTTTGGCCTTCGACTGCCATTTCCACCACCACCCACGTCCAAAACTCATTTCCCTTAGCTTCATAAATATCTCAAGGCCATTCCCTATCAATCCCGAGCTTTGGTTTCTCCTCGTTCGAAAATGGGTAATTTATTACCCACGACAGCAGTGTAAATTACACTGTTACGTTGCTTTTTCTCCGCCATTTGCAACGCCGGGTGTTTTCTAAAATTATCGTATAGCGCTGTAAGTATTTTCCAAATCCTACTTTCAGATTTAAATATATTTTGCTCATTCAATAATTATTTATCTGTTGGTTGGCTGATTCCGGACTGAGTCCGAGGAGTTCGGGGGTCGGATGGATGGAGGACGGAGTTGCCTGTTTATTTGATTTATGTTGTTGGATTATTTTTATGCATTGTTATGGCATTGCATGGTGCATGCATGTGTGTTTGTGAAATAGTGTGAAAAGCCTGTGTATTGGCGTAAGTGGTCTTACGGGTGCGTGTGTATCACGACCCCAAGCCGGGATGGGGTATTATCCCGGTGGAGCTCCTCTGGTCACTCGGGAGCGGAATAAATTGAGTGATGTCCCCTGGGTTGTCGCTAGACGACGGGAGCGGGGGCTAGGGGTTACTTGGCTACGAACGCGCCGGGCGCGGAACCGGGCATCGCTCTACGCACCGACTCTGTGGCCCTTCGCTGGTGAGGGCTAGAGGATGCTTGGCTACGAACGCGCGGGGCGCGGAACTGGGCATCGCTCGTTAGGTGTCACATGCGTGGTGGTACTCTGCGGTGTGGCACTGGAGCCAGGGTGTGCGGATGACCCCTAGGGGAGGTCATGGTGCATACGGAAAAAATGGATTCTGGTTTGAGTCGGATAAAGGCCAAATGTGACTTTTGGCGTGTTTTTCGGAAAGGATGTGTTTTTGGGCCAAATGGGATTTTTTGGCGTGTGTGGAAAATTATGTTTTATGGGCTTTGTGCATTGGGTATGTTTCATGCATATTGTTTGAGTTCTATGTGTTTTTATCTAGTAGTGTTTGGGTTTTACTTACCTGCGGTGCCATTTTTGGTTCCGTAGCTTTTGGTGCAGAGTTGGAGGACGAAGAGGAGGAGGCTGAGCCCGAGGATGCGGCTCCGCCGGGTTGCTGATGCTATGCTTTATATTTGGTTTAAAACTGTATTTGTGTTTTGTAATATTTTATTTATGTATGTTTAAACAGCTTGTATTATGTTGAGAAAAAATTATGGTACTTAGTTATGACTTTCATTATCCGCTGCGTGTTCTTTCGTGCACATTTGTTGCTTTTGCACACACTTGGCACCCGTCGATAGGATGGTGACCTGGGTTGTCACCATCCGGACGTCTCGATTTCCCCGTGTTCGGGCGTGGGGATTTGGGGGCGTCACAAGATATACATGGAAAGCAAATAATTTTGTAGCCGTTGGGGACTCCTGGAATCAAGGTGCAGTTATACTTGATTTACTGTGATCTGCTGCAGTGTTTATTTCCGTAATAGTAAGTCAAGCAAAAAATATGGCCCAATCATGTTTATCTTGTTTGAATTACAATTCCAGCACATCCCTCAAATCATACTACTTACATGACAATATTTGATTTATAAGAGAAATTTTACATTTGCTATAAAATAACAATATTATCTTTTAGAGTACTGAACTAGACACTTTTGAAATTGAGAAGTACTAGAACACCCACAGCGTTGAGGGTGGTGTGATGTTAGTTTACAAGTATCTTTAAGTTATCATAGCTAACAACATTATTGGACAATCTGCTAAATACTGCATATTGTGATTCATTTCATGTGAAGGAGCATATGCCATCATAGGAAAGAGAAGTTAAGAAAGGTAGGCCCCATGACTGAGGAGATTGAAACTTGGCCGAGTATTACCTTTTACAAATGAGTTTAATCTAAAAAGATCAAACTGGTAAAGCCAATGAAGAATGGAAAGAGACATTAGATGCCTTTATCTAAGACAAATGGAAATATGCATATAAAGCCTATTTTCGTCTAAAATTTGGTAAGCTTGTTCTATCAAGAGCAATAAAACCAATGAGCTGCTTAGGAAGCATGTGAACTGATCCCAAATTCAAACCAAGCTTATGATTTAAGAGAGCAAAAGAGTTGACTGTTTTTTCCCCTCCTTTACAGGTTTTAGCTGGAAACCAGAACTGGGGAAACCAGGGAAATATGATAGCTCCACCACCTATTTATGATGCATTGAACGCAGGCTAACCTACATGCAGAATTGCTCCTGCAACCAACACAAATAATTTTACCCAGCTTTTATATTTCAAGTTGAAAGATCAAGCTGCACATGATAATTGGCATTGGTGATAGCAGAAGAGCCAGGTACTAAATCAGTAGACACAAAAGTTAGATCCAAAAAAGATATTATGAATTATATACTTCGTACGGGATAACCAAACAAAAAATGAAAAGATACATGTTCAAACTTTACTGCAGCAGATACATTGGGAGACCTCAGTGTTTTTTGAATGATGGCTTTTCATTAGCTCATATCAACAGCATCTGCATACATCTTCTTTCGATTCCTTACAAAACCTCAAGAGAGGAAGTGCTCTGATACAAGTGAGACAAAAACTTAAGGGCCTAATTTATAAGGCAGGGACGTTTCAAACTTGCATCCATGCTGGTGAGAACATTCTTAGAGTCAATCTCTCAAAACTTTATCCGGTTATGAGCACATACTTAATCTTCAAACAAGAATATGCTTAAATTACCTTTAAAATATGCTTATAAAGTACAAGAATTTGGGAAAGAAAGCCCCGGATGGGCTTCAAAACTTCCTCAGCTTATTCAGTATTGATGATTATATGCCAAGAGTTCAGACAACTGCCAAGGGTTCGGTTCTACCAGTTGCATCCTCATGGGTTCTCGTCTTTTTCCACACTTCTAAATTCTAACCAAGGGGTCAATTCCGTTCTTAAAACAAGAAGTCAACACAAATTAAACATTGACAGAAATAACAATAAGGTGTAAACCTAAACACAAATCAATTCTGTTATTAACAGCACAAAAGTGGGTTTGAAAGCCTGCTCACTCTATGCAAATATTGATTGATTATATATGCTTCGAGAATATGGGGTTGCAAAACCTCCTCGAGCTTAAATTCATGAACAAAAAGGGGAAGGAAATTAAGCTAAATCCGGACAATTTGTCTAAAGAAGCAATCCCAGACATATTAATCATATGAGACTGCTTGAAAAAATTAAAAAATAAATGGTACAGTGTAAAAGACGACTACATGGAGCACTTAAAAGTAATATTAAAAAAGACATCCGTTGAGAAAATTACAGATTTTCAAGTGAGCAGTTAGGATGACAGTTCATGAAATGAAATTTTTATTTTTTAAATGGTTAAAAATTTACCACCAATGCATTTTAAAAAATAAAAATAAGAAATATCCAGAAAACCGATTTGAATTAACTTTGAAGCGGCAAAATGATGGGAGGTAGCAGCAATGTTTTGAATACCGTACCGGATGGCGTACCGGTCAAGGCATTGGAACGAAATATTTAGGTACCGGTACCGTTTCGTGTACCGTTTCGGGATAGTCGATATATAAATAAATTATATGTATAAATATAAATAAATAAATTATATTCTAAAATAATAGTTTATATATGAATAATTTATACATAAATACATATATATATAAATTATAAATAGTCTGGTATAAATTAGAGGTCAAAAAATAAACTTGTAGTTTGAAAAAATGAAAAAAAAAAAAAAAAAATAGAAGGCCGAAATACCGGCCGGTACGTAGGCCGGTACAGGCTGAAATATCGACCGGTACAGGCCGGTACGGCCGGTATTCAGACCGGTACGAAACAGGTGCAATATCTGTACCGGACCGGTGACCGGTACGGAATATTCCGGCCGTACCGGCCGGTACGGTACGGTATTTAAAACCATGGGTGGCAGCACCCATCAAATATACAGGACTTATTGCAGTTACTTTAATTTGAAAAGAAAAGAAAAGAAAAGATTCCACTACATAAATGTAAAAATAAATTAATTTGTTAGTTTTTTTTTTTTTTTAACGAAAAACTTACACAGAATTAATTATTAGAATTTGATTTATAATAAAATTATTTTTAAACATTTTACCAATCAAAGACTTTCATGTTAGAAAGTGTACGTGTTATCAATATAATTGACTTCCAAATAAAATGAATAATAATAATAATAACGTAATTTTTAGATTATTTTTAAAAAGGAAATGAAAAGAAATTTAAAGAAAATAATGAATACTATAAAAATGAATGAAGACAAATATTTTATAATAGTATTATTATCATTTATCATGGTTTATTTTTGTTTTTCTCTATTTATAAATAAACTTAATTTATTGAGATGAATTTTTACATATCATTTTTACTTGATAACTATTGAGATGGACTTTCGAATGATAAAAGCAATGAATAATAATTTTTATATTAAACAAAATTCCTGTTATTCATGAAGAGGGTATAATTTATGAAGTTGTGATCATCATGTATTAATACATATCATCATTCTAAACATGATTTGCACATTCATAGTTATGGAGTCCGATCGACTTTGTGTAAGGCATATTCTCACTACAGGAGAATTGGTTTTTTGAGACAAAAAATTGTCTTAAAAAATCCAAATTTTGTCTCTCGAAGTTTTTGGAGATGAAAAATTATTGTCTCTATTTTGTTTTAGAAAGACCGTCTCAGAAACTTTTTGGAGACAAAAAATGATTTTCATCTCCAAAAATTACTTTTAGGGATGAAATTGAGCGGAACCAGTCGAAACCGTTTGAACGGAATTTTTCTTTTAGAAAAAAAAAATGTCGTCTCAGAATCAAGTTAAAATGAAAAAATTTCTGTTCGAACTTGTACTTTTGTTCGAACAACATGAAATGTTAATCAAACTAATAACCATATTTGATCATTTTCGTTCGAACCAACACATTTTTCAAGTGACTTTTGTTCGAAGAAAATATTAACCATTCGAATAGACAATCTATTTTTGAAAATCTTCTGTTCGAACGTAGTTTTAAAAAAGAACATTATTCGAATAAACATTTAATTGTTCCAACGAACATACGGAATGTATTTCCCAATACGTTCAAATGGGTTGTTTTTGTTCCAATGACTCTATTTTTGTTTGAATGTATGCATAAACGGTAATTCACCATTCGAATGAGTTATTTAAAGTTCGAACGGTATTGGTCAAACAAAATGAAATTTAATTAAAAAGAATATACGAATATTACACAAATTGTAATTATATATACATCAATTGTTCAAATGTTTACGAACATCATAAATAAAGGCAATTAAAAAAATATTAAATGTAGTGGTAGTGGTGGCATAGAGTTTTGGGATATCATTGACTGGAATTGTTCAAACATTTTTTGGTTATTTAATTGTAGTCTCTCTCCTAATATTGCCTCTAAATTTGTTGCTTGATCTAATCAGGTCAACAACCATTTTTCCTTCGACCTCAACCATTCTATATCAAGTGTAGCTTGTTCTAATTCCTTAGTCTTATCATCATTTGATCTGGCTTTAGAAGAGAATGACAATGTTGAGGATGGTTTCATACTACGTCCTAAGCCCCTCAAATATCTAGAACGTGATCCAAGAACTTGAGAAAAGATTTGAGCATCGAGTTGAACATCTTCTCTGCGTAATGAGACCATGTCATATTGGCTTAGATCAACAAATAGATTGATGCCTGATTCATTTTCTTGATATGCTTCTTCATGATATGGACTATCAACTTCTTCATGTGGTTTGTCTGCCTCTGGAGTATAATCATATACATTTCTTGGTGCAAACTTCTCGACTACCCGCCATGGATTTCTGTACTCCGGAATATCTAAATAAAAAACTTGATTTGCTTGGCAAGCGAGAACGAAAGGATCGTCCTCATACCATTTGCGAGATGTATTGACACTTACAAAATATTCATCCTTACGTACTCCCAACCTAGGATTTGAAACATCCCACCAATTACATTTAAATAACCAGACCATATATCCCCCCACATACTTTAACACTATGATATCTTCCACAATTTCGTAAAAATCGATATTATCATCCTTATGGCTTCCTTTGACTATGACCACATAATTTTGAGTTTTCCTATATCGTTCTCTATCTATTGTGTGAAATCTATATCCACGCACCAAACATCTTGAATATTAGATGGCCCGCTTAGATGGATCACATGCCAAAGCATACACTTTTGTTGAGATTTCACCTGAATGTTCACTATATTTCAATGCAATCTGCATAAATAAATATTATTTTACTTATATCAATATCATATATAAATATGGTGACATTTAAGGTATAAAGTTTAGAGTAATTGTGCATGTTTTTTTTGGTAATATCGCATGTTCAAACCACGAGACAAATTCTTCTTCGTGCATCTTTTCTACGTCAGTCATACCATTCGTGCGAAGTAGTTGTATATGTTCGCTGTGTATGTTAATGTGAACTATTAATTTGTATCCATATATACTATATTATTATAAATGCACTTAAAAATACTATTGAATTAGATAATCATTACTAACCTTAAATAGTTTTCAATCTCTTCACAGTTATTCAAGACATACCATCGATCTTTTTCAAACTATCGCCCACATAGGTCATAGCCCCATTGTATACCTATGGGACGTATTTTATGGGAAAACACAGTAAATGCTGACGAAACTTCCATTTGTCCACCTTCATAATTATGATTCGGTCTCGTAAATCTAGTATCAACCTCACGAAAATATATTGAACAAAATGTATGCCACTCATTATGAATGTATGACTATGTGATCGATCCTTCCGGACGAGCCTTATTCCCCATAGATCGCTTAAGTTTTTCTCAAAAACCGTTCAATAGGATACATCCATCTATACTGAACGGAGCTAGCAATTAAAGCCTCACGAGGTAGATGCACAGCCAAATGAACCATTACATCAAACAATGAAGGCGGGTACAAACTCTCCAACTTGCACAATATCAATGCAATGTCAGCTTCTATTTTTAATAAGGCATCAACTTTCAACGTTCTACTGCAAATACACCTGAAAAATCTCCCTAATGCTGTGAGAGTTGTACAAACATCTCGAGTAAGCTTTCCTCGAACACCAACTGGCAACAATCGCTACAGAAATATATGGCAGCCGTGACTTTTGAGACTAGTTATCTTCCAATTATGAGTTTGGACACATCTTGACATGTTCAAAGCATAACCATCGGGTAATTTGATTGTCATGAACTAGTCACAGAATTTCTTTCTCTCATCACTTGAAAGTGTATACCATCAAAGGAGCATATAAGCTGACGACCCAGTATCTTGCAAATGCAGCTCTGATCTTATCCCCAACTCTTTCAAATCTTTACGAGAGTTGACTATATCTTTTGTCTTCCCTTGTATTGACATTAGGGTGTCTAAAATATTCTCACATATATTTTTTCAATGTGCATAACATCTAGATTGTGATGCAGTGTCAAGGTAGACCAGTATGGCAACTCGAAGAAAATACTTTTTTTTTTGTCCAATTCAATTTCACTGCTTGTCGTTTCCTCTTTCGACATCTTGCATTCTTCTCAAATATGTTGTTTGGAACATCTTCCAATTGCGTGAGAATATCATCACCGGAATACTCTGGCGGTGATGACCTGCGCTCAACCCTTCCATCAAATATTGCTCTATTTGAACGCCATCTATGATCATGAGGTAGATATCGACGATGTCTAATGAAACATAATTTTCAGCCATTCGTTAACCACTGAGACTGTTTATCTTTGTTACAAACAGGACATCCATTTTTCCTTTTGTGCTCCACCTAGACAAGTTCTTCTATGTTAGAAAATCATTTATTGTCCAAAGTACTGCAGCATGCATCTTGAATTCATGTGACAAGGCCGCATCATATGTATTGACACCCTGTTCCCACAACTCTTTCAACTCTGCCATCATTGGCTGCAAATATGCATTTATTTCATTTCCTGGTGACTTTAGCTCTAGGATCAATATAGTCATCATAAAATAAGGATCCTTCATATATTTTCGTGGTGGCAAATTATAAGGCATTAATATGACAGGCCAGGTGCTATGAGAAGTGCTCATGTTGCCAAATGGATTAAAGCCATCAGTTGCTAAACTAAGACGTATATTGCGAGGTTCTCCGGCAAACCATGGATACTCGTCATCAAATTTCTTCCATTGTAAGGAATCTGCAGGATGTGTGAGGAATTGATTATTTTGAACTCTTTCTATGTGATGCCAAGTCATATCTATTGCAATCATCCGGGAAGTAAACAATCTTTGAAGTCGAGGAATCAACGGAAAATGTCTTAGCACTTTATAGGGCACATTATGCTTATCTGATGTCCATTTTGACTCATGTCACACTGGACATGAATCAAATTCTGCATATTGCTTCCAGAAGAGAACACAATCATTCTTACATGTGTAGATAATATTATAATCAAATTCTAACCCTCACTTCAATTTCTTTGATTCATAGAAATTTCGACGTACTACGTTATCCTATAGGAGAGCCTCTTTAAATAATTCAAGCAGCATATCGATGACCTTTGTAGAAATACGACAAATAGACTTAAAGCAGCCCGACAATGAATGACAACTTGCTCTGACGGGTGCACCATTTGTACAATTCTCTTTGTGCATCCTCCTACAGTGATCCAAAGTCTTCATTTCCCTCAAATGATTGTGTAGATTTTCATTCTCCATCATTGACACCAAATATGCCTGCGCCAAGATCCCCTAACATCTCAGTCATATCTTCTACATTATCTTAACTATCATTAGAAACATCAACATTTATGTTCTCCATCAACATTGGTTTAACATGGATTTTTTTTTTACATGCAAGTTTGACAAGGCAAAGGTTATGTACCAATCATTAGAGAAATGCTCTTTCCAATTCAAGCATTGTTGGTACCTACTAAAGGACCAACTTAAGTGGATTTGGCACGCCACAAAAGAGGATCTAAAGCGAAGGAAGACGATGTTCCCGTCCCCGTCCTCAACTCGATGTTCTGGCGCTACTGTTTATTCAGTTTTTGATCTCGAGGCAGATAATGTGATGGAGAATGAAGTGATCGAATTGGACCGACCAATGGGAATGAAAGTTGAGAAAGGAAAACGAAAGGCCCAAGGCAGGCAAACAGAGGAAAATTTCCAACTCAAGAAGATGAAGTATATTCTTTTGGAGGAGTCATGCGCTCAGGAGAAAGAGTTTTATCGCCTTAAGACTGAGAAAATGGAGTATGACAAGGAAAAAGAGGAAAAAAAATTATGTCTTGAGGATGAAAGACCGAGGTTGGAGGCCGAGAAGATGGTAATTGATCGGGAAAAGAGCTAAATAAAATCCGTCAAGAGGACGAAAGGCTGAGGTTGGAGGTGTCAAAAGTAGAGCTCGCGTTGAAAGAAGCATATTAGTGCATTATGATGATGGACGTGAGTGCCATACCAGAAATGCAACGGTTATATTTCCAGCAACTCCAGAGGGAAATCATGGCGAAACGCAATGCTGCAGTAGATTGAACATTGATTGAATATATTTTTGGAAAAAGTTGTATTTCTTATTTTACGTTTCGGATAATGATAGATGTGTAAAAATTAATTTAAATAGTTTTTTGTATTTTTGTTGTGGTGTAAATTGACATTTTTGTGCAAGTAAATTAGCTATTACGATTTTAGAAACAATTACAAATTACGTCAAATAGGGGTGAAAACGGTCTGGTCTGGTCTGGTCAGGTTCGGTCTGGTCCGATTCGGTCCATCATTTTTTCGGTTTATCATTTTTCTCGAACCGGACCGAACCGAACATCTAGTCGGTCTGTTCGGTCCGGTCCTGTTCGGTCGGTCTATTCGGTCCGATCTATTTTTTTTATTCTTTTTTCTAAATAAATCAATTAAACATTTTATTTAAATTACTAAATTAAAATTAAGTAAATGGAATTGGTATTAGGTTAGTTAATTTATAATTTAATTGGTATCTGGTATTTTACAAAAAAATTATCTAATAACTTTAATTAGATATAGATAGGGGTGCTACCCGCACCATACGGTGCGGGGTAGCCCCCTCCCCGCACCCCGCCCCGCACCATGCGGGGGTGGGGTTTTCCTCCCCGCCACCCGCCCCCGCATCCCCGGGGCGGGGTACCCCGCCCCGCTAGGCGGGATGCGGGGCGGATACCCAATCCGCCCCGCTTTATTTTCACTCCAAATATTAACTATATTTTATTATTTTAAAAAATTATTTCTAGATCTAAAAGTGATAAAAAATATATGTTTAGATCTAAATTATAAATTTAAATTTTATAAATATGACTATAATTTAAAAATTATGTCATTTTTAAATTTACTAATGCATATTTTGTGTAAGTTGTAGTGTAGTAGTTTTTAAACTATATAGTTTTTAAATTTGCTAATGCATAATTTGTGAACAAGTCTAACAAATTATAATATATATTTATATATACACAATTTGTAAAATATAAATATATATTTATATATATAAACATATATTTATGTTTTTGTAAATATAAATATTTATGTTTATATATATATATAATATATATAGGTGAGGGCGGGGCGGGGTTGGGCTCTCCCCGCCCCCCGCCCCCGCTAGGGGGACTAGATGCGGGGCGGGGGCCCCCGCCCCGGCCCATGCGGGGAGGTGTACCCCGCCCCGTCGTGTGGGGGCGGGGTAGCGGGGTGCGGGGCCCCATTGCCCACCCCTAGATATAGATGTAGATGTTAGTAATTAGTTAATGGTGAATTGGTTATAAGTTAATTGATAATATACACTACTTAATTAATAGAATATTAATTTGTAATTACATATTTAAAATTTTATATTATAAATGGGAATAGGTTAGATGAAAATTACATAATTAATTATATAATTATTATATAAAATAATATATATAAAATAAAAAATAATAATTTGGTTGATCTGGTCCACTTCGGTCTGAGGAATCGTAGACCGTGGACCTGACCGAACTAGTTCTGTCCGAGGAATCATGGACCGAAAACGAACCCCATGTTTTTCGGTCCTGTCCGGACCGGACCAAATTGATTGGTCCGGTCGGTTTTTCGGGTCCGGACTGACCGTTTTACAGCCCTAACATCAAATATAGTCCACTATTATACTCAAGGAAATATGAGGTAAAATTTGATTACCATTAATATAGTCACTACTATATTAAGGAAATACAAATGTAAAACAGATTAACTCAAATATAATTTAAAATAACATGAAGGAAATAATATACTATAATGCAACATGCCTAATGTTGGGAATATACTAGCCATTGTTGCTCAATTAGATCTTCTTGGAGTTGATGATGTGCTGAGCTGTCTCTAATATGATGATGACGCTGGATGAAGTCCGTTAGCTCAGTTGTATGATTGCGCGACAATTTCGAGAGATCATCATCAAGTTGATCATACTCAATGTTCGGACTCTCATTATCATCACGCTCATCTTCAATGATCATATTACGTAGAATAACACATGCTTTCATTATATTTGTTAGTTCATTCACTTTGAACATTCAGGAAGGTCCATGAATGATAGCAAATCGTTGTTGAAGTACCCCGAATAAATGCTTGATGTCTTTTCTTGCGGATTCTTGTGCTTTTACAAATTTTTTCTTCTTATACCCTCGTGGTGATGAAATCGTCTTCACAAAAGTTTGCCACTTGGGATAAATACCGTTTGTAAGGTAATACCCCATAGTGTTGTTGTTGCCATTGATTGTGTAATTGACTAGAGGAGCACGCCCTTGGATAAGTTTCGTGAAAATAAAATATATCTCTAACACATTAATGTCGTTATGTGAACTAGGCATACCAAAAAAATGCATACCATATCCAGAGATCATATGAAGCAACTGCTTCTAAAATAATAGTTGGTTCACGGATCTGGCCGGAGTACATACTTTTCCAGGCTGCGGGATAATTTTTTCACTTCGAATGCATGCAATCAATGCTTCCCAGCATTCTTGGAAATTCCCGTTGTTCACCAACTACAAGCAATCAAGCAATATCATTGGCATTTGGAGACTGCAGATATTCATCTGAAAAAACACTTACTATTGTCTCAGAGAATTTTTTGAGGCTCTCCATTACGGTGCTTTCACTAATACGTATGTATTCATCTATAAAATCTCTAGTAACCCCATACGCCAGCATTCTAAGTGTTGCTGTTATTTTTTTATATAGAAGATAATCCAAGTCTTCCTGCATTATCTCTTCTCTGGATGAAGTACGACTCGTAAGACTCTATCTCATTTAGAATACGGAGAAGTAGGGGTCGGCTCATCCGAAATCTCATTCGAAGTAGATGCAAGGGATATACTAGATTTTCTACAAAATAATTGCGAAATAGGCATTCGTGCCCCTGAATATGATCATGCCGAATAAAGTTACGACATTGGCGATTGCCACGATGTCTCGATGACTGTCCATCGGCCTCCTCATTAAGAACAACATCGCTATCATTTTCAGATGATACGTATGTCAACAATTTGAGAAAGAAGGTACGAGTCATTTGATAAAGGGAGTAGGAGATTAGAGGATACAATTGAATTTCGGTTCTATAGATCAAACAAGACTTGAGTTTGTGAGAATGTAAATGCTAGCAATATGCGTATTTATAGAGGAAAAAGTTACTGTTACATATAGGACAAAAAATGTTACCGTTTGAGAGAAGACAAAAAAAGTTACCGTTGGAGAACAGACAAAAAATATTACCGTTAGAGAAAAGACAAAAAATATTATTGTTACAAAAATAACAAAATTTTTTATCATTAATACATGACTAGGTATTACCATTAGAGAAACTGATAAAGAGTACTAAATAAAAAAAAAATGGCAATTACATTAGAAAATGCACTAATTAAAAAAAAATTACTATTTTTATAATACGAATTTCGGTTTAAAAAAAATAGTGTATTTGATACTTAAAATCGTATAAATATCTAGTAGAAAGTGATATTTGAAAAAAAGATAATAAGACAAAAGAGTTAATAGTTAATATTGTAAATAGAAGAGAGAGAAAAAAGTAATAAAAAAAGAATAGAGAAATATTATTTAATAGAATACATATAGGGATGGAAAATGAAATGTAGGAGATTTTCAAAACATAAATAAAATTTAAGGATAAATTTAAAGGAATGTAATTTTGAGTTAAATTATAAAGAATTTTACGAGCATCTAGAGGTAACGCTGGCATTATTCATTAAGTAGTGCCGCATCGCATATATGCACATATTATATTGTTCTCTCTCGTCAAGCCTGAACAATCAGACACTCGGCTTCAAGACCAAAGATGTTCTCAGAGAATTTTGCCAAACAGAATGGTCAGTTTCTTTCTGTGCTCTCTCTGAGCGAGTTTGTAAGGGACCCCTCCGATTGGCAGGCTGGAGGACAGCGGGGGGACTACCCGAGAGGGCTGGGCATGGACCAAAGGAGCTGTCAACGAGAAGGGGAGCTGGAGACCGAACGGGATGAAATGATCTAAAGTGACTTAAAGCATCTGTAACTAGACGACGTAGTTTGGGGAGCCGTATGCATCGCTGGAAGAAGAAAGCTAGCACGCAAGAGTCCTGGAATGAAGCAATGCGTTTCATTTATATGAAACGCAGCGTTTGGGATGCTATGATCTTTATCACATCTTTCTTTAGTTTCTGTCATTTACTGTTATTTTATCTCTTTATTTCGTATAAGACAATTTCTGTTACAATGCTAGCACTACATGTAAGGAGAGGAGAACGGACGGGGTATTCAGACAAAACATTGGAATATTCTAGACTTTTGGAAGAAGGGTTGCCTCGAACAGACCCATGGCTATGAATGAATGAGTTTTTCTTTCTCCCATTGCCTTTCTAGTTTTCCATTCTTTCTCTTGAGTGTTGTGTTGTCTTGATCTCGGTGACATTAGTTCTTTCCAGTCCAGTGAGTACTTAACATTTGGTATCCAGAGCCTTCATCCTGATGGCAGAGAATACACGCTCCAGGCAGCAGCAAGATGCACTCCAATGGCAGGTTGAGTCACAGGAAGTGGCCATGCAAAATGTAAATGGCAGGCTAGATCAACTAAATGAAACAGTGACCCAACTTAATGATATGATAAGAACAATAATCCAACATCAGAATGAAAATACGAATAGACAACTAGTGGGTCGTGAGGAAGAACAGTTTCTTAATATGGGCTTAAATACAAGGGGGGTCCGTTTGGATTTTCCCCACTTTGATGGGGATAACCTAGCAGGTTGGGTTTTTAAAGTTACACAATATTTTGATTTTTATCAAACACTTCCTGCACAGAGGTTGTTAATGGCCTTTTATAATATGGCGGGAGAGGCTTTGGTGTGGTACCAAGATATTGTGGAATCAGGCCAATTTACATCATGGGAAACATTTGTGAGATCTTTGTTATTGCATTTTGGACCAACAGCATACGATGACCCTATGGAGGCCCTCACACGCCTCAAACAAACCTCATCAATCACTACCTATAAATCTCAGTTTGAAGCCTTGTCAAATCGCTTAAGGGGTTTGTCCGAACATCATAAGCTCAGTTGTTTTATGAGCGGATTAAAGGATGAGATCTGTTTACCCATATGGATGCTCAACCCCATTAATATGGGCACGGCTTTTGGCTTGGCCAAGATACAAGAGGAATACCTCTCAGCTGCAAGAAACATTCTCAGATCTGGGTTTGCCCAAACTGGAAATTTTCAATCGTTTGGCCAACCGGCTGACACCACTTCTAGAAACTCTTGCTACATTCTGTTGCAGATGGAGACAAAGAAGTAAACGATGCATGGCTCACCGTTTACTATTTTGGCATATTAGGCACCGAAGGCACCGTTCGGTGCTTTTGTTAGGCACCTCCCCACCTCCCAAAAATCATGCAGCAATTTGCTGCATAGTACTGATCTGCTCTCCTATAAATAGGAGAGCTTAAGTATCAGAGAGTGCAATTGAGTGCAAAGCGTGGAAGAGAGAAAGCAGAGAAGTGTAGAGAGTGGGTGAGAGAGAGTTTTCAGTAAAAATTATTTTATAGTGAAATTACAGCAGCTGTGGACGTAGGCAATTGCCGAACCACGTTAAATTTCGTCCCTCCTTTATTTAGAATCGTCTCTGTGTCAGAACAGCTCCCAACAACTGGTATCAGAGCACCGGTTAGAGCTGTTCGAAAATTCAAGTTGTTCAAAATCAATTTTTGACAACTCCATGGTGTTCCTCGCGTCGAGACGAATCCGTTGCCGCAAACGGAATAAAAAACGGAGGTCGGACGAGGCTACACGAGACCCTAGAAGATCGGCGCTTGCATCTGCTGCAACCCATGCGCCCCACGCGCTCCAGAGGTTGAAGACGCGTGCACCACACGCTCTCACGCGCCCCCACGCGCGCCAGAGGTTGAAGACGCGTGAGGGACACGCGCCCACGCGCCCACACGCGCCCTAGAGAGGTTCGGCGCGTGTAACACACGCGCCTCACGCTCCCCCACGCGCACAGTACTGTAGGCGCGTGCATCTCACGCACCACGCACTTGCCCATGCGCACTGTACAGCGCGTGTATCTCACGCGCCAGACAGATCAAAACCGTCCATTTTTTTTCAGATCTGTTTTTGGCTAGATCTAAGCCATTCGGAGTCCGATTTCGACAATCAAATAGTGGTTTCCAACTATTTGGATCATTCCGGACTCATCCGTACGGTCGAAAATTTGAGATTCAGCATTAGTACATTGGATCTGAACCATCCACGTGTTGCAGATCATTTTGGGCTAGATCACGCCAATTGGAGTTCTATCGCGACGATCAAATAGTGCTGACAAACTATTTGGATCATTCCGGACTCGTTTCCAGCTAATTCAAGTGTTTCGGACGCAGCGGTGATCTTTGTTTGTTTAAATTTGAACTCATTTGTAAAGTTATGGCTGGAGAAGAAGCTAAAGGTGCTGGTATCGAGAAATTTGACGGTACAGACTTTGGCTACTGGAGAATGTAGATAGAGGATTATCTCTATGGGAAGAAACTACATCTTCCACTCCTAGGAAGAAAGCCAGATGACATGAGCAATGAAGATTGGAGTCTCCTTGATAGACAAGTGTTGGGAGTCATTCGACTAACACTGTCAAGATCAGTTGCACACAATGTGGGAAAGGAAAAGACCACGGCGGATTTGATGAAAGCTCTATCAGACATGTACGAGCAGCCATCAGCCAATAACAAAGTGCATTTGATGTATAAGCTATTCTACTTGAGAATGGCAGAAGGAACTCCAGTTATTCAGCATCTGAATGAGTTCAACACCATCATCAATCAATTAGCTTCAGTGGGGATTGAATTTGATGATGAAGTACGTGCACTGATTGCTCTGGCTCAATTGCCAAAAAGCTGGGAGGCCATGAGAACAGCTATTAGCAATTCTTATGGCAAAACAAAGATGAAGTATCAAGAAATCCGGGACCATATTCTTAGCGAGGAAGTTCGCAGAAGAGATACAGGAGAAGCATCAACTTCCAGTTCTGCCTTAAACCTCGAGACGAGAGGTAGAAGAGCTAGTAGAAGTTCAAATCGGGGCAGATCGAAGTCCCGAAGAGGCAGAAGTAAATCAAGGTTCGGAAAACAAGTACAGTGCTGGAATTGTGGTAAGATTGGCCACTACAAAAATAATTGCAAGGAAGCAAAGAAGAAGAATGAGCATGACTCTGTTAATGCCACAACAGAAGAGCTCCGAGATGCCTTACTCCTTTCAGTAGACAACCAAATTGAATCTTGGGTGTTAGATTCAGGAGCCTCGTTCCACACTACAGCACACCGAGAAATCATGCAGAATTATGTCACTGGTGATTTCGGGAAGGTATACTTAGCAGATGGTGAAGCGTTGGAAATCGAAGGCATGGGAGATGTACCAATCAATTTGCCCAATGGAAGTGCATGGTTGTTACAGAAGGTGCGACATGTTCCCAAGCTCATGAGGAACCTGATTTCTGTAGGACAACTTGATGCTGATGGGCATTCGGTACTATTTACTGGTGGCACGTGGAAGATAACAAAAGGAGCTATGGTAGTAGCTCGAGGCACAAAAACAGGTACTCTATACATGACTTCAAGTATTAGAGATACTATTGCAATTGCTGATGCAAATGCCAACCTATGGCATCAAAGGCTTGGTCATATGAGTGAGAAAGGAATGAAAGTACTATTATCCAAGGGGAAGTTACCAAAGTTGGAATCAACTGATTTCGACATGTGTGAAGGTTGCATTTTTGGGAAACAGAAAAAAGTTAGTTTCCTGAAAAATGGTAGAACTCCAAAATCTACAAAGTTGGAGTTGGTGCACACAGATTTATGGGGGCCATCCCCAGTCGCTTCTCTTGGAGGATCGCGGTACTATGTTTCATTTATTGATGACTCAAGCAGGAAAGTATGGATTTATTTTTTGAAAAATAAATCTGATACATTTGATACTTTCAAGAAATGGAAAGCCATGGTTGAAAATGAAATAGGCTTGAAGTTAAAATGTCTGAGGTCAGACAATGGAGGAGAGTACATCGACGGAGGGTTCAAAGAATTCTGTGCTGCAAATGGGATTAGATTTCAGAAGACTATTCCTGGGACACCGCAGCAGAATGGCGTAGCTGAACGCATGAACAGAACTCTCAACGAACGTGCCAGAAGCATGAGGCTGAATTCAGGATTGCCTGAATGTTTTTGGGCTGATGCAGTTAACACTGCAGCCTATTTGATTAATCGGGGACCTTCAGTTCCCTTAAAGTTCGATCTACCAGAGGAAGTCTGGAGCGGAAAGAAGGTAAATCTTTCCCATTTGAAAGTTTTTGGCTGTGTATCATATGTTCACATAGATTCTACTGATCGTAACAAGTTAGAAGCCAAATCTAGAAAATGTTTTTTCATCGGTTATGGTGATGAAGAATTTGGCTATCGATTTTGGGATGATAAAAATCGCAAAATCATCAGAAGTAGAAATGTGATTTTCAATGAGCAGATTCTGTACAAAGCTAGGTCACAAGCTGAACTTGAGGAGCAGCCAAAGAAACCTGAGGTTGTTGACTTTGATGTTACTCGAGTCAACACTGATCAGAACGAGGATCAAGAGAATGATGATCCACAGATCGAACAACGTACACCACTCACTGTTATTCGAAGATCTTCAAGGACAATCAGGCCACCACAGCGGTTCTCACCATCTCTATACTACATCTTGCTAACAGATAGTGGTGAACCGGAAAGTTATGATGAAGCTCTACGAATTGAAGATTCGATCAAGTGGGAGAAAGCCATGCAAGATGAGATGGAGTCATTGATGTCAAATCAGACATGGGAGCTAACTAAGCTTCCAAAAGGCAAGAAGGCTTTGCACAATAAATGGGTGTACAGAATTAAGGAAGAGCACAATGGTAGCAAGCGCTACAAAGCCAGAATGGTCGTGAAGGGGTTTCAACAAAAAGAAGGTGTCGACTACACAGACATTTTCTCCCTAGTTGTAAAATTAACAACGATCAGGCTAGTGTTGGCAATTGTGGCTGCAGAGAATCTACATCTTGAGCATTTAGATGTGAAGATTGCATTCCTTCATGGTGATTTGGAGGAAGACATTTATATGCACCAGCCACAAGGATTCTCAGTGAAGGGAAAAGAGAATCTAGTTTGCAAACTGAAGAAGAGCTTGTATGGCCTAAAACAAGCTCCACGACAATGGTACCGGAAGTTTGACAACTTCATGTGCAGTAATGGATTTACAAGACTGCAGGCTGACCATTGTTGCTATATGAAGAACTTTGACAACTCTTATATTATCCTACTGTTGTATGTGGATGATATGCTCGTTGCAGGGTCAAGCATCGAGGAGATCAATAAACTGAAGAAGCAGTTGTCAAAGCAATTTGAGATGAAGGATTTGGGTGCTGCAAAACAAATCCTTGGTATGAGAATTATTAGAGACAGGTCTAATGATACTCTCAAACTCTCGCAGGAGGAGTATGTGAAGAAGGTGCTCAAAAGGTTTAACATGGACAAGGCGAAACCAGTGAGCACACCCTTAGCTAGTCACTTTCGACTAACTAAGGATCAGTCGCCAAAGACGGAGGAAGAGCAAGAATGCATGAACAGAATACCCTATGCATCTGCTATTGGTAGTCTTATGTACGCCATGGTCTGTACAAGGCCAGATATTGCACAAGCAGTGGGAGCTGTGAGCAGGTACATTTGTAATCCAGGAAAGCAGCATTGGGAAGCAGTTAAGTGGATTTTGAGATATCTACAAGGCTCTTCAGATACGTCACTATGCTTTATGAAAACAGGTTTAAAGCTACAGGGATATGTAGATGCTGATTTAGCAGGTGACGTTGACAGCAGAAAAAGTACTACTGGATTTGTGTATACGCTGGGTGGTACAGCTGTATCATGGGCTTCTAAGTTACAGAAGATTGTTGCTCTCTCAACTACAGAAGCGGAATACGTTGCTATAACTGAAGCAGGGAAGGAAATGGTTTGGTTGCAGTCATTCTTGGAGGAATTGGGAAAGAAGAATGAAAAAGGCATTCTGCACAGTGATAGTCAGAGTGCTATTTTTCTTGCAAAGAATCCAGTCTTTCATTCCAAAACAGTTGCGATACCATTTTATCCGATCTCTTCTCGATAGTGGACAGCTGATACTTGAGAAGATTCGAGGAGCAGAAAACCCAGCAGACATGTTTACAAAAGTAGTTACTGTTGACAAACTGAAGCTGTGTATAGCTTCAGTTGGACTTCGTACTTAAAGGCATGATTTGAAGTTGCTGTGATAATTGCTATGAAGATATGTAGACTCATTTGTCTCCAAGTGGGAGATTGTTGCAGATGGAGACAAAGAAGTAAACGGTGCATGGCTCACCGTTTACTATTTTGGCATATTAGGCACCGAAGGCACCGTTCGGTGCTTTTGTTAGGCACCTCCCCACCTCCCAAAAATCATGCAGCAATTTGCTACATAGTACTGATCTGCTCTCCTATAAATAGGAGAGCTTAAGTATCAAAGAGTGCAATTGAGTGCAAAACGTGGAAGAGAGAAAGCAGAGAAGTGTAGAGAGTGGGTGAGAGAGAGTTTTCTGTAAAACTCGTTTTATAGTGAAATTACAGCAGCTGTGGACGTAGGCAATTGCCGAACCACGTTAAATTTCGTCCCTCCTTTATTTAGAATTGTCTCTGTGTCAGAACAACTCCCAACACATTCCTCCCAAGAGAAGAATCCAATCAGCCGCAATGGATGAAAAGCGCCAAAAGGGACTTTGCTATCACTGGGACGACAAATGGAATCCAACTCACGTATGCAAAGCCCCAAAAGTTTATGTAATGCAGGCCGAGGAGGAAGGCCAGGTAGATGGGACTGTATTGGAAGAGGAACATGTGCTGGGTGTAACTGAGTTAGGGGGAACTTCAGCAACAGCACCACTGGAACCAGTGGAAAAAGAACCGGAGATATCACTCAATGCCATTTCTGGCACTCCGGGGAATAATACCATGAGACTCCTAAGAAGAATTGGTCAAGCACAAGTGGTCGTTCTAATTGATTCAGGGAGCACTCACAACTTTATTGACACATCAGTAACAGAGAAGGCGAAGCTCAAGGTAGATACAACCCAGCAGCTGAAAGTTTGAATAGCTAATGGCGACGTCATTCAAACTGAAGGTTACTACAGTAATGTGAGAACCAAGCTGCAAGGTACACAAATTAACCCTTCTTTTTATGTTTTATCATTGGTGGGTTGCGACATTGTCTTGAGAGTGAGTTGGTTGATGACTTTGGGCCCTATTATTTGGGATTTTTCTACTTTAACAATGTTGTTCGAATATGAGGGGAAGAAAATTTGTTTGAAGGGGCTGAGCCCTTCGGGTTATCATTGGAGGGTAGTAATAAAGCCCTCCTACAATCATTAAGGCGTGGACGGGGCATATTATTACAACTGGTATGTAATACGCTGGAAAAATAGCCTATTACAGTTCCTCAGGAGGTTCAGGAGATTCTTGATGACTTTTAGCAAGTTTTTGAGACACCTAAAGGGTTACCCCCCTTTAGAGCTCATGACCACAGAATCATCTTGAAAGAAGGCACTCAGCCTATTTCAACCAGACCCTACTGTTACCCGCATTATCGAAAGGTCGAGATCGAGAAAATCATTTCTGAATTACTCTCTACTGGGGTAATACGACCAAGTAACAGTCCTTTTTCATCACCGGTATTGTTAGTAAGGAAGGCGGATGGTAGTTGGCGTCTTTGTGTGGATTACAGGGCACTGAACATGGAGACAGTTAAGGACAAGTTTCCCATTCCTGTCATTGACGAGCTATTGGATGAATTATGTGGTTCAATAGTCTTTTCTAAGCTGGATTTGCGCTCGGGTTATCACCAAATCAGAGTCACCCCGGAAGATGTATCTAAGACAGCTTTTAGAACACACGAAGGTCACTACGAGTTCCTCGTAATGCCCTTTGGGTTGACCAACGCCCCATCAACTTTTTAGGGCCTTATGAACACCATATTTCGTCCATTTTTGAGACAGTTTGTGCTTGTATTTTTCGACGACATTCTGGTTTATAGCAGGTCCTGGAAGGAACACTTGGGTCACCTCCATCAGGTTTTGGAGGTGCTGAACAGCCACAAACTTTATGCTAATATGTCAAAATGCATATTTGGGTTACAGGAGATTGACTACTTAGGGCATGTGATCAGTTCAGAGGGGGTTAAAGCTGATGCTTTGAAA
Organism: Carya illinoinensis; assembly: GCF_018687715.1. Classification (NCBI taxonomy): domain Eukaryota; kingdom Viridiplantae; phylum Streptophyta; class Magnoliopsida; order Fagales; family Juglandaceae; genus Carya; species Carya illinoinensis. The sequence continues at coordinate 34,081,995 of NC_056759.1, forward strand.
GTGGCAGCAATGCTCGATTGGCCAGCCCCTACTAGCCTGACATCTCTCTGTGGGTTTTTGGGCTTAACGGGCTATTATCGTAAGTTCATCAAACATTATGGGTTAATTGCAGCCCCACTCACCCAGTTGCTTAAGAAAAATGCATTTATATGGACTGAAGATGCAGAGAAAGCTTTTGTGGAGCTGAAAAAGGCTGTTTCCGAGCCCCCAGTCCTAAGGCTACCAGATTTTTCACACCCTTTCACTATTGAATGTGAAGCAAGTGGCAAGGGTGTCGGTGCTGTTCTAATGCAATTCAACCAGCCCATTGCTTTCATGAGCAAAGCTTTAAAAGGTAAGGCCCTATTGTTATCCACCTATGAGAAGGAATTTTTCGCGGTGGTTACAGCAGTCCAGAAATGGCAGCCTTATTTATTAGGCCAGTCCTTCATCATTAAGGCGGACCAGCAGGCCTTGAAATATATTCTGGAGCAAAGAGTGGCCACGGTAACTCAGCAAAAGTGGCTCACCAAATTACTAGGCTATGACTTCACTATTTCGTATAAGAAGGTGAAAGAGAATAAGGTAGCCGACGCCCTGTCTCGGAAGATGGAAGAACAACTTAACCTAGAGGGAGTGTTGGCCATGATTTCCCTCCCTAACCCTGAATGGATTGAGGATCTAAAAGCCAGTTATAGAGACTCAGTGGAGATGGTGGATCTAATTACCAGAATTTCTAGTAACTCAAACCCACCAAAGGGCTTTTAGTTAAAACAGGGGCTGTTGATAAAGAAGGGCAGAATTGTGATTGTTCCCGACTCTGATTTTAAGACCAAAATCCTGCACTATATCCATGCTGACCCCTTAGCGGGGCATTCAGGGTACCTAAAAACTTACCAAAGGGACAAAAGAGATTTCCTATGGAAGGGCATGAAGCGCGACATTAAGAAGCTGGTGCGAGAATGCCTAGTGTGCCAACCTAATAAGAACGAGACTACTCACCCAGCAGGGTTACTACAACCCCTGCCCATTCCGCAGTAGCCATGGACAGACATTTCGATGGACTTCATTGAAGGGTTGCCAAAGTCAAAGGGGTTTGAGGTGATATTGGTGGTGGTTGATCGCCTCACCAAATTTGGGCATTTCATACCCGTGAGCCACCCTTACACGGCTTCAACGCTGGCTGAATTGTTCATGAATAATGTGTTCAAGTTGCATGGACTACCTAAGTCTATCGTATCTGACAGAGACCCAGTCTTTATGAGTAGTTTTTGGAAGGCTCTTTTTACGTTCCAAGGGTCATCACTCAATTATAGCTCAGCCTATCACCCCCAGAGTGACGACCAAACTGAAGCTCTTAACAAGTGTTTGGAGGGATGTCTCAGATGCTATGCAGGACAGAAACCAACTAAATGGGCACAGTGGCTGGCCCTAGCTGAATGGTGGTACAACACGTCTTATCATGCATCTACTAAACTCACTCCTTTCGAATCTGTGTATGGCTACCCCCCTCCCCCACTCCTTTCTTATGTGCCAGGTACATCAGCTAATGATTCAGTTGACCAATTACTACGCACAAGGGAACAGACCCAGTTACTAAGGCAAAATTTACAACAAGCATAGCATCGCATGAAATATTATGTAGATAAAAAATGAGTGGAAAGACGGTTCTTAGAGGGCGACTGGGTGTACCTATGCCTACAACCCTACAGGCAAACATCCATAGCCACCAGACGCAACCTGAAGCTCTCACTAAGATGGTATGGACCCTTCCGAGTCACGAAGAGGGTCGGGACGGTCCACCATTGCACGGATCCACCCCACTTTTCACGTTTCATGCTTGAAGAAAAAAGTGGAAGTCCACGTTCAGCCTCTGTTGACACTTCCTCCCATCGATACCCATGGAGAAGTCCTTCCAGAGCCTGAAACCATCCTCGATCGCCGCATGCGACGCCACGGGAACAGATCCCTCACCAAGATCCTTGTGAAGTGGAATGGATTGCCCACCGAAGATAGCACCTGGGAAAATCTATGGAAGCTTAGGCACCTCTATCCGCACCTTGTGGGTAAAGTGCTCTAAGGGGTAGAATTGTAAGGGACCCCTTCAATTGGCAGGCTGGAGGACAACAGGGGGACTACCCGAGAGGGATGGGCATGGACCAAAGGAGCTGTCAACGAGAAGGGGAGCTGGAGACCGAACGGGATGAAGTGATCTGAAGTGACTTAAAGCATCTGCAACTAGACGAAGTAGTTTGGGGAGCCGTACGCATCACTGGAAGAAGAAAGCTAGCACGCAAGAGTCCTGGAATGAAGCACTGCATTTCATTTATATGAAACGCAGCGTTTGGGATGCTGTGATCTTTATCACATCTTTCTTTAGTTTCTGTCATTTACTATTATTTCATCTCTTTATTTCATATAAGACAATTTCTGTTACAATGCTAGCACTACATGTAAGGAGAGGAGAATGGACGGGGTATTCAGACAAAACATTGGAATATTCTAGACTTTTGGAGGAAGGGTTGCCTCGAACAGACCCATGGCTATGAATGAATGAGTTTTTCTTTCTCCCATTGCCTTTCCAGTTTTCCATTCTTTCTCTTGAGTGTTGTGTTCACTATAAGAAATATGGTCATTTGCATCGCTTGTTTTGGTTGCAAAAACAAGGAAAAATCGATGCAAATATTTTTTTAGATCGATTTTTGATCGTCGATAGTTGGATGCAATTATTTAGTTATTTTTGAGTTTCAGCATCCATTTTATGAAATGGTTGCTAATTCCTTACCTTTTGCATCGATTTTTATCTGCTGCAAAAAACTCAAAATTGGTTGGAATTAGTCATCCCAACCACTGATGTGTTTGGATGCGAATGGACATTTGCATCCATAATAACTCGATGCAAAATAACTTTATTTGGATGCAATTGTTGCAAACAGTTTATCATGTTTGTCCATTCGCATCCATAATAACTCGATGCAAAAAAAAAAGTTTGGATGCGAATAGCCATTTGTATCCACAATAACTCGATGCAAAAATAACTTAATTTGGATGCAATCGATGCTGCCATTTATCAGTGAAGCTCCCATCCTCATTAATATTAGACACTCTTTTTGCAACTAATAAGTAGAATAGACACCATCCTCATTAGTTCTTGATCTCGGTGGCATTAGTTCTCTCCAGTCCAGTGAGTACTTAACAGAGTTACTCGCTTCGCATTCTCTTTCTAAACAGCTCCTTTTATTCTAAAATCATTAATTTTGTGTAGAGACAATTGATCCGACTTATATGTGGTAGGATAATTTTAGGATTTGATTCTGACTTAGATTTATTAATTGAACTGCATCTAATAATCTCATTGGTTAGGATGGTTAGTATTAGGTGTCTGTTCACGTAGATCTGACATGCATGAGTAAAAGGTGCTTGATCTTTCATATTTTCTGACAGTTAGTCTCAAATCCATGTTTCTTAGAACTGGATCTTGTTTGTTTCCCCAAAAATAATTTAAGGACATACATTTACCATGGAAATGGTTACAGCAGTGTTAATGTGTTTCTTGTACTGTAAATCTACTGGAAATGGTCTTTATGTTTCCTGTTTATCGAGTTTTTCTTCCTGATTTTAATTCACCAATTTTAAGAAAATTTATACAGAATCAGAGATACTTTCCTATCTTGCACAAGGATTTGCTTAGAAACATACTGAATACTGATCCCTGCTAAAAACTGGATGAAATTATAAAAGAAACTGAAAATTCATGATCCCAAAGAATTCTATTGTACCTCAAATTAGAATTGGAAAAAAAATTTCTTTGTTTTGTTAAACCTGCTTCTTGTGAAGTACCTTAGCCATTGTTAGATATCGGCGTGTCATTACTTATATGCAGGATCCGGTTTGTATACTTTCGTTTGACAGTGAGCCACTGTTGGGAGCTTATGAACTTTCAATTGGGTTACCACCATGGGGTCATATCCTAAAAAGGAACAATTTAGGATTGCTAGAATCAAAGTTCCTATCAAACAATTTAATTTTGGTGATCAGAAAATATAATTCTATTACCTTTATTTGGTCTCTCTGAAAAGCGCCAAAAACTTGTATAGAATTCTAAGCATTGGGACTAAAGAGTACTAAAGACGCTACTTTGATCAAAACCTAATATTACTGTGCCACAGTCTCAAAAATTAATGACTAATAACCTCACAAATGTGTCAAAGTCAGCAAACAGTCTTGAGCACCCTGCACACTTGTGTAAAGGCAAAACATTTCAATAAACTGCACGGCTAAACATGGAGAACTAGGCATCTGACTGCGCAAGGGCTCGAGGGTTACTGTAGCTACTTTTGTCTGGGTTAGAATAGCAGTCACCTTGATACTGCTAAGGTCAGGTTTATGGCAATCTCTAATCCTGCATCATCTTCATTTTGTAGGAGTCATGCCCTTCCATAAAAAATATCCTGCTTTTGGATTCTGAAGGGAAACGAGTCGCTGTTAAGTATTACTCAGATGACTGGCCCACAAATAGTGCAAAGGAAGGATTTGAGAAAGCTGTATTTACCAAGACCCAGAAGACAAATGCACGGACAGAAGGTATCTGTTTCCTTATTATTTGGTTGTGAAGTGCTTCATTTTTATCAAGGACGACTTTGCAAACATGCCTATCCCATTGCAATTGCACAAGCATTGGCTCTTGCTTAAAAGTTAAAACCCTGATGACTTTGACATTGATTGATATATTTCATTTTGAAAGAATCATCCCCTTCTGAGAATAATGTCAGGTTATCTGCATTGAATCTTGGTCGTGTGAGACGCTCTATTTGTGTTGATCTCTAGAATATGACTTATTCTCCTGTTCTCTGTCTTTATGGTTGATGAAATCATCCATGTACATGTACATTGCTTAGATTCTTATTGTTTACAATTTAACATCTTGCTATTTTATTGCCTCTCAAGTTCTTTAATAAAATTCTCGATTACTTGAAAAAACATATTGCTATCCCTATTCTTATAAAAAAATCTTGCTACTTTATTCACAGCGGAGATAGGAATGTTTGAGAACAACATCGTTGTTTACAAGTTTGTTCAAGACCTTCACTTTTTTGTTACTGGGGGTGAAGATGAAAACGAGCTCATCTTAGCCACTGTTCCTCAGGGATTTTTTGATGCAGTTGGCCTTCTTCTCAGGTTTCTCATAGTTACTGTTGTTCTTCGCCCTTGTTTAATAATTCAGTTGTTTTTATTATTCATTTATCAACTCTTTTATCTACTTGGATAAAACTATGTTTTTGTGATAGAGGTAATGTGGAAAAGGAGGCACTAGAAAACTTGGATCTCATTCTGTTATGCCTCGATGAGATTGTTGATGGCGGGTAAGTAATATGTTCTTTTACTTATAAAATAAAGTAATATGCTTCTTTGCATATCTTTTATCATTCTTTTCTTCTCAACTTTTCATTTATAAGCTTGTTGGCTTCATTTATGTGTGTCTTCTACTTTTCTTGGTAGCTCAAGCCCAAAATCTTCAAAAATCAGAGCCTAAAATCCCTGGACTGCAGATATTTTATCTGGTGAGAGAAGCAGAGGAACAAGGAGAACCTTTTTTATCTTTTTTTTTTTATTCTTTTTTTTTTTTCACTTTCCAGTTCCATTATAATGGGTGTAGTAGTTTATAAGCATAGAATTCATTTCGATATTCATGTCTGGATGTTAGTAACTTCGTGCATTCTTTTATTTATTTATTTCCCCTGTAAACTTGGGAGATCAAAGGTCAATGAAGGTGGTATAGAGTTTTTGAGTATGGAGTTACGGGTTAATTTAACACTTTTATCGCAAGATGGGGTAACAACATACGCACCTGTACGGCGGGCTGTGCCCACACATATATAGAAGTATTTGTGCCAATATTTATAGAATCCTTGGCAGCTAAAGGGGACTTATTGCTTTTATAGAGGAAAGTTTTTTACAACAAAAAAGCTTGTGCTGGTTCAGTGTGCAGCCTTGATAAGGCCAATGAGGAAGTTAACAACGTGACTTGAGATTGATGAATGAAGTATTTTCTTGCTTCTTAGCTTCATTTGGATAATGAGATGAGATAAGATAATTTGTGAATAGTAGTGAAATAATTTGAGTTAAGATGTTTTGAGAATGCTAGCTTCGACAAAAATGATGACTATATATATATATATATATATATATATTTTTTTTTTTCACTTGAGCTGCTTTTTATAAGAAACTTCAACTTAGTATATAAATGTATGTTTATAAGATATTTTAAAAGATTGGGCATTTTGGTTCTTTATTTTTTGGCATTTTGTGCGCGAGTTTCTTTCTCGTAGTAATATTTATGCAGAACATCCAAAAATTCTGCCCACCATCTCTATGTCGATAAATTTATGCAATTCTTGAACGATTCATTTTGATCATGAAATTTGAAAATGTTCGAATAATCAACTCGGTTTCAGCATACACAGCAAATTCAACTAAGAAGTGTAGCATGCAATACATCTATCGTAAAGCGCAGTCTTATTCAAGTTTAAGCAAACCAAGCTAGTTTTGGTTTGGCTTTTACATCATTTATTTTGTAAAGGGAAAGATGTAGCTTGTCAAATATGGATAAAAGAAAAAAAAATATATATTTCTACGTAATTATTTTGAAGTCGAAGCTTCAATCACGTATGCATATATATCAATCATTCATCAATCTTTAGATAGAGGGATGGGATGAATAAGCAACTTTAGCACTCGGTCCTTACTTTCATGATGTTCAACACTGTGCCCATCTCCGTACTGGTACATGCATTGGGACATCCTTGCAAAATTCAATCCAATCTGAATAAATGCTTCACAAAAGGGAGAACTTGCAGCGAGTTCTTCATTATACTTCTTCCATGTTGCACTAATCAAATTCCATATATACTCACGAGCATCTTCTTCACTAGCACCAGTATCATTCATGTAACATTGAATTGATTTGGGATTATCACCTCTTTCGAACTCATCCTGATTTCCAAATTAACACAAATATAAGTATGTTATCCTATGTTCATGTGAAGAAGACCGAAAATATTTTGGCAAAAGACTTGGGATAGTGCGGTTTGCAAACCTTAGATGTTCCAAGATCATCCACAAGTCGTACAATCATTCCTTGCCAACGAATTATATTGGGATAGTCTTCCAATAAATCTAAGCTTTCCTTTGTTATGGGATTCGTGACAGAAAAATAAGAATGCACCAGTAAAAGTGGTGATGATATTGATAGCCATTCAATTTCAATGTACTCTTGAAGGCTCGGTGTATATCCACTGTAGTACCACTTCGCCTCCATTAGATAAGCTCTACATAAATCTGCCCACTGAAACATTTATGGTGGAACAATGAAGCAGAAGAGTTATAATGTACAACAAATGCTAGAGTAATATATATATATATATATATATATATAAGAGTGAAGCTCATACCCCCTTCTTAAGGTAGTGAATGATGTTGAAACCTTTTTCCTTGAGGGTGTCCAAAGCCAGTTCATTAACTGAGTTGTAGAGGTTAAGGAAACTTAGCTGCATATAGTAAGGAAGTTTTTCCATTGCATTGACATCCCATCTACAACACAAACATTACATAAGTATTTGGGTTAATGACAAGCTATAGATGAAGCACTATTAGAGATGTACCACTGCCATTAATACAAACCTCTCAACAACTTCCGTGAAGAGCTCAAGTTCTTCTAAAGTGCCATAGACATCATAGGCATCATCTATTATTGTTATCAGTGCTCCGAGCTTTGCTAACATTCTCCTCACAAATCCGAATTGGGGCTCAAAGGATACTCCCACTGTCCATAAGAAATTCTCCACCACCCTATCCCTCACAAAGCTCAACTCTCCAAGGCCAGTACTCTTCCACCACCTTTGTATGAGACAAGGAAATAATATCAGTTCTAGAACTATAGTAATGAAATTTTTTACTTTTCTAATCGTATATATATCCAGTAAATCCCCGTATATATTTTCTGGGTGAATGTCAAATTACAAGATCATGAGTATAAATGTCCCTTTTACCTTGACACTACTTTAAGATCTTCTTGGTGGACTGCTTGTACCACGTTGAAATCCAATTCTGCAAGTTGAAGCAAGATAGGGTCCATATCTTCTCTACTCCTATATATATCAATGAACCACCTTGCTTCCAATCTTTTTACCCTCCAATGCAATGGAAACTCCAGGGCGTGGTTCACCATTGCACAAAGATTTTGATCTGTGCTTTTCTCCACATAGTCTTTGAGATGTTTGGTTGTAAAATCTCTTGCTTCCTCTAAGATGCTTTCACCTTCTATCAAGAGGAAGGAGGCTTCGTACAAAGCCAACATTCCCTCAACATCATCATAAAGACATTCTTTGAAATTCCCCCTTTCATTGGTAAAACTCTTGAAAATATCTACAGTCAACAAATTAAGCTCACTAGTTAACAAATGATTTGTTTATTTATATTTGTCAGGCATTACTAGTATGTTGTTTACCTTGAGGTACATGATATTTCTTTTGTCTTAGCAATCTAAATTCGAGAGCTGTGGCGTATAACCTTTGCTCCTTGCAAACATCACCTCCATAATGAGTTTTGTGTATTTTGTCCAACATCCTCCTTATTTCATCTTCGAAGTGGTAAGATATTCCAAGTCTTTGCAAGATGTCAATATTCTCAACTTGATTTAAAGGATCCACCATTTTGTGAAACATCTCTGTCACTTCTCCCTTCAAGTTTTCAATTTTTTTGGTGTATGACTCCGCCTGCCAATCCAAGTTTCATTGATTAGTCTTGCACCGATAATGAAAGAACTACTGAGATAAAAAATAAAAAATAATAGAGATAGAAAAATTTACCACGTAGTCACTTTTTAATGACTGAATGTAATCATCAGGCCAGATGGTAGGATGAAAATTTCCTGATCTTCGAACAATAGTCGAGTCACTTGAGTTATTTGCAAGGGCCATGGTTTTGAATGGACGAGGAACATCACGATTTCCTTTTGTGACATGTGCGTCAGGTTTCTTAGATGGAAGCAATGCAGAAGGATTGCAACGTCGTACTGAATCAAGAGCATTAAGACACATTGAGTAGGCCATTAGGAGGCTATGCTTTTCGGATTAAATGGACTAACTTGTGGAACATAAGATTCACATATATGCCTTTATATATCCTTGGGTGGCTATCATCTCTATGTCACGGCATTAAAAGCAAACTTTAATTAGTAGATTCCTAAGATTTCTTAGCTTGTTCATTTAGACAAGGGAGGCTAAAGGGGTTGGTGGCCACATATTGGTTTGTTACCTAAGAGCATTCACATCCGGTATCCCAAAGTACCGGATTCCCCATAATTTGAGATATATTATGGGGTTTTGATCAAAATACTTCTCACATCTGGATCTCTATTTTAGGGAAAAAGTTTAAGGAATGAACAGTGAGTCCCCAAATCATTTTTATCATTATTTTATTCTAATATATAAAATAAATAATTTTTCAATCATCTACACTTTCTCTAATACTCATATTTATTATAGTTTTAAAAAATAATTTTAAAAATAATTTAATTAATTACGAAAATATAAAAAAATTTAATTTTAAAAATATTATCATATCCACAAAAAAATAATTAAAATTTTTGTTTAAAATATTCACTAGAGTAATAGTTCAAAATATAAGAAAAAATATTGAGTAGTTAAGTTTATGAATGGAAGTGAGAGAAAAAAGTAATAAAGAAAGAATAGAGAAATATTATTTTAATAGAATAGAGAAATGATAGGGAATAAGATGTAGGAAGTTTTTGAAAGATGAGTAAAATTTAAGAAAAAATTTTAGGAAATATACTTTTTAACTAAATTATAAGAAATTTTATGGAAAATGAGATGTAAATGCTCTAAAGGACCTTTCAAGAGTGACCCCCCGATAGAAAATGTGGTTGCATGGTGCCTCGAATGGCGGTTTTGAGAAAAATATGGCATGCAAGGGAGGTAGGTGGCATCTTGTTTTGAGTGCCTAAAGGGACATATAGAGTGGTGAAACCCTACGCAATTTGAATGCAAAGCATACTACATTAATTTTATTTCTTTTTTCAATCTTTTGGTTCTATTGATTCTTCTTATAACTTTCTTCATTTTATATTTCTATTCTTTTTTTTTTTTTTTCCTGCATAAGTCTTAGCTTACTTGTCATACATTTACATGCCTGGTAATTACGTACTTACCATGAGAGGCAAATCTAAGTATCCAGTTAACTGCAAGTTTAAGTTTTGCTAGGATTAGGAAGGATCTCTAGGAAGAATTAGCAAATCTAAGTGACCAGGATGATGTGTTCTATATAACGACTTACAATGTTATCCATGCATTTTCAAAGTATTCTAGAAGGCTTGGAGTATGTCCAATATTATTGTAGTACCACTTTGCCCCCAACAAGAAAGGTCTACATAAATTTACTCGCTCGTTTGGATAGTAAGATGATATGAAATGAGTTAAAATGGTTTGTGAATAGAAGTGAGATTGTTGAGTTGAGTTGAGATGATTTTTTAAAATTTTGTATATTTGGATTAGGAAGTGAGATGAGATGGTTTTAACTTTTTGAAGATTTTATAAATAATAAGAGGCTGTTTGGATTAAGAAACACTCTTAAATTCATAATCCATCTCATTTTATCTAATCATTACAACTTTTCAAAATTTTCACACAAAATATAATAGACAATTCAACTTTTTCAAATAAAAAAAATAATATTAAAAAATAACATTCAAATAATATTTTATTTAACTTTCAACTTTCATCTAAAATGATCTAATCTCATCTCACTATCCAAACAACCTCTTAATAATAATTTATAAATTACCTACTCAAATTTAATTTTTAATAATATCTTTCATAATAATATTATAAGATGAAAATATTTTAATTAAATTACATTAATTTCCTAATTTTTTTTTCTTCTAAAAAGGTGACATTTTTTTTATGGGAAAATAAATTCAAACCAACATTTAGCTCTCAGCTTTTGTCGTTTTGTGAAAATAAAGTCAAACCAATATTCAAATCTCTGTTTGACCATTTGGATGGAGATGTTTTCTTTTTATAAACTGAGATGAGATGATTTCATCTATATTAATTTTATAATATTTTCTTTCTTCTGAAATGGTAACAATTTTTGTCGTTCTTGAAAATAAATTTAAACCAACTTTTAGATCTCTATTTGACCGTTTGGATAGGGATGATTTCTCCGTACATAGTACGATGAGCTAGTTTCATCTACATTAATTTTATAATATTTTCTTTCTTTTAAAAATGTGATAATTTTTATCATTTTGTGAAAATAAATTCAAACCAACCTTAATATCTATATTTGATCGTTTGAATGAGAGATGATTTTTTCATACAGAGTGAGGTGAGCTTCTGCATCCAAACGGCTCACATTTAATTAAGGTGGATCAGTAGACCAGGAAAGTACCATGCACGTACAACAAATATTAATTGGACTAGTATACAATGATGCATATTATATATATATATATATATATATAAAGGCCAAGCTAGCTGGCTATATATAAAGGCCAAGCTACCTCTTTAAAGGGGTACCAATCGACTGCCTCATCAGTACAAAATGCATTGTTCTTTTTAAGACTTGTACAGTCAGGCTGGTCAAGTTTGGACCTTTTAACCAACTTAAAAAGAAAATATTGTTTGGTTTCAAGCGTATAGGTGCAGTTTAGATAGTGAGTTAAAATTAGATGAATTGATATGAAAATTAAAAATTAAATAAAATATTATTATATTAATATTATAAGATGACAATATTTTTATTAAATTACATTAATTTCCTAATGCTTTCTTTCTTCTAAAAAGGTGACATTTTTTTTATGTGAAAATAAATTCAAACTAACATTTAGCTCTCAACTTTTGTCGTTTTGTGAAAATAAAGTCAAACTAATATTATCAAATCTATCGACCGTTTGGATGGAGATGTTTTCTCATACAAAGTGAGATGAGATGATTTTATCTACATTAATTTCATAATATTTTCTTTCTTAAATGGTGACAATTTTTGTCGTTTTGTAAAAATAAATTCAAACCAACTTTTAGAACTCTATATTGACCGTTTAGATAGAGATGATTTCTCCGTATATAGTGAGATGAGCTAGTTTCATCTACATTAATTTTATAATGTTTTCTTTCTTTTAAAAATGTGACAATTTTTGTCTTTTTGTAAAAATAAATTCAAACCAATCTTCGTGAGATGAGCTGGTTTCATCTACATTAATTTTATAATGTTTTCTTTCTTTTAAAAATGTGACAATTTTTGTCATTTTGTAAAAATAAATTCAAACCAACCTTCGTATCTATGTTTGACCATTTGAATGAGAGATGATTTTTTCATACAGAGTAAGGTGAGCTTCTGTATCGAAACGGCTCACATTTAATTAAGGTGGATTAGTAGACCAGAAAAGTATCATGCACGTACAACAAATATTAATTCGACTAGTACACGATGATGCATATATATATATATATATATATATATATTTATATAAAGGCCAAGATGCAGTTTTGATAGTAAGTTAAAATGAGATGAATTGATATAAAAATTAAAAATTAAATAAAATATTGTTATATTAATATTATTATTATTTTGAGATTTAAAAAAATTGAATTATTTATTATATTTTATGTAAAAATTTAAAAAAATTATAATGATTAAATGAAATGAATTGAGATAAGGTAAAATGAGATGGATGACTTTTAATTTAATCGACCTTAAAGTGATGAGAGTGTTTCCGAGATGTCATCTATTGTTGGTAAATGAACGAACATGCATGCCATAATTTTGGCTAGGGCTGCCGGCTGCGTGTCTACTCTCTTTTGTTGGTTGTTAGTCTTTTTCAACCACCATCTAGAGTTCTAGACATGAACTTTGCTATAGCCACTATAAAAATAAAAATAAAAAACAAAATTGGCAGCGTTTATATGTGCGGCGTTTGTTTATGTGCTGGTAGATATATAAATTTATTGGCGCTTAATGTTTTCGCTTGAAAATTATTGAGATTTCCGACGTTTAAATTTTTACGCCAGTATTAATATATAGCTTTGGCGGTATTTATAACAACGCCGCCAATATAACAATTATGCGTCGGAAAATTAATAGTTTCTCGACATTTATATTGTTACGTCGGTAATAATATATGTTTTTTGTAGCATTTAAACCAACGCTAATAATTTATTAATTATACGCCGTTATATTAACCATGTTTGCCGGTGTTTATAATATACCGCCGGTAATAATATATAGCATCAGCAGCGTTTAACAAAACGCCGATAATTGATAGAGTTTAAGCTGATAAAGTATTGAGTTTTTCGGCATTTATATCGTTTAAAAAAATGCTGGCCATTGATTAATTTTACACTGGTAAATAAGCAGTTTTCCAGCGTTTATATTGTTACGCAGGTAATAATTATATAGCATTGGTGGCACTTACAAAAGGCTGAAAATTTGATCAATGAAATGCCGATAATTGATAAATGCGCCGGCATATATATTATTACGCTGGTAATAATATATAGCATCAGCAGTGAATGCTATTATAAATTTATTGGTAGTAAAATAAATAATAATAAAACTTATTTAAATGATGTGAAAATACCCACAAAATCTTAGTTGAATTTCTGAAATGCCTTACCGGTAAATACCATATATTGCATTCCAATTCTGGAAGGAGGGAGGGAGGTTCAATAGAACTATAGAAGAGAGTTCACGTGTCAAGATCTTAATACGACGCCGTTGAATTTCTTTCCTTTAATATTTAATAAGTAATGTACAATACAAAAAAGTAAGTATTGTTCATTCCTTTTAAAAATTGTACAAGTGTTGTACATTCTTTTAGAAATAGATAGAATCTATTATTAAAAATTTAATCTCTTAATATGGTTCTCATTTTTATTTTATTTTATTTTTTAAATGTGTTATTTGCGAACTTTATGACAAAATATGTTAAACATCATACTAAAATTCACAACTAATAAATAGCATCTCACTAAGATTCACAACTTTCAAAACCAGTAGTAAAACTAACACATAATCTAGCACTTCTCCTAACACTTGACTTCAATAAAAGCATGTGAAATTAAAAGATTACAGTGATACCAGCATGAGGCAACAAAGTTGTGGAATATAACACGGAATTGCATGTACTGGTAATTCACCCAACCAACTATAGGCCAAAATTGCAAGCCACAAATGTCAGAGCTTTGGTGTTGCCAATTTAACAAATAGGCTTGCGTGTCAAACAATAATACTCATCATACCTTCCATGCTGTCAACCGAACAGAGGGGTAGTCCTTTCTAACTAGCTTATTCAGATATAGTGAATATGGTGTTTTAAGCAATGTGCACATTGTATTGATTTTTAAATGCCGTTAATTAATGCAATGCGCTGTAACGTATTTGTAATGCATTTATATTAATGTTGTTAATTTAAAAAATGTGTCGGCAATGAATTAGTAGCGGCGTTTACAAGAAGCCGCAATACAAATACAAATACAAAAAAAAAAAAAAAAAAAAAACTCATGGTGGCGTTTAGATAAACGTCGTAAATAAATTGAATATGCTGCCAATGTACTATTAGTGATATTTAAATAAATGCCGCCAATTTATATGATGCTCGGGCAACGTAATGGTGCGGCGTTTAGATAAATGCCGTTAATAAATTCGCCAAAGTACTATCAGTGGCATTTAAATAAATATCGCCAAATTATATGATGAGCCGGTAGCATACTAGTGGTGGCGTTTAGATAAGCGCCATTAAATTATTCAATGTGTCGTCGCCAATGTACTATTAGCGGCATTTATCGTAACGCCGCTATTTTAAAAAGTGACGGCGGTCAAATAAACGCCGTTAACAAATTCAATGTGCCGCTGCTAATGTAGTATTAGTAGCATTTAAATAAATGCGCCAATTTATATGATGCGTTGGTAATGTAGTAGCAGCGGCGTTTATGGTAATGCTGCTAATATATGCCAAGGGATGTCAACAATAAATTGGCGGCGTTTTGAGAAATGCTGTTCATGTCAATATTATGTCGGTGTTTCAAGAAATGCCGCTAAATTGTAAACAAATGCCACTAATGAGATTTACAAATACTGGCATTTGTGCAAACGCCGGAACATGGAAATAACGACCCTCCATTACCGACTGACGGTTACGCTGTTAGAAAAACGCTGTGAATTAATTAGCGGCGTTTTTTTGGACAATTGCAGGCGTATAACCAACGCTAGCAAATCTGTCTTTTTTTTGTAGTGACAATTGATCCCATGGACTTTTTGAAAAATTTCCATAAAGAGTAGAAATCAGAATCCTTGATCGATAGTAAGTTGGAGCTAAAACGGTATTTGTTGGAGGATATTTAGATTCCTATGGAGAGTTTTTGACATTTTAATTTGGTGGAAGGTCAACTCCACCAAATATCTGGTTCTTGCTCTAATGGCAATTTTGGCCATTTCGATCACCACCGTAGCATTTGAGTCGACATTTAGCACAAGTGGCCGTGTCTTGGATCCATTTAGGAGTTCTTTGGCTCCAAGAGCTATAGAGGCTCTTGTGTGCACACAAAATTGGTTGAAATCCACTCCTATATGCATGAGTTAAAATTATTCAAATACAATTGATGATGCGAAAATTATAAGTTAGACTCAAGTAATAGAGATTTTGTTTAGTTGTTATATATATATATATATATATATATATTGATTTTTATGTTTTGTTATACTAATATCCTATACTTTAACATCTTAATGTAAAATTAACCACCAGTATGACGAGCTTACTTCGTGAAGATGATTGACAGATTGAGGTTTGAGTTACTATCCAACAATCCTTTAATTTATTTTATATATGAATCTATCTTTTATTTATATTATTAATGTTATTATTTTTAATAATGATCATGTGGGTTTTGCTATAGAAGTGAGAATGAATGGGTGAGGAAATGAGGAGCAAGCTGGGTTTTGTCACTACAACAAATATGGCTTTTAGTGACAGATTATAAATAGTGACGGTTTCCAAACTGTGACTAAAACGTATTTACTGTGACGGTTTGTGAGAACTGTCACTAAATGTTGGGCAAGAATTTCAAAACGTTCGGACGTTTTCCATAATACGTTCGAACGTCACAGTAACGTTCGAATGTTATGTATTTTTACGTGCGAACGTAAAAAAATTAGCGCGAACGTTCGAACGTTTTAACTATTTACTTGCGAACGTGAATATATTAGCGCCAATGTTCGAATGTTAATGTGATAAAGTTCGAAGGTTATATGTAAAATTACATAAATTAACCATAATATATATTTTTTTTAATAGTAAGGTTGAGTAACGTTATATTAAAAAAAAATTAAGAGTAGAAATTAAGCTACACAATACATACATTAAATATTTGTGTCCATTACATATGTCGAAAATAAAAAACGTTCGAATGATAAATTTTTACAAATCACTTTCAGAACTGCTGGTTTACAAAAGATCGAAACTTCTCAGTCAATGTCTCAACCTTATTGTTTAGCACATCTACATGATGTGCAAGATGTGCGACAACCTGATCTATATGTGCAATCTGTCTATCGATCTGTCGGTCTATATGCGCCTTCATATCTGTCATCATTGTATCAACCCAAGCAGGTCGCACATCCCCAGCAGATGTAACTCCCGGCTGCTGACTAGTACTCGCCGACGGGCGAGCAACATCGGCCCCAGACTCAGTCGGGGGAACAAGATCTGGCGTAGGACCAGACTGACGCCGAGCTGAGCCTCTCCCCTGTCCAATGCTCCGGCGGTGTGTGGTTATGTCGATAGGGCTCATCTAGTTTATCACCATCTCCTCCGCCTGGAGTGGCACTCCCCGGGCTAGTAATAAGCGGCTGATGATGACTCCGTACGGGAGATTATCCGTGGTAACGATGCTGGCCTCGTAACGGATCCGCTCAAATATAACAAGGGGCAAGTCAATGGACTCACCACGTGCCAAGCCAATCAGGAACTGTGCACGAGCCCGACTGAATGTGCTCTTATGTGCCACCGGGTCTACATTTGTTGCAACAAAAATGTGCAACATGCGAAAGAAAGGCAGCAGCTGATTCTGGCTGAAGGAGTTCGGCCTATCGAGCTTTGTGCAGTCCGTGCCAGTGAGGATGTAGAAATCCTGGTCCCGCTCATCGTCACCAACCTCAGCAGCAATAGGATCGCCCTCGGGTCGATCTTCTTCATGACTGGGCATAAACTCAACAGGGCCCGAAGATGAAGCAGAAGCAGCTGGATCTGCCTCGAATATGCCCGGGGAAAATGCAGCTGCTATGTCATCAGCCTGAGCAGCTGTCGACTCAGGTAGCATACGCGGAATCTGGAGCAAGTTGGCGAGAACATCCGCCGAGAACTGAAACTGTACACCGCGTACACTGAGAGTATGGGATGATGCATCGTTAGGCATGGTGGCCATCCCAATGTAAAACTCTCGAACCATTGTGGGGTAAATCTTTCCCCTCAATGTGCATATAGGGCCCCAGCCTCTGGTGACGAAGACGTCTCTCAGCGTCTTTCGCTCCCAGCTGAGCTCATCAAACTCATTAATGAGGATTTCTCGTTCCCCCATAACAGTTCGTGCCCCCAGTCGAGCGATGTCCGGATTGCCTCCATCCCTCCCTCGCTTCCTTGTCGTCATATACTGAGCCATATCCTGAAAATAAAAAAAAATATATAAGTTATAACATTTTAAAAAAATGATTATAATCACAGATACATACGTATTATGACATATATGGATTATACTAAAAATTAAAATATCATCCTTATAAATTTACATAATTTTGCGAGTAAAACTTTTAAAGAAACTCACTTTTTCAATATATAAAATAATAATACCTAAAAGAAACAATATAAAAAAATTTTATATTGTAAACGTTCGAACGTTAATACAATGTACGTTCGCACGTTAAAATACGTCCGAATATACAAAGATCAAACGTTCGGACGTTTTTATCGAACGTTTCATTCAAACGTTCGATAAAAACGTGCGAATAAGTTCATTACGTCCGAACGTATCACCTAAACGTTCGGACGTAATGAATTTGAATCGTCATACGTTAGGACGTTCTTACTAGCCGAAGAAGACCAACGGATTACGTTCGAACGTTTTATCCAACGTTACGTTAAAGCGTTGGATAAAAACGTTCGCACGTAAAACTAATACGTTCGCACGTAACAATATAACGTGCGAACGTATTGAATACAAAAGGTCACACGTTCGGACGTTGTGTCGTTACGTCCGAACGTTACGACACGGAATCGCTGAGTCGACTCAGCCATTACCGAAAGCTTCGAAACGCATGTTTCGAAGCCACAAACAACCAAAATATGAATTTCAAAAGATGAGAAATGTTTCTACGGTCCTATTCTATCATTTTACTGCGAATGGTGGCCGGAAATGCAAGTTTTATAACCGGGCTACGGTGGGTTTCGAATTTTTGAAACCCACCGATTAAAAGCAAGGAAATAGAAGAGGGAGAGGGCACATTACCTTTTAGTGACGGTTGCGGTGGCGGATGGCGTCGGTTGCGGCGGCGTGCGTGGCGGAGAGGATGAGAGAGTTTGAGTTTCCGGACCGGTTTCGTACAAGTTATGGCCTGGAAACCGTCGTGCCTGGCCTTATATACAGTTAACGTTTGAACGTTAATTAATTAACGTTCGGACGTTAACTCCACATGCGAACGTTATGTATATCACGTTCGGACTTAAAAGCATACGTGCGAACGTGATACTTTTACGTTCGGACGTTGTGTTAACATGCGAACGTGCGTCTATTATGTTCGGACGTCAATCAAAACGTCCGAACGTTTTGGTTATAACATTCGAACGTTGTTACACTATATATTATATTATATATATTATATAATATATATAATGTAATATATATTATATTACCTATATATTACTATATAATATGATATATAATATATAATATTATATATTATATAATGTATAATATTATATACGTATAATATACGTATATTATATACTATATAGTGTTATACTATATAATATATAGTATATTACACTTATGTTCTATATAGTGTATACTATATAGTGTTATAGTGTATGTAGTTTTAATACGTATATAGTGTTATATACGTATTATTGAAACCGTTATTATATAGTATATATTATATAGCACTTTATAATGTTAATATATATAGTATATATTATATAGTAGTATTATATAGTTATTTATATATCCAATACCATAGTGTATATACTATAGTATCTATATAATAACTATAGTATATTATATAGTAATTATATAGTCTATAATATATATATAGTATATACATATAAAGTATATGTATAGTATACTAAGTATTACACTATATTTGTAGTATATATACTATATTATATACAAGTAGTATATATAACATAGTACTAGTACTATATTATATCTATAATATATTTACTATATAATATATTATACGATATTATATAGTTATTATATATAGATAACATACTATATAATACTTATACTATATTATAGACTATAATATAGATAATATATTATATAATATTTATACTACATTAGTATATAACTATATTACTTTAATATAGTTATTAGATATACTATATTAAAGTATACTATACTAGGATAATATACAATTTTTCCAATATAATATATTATAATATACTTGTTATAACTATAATATATAATAAGTATATTATATATTATAGTTATAATATAATATATATTTTATATATATTATATTTATATAAAGTTATAATATATATATAGTACATTCTTATATAATATTTATGTTATATATTATATAATTGGTACAAATTATATATTAATTAATATTGTATAATTTATAATTTAATATATAAGTATATTATGAGGAATATACTAAATATATAATATGTAAATAATAATATTAACGTTCGAACTTAAATTCTGACGTTCAGACGTTATAATAAATTCGGAGGGAAATTTCCCGCTTAAACCAAATTTGCACAGTACGTTCTAACGTACTATTTTAACGTTCGAACGTTACTGACGAATACGTTGGATGGACGTACATACGTGCGAACGTACTGTATAATTATTGGGCGCGATAATTTTACGTTCGAACGTTAATGCATAAACGTTCGCACGTAAAATGAAACGTTCGAACGTTCATTAATGAACGTCCGAACGTTAATTGCATAACAAGCAGAAAATAAAACTTTCACGCACGGGAAAGCAGATTCATTTCTGCTTTCCTCCGTGCGTGTTAGAGTGAGAGACAGAGAGAGTTTTAGAGAGACGGAATACTAAAGGAAGTGGAAAGCAGTGGGGAGAGAGAGAGTTTTAGAGAGAGGAAGAGAAGAAGTGGAGGGTTATAGTGAGTATATGTTTGCAAAGGTATTTTTTTAAGCATTAAGGTAAATGGTTTTTCTCATTTTTTATTTGTAATATACATGATAATTATCAATGTTTTATTTCATATATATTTAACTAACTAGTATTGTGTATTTTTTGAAGGATCATTTGTTGTGAATTGTTGAGAAGTTGTGATTTTTGAAGAATAATTTATTTAAAGCACAAGGTATATATACTAAACTCTATTGTTATATTTTATTGTGGATATAATTTGTGATTAAGTTTGTGTTGTTTGGATGAATTAAAAAGAAAAATTATTGTTATTGAATATGTTTATTCTTAATGTGATAATGTTTTAGTATAGTGTATGTTTTTGAATAATAATTATTTGTTAGTTTATGTGTCTATTTTAGTAATTTGTTGTTATAAAAGAATATATATAACAATTTATTTAATAAATAAATTGTTATATTATTTGTGTAAGAATAACAATTTTGGTATATAATTTATTGGATGATCATAATTATAAATTATAATATTACAATTATAACTATTATATATATAATTAGTTAAATAACTAATATAATAAATTATCACATGACCCTAAGTATCAATTATAAGGCATAACTATTTAGTATATATAAAAAATCGTATTACTAAAATTATAATATAAATAAGTATTATAAAATAATAATACTTATTTATCTAATAGCTCAATAATCCTAAATATTTTATCTAATAATATATAGTATAGAGTATATTAGTATTAATCCATAATAATAATTATCATGTAATGTATAGTATAAAAAAATGATTAATAAGAAATAGATAAGTAATTATAATAATAGTTACTTATTTAATAACTATATTTTATTATAATAATTATAATAATTTTGGCAATAATAGTAATAATTATATAATAACTGATATTGTTTAAGTGTTATCAATAATAATTTTGGCAATAATAGTAATAATTATATAATAAGTGTTATTAGTAACTTATATTTGTAATTATAAGATATTTTATAGTAGTGTTATATATTATATAGCTGATAAATGACATATAATATAATAAATAATGAATTATATAAGTCTACAAATAATTTCTAAGTGTTATCAATCATTAATAATATAAATATTATTAGTACATCGGTATAATTCAAACAATGTGCGCTAATTTATTGTTGACTTTTGTGTTAGATATTGTATAACATTGCATAAATAACCTTAGACCCGTTTGGGAATTAGTGTATATTTAGGTGTACATTAATTCCTGAATTGTCCAGTGTGGACAGTTTGAGATTATATTATCTGTATTGCACATAAACGTTATTCATACTTTGAACGTTTAGTATGAAATTTCGGTGTCTTCCTCATTTGTTCTTTGGGTATACTGTTCTTAGGGTCATAATCCCTATATGTGAACATGTATACTTGGAGAACTATGGAAAATTGTTGCCGAAATTTTTACTAACATTCAAAGTAGTAGAGTGACGGGAATTGTGCAATATGGAGAATATAATCTCGAATGGGATAGGACCAACTACCTTGAGAAAGAGTACTTTGAACATGATGTATCATGACATGCATGTGTATTTAACTTTACCTTAATTACTAAAAAATTAGATGTTTTTAGAAATGGATAAAAGTTGGATGCGTCTACGCGATAGACTTGGAAAAGATTACATACCCTATGCGCGTGGAGTAAGGGCTTTCATTGATTTTGCAAAGGCGTCTGCTGATAGTCGTGGTTACATTAAGTGTCCATGTCGAGGTTGTAAAAATTTGTGTGCGATCGGATTGGATGAAGCTGAAAGTCATATATTTGTGAATGGTATGGATTTGGGCTATACTCGATGGGTACTGCATGGTGAGCCATATGCTGAATCAGCGGATGACTTATTCAGTCAGCGGGAAAATTTGCACAACGTGGATGATGATTATGAGCGAGATGAGATGGAGGAGATGTTGAGTGACATTGGAGCTGGGATGTTTATGGATGAGGTTGACGACAATGGCTCAAGTGGGCGACGGAATGATTCAGATAATTTTCCAGAAATGTGGGAAGATGCAAAGCATGAGCTTTATCCAGGTTGTACAAAACATTCTAAAATGTCGTTTATTGTGCGGTTGCTTCACATAAAATCATTGTGTGGAATGTCAACCAAAGCAATTAACATGGTATTAGACTTATTTAATGAAGTGCTTCCCGAAGGATCTGCATTGCCGAAGAACTTTTATGAAGCGAAACAATTGAGAAAGGGATTAGGATTTGAGTATAAGTCCATACATGCGTGCAAGAATGATTGTGTTTTATTTTGGAATGAGAACGAGGAGAAACAAGCATGTCCTGTATGCGGAGAGTCGAGGTGGAAGGATAAGAAAAGCGTTCCGGTTAAAGTATTGCGATATTTCCCATTGAAACCCCGGTTGCAAAGATTATACATGTGTAAGAAAATAGCTCACGATATGAAGTGGCACAAAGAGAAAAGAGTTCAAAATGATGGATTATGAGGCACCCTGCTGACTCACTTGCGTAGCAATCTTTCGATAATCAGTATCCAGAGTTTGGGATAGAAGCAAGGAATGTGCGTCTCGGACTCACAACTGATGGATTCAACCCTTTTGGAAATATGAGTACAAGTTATAGCACTTGGCCTGTAGTGTTGATTCCGTACAATCTTCCACCATGGAGGTGCATGAAGGCGCCCAACTTTTTGTTAACTTTGCTTATCCCCGGCCCGAGATCACCTGGGAATGACATTGACGTATATTTGCAGCCGTTGATTGAAGAGTTGAAAGAGTTATGGGAAGCAGGCGTCAGAACTTATGATGCATCCACATCAACAACTTTTCAGATGCATGCTGCGGTAATGTGGACGATAAATGACTTTCCGGCATATGGGAATCTTTCTAGCTGGAGTACTAAAGGAAAGTTAGCGTGTCCGACGTGTAATAAAGAAACTACTAGTGAGTGGTTAAAATATTCTCAAAAGTTGTGTTTCATGGGTCATCGACGTTATCTACCAACTAATCATGCATGGAGAACAGAATCCGCTAAGTTTGATGGACGCGTAGAAGATAGAATTGCGCCAAATGAGTTGTCTGGGGAAGAGATCCTGGAACAATTGGTACATGTGGCAGCAAACAATTTTGGCAAAGGTCGGGGAAAGAACAAGAGAAAACGAGGCGTAGCAGAATTGAATTGGACAAAGCGTAGTATTTTTTTTGAGTTGCCGTATTGGTCGTCCTGCATGTTGCGACATAGTTTGGATGTAATGCATATTGAGAAGAATATTTGTGATAATATACTGGGTACATTGATGAGCATCAATAAAAAGACGAAAGATACGATTAAGACAAGGAAAGATCTTGAGAGAATGGGAATTAAACATAATTTGCATTTACGAGTGGATGGTGAGAGGGTGGTCATGCTGCATGCATGTTTTACAATGACAAGGGAGGAGAGGATGGACTTCTGCAAATGGTTGCAAGGTGTGAAGTTGCCAGATGGTTATGCTTCAAATATCAGTAGATGCGTAAGTCATGATGACTGGAAAATTGGTGGATTGAAAAGTCATGACTGTCACGTATTTTTACAGAAGTTATTACCGGTGGGAATTCGTGGGAAGCTAACATCTCCTGTACGTGTTGCCATAACTGAACTGTGTATGTTTTTTAAAGATTTGTGTGCTCGGGTAGTGAAGCGAGATATGCTGCAGAAACTGGAAGAAGACATTGCTACTATACTATGTAAATTTGAGCAAATCTTTCCACCGTCATTTTTTGATGTCATGGTCCATTTAGCAATACATTTACCTCGGGGAGATCATGTTGGGTGGACCAGTACAGTTCCGTTGGATGTATCCAGTTGAAAGATATTTAGGTCGACTGAAGCGCACTGTTGGGAATAAAGCCAGAGCTGAGGGTTCAATAGCAGAGGCCTATATACACGATGAATGGTTAACATTTTGCTCTTTATATCTTCGTGGTGTTGAGACACGATTTATTCGTCAAGAACGAAATGCTGATCTTGCTGCTCCGCCTTCTCGTGAGCTATCAGTGTTTTCTCAGAATGTACGACCTTTGGGTGCACAAACGGGTTACGATTTACTTGATACAGAGTTGGGTAAAGTTCGGTGGTACGTACTAAATAATTGTCAGGAGATTGATCACTATCTCAGGTATGTCGTTGTACAAGGTTTAAATAATTCTAAAGATTATATACAACTTTAACTATTGTTATGTAAAATAATATGATAATATATACTATACAGTGAGCACATGGACAAACTTAAGATGGAAGGCGTCGAGGATATAGTGGCAAGACACGAGTCAGAATTTTCTAGATGGTTTGAACAACGTGTATGAACTAAACTCTATACTATATGTTACATGATGAAAGTTTTAACTCTAGCTAATATTTAATAAATGACATTATTTAAATTGTTAGATATTGGAACAACGTGCTCGTGATCCCGAATCAGTCTCTTTTGAATTGTATGCATTGGCCCGTGGTCCATCAAACAGAGCACTTCAATACACTGCATGCACAGTTCGAGGTTATAGATTCCATACTCTGGACCGTGAACGTAATAGAAAAACTCAAAACTGTGGTGTCTTGGTCGAGGGGAGTCATGGAACAGATGATATTGATTATTATGGTGTCATTCGTGATATTATCGGATTGAAATATCTGGGTGGGTCTATAACATATGTCTTCAAATGTGATTGGTGGGATCTAGGCGGTGGTCGGGATTCGATATATAGGGATAATCATTTTACGAGTGTCAATATTGCATCTAAATGGTACGAAGATGATCCATTCGTACTGGCTTGTCAAGCTACTCAAATCTATTACTTGATTGATCCAATGAAAAGTGTTGATGAAGATAGTGGAGAGATAACTTGGCGAGTTGTACAAAAATTTGTCCCTCGAAATATGTATGAAGTAGGAACGAGTGCAGATTACGATAATAGTGGAGATGAAGATGACACTCTAAATGTAGAGGCCTACCAGGAAGATGGAGGAGGGGGTTTTAACTTATTTGTTGACCTCGGTGCACTCGAGTTGCTCCCCTTATGTAGAGATGACGTCCCACTCATCCATCTCGACCCGTCTTCATTAAATTATCACTCAATTGAAGAAAGTGAGAAAAGTACAGAAGAAGAGTCAGAAGAAGAAGACAAACAAGAATCCGGGGGGGAAGTGGATAAGGATGACGAACAAGAGCTTGATGATGATGACGAAGATGTTATACAGAGACATTCTGAAACAAACATGGAAAATACATCCGAAGATGAAGACTAAAAGTACTAAAAAGTTTATTCATATACAGCCATTATAGAATTTTATAATAAATATAAATTTATTCTAATAATATTTTTTTGTTATATATAATCATTTCCAAGTATGCCGCCAAAAAGACAAAGGAGAAATGTGCCTCCTCCACCGAGTCCAAGTCCTGAACCCATTGAGGACTACCTGAGGAGTCTGTTCCCGAAGATGAAGTTAACATTACAGAGAACGATGCACAGTCGACACCTACCGGTAAGGAATGTTTACGTTAATACTATATATACTTGAAGATGTTTGTTTCAATAAATAATATATATAACCTTCAAAATTATACTATCATCTATTAGTTGATGAACAATTGGCTCGTCGCGG
The DNA here is from genome assembly GCF_018687715.1 of Carya illinoinensis. Taxonomy (NCBI): domain Eukaryota; kingdom Viridiplantae; phylum Streptophyta; class Magnoliopsida; order Fagales; family Juglandaceae; genus Carya; species Carya illinoinensis. The sequence goes on from NC_056759.1 coordinate 34,108,050, forward strand.
TCGTGGCTATACACGCGGCATCTCACTTGAGAAAAATCGAAGGCATGGTAAATTGAAAATCACAATTCCTGATAATTCCACTGGAGGAGTGAATGATAGTGCAGCAGCGCTTTCCTCCTATATTGGCACAGTAATTCGAGCTTACGCTCCATTTTATGTGCGCTCCTGGAGAGATGTGCCGAATGAGATTAAGGAACACATTCGGAGTCGTGTGCTGGTGAGTTTACTTATTATATCATTTTTTTCACCTACATTAGTTTATTATATTTTTAACGTTCCTAATTTATAATTAGGATGAATTTGACCTCGACTTTGGTCGTAGCGAGGATTTGAGAACTGTGAATGAGTTAATGGCTACACTATTCCGACGTCACAAGGGACGATGTCACGACCATTTCAAGAAATTTGAGACGTTTGAAGAGGCTGCACAGTCCCCTTTCCAGCAGATGAAATTAGATGACTGGATAAAGTGTTGTGATCTTTTTGCCTCTCCAGAATATCAGGTATTCTAGAATTATTTTCTATAATTATTTACATTTATATTTGTTGTTTATATTATATGTATGTACATATATTACAATTAACGGTGAGAATTATTTTTGTAGCACTTAAGTTCTACAAATGCAAATAATAGATCTGCTCTGACTATTCACCATCGTGCTGGTTCAAGATCATTCTATCGTCTTGCTGAAAAAATGGTAATTAATAAACGTAATAATTCATATTTTTTCTTATTATTCTTTTATATAAGTACTAATATTGTCTTTTTCAAATTGCTAATGTCATTTTCTTAGAAACGTGATGATCCTGAAAACTTTTCCCTCATTCATGTCTATGCTGCTGCTCACACTAATGAGCATAGTGAGTGGATGGATCCTGCAGCTGCAATTAATTATGTAAGCGGTGTTCCTTTTGTTGAATAAATTATGTAACATGTGATTAAATTATTTTTTATTTGTATTTCTTTTAATATGTTACTTATTGTGTGTTTTGATCTCTCAAACTGCAGGGAAAAATGATGGAGATGCAGTAAGCTTCTGGGGATTCCTCTCCTAGTGACTTGGACATTTTTTCACAGGTGCTTGGGCCCAACTCTAGTATGGCAAGAGGTTTGGGACGATCTTTCAAGCATTCCGGTTCATCTTCCTCAACCTCATCGACATCACAAATTAATAATCTTACCAAAGATTTAGAAGCTGCACGACGCGAGAATGAGTATATGAGGTCTAGACAGCAAGAGTTGGAGTCCCTCTTAGAGCGACAGTCTCATTTAGAGACGCGTTTGCAGGACCAACAAAGAGAACATGAGGAAAGAATCCGTAGTGAGGTCCAAGAGCAAGTGCAGCGGGAGATGATGCTGCAAATAGAGCGTGTTATGTCATTGCAACAGAATCGTGCTGGGCGAGGAAAGAAAAAGAAATGAATCTTATTTCTGTATTACATTTTTTACATCTAATTTGAAAACAGTTTCAAACAATATTGGTTGTGAAATATGTACTGTAATGTGAAACAATTGGTTTGTTTATTAAGTGGATGAGTTTAGCATTTCTGATATGTACATTCGAATGTAAAAAAAATACATTTCAACAGTATTAAACGTTCAAAAATACGTTCGAACGTAACCTTACAAAATAGTAACAAAACGTTCGAACGTTTAACCCAATTTAAAAAAGCGTTTGAATGTCAAAAAAGTTTAACGTTACAAACATCCGAACGTACACTTTACGTTCGAACTCTACTCACTTAACATTCGAATTAACGTCCGAATGTCATGATACAAACGTTCGGACATTATTTCATTTTCGTTGGATTCGAGATTCGAACGTAACGTTCGCACGTATAAACGTTCGAACGTTTACATTATACGTCCGAACTATAATCAACTAACGTTAGCTTTTCTCGTTTGGATGTCAGCTCCTCCTTTTTACGTTCGAACGTATAATTTTAAGTTCGAACGTTATATTTTGTGACGGATTCTAACCGTCACAGAAAATCATACGTTCGAACGTTATTTCAAACGGCACATCTCCAACCGTCACTAAAAATATTTTTAGTGACGCTTGTACAGTAAACTGTCACCAAATGTAATCCGTGACGCACATTACGTGACAGTTGTTGTGACGGTCAGAAACCGTCACTAAATATATTTCGTGACGTTTTTTGCATTTCTTGTGACAGTTTCATTTATCACTAAAACCTATTTTTGTTGTAGTGTGTTGAGTGGGTTGAAAAGCACATTAGTTGGTGATATATATGATGCTTTTTTTTAATAGTTAATTGAACATTTCATGCCCATTTATTAAAATTCATTATCATTTATCAGTTTCATTTTTTCAACAAAAGTAGTGCTATATACATGCAAGACTAGTAAATTCTTTGAAAAAGATATCCATTATATTTTTTTACGGATCCTACATTTTTTTCAAACGACTTACGTACGTAAATTTCACGCACTCTTGACCTGCATAAATTATTTGCATTAAATAATAAGGGCAAGATATATATAGGTCATTTAGCTGAACAATAAGGAGCAGTCCGAGTGGTTATTATTGTTTGATACTGGTAATGATATTATGGTTGAACATTTATGGTGGAATTAAAGGGGTAGAGGTGTGTTGAGGAAGCAGCCAATTATATTATTCCACACATGTAGTTGGGAACGCTGAGCTATGTATTTGGGGTTGGTAGTTTGAGTACCTGTACGATCGAGGTGTGAATATATGGGAAGTACATATCCATAATCAAACGACTTACGTAAATTTCACCTACTCTTGACCTGCATAAATTATTTGCATTAAATAATAAGGGCAACATATATATAGGTCATTTAGCTGAACAATAAGGAGCAGTCCGAGTGGTTATTATTGTTTGATACTGGTAATGATATTATGGTTGAACATTTATGGTGGAATTAAAGGGGTAAAGGTGTGTTGAGGAAGCAGCCAATTATATTATTCCACACATGTGATGTAGTTGGGAACTCTGAACTATGTATTTGGGGTTGGGAGTTTGAGTACCTGTACGATCGAGGTGTGAATATATGGGAAGTATATATCCATCATCAAACGACTTACGTAAATTTCACGCACTCTTGACCTGCATAAATTATTTGCATTAAATAATAAGGGCAACATATATATAGGTCATTTAGCTGAACAATAAGGAGCAGTCCGAGTGGTTACTATTGTTTGATACTGGTAATTGTTGTAAACTAATTGAAAGAGAGAGAAGAAAAGTCCAAGAGAGAGAAAACGAGAGAAAGGTTCCGTGTTATTGATACCAATGAACTTAAAAATATCCCCATATATATAGGGGTACAAAAGTCTTAATTGACGGCTAAGACCTGGTCAATAATGACAGTTAAATGTGGTCATACAATACAAGTTAGTTTATAACACTCCCCCTTTGGATGACCATATTTAAACAATATGCCTCGTTAAAACCTTGCCAAAGAAAAACCCTGTGGGAAAAAAAACCAATGGCGAAGGAAAAAGAGTACAATATTCATGTGTACCGCCAAGTGCTTTAGGATTGCCTCATTAAAACCTTGCAAAGGAAAACCCAGTGGGATAAAACCTTAGCGAAGGAAAAAGAGTACAATCAGCACAAGTTTTCAAGACATTACTCCCCCTGAAAGGTGCATGATAATAGGTCTTCAAGTTTCAGCATTCCAATATACTGCATAATCTTCTTAAATATTGCAGTTGGTAATGCTTTAGTGAATAAATTTGCTAAATTATCACTTGATCGTATCTGCTTGACATCAATTTCACATTTTTCCTTATGAATTGCAATGATCTTCTTGTGTAGATATGAAAGATAACCTGCATCCGTATATCTAACTAATTGTGGACTTGATCCAAATAATCACATATTTAGGGCTTCAATTGAACTGGAGATAAGGTACTTCAGGACCAAGAATTTCTTCATCTTCTTCACAAGGACGAAATGGATCTTTTTGCTCATCAAATGATCGAGCAACCATTGGAGTACTCAGGGATGAGCTTTATCCATATAAAAGTACTTCAAGACTTTATAATAAAAGGCCTTTGCGTTGATGCATCTCAATATTATGTACCAACTCTGCAGTTGATAATGTTTTGGTAAACAAATTCACCATATTGATTCAAGGTCATTAAATTCACTACTCTTTTGGAGTTGTGCTCCTCTGGAGTTCTTGTAAATAACATAGTTAGTGGAGGAGTCATCAAAATTAAGTCGCTAACCTCATTTTTCAACAAAAACGGTGGCCAGCTTTTTAGACCAGACAAGCACCGCAGGATTTTTCAGCTCTTCTGCAGCTGTCAGGCTCCACAAAACTATGATGCTACATCTCTTGTCTCTTGTAGAGAGATGCTTCACGAGAAATGCTATGAAGCAATAGAGATGTTTTGTCATAATTTTCTCTATAAAAGAGATATTCAGCTCATCTTCATTCGTATCTCTTCCTCTTCACTTTTCTATAATTATTCTGCATTCTTACTTTGCAATCTCTTTCTGCATTATTATTATGCAATGACTCAGCAATCTTCTCATGACCAATATATGAGGTATTTTGCACCTCGGTCACCAATTGTTTCTGCTTCTTCCGTAGGTGCTAAAATGTAATACAATAATGATCTGATTAATAAGTCAGATAATGAAGCTATCTACGAGCTTGTGAGCCTCGGTACCCGATACTCATCAAGCATTGTTGCATTTTCTCAGCGACTACAATCCAAAACTTGTGGGGTTGACAAACTCCACGAGAATATTTCTATCATTCAACGACTTCTTCTGGAGTCCAACATGAAGATAGGAGCAATAAAGCAAGAGAATAGGAATTTAAAATCCTTGCTTAAATCTTCTTTTCGATTGCCTACTCCTTTAGATAAGAATGCCATGCAGATTCTTGAAGAACAAGAGCGTTTAAAGAATGAGGCGAAGAACCTTAAATTTCTGTAATTTTGTTTCGAGATAATAAAATAATATTTCATAAATATTCATATTTGTGTTTCTATCTTCTGGTAGATGTTCTGTGTGCTCCATTTTATTTCTCCTTTAATAATGCACACTTCTTACAAAATTGTAATATGAATCTGAAATAATAATTGTATTTACGAGATGGTATTTCAAAACTAATAATTTCATTCATCTCCCTCTTGAAGCCGCAAGGGTTTCAAATTTATATTTCAAATATGTGCAGTTTTCAGAGCTCTTTTGGAGCCTCAATGACATTTAAATCATATATATAAACTGCAATAAGTTAATATGGATACTGAAAATATATGAAAATAGCTTGTTCCACGTGCGTTTGGATTGTTTTATATCATATAAGGATTTTTGAAACTTGATAGAATACATATTTCTGGATGTATTCAGATTAGAAGCTTCAGGCATTTTATATCCTTAAGGGATTTTCATATATATGTCATGATCTAATAATCCATATAAATATGCAGTTAATCATGCATATCCAAACTCTTGGTAACTTTCAAGCTAATAAAAACTTCAATATAATTTCAACCACTTTAAAAGCATATCAATATTGTTTCTGCGAGAAACTGACTTGTGATTTATATACCACATTTTTAGATTAGAAGTTTCAGGCATTTTATATCATTTATATAAATATCCACTGATATTCAACAAACATCACCTCTTTAGGTGTTTGGACTACGAGTCCATATGTATCACATTTTACTAGTGATATCAATTCTGCAGGAATTGTCTGCGAGAAACTGACTCGTGATTTATATATCATATTTTCATTTCTTTTATATAAATACTCACTGATATTCAACAAGCATCACCTCTTTAGGTAGTTGGACTACAAGTCTCTATGCATCATATTTTACTAGTGATATCAATTTTACAGGAATTGTTTCTTTCAAATTTGGCCAATATTTTTACGTCGGTATTCTTCGACAGTTCTTGATTTACTTTCTTCATTACTTCTGGTAATGTCAATTGCCATCTTATATGAAAATACGTTGTCGATAACGGTTTTATTTCTATAAAAAATTTCTCAAATATTCATGAAATGTATCGAGATCTTGTTATTTTTAGATACCTGTCCCTCTTCAAGGGAAGACATTTCATGAAAAACCTCTTCAGGAGACATTCTGCAGAAGGTTTATACTCTTCAGGAATTTATATGGGAGAATTTTATACAGAAAATTTGGATGGATCTTATTGCTTGTTTTGTGGGTACGGCCTATTCAGGAGCACCAATTTCTTTTCTTTGCGCTTTTCTCTTTCGGGATGCTTTATCTTTTGTATCAATAGGTCTCATACGCTTTTAAACATGTCTTATGTTCATTAGACTGCTAAATTTCTTAATTATCCTACGGGGACTTCAATTCTTACTGGGATTTTAGCAGCTAAAATATAAGACATTTTTATCTTATTACATCCATAAATTAATTATCATTTAAACTTCCAGTTTACCAATGATAATCAAGATAACGTCGAATTATTTCATTTTATTTGCTTATAGCAATTTTTTCTTTCCACTCTTGGTGGTAAGACTTTATAGTAAAAGAATCTTCTGGTTATTTTATGGACGTCCATATGAAAATTTATTCGACTTATCGTAATTGATTTTAGATGATCAAGATAATCATGAAAAACATACAAATATTTTGAATCATATCACTTTTGATGCATCATAATATTTGATTCAATAGTTGTATAATATCATCTCAAAGAGAAAGGTGGTAGTTTTTCCAATACGAGCTTCTAGCCCAAAATCATAAAAGTATTATAAAGATATTCATTACCATTTCCAATCTCTTAGTTTCTTTGAATAAAATGCATCATTCTCTTCATTTCAGGGAATAAAATGATATAAATCCAATATCTTTCATTCAGGTAATGATGTGGAACTATTAGGACGTGACTAATGATTTCTTAACAAAAACTCATTATTTTGCTTAGCCACTAGAAGACAAGACATAAATTTAGAATATCTTGTAAACTTTCACACTCGATACTGCTACTTCAGGAGCACATTTGAGGTATTCATTTTAAAGCACTCGATATTGTTACTTCAGGAGCATATTCGAAGTATTCATTTTAAAGATATATTCTTTAGTGGCTCTCTCTACACAATTTCAATTATACAACTTCAGGTGCATTAATCATAATGAGCTTTTGGTACACGTATCACTCATTTAAACTATAAGATACTCAGTAAAATTATTGATTTAGGGCGATTCTTCAGGAATGGCCTATTTCTATTCTAAGATGAATCATATCATCAATAATTCACAACAAGTATAAAAATAAATAAAATTTGTATATAAACTATGTGAATAAAAATTTACCACAGATATAACTGAGATGTAAACTATGTGAATATTTTAATTTACCATAGATATAACTGATATGTAAACTATGTGAATAAATATAGAATTTTATCAAGTAATAATAATGAATATACTCTTTAATACTCACCTTGAAGATTGTAAATAATATATTAAAAAAAATTTACTTGAAGTAGAAAATCACTAACTTCAAAATCATCAAAACTTCACGCTGTTAAATCAGCATCGAAGAAGCTCGCACCAAGTAACTTTGAGCCTTTAAAATTTGCCTGCCTAGTATAGACGTCTTGAAGTCCTGGCTGATCAAAGTCTTGCAGCTAAAGTCCTTGCCAGTCAGATCTTGTCCCTCGTCACCTCTTGACCATACTTATTTCTTTTATTTTTTTTATTTTATATATATATATATATTTTAATTACTAATTAACTTTGTAACCTCAGATTACTATTTATTTACAAGTAGAGTAAATGTAAGGCTCACGTGTGAAAGCAGCCAGCGGACACAACAAACACGTGTTTGACTCGGTCTCTCGCAATTTTATATTGTTGTATACAGCAGGCTAACCGGACTTGGGAGGAGGTCACGACAGCTGCTCCTCACGTTGTCGCCACCTAAGTCGTGCTGGTTCCACCGGTGCTCTATGGGCCCCACGTGTCCAGTGAATACAAGCAGGAATGGCGGCAGGAACCCGAGCTTGTAGATCGGCTCACTCTTCTAGATCTCCATCTACCTCTCGATCCTCCTCGTGTAACCGAACCGCCTCCACTTGGCCAGATCTGTGACCATCACACCGGTGTTCGTATTTTCTCCATGCATGGCTGTCATCCATCAGAGTAGCTGTATCTTTTGTCCAAGTCTGGGTATTCTTCCTTCTCTTATAACATCCTCTTCGATCCTTGAGGGTGGAGATACTCCTGCAACTTCCTTCGGAAAAACAAATTTGGTCTGCCGGCTCTGGTACTGAATAGCAGCATGGTCTTTGCAGGTGAGCTCGAAACTGGGTGGACAGAGTGCGGCTGTAGGACTTTTGCGTGGAAAGGAAACTGAATCTTTTGGGAGCTGAAGTTTGAGAAACTTGCCGAGCTTAATGGATCGATCAGATTTATAGATCTGATCACAGAACCAAAAAGTTGGCTTTGAGTTTCACCTCTGTTTCTCCAACTGGGTTTTTAGCAACCCAATCATCCATGAGAGAGAGAGATGGAGAGAGAAAATCAAGAACCATTCGGCTGGAGGAAGATTTTTCTTACATCATGCTGATAACGTGCTGTAAATTAATTGGAAGAGAGAGAAGAAAAGCCCAAGAGAGAGAGAATGAGAGAGATGTTCTGTGTTATTGATACCAATAAAGCTAAAAATATTCCCATATTTATAGAGGTACAAAAGTCTTAATTGACAGTTAAGATATGGTCAATAATAACGATTAAATGTAATCATATAATACAAGTTGATTTATAACAGTAATGATATTATGGTTGAACATTTATGGTGGAATTAAAGGGGTAGAGGTGTGTTGAGGAAGCAGCCAATTATATTATTCCACATGTGATGTAGTTGGAAATGCTGAACTATGTATTTAGGGTTGGGAGTTTGACCTGTATGATCGAGGTGTCAATATATGGGAAGTATATATCCATCAACAAACATTTTGATAACTATCAAGATTTTTTTCACTTGCTTTATTTTGATTTCTGCTTGTGGTTAGATGCTTAATTCGTGTTACAATTCTTTATATATATATATATATATATATAGTTTAGCATGAAAATCAGGAGTGGGGGTAGCCATTGGGTCTTTCCCTAAAAAATCTCTCTCTCTCTCTCTCTCTCTCTCTCTCTCTCTCTCTCAATGGAGCTTCTCGCCCTCATCTCTCAATCCACCAAATCCCTCTTCAAATTCTTCTCTTTGTCTCATCATGTTCGCTCCAGCCACAAAATCCCTTGGAGAGGCTTTTCTATCCCTACTAGACAGGTCTAATAGTATCAGTTAAGGCCCGTATGAGAAGCCCAGTAAGTTGAAAGACAAAGGGCATGGTATGCACCTGCTGCGGAGGAATCACACATCTCAGTAAAATTAATATAGTAACCATCATGAGTAGTTGGAAACTTCTCCAAGTAAAGAAAAGAGCGAGATATTTGCCTAAGTATGGTAACTCCTCCCTTCTAAATTCAAATCTCGAGACTTGATAATCAAAGCCCCAAAGTCAAGGGAGAAGACCAAGTTGCTAGCCAATTTATATTGGTTAAAATCCTCTCCTTTATAAAGAGCTAGTACTGGTGATTCAAGGTAACCTTTTTTTCTAGATTTCTCATTATAGTACAATATGCACATATTTCTAACTTAGGCATCGGAGGTGTACCAGATATACCAGGTCACCACATTTATTATCACAGGTTGATTGCATCGATCGACAGGTTGTGAAACACGTCTTTAACAGTGGAGCCGTATGTGGGATTGTTCTTCTTGTGATGTATTAACATGATTTTCACATGCCTGCTACGACACGTTCCCAAGCAAACCCATGATCAAGAAGTCACTTTAGCGAACATGGAAGAGCGATTCAAAAAGATGACTATGGAGATAGAGGCCCTTTAGTCGGAAAATGAGAACCTGAGGGGAAAAGATCACGACACTAGCGAGGATGTTGCGCCAAGCCACAATGAACAGCCAGATAGGGAGGCACATAGTGCTGGGAAAATGAACATCAAGGAAGTAGAGAAGAAAAAGCTGCACGACGAACTACGTAGTCTTATTGACAAATGCGAGGAAATGGCCAAGAAGATAGGGGGATCATCCTCAATCCATTAGCTACTCAATCGCACAGATCTATTCAAAGGTGATGGTCGCACCACCTCCACGGAGGCTCAAGGTTCCGTAGATAGAACTATACGACGGATCCTGAGATTTGGTTGACCACTTGAAAAATTTTAAAGCACAGATGAATCTTCATGGGTTCTCTAGAGAGATAGCATGTCGAGCCTTCCCTTTAACATTAAAGGGTATGGAAAAAGGCTGGTTCAAGGCAATGCAACTGGGGCCAATTGGACATTTTGAAGAATTGGCCAAGCTATTCTTGACACAATTCATTAGGGGTGTCAAATCGTGTTAATGGGTAGTATTCGTATCTTGTCAAGTCATATATATTATACTATATGGGTCAACCCGAACACGACTCATTAAGCTTATCGTGTCAAAATCACAAATCTTAATATGACCCATTAACATAATGGGTTGACACAACACAACCCATTTTGTCCCGTTAGTGAATACTATGAAATAGGTTAACATTACATGACTCGACCCCGTTTCAACTCGTTTATGTAAATGGGTTGAATAGACCTGAAATTAACTTGTTTGACCTGATTAAGTTTAGCATAATTTGATATAAATGTTAAAATCACAATATCTAAAAAATATATATATATATATATATATATAAAACGAACTACAAGTCCAAAATTATAATTCAAACAATAAAAATATTGAAATTAAAATCCCAACAATTTTACTTTTAAGTATAAAGGTATAATTGTAATTTTAATTTTTTTAACACATCATAATGGGTTATAACGGGTCAAAACTAATTGACTCATTATTAACCCAAACATATTAAGACTAAACCAAAATCTACTATAATCGTCTTGTGTTCGTGTTGGGTTAACAAGTCGTGTCATATATTGTCACCCCTACAATTCATAACCAATAGGAGACAAAGACGACCAACAGCATACCTTCTGACTATTAATCAAAAGGAGGAGGAAAGCTTGAAGGCATAACTCACTCGGTTCAACAAGGAGAGATTAATCACTGATGATCAAGATGAGAAGATCACAATGGAGACCCTCCTGGGAGGGTATACGGCCTCAAAGTCTGTTCATAGTGGAATTGGCAAGAATGACTCCGTCAACACTAAGAGAATTCATGGACAGAGTCGACAACTTTGTCAATGCCGAAGACACACTTCAGACCTTTATCGCACTTCAAAAAGCTGAGATGAAGGGGGTAAGTAAAGACACTCAGAGGTCAAGTGAGAGAAGAGCCTCGAAAAGCTGGGCGTAGCCAGTATGACATGAAGTGGGAAGGTAGAGCACCCCTTAAGGATTGAGGTTCTAGGCTAGTTCATAACAATCTGAATGTGCAAGTGGAAAGAGAGTTGTAGGTCCAGGGGAAATGACCAGTTGGGGAGAGGGTGGCATTTTGATACTTATCATTAGTGGGACAACCACTGGACCGAATATTGCTACACAATGAAGATGAGAGTCGAGGAGTTGAAAGAAAGCAGAGAATTGGAATGGATGGTCGTAGAACATTCAAAACCATCGAAGCAAATGTTAGGACAAAGAACAGAGAGGGATTGGAATGCCCTTTGAAACAAAAGCCCTTCTCCCAAACTTGAATCACAATGACGCACCCTTGGTTGAGATCCTTAGAATAGTAAGTGGGTTCACTGGAGGGGGACCCACTTCATCTAGTGGAGAGGCGCACACCCACAGGGCTAGATATGAGGAGGTGTACATGGTACAAAGACCTCCCAAATAGCTGAGGCACATGAGCCCATCAAACATCTCTTTTAGGAAAGAAGATTGTGAGGGGGTCTTGTACCTGCACGATGACACACTTGTAGTCGCATTGTTAGTTGCCAACTATACTATTAGGAAGATCCTGATTGACAATGGGAGCTTGGTCGATATTCTCTTCTGGGATGCATTTAACAAGATGGGTATTGACTCTAGAAGACTCGAACATCACCTATGCAGTTGAAGGGTTTTTTCAGAGAGGCAGTTCAACCCCTAGGCACCATAACCCTATATGTCATAGCCGAAAAAAGGGCGTGCACGACTACCACTGGAATACCCAACCTTGAATAGCCTTAAAGCTATCACCTCCACCTATCATTGGAAGATGAAGTTCACGATGGAGGCCAGGGTGGGGGAAGTATGGGGCGAGCAAGCACTAGCACGAGAATGCTACATACAAGAACTCAAGACAACGAAAAGCGATATTTGAGCATGTGAGAATCATAATCAAGGCAAGGTCCCACCCCAACCACCAGTTCTCCTCAACAGTGATGTGAAAGCACAAGTTGAGGAAAACCTATAACCGGCAGAGGCAAACAAACCACTAGAACTAGTAACGCTACATCCAGAATAGCCAAAGGCCATGATATGGATTGTAACCAGGTTGCAACATGAGATCTAAGAAGCATTGAAGCAGCTCCTGGTTGAGCATAGATACATGTTCATGTGGAGCATAGGTCAAGTCCTTACACACAATGTATAGCAAGAGCATGCAAGTCCATAAAAGGTAGGGACCCACTCCTTATCAAAGTTAGGTCCTTGGACTTGCCTAACAAAGCTAAGTAGAATTTGTCCATTCGACCACAACACTTAAGATATAAGCATAAATGAAACTTAGAAGGAAATTTATGATACCTTTCTTTTAAAACAAAGAAAACCACCCAAAATATACAAAAAAAAAAACTGATCGTTCGGGAAACAAACTATAAAAGAAAAGGTACAATGCAACAAAACAAAAAATATTCAAGTTGGAGGAGCCGAAGGAGTCAAGAAAGAGAACGCGTCGGGCATTGAGTCCCTTCCCAAAGTATTGACAAATTGACAAGAGGCACGATTGGGTTTAAAGGACTCAAGACTCAACGTCCTCAGGTCAATCTAGGGATTCACCAACAGGAAAGCTTTCAACCTTTCCAGGCAAAAATTGTAACCATACCCAAAGGCCCTGTAATGAGCATACTTGGCCCCCAAGAGTTGAAGAGAGAGCCAAATGAGTTCCTCTCTAGAGAAGGCTATATCAGATTCTAGATCTTTCATCTACTGATCTTGAGATTTAAACTTCATATCATGGCACAACAGAGAATCACTCAGCTCATTCTATTTTTTTTCAATCCATTCGTGATCTTTCTTCATCGCTGAATGCAGTTCAACAAGTATTTCGAACTCCACCCTCACCTCGTCGAGGTTTAGACCCTAGACCTCAACTGGCCATCTCGACTTTTGCTGCACTCTTGGAGAACTCAGTGCAACGTTTCTTAGTCGCCTCCAACTCTTCCTTAAGGCGAGACAAGTGTTCTTGTCTCGAGGTCCTTTCTTCCTATAGCACCCAAAGCTCAAAATGTTCTTGAACAGCCTCCTTCCTAAATTGGTTGAGCTATACCCTCCTCCAGAGATTGTATGTAGTGATGGCCCGGTCGAGGATCACGTCCAACTCAAACTCTAGCTTCACGGCCTCCCTTTGCACCCAAAAGGTGAGCATTCACCTGGAAAGGACCTCTTCCTCCAAGTCATCGACAATCTAGGCCGCAAGCTGGTCCACCTCCTACCAAGTAACATGTGGCAATATAAGAATTCAATTCCAAGAAAGAAAGACAAAAACAAAGTATTTGAATGGCCTACCAAAGAAAAAAAGCCTTTTCATTTTGTTCGCCATGACATGAACAAAGTCATCCCTCGCCTGGTTCCCTCCCAGAGTGTTATACATGTTCAAGGGGCAGAATAGGCCTGGTTTATCCTCATCCTGGAGAGAAAGTCTCGAGCCACAAAGTGATCCAAGATGATGAGGGACAGAGGCAGACATGGACTGGGGAGAGGAGCCACCTACGAAGGTGTTAGCCCTTTCCATGACAGGGGGCTAGGAAGAACCAGCAGCAACGGGGTTGATTGGTGAAGGCTGCCTCTCGCCTTTCTCCTTGACAGGGGTGATGGCTGGTTATTTCCCACCTTCTCAGACAAGAAGGGAAGAGACTCCCCCATCAGTGGTAGTAAGTGAAAACGGCTCTTCCTTGCCTCCCAAAGAAGCGTTGAATAGAGAGAAAGGAATCGAGACCTGACCCTCGCTCAAGTCTAGGTTGTTAGGGAGCACGAGAGTCCCATTGCCCAAAATGGTCGAGGGAATGGAGCCCGATCATTAGTGTTTCAACTCCGCCCCCCCGCGTTGGGGCCATATCTTGAGGAGCACTGGAAGAAGATTCTAAGAGGCCATTGGTAAAGGCCATATCATTGTCCTCGTTCTCCTCCTTGTCAACCAATCCTTGATCAACTGGCAAGATCGATGAGAGAATGAAGTTCTGCAATCGGGCTGAATCAAGTTTCTCGAAAGGAAACTCGAAGTTGAAGGCTGGACAGATCCATGAGGGCTTGTCACAATAGATCGTTGAGACCATTTGAGTCAAAGAAGCCTTCCCAGGCCAGGGACTGCCTATTTAACCTAAGTTGGCTTGGAATAATTGCCGATAGGAGGGGAGGTTTCGGGTCTTCTCCAAAACGAACATGGGCTGCACGTGGCTCAAGTGTCATCTCGACTCCTAGCAAGGTTAATTCCCTTCCTTCTTTAGCGGGTATGGTGGACCCTTTCTTGCTAAGGGGAATGATTGGTTCCCTAAAAAATCAACGACGATCACATGGGAGCGGTTGGGCATCACCAAAAACCTATCAATGTTTGCCCTCATAAAAAAGGCTTCTGTCCAAACTTCCTCCTAGTGTTGCACAACCTAGGAGTAAACCATTTCAATAAGAGCTTGCACTTAACCTACAAAAATTACCCTATCATCAAGGACTATTCCCCATATAATGCCACTAGGCATTGTAATGCTAACCTTGAAACTGTGTGAGTCAGTACATAGAGTAAAAACAAAAGCTATAGATGTTACCTTTTAATGCCCTAACCACATGTGTGGCGATAAACTCCCGAGTAATCCAACATAGCAACACATCTGGATCCTCTTGGCTTTGGAGTGTAGTTGAACAAGTGCCAGCTTCAAGGAGTCGATGACGTCACCGACTAGTCAAAAAAAAGGGAGCCTCAACCCATGGGCAAGGGCACAAGTGTTAAGGGCCACCTTCTCAGCAAAGCCCTCGGAGTCAAAGGCCTCATGGTGAGGAACCTCAAGGACCACCGAGTCAAGAATTCTATATGAATCTCTCAATTTCCTAAGGTCGACTGTAGTAAGAATAGAGGACCAATTGAAGCCTTCGTAATAAGGCATGTCACACTGAGAAGAGGATTCTAGTGCCTATGAGGACCCTGACGAATGTGGAGAGTGAGAATAACAGGAAGGAAATTGGGAAGCATTCTTAGGGGCCATTGGTATAAACATGTGATGTGGAGGATGAAGGCTAGGGTTATGACAGAGAACACTAGCAAGGGGGAAGGTGAGAAAAAAAAATGAAGTGAGGGAGCCTACGAGAAGAGAGAAAATTACTTACATAGGAGAAGGAGTGATGATTGAATACTCCCAGAAGAATGCAAGTGGACTGACAGCAGAATCTCTGTGGATAGATCCCATGATCTAGTGATGTGACCAAGTGCAGACATGCGATCTCGTTACATTCGTCCATCTAATTGAACTAACTGCCAAATCTAACTCATTTAGGAAATGGTTCGCCATGTAAAACCCAATATAAGTATTTAGGATCAATTCCATTTACGAATAAATGATCCTCCACTACGATCATATTATATGAACTAAAGTTTTTGCACGTGCATCTTATAAATTCTCGACTGTCAACACTCACACAAGCAAATTCTAAGAAAGACTTCACCCCTTGTGCATACTTCTTATAGTCTCGAGTAAGTCTATCTTCCAACAACATCCAACTCTTATCTATCTATAAAAAACCCAATTCATGGAATAAACACTATCAAGAAACTATTACAATATACGTGTTTAATTACCATATATTTTTAAGGTAGTTGGTCATATCCCATTCGAGAGACTATCATCTATATCGTATATATACTCAGTCTAAAACTCGTATGTTAGTAAAAATTTTGGCAGTATTTCCCTACAATTCTCCTACTATGCTAGTCACGATAAGTCGTCGACCCTATTCATGGGCCGAAAAACTTACGAACTACATACTCGAAGAATGTAAGAATATACTAAACCAAAATTTTAATTGACTAACACATGAGTTTTAACTAAATATATATGCCATATAGGTGATATAATCCCAAATTGTCCACTTTGGAAAATTCAAGAGTTGTCCCCAAACATTCTTTAAGAGAATATTTGGCCACAACTCTCGAATGGGTTTAAGCTTTAACTGCAAGTAAAAATAATTAGCAAATCCAACAGCTCAGTAGTAAACATAACAATTGTTATAATCACATTCCAAATCACAAATACGTTGCAAAATTACATTACAAATGGTTTTAATTAGAGTGCTTAAAGATTTTTAATTATACATTATAGTTTTTTAATTAAATATTTTATAAGTATATTTTAAGTATTACAAATGATTTGTTTTAATTAGAGTGCTTAAAGATTTTTAATTGTTTTTTTTTTTTGAATAACAGATCACTTCCATTCATTTAAAGAGGACATACAACTTTGACTTAAAACATCAAGCCAGTTACAAACATTAATAGCTTCTCAACACACTAATGTGATTGACATGGTCTAGTCCAGACGCTAAACTCTAAAGACCTAAGTCTAAGAGACAGCTCAACTCTATCTATAATAGAGTTACCAAATCCCCATACCCGTCTAAGCGGAATATGGGGCACCAAACCCCACCAAGCACCGCGAAGCGGAGGGGGGGACTACTCCAACCGGACAAAAGTCCGATGACACTATTTTTTATTTATAGGAAATAAAAGACAAGACACAAGACAAAACACTAGAATCACTGTACACGAAAAACCAGTGAACCAGTGAGCACTGTAGCTCGTGCCGTACACGCGCCACGCTAGGAGGAAACCGACAGCAGATCTTGGTAGTCCCCGACTCACTGGCACCAGAAACGCCGCTCGTGGTGCCGGCAGAGGGATTCCCGGTGGCGCGTGAGAGCCACGCGCCGGAACGCCGGAAAAATTGACTCGCGCGTGCGGGCCCTTCTCCGCTCCGTTTGACACCGTAATCGGTGGACTTGAAGATCAGTGGCTGGGCAACGCCATGAAGTGGCCCGTGTTGGTCGGTGGTCGCCGGAGTCTTCCAGATCTGCGATTTCCTTATTTGGCCGAAAAAACAAAAAAAAAAACAGAAAATGAAACCACAAAAAACAGAGGGGGGAGGGGGAGGGAGGCGGGGAGATGGAGGGAGGGGGAAGGGAGCTGAAGCTCCCACCCCCTCCAGCCGAGCTAGGTGGGTGGGTGTGTGTTTTTTAGAGAGAAGGGAGAGGTTTTCGAGAGAGAGAGGTTTTTCCTAAAGATTTTTAATTATACATTATAATTTTTAATTAAATAGTTTATAAGTATATTTTAAGTATTAATCATTTTAATTAGACTGCTTAAAGATTTTTAATTATACATTATAATTTTTAATTAAATATTTTATAAGTATATTTTAAGTATTAATCATTTTAATTAGAGTGGTTAAAGTTTCTTAATTATACATTATAGTTTTTTAATTAAATATTTTATAAGTATATTTTAAGTATTAATCATTTTAATCAGAGTGCTTAAAGATTTTTAATTATACATTATAATTTTTTTAATTAAATATTTTATAAGTACATTTTAAGTATTAATCATTTTAATTAGAATGCTTAAAGATTTTTAATTATACATTATAATTTTTGAATTAAATATTTTATATGTATATTTTAAGTATTAATCACTTTAATTAGAATGCTTAAACGGTTTGATTCTATTCGAACAAATTAGCCAAATTTTGTAACAGAATTCTGTTCGAGTAAGATCCTGTTCGAACTGGATAAATTCAATTCTAATGAGATTCAGAGTGTTCGAATGAGACCAAGCTAGAAACAGAGCAAAAAACTAAACCACAAAACCCAATTTTCACATAGATGATGGCATATTTTAATACAATATATTGAAAACTATATGATTATAC
Source organism: Carya illinoinensis (assembly GCF_018687715.1). NCBI lineage: Eukaryota > Viridiplantae > Streptophyta > Magnoliopsida > Fagales > Juglandaceae > Carya > Carya illinoinensis. Next base: position 34,126,168 of record NC_056759.1, read on the forward strand.
CTAAATATGATTATTAAATAACTTAGAAAACTATAAAAAATTAACTTTAATTTTTGCAATCCAATAAAAATATCAACCCACAATACCTATATATGCATAAAACACATTAAACCTCTGTTCTGTATCAAGAATAAATGCAACAAATATCATGATAAGTATAAACGAAAATCGGAATGAAAAATAACAAATAAAAACATATTACCTCTTGGTGCACCTCTTTTCTCTCTCAAGAATCTCCTCTCTCGCTTCTTTCAAGCTCTCTCTCTCCATAACACTCTCTCAAAGCCGTCTGCCACGCTCTCTCTCTCTCTCTCTCTCTCTCTCTCTCTCTCTCTCTCTCTCTCTCTCTCTCTCTCTCTCTCTCTCTCTCTCTCTCAAACTTCAATTCTAGTGAAAATGAAATGAAAGGACCAGATTAATAATATATGTGAATTTCAGTTCGAACGCGAAAATAAAAAAACTACAAATTTTTCCCACAATATTTTCCCGTTCGAATGGATAATATAAGCGTTCGAACAAAAAAAATGGAAAATTCTCCAGCATATACAGATAATTTGGCGTGAATTTTCCCTCCAAACAAAAAAAATTCGTTCGAACATACTTTATCTCCATTCGAGCTATTTTGAAGTTAGTTCGAATAGATAATTATAGCAATATATAAGTATACATAATACACCCAATATTGTTATCCGTATATATTAAAACTATATACACTATATAATACTAACTGTCACTAATAGTATAATACTAATTTTCTTATAAATCTATAATATTAAGTATTACTAATAGTATAATATTTTATTTAGTACTACTAATAGTGTTATACTTATTAGTATCACTATAAGTATAATACTAAGTATCACTAATAGTATAATACTAAGTGATATTATAGTACAAATAGTATAAATATATGAAAACTAGAATATATTATAATACTTTATAATATATTCTAAGTACTTAGTTTATTACTAATATACAATGTAAGTATATTAAATATATGTATTTTATACTTATATTTAATGCAATGCTTTACTATATACTTAGTATATTACTTTATAATGCAATGTTTTACTATATACTATTTTATACTCATCTAATGCATAATGTATATACTATATTATATATATACTAGTTACTTAAAATATATATAGAGGATATATATAATACTCTATACTATATACTATATATAGTTATCTAATATATATATATATATTATATATATACTAGTCCAGAAATTTTTTATTATTACTAATGTTATTATTATATACTAGTATTAGTAATATAAAACGTATTTTTTTACCTGTTATACTTATATATATTTTTTCTCATTATTATATATTTCGTTCGCACTAACACCCTTACCATTCGGACTTATACCCTTTCCGTTTGAATGAAATGACGTTATATAAGTCGCGATACAATTTCTTCTCCGTTCATTTCGTGCTCTCTTATTCAAACCGTCGGATTGAATCCTCTGCCGTTCACCGCCACCAACTCCGACCAAGTCCTCAAATCTCCAAGAACAAAAGGTATGGGTCCTCATCTTATCCGTTGGTTTGTTGTTTTTTGAAAATAAACGTTGGTTTTGAGGGGTCGGATTTTGAATCAATCCGACCCCATTTTGTTGTTTTGGTGCCAAATGACACAAAAGTAATCGGTAGAAATGATGGGGCTTCACTCCTAAATCATTTCTACTGATTAAAACCAAGAATTATAGTGAATCCAAGATTTTTAAATTTAGGACTGAGTCGACTCAGCCATGTATGTTTGGCTCAATTTGGTTTGAATGACATTTAAGGTCATTCGAATGTAGTTTTATAAGGTCATTCGAACAAAATATGACATTTGCCAACTCTTATTCGAATGGATTGGAATCCATTCAAATAAGCAGTTGCCAAACACTCGGCAAGCAGCATCAAACTTCTTCACTACTTCTTCACTTTAATTAGATTATATAATTATTTTGTGGATCAACAATATACTAATGGCAAGCAGCAGCGGAAGAAAATGTTCCTAACCCCAGACAGGTCAAAGTAGCGAAGTAGCTCATTCTCAGCCGACCGTGAGGTCTATACTAGTTGAGCGGGAGATCATTCTAGATGACTTCTACGATCTTACTTGAGAGGGAAGGAGCATACATGACATCATCACTGATCTTGGATGGACACCGGTCTGTCGGTAGAGGGGCACAGCATATCCTGAGATGGTCGGTGAGTTTTACCGTGCTATGGGAGAGTAGTCCGGTTACACTCTGTGCTACAATTTAGTAGTTTGGGGAGTGAGTATTATCTTCTCTCCCTGCTTTATTGCTGAGTTTCTTGATATGCGGCGAGAGCCCGGTGCATATCCTACAGTAGCAGCGGCAGCACCGAGAGTAGCGGCAACACCATCTAATGAGGACACACCAGCCGTATCCTCATCGCCAGCGCCGGGTGTAGAGACCACAGAGCTTGATGCTGGTTAGGATGATAGTGAGAGAGCGATGAGGTACCTGATGATTATCTCACAGAGGATCAGATTCGTGAGCTACTGCGAGACCCTTCAGCTCTTTCATATGATGGCAATGAAGTGATCCGACAAGCCGACTGTATAGCATTTTTCAGAATGCTTAATCTGATTATCAGGTATAACATTGATCCAAAAAAATATAAGACTGATTTCGGGATCGAACGGGCTAGATTTTTGTTACGGATAGCACAGGGGGAGCATATTGATCTGGCATTGTATTTCTTCCTACGCATTCGAACAAAGTCACGCTATTCGAAAGGAGGTAGTCTACCGTTTGTACTACTGATATCTAACCTCCTACTCTAATCGGGGGTTATAGTGACTTCGAGTGAACGAAGGTCGCCACAGATGGAGCCCGTTAACAAGATCACATTCAGCAAGAGCAATGGTCACTTGCCGAAGACTCATGCAGTATAGGATTTGCCTCCACCTACTAATCCAGCTTCTATTGCTGCTGCCCGTGATGAGAGACATTCTACTGAGGCTACTTTGGATGAGGTACGAACTCTATTAGCGGAGCATTGCCAAATTATGAAGTAAGAGTTCATTGAGCCCATCATGGAGAAGTTTAAGGAACTGGATGGATGCTTATATACCTTATAGCAGGATTTTGATTTACTTAACAAATAGATATTGTTAGTTATTATTTTACTTTTTTTTATGTTGTATAGAACGTCTAATTCCTTTTGGGATGTAATTAATGTATAATTTTTATTTTTAGTGTTTGTTAGTCTCTTTATTGTTAATTATATTTTCTTTTCATTATACTTAATGTTCACTATAATAGAAAAAATGACACTATCTTTAAAGTAATATTTATTTAACTAAAAATATTTTTAAATTAATTACATAAAATTAATTTATGAATTCGTAAATATTTTAATTCATAGTAAATCATAATAAATATTTTATTTACTTTGAAAATGATAACAAATTAATAGAAAAAATATGTATTATTACAATTTTAACAATATATTATTACAATTAATCCCGTTCGAACAAGGTAATAAACATTCTAACATATTATATTGCATTTGAATAGATTAATTATTTGTTCAAATTAAATTTTATTAGTTCAAATGGTTTAGACTTTTGGGGACGATCTAATTCATCCCAGAATCTCCTGTTCGAACTAATATGTATCCATTCGAACGGATTTATAAGGTTTTCCATGTTTTGAGATGAAATTTCATCTCTAAAAAGTACTTTTAGAGATGAAATAAGTTTCATCCCTAACAAATTCCGTCCCTAAAAATCAAATTTGTTGTAGTGTCTAGATAGGTTGCTCATAACATCATTCTAAAGAAAATAATTCATATGAATCGAATTTGATTAGGTCAAGGCCAGAACGTCAGGGTCACCCTTATCCATTTGGTTTAGGTAATATTAGTCCATTTTCTTAGTTGCCCTGGGTTATTAACTCTTAATAATATACTTATAAAACGATATCAACTGCCAATTCTATTTAATAAGTGTAACCTTCCGATCCCCCATGGTGTTGGAGAGTTACTTCTTGTTACTTAAAATCAAATCTCACAGTATATAGTTTGGATTTTGAGCACTAAACGACACAATTTAGAGTTGGGTCCTTCACAAAAGTTTTATATCTTGTTCTTAGCTTTCCAATGCACTTAGGCTTGCTTTATTTTGACTTCTAAAACTCTAGATACAGGTTGAAAATTGAAACAATGTCTGTGTTGCAGTAAACTTCAGGACAGATTCTGACTTCTCCCTTTTCTGTTAAGTTTTGAACTTTAAAAGGGTAGAATTGGGTTTTGGGCTCTTCATAAAAGTTTTAGACCACGTCTTAGATTTCCATCAAGCCAAACAACAACTGAAAGTGAGGCATGTGGCTCCAGTTAGAACCCAAAAACCGAATAGTGTTCTGTTTTGACTAGATCAGACCAACTAGGATTTGCTCTCTAGGCCTAGCTCGATTTCTACCTCTTCACATCATCCCAATTTCAACCTAATTCAATAATTAAATATCTGTAAAATACCAAGAATTTTTAAAAATTAAATAAATGTAAAAGACACCTAAAATTTTAGACAAACGAGCCAAGAAACATACAAAACACTTTGAATCAAAACAATTAGGACTAAGAAAATTTGTGAAATAAATTCCAAATCATTTGGCTTTCTAGCCGGCAGCATGGGGTGGTAACTGGTTGGGCAACTTACGAAGAAGGAAAAGACATGCCCTGCTTTGGGTACTTGGAACCGAGGTTGGGTCTACGATATACGGTTTGCCGTGCGGTACAATCTTAGTGGCTAAGATGTGGGGAATTGAGGGTGGCTTAGGGTGGTTCCTACAGTAGTGTCGCTCTCAGCCTTCTCGTGGCACTGGTGTGCATGGCACAAGAAGTTTCCATGGAGGAGAAACTGCCATAGTGAACGTGGAGGTTGCTTCCATTGGTGGTCTTCATGGGGTTGGGTGGTGCAGAGACAGCGATGGTGACTGCATGGAGGTTGTGGAGGGCGGCCGCTTCATCGTGGGAGTTGCCTTGCGAGGCAACAGTTTGACTCTTGAGAGATTGCTGCTCTGTATGATGGAGGATAAGGGAAGGAGATGGCAACCCTACTCTTGGGTTTTCTTCATGCATGAAGGATTAGGTAAATATATATAGGCGAACGAAAAACCAAAAACAAAACCTAGAGGGATGAGGAAAGGAGAGATGTACGTGCATGGGGTACATGAATCGTGCAAGGTGGGAAGGTTAAAAAAAACTAACTGAACGTTGGTTGGTTCTCATGGGTTGGGTTTTGGCGTGATCGAGAAGGGTCCATTTTAAATATTTGAGCCCACATTTTGGGTAGTGTAAGAAATTATTAAATGGGCTTTTTCCTAAGTTTTGGGACTCGACTCAACCTCTAAAAATAATCCAACTTGTCAAAAAAATTTCTTGGCCCATAAAAAGACTTTTAACCTAATTATCAAATCCAATGAAATAAAATCATATTATGCCAAAATGAAAATATTAGACCCATAGTTTTTTCCAAAAAATTTACGTGCAATCTCAAATGGGCTTTCCGTACCCATAAACTCCAAAATAAAATAAAAAAAGGGCTTGGTGTTGGGTCCAGGTGTTACAATAAGTGCCAATAGAAGCAGTTGTCATCTAACACTTTTCTACTTAATTTGCCCTTATTTTTGTATTTGTTTTCCCTTTCTGTCCCTCAGTTATTTCTACTGAATTTGCCCCTACTTTTGTATTTTTTTCTCCCTTTCTATCCTTCAGCTCTGTAATCTTCTGTTTGCATTTTCACAGTTTTGCCCTTTTTTTTTTTCGTTTGTTTCCCATTTTTATCCCTCACTTCCATTTTTAACCTTTTTACTCGCATATTTATGCTTTTGCCCTTATTTTCATTACTGTTTTCTTCCAATTTTCTCCCTCTTGTTCTTAGCAAATTCCCATGTAATTTCCCTATTTCTTTTTCACCGCTTGCATCGAATGCCTATATCTGTAAAATCAATTTTTTTTTAATGAAAATAGCCCTTATTGTTTCCATAATATGCAAATTTTTCTGAATGTTCCTATTTCTTGCCGACAGGGTTTACTGTCTTTTAATTTCGACATTATCCCTTGCACAACCTTTTGTTCTGTTTTAACTCACCACTTCGATAGAAATTCCCCTCCCTTTCACATTTTCTTATGTTTAAACTCACCGGTCCGATAAGAATTCTCCTCCCTTTCAATTCATGCAAATGTTCAGAATGTGAAGTTTGTGAAATCTACTTGTTCGTTTGTGAATTTTGGAATCAACCTGTTATGTTTCCATTTGCTTTTGTTCCCAGTTAAATATGATTTTTTCTATGCTTTCATGAAATAGTTCATACACATATGCATGTTAAAAAAAAACTAGAAATTACAAACTACCAAAAAAAAAAGGCATTTGAACAGAGTTTTCAAAATTTTTCAGCATTGTTATTATATTTAGAATTTGATTTATAATCAAATTAATTTTAAACATTTTAGCAATCAAAGACTTTCATGTTAGAAAGTGTACACGTTATCAATATTGTGACGCCCCTGACTCTCACGTATGGAAAAGCGAGAATCGTAATATTAGGATGGTGACAACACAGGTCACACACCCCCAAACAATAAGTGCTAAGTGTATTTACATGCAGAAAGTATACAACAAAAATCGCAATAGATAATTAAAGGATAATCAACTAAGTACCAGAATTTTAAATACAGATTTAACAAAATACAGTTATCCAGTAAAATATAATAAAAACCAAAATACATAATCATAAGTGGGAAACAATTACCATGACACGAAAAGTGACCCAGGTCACTCCTCTGGCGGAGTCGATACCTCAGGCTCGATGTCCTCATCTACATCAAAATCTACAATTCTATAGAAAGAAACCGTAGAGAAGAATACCACGTAAGATTATGAATTTTAGTAAGTAACCAACCAAACAGCCCAAGAGATAAAAACAATTTAAACAACCAACATGTATGCATGAGACCAAAAAATCCCATTTGGCCCTAAACAAGACCATTAAAAGAAACAACCGTCATTTTCTCAGAAAATGGCCTAAGTAGAAAACCTCCATTTTCCCAGAAAATAGTTCACATATCCATTTATCAAAATTTTCCATTTTCTAAAAAAAAAAATACCCATTTTTCAAATTATCCCATATGCACCATGATCTCCCTTAGGGACCATCCCGTTGTGTGTGACTTCATAATGAGTGATGCCCAGCTCCGCACCTAACGCATTCATGGTCAAGTATCCTCTAACCCCCACCAGCAGAGGGACCACGGAGTCAGCACGAGAGCGTTACCATCTCGTTCGATCTCATTATCGCCCGGTGACAATCCAGGGACATCACTTAGTTTTATCCATTTCCAAGTGACCGGAGGATCTCTACCGAGATAATGAAGCACTCAGCTTGGGGTCGTGACACACACGCACCCAAAAATCCTTTCTCAATATGAAAATCTAATTTTCATTCTTAACACATGAAAATATATGAAACATAATAACGGATGTCATGACACACTACATAACAGATAAAAGAAACTCAAACACAGTCAAACTCCACAAATATACCCAACCTCAACTCTGACTCAAAAATCCATACTCCTCGAACCAAAGGCCTGGCACAACTAAACGGACTACAGAAAATATGTTAGCGTAAAAAATATATTTAAATCTCACTAAATTCTTTGAAAAATTACTTACAATGATGAAATGGAAGACTCTAAAAGATTAAAGCACGCAAGCACCCGATTAATGCCAAAAGCGAACCCAAAATAAAATCACCAACAATTTGAGATTGAAAAAGATAAAAGAAACTCAAACATTGTCAAACTCCACAAATATACCCAACCTCAAATCTGACCCAAAAATCCACACTCCTCGAACCCAAGGCCTGGCACAACTAAACAGACTGTAGAAAATATGTTAGCGTAAAAAATATATTTAAATCTCATTAAATTCTTTGAAAAATTACTTACAATGATGAAATGGAAGACTCTAAAAGATTAAAGTGCGCAAGTACCCAATTAACGCCAAAAGCGAACCCAAAATAAAATCACCAACAATTTAAGATTGAAAATGAAATCTCAAAATAAGGAAATACAAGGTGAAATTTTAATTTTGAGAGAAAGCTGGGTTGATTTACAAGAGGTGAAATGAAGAGGATAGTGGATGGAAAAGGCATTCACGGCAAGAGAAAAAAAGACAAGCAACTAAAATAAGGCTCATGGGTTTGGGGGAGAAAATATGGCATGGGTTGGGGGAGAAGTGGAGGTGGCGTGGGTGGATGGTGAAATGGTGAGACCAGCGTCTTAATGGTGGTTTGGAGGTGGAAGTGGGTGGTGCTGCAAGCTCAAAGACAGAGAGGGCCACGGGTTGTAGTAGGGCAAGATGAACAACCAACCAAAAAAGAAGAGGTAGAAGGAGCGAATGGCACATGGCAGGAGAAGAAGAAAAGAAGAGAAAGACAAAAGAAAGGAAATGAAAGAAAAGAGTAGAAGCAGGGAGAAGCGACAGCGGTAACTCAAGATGTAGAGGAAAAGAAGAAGAAACTGAAAGAAAGAAAAGGAAGAAGAAAGGAGTGAGTAAGCGCAAGAAGAAGGAAAGAAAAAGAGAAGAGAATAGAAGAGAAGAAGATGGAGGCTACGGTAAGGAGAAGCAGGGGAAGAAGAAACTGAAAATGAAGAAGAAGAAGGGGACGGCGCGCATGAGAAGAAGAGGAAAGCCTAAGGGCTTATGGTAAAAAAGGATGCCGTTTAGGTGAGAAATAAAGGTTTGGGCCTAAGCCCACGGGCTGGGCTTCACACACTAAACATGCTAGGCCCAAAATTGGAATTAAAACACACTAAACAAACCCAATCTGAAAAATAAGATCCAATAAAATGAAAAAGGTACAATAAAATAGATAAAAGACCAATAAACACACTACAACTAAATATTAAGAAATGCTCCCGGTAAAAAAACCCTAGTTAGAGAAGCTCCTTCTTCTCTCTAGAAACAAGGCAGTTTTCTTCCGGCCGAGGGAGGCTTCCCCTCCCTCCATCTTTCTATTTTCCGTTTCATCTTTCCTCTGTTTGTAGCCTTTAGATTTCTGTTTTCAATAAGGCGTCGGTTGGGCAGTGGTTTCGGTGGTCGAAAGCTCCACCTCCCGGTCAAGGAGCCCGAAGCCTTTCTCCTTTATATCTCGTGGTTGGCGAAGTGGTGGTTGCACGGTGGAGGAGGAGGGCATCGTCTGTGTTTTTGGCCGTGGCATGGTGTGGTCTGAAGGGTGTTTTCTGAGTTTTGACCACCATTTTATACTACGTAGCTGGGCGTGGTGGAGAACAGATAGTCTTTGGTGTGGATGATGTCCGGGTGATTTGCTGCCAGAGGTGTTTTGGCTTACCTGCAGGCTTTGTTGTAATCCTGTGGGGTTTAAGGTGCTCTGTTTCATCCATGGGAAACAGAGTGATTTTTCGGGATTCAGGCTGAGGTGCATGGGTGGATAAGGTGAGCTTCTGGGATAGAGTCCAAACGAAACCCAGCATGGAGACTCTCGTGCGTGGCGGCCGGAGTGGGGGAGACGCAGCTTTTTGAGGTTTTTTTCGGTTATGGTTTTTGGAAATAAGTTCTGTGCCATGTCTCCGGTTTTGTTTCTGATTCCGTTTCATCTAGCCGAAGTGGTGTATGGATAGTTTTGGTGGTGAGAAGCCGGTGAGGGTGAGGAGTCATTGTGACCTTGGTTCAAAATGATGGGCTGGTGATGGTGACGGGATGCAGAAAGTGGTCTGTTTGGGTTGGTTTGTTGTGAGAAACCCTTGTGTAGGAAAGTGTGGTGCAGGCTACCCGTGAGTGGTGCAGGCTACCAGTGAGTGTGGGTGCGGACAGGAACATTTGCAGGCGAGTGAGCGTACGGCGAGAGCATAGTGTCATAAGTTTGTTTTATTGGTCTGTTATGGTTGTTTTAGTTAGGTTTTTAATAAATAATTTTGAAATAGGCAAGTACCTTTCCTCTTTGAAGAGGAGGGTTGTGAGTCCTCTCCTCTTATAGAGGGTGAAGGTTGGGTAGTTCCTCTCCTCTTTTGGAGGGTGAGGATGGTTTGTGTTGTTTTCTCGTAGACGAGTCGAAATGAGCACTTCTGTTTTTGACAGAGTCTCGCATCTCAGTATGGCGTCGTCATTGGAGAGCTTAGAAGTTTTAGACACAGTCCGGCGCAATGAAAATTGTGTACGGGGGAGTGTACAACCGATGGGTAGTTGGCTTGTAATCGGGACTTGTCACCCGTCATTATTGGTCACAACTGTAACTTTCTTCATTCAGTAATGAATTGAAGTCTATTTCAAAAAAAAAAATAAACTAAATATTAATAAAAATAAACAATAAAACCCAATGATAAACTAATTTACACCAGTGAGCAATTTAAATAATAAACAATAATTACTATCAAGAAAAACATATTAAAATAAATTTTAGAACTTAAAAATTATAAAATGATACAACGAAAATCCTATTAAATTTAAAATAAGAAAACCAATACTACTAATAAATAAAATAATTATTTAATTAAAATACACGAAAATATGAGATATCACAAATATAATTGACTTCCAAGTAAAATGAATAATAATAATAATAATAATAATAATAATAACAACGTATTAAAGTGAAGGAAAAGTAAATGGATTAATTTTTAGAATGTTTTTTAAAAGGAAATGAAAATGAATGTAAAGAAAAATAATGGATTAATTTACAACAGATGCCGCTTTTTTCCACAGAGGTACTTCGTGGCAAAATGTACATTTTTGGTGAAAAATACTTACTTCCCCCAAAAACGTCCCATGGGTCACTCGTCAAAAATAACTCGGTGAAAAAAGTATTATTTCCCGCAACAAACATGACTTGTGCGTATATGTTAGTTTTCTTGGCTGGTTTTGGTGGTGGGAAAAAGAAGTTGTGTGTGGGAAATACTGATTTATTTGCTTATTTGGATTTATTTCGTATATGTTGTGTATTGAATGATGGGTTTGCTTGGTTCTTTCGGTTTTGACAAACAACGATCTCAAAAATTTTGATAATTTATTTAGCTGAGTCTTTTTTATTAGATTGTGATTTGTTGTGAGCATTATTTGAAGCCCTAGTCCCATTTTTGGCCTTTTGATTTTAGTCTTATAGTTGACTAAGGCCATATGTAACCCACTATCGACTCAGTCTTTTGACCTATTACTAGCCTTTTGTTGGCTTTGGCCTATGATCAACTCATTGTTGTTCACAGTTCTAGATTTGATACTTCAGCTTCTAGTTATTTTATCACCAACAACTTTCTCATCATCTCATTAGCGATCAATAACAAATATGAAGGTAATACTCAAATTTCTAATTCAAGATTTCAAAATTATCTACCTTGAACTTGAGGGAAGATGCTGGAGATAATATCAAATCGAAAATTTAATTTGATTTTCAGAATTATCAAATAACTCAAGTTTGATTTTTATAAATTACAGTATCTCATCTCAATATAATTTTTCCTATGAATAAAAATCTATGCCTTGTATTCAATAATATTTGAGGATAGAAAATATGTATTCTTCAAGCTGTAAGTTATATGTCAACCATTAGCTAAGTTTGATATTTTTCTTAATAATATGTTTCACTAAGATAATTACAACTTCTTTAAAATAAAACAAATTAAATTAAAAAAATGTGCATATCATTATATTCTAATGTTCTTGAAATATATAATGTGCCTTTCATTGTTTTCTAATTTTCTTGAAATAAAACCAAGTTAAAAATGAAATTACTACACAATTCTAATTTGATGACAATAAGAAAGGGCCGAATAAAAAACTGCAACAATATGCAAGGGCGCCATTGCTCTTGAACGATAAGAGCCAAATCGCCAAAAGATGAGGAGGAAAATACAAAAACAAGAGAAAAGCACTAACTGATATACTTTTTGTCAGAACTTCATCATTGCACTTGGCCCAAGTTAAAGAAAAGAGAAACCAGTGAGCTTTGAAAGACCATTAGTCTACGAAGACTGTGTCGAGATTTAGGTTCTGCTTGTTCCAAAAAATTTTTATTTTAATTTCATTATTATAATTTTCTCAAATTCTTATATAAAATATAATAAATAATTTAACTTTTTTTTAATTTTTTTAAATTCCAATACAATAATAATATTAAAATATAATATTTTAATATTTAATCTTAAAACTCAAAATTCTCATTTAAAACTTATCAGTGGCCAACAGAACCTATATATATTCGTATGGATGATGGGTCTTGAGAATGCTGTATGGAGATACGGGTTCGTCAATCCCCCTTGCCATCTTTAACCTACTCAGCCTCGTCATGGGTTCGTCAAAGACTAGAAATCGGCCCCTCACCCTTCCCAACAATTTCACACACTAAAATGACAGTATTAGTCTCGAGGCAGCAACCAACGAGCTTTAGAACATTCTTGTGAGCACTCACCTTTGCAGAAATTGCTAAATCAGTGAACATCTCGTTCTTTTCATGATGAACATATAACAAGTTCGCTTTCTTAATGGAAATTGTTCGGCCTTTAAGATAACCTTTATACCATTGAAGATCAAAGTTATTTGTGGTTTTGCTCAACTTTGCAAAGGAGAAGGTACGTATGGTAATAGGCTTGCCAGAACAAATGGAAACCAGCTTTTCAAGTACCCTGCTAATTCCATTCTCTCTCTCTCTCTGTCTCTCTGAACATTCTTAATAACTTATGTCTGTCCCCAATCTACAAGGTGCTTGAACAAGGCCTCACTTATAAATCCCTTATCCCCTACCTCTCGGTCAACAATAGTAGAGCGAGGCTTTCTAGTAATCTGGAAGCATCTGTTAGCGACGACCTCTCTTGCCCGCGAATATAGAGGGAAATTTCGTAGAAATTAAAATGGGAGTGTTCCTCCTGATTATCGCCTTTAATTTGTCATTAACGACTAGGAGAAATCTATTTTTCAAACCTAAACTTGTAGAACTCGACCATTCACTTAAAGATGCCTTTGATGGGTGGTTTAGAGGTTGTTTATCTTCTCCTTTCCCCATTATGCTTTTTGGATTTGCAGGAAGTGATTTGTTTAGATACCGATATGTAAATTAAACTTTAACAAATTAAATTATGCAATGCAAAAAACTTGAAACTAGAGAACCCAAAGTTTTTGTTGGCCTTACGAGAGAATAAAATCATAACAGAAGTCTCATTTTGTGGAAAATAAGAAGTCAAACATGACCACAAACAATGTAGATAAATGCCTTCAATTCAAAAACAAACATATACAAATTAAAAACACAAACAGATAAATGCACAAAAATCTCAAATCTAACACGTTAAATGCACAAACAGATAAATGCATGAAACTTTCAATACATACACAAACAAATTAAAAACAGTACAAATAGATACAAAACTTTACAAAATTTTCGGAATGCAAATGCAAAAAATTTTGAAATACATAGTAGATATGGTGGATGAAATGCAAATACAAAAAATTTTGCAATCCACTGTACGACCCTCGTCTTTGTATTCTCTGGCTAATCTGGATTTCCTTGACATCTCGGGGCAACTTGTAGATTATCATACATTTCAAAATATATTCTTGAAAAATATTCTAGAAATTAATGTTATGTGCTTGGCAGTTTTCAGTAATAAATATATGATAAATTCTACCTTTCACAATATTCATTTGAACTTTTATGTCAAATCAAAAATTTACTAAATATTATAACCAAACGGGGCCTTGCTGTTGCGAGTCACCCTTGTCTTGATCAGAAAATGCAAAAGCATAAATTGGATAGAAAACACTAATTATTTTTTTTTTTATTGGCCTTAATAAAACTATAAAATTTAAAAAATCTGCTAGCAACGGATCATATGCGAGTTTCAAGCACCATCCGAGGGGAGGGGAGGGTAGTGTGTATGTTTGAAGGCATCAGGATGTTAAAACCATCTGCTGCAGTAGATACAAGCATTCCTGGAATCTGTGAATGCCAATGTATTTCTTTCAAGTCTTTCTGGCCCTGTTTAAAGTCAAAGCATTGTTGAGTTAACACACTGAATCAACAGATAAATTTGTAAATCCATCATCTCACTAGGAGGTAAGTTCGGATGAGTGGGTTACCTGATGAACAAATAGAAGTTGTGGAGGTAGATCTTCAGGGGCATTTACTTGCTCTTTTGTTTTTGCTCTGAACTCTGCATCCTCTTCATCATCATTTTCTAAGGAAAGGTCCCATATTCTATGCAGTGAAGCCAAACGATCAAAAATAAATGAACAAGGCTCAGAAAAATATGTAGCATAAGACAATCAACTTCTATCCAAAGAAGAATAATAAAAAACAAGTATATTTTGCATTACCACTTCTTAGTTTATACACAAATCCATTCTATCATGCGCATTACTTACGTTAGCTGATTGTCTGATGATGAAACAGCCAAAGTAGAGGCTTCATGTGGACTCCACTCAATGGATGTGATAGGGTGTTTATGGTATTCAAAATGTGCCACTACAGAATCTCCTTCCTCCTCAAAGAAAAATCACATTTAACATCAACATTATCAACAAGATCAAAAAACCAATTTCATAACCTACAATCCTTCTTTGGTAGCAGTCTCAAGTGTCATACAATTGATACTAAGAGGCAAAGCACTTTCTTTAAAGATGCAGCTTGTTCCATCTTTCTTTTGTTAGTTAACCCACTTTTTTCAAAAAGGGATTGTAGTAATTGTGTGCTTCTGACCAATCTGAATTTACAATACAACTTATAGAATCAATGCAGAAGAATGACAGCAATAAGATTGAAGACATACTATTATTATAACAATGGCCCTTAAGCTGATATTTATTGTAGATCATATATTTTTCTAGAAAATATGATAGAATATCCTATACTGGACCGTACCTTTAGCAATCTGAGATCACGAATAGAAAATGTCCCGTCGTCACTTCCAGATGCCAACATACAGCTAGCCAGCCTGATCAGAATCAAGGAAATGCCGAGAGTGATCATCACATAGATATGAGCCGTAAGGATTTTCAAATAGAGAAACAACCAAAACTATTAGTAACCTGTTCCACGATATGACATTCACATCTGCATTATGAGCCTTGAAAGATGTTGCTGCTGACTTCCCTAAACGCACATCCCATATTGCAATAGTCCCATCCACAGAACAAGAGGCAAACACATGAGGTTCTGTAGGGCTCCACTGCAGGAGAAGAGATGGAACAAGAACGGTTACAAGTTTGAAAATTCACTGGTTAGGGGAAGTCCACAAGATTCAACTACATTTAGGAATGTAGTTGAATCCCAAGCAACTATAAATTCACTGGTTAACTATATACCTGTAGATCTTCGACACTCGCAGCATGACCAATAAATGGTTTGGTATCAACATTCCAAGCCTCATCAGATCTAGGCTCCCACAGATAAATACAATTCTTGCAGTCCCCTTCACGCATGAAGAACATTGCCAAAGTGACACATTAAATGCGTTAAGCAACAAGTAATTAAGGTTCCTTTAGGGAAGAAGCAAAAAATAAATAAACAAGTACAAAATCAATAAAAATAAAATACCATCTAACAGTACCAGATACAAGCCTTCCTGGAACAATAGGGTTCCAGTCTATAGCATAGCCTTCATCTTTGTGCTCAAACTTAACTAATGAAGCTCCCTGAGCACCTTGTGTTTCTGATTCTGCTAAAGCATTCAGATGAGAGCTGAAGTCCCATACCTACATAGCATTATCAATTTTATTGAAATCTAAACCTTGCAAATAAAAAATTTTCAAGTTCATACAAACCTGGATTATTCACACCATAACTTTTCTTTTTATAAATAAAATGTCATAATTTCCTAGACACGTATTAAATCTCAATTATCTATTTTGCCTTGTGCTAAATAGTCTATCTTAAACTGGATGTTTTGGTTTGAAATGGAAGAATAATTGAAGAAAGGCAAAAATGGAAACTAATCTTCATAAAATGTTATTCATTTTTTTTTTTTTTTACAAATGGCAAGATTTATAATGAGAACCTTTAGTTTATTAGAAAACTGTGAGGACAATACAGTAAGTGAAGCAAAAATTTCGAGTACAAGATGGTATACATATTTTGGGACATTTAAAATTGGAAACTAAAAACATTATATTGGAACGGATAGAGCATCTTTATCTATCGCTACCACCATCTTGTTGCCGTCCGATGCTTTTTAAGGCCCCTGATGTCACTTATAAACGTGTATTACTAGAAATGAATGCTCATTTATTTCCCACACACTATTTTCTACATAGAGTTGGAGGTGCCTATCCTAGTGCACAACTGCATATGACAAGCAGGAGTTTATTAGCTAGTTTATACCTCGTAAGTTTCTAACCATAAAATTATAAATTATACATATCTAATTAGCACCTTCCCTGGGAGAAGGGGAGAGAGAGGGAAGATGGGTTAGGTTTATAATTTCCAACCTTAAGAACCAAGTAAATATTCAATGCAAACTAAAAATATGTTGGCTTCATGACATAATCCAGAGATTCAAGAATCTGAAGTCATATTATCACATTCCATACGTAATATGCTATATGAACAGCAAGACAGAAAACTAAGCCAAAATAGGCATTAAAATCATGAAAACCCCCACAATATAACATGAATTCTTACCTGCACGTAACCATTAGCTGCCCAAGATGCACATATATGGGGATTTTGTGCCATAGCTCGTATACGGTTTACACATCCATTATGAGCTACCTTGTGCAACTGGAAAATAAACAAATTGAAAAGTATAAATAGATAATGGGAAGAACAAGCAGCGTGAATCTCTGTTTTTGTGAAATAAGCAGAATTTCAAAAGAAACAAGATGTTGCCTGCAAACTCGGACTCCCGGACCCACCAAGCTCCTCATTATCATCATCATCGTCACTATCACTATTGTCAATCTCCATATCAGAGTTACCAGCTACAGGTTCGGAAGGCACTAGGTCACGTCTTTTTCCTGTTATGTTGGACATTTTAAATATTCCAATAAAGTTCAAGGAAGCATCCTCTGCCTGTAGAAGAACCATGACGTCGAGATACAATATACAAAATGTGATGAGAAAAGGATAAAGGACTATAAAAAGGAGGTAATAAAAAACTAAGTATTCCTCTTCCTAATATTAAGACATCAATATTGTGATTTTTCTTCCTCTGCAAGCAAAAGGCGTTGCCTAAGTTATATGCAAAAACCACATTTTGATACTATGGTAATCTCTGGGAAATCCGTATTGCACACTGGAGTAACATAATCCTCACATCTATTAGGGAAACATTTTTTAATCACGAAGCAACTACACTTTGTAGATATCAATGACGACTTTACGCATGAAGAAGATTAAACTGAATATATGCTTCCATAACCATACATAAAAGGCAATGAAATAAACCTCACCTGAGTACCAGCAATGAAATACATTGTTTGCGGGAACTCCGTTCGGACCAACCCCAGCGTATCACGTACTATATCGAAGCTGTAAAAAATTTAAAATTCTAACAGTAAGCGGGACTTCAGCAAAGAATAGATAAACTTGGGGTGGGTGGTGCTTAAAACCTTCCAACCCAACAAGCCTAAGACAAAAGCCTTTGTATTCTCATTGGAGAGGAAATTTAAATAATCCTAAAAATAAAATTGTGTTCAAGAATAGTTCAAATGCTTTCTTACTTTATGCAATCTGTAAGCAACCAAAGCATTGAGGTGCAAAAATGACTCCATCAACCTCAGCAAATCACATCCAAAATTTAAGCTATCAAATTCAAATACGATTATAAAAACTAAATAATGATTCATTGCATTTGTTGCTTGGTCATTACCAAACCCACAATTCAAAAAACCCATTGACCCATTATGGATTGATCAACTTAACAAAAAACCCACAACTCGAAGTTGAAACTTATAACCGGTTCTCTTCACTTTCCCAGTAATCAAACAAAAAAGGCACCGAGAATCTTTTTATTGTTTATTTTTGGTAAGTAAGAATAAAATTTTATTGAATCAAGTAAATTCACATAGCCCAAGTATACAAGAAGCATACAAAAGTGAACAACTAGTTACAAGTTAGGAACTAGAAAGAGATATAAAGAAATCTTGACATATAGCTTACACGAATTGAGTCACCATTGAATGGAAGAAATAGCAAGAGAATTAGCGGTACCTAAGACAGGGCCAGTCAATATGGAAGGCGTGAAGGGAATTATAGGTCGAGGGGTCGCACTCAAGCTCCTCGCCTTCATCCAATTTATCCACACCTGGTTGCCACACCTTTGCCGGCATCGATGGTATCGAAGACGAAGATCCATCTCCTATGCTCGAGACCTGCACATGAGAGAGAAGGTTGTGTGAAAAGGTCACCCAAAAGGCAATTAAAAAAACTAAACGGTTGATTAAGAAATCTAGAAAGAAAGAGTTTAACCTTGCTCTTTGTCTTGATTTTCTTCGCGCTTTTGATGCTACGAACCATTTTTTACCCCTCGAGGTTGATGCAGAGCGGCACTTTTAGGTACCCTAAATGAGATTGTGGGAGAAATGAAGGGAATTGGAGATGCGAAGAACTGAAGGTTGATGTCGTGCGAAGTGTTCAAGCATGGTTGAACTGACCGTTAGTGGCCGTTTCACCTGATTGATTTTATATAAATATTAACATATAAATAATTATAATAAAAAAAAATTAACTACAAATTTAAAATTACAATCTAAACCATAAAAATACTAATATTAAAATTTCAATAATATCAAATATGATAAATACACAAATATGACCCACATACATTACAATAATATTAAAATTATATCCTAAATATAATAAATAAAACACACATTATAAACATATTAACCTTACAATTCCAAATATGATAAACAAAAAAATATTTTACATAACGTAACACACTTAAAAAAATATATATAATATTCATATAAAATATATATATATATATATACACAATACGGAACCGAGTAGAAACAAGCCCACATGCGTCTAAGTTCAAAGAAAAACATGCAGCCCACGTGAAACCCATCAAAAACACCTAATCGGCTAAGTTTTCATAAATAAAGGGGCGTAAAGATAATTTAAAATAACACTTCTCTTCTACAATCTAGGTTAACAGAGGTATATAAAAAAAATTTCCTTTTAAGGCAACTACACAAGAGGAAGATCAACAATGTGCAGCGGCAGCACTTACCCAAGGAAGAACAAAGAGACAGCAGCACCATGGGAGGGCGTGACAGATGCTGGGATGAGGTGATGATGCGGCGAAGACACCACCGATCTGGGTGGTTAAACACGAGGGAGAGATAGATGAGAGAGAGAAGACGAAGATGAAAAGGGAGATGAGAGAGAGAAGGAGAACGATGCTCTGTTTTGGTTTTATAAAAACAGGGGCTGGTTTTAGGTTGTTCACGCTGGAAAATAATGGCTCGGGCGGGACAGAGGGTGCATGGCTAAACAGAGGCTCACGGTGGGGGGCACTTGCTCGGTTTTGGGTATGGAAAAACAGGGGACACACGGGCTGAGTTGGGTGGCGCACGGTGGGGCTACGGTGCAACGGGTATGCTGACGGCAGGAGAAACACGGCGGGAGAAGCTGTGGGGGCTAAACGATGGTGGTTTCTGTGATCTTTGCTGCGTGTGGAGGGGCTGTGAACTTGTGGCTAGCCGTTTAGGAGTGTAGAAGAGGTGGAACGGTGGTGCAGCGGCAATAACACGCTGGGACTGCCGTGGCTTTGATTCTCTCGGTCAGGTGCAGAGTGTTTCCGTGCGGTGGACGCACCCGAGTTGGCCTTCTGTGAAGGTGTGGACGTGCAAGAGGAGAAGGACAGCGGCAGCAAGTGTTTGGGCAGATTCTACATGCATGGGATAATGAATGTGCGTATATAAAGAGGTGATGGACAAACCCTAAGGGAAAACTTAGGAAGAACGTGCAAGCGAGGTGCGCATTGGCATGGAGACTAAAGCCTCTAGGGTTCTCACGGGTTTGGGCTTTGAGGCACAAAGTTTCGACTTCGATTTAAGCTCAAAAAAAAAAAAAACTAACTTGTGTTTTAAATTTCTCGATCCATAAATATTTCCCCTAATTCCAAAGTATTTAAATATTTAAACCTTCTTAGCAAGTCTAAAAATTTATTTGATATCCACCAAAAATAACATTTGACCTCGTAGTCCATTCCAACAATTAATACTCATAAATCTCAAATGGACCTTTCGTCCGTAAAAACCTCAAAAATTTTGAAAGCAATTAGGTACTGGACCCGGGTGTTACAGTGGATATGAAAAGTGATAAGGTTTCCTAAATGTAAGAATTGATTATAGAGGCTAGGCTAGGATTTCCTAAAGTTAAGGAAATCCTTATGGAGGGTTTGGAATTTCAGTTAGGGCTTAATAGCGGAAGGAGGCTAGGATTTTATGTATTGGAAGAATGAGAGATCTATGGACTTGGCATGGGGTAGGCGTGATATGTGTTTGTAAGGTAAGAAAGTAGAAGATATGTGTATGGAATGATGGAGGCAATGACTTAAGATGGTGGAATGTATGAGGCAATGGGAGATCTGGGCTAAAGCAAATGATGGGAGGTATAGAAAGCTGATTTGGTCTAAGATAATGAAGGAAGATGAAGACTTTATTTTTGGTATATATGGATATTTTGAGAAATCAAATAATATGAAGAATAAGGCATAGTATATGTTTGAGGTGCAAGAAATTGAAAGAAAATAGATGAACAAACTAGAAAATATATATAAGAACAAAGATAGATAATTGAATGGAAAAAAAGAAAGAAAGAAATAATCATAAGATAAATAGATCATTCACCACCGATTCACGAATTGCATGGTGATGAAATAAGCTAAGTTGAATCACCACCTATTAACGAATTACAAGGTGATGATCTTCTCATTGAGATTTACAAATTGCACAAACTAACTCAAGTGCCAAAAGATTCGCCAAAACTCTTTACGTACCTTAGATAAAGAAAGCTGACTAGCAATATGTGATTGAAGTCATTGTCATTTGGCACATAAGGAGAGCCACAACAACACTAGATTTTTTGTCAGAGTTACTATTATAGATTGATATAGTGAATTTAGAATAAACACATGTAATATTTTCATTGGTACACATGTAATGTTTTCATTAGCTTACACAGAGAGTTAGTTATTACAGTTACATCTATACACATCTGTATTAGTCTAGAAATACAGAACTATTCCTCTGTAATTGATCTAACTCAATAAGAATACATTCTTTCAACTTCATCTCTCTCATATCAGATCTATCTTCTCCTCCATCTTTGATTACTCTGTTTCATGGTATTAGATTGTAAATGGCTTCTGTTTCTCAATCAAATGTGGAGAATATTCCAAGTTATTACCATTTACGAAGTGGTGATTCACCAAGGAGCATACTGTTGTCAAATCTACTCATTAGGGAAAACTATCATACGTGGAGCAGGTCGATGATGATGACTTTAAAAGCCAAAAATAAGATTGGGTTCATGAATAGATCAATTCTGTAGCCAAGTTCAACAAATTCTACATATGAATTGTGGGAGAGATGTAACAATATGGTCTCTTCCTGGATCATCAGCTCTGTTTCGAAAGAAATTGGAGGTAGCATCATATGTTCAAGAACAGCTCAAAATATGTGGGATGATCTGAAGAACAGATTTACACAAAGAAATGGTCTAAGAATCTTTCAATTACAGAAAGATTTATCAGTTTTGACACAAGAGGACTTGTCATATTACTATACAAGATTCAAATCCCTATGGATCAATTGCTGGATCATAATCAAATTCCAATGTGTACATGTGAAGCCCTAAGAATCTGTAAGTGTGATGTGATAATGTTTTTTTTTGTTTTTTGGATTATCAAGATCGCCAGCATGTGATGCAGTTCTGATGGGGTTAAATGATTATTTTTCTCATATTAGAGGGCAAATTCTAATGTTAGAACCTTTGCCGAATATAAATAAAGTGTTTTCTTTGATTGTTCAAGAAGAAAACCAGAAAGAGATTAGCAAGCATAACACGATTGATATTGCTATTTTCATGAGCAAAGTTCAAGATGCAAATCCAACAATGAAAACGTTTGGTCCTAGAAAAAAACAACAGAAAAGATATAAGCTGTTATGCACTCACTGTGATATGAATATAACCATACAGTGGACAAATGCTACAAGGTACATGGTTATCCTCTAGGCTTCATTTATGGCTAGAATTCTCCAAGATTATTGAAAGTGATTTGGATTATCAAACCCCAAAGGGTAAAGTGCCTTTCCAACTCGCATTACATAACCCGGACCTATACGGTCCAGATCCAGGTAAAAGCACCTGGGTTTCGATTTAAATCCGGTTTCCAGATTTCTAATTATATATAAAAAAAAAATCTTAAGCAAAACTCACCCAACCCTAGATGTTTCACCGTCTTCCCTCACTCTCACTCTCTCTCTCCCCTAAGCCCAAAACCTTCGAACCTTACCTCCGAATACCACGGCTTCTTTGCTGCCATCTCTTCCTGTGACCTCGAAGACAGCTGACCATAAGACTGCTCCTCCGGTCAAAGAAAGTGAGTGACTTCTCTCTCTCTCTCTCTCTCTCTCTCTCTCTCTCTATATATATATATATATATGTTTGGTTCCAAAGAAAACGGGGCGAGAAAGTGGAAGTTTTAACAAATATTTTTGTTTTATACTAATTTGGGTGGAGGGTTTTCATTTTCTCAGATTCGCATTTTATGGAAAAATGCATTTGAGTTTTGCGTTTCTTTCTTATATCTCTACTTGTTTGTAGCAAAATGGAGCCCTAGTTAGTCGTCAGTTCTTATTTGGTTACCGTACAATAAGTCACTTGATTTTCTTTTTCCTTCTAATTTACTCGATTCCTTGGCCACATTTTTTGTATAATAAGGACATTTTGTCTTTAAATCCCAATATTGTGTTGTGCAAGTTTATAAATCAGATGTTGCAGATCCTCCTGCTGAGAAAAGTTTGGAGGGTTTGGTTGACAGAGGTAAATTCCTGATTTTTTTGATTTAAGGATTTTTTTTTTACTTTATTGATATGGGTCTGTTTTGATGACAATGTTTAAATGAATGAATCTTTGAGGAATATATTTGTGGGTTAGATCTGGATTTACAGAATCTTTGAGGAGTAGTTTTATGGATTAGATCTGGGTTTAGAGAATCTTTGAGGAGTATATATATATATACGTTTTATGGAATATGGATCCATGGGTTTGTTTGTTTGCTTTGCAGAGGTGTATAGAGAATGCACCCTCTGTAGCATGTGTATAGCTTTAGATAGCAGAGCATAGCTCTTTGTTTCTTTTACTTGCATTGTTGTGTCTATCTTTGTGGTTATTTTTATTTCTTGGTGTGGATTGGGTGTTTCTGGAGCAAATTATACCTATCCAAGAGAGATATTGGTGAGATTCAGTGTTTGTTTAGATGGATGTTGTGTGCTTGCTTCTCATTCTCTGTGCCCAGACTGTAGCTGGGTCTTATATAATAGTTTTGAAAAGGTAAGCATAGAAAGGAAAGAGAGGGAGGTTAGTTTTGGAATTTTTACTGATGTTCTAAGGTCTGGAGTGGTGGAATCAAGAGCTTTACTAAAGAAATCCTCCTACTACTTTTGGTGGGGTCTGCGTAATCTGAGGTTAGTAATATATAATCCTTTAACTAAATTCACAGTTAGTTATAGATAGCAAGATTGACCACATTGTCAAGCTTCAGCTAATGCTTTAGAGCTGAAGGCATTTTTAACTTGTACCTTACCTTTTTTGTTTCCTTAGTTCTCTTGGGCAAAGCCTGTCAACAAGCACATATGTTTGGGAGATAGCCTTTGCTGTTTTCATAGCCATCTCTAGATTGGTATTGTTCTTGTTATTATTGGTAATATGCAGGTAGTTCTTTGGTTCTCAGGATTCTCTTAGCAAGCTACTGTCGTAGCATCTTGAGATGATTATGTTCAAATATTTTGAATTTTGTGCATATGCACCTCATCTAGACCTTCTAACTGATAGGCTTATAGAAAATCAGACCACCTTCTATTCATCACATGTCAAACATGCATTATACTTCTTTGGTATCCAATTAATACCTCTAAGGTATGTTTATTCTCAACAATTCTGTAGTTCTATTTTAACCTGCTAACTGTCATATTGCCAACAGAAACTTGAATTGGGTCTGTTCTTCACAATTCCATCCACTCACTCAACTGGAAATTTTCTGCAGAACCCACAATAGTTTTAGAATGGAATAAGCTGCTATATGATGAATTTTTCTTGTGCTGCTTATAGAAATATCTGCAATCCACAACAATGAAAGTAGAAGAAATGAGAGTGAGAAGGACTGATGCAGAACAGTGGATGTCCCAACGTATGCTCCCTGATAACTTAAGGGAGCAGGTCAGACGATATGAACAATACAAATGGCAGGAAACCAGAGGGGTCAGACGATATAAACAATACAATCCTACCATTAGATATGTAATTTTCATATATTGTGATTTTATGTTTTGTAATATAATGTCTAAATACCAAATAATGTAATATATAGGGAATTGTATTATATGTTGCATGCATCTTACATGATAAATATTGATTTTTTTTTTTAATTTTAATGCATGGTAATTCGTTGTTTCTAACTTTAGTTATTTTTTATATAAAATTTAGTTTTCTATTTAGATATATTTTATTATTATGGAAAATGTTCAACATGACTTTAACAAATTTTAATTATATTTTGGCTTTATATATTAAAAAAATTATGCTTTTCAATATTTTTTTTGAAAAACTTGTGGTAGAATATTGGCTTTTAGATTAAAAAATATATATATGCCTTTCATGTTGAAATTCAAGTTTTCTACATTATCCTTTTCTTGAAAAAATAATATGCGTTTATGCTATTAAAAAAGAAAAAAAGAAAAAAAAATGGGTTGATTTCGAAACTCGGATTTTCAGGTTGTAAAATCTTGGATTCACCCGGGTTTCGGCCCGGGTTATAATCCGGTCCGGAACCTGGTCCAAATTTTAAACCTGGGTTCTAGGTTGGGTATACCCCTGTTTCCGGTCCGGTACCCGGTTAAACACCCCTAATAATTATACAATTTTTTTTTTTTAAAATGAATTAATTTGGGTGTATTGGCTCAATCTGCTGATAAATAAAAGTCAAATCCATTGTGATTGTACTGCTTGCAGGGTTGAAATAATAGAAGCTGAAAGATGATATTTTTAGGTATTTAAGCTTAAACTCTAATCATCTAACTTCATATTGGAGGAAGTTAAAACTAGTACTCCTCAAATTGATAGTATTTTATAGGTCAATTTCTTCCATTTCAAAGCCTAAAAATCAATTCATAGAACAGCTGGTGCATTTGTGATCAAAACAAGTTATTTGCAGCTGTCAAGAAAAAATATCTTGTGCATTTGTTATTTGTACAAGTATCCTTAACTCTTATTAAATATGCTTGCTTAAAAAGAAAAAATGTTGTTTGTAGCTGAGCTAAAACTGTCCTGTCTTCTTCAACTCAAATTGATAGTATTTTACAGGTCAAAGTCTTCTTTTTCAAAGCCTAAAAGTCAGCTAGAGCATTTATAATCAAAACAAATTGTTTGCAGCTGTGAAGAAAAAATATACTTGTGCATTTTTTATACGTACAACTATCTTTTAACTCTAATTAAATATGCTTGTTTAGGTTAAAAAGTAATTTGATGATAAATTTAGGATTGTAATTGAGTCGAGTTGAACTGATCTTTGAATTGTCAAGTTTAACTTGGTTGCTCGCCTTGATGAATTGAGCTCTTAGCTTGAATTCAACCCGAAAATGATATTGAGTTGAGCTAAGAGTTAGCTCGACTTAAGTTGTTTATTTTCTATTTTTTAAATAAAATATAATAACTAAAAAATTAGAGAAATTGCAAAAAAAATTTAAATTTTATAGAGGTTTTACAACTAAGAAGTAGACTCTCTTGAATTATAAAAGTGCATAAATTACGGCTACAGAAATTACTATTACGATACATATAGTATAATAGTATGAAGAGTGTTATAGCTATAAAGAGATTACACACAAATAATTTTAAAAATTGTTGTGGTTTTATATGATCTATCAAATCTGTTTTACAATAAAAATAATTTTATAATCTAATAAATCACATTAAATCATATTTGTTTGTAGAATTATTTTTGTATAATTATTTTATAACTAGAATATTTTTCTAATAATATATGTCAACACTTCATAAATAGTTATGAGTGCTAGTATATAAAATTATTAAATTCTATTAAAGAGAGAGAGAGAGAGAAATATATATATATACACATTTATTGATACGTAATTGAGTTTTAATTGAATCGAACTAACGAGTTTAATCTAATATAATTAAGTGGGCCTTAACCTTAATGAGCCTTAATCGTGTTTAATTGGGTTTTGTATCATTTACTAGTTAATGGATTTTTTTTATTTTTTTTTAATAAACGAGTTTTTTTTCTCATAATCGAGTTGGATTTGAGTTCGACGGTATCAAGCAAAACTATCGAATTACTGTTAAGAATTTGACCTTATCTTGTTCAACCTAGGTTGTCCAATCGACCTTGTCACACTCGTTAGTTGTTAGGCCCAAAATTGATCTGTCAAGTTGGAAAACCAAAAAAGTCACTAATTAAAGGGTAGAATTAAAAACTCAGTCATCAATCTGCCGATGCCGATATATATATATATATATCTATATATAGAGCGGGTAAGTTTAATTAAAAAGTTAGCCCCAGGACCCTAAGTTGGAAATTGTAGGTTGCCATCACATTGACACCGATGTTAGGAATAGGGTGTGATCACATCGTTTTCAACGACACCATTGTGGCTGTCGTTTTGGAATGAAAAGAGTCATTATTTATATAATAAAATCCAGTCGAATTTCAATTCTCAATAGCAGTCAGGTCAAATCCAGAACAACGTACACTCCTATTTTTTCCCTGATTTCCAATGATGTCGTCGCAAATAATATGACCAACCTCCATAGATAATATAAAATAATCCGTATGGTAATATCAAAACGTGCTATCTTTTCAGCGCATCCAAAACTTGACCGAAAGTTAGAAGAGTTTTGAAGCTTGAGTAATACTTTGGCCACCGCTGGCCCCTTTTTTTTTTTTTTCTTCTTCATAAACATCAAGAATAAATTATTTAATATTATTATAAATTATTTATATTTTTTTAAAATATTAAATATGATTCGAAAAAAAAAAAAAAAAAAAAAAATTTGCCTAGCGGTGGCTCTAGTTGTACTCTTGAAGCTTCCGTGTATGTATATAAATATGACAAATGTATCGTCAAGAACTTCAGAGGCAAAGAATTTTAAGACCCAGAGAAACCCAAGACAAATATATTAGTTTTGATTCTCATTTAGTTGTTCAAGATTTTGTGTCAAAACTCGAATGGGAGAAGGCATGGGCATGGAGATGTTGCCAGAAGATTGTGTTTCCACAATTCTGTCCTACACTTCTCCATCAGATGCATGCAGGTCTTCAATCGTGTCCTCTACCTTTCGTTCCGCGGCACAGTCCGATGATGTGTGGGAGAGGTTTTTGCCGGATGATTACGAGCATGTTGTCTCCAGGTTGGTCACTCCTCTGACGTTTGCTAAAAAGAAGGAGCTTTTTCTTCTTCTCTGCAATCCGGTTCTCATAGATGCTGGCAAGAAGGTAGGTTTGAAGTGATCTCCAAAACCCCTCATTTTTCTCACTCTCATGATCTCATGCACATCTTCTCTGCATACCTCTTCACCATGCATCTCTTAGCTCAGATACTCTTTGCTCCGAAGAACTTTGAAGTTTGCAAAAGAGAAGTGTTACATATTCAATACAACATAGAGCTTCAAAGCTGTTAGAGAAGATCTGTGGATGAGAAAACTAAAATTAAGCATACATCTCTCAATTATACCTTCTGTCTATTTTCCTAAAAAAAAAAAAAAAAACAGAGCTTTAAGTTGGAGAAACATTCTGGCAAAAAGTCCTATATGCTGTCTGCAAGAGAACTTTCCATTACATGGAGCGACGAACCCCTCTATTGGAGCTGGAGATCCATACCCGAATCAAGGTTGCTTTTCTCTTCTTCTTTTCTGATACAGAGAGAGAGTGGGGAGCAAACAACAAAGCATCCAACTTCATTTTTTCTTCAACAGGTTCTCGGAAGTGGCTGAGCTCAGAACAACAAATTGGTTAGAAATCCATGGCAGAATCAAAACTCAAAATCTATCTCCAAATACAACGTATGGTGCTTATCTTGTATTGAAAATTTATGATCGTGCATATGGGTTGGATTCAATACCATCTGAAATATCAGTCTCAGTGGGTGACAAAATATGCAATGGCACGGCTTATCTGCGTCATGGGGATCGAAAGAAACAACAGATGGAATCCCCGTTTTATATAAACAGCATCGAGATGTTGAGAAAGAGAGTGGCGGAAGGAGACGGCCGAGAGGTCCCAAGAGAGAGAGATGATGGGTGGATGGAGATTGAGCTGGGGGAGTTCTTTAGTGGGGAAGATTCTGAGGAGGTGAAGATGAGTTTGATGGAGGTCAAGGGATATCAATTGAAAGGAGGACTGGTCATTGAAGGAATTGAAGTGAGGCCGAAAGACCAATGAAATGAAGGATTATTTGCTCTGGATTGAGGGAGAAAACAAGTGCTGCAGAGGGTTTAGGTATCAAGGTGTTTGCTTTTACATGGTGTTTCAATTGATTCTTTCATTTGTTTTTCATGTTAAAGTGAAAATTGTGTAATTAGAAGGAAGAGGGTGTTAAAAAAAAGGAGATAAGATGATTTTTGCTTTTGGAATTCAAAGGAAAGCAGAGGAAATTCTGTTCCATGTATATATTTTTACACAAGGAGACAAAGGATTGTCTAAATAGTATAAAGGAAGGGAATTTCACCCATGTGCTGATGTTTTATACTATTTAGATTACATTCATGCAACTAACACATGAGAGTCTCTTCTGCGAGTGTGGACTATCAAAATTTTAGGAGTAATGCTACGAGGTTTGGGCATCTCATGGACTCTGATGAATGATCTTGCCCAGACATACTTTAGCACTGTTTTTTATGCCGAGTCTTTCTACTTGCAAGCCGACATGAAGATTACACCACTCGAACTACTTACGTGACAACATTTTATTTATTTAAAGAAATTTTACATTTGCTATAAACTAACAATATTATCTTTTAGAGTACTGAACTAAAACTCTTGAAATTGAGACGTCAAAAACACCCACAGCGTTGAGGGTGATGTGATCTTAGTTTACAAGTATCCCAAGTTATCATAGAGTTCCGGGACAGACTTGGGGCCTATATTCTATTCTCCTCATGTTTCTTCCAAAACAATCTACGGCAAAGAAAATAAAGAAATAAAAAATAGAATTAACACAATCATACAATATCGATCCATCAACGTGTGACGTTGACATCTGCTTTTAGAACATAGCCCAAATCCCCTGAAATCATGCCTCATTTTGAGTGTCTTTGATGTCCTCGTGCGTTCCCATCATGTCGTCATACAAAACAAACCCAAAAAGGATGTCGTCATGTTAATAACATTATTGTACAATCTGCTAAATACAGCATATTGTAACTCATTTCATGTGGAGGAGCATATGCCCTCATAGGAAAGAAAAGTTAAGAAAGGCAGGCTCTAGGCTCCATGGCTTGGCCGAGTAATACCTTCTACGAATGAGTTTAATTTAAAAAGACCAAGCTAGTAAAACCAATGAGCTGCTTAGGAAGCATGTGAACTGATCCCAAGTTGAAACCAAGCTTAAGATGTAAGAGAGCAAAAGAGTTGACTGTTTTTTCCCTACATAACAGGTTTTGGCGGGAGGCCAGAACTTAAAAAACCAGAGAAATATGATAGCTCCAGTACCTATTTGAACGCAGGCTAACCTACATGCAGAATTGCTCCTGCAACTGACAAAATTTTTTACCAAGGTTCTATATTTCAAGTTGAAAGATCAAGCTGCATATGATAATTGGCATTGGTGATAGCAGAAGAACGAGGTACTAAATCAGTAGACACAAAAGTTTGATCCAAAAAAGATGTTATGAATTATATACTTCTTAAGAGACAACCAAACAGAAAATAACAAGATATATGTTCAAACTTTACTGCAGCAGATACATTGGGAGATCTCAATGTTTTTTGAATGATGGCGTTTCATTAGCTGTTGAAGATCTCATATCAACAACATCTGCATATATCTTCCTTCCATTCCTTACAGAATCTCAAGAGAGGAAAGGCTCTGAGACAAAAGATACAAAAACTTGGGGGTCTAATTTATAAGGCAGGGATGTTTCAAACTTGACATCCATGCTGGTGAGAACATTCTGTGTGTCAATCTCTCAAAACTTTATCCGGCTATGAGTACAAAATCTTCAAACAAGAATATGCTTAAATTACCTTAAAAATATGCTTATAAAGTACAGGAATTTGGGAAAGAAAGCCCCGGATGGGCTTCAAAACTTCCTCAGCTTATTCAGTATTGATGATTATATGCCAAGAGTTCAGACAACTGCCAAGGGTTCAGTTCTACCAGTTACATCCTCATGGGTTCTCGTCTTTTTCCACACTTCTTAATTCTAACCAAGGGGTCAACTCCTTTCTTAAAACAAGAAGTCAACAAAAATTAAACATTGACAGAAATAGCAATAAGGTGTGAACATAAACACAAATCAATTCTGTTATTAACAGCACAAAAGTGGGTTTGAAAGCCTTAACTTTATACAAATATTGATGATTATATATGCTTAGAGAATATGGGGTTGTAAAACCTCCTCGAGCTTAAATTCTTGAACAAAATGGGGAAAGAAATTAAGCTAACTCCGGACAATTTGCCTAAAGAAGCAATCCCAGACATATAATCATATGAGACTGCTCGAAAAAAATTTTAAAAAAATGGCACACTTTGTAAAAGACGTAAATGCAGAACACTAAGGCATCCTTTGAGAAAATTACAAATTTACAAGTGACATGGATTACAAATTTACGAATGAGCGAGCTTTATTCTTCAGAAGTGATATGGATTACAAATTTACCAGTAAGACAGGCAATTAAAAAGGACATCCTTTGACAAAATTAACCACAAAATGTGGCCCAAGCACGTTTATCCTGTTTGAAATACAATTCCAGCAGATCTCCTAAACCATTTTCAGGAATTATTCTGTTCTTCAGTTTCATTTCCCACCTTGACAGAAACTAAGGTCTCCATGAAAGTAATCAACTGCAACGTCATCGGTTCTCCATCAATTTGAAGATAGTTCATTTCTTTGGTAGAGGAGTCATACAAGAACAGTCGACCATCAGCACTTCCAAAAAACAGGGCATCATCCTTCCAAAACCCTAATACAGTGTCAAATCCTGTAAGAGGTCCCAGAGTATATATCTTCCTCCAAGATTCCTCGACGCCAAATTCACCCAACAACCATATATGAAAGCAAAAATCTGACTGTTCTTCATCTGAGTTACGAACAGACAGAGCCACCGATTCATTCAACAAAAACAAGTCTCTCCAATTATAAAGCCCACTCCCAATAACTCTTTTATCTGGCATCGGTGTTCTAAGGAAAACCTCTTTGCTCATGTCAAATGATAAAATATACTCGCAGTCACCTTGTGCCGGCCATGAAGCCATTCCATTAGTGTCCGTCCTCGTACCCATAAAACCGTCGTAAATGAAACTGTACGGGACATCAAACCAGGGTTGACTATCAACATGTCTCCAAGAATTAGTACGTAAGCTATATAGGTCACTTTCGTACATGTATTTGCCTTTATAGTACAAAACGGAGGGATCAAACTCAAAGACGCGAAGTAGCCTGATTATCTTGTAGTCATTAGTCTTGGAATCAAAACCGAATCTGATAGCATTACCAAAGCCGCAATCGTTACTACGAAGGCGGCGCAATGTTGATTCGGGTACAACCTTTGTTTCTTTAGTGGCAGGGTTCCATATAAAAATTTTCCAGGCATATTTATCGGACAGGCAGAGCAGGCCATCGCAAGAACCCACGACAAAAACGTGGACTTTCTCGTTGATCCCAAAATACGGAGGAGGCAAAGGTTGTGTAAGCGATACTTGGAGTGTTTGGTAAGAAAGAGTGGAGAGAAGATGATCTCTGGTAGTTTTATCTAGCCGGCTAAGGAGAAAAAGGGCATTCTTGTTCTTCTTTGAAGGGGAGCGATGGTGGAGGATGTGTTCTCTGATGAAGTCATGGCGAGTAATGAGAGCGTACCAGGATTTGCAGACGCACTTGAACCGCAATAAAGAAACGACTGGCAGCGATAGCAGCGTCTGTAACACCAGGTCTTCCGGCAGTTCGTTGGCCATCGACGGCTTTCTGGGTTTCTTCAACTTGGGTTACAAAGTGGAATAATTAAAATCGGTTGGATTAGGGTCTTCTTGATCAGAAGATTACAGTTCCAAAAAACTCAACTCAAGGCAGCATACGCTCAGAAGATTACAACGTCTTCTTGGCTTCCTTCGGGAGATCATGAAATGATGGAACGGAATGGAGTTAGAAACTCAGTTTTGTTGTGGGAAATGCAGTTAGGATGACAGTTGACTACCGTTTGACTGAATGACTGAATTGAATAAAATAATCTTAACTTGAACGCTTAATATTGTAGATTATGAATTTTATGATCTTGATAGAAATTTTAAAATAAAAATTATATTAAAAAATTATATTTTAATAATATTTTATTTAATTTTTAACTTTTATCTTATCAATATAATCGTACGAAAATCTTCATATAAATATGCTTATATTACTTAAAAAATATGCTTATAAAATACAGGAATTTATAAATTACCGGATGGATTCTCCTATTTTTCCACACTTCTAAATTCTAACAAAGGGGTCAACTCCGTTCTTAAAACAAGAAGTCAACACAAATCAAAACATTGACAGAAACAGTTTGACTGAAATAACAGTAATGTTTACACCAAAATCAATTCTGTTATTAAAAGCACAAAAATTGGTTTGAAAGCTGCTCACTTTATGCAAACATTGATGACGATACATATGCTTCGAGATGCTACCTCTACCTCTCTGTTCTTGTTGAAGGTAGAATGTTGCCACAGTAATAGGGTGCGGCGAAATAACTGTGATTTTCGGTGCTCTCAAATTGGCGATTTTGGCGATTTCCTTTTTTTGAATTTTTGTGTTTGTGAGGCCCTAGGGCTGCATGGCTGCCTCCAGGCCCTGGCTGGTCTTATGGTGCCGGGGGATCGTGGGCGCTCTTTTGCTGATATGGTTGACGCATATGCCACTGTCTCTTCTGGAGGTGGTGGTTCCGTAGCGTGCTTCAAAAATGGTGGATAGGGAATTTTGTGTGGTTTTCTCTAATGAAGAGATTTTTCTATCAGCTCAACCTTTTAAGTATTTCTTGGTGATGGAATTTCTTCGACAAAAGCCTTCTCTTGATGTTATTAGGTCTTGCAGGGGTCTTCTGAATCAGCCTGTGGTTTCTTCTATGAGAAGGCCAATGAATGTATTTGTTAGGTTTTCTAATGAAAAAGATTTCATAAAAGCTTTTGCACGTGAATCTTGTGAGGTAGATGGTGTTTATTATAGGGTCTTCCATTGGACTACGAATTTCTATGAAGAGACTGAACCTTCTTTGGTGTTGGTATGGGTTTCCATTCCAACATTACCACCGAATTTTTATCATGAGGTGTTCCTTCATAATATTGTTAGCCCTCTTGGTAAATTTTTACGTCAGGATAATAGTACTAATTGTGCTACTAGAACGGATGGGGCTTAAGTTGTTGCAGATGGAGACAAAAAGAAAATAAAAAGAGAAAACGGTGAGTCATGCACCGTTTGTCCCTTTATCATATTAGGCACCGATTGCACCGAAAAATATTTTAGGCTGTTCTCTCCTATAAATAGGAGAGAGCTCAGTTGAGGTGTGTGTGCGGACAGAGTGTAGCAGAGAGAAAACAGAGAGTGTGCTGCATGTGTGTGCAGACAGAGTGTGGGAGAGAAATAAGAGAAAAACAGAGTGGGTGAGTAGAGAGAGTTTACAAGAGAGATTTTGTAAAAAATAATTTCATAGTGAAATTACAGCAGCTGTGGACATAGGCAATTGTCGAACCACGTTAAATTTCGTCCCTCCTTTATTTATAATCATCTCTGTGTCAGAACAGCTCCCAACAACTAGTATCAGAGCTCTGGTTCGAGCTGTCTGAAAATTTAAGTTGCTCAAAATTAATTTTTGACAACTCCACGGTGTTCCTCGCGTCAAGACGAATCCGTTGCCGCAAACGGAATCGAAAACGGAGGTCGGACGAGCCCACACGCGCCCCTAGAAGATTGGCGCGTGCATCTGCTGCAACCCACGTGCCCCCACGCGCTCCGGAGGTTGAAGATGCGTGCACCACACGCGCCCTCACGTGCTCCAGAGGTTGAAGACGCGTGAAGGACACGCGCCCCCACGAGCCCTATAGAAGATCAGCGCGTGAAATACACGCGCCTCACTCTCCCCCACATGCACACAGTGTTGTAGCGCGTGTAAGACACGCGCCCACTCGCACTGTGCAGCCCGTGCGAGTGACACGCACTAGACAGATCAGAACCGTCCGTTTTTCAGATCTGTTTTGGGCTAGATCTAAGTCATTCGGAGTCCGATTTCAACGATCAAATAGTGCTTTCCAACTATTTGGATCATTCCGGACTCATCCGTACGGTCGAAATTTTGAGATTCACCATCAGTACATTGGATCTGAACCATCCACGTGTTACAGATCATTTTGGGCTAGATCACGCTAGTTGGAGTTCCATCGCGACGATCAAATAGTGCTGACAAACTATTTGGATCATTCCGGACTCATTTCTAGCTAATTCGAGTGTTTCGGACGTAACGGTGATCTTTGTTTGTTTAAATTTGAACTCATTTGTAAAGTTATGGCTAGAGAAGAAGCTAAAGGTGTTGGTATCGAGAAATTTGACGGTACAGAATTTGCCTGCTGGAGAATGCAGATAGAAGATTATCTCTATGGGAAGAAACTACATCTTCCACTCTTAGGAAGAAAGCCAGATGACATGAGCAATGAAGATTGGAGTTTCCTTGATAGACAAGTGTTGGGAGTCATTCAACTAACACTGTCAAGATCAGTTGCACACAATGTGGGAAAGGAAAATACCACAGCGGAGTTGATGAAAGCTCTATCAGACATGTACAAGCAGCCATCAGCCAATAACAAAGTGCATTTGATGTACAAGCTATTCTACTTGAGAATGGCAGAAGGAACTCCAGTTATTCAGCATCTGAATGGGTTCAACACCATCATCAATCAATTAGCTTCAGTGGGAATTGAATTTGATGATGAAGTACGTGCACTGATTGCTCTAGTCAATTGCCAAAAAGCTGGGAGGCCATGAGAACAGCTGTTAGCAATTCTTATGGCAAAATAAAGATGAAGTATCAAGATATCCGGGACTATATTCTTAGCGAGGAAGTTCGCAGAAGAGATACAGGAGAAGCATCAACTTCCAGTTCTGCCCTAAATCTCGAGACGAGAGGTAGAGGAGTTAGTAGAAGTTCAAATCGGGGCAAGTCAAAGTCCCGAAGATGCAGAAGTAAATCTAGGTCCGAAAAACAAGTACAGTGCTGGAATTGTGGCAAGATTGGCCACTTCAAAAATAATTGCAAGGAAGCAAAGAAGAAGAATGAGCATGACTCTGCTAATGCCATAACAGAAGATCTCCGAGATGCCTTACTCCTTTCAGTTGACAACCAAATTGAATCTTGGGTGTTAGATTCAGGAGCCTCATTCCACACTACAGCACACCGAGAAATCATGCAGAATTATGTCATTGGTGATTTCGAGAAGGTGTACTTAGTAGATGGTGAAGTATTGGAAATCGAAGGCATGGGAGATGTACTAATCAATCTGCCCAATGGAAGTGCATGGTTGCTACAGAAGGTGCGACATGTTCCTAAGCTCATGAGGAACCTGATTTCTGTAGGACAACTTGATGCTGATGGGCATTCGGTACTATTTACCGGTGGCACGTGGAAGATAACAAGAGGAGCTATGGTAGTAGCTCGAGGCACAAAAACAGGTATTCTATACATGACTTCAAGCATTAGAGATACTGTTGCAATTGCTGATGCAAATGCTAACTTATGGCATCAAAGGCTTGGACACATGAGTGAGAAAGGAATGAAAGTACTATTATCCAAGGGGAAGTTACTAAAGTTGGAATCAACTGATTTCGACATGTGTGAAGGTTGCATTTTTGGGAAGCAGAAAAAAATTAGTTTCCTTAAAAATGGTAGAACTCCAAAGTCTACAAAGTTGGAGTTGGTGCACACAGATTTATGGAGGCCATCCCCAGTTGCTTCTCTTGGAGGATCGCGGTACTATATTTCCTTTATTGATGACTCAAGCAAGAAAGTATGGGTTTATTTTTTGAAAAATAAATCTGACACATTTGATACTTTCAAGAAGTGGAGAGCCATGGTTGAAAATGAAACAGGCTTGAAGTTAAAATGTCTAAGGTCAGACAATGGAGGAGAGTACATCGACGGAGGGTTCAAAGAATTCTATGCTGCAAATGGGATTAGATTTCAAAAGACTATTCCCGGGACACCGCAGCAGAATGGCGTAGCTGAACGCATGAATAGAACTCTCAACGAACGTGCCAAAAGCATGAGGCTGAATTCAGGATTGCCTGAATGTTTTTGGGCTGATGCAGTTAACACTGCAGCCTATTTGATTAACTGGGGACCTTCAGTTCCCTTAAAGTTCGATCTACCAGAAGAAGTCTGGAGCGGAAAGAAGGTAAATCTTTCCCATTTGAAAGTTTTTGGCTATTTATCATATGTTCACATAGATTCTACTGATCGTAACAAGTTAGAAGCCAAATCTAGAAAATGTTTTTTCATCGGTTATGGTGATGAAGAATTTGGCTATCGATTTTGGGATGATAAAAATCGCAAAATCATCAGAAGTAGAAATGTGATATTTAATGAGCAGATTCTGTACAAAGCTAAGTCACAAGCTGAACCTGAGGAACAGCCAAAGAAATCTGAGGTTGTTGATTTTGATGTTACTCGAGTCAACACTGATCAGAACAAGGATCAAGAAAATGATGATATACAGATCGAACAACGTACACCACTCACTGTTATTCGAAGATCTTCAAGGACAATCAGGCCACCATAGCGGTTCTCACCATCTCTACACTACATCTTGCTAACAGATAGTGGTGAACCGGAAAGTTATGATGAAGCTCTACGAATAGAAGATTCGATCAAGTGGGAGAAAGCCATGCAAGATGAGATGGAATCACTAATGTCAAATCAGACATGGAAGCTAACTAAGCTTCCAAAAGGCAAGAAGACTTTGCACAATAAATGGGTGTACAGAATTAAGGAAGAGCACAATGGTAGCAAGCGCTACAAAGTCAGAATGGTCGTGAAGGGGTTTCAACAAAATGAAGGTGTCGACTACACAGACATTTTCTCTCCAGTTGTAAAATTGACAACGATCAGGCTAGTGTTGGCAATTGTGGCTGCAGAGAATCTACATCTTGAGCAGTTAGATGTGAAGACTGCATTCCTTCATGGTGATTTAGAGGAAGACATCTATATACACCAGCCATAAGGATTCTCAGTGAAGGGAAAAGAGAATCTAGTTTGTAAACTGAAGAAGAGCTTGAATGGCCTAAAACAAGCTCCACGACAATGGTACTGGAAGTTTGACAACTTCATGTGCAGTAATGGATTTACAAGACTGCAGGCTGACCATTGTTGCTATATGAAGAACTTTGACAAGTCTTATATTATCCTACTATTGTATGTGGATGATATGCTCGTTGCAGGGTCAAGCATCGAGGAAATCAATGAACTGAAGAAGCAGTTGTCAAAGTGGTTTGAGATGAAGGATTTGGGTGCTGCAAAACAAATCCTTGGTATGAGAATTATTAGAGACTGGACTAATGATTCTCTTAAGCTCTCGCAGGAGGAGTATGTAAAGA
This sequence comes from Carya illinoinensis, assembly GCF_018687715.1. NCBI lineage: Eukaryota > Viridiplantae > Streptophyta > Magnoliopsida > Fagales > Juglandaceae > Carya > Carya illinoinensis. Next base: position 34,164,230 of record NC_056759.1, read on the forward strand.
AAGTGCTCAGAAGGTTTAACATGGACAAGGCGAAACCAGTGAGCGCACCCTTAGCTAGTCACTTTCGACTAACTAAGGATCAGTCGCCAAAGACGGAGGAAGAGCAAGAATGCATGAACAGAATACCCTATGCGTCTGCTATTGGTAGTCTTATGTACGCCATGGTCTGTACAAGGCCAGATATTGCACAAGCAGTGGGAGCTGTGAGCAGGTACATGAGTAATCCAGGAAAGCAACATTGGGAAGCAGTCAAGTAGATTTTAAGATATCTACAAGGCTCTTCAGATATGTCACTATGCTTTACAAAAGCATGTTTAAAACTACAAGGATATGTAGATGCTGATTTAGCAGGTGACGTTGACAGCAGAAAAAGTACTACTGGATTTGTGTATACACTGGGTGGTACAACTGTATCGTGGGCTTCTAAGTTACAGGAGATTGTTGCTCTCTCAACAACAGAAGCGGAATACGTTGCTATAACTGAAGCAGGGAAAGAAATGGTTTGGTTGCAGTCATTCTTGGAAGAATTGGGAAAGAAGAATGAAAAAGGTATTCTGCACAGTGATAGTCAGAGTGCTATTTTTCTTGCAAAGAATCCAGCCTTTCATTCCAGAACAAAACACATACAGTTGCGATACCATTTTATCCGATCTCTTCTCGATAGTGGACAGCTGATACTTGAGAAGATTCGAGGAACAGAGAATCCAGCAGACATGTTCACAAAAGTAGTTACTGTTGACAAACTGAAGCTGTGTGTAGTTTCAGTTGGCCTCCGTACTTAAAGGCATGACTTGAAGTTGCTGTGATAGTTGCTATGAAGATATGTAAACTCATTTGTCTCCAAGTGGAAGATTGTTGCGAATGGAGACAAAAAGAAAATAAAAAGAGAAAACGGTGAGTCATGCACCGTTTGTCCCTTTGTCATATTAGGCACCGATTGCACCGAAAAATATTGTAGGCTGCTGTCTCTTGTAAATAGGAGAGAGCTCAGTTGAGGTGTGTGTGCGGACAGAGTGCAGCAGAGAGAAAACAGAGAGTGTGCTGCGTGTGTGTGCAGACAGAGTGTGGGTGAGAAATAAGAGAAAAACAAAGTGGGTGAGCAGAGAGAGTTTACAAGAGAGATTTTGTAAAAAATAATTTCATAGTGAAATTACAGCAGCTGTGGACGTAGGTAATTGCCAAACCACGCTAAATTTCGTCCCTCCTTTATTTATAATCATCTCTGTGTCAGAACAGCTCCCAACATAAGTTTGTGTTGAAATGGATTCATCAATTGATCCGATTCTTGGTTTCTGGATTGGGACTTCTCATAATCAGAATAGTTGGCTTCAAGACATGGTGTATGAAACTCTTCCAACTTATTGTCCACGTTGTAAGGTGCAAGGGAATCTTTTAAAAAATTGTAAGGGTGATAGGAAAGGAAAGATGGAGAATGATCATGGTCCAGATGATAGTCGACGTGAAAAAATTTTGGTGAGAAACAGTATTTTTGTTGGTTATGTTGCAGAGGAAGGAAATTTTAAAAAAGTAATGGATGAACCTACGCTTGTGGAAGGGAATAAAATGAAGGATGGGGTCCTAGTAGAAATTACTCATGGGGCAATAGTTGTGAATTCGGCTGAAAAGTTTGACTTGAGTAGAATGGAAGATGAGTTGGATAAAGTATATTTTGGTGCTTCGGATTAAGGGGTGATGTTGGTTGAGGAAACTGCTAATGAACATGTTGCAAAGAAAGAAAATGGATTTTTTACAGAGGAAAATAATATAGTTCTAGTTTAGGCTTGTGGTGGGATAGAAACGCTCAAAATTCTGAAAAGGCTATTATTTTGGCTTCTCCGATGAAGGAGGCGGAAGTTGCAAATCCTGAGTACTCGGAGGTGAGAAAGGAGATTCTTGTGGGTTCATGTAGTGACTCACGGTGGCGATAGAAGAAGGGTATTATGTTGGGTCATGTTGAACAAGATAATGTTTCTAATGGGGAGACAATGGTTGTGATGCAAAATATCAACAAAGACAAAGTTTATGATTCAGACTGAAAAAAATAATAATAATAATAAAGCGAAAAGAAAAAGAAGTGGGAATTAAATTGAGAAGTTCTACCAGAGCTCCTAGCAAGCCTATTCGCATGAATATATGATGCAGTCTTTGATGTTTTGGAATATAAGGGGGTTGAGTATGCCAAAGAAAAGATTGAGAAGTTTGATAAAAAAAATTTAAACCTTGTGTTTTAGGTATTACTGAACCTTTTCACTCACAAGATCATTTGGTGTATTAGAAGAATTCTTTGAATTTCGTAGATGGAAATACTAATGAAGATTATGGGGGTAAATTATGTGTGCTTTGCGATGGTACTTGGCAGGTTCGTATTGTATCTATAGATTCCCAACATATTACAATTTCTTTAGCTGTAAATGAAATGGATGTCTTTGTTTCATTTGTTTATGCTCGGTCTTCTCAAGGTGAGCGTAAAGGATTATGGGATGAGTTGTTGATTGTTGTATCGAATCAAGATAGTTGGATTATTGTGGGTGACTTTAGTATTATCATATCAGATGATGAATGGAGAGGTGGTCTCCCAACGCCAGCGTCGGCTATGATTGATTTTAATAATTTTATTGATTCTTACGGTTTTGTTTAGCCGCCTTTTACTGGTAGTCAGCTTTCTTGGTGTTACGAGCAAGGGGGCCAGGCGTGAAGTTGGGCAAGACTAGATCTTGCTATGGTGACTTCTCATAACTTATTGACCTGGCCTGATATCCATTTGAAGTATTTATCTCGAACCAGTTCTGATCATGCCCCTATGGCTGTAAGTATCTCTAAATCTCAACTCTATGGTTTTCCTACGTTTAAGTTCCAATAAATGTGGGTAGAACATAAATCTTTTATAAATTTGATTAATAAGGCTTGGGAGGATGAAGTGGGTGATTCGCGTTTTTTATGTTTTGCTCGGAAATTAAAAAGTACCAAGAATAGAATAAAAATATTTTTGGGAAGACTGGTATTCATATTAGTGAATTGGAAAAAGAATTGAAAACCTTGAAGCTACTTTGCAAGATTCTTTTTCAGAAGAGGTGGAGTTAGACTTGGTTGCTTCAAAATTGGAGCTGGGCACTTGGCTCCAACGTGAAAAAATCAAGCTTACACAAGTTTCTAAGGTTCGATGGCTTACAAAAGGGGAGGCTTCGGCTAGTTTTTTTTCGTGTGGTGAAGGCAGCCAAAACAAAGATGATTTATGAGATGAAACTATTAGATAGGCACCATCTTTCTTCTCCGGAGGAAGTTTATAAAGGTGCAGAGGAATATTTTGATGAGTTCCTAAGATCTCAACCATGGTTTTCTCTTCCTGATTTAGCATGCTTAGTTGAGAAATCTATTCTTCATAAAGAAATATAATCTACCAGTTACCGTCAATGGAGGAAGTGAAAAATGCAATTTTTTTGATATCAGTGGATATTAGTCCAAGTCCAGATGGGTTTGGATCAGGGTTTTTTCACTGCTGTTGGAACATTATTAAAAAGGATGTGGTAGAGGCGGTGTGTGATTTCTTTGGCAGAAAAAATTTCCCTAGATTTTACACAGCTTACATCCTCTTTGGTGCTTATTCCAAAAGTGGAGAATCTATCATCCTTTGATAAGTTTCGGCCTTTCAATTTATGTTCGGTCATCTATAAAGTATGTTCTAAAATTCTTGTTCAGTGTCTAACTCCTATTGTTTCTAGACTGATCTCACCTAAGCAAAGGGCTTTTCTTCTTGGGAGAAGCATTTTTTATAATATAAGTTTGACTCAAGAACTGACTCATTCTATTAATAAAAGGAGGCAGAATGGCAATGTGTTGATGACAGTTGACATGGCTAAAGCTTACGACTGTGTAGAATGGGATTTCTTATTGCATGTTGTTGAGGTTTTTGGTTTCTCAAATCAAGTTTGTGGTTTGCTTTGGACATGTATTACTTCACCTTGGTTCTCAATGGTAATGAATGGTGTTTCTAAAAAGGTTTTTTCAAATGAGGCAAAGGTCTTCGACAGGGGGACCTGTTATCACATTTATTGTTTATTTTGATTGAGGAAATTATCTCTCGACTTTTAAAGCATGAATTTGTGGCATGTAAAATTGAAGCTTTTGCCCATCCAAGAGGGGTTTTGCTTATTTCACATCTGTTATATGCGGATGACATTGTTCTTTTCACAAGTGGTAATCTCAAGTCCCTTCGAAACATCTTGAAAATTTCCATACCTATGAGACGTGGTCAAGATAGGTGGTAAGTGTGGAGAAATCTTCCCTCATTTTTTCAAAACATATTACTCCTACTCGACGTCGTGCTATTCTTCACTCCACAAGTTTCAAAGAGGGTTCTTGTCCATTTCGGTACCTGGGTGTTCCAATTATCTCCGACAAATTGAAAGCTATGCATTTGGAGGATTTAGTGGTGCAAGTTCATAAAAGAGTGGATGGCTAGAAATCAAAGTTACTTTCACAAGGTGCTCGATTGATTCTGATCAAGCCAGTTTTGTTGAGCACTTGTTATCTGCTCTTCAAGTTCCGAAGGTAGTGTTTAATCTCTTAAATGCTTGCTTTAGATAATTTTTTTAGGGTTCAACAGAAGGGAAGGATAAAAGAAGTTGGTGAGCATGGGATAAAATTAGTCTTCCAAAGGAGGAAAGTGGCTTCGGAATTAAAAGGTTGGACGAGATTTAACACTCGCTTCATGTAAAATTTGCGTGGAATATGTGATTTTTTTTAGCGAATTAAAAGGTTCATGAGGATTCCTTATGGGTGATTTTTTTTTTTAGCGAAATATGTGAAAAATAACTATATTTCACTTGTTGATGCGAATAAGGATTTAAGGAATTGGTGAATGATTGCTAAGTGTTTGCCTTTGATTCTTAATTTTTCATGTTGGAAGGTTAGAGAAGGTAAAATGATGTTTTAATTAATCACTATACCAATGTTACATATCTGAAAATGACTGTCAAAGAATGTAAACTGGAGGATAGCTGGGATATTAATTGTATTTCTTGACTGGTAGGTTCTGATAATGCTTTGGCTGTGGTGGACAGTTTAGGAAGAAATAAACTTGGGACTGATATTTTGGTATGGACCAAGACTATGTATGGCAATTTCTCAACCAAAACTGCTTGGAGTCATTCATCTTTTAGCACCAAAAGTGGCTTTGGTTAACTGCATATGGCATCCGTCATTACCAAAGAAAATTTCGATAATGGGCTGGAAGGCCTTTCACAATGCCTTGTGTGTAGATGATCAAGTCTGTAAACTTGGTATTCCAATTTATTGAGATGCAATTATTGTTCAACAGGGGGTACCAAGATTTAAACCATGTTTTGGCTATTGGTGATTTTGCAAAAGAGATATGGCTGCAGGTTTCTCTTTCTGTTGGCATGATTTCTATGCAAGGTTTTGGGTGGTAGGTTCGAGTAGAGAGCTGGTTCCGGAAGGCCAAAAAGAATTCTCGAGTCAGGTCAATTGTTGGTATTCTTCCTTGCATTTTGATTTGGTGTCCTTGGAATAGAAGATGTAAAGCAAAGATGGCAAATAAAGAGGAGTCGGTGAGGTCTATCTTAGGGGTAACGATTTGTGACATAATCTGTTAACCCAACATGAATACGATACAATAAAAGCGGGTTTGGGTTTAGTCTTATTAAACGGGTTGACCCATTAAGACACGATTGCTTAACGGGTCAACTCGTTTTGACCTGTTATGAAAATTAAAATTACACTTCTATCCTTCTATCTAAATAAAAAAACCCTAAATCCTAATATATGTCCCCTGTCGCACACCTCAGACCTCATACCCAATTTCTTCAAATTTTCATTTTTCCATTTCTTCCTCTTATGCCTTGCGACTTGCAGACTCCTTCTTCATTATTCAATTTATTCCTCTTGCGACTTGCAGAGTCATGCTTCTTCATTCTTCCTCTTGCTGCCACAATGCCATGACGCCTCGCCGTTTAGCTTTGTCGCTCAGCCATCACACAAACTCACACTTACACTCACAACATCCTAGCCTCTAGGCTTCTCGTCTTCTCCCCTGTCACACGACGGCATGAGTCACAGGCCACTACTGGCAACTGTTATATAGCCTCTAGTGCCAGCCACACTGCCACCTCCCCCTGTCCCTCATGAGTCACAGCTGAGAGGAGCGGCGGAGCCCTTGGTAATTTTTTCTCTTCTTAATTTTTCTTTGTAAGATTTATATTTGTTTCGTTCCCTAGAAAAATATTTAAGATGAATTTTTGGTAGATTATTTAGAGCTGTGTTTTGGTAGATTATGTAGCAATAGAGATGTGTTGTGGTAGATTATATTTTCTGAAATCTGAGCTTCTCTATTTTTATATTTGTTTGGTTCCCTAGAAAATATTCAAGATGAATTTTTGGTAGAATATTTATAGTTGTGTTTTGGTAAATTATGTAGCTGTAGAGTTGTGTTGTGGTAGATTAATAAGGTCAAACGGGTTAATGATCATGTTCGTGTCCATTAATACAAAAGGGTTGAAACAGGTTATAATAAATCGTGTCGTGTCGTGTCAACCCATTATCTTAATGGGTCGTGTTAGGGTTTATGATTTTGACACGAAACCCTTAACGGGTCGTGTTCAGGTTAACTCATTAAGTGTAATGTATATGTTTTGACACAACACGAACACAACCTGTTAACACGATTTGACACCCCTAGTCTACTTGGGCAAAAATCAAATATTGGGTTGGATGGTTGGAGGAAAAGTTGAAGGGAGGTGTTGGTTTGTAAGGCTTGGATGAAACAATTTTATCAACTTTCAAGTTGCCAATTAAATAGGCTCGTCACAATAATCCTAAGCAAGTAAGGTGGATGACTCTTGATGTAGGTAGATTTAAACTCTTGATGTAGGTAGATTTAAACTCAATGTTGATGGTAGCTGTCTTGAAAATCCAGGTATGATGGGGGCTAAGTGGTTATTCGAAATTCTTATAGTCAAGCTGTTGGCTTTTGCAGCTCACCTTGGTGAAGGAAGTAACAATAAGGTGGAACTGATGGGTCTTGTATATGAATTACAGCTTACAAAATCTCTTGGTATATATAATATTGACATTGGTTGTAAATTGGTTGGAGAATAAAAGATGTACAGTCTGGTATTTAAAAGATTTTTGGGAGGAGATTCAATTGATGTTGGCGACTTGGGATTAGGGTTGGCGATATGTTACATGACCTGTTAACCAACACGAACACGACACGATAATAGCGGGTTAGAGTTTAGTTTTAACGGATTCGGATCAAAACGGATTGACCCGTTAAGACACGATTGCTTAATGGGTTGATAACGGGTCAACCCGTTATGACACGTTATAACTTGTTATAGAAAATTAAAATTAAAATTATATCCTTATACTTAAAAATAAAATTGTCAGAATTTTAATTTCGATATTTTTATTGTTTGGATTGTAATTTTGAACTTGTAGTTAGTTTTATAATTTTTATAAATATTGTGATTTTAAAATTTATATAAAATTATGCTAAATCTAATCAGGTCAAACTGGTAAATTTCGGACCTATTCAACCCATTTACATAAACAGTTTGAAATGAGTCGTATTGTATTGTGTTAACCTATTTCATAATATTCACTAATGGGTTAAAACATGTTGACACGAAACGACCTATTATGTTAATGGGTCGTGTTAGGATTTAAAATTTTGACATGATAAACTTAACGGGTCGGGTTAGGATTGAGTTATATAATATAATATACATGCTTTAACACAACCCATTAACACGATTTGACACACCTACTTGGGATGTGAACGTTAATCATATTTACCTTGAAAGGAATTCATAGGCATATTTTCTTGCTAAATTAGGGGCAGAAGGGTGCATGGCTATTTGGGATAATATTGTTAATTAATTTTTCAAGATTTCTCAAAGGATATTTGAGATTGGAAAAATTAGATTTGCCAAATGTTCATTTTTAATTCATTGGTTTTGTTTTGGATTTATTTCTTGTATTTTTTAGTTTGGTTTTTTTATGTTTCTACGGTTTCTTCAGCCATAAGATAGAGTTTCTAATAAAGGCTTGGAGGTGCCGCCCTCCTTCTAAAATATATATATATATATATGAAAAAATTTACACAACCTCTTACTATTCACATAACTTCTACACACTACACTTTTTTAAATTTTTATTATTTTTTTCTTTTATCAAATATGTATTATATAAATAATGAATAGAAGAATTTAATTAGTTTAAGAAAAATAAACTCAAAAAAAAATTTTAATTTAAAATTTTTTAAAAATGTAGTATGTGGAGGTTGAAAAGATTGAGTAGCATGGCTCATATATACATATATATTTAGAAGAATTTAATTAGTTTAAGAAAAATAAACTTAAAAAAAATTTTAATTTAAAAATTTTTAAAAATGTAGTAAATGGAGGTTGAAGAGATTGAGTAGCATGGCTCATATATATATATATATATATATATCAAAAATTCTATGCGCAGTCATTTTTGTGGACTCCTTTGTGCACTCCAGTAATATGATTGGTTGTGTATTAAAAAAAAATTAATCCAGCCAATCATATCAGTGGAGTGCGCAGGAAGTACGCAAAAGTGATTATATGTAGCATTACTCTATATATATATATGCTTTGAGAATATGGGGTTGCAAAACCTCCTCAACCTTAAATTCATGAACAATAAGGGAAAAGAAATTGTCTAAACCAATGAGAAATTAAAGCATTTTCAGGAATTATTGTGTTCTTAAGTTTCATCTCCAAGATTCCTCGACATCAAACTCACCCAACAACCATATATGGAAAGCAAACATCTGAGTACTGTTCTTTATCTGGGATACGAACAGCCAGAGCAATCGATTCATTCAACACACAGTCTCTCCAATTACGGATCTCACTCCCAATAACAATTTCATCTGGCAACGGCGTTCTAAGGAAAACGTCTTTGCTCCTATCAAATGACAAAATATAGTCGCCGTCATCTTCTGCCTGCCATGAAACCATTCCAGTAGTGCATGTCCTCGTACCCATAAAGCCGTCGTAAATGAAACAGTACGGGACTTGAAACCAGGGTTGACTATCAACATGTCTCCAAGAATTGGTACTGGAGCTATATACCTCACGTTAGTACTTGACTTTGCAATCACTGTACATTAAGGAGGGATCGGAGTTAAAAGAGGCGAAGAAGCCTAATTATCTTTTAGTCATTAGTCTTGGAATCAAAACCAACTCCGATAGCATTACTAAAGGCGCAATAGTTACCAGGAAATCTGGGCAATCCTGACTCGGGTATAACACTTGCTTCTTTAGTGGCAGGGTTCCATAGACCAATTTTCCAGGCACAGGCATTGGAGAGGCAAAGCAGGCCAACACAAGAACCCACGACACAAACGTCGACTTCCTCGTCGATCCCAAAATACGATGGAGGCAAAGGTTGTGTAAGCGATACTTGGAGCGTTTGGTAAGAAAGAGTGGGGAGAATATGTTCATTGGTAGTTTTAACTTGCCGCATAAGGAGAATAAAGTGCATTCTTGTTCTTGTTTGAAGGGGAGCGATTGTGGAGGATGTTTTTCCTGATGAAGTCATGGCGAGTAATGAGAGCGTACCAGGATTTGCAGACGCCCTTGAATCGCAATTAAGAAACGACTGGCAGCGATAGCAGCGTCTGTAACACCACGTCTGCCGGCAGTTCATTGGCCATCGACGATTGGATTTCTGGGTTTCTTTATCAGAAGATTACAGTTCCAAAAACCCAATTCAAGGCAGCACACGATCAGACGATTACAACGTTTTCTTGGCTTCCTTGGGATGTTCATGAAATGATGAACGACTGGAATTAGAAACTTACCTTTGTAGTGGGAATTGGGAAATGCAGTTAGGATGACAGTTGACTACCCCTTACTGAATTGACTAAAATTTATAAGTGTTGACTAATAATTTGCATAAGTTGTAATTTGTAATGCAAGGCTGATTGCCATTCTTTTCATTAAAAAAAATAAAAAATAAAGAAGGTGAATCAGTATAAAAGTATAATATTTTTAATATGATTTACTTACTTTTAAAGAAATGATTGTACAAATTTTAAATAGACAAATCATATATAAGCCTTTCTAAAAAAGTAGATTCCAAGTAAAAGAAAATTATAAAAAAATTATTCTTTATTAGTAAAATTCACTTTTTTACAAAGGACTTATACATGATTTATCTATTTAAAATTTATACATAGTATTACACCTATTTTTATAAAAAAACTTTCATGAAATTTGCACATAACTTTAGATTTGTACTTAATATTATTTTATTTTTTGTTTATTGAATAAGAATAACTTATTTATCTTTTTTTGGTCTCGTTCATAATTGATCCAATACCGATTCTTAAGAATTAAAACTGATTCGATATCGGTTTTTATATTTTGAAAATTGATTTGAACCGAACTGGGCCTATATATATATATTAATTTTTTATATTATATTATATATATTATATGCTAAATTGCTAATTAATAGAAAATAAAATTTTAATCTTATTATTAAAGTCTTTAATATAACATTTGATATAAGTTAGATATTACTATACTATACTAAAGTAAATAGTGTCACACTAATTATACTAGTTCAATCTTATTATTTAGTCAAGTCTATTAATCTCACTAATAAGTTAGACACTACCTTTTAAAAAAAAATAAAAAATAAAAAAGTTACACCCTACTTGAACTATATGACTAGTAAATTAAACACTAATAAATTAGTAATTGTTAATAATAAATACTAAATTCTAACAATTAAGTTTAACGTTAAAGAAATTATAGTACTAAACTTATGTGTAAACGGAAAATCGAAAAAATTGGACTGGACTGGACTGAAATCATAAAAATTAAAAGTTTTAGTTTCGATCATGAATCAGTCTGTATTGATTCTTAAATTTTTAAAATCTGTGTATATCGGTTCAATTCTAAAATTTGTCAAAAATCAAATGGAATTGGACCGATTATACCTTAAATACTGTGATTTGTAAATTAATTTCATTTGTAATAAAATTAATTTGAATTTCTTTTAACAATAAAATATTTTCATTTCAAAAGTATTTTCTAGTTATCGATATTGACTTCCGGGAATAATGAATAATAATAATAATAATAACATATATAATAAAATGTAGGGAAAGGAAATGGATTAACTTTTATAATAAAATGTAAGCATCCAGGAAAATTGGGGTACAATACTCTTTTTTAAAAAAATCAAAAAAAAAAAAAAAAAAACAAACAAAACAAAAAAGGGTGGGGTTGCAAAACCTCCTCAAGCTTAAAATTCAAAATTCATGAACAATAAGGGGAAAGGCTGAAGACAAGCACAAAATGTGGCCCAAATCCTGTTTGAAATAGACTTCCAGCACATCCCCTAAATCATTTTCAGGAATTATCCTGTTCTTCAGTTTCATCTCCCCCCTTGACAGAAATTAAGGTCTCCATGAAAGTCATCAACTGCAACGTCATCGGTGCTCCATCAATTTGAAGATGGTTCATTTCTTTGGAAGAGGAGTCATACAAGAACAGTCGACCATCAGCACTTTCCAAAAACAGAGCATTATCCTTCCAAAACCCTAATACAATGTCAAATCCTGTAAGAGGTCCCAGAGTATATATCTTCCTCCAAGATTCCTCGGCACCAAACTCACCCAACAACCATATATGAAAGCAAACCTCTGACTGTTCTTCATTTGGGATACGAAAAGCCAGAGCAACCGATTCATTCAACACAAACATGTCTCTCCAATCATAAAGCCCACTCCCAATAGCGCTTTCAGCTGGCATCGGTGTTCTAAGGAAAACCTCTTTGCTCATATCAAATGACAAAATATCCTCGCAGTCACCTTGTGCCCGCCATGAAGCCATTCCATTAGTGTATGTCCTCGTACCCATCAAACCGTCGTAAATGAAGAAGTACGGGACATCAAACCAGGGTTGACTTTGAACTAGTTTCCAAGAATTGGTGCTTAAGCTATATAGGTCACTTTCGTAGTACGGTCCGGAGGGATCGGAGTTAACGAGGCGAAGAATCCTGATTATCTTGTAGTCATTAGTCTTGGAATCAAAACCGAATCCGACAGCATTACTATAGGAGCAATAGTTACTAGGAAGGTGGTGAAATCTTGATTCGGGTACAACATTTGTTTCTTTAGTGGCAGGGTTCCATAGAACAATTTTCCAGGCAGAGGCATCGGAAAGGCAGATCAGACCATCGCAAGAACCCACCACAAAAACGTTGAATTGCTCGTCGATCCCAGAATACGGTGGAGGCAAAGGTTGTGTAAGCGATACTCGGAGTGTTTGGTAAGAAAGAGTGGAGAGAAGATGATCATTGGTAGTTTTATCTATGCGGTCCAGGAGAAAAAGGGCATTCTTGTTCTTCTTTGAAGGGGAGCGATGGTGGAGGATGTGTTCTCTGATGAAGTCAGGGCGAGTAATGAGAGCGTACCAGGATTTGCAGACGCACTTGAACCGCAATAAAGAAACGACTGGCAGCGATAGCAGCGTCTGGAACACCACGTCTTCCGGCAGTTTTTTGGCCATCGAAGATGACTTTCTGGGTTTCTTCAACTTGGGTTACGAAGTGAAATGATAAATCAGTTGGAATAGAGTCTTCTTGATCAGAAGATCACAGTTCCAAGAACCGAATTCAAGGCAGCATATGATCAGACGATTACAATGTCTTCTTTCTTGGCTTCCTTGGGATGTTCATGAAATGATGAACGAATGGATCGAATTAGAAACTTACCTTTGTAGTGGGAAATGCAGCTAGGATGACAGTTGACTACTCCTTGACCGAATTGACTAAAATTTATACACGTTGACTAATGATTCTAGTAGCCTCAAATATGAATAATGCCCATCCCTTAAAAATTATTAGTAGTGTATTTGAGATTATTTTATTTTATTTTTATTTTTTAAATGGTTAAAAATATTACCACTAGTACATTTGTATATTCTTGTTTTTTTCTTTAAGTACATTTAAAAATTAAAAATTAAAAAGCACACAAAAAATCAATTTGAACTAAGAAATAGATTCCACTATAAAAGTGTAAAAATAAATTAATTTTTTTTTTATAAGAAAGATTCAGTCTTTTACAAAAGATTTACATGATATTTATACACTTTAAACTTATACGTAACATTACTTTATTTTTCTTTCTAGAATAAGAATAAATTATTTATCTTTAATTTTTTTGTTTGTTTTAAAAAACTCGAAATTAAAAAAATAATTAAACTCTGTCGATCGGTCTTTGGCATTTTTATTATATATTGAATTTGATTTGTAATAAAATTAATGTTAAACCTTTTTACCAATCAAATAGTTTCATGTTAGAAATTGAAAGTCCGTTATCAGTATTGACATCAGTATTGACTTCCAAGTAAATTGAAAAATAATAATGATAACATAAAAAAATGAAGGGGAAGGAGATGGATTAAATTTAAAAAGAAATGAAAATGAATTTAAAGAAAATAATGAATACTATAAAATGAATGAAGATAAATATTTTATAATAGCATTATTATCATGTTTTTTTTTTCTCTATTTATAAATTAAACTTAATTTATTGAGATGAATTTTTACTATCATTTTCACTTAATAACTATTGATGAGATGGACTTCGAATGATAAAAGCAATGAATAATAATATTTATATTAAACAAATCTCTGTTCTTGATGACGGTATAATTTATGAAGTTGTGATCATATATTAATACATATCATTTTTGTAACGCCCTGGTCCCAGATGACTTTAAGTGTTTCTTTCTATTACTTAACTCATATTCCAACAATACATTTGCATACTCCAAATTCTCAGTGATATATAAAAATGATCGTTTCAAACCAACTATTTCAATATAATCAATTTTTCAAAATACCAAGCAATCAGAATATGACAAAATTCCTTAATAAAATTCACACATACTCGTAGCAATATTCTATGCTTAACCCACTATGCTAAGATTATCTCACTCATGCTCTATGATCTTGATCCTCAGTTGAAATATTCAAATTATCTAAAAAATATTATAAAGATAAGATGTGAGTTATCAATAATTCAGTAAGTAGAGAATATATACTATTATGTAAACAAGAGCTTTTTCAGAGAGTTTAGTATGCAAAAACAAAACATTTCATTTTCAGAACGCCTATCCTAAAAATTGTCATCAAAACATTAGAGCGACATTTCAAATTGTTCATATTCAAAAACCTTTTAGCATAGCAAGACTGAATATCTTTATCTTATTGTATCATTTTATATCATATTGTATCATATCATATCATATTACCATATATATCATATTATATATTATATTTAATCCCCATAGTAGGGTTGTGTTATCTCCGGTGGCTAAACCAGATAATATCATAATGTAAATCTTCCTCTTATTCATTCATAGAGTCCCAAGTATGCACACAGGAAAAAATACGCAAAAAAGAAATCACTTTATTTCTAAAGTGGATGCACTCATATTGGAGATATTAGTACCAACCATATAACATAATCAAAGTCATCTTATCATAATTGTAAACAGAATCATAATAGAATCAGAAAGTCATGCTAAAGGTTTTTCAGATGCTATATCATATCAAATAGACCACTGAACATTTACATATCATTTTCACATAATCCAAATGAATTCAAAGCATCTTCATATAACATGTACGAAATTTAACAAATTTTATATTTGCTCTTTTGCACATTTCATAAACAAAAAGTAAAAATATTGCTCATGTCTACATCAGTCAAGTCAGAAAATATTTTCTCTTATATAGAGATTTCATGAGTAATACATAACACATGACTAAGGTTATTTTTAGTTTTCTTTTCAAAATATATCATACACATTTTCATAAAATTAACTTTAATTTATTTTCTTTTGATGCAAAGTTTAGTATAAGAATCTCGCTTATCTGGATTTTTTAATTTATCTAAATTTCCTTATAATAGTCAAGGAGATATCAACCATCACCTATAAAATAATCACATAACTCGTATAAATTTCCTACTAAACCCGTACTTCTTAATTAAAACCTGAGATATATAAAACAAAAATCTATGTTTTCTCTAAAGTCTAAAATCATCAAATCCTAAAATATCATTACTTCTCAAATACTTTGATTTCCTCGTAATTCTTCAAAACAATTGCACGCTTTAATCCCATTGCTTCGAAAATTAGTCTTATAATATTATCCAGGAAAACACGTGAACTTGACACCAAAATTATTAATTCCTTGATATCCACCGAACCAAACCCAACTCAAAACATAACTTAATTAAATTCAAGTTTAGTGTTAAGATAATGGATTATACCTAAGGACATAACGGTAAATATATAAAACAACTGCATGGTTTCACAAGAAGACTACACATAGAAAAGGCTTAGTGGCACTTTTGTAAATAAGTAAAACTCTAGATATACATGACCGAGAGGAAGTAAAAGCCTAAAGGCTCCATGCAAATTCTGAGAACAAACATCTACTGGAGCAAATGAACTGGGAGACAAACGTTTACTAGGGAAGAATAGTCGTGACAAAAACTCACCGAGAAAGAGAGAGAGGCAGCGAGCTACGAAATGGTGGCTAGGCTAAGGTCGACGGTGGAGCATGATGGTAGAGCAGTGAGAGAGGAATCAAGAAGGGTGGGGACCTATTCGCCAACGTCTATTATGGCTACTGGTAGTGGCATCGTGGGGTGACACTTGGAGAGGTTGAGGGTGAGAGGGAGGATCACAGTAGTTGAGTGGGGCGCTAATAAGGCGTGAAACCATGGAAGGAGGAGGGAATTGGTTGCTCTGTTTTCTGGTTGTTAGAACAGAGGAGGAGTGTTGGCAGAGCTAGGGTAGTGGGTAGTGTCTGGTGGCTGGGTTGAGTGGCTCGAGTGGGCGTGATGGTGGTTCACGGTGGCTAAAGATCAGGCACTAGGCAGCGATGATACAACGGTTCTATTGGCTTCACGGTTGGATCAAAAGGCTAGTTTCTCAGGCTGGGCTTACATTGGTTAACTTGCTACCCATGGTGGTGTTCGTCTGTGGGGGAGAAAGGACGTGCGATAGCTTGGTACACGGAAGCTACCGCATGGCTCTGCATGCTTCATGATTGTAAAACAAGGTGAAGGCTCTTAGTCTCGATTAGGGTCAAGTGATTCTCGCTAGAGGGACATTGAGATAAGGCGGTTTACACCTTAGAGGTGCGAGACAGAGGCCTGTCGGCATGGAGGAAGCTAGGAAGCAGGAAGAAATCGGCTGGGTGTTGCCATGACAAAGAACGGGGTCTTGAGAGAGAGAGGAACCGATGCGTGGGATTAGAGGGAGAGGAATTGGATATTTCCAAAATTTCCCGACTAATTTGGGCTTCTAAAAATATTCACCCATTGATATTCTCCAAAATCATCAACTACACCTTAAAACTATGGCTCATGTGCTTAACTAAAATTATCCAATATATCACAATTGAAGTTGTCAAAATATTTGCCTGTTAAACATCATTGAAATGGTAGTTACAATTGTGAATGTACAAGTACCGCATAATCATTTTAAAAAAAGTAAATAAATATGAAACTTACATGAAAAAAACTTAATTTTTTAATAGTAAATTTTCCTCTTTTTTAAAACGATTGGACAATACTTCTACAATACACAATTATATATAACATTACTCTAAACGTAATATATACACCAAAATTTATATTCTATCAAAATAAATTTTTGGAGTCCGCGGCGTACTCAAAATTACTCATTAAATTTCAAGTGGCTACCCATATATATAAATAAAATAATATAAAATATATATAAAAAAAATTAATAAAATGTAGGCTTGGCGTGGGCTTAGTACTGGACCTTGGTGTTACAATTCTAACCATGATTCTTCTGCAAATTTCATAGTTATGGAGTCTTGACTTTCTGTAAGGCATATTCTAGCTAGCTTGCTTGCTGATAAAATCATTCTTAAAAATGATAATTCATATGATCTAAAGGAATTTGATTAGGTTCATACTAGAATGTCAAGGCCCTTGTCTATCTGGTTTAGATAATATCTAGTCCAATTTCTTAGCCACCCTGGGTTAGGAACTCTTAATAATATACTTATACAACAAGACCAGTTGCCAGTTCTGTATCTATATATATCCGGAAGGTATATATGTAATATACTAAATATATGTATGTTTGTATTAAAATAGCGAAAATAATTATCTCCCACTTTGTGTAAATCTGTTAGGAAGTAATTAAATAGAGAGCAATATAAAGCAAAATCACACACACAAAGCCAAGAATGTTTTACATGGAAAAACTCTTCAATGCAAAGAGAAAAATCATAGAACCTAGTCCAGTTAAAGCTTCTACAATCAACAATGATATGTACACAAATATTCTCTCTAGATAGCACTAGAGGCATACAATCAACAATGATCTCAAGAAAAACACTTTCTTGGAAACCAACAGTATGATTAGAAGAGATATTACAAAAAGATGAGTTACTGTTTATGACCTCGAATACTAGAAATATTGCTCCAAATCTGATCTCTACCATTCAGATTATAGAGTCTTGATTTGTGAACAGGCCTGCAAAATTTCAGCTCAATCGAACCATAGAAAACTCCCATCAGGGTGTTTGATTGAATCTGGATGAACTCCCTTGTCTTGGTTATCTTCCTCTTTCCAATCTCTCACACATGGTATTTATTTATTTATTTATTTATTTATTTTACACTAGTTCTCTCTTTGCTTCTTTATATAGCAACATCACTTAGGTTTTAAAAAATCAAATTAAAACAGGCCCTCTCTCCATTTGGGCTTAATGGTCCTACATGGGTCATCCTCCACATAGGAGGGAATCCAACACAACAAATCTCTCACTTTTCGTCTATGTGGAGGGACTCACCATCCCAATAATTGAGGAACAAGACTCAAACTTTTCTCTTATTACAGTCTTCATTAACATATCATAACCATTATCATTTATGTGAATTTTTTTTTTTTCAAATTCTAACAATACACAGAGACAACCACTCTACCATATGTTTATCTTCCATTGCTCTGCATAACACTTTGGCTCTCTCCCATCAGTCATTAACACATACTTGTCTGTAAAATATTGAGTGGAAGAATGCCAGCCTCTGATAGACCTCCTGAATGGAACATCTAGTGGTATCTCTGGTTCTAGAACATTTTGTAAGGAAACATCTGCATCACTTGGATTCTATTGGTCATCTTGAATAGAATATTCAACTTGTGCTGGCAAATCTATTAATGGCTCCGTATCCAAGTTAACTTAACCATCATTGCATCGAAACACTATTTTATCTGTATTCTCAATATCTTGTATCGTATGATCTTTAATAAACACAACGTCCTGGCTTCTTACTAGTTTTTTTTTTTTTTTTATCTATCAATTGGATCATATAATCTGTACCCAAACTCATCTAGACCATATCTTAGAAAGATGCATTGTCGGGTCTTCACATTGAGTTTAGACCTCTCATCTTTGGGAATATACATAAATGCTTTATATCCAAAGACACATAAGTGATCATAGGTAACATCCTTACCAGTCCAAACTCTGTTTGGTACATCAAACTGAAGTGGAACACATGGTGTGAGATTAAGAATATGTACAACTGTACTCAAAGCCCCACCCCAAAAAAGATCCAGGCAATTGTGCCTGTGAAAGCAAACATTTCACTCTCTTAATCAATGTTTTGTTCATCCTCTTAGCTAAACCATTCAACCGAGGAGTCTTTGGAGGTGTCTTTTGATGCCGAATACCTTGTTATTTACAATAATCATCAAATGGGGTTGAATACTCTTCCCCATTATCAGTTTAGATGCACTTCAGCTTATTTCCAGTCTCCCTCTCAACTAAGGCCTGAAACTATTTAAACATTTTCAATACTTGATCTTTTCTTTTTCAAGATATAGACCCACAACTTTCTTGAATGATCATCTATGAATAAACTATAGAGTTGAATGAACTAGGACCACAAACAGTGGTCCTTGTATTGCTCTCAAAATACAAAGAGCCTCCAAGTGATCTTGTCTTCATAGGACCACAAACATCTGAATGAACTAGATCAAGTATACCTAACTTTCTT
Organism: Carya illinoinensis; assembly: GCF_018687715.1. NCBI lineage: Eukaryota > Viridiplantae > Streptophyta > Magnoliopsida > Fagales > Juglandaceae > Carya > Carya illinoinensis. Next base: position 34,183,353 of record NC_056759.1, read on the forward strand.
GAAAGATGAGAAATTTTGAAGAAAACTCTATTATGATTCCCTAACAAACAGTGAGTACACTTTTTTAAAGGTGCACTCTTCATTCTAGACAAAATTCTTTTTAGCCAATATTGCCCAGCCTAACTCACTCATGTGGGCAAGTCTCTTATGCCACAATTGTACCATGAGCTCATTTTCCATAACATTAATAATGCTACTAGAGAGCCTTGCTTGTAGCATCTATAGAGTTGAAACCTTCTTGCCTCAAGTTATAACCAGATTAAGTATACCTAACTTTCTTGAAGGATGAGAAATTTTGAAGGAAACTCTATTATGATTCCCTACCAAATAGTAAGTACACTTTTTTAAAGGTGCACTCTTCATTCTAGACAAAAAATTCTTTTTAGCCAATATTGCCCAGCCTAACTCACTCATGTGGGCAAGTCTCTTATACCACAATTGTACCATGAGCTCATTTTCCATAACATTAATAATGCTACCGGAGAGGCTTGCTTGTAGCATCTATAGAGTTGAAACCTTCTTGCCTCAAGTTATAACCATAGCATCCCTTATAAGCTTCCATTGCCCATTACAAAAGGTGTTGCAATACCCTTCATCATCAAGTTTAATTGTAGAAATCAAGTTCAAATGAATATAATGAATGTGGTTTACATCATTAAGAACAAGAACCGTGCCGTTATTCGTTTCCAAGCACACATATCCAATGTCAATAATTTTAGCTAAGCCACCATTGCCTATCTTTATTGTGCTAAAGTCATCGGATACATAATTTGTGAATAAGTCCTTTCAAGGTATAGCATGAATGAAGGCACCACTATCAATCACCTAGCTAGTTTCATGAGAAGTAATGTTTACAACATCATTATCATCATAAACAATGAAAAAGTCTCCAATAGTAGTGGTGGCAACTTGATCGTCATTCTTTTCATCGTTATTCTTCTTCTCATTCCCTTTCTCCTTGTATTTTTTCTTTAATTTTCTGCAATATTTCTTGATATGTCCCTTCATGCCACAATGATAGCACTCAACATTAGTAAACTTGCTTGACTTGCTTCTACCCTTATCTATGTTTTTCGGACCTCTACTTTTACTCCTCCCCATCTTTTTTGTAACTAAGACATCTGACTGTGAGGAGAAATCATTTTCTTCTCATCTTTTCATTCAAAACATTGCTTTTCGCCAGATTCATATTGATTACACAATTTGGAGCTAAGTTAAATAATGACATTCTAAATGTCTCCCAAGAGTTTGGCAATGTACCAAACAAACACAATTCCTGTACCTCATCATCAAACTTGATACCCATTCCAACCAACTGATTAATTATTCCTTGGAATGTGTTCAAGTGATCTGTCAACGGAGTTCCATCTTGGTATCTCAAGATCATCAAATGCTTGATTAAATACATTTTATTATTTCTAGTATTATGAGCATATAACTATTCAAGTTTATTCTAAAGTGTGCGTGCATGTGTCTCCCCACTAATATGGTTCAAAATATTATCATCTACCAACTACTTTATGTATCCACAAACTTGTCGATGTTGCAATGTCCATTTTTTATCATATTTATTTTCAGGCTTCTTAGCAGTAAACACCGTTAAATGAAATTACTTCACAAATAAAAGGTCTTCCATTTTTTATTTCCAAGTATGATAATTAGAACCATTCAAAGTAACCATTTTATTCAAAATTAACTTCTATTATTCAACACAAAGTATTTAACAATTATGACCACGCTCTGATACCAGTTTATTGGGAGAAATCTAAATAGCAGAAATAATTATCTCCCACTATGTGTGAATTTGATAGGAAGTAATTGAATAGTGAGCAATATAAAATAAAATCACAAACACGGTCGATAACCAAGAATTTTTTATGTGGAAAACCTTTCAATGCAAAAGGAAAAACCATGGGACCTAGTCTAGTTAAAACTTCTACTATCAACAATAATGTGTACACAAATATTCTCTCTAGATAGCACTAGAAGCATACAATCAACAATGATTTTTCAAGAAAGATACTTTGTTGGCAACCAAACAATGTGATTAGAAGAGATATCACTAAGAGATGTGTTACTGTTCACAACCTTAAACACTAGAAATACTGCTCTAAATCCAATCTCTATCGTTAGATTATAGAGCCTTGAGTTATAAACGTGCCTACAAAATTTCAACTCAATTTTACCACAAACAACTATAATCAGAGCGTTTGATTGAAGCCGGACGAATTCCATTGTTTTTTGCTGTCTTTTCCTCTCCCCAATCTCTCACACACTATTTTTCTTTCTTTCTTTTTCTCACTTTTTTTCTCTCTCTTTGTCACGTAGCAGCATTACTTGGGTTTTCAAAAACCTAATTAAATGAGATCCTCTCTCCATGTGGGCCTAATGCTTCGGGAATATGGGGTTGCGAAATATCCTCAAGCTTAAATTCATGAACAATAAGGGGAAAGACAAGCACAAAATGTGGCGCAAACATGTTTATCTTCAAAAGTGATTCGGATTACAAGTAACACAAGCACAAAATGTGGCCCAAAAACATGTTTATCTTCAAAAGTGATTCGGATTACAAGTAACACAAGCACAAAATGTGGCCCAAACATGTTTAAGGAATTATCCTGCATATTCTTATGTTTCATCTCCCCCACTTGACGGAAACTAAGGTCTCCAATATGAATAATGCTATTAATTCCATATTTTGCCCCCTCCAAGTTAATATTAGTATATTTGAGATTTTTTTTTTTAAATTTTTTTTTAAATGGTTAAAAATTTACGGCCACTAATGCATATTTTTTGAAGCATAAACCATCCAGGCAGCAACCATATATGTATATGTAAAAGAGTAATGCTATATACAGTTTTTAAATAGAGACTGCAATGCAGATATATGTAATTTTATTTTTAAAAATTTTATTCTTTTATTCTTTTAAAATTTTAAAAAATAAAATTAAGAAACACACAAAAAACCGATTTGAATTAGTAGTAATTTTGAGGACGGCAAAATGATGGTGCCTATCAGTTGTTTTTAGTAGAATAAATAAATGTTTTTAGTAGAATTTACTCTCTTTTTTTTTTTTTTTCACAAAGAACTTACACGGAATTTATATACTTTAGACTTGTACATAACATTAATTTATTTTTCTTTTATTGAAAAAGAATAACTTATTTACCTTTAAAAAAAATACCTCGAGATTTAGAAAAATAATTAAACTTGGTCAACAAGTTGTCAAAATGTATGCTCTGTTTGTAGCATGATCCTTTCGTAATTTGGTGTGATCTGTCTTTAACATTGTTATTATATTTAGAATTTGATTTATAATAAAATTAATTTTAAACATTTTACAATCAAATAGTTTCATGTCAGAAACTGTGTTATCAATATTGACTTCCAAGTAAAATGAAAAATAATAATAATAATAATAATAATAATAATAATAATAATAATAAAATGAAGGAAAAGAAATGGATTAAGTTTTAGAATGTTTTTAAAAATGAAATGAAAATGAATGTAAAGAAAATAATGAATACTATAAAAATGAATGAAGATAAATATTTTATAATAGCATTATTATTATGTTTTTTTTTTCTCTATTTATAAATTAAAGTTAATTTATTGAGATGAGTTTTTACATATCATTTTCACTTGGTAACTATTGAGATGGACTTTCGAATGATAAAAGCAATGTATAATACTTTTTATATTAAAAAATCCCTGATATTGAAGAGGGTATAATTTATGAAGTTGTGATCATATATTAATACAGATCATCCTTCTAACCATGATTCTTCTGCAGATTTCATAGTTATGGAGTCTTGACTTTTTTTAAGGCATATTCTAGAAAATAATCCTAAAGAAAATAATTCATATGATCTAAAGGAATTTGATTAGGTCAAGATCAGAATGTTAAGGCCCTTATCCATCTGGTTTAGGTAATATCTAGTCGATCCATTTTCTTAGCCGCCCTGGGTTAGGAACTCTTAAGAAAATACTTATAAATCAGCACCAGCTGGCAGTTTTGTATCTATATATATCCGGAAGGTATATATGTAATATACTAAATCTACGTATGTTTGTATTAGAATAAGTATGGCGCCATGGCTATGACCTGTGATTCTGTGAATCTGTTACATAAAGAAAGTTGGATGCAGATCATTTTCTTCATTTGTTTCAACTGTACGCGTTGCTCCTTACTTCAATAACTAGGAAATAAAAACAGACCTATAAAGACATTGACCAGGCCATGATCTTATTTGATCGATAACTGCTATCAGCTGGGCCTGATGTATCTGGTGGTGCTCTACTCTGCTTGCCTGTCTGAGAACAACTTGGTACCTGTCGGTGCACTTGCAGCTGAAGTCCTTAGAAAATGATAAAGAAGTTGAATAAATCTAGTATAATATTACCTCTTAGAAAAGCCAATGCACCGGCAGTCCATATTGACTAAAACTTCGGTGATTAAGATAAAGAAGTAGGGTGTAGATAGAAGTGCAAGTACTAGGGTTCTCCATTTCAAAAATATTGTAATAAAAAATCCTAGGTTTCTTAATTGACTAGCCAAAAAATTTAAAAAAGAAAACACGCATTCAAGCTGTACTTTGCTTGCCTGTCTGGTAACACTAGGATTCTCCTTAGATGTCTCTTTCATGTATGTAGTCTTCTCAATATATATAACACTAACCCTCCACACCTATTCAATATGCAGAACTACTAATTAATTTCATGACAATGGCTTCCAAGCTATCCATATTATGCACCTTCTTTCTACTGAGCATGCTCCTCTCCTCGTCTCCATCTCTTGCAGGCTCTTCCACCGAAGATGGCATTTGCAACTCCACACAATACCCATCTTTTTGCAAATCAAGATTACCACCTAACAAGTCTGGCAGTACCATACACGATAATGGCAGGCACTTTGTTCACCTCTCTTTATCATCAGCACAAGACTTTAGCCAGCTCATCAAATCATACCTAACTCCACATTCCTCGTATTCCGAAGCCACCATTCATGCCCTCCAAGATTGTCAGTTTTTAGCTGACCTGAATGTGGATTTCCTGTCGAAAACTTCTCAAACTGTTAATTTTACAGATAGTGTAAACAGCTTGCTAGCAGATGACTTGCAAACATTGTCTAGTGCCACCTTAACAAACCAAGAAACATGTTTTGATAGCCTTCAAGAGGTAGCATCAGACTCCAGCGTCAGAAAAGAACTGCTAGATCCCCTATCTAATGGGACTAAGGTTTATAGCATTTCTCTCGATCTTTTGAATCGTGGTTGGGTTGTTCAGGCAAAGAGAGGAAGAATGTTAACAGAAAGAAAATTTATATTTTCCAAGATATTGGAAAATGCTAGAAAGAAACTTTCCCCAGCTTTAGTAATGTCATTGCGCAACAAACAAGAAAGTTCCGAGTCTGCAATTGTGAGGAAGCTGCTTCAGACTATGGGCAACATATTGGTGAGCCGAAGGGTGGTTGTGAACCCAAATGGTAGTGGAAACTTCAAAACTATCAATGATGCTGTGGCTGCTGCTCCAAACAATACCGGAACTAGTAATAGCTATTTTGTGATTCACGTGGTAGCCGGGGTCTATGCAGAGTATGTTTCCATTGCTAAGAATAAACAAAACTTGATGATGATTGGAGATGGTGTCAACCGGACTGTGATCACAGGCAATCATAGCGTTGCAGATGGTTGGACTACATTTAATTCTTCGACATTTGGTAAGCTAAATTGCAACTTCAAACTCTATTCATTATAATATATATATATATATATATGGAAGTAATCAGCTTTGATCCAAAATACAGGTTATTATGATCTTAATAAAACATATCACTATCTTTTTAACGTTTGTGTTACGATTTTAATTTATTATATTGCAGCTGTGGCCGGGCAGGGATTTGTAGCAACAAACATCACCTTTCGCAACACAGCCGGAGCAATCAAGAACCAAGCTGTGGCAGTCCGTAATGGAGCTGACCTCTCCACATTTTACAGATGCAGTTTTGAAGGCTACCAAGACACATTATATACGCATTCAATGAGGCAATTTTACAGAGAATGCGATATCTATGGCACGGTTGATTTCATATTTGGTAATGCCGCCGCTGTTTTCCAAGACTGCAACATTTACCCAAGACTTCCACTGCAAGGACAGTTCAATGCCATCACCGCACAAGGCAGAACAGATCCCAACCAAAACACCGGAACTTCCATCCATAACTGCAGCATTAAAGCAGCCAAGGACTTGGCCTCTGGCGATGGAACTACGAAAACGTACCTCGGGAGGCCATGGAAGCAGTATTCAAGAACTGTTTATATGCAATCTTTTATGGATAGCCTCATTGACCCTTCAGGTTGGCAGGAATGGTCTGGGACTTTTGCCCTGAGTACGTTGTACTATGCAGAGTACAATAATTCAGGGCCTGGATCGAACACCAGTGGAAGGGTTACATGGCCCGGTTACCATGTTATAAATGCGACAGATGCTGCCAACTTCACTGTGTCAAAATTCATACAAGGAGATGCGTGGTTGCCTGCGACTGGGGTGCCTTACAATGGTGGTTTGCTATAAATTATTTGCACGTCGACAGCTTTCACTAGTACTATATATGCATGTTTCAAACTTACACTACAACAAAAATCATTTTTTGGGACGAAATTGCTTTGGGACGAATTGGAAATCGTCCCAAAAAGTGAGATTTTGGAACGAAATTTGAATTTCGTTCCAAAATAACGACGGAATGCCAGACCGTTCGAACGCGTTCGAACGCTATTCTTAGGGACGAAATTTTTTGTCCCAAATAAGTTAACCGTTCGACCGTTAATGATTAACCATTCGAACGTTCAATTGTTACCGTTTGAACGTAATATTGGCGCGATAGGCAAAATTATTTTGGAGGGAATTTGACAAACCGTTCGAACGGTAAATTATAAACGTTCGAATGATACATATTCACCATTCAAACGTTATTTGAAGCGTTCGAACGTGGTACCGTTCGAACGGTAAGTTAATACCGTTCGAACGTATTAACTGAAAATTAATACCCTTCCCTAATTAATCCAAATTCATGATAATAAATGTTATTTAAATGTAATATTCGGTATTAATTATATTAAATATAATAATTAATTCAATTATAATATATTTTAACTGTTAAATATATTAAATGCAATATATTTAATGCGCTTATATATTATTAAACACTATATATTATATTTATAATTTTTTATATATATAGTATATATTATATTATATTTAATTAAAATATATTATACTATTGAATATTATATAGTATATAGTATATAGTATAAGTTATATTATATAGTATAATTAATATAATATAGACTACTATATACATGAAACTATGTTCATGTATTTATATAACATATATATTATATGTGATATTAACTAATATATATATATATATATATAATAGTATATGTATTACATGACTTGTTTAATATATTTTTCATATTATATTGCAGTTATAGGCTAATTAGATGACACTCTCTATTCTAGCACTATAAATGACACTATATATACTCAATTTTAGTTTTTGTATCATTATAATACACTCTAATTGCTAGTAGTATAGATGACACTATATATAATAGTAGATATCCTATTATTAAATAATATTATAATAATAATATAATATAATAAACACTATATATATATGCATGTGATACATATAACCCTATGCTATGATACCATATATATGTTATATATAATAGGTTAATATATGTACTTGACTATAATACTAGATGTAATATGATATTTTATACTATATATGTTACTAAACTATATAATATATGTTTGATTATATATTATATAGTTATATTACTCTATCTCTAAACTATAGTATATTTACAAGTTATTATATTTAAAGGTATAGTGTAAAAAAAATACAATAAGCAACATTTTAATTTGACGTTTGAACGGTTTAAAATAACCGTTCAAACGTATAAGAAAACGTTCGAACGGTAATTTTCACGTTCGAACGGTAATTTTCACGTTCGAACGTGAAAATTAGAGGGGGAAAATTTTCCCGCTAATCTATTTGACGTTCGAACGTTCATTAAATAACCGTTCGAACGTCAATGTTCTACATTTACACGACAGAACCTCACAATCTCGCACTCGTTCCAGTCGACTTCCAATCTCTCCCACGCTCATTTTCTTCCAACCAACGCCATTATTCTTCAATCCAGCCCTCAAATATTACTAACTTCTATCAATCTCTTATATTTTCGGATTAAGAGGTTGTTTTTACCGTTTGGTGAAGAGTATTTAAGTTTTGGGCATTGGGTACGGGTGGATTTTCCGGTTTATCTCTCCAAATCAGGTATTCTCCTTAAATATATTCTCATTTTAGATTTTATATAAGTGTTTTCGTTTGCTATAATGAGTTCGTCATATAGTTTGCTGTCTTTTGATGTAATTTGGACTGTAAATGTTGAGGTTTTCGGAGGTTGAAGACGACTGTAATCTGGAATTAATCCGTTCGAACGGTACTCGTTTGCCGTTCGAACGTATGTCCTTAGATCGAACGGTGACTAGCACCGTTTGAACGTTATGTTGGTCAGTATTAAAATAATTAATACTTTAAATGCAGGAATTGAAATAAAAATTAATTATTTATAATCTACATTTAATAATACTTAAATACTTAAAAGATTAAAGTAATCAAATGAGAATGAATTCAATTACAAATCATCTAAAATTTAATAATACTTAAATATTTAATAGTTGAATTATTCAACTATAGGTTAATACAAATAGTTTTGTTTTAATAACACAAAAATACTTAATCTTTGAATTAATAAAATGAATTTTAAATAAAATACAAATAATCTAGATTTAATAATACTTAAATACTTAAAAGTTAAAAGTGATCAAATGAATTTGAATTAAAATATAAATTCCGAATTATAATTAATAAAATGAATGTTAATTACAATACAAATAGTTATAATTATTAACTAGAATGTTAATTACAATACAAATAGTTATAATTATTAACTAAAATGTTAATTAAAATACAAATAGTTATAATTAATAAAATATTTTGAAAGATATAAAACAACTATCTAATTATTTAATAATATAAATACTTAATTAACATATCTTGCATTGTTTGTTTGATACATGTTCTATTGAAGAATTGGTTGCAAAACAACAAGAGTTAGAGGCTCAATTGGCGAGACAAGAAGACATGGAAATGTGCCTCAAAAAACATGAAGAAGAACAAGCAGAGTTCAGGAGAGATATGCAATTCCAAATGCAACAGTACAGGCCTCCAACCAACTGATGGTTTTTTACGTCTAGCTTATGACATTATCTAATTATGTATGAACAATGCTAATATCATGGTTATTTATTTCTTCGCACTTATTATAAAACTTTTGTGAGTAATTAAACAGTTCCTAATTTATGTTTTTCAAATATTATGGATGTCTATTTAATTTTTTTTTATAATTATTGATTTTAATAAAAATAATATCCGTTCGAACGACCGTGTCACGTTCGAACATTAATGGGTAGGGCGTTCAAACGATAATGTACCGTTCAAACATTAATGACCAAACCGTTCGAACGATACCAGATGCTCAAAAAAACGTTCAAACGCAGGTCATTACCATAGCGTTCGAACGTTGATCAGCACCGTTCGAACGTTGATCAGCACCGTTCGATCTGTTCCTTTAACGTTCGAACGTAATTCTATTGATCGTTTGAACGTATCTTGATAACCGTTCAAAAGATACATTAACGTTCGAACGGTAACTGAGAAGCATTCGAACGCCATTCTGGAACGAATTTTAACCGTGACAAAAAAAGTCATCGTTCGAACGGTATCGAACGGTCAATTTCAAAATCGTTCCAAAAGATATATTTTGGGACGAAATTGTGATTTTCGTCCCAATATATCTTCTGGGACAGTGATGTTGGGACGACCTTGGGACGAAATTTTTTCGTCCCAAAAAATCTTTCGGGACGAAATCTATATATTTTGGGACGAAAATTTTCGTCCCAAAAAATATTTTTTGTTGTAGTGTTACATATTATAAATTACTCTTTATGTTATTGTGGAGGATCTTAACTGAATAATAAAATCCTCTCAAAAAATTATAAACTTGGTCGGTCAACTCTTGAAACCAAGCAAGCCGCAAGTAGTACTGCATGCCATCTCTCTCTCTCTCTCTCTCTCTCTCTCTCTCTCTCTCTCTCTCTCTCTCTCTCTCTCTATATATATATTTATACACACTAGATGGGAGTAACATGCAAAGTACATTTATCTAGTTTTATGAAATGATTATTTGTAAAAAATAATATATATTTTATAAAAATTATTGATTTCACTTAATAATTTAAGACATATTGGAGAAAATAAAAAATTAGTTCGAAATATCATATAATCCAATACATGTTTATAACATCCATAATTTTAACAAAGATGCATACAAAAAATTTAATAAAAGTCCAACACAAACGGTAGTTCAAAATATGTGTCATTTGATATTTGTATTATAACTCATCAATTTGTGTCATCCTGAAGAGGATCAATAGAGAATACATTAAAATTCTTACGTTTCTGTTGGTTGAGTCGATCAAGGTCAACATAAAGTTAAATCATCCATTCTTTTTATAAAATTTGTGCTATAATATTTTCGATATATAGCATATATATAAATCATAAAATATATTTTGAAGTTGTTGGCCAAACTTACTCTATCTTGATTAGCTCAAGGATCATGGCCTTTGTCACGTGCCCATCATAGCAAGTCCATGTGTGGAATATGACTTAGCGAAAGCTACGTCCTACTAATATTAAAATAAATAAATTAAAAAAAACTTTGATTAAACACACTTGTATTATATGGAATTTTTAAATTTGGAATACTCAATAATATGAGTTAAGGAAACGTATAATACACGTGTATTTTACTTAGGGATTCACATCTTATGCACCTAATACATGTGTATATGTTAAGAAGAAAGAGAAAAATATAATAACTAATCTTTAATTACTTATTATTATATAAAATATATTCATTGTTGTAATTATTGTGATTAATAAATTATATTATAAAATAAATGTAGAATATATATTTGTATTGTTATTATTCTCGGCTTTAAACTAACATTAAATAAATAAAAATCATGTAACTTTTTAATATAAAAATTATGATCTATATAAAATTTGTATGTCTTTTATTAAAAATTTGTATACGTTCATTAATCACTTATGACTCTCTAAACAGGTGGTTCACCCAGCCATCCATATATATTTAGATATCCTATCTTTGTTTATCTTTGTTAGCATCTTGAGCCCCGCTACATTCAGGCAACTTGTGCACTCAAAATGTGCATGAATTTGATGTCAGTATTATTTATTTTTTATTTTTCAGAAGAAAAATAATGAAGATGAAGAACAAAACTTCGGCCTTCGGCATAAATCTAAATCCTTTTTCTACCTTTCTAGAAAGAATTACTCATCTACTACTCAAGACTTTATTTTTTATTTTATTTCTTCTTAATCTGCCTTGTCCCTTATTTCAACATTTCTACCCTTTCAGAAAGAATTACCATCTCTCATTCCTTTACAGAGCTCATCTCCGAGAGAAAACATGCCCAAAGATTAAACTTGAGTCATCTCCTCTAACGAAAAGCCACCGTAAAATGTGCCGAGTGTATTCTCGCACACAAATTATCTCTCTCACTCTCTCTCTCTCTTGAAGATGGTTAAAGAGAGATGCACATTGCCTCCTACCGATTGAGAATTTTATTTTGGAGCAAAAGGAACCAAAAAAAAAAAAAATGAAAGAGAAATTTCTAGAGGCTTCTTACATTTCTTTTTTAATCAATGCAGTAAACGAGGAGAAAAAAAAAAACCCCACGTGAATGCCATTGGGAAGTTTGGTTTTTCTTGAATCTTAGAGCAAACTTTTACGATTTTGTGTTTAAACTTCTGGACAGTGGATGAATCATCTATTTTATTCAAGGGCATGAAAAATAGAATGGAAGAAAAAAGAAATTAAAAAAAATGAAAAAGAAGAGATTTGGGAGAGGGGAGACGAAGTGGTGATCGAAAATAAAAATTCTAAATATAAGTATATACACTACACATCATCTATTATTTTAATTTTTTAAATTTTTTTCTTTATCAAATGTTTGGCATATGCATAATAAATAGAAAAATTGAATTAATTTAAAAAGAATAAATCTAAAACAAATTTAAAAAAATTAAAAAAATAAAAAAAATATTAAATAGGGAATGTATAGGACTTATATCAAAAATAGATCTGAAAAGCCAATGCTTTCTTCTTCTTTATGTTTTTTTTAATATAAAAAAACTGACTGCAATAAGCCACTTCCGCTTCGTACACGGATTGGTCCCCAAAATGTAGTGTAACTTTTTTATCTCGAAATACTTTCCATGTAACTTTTCATCTTATATCATTGAATGCCATTTATGTATTCTTCCATACGCTAGTTACATTCACACGAATTTAAACAAACAGTATTAATTTTAACAGAAAAATATGAAAAACTGTTAAAATAAGATTTTCCGTTATATACACATTTTATATATATAAAGATATCTTTTTATATATATAAAGTGGCTATTTAACGAAATGTTGTTGGTTTAACAGTTTTTGTTGTTTTACTGTTAAAATTAATGCTGTTAGTTACATGAATAAATTAAAGTGGCTCCCTCTCTTTTCTTAAAGATTTTTATTTTTTTAATCTTTCTCCTCAATCACTTATAAATAAATTCATGGTTATCAAAGTTTATAAAGCATGCATCAATCTTGGAACCCATGCGTGAATGATCATTTATTAATGAGATATATTAGATATATATATATGAATATGATATTTTATATCAATTATAATTTATATATATAAATTTATATATGTGATTTAAAATTTCTATTCATTCCTTATATAAATAAAGAGAAATGTAAAATAATTATATTTAAATCTATTTACAAACTACATTTACGAATACAATTATTCTAATAAAATATTATTTATTTATCAGTTTAAATTTATTATGAAACATTAAAATCAAATAATAATATATTATAAAAATCTTAGTATTTTATTTCTTCATAAAAATTATATCATTTTTAAAAAATAATCGCTTTATTAAACTAAAAAAACATGCTTTGTACGTTACTTTATTGTTAACGATTTGTATCAGGCGTTACATAGTTTTGGTTCAAAGTTTTTTTTTTTTTTTTTTTTTTTCTTTCACGTATTTGTTATTTCCAGCTGTACCCAAAAGCACATACAGTAGTAAATAATAAAATTTTAATTCTAAATGCTTGAAAACCTATTTAAGTCTATCCTACTATTTGATGTTAGAAATTATATTTTTTTTCTAAAAGCATTACATTATTAATAAAAAAAAATTCTTAATAAAAACAATATTAATTCTTAAAAGTAACATTTTTATACACTAGGCGAGTGTCCTTTGGATGTTGCCCAACTACTAGTGTATATATATAATAGAGTAATGAAATACGGGTTGTATAAATATCGGATATTTTAAAAAAAAAAAAGTAAAATCTAATATTAAGAAATTGATTTTTTTACGTGAATATCATATTTACTGATTTTTTTTAAAATGAGTATGTGACGATTGCACACTCTATGATTAAAAATATAATTTCTTTATATAAAATGATAGTATAGCTACTAATTAAATATGCTCACTTAAATATTTTTTATTTTTTTTAATGATTAAGAAAGTGATTATTAGTGAATTTATATTTTTTATTTTCTTTTCTTAATGGCTAAGTATGCTTTTAAAAAATGATTAAAAATAAATTAAAAAACAAATATTTATACTAGTGTGCACAATTGATAATCGCCTAGCATTGTCCTTTCTCTGTGTAACAATATTCTTGGCATTCCAAGGATTTTGACCAATTGCCATGCATATTCTTAATTTGATGCTCTCTTTTTATTTTTATTTATTTTTAGTTTTTATAGATTGTAATTAAGATGGAGAGGGCACATGATTAAGATATATTATAGTTATAAATGCAGCTAGTTATACTTAAGCTATTTTTGACCAAAACACATATGATGAGAACGGTGCCTCCTTTTATTGTAAAGAAATTATACAGAACTCACATAAAAAAAATAAATTAATTTTTTAATAGTATATTTCATTCTTTTTCAAAATAAGTATATAATACTTGCGCATTCTACGACTATATGTAGCATTATTTAAAATATATACAAACAAAGTAATTTACATTAGACGAGGGCAAAGGAGTGGCTTAATTCACATCTCACACATGTTTTATAGTGCATACATGATGTGTGGTGTAAATATTTTTAAATAATATTACTATAAATGATGATCGATATATTAAAGTAAATAAGAAATAAGTTAAGGAGTCGGGAATCCCAAACAAACACATGATTGCATTCATTCATTCAACTTTATATGACCATATAATTTTTTTCAAAAAAATGTGTAAGATCGTATCAATAAATATCAGGTAATTGGAGATCAATCTGAAGAGATTTTGTATACATTCCTCTATACTTAATTCATCACAACTACTATTGGAAGAAGGCAGCCTTAGACGACTCCATAATCAATTGATACTAGAATTATTAAAATAATAATAATTTTTTCTACATGTTATTTATGGTATTAAGTAAATATTTTGAAACAATATTTTGATCAAATTAAGCAAAAAACTAGACAAGATAAAAGTAGAAAATTAATATTTTTCATTTTATATAGACTACTGCTATTGAATTATTTGAAACTTACCACCCAACAGTTTTCTTGACAATTTGTTAAAAAAATTAAATTAAAAAGGCATTTGAAATACTCAAATTATTCTATTATATATATATACATATATTTTTTATCTGTGAAAATTTTCATTTATACATAACAATATTAATTTTATCTTACTAATGTTACATATAATCATAGAGTGTATAAACGTCACGTAATCGTTTTAAAAATTAGTATGGTTTATTATTAAAAGTTAATGTTTTTATGTGAATCCCATTTTTATTTTTTTTTTAAAAAATTATATAATATTTATATACTCAACGACTGTAAATATCATATCTTTTATATTTTTTTGAAAAATTTACATACAAGAAATACATAGATTATTTTCCATTTGGGCGCTGTAAGGGTGCAACTTAGTAGTGATCGCTGGCGGCAAAACTAACATTTTTTTATTTCTTATAATTTTTTTTATTCATAAAAATTATTAATATATTAATAATCACTTTTTTAATTAATTAAAATTAAAAAAAAATTAAATTAAATACATGGAGGAGGGAAGCATAGCATCATTCTTCCCATTTATACGATTTGTTCCGAAAAGCTCTTTTAGGGGTTAAAAAAACACGAACAGAGCTAAAAAAATTTTGCCTCCCCCACGTCGCGCTCTCTCGTTCGTGCCAATGGCCGCCTCATCTTCTTCTTCCACATCCTCCTCGTCCTCAGGTTCTGATTCCGTGTCTTCTCCCTCTCACCGTCGCCGCCGTCACCGTAGCCGCAGAGACCGGGAAAGAAACAGAGAAGCCCTCAATATCAGAAAGAAAAGCCGCTCCCACACTAAACGACGTCGCCGAAACCATCACCACTCCGATAATTCTCACTCTTCATCCGCCTCTGATTATTCCAGGTCCCCCACATATTTTGGCAAATAATAATAACGGCTTTTATTAGCATTCTTCTTCTTATTGTCAGAGTTCAGATAATAATTAGGGTTTTGCCAATTCCTCTTCTCTCTCTTTTTTTTTTTTTTTTTTTTTTTTTTTTTTTTTTTTAATGTTGTTTGGGTATATAATTACTTTATTTGTAGCTCTTCTTGGCTTTTCTTCATTGTTTGATTGCTAGGATAACTTGGGGGAAAGGCAAAGGACCGCGAAATTGTGAATATTCTGAGGATAATTTTTATTTTTATTTTTATTTCCCAACCCGACTTAGTTCTTATTCTAAGTTTAATTTTGATTGGGCATTTTTTTTGTTATGGTGTAGTTGTGTAATTAGTCTTGTTTGTTTGGATTAACGATCTTGTTGGTTCCTGAGAAATTTGAGGGAAAAAAAAAAAAAAATCTTTCGAGTTTTATGGCTTGCTTTCAGAGGACTAACTATCAAACAAGAAAGGACGCGCTTTCAGAAATAGTTCTCTGAAATTTCATTTTTCTTTCTTTCATAGTTACTTTTCATTGCGTAATTTGAAAGTAAAAGTTTATATAGCCTTAACTGCTGCTGCTTCTTCTTTAATGGTTATGGCCCATAGGCTTAAATACTAAAACAAAAGAACCTAGTATAAATTCTATTTTTGTTGGAATTTTGATGTGTGGCTGAAACATGGTTGCTTGAGTACTTGTGGGGGGAGCGGTAGGATATGGGAAAGTGAGAAGTGCCTAGACAAGAAAGTACTTCTGAGATGCCGTAAGTCTTTTTTTGTATAAGATAAAGTGAGACCTTATATCTTAATGATTAAAAACGAAAAAAGTTTAGATAGTCCTAATGTGTTGTATTGTATTTACATTTGCACATATATTTTCGATTGCTCGTTCGAGAACTACGATC
This sequence comes from Carya illinoinensis, assembly GCF_018687715.1. Lineage (NCBI taxonomy): Eukaryota > Viridiplantae > Streptophyta > Magnoliopsida > Fagales > Juglandaceae > Carya > Carya illinoinensis. The sequence continues at coordinate 34,199,951 of NC_056759.1, forward strand.
GGTTGTTGGAAGAAATAATTGGAAATAACTTCAGCACACCCGAAGCATCAACTTCAGGCATTGTTGTAAACACAGCAATAAAATTTTTTGAAATTGCAGTGATCCTCATATCTGCACTACCGATGACAGTATATCCTTGTTCCTTATAAATAAATTTCTTTTTTTTGTTTGCAATTATTTTACTGTTATATCCAAATATTAATGACTTAGATATATATTGTTAATTTATTGTATAGATGTCGAGTATACTAACAAATAATAATAATCTCTTTGTTAATTATACTCGACATATAAGATTAACAAAGAGATTATTATTTGTTAGTATTGACATTTAGTATGTTCTAATTTTTATATGAGAATTTATAATTTCAAAATTTGACAAATTTTTTACCATGGCTGCAACACAGGAATGCTTTTGCAACTTTAACATAGAAAATTGTCATTGTAGTCATACCCGGTTGCTTTGTTACAGTTTGCACAAGACATGTAATAGAAGCATTGATCTAGGTCAACTAGGGAGAATCTTCCTTTAATCATAAAAGTTGGCCTTTGTGTTAAGATGGAAATGGATAAACGCATCATATAATAAATTAATAATATATATCTATGTAAATCATTAATATTTGGACATAATAGTAAAATAATTGCAAACAAAAGAAAGAAATTTATTTATAAGGACCGAGAATATACTGTCATCGGTAGTGCGGATCTGAGGATCACTGCAATTTCAGAAATTTTTATTGTTGTGTTTACAACAATGCCTGAAGTCGATGCTTCGGGTGTGCCAAAGTTATTTCCAATTATATCTTCTAACAACAGATAGTTTTGCGTCGCCTTGAGAATTTGAAGTTCTACTAGTGGCAAAAAGTGGTTAATTACATAGAGGTTTTAATATTATTAAAAAAAGAGAGAGATGCTGAACCTTGCGAGCACAAAAATTTCTATCAGATAAATGGCTTACGACAGGTATGAAGAACATTTTCTTGGCTTTGGAATGATAATGATTTACACTGCAATGCCTAGGAGAGTATCATGATTGGGAGTGTAGTGAATATGGTTTAGATGACACCACCAAGGGTGATGGCTCAATGGTTATTGGGGTGCTCCCAAGTGGTTTGGTATGTACTAGGTCCTAGGTTCAAATCAAAATATGGATTCACCTTAGACTGTTGGTATTAGCTGCCTAACAACTCATTGAATTCCCAGTGGCTTGGGGTCTAAGCTATGGCTCAAACCTAACTTGCGGGAAAGGTTGCGGCTTCCTACCGCCTAGGACCCTCTTGTCTGGTTTTGAGCAAGTAGGGTGCTTCCATTGTCACACTCAGGCAGGAAAGCCATCGTTGGTTGCCCCCTCGTACCCTTATGCTCATAAAAAAATATGGTTAAAATTACTTGCCTTCATAGTATTTTATTATTAAGTATGCCATTTGTTTGCAGTCTCATGTTTTTTTACCTTTTCACCTTCCTGGAATGATGTGGTAGTAAATGCAACATGGTCTAGATCTGTATTAGAAGCATAGGGTTCAGAGATTTAAATTGGAGCCGAAATTTTGTATGTTAAGTTCTCGGGCATTTTTCCATTGTTTTCTAGCATGGCTATTAAGATGATTGGCTTTCCAAACTTATCTACATTGCTGATTCTTGTAAAAGTGACAGTTCTTCCCACAGTGAGCCTGAAACATCTAGTCATTCAAAGCGGCACAAGAAGAGCGACAGACCAAAGAAGGTGGTGGTTAGACTACCATGTTAGTTTTCTTGTTATGTGCTCTGCTTGTCTTCTTATCCCTTGTTTCTTCCCTTTCATTTTCTAGAACAAGGAAAAGGACCAAAGCAAGAGTGATCGCCATAAACAGCATAGTCGCAAACTTAAAGAGGTAAGCCACCACACTCTTATGTAGCTTAATAGGATTCGTATGATTGCTTTTATGCCAGTGGTTGACTTATTAGTAACTCTTTAACATTTGAATAGTGTTTTTTTGTCATTTCATCAGGATAGTGAGGACTAAATTGTTAGTGAACTATGTCATTGATAACTGCAGAACCATTAAAGATGTTTTTAGCATGACATTTAAATAATAAAACAGACGGTGACATGCTGAACTTTACTTGGTAGTTTGTATCTCCTGAAAAGTGGTAACAGGTTACAGGACCTAAGGTCCCTAGTCACTTAATTTGCTGCATAATGGGTTTATAAGAAAGCTTTTCTTTGTGTCCCGTAAAGGGAACTCAAAAAAATAAGGGTGGGGGAGTTCTTTGAAATTTTTTCAATACAATTCTCATCTTGCATGTAAAAGCTGTGAATGTTCCATGTATTTGTGCATCTAGGAAGCTAAATGCATATCTGACAATTTATCATGGCATTCACAATGTCTGAGGTGCTTATAATACTTTCTGCCTGTTTTATGGATTGGCTCTTTGAAATTGGAGCTGGGGTCTGTGGCATGATGGTTGGTGCTTGATTGACTTGCCTGGATGTTGTTGCTTGGTTGGGTTTGTCTGGGCAATGGGAGCCATCTATAGAAACAGCAGGATGAGAGAAGTAGCGGCCCTGTTCAGCTTTCTAAGGTTCTCATCAGACTCTAATACTTGTGTTTGCAGTCACAAGTTTTGTTGTTGCGCTGTTTCTGTAACCTTTATGTGCTTCATACAGTTTTTAGGGCGTGGCAAGGATGATGGTGTTCGTCTTAGTGCTATCTCTGGAAAAAAGGTTAGGCAACTAATTACATTGTATTAGGACCTCAAAGATTTGTGAATGAGATGATAGTCATAGAAAAAGTGATCTTCAATTACTTCCCCGGTTATGCAGATTCGATTGAAAGTTGATAGAACGAAGGAGGACAAGTTGGCAGAGAATAAAAGAAATGAACTGTTGAAATTTTTAAATGCTAGTTTTGATTGAACTTGTGGAGCTTGAAGTCAAGTCACTGGAATTAAGAAATCGTTTTAGCGAGGTAACCATACTTAAATATCCTTTCTTGAAGACCAAGCTGCCTAGACTGGGGTTCTATTTCACCAATTTGTGTTTGGCTTTGTTACCCGTTGGATAGGAAAGCATTGTTGAATTGGAATCTGAGCTTCTATTATAGTTGTGGTGAGAAGAGTGTATTGGATTTTGGTATTGTATTTTATCAAATTGATGCTTCATTTATGTTATTGCTTTATATGAACAGCGTACAAGTCTTCTCTCTCCATCCCTTTCTGAGAAAAAGCCCTCTTGGCCCTTGGGCGTGAGGGTCAATGGACTCTTGTTCTGAACTGATTTGGATGGTATACACGTACTGCAGTTTGATACATGAATTAGTAATAAAATCAATGATCAATGTAAAACTTGTATTCAAAAGCCGAGTAGCGCAATGCTAGCCAGGTACAAGCTTTATGTGCAACTGCAAGCTTGGGTCCCATTAGGAAAAAACAATTCTTTTCACGGTAAAATCCATTAATTTACAAAGGGTATGTGCAAAGCTTGTACAAATCATTGCTGAAGTAAATTAATATCTTTTATTGATAATGTTATTTAAACGGAATAAATTAGATTATAACATTTGACAAGAAAAAAGAAATATTTTTTTAAATCTTTGATTTCTCAAACGGAATATGTAGATGATAGTTAATTTAAAAAAAGAAAAAAGAAAATAGAGCAAAGTTCTAAACTAATCCCACAACACAATGGACGTTTGACCAAAATTTCTTTAATCCCTTGTTCCTACAAGCTCAGCGACTGCCTTCTCTGCCCAAGATGAGCCTACTTATCTATCCCTTATTCCTGCATTCTATGTTCTATATTTTCTTTTGGAGATTTTGCTATTATCGTGAATTTTTAATTCCTTTCTGGGTTTAAACTTTGCACATAAGGAATCTGTTTCACTGACGAAAATGGTCTCCAAGAATTTATCTGTGCGTAAATCGAATTAAAATCCTTTTTGCTCGAACTTTATCCACTTCAATACATGGAGATCTGCTCCAATGTCGTTGGCATTACAGTTTTCTTTCACACCCTTTAAGGAATTTGTTTTAGAATCGAGAAATACTTTGCGTAGAGTCAACGTAGGAATCATACAAAAAGTGATTTTATACGCTGATGTGTTAATCAAATATTTTCTTTGAAATTGAGTTTTTTAATTAACTTTTTGTTAATTTAAGACATACCTCTAGGCACATATCCATTCCGTTACGTGTTTCTAATTCAATTTTATCATTTCTGGTTTTTTTTCCCCCCACTATTAAATCAAGAACAGGGAACAAAAAGAAAAGTATTTAAACGATCTCTGGTCTATGCCTGTTTCTATTGACAGATCACTTTCCAAATCAAGCAACAATCTTCTCTATTTTTGTAACAACATGATTTTAGGAAATTAGCATTTACTTTGTAATTACCATATTCAATTAGTTACCTTAGATAGACTTATTCTTGTATCTATTTATTCAAATAATGTCTCAATGAAAAAATCAAGTGTATCAAATACAAAAGTTTGTATTCTTGACAGTTTCTTTGCAACAAAGTGGTTCGTAGGATGAACTAAAGTTTGTAACCTCGAATTTACATTAATTCCTGTCCTTAAGTTATTCAATTTCCTGCTATTCAAGGCAGCTGAAGACAACAAATATCACGAAAAAAAAAACAGAGAGAGAGAGAGAGAGAGAGAGAGAGAGAGAGAGAGAGAGAGAGAGAGAGAGTAATAAATTTTAAGGGAATGACTAGTGCTATCCGGAGTCAAGAAAACCCATTATATTTCTTAGAACGCAAACCAAAGCAAAATATCGAAGCTTTAGGATACTATAAAGTTTCACAGACCAAGAATTTTTATTGGGCAAAGCTTAGCCAGTTTAATGAGATAATGATCAGTCTCTCAATAGAGATTGATATTATATAATAATGAGAGCAGCTAAAACATTAGTGACCCGCCAGTTTATTGGTAATCGCCAAGACAATGCTGCAGAGCTGGCTGAATGTCGCACTCAAACTAAGTATGGGAGAGGCTTTGCCCATTTCCTTCAAACCATTCTCACATGAATCAGAATCGCTCATTGCAGCAGACACCCATGTTAATACATCACTATACTTTTTAGACTTCAAGGACGTGAGGGAGTCCTGGAGTCGCTCACTTGCATCTTGGTAGTTCTCATTGCAATCTTTAAAGGCAGCGGATTTATCTTTCTGTTTGGAGAGCTGGCCCTGAATTTGCTTAGCCAGGGATGACGTCTGCTGCAGTGCAACTTTGGCTAGCACGCCAATATCAGTAGCCCCACGGCTCTCCGAGTCAGATTGAAGGGTTTTTGTGCACAGATCCTTGTACAAAGTACGATCACAAGCTGAGATTATAAGATCAGCTTTTTGCGCTCCTGCAACATTGCTGCATTGCTACATTGCGCAGAGAGTGAAAAGCAAAAAGAAGAGCTTCAAAATCGGCTTCATGTTTTCAAGACGAAAGATTAATGGAGAAAATGAAGAAAACAGTTGGAATGCTATCAACTTCTTTATCTTACATTCATTTCACAACTATTGTGAAAGCTTGTCTATATATAGAGAGAGAGTGAGAGAGGGGTACGTAGATAGATATGCCCAAGCAAGGCGTATGACAGCTCTCTGTCTGTTTTAAGATGTCTCTTAGGGATTTGTTAGGACAGGCATGCACCAGTCGGTTTCATTTTTAATTAGGAGCTTATTTCGTTTGATCTGTGCATTAAGATAGGGGAGATTTGTTTCCTAATTTGTTTATTTACGTAGGGGATTTTGTTTTCGGATTTTTGCTTTTTAAACCTTAGTTATTGCTTTTAATTGATAGGGGATTTTGATGTATTCACATATTAGTTCTATATCTTGAAAACTTTGAATACAATGGAATAGATAAAAATAAATAAATTAATATGTAAATGTGCTTTTAATTGGTGTATGGCCAAAAAAAAAAAAAGCCAAAACATTAATAAATACATTTTTATGCTAACTTATATCCAAACTTCCACATGCATTATAACACAGAAAATCAAAGTAAATCGGAAAGTGGAATTGTTATATAAAAAAAAGAAAAAAAAAAGAAAAAAAAAAAAGAGAGAAAATGCAATATAATAATTCCAGTCGTATAATTCCTCGGCTCTTCGTCGAAAAAGAGTCGCCATGAAGACAACTTCGTCAGCTGATAACAGAGACCATCAGCACTAAGATGTGCACTACAGCTTTCGATATTTGGAGAGGTCAAAAGCTAAGTAGCGTAATGCAACTTTAGATGTGCAACTGCAAGCTTGGGTCCCATTAGGAAAAAGTAATGCTTTTGTACCGTGAGATCCATTACTTTACAAATAAATTAATATCTTTCTATTGATAATGTTATTTAAACGGAATAAGTAGATTATAACATTTGACAAAAAAAATATTTTTTTAAATCTTTGATTTCTCCAATGGAATATATAGATGATAGTTAATTTTTTTTTAATTTTTAAAAAAAAATTAAAGCAAAGTTCTAAACTAATCATAAAGGGACTATTCGGATCAAAAGGCCCGAGATACCAAAAAGGCTCATTATATTACAAAAGGAAAAATATAGTTGCAAACACAATTGTGCACTAATCTGTGCACCAATATGATGTGATTGGTCAAAATGTAGATTTTATTAAAAACAGTGTTAATTTAAATTTTAAGTATGAATAAATCAGTATTGGTACACAGATTAGTGTGCAACTGTGCTTGTATGTAGCAAAACTCATTACAAAAACCTAGAGGGTAGATCTAGTGGCCGCAATGAGATAAGTAAGAAGAGTAAGAGAAGATGTGTGTCTCGCCATCTTTTACGAAAGGATAATGACACTAGGAAGTAACATGATTGTTCAAAATATCAAGTAATGATTTGCACCGATAAATCCTAGATAAGATAAGTATCGCAAGTAAGTCTATATATACCAGGTAATCTTTGATAATTGGAAGGATAATTTGACTGCTATTTCATTTCACTCACTTAAACATTGGAATGTTTTCAGGTGAAGCCCTGCCAGCCTCCTTGATGATTTTTGGTGAATGGTTGCAAATTGGCCAGTGAGACACGTTCTTAACAGTTGGCACCGTCTGTGGGATCTAGGTGATTTAGTGTGGTTCTCATATGCCAACTGTAACATGATCAACAGCAAGCCGAGCGATGGATGCATTGCAGCCATCAATGGAAGCACGACTAATAGAAGCAAAGGAAAGATTAAGAAAGGCCCTAGAAGCTATGGAAATCTTGTGAAAAGAGAACGACAACTTGAGATAGAAGAATGTCAATTCTAATAATATCGATACGCCCGCTCATAGTGAGCAGGGTGAGGGAGAGACACATTGCAATATCGAAGCGGATACAGTGTGGGTAGAAAAAGAAAGAATGCATGATGGGTTGAAGGAACTAACGGGAAAATATGAGGAGATGGCGGAAAAGACGGGGAGCTTTTCCTCGATAGAAAGCCTGCTGCATCAGATAGATCTACCATATAGCACACGGATTATGGTCATGCCGCTCCAGCCAAAATTCAAGGTTCCTCAAGTAGATATATATGATGGGTCCAAAGACCCAGTAGATCATCTGGAGAACTTTAAAACTCATATCACGCTCCACGGTTTTCCTGGAGATATTGTGTGCCAGGTTTTCCCTTTGACTTTAAAAGGGACAGCTAAGGGATGGTTTGGGACCCTCAAGCCAAAATCAATAGACAGCTTCGAAGAGTTGGCAAAATAGTTCCTGAACCAGTTCATGCCTAGCATGAGGCCAGCCGCCTACCTACTGACTGTCAACAAGGAACGCTGACAACGAATGACCAAGATGAAAAGATCACTTTGGCCGCCCTTTTGGGAGGAGTATGGCCACGCAGTCCTTTTATGGAGAAGTTGGCTTGAAGGACTCCTTTCCACTCTCAGAGAATTCATGGACAGGGCTGATGACTTTGTTAACGCGGAAGACACCCTGCAAGCATTAGTGGATCCTGGTAAGGAAGATAGGGGACTGAGCGAAGAAATGGGTAGGTTTACAAAAAAGCTAAGGCAAGTAGGCGAGAAAGAGCGTAGGAGAGGTGCTCAGATCACAGTCCTAGGCTGATACACAATAATCTAGGCATACGAGAGGAAGGGAAGGAAAGAGGAGACCGTCGCCCTAGCAAGACAGGCAGTCGATACTGCAAATATCACCAGACAAGCTCGCACTGGACTGAAGACTGCATGACTATGAAGAAAATAGTAGCGGAATTAGTAGAGACCGGTGAGTTAGAACAAATGGTTGCAGAACGGTCAAGGTCGAGAAGGCGCCAAGAGTCTAGACAGGAAACTTGGCAGAGTCAAGAACCGCCAAAATGGGGCTGATAGAGCCCCCCAAAGAAGTAACGGGAAAAGGGAGGGCGCCCATTGGAGAGATAAGAACCATAGCAGGAGGCTTTGCTAGGGGCGGTATTTCAGCGTCCAGTCAGAAGGCATATGCACGGAAATCAAGATATGAAGAGGTGTTTTTAGTAGACAGGGCGCACAAGCTTCCAAAACTTAGCAACGAACGAATGGTGACATCTTTCGAAGAGGCAGACAGACGAGGAGTGTTGTATCTGCATGACGACGCCTTAGTAATCACCCTCGTGATAGCCAACTACACCACCAGGCGGGTGCTGGTAGACAACGACAGCTCTGACGATATACTATTTTGGTAGGCATTCGTAAAAATGGGCATCGAGGTCAACAAGTTGAGACTCTCCCCGACGCCATTAAAGGGTTTCTCGGGAGATATTATCCAGCCCGTAAGGGCGATCACCCTCCCAGTAATAGCAGAAACTGGAACACGGATGACGACCACCATGACAGATTTCTTAGTAGTAAAAGCTCTATTTTTTTATAACGCTATATTGGGGAGACCAACACTTAACTAGGGCGGTAACGTCCACATACCATCTCAAGATGAAGTTCCCAACCGATAAGGGGGTAGGTGAGGCAAGAGGCGAACAGGCCCTAGCACGGGAATGCTACATACATGAATTGCGAAAGGTCAAAAGCAAGGTCTGTATTGTGGAAGAGAAGAATGAAGCCTCGCCACCCCGTCCCCCACCTACGACACTGGCTTTTGAGGAAGATATTAAGGTCAGAGACGACCATAACTAGCAACATGCCAAAGTCAATGAACTATTGGAGCTTGTGGCATTATATGCCAACCGCTCTGACGATATACAGGTCCCACCGGCGGATAGGGAAGCCCTAAAACAATTGCTAATAGAGCACCGGGATATCTTCACATGGAGCCACTAAGAGATGCATGATATAGATAATGATGTCATCGAACACTACTTGGGCGTAGACCCAACACACAAAGCAGTATAATAGAAAGGGAGATCATTCAGTACAGAAAAGTATGCCGCTATTAATGAAGAGGTAGAAAGATTGCTCGCAACGGGTTTCATCAGGGAAGCCCATTATCTTGAGTGGTTATCCAACATAGTTATGGTAAAAAAGGCGAACGGGAAATGGAGAACGTGCGTAGATTTCACAGATCTAAACAAAGCTTGTCCCAAGGACAGCTTCCTATTACCACGCATCGACGTCATTGTAGACGCAACAGCGGGGCATCATATGTTAAGCTTCATGGACGCATACTCAGGTTACAACCAAATACGGATGAACAAGGTGGACAAGGAGAAAACCTCATTCATCACAGACCGATGGTTGTATTGTTACCAAGTTATGCCTTTCGGTTCGAAGAATGCAGGGGCGACCTACCAAAGGCTGGTAAATCAAATGTTCAAGGAATAGATTGGGAGATCTATAGAGGTATATGTGGATGACTTGTTGATAGAGTAAGGAACCCGCCCAACACCTTACGGATTTGCGAACGGCGTTCGAGATCTTACGCCATTATAAGATGATGTTGAATCCAGCAAAGTGTGCTTTTGGGGTCCAGTCGGGAAAGTTCATGGGCTTCATTGTATCCGAGAGGGGAATCGAGGCTTCTCCAGATAAGATAAAAGCCATACTCAACATGAAGCTGCCAAAGAACCTGAACGAGACCCAACGGCTGGCAGGTAGAGTGGTCGCTGGGAAGATTCATAGCTTGATCAACAGATAAGTGCCTCCATTTTTTCCAAGTATTGCAGAAAGTAAATCCTTGGAATGAACAATGAGACGAGGCATTCGACAAATTAAAAGTATATTTGGCCAGTTCGCCCTTATTGAAACGACCAGAGCAGAGTGATGTACTTTATGCATATTTAGTAGTTTCCCCGCATGCTGTATCTGCCGTCCTAGTAAAGGAGGAGGAGGCCACCTAGCATCCGGTATATTACGTAAGTCGAGCACTCAGAAGGGCTGAAGCAAGATACCCTCGAATTGAACTGTTGGCTTTCGCTCTAGTAACGGCGGCCAGAAAGCTCCGACCTTACTTTCAAGTCCACAAAGTATGAGTACTCACAGAGACCCCCCTAGCAAAAGTCCTGAAAAAACCAGACAGCATAGGCCGATTCATAGGTTGGTCGATTGAGCTGAGCGAATTCGATTTGGAGTATAAGCTAAGGAAGGCTGTCAAAGGGCAAGCGCTGGCAGATTTTATGGTAGAATTCTCGAGATTTTCCCAAGAAACGATAGAACCATCGGAAAAGCCGTGGGTACTATTCATAGACGGCTCATCTTACCGAGAAGGTGGAGGCCTAGGAGTGCATTTATTGAGTCCTGACAAACAGGGACAACACTACATGGCGACGCTGGCATTCAAAGTAACAAACAACGAAGCAGAGTACGAAGCACTGATAGCAAGATTGTCTGTGGCAGCACGAAATAGGGTAACTGAGATAGAAGCTAGGTCTGACTTGCAAGTGGTTGAAAATAAAGTGTTGGGCCTATATCCTACGAAAGGCGAAAAATTAAAAAAATATCTAGCAAAAGTAAATTCGTGACCTATTCTCGTATTTCACCATAACTCAGATACCAAGGGTGGACAATGAGGTCGCAGAAAAATTGGCACGGGCGGAATCCGGGATAGAAGAGGTACCTCTACCATGGCAAGTAGAAAAGAGGGTCGTCGAAGTCCCAGCCATTGGCATCGAAATAGGCGTCTTGGGATCTAACACTCCAGAATGGGCTAGCAAGATTGAGGAATACTTAGAAGAAGGAAAATTGCCATAAACAAGAGATGAGGCCAAGAGGGTGAAGAAAAAGGCAACTAGATTCCAACTCATTGAGGGAGTTCTTTACAAAAGGGGATTCTCAACCCCTTACTACGGTGCATCTCCACACAAGAAGCACAGTACATCCTAGCAGAGATACACGAGGGGATATGTGAGAATCATTCCAGAGGAAGAACTTTACCCAGAAAAGTGGTCCAAGCGGGGTACTATTGGCCCAATGCTTTAAGGGATGCACGAGAGTTCAGCAAGAAGTGCGTCAAATGCCAAACGTATGCAGCAGTACCACACGCCACCCCTAAGGAGTTAACATCTATAACACCGTCATGCCCTTCGCCCAATGGGGTGTAGATTTGGTGGGACCCTTTCTACCAGGAAAAGGGGGAGTTAAATTTATGATAGTCACAATGGATTATTTCACAAAGTGGGCAGAAACGGAACCACTGGCAACCATCACAAGCAAGACCATGACAAAGTTCTTATGGAAAAATATTGTTTGCAGGTTCGGAATCCCCCAAAGTATTATAACGGATAATGGGCACCAGTTCGACTCAGACCACTACAAGGAGTGGTGCGCTAAGTTGAAGATCAAGGCAAAGTATTCCTCCCCAGGCCATCCCCAAGCAAATGGTCAAGTTGAAGTAACAAACAAGGTATTACTCTCAATCCTTAAGAAAAAAGTCGCGGAGAAAAAAGGGGACTGGGCAGACGAGTTGCCAGGTGTACTTTGGGCGTACAAAACTATAGCAAAAACTCCAATGGGAGAATCTCCATTTACGTTGGAGTATGGATGTGAGGCGGTTGCCCCAGTGGAAATAGGGTTACCAACCTACAGAACAAGCCATTTTTCAAGCAACCAGAACAATAAAAAAATAGAGGAATACCTTAACTTACTAGAGGAAGAAAGGGAGATGGCAGAAGCCCGGATGCTGCAGGAAAAGACAAGAGCCAAGCAATATTTCAATAAAAGGGTAAGGCCCAGAACCTTTAAAGTGGGCGACCTGGTCCTAAAGAAGAGCGGGGTGACTACCCAAGGCGAAGGGAAAATGGGACCACGATAGGAAGGTCCTTACCTAGTAGTGGCCAACAGTAGACCTGGATCGTATCAGTTAAAAGACAGCCATGGCAAAGAATTGCCACACCCATGGAACGAAAAGCACTTGAATAAATTTTATCAGTAACTTTTGTAGTGTTCCCCTTTTTTCTTTACATTTTGTCAAAACTTGCATTATCACTACTTATGAGCATAGTGTGCTTTATTATTATTTCTCTACAATGAAAAGAGTTCCCATGGAAAAATATCGATCCAATGCAGGCCATGAAAAAATGGTGCGTAGGTCCTCAGACCACGCCAACCCTAAACACCAAAGGCAAGCCTTAGCACCTTGCGGTGCCATAAAAAAAGGGCGCGTAGGTCCTCAGACCACGCCAACCCTAAACACCGAAGACAAGCCTTAGTAGCTTGCAGTGCCATGAAAAATGGCGCATAGGTCCTTAGACCACGGGGACCCTAAACACTAAAGGCAAGTCTTAGCAGATTGCGGTGCCATGAAGAAAGGGTGTATAGGTCCTTAGACCATGCTGATCCTAAACATCAAAGGCAAGACTTAGCAGCTTGCGGTGCCATGAAAAAAGAGCGCGTAGGTCCCCAGACCACGCCGACCCTAAATACCAAAGGCAAGCCTTAGCAGCTTGTAGTGCCATGAAAAATGGCGCATAGGTCCTCAGACCACGGCAACCCTAAACACTAAAGGCAAGCCTTAGCAGATTGCGGTGCCATGAAAAAAGAGAGCATAGGTCCTCAAATCACGTTGACCTTAAACACCAAAGGCAAGCCTTAATAGCTTGTGGTGCCATGAAAAAAGGGCACGTAGGTCCTCACACCACACTGACTCTAAACACCAAAGACAAGCCTTAGCAACTTGCGGTTCCATGAAAAAAGGGCATGCAGGTCCTCAAACCACGTTGACTCTAAACACCGAAAGCAACTAGCTTATGGTGCCATGAAGGGTGTCGCACGAGTTCTTATGACCCACTAACCTTAAACAACCTAACAAACCAAGGGCAACAATGGCAAAACTGCCCAACCACAAATAAAAGACCAAGAACAAAAGCGTGCAACAGCAAAATTAAAGCATGCAACGGCAAAATTAACTGGCATTCATCAAAACAAAATAAAATCCATTATCACGAATGTGCAAAATACAGAAATACAAAAAGAAGAAGACACAAGTTAAGGGGCATCATCAGGTGGAAACGCCCGAGGCACATTTATGAAAGTGTCAGGTATCTCCTTTTGCCTAAACTCATCAACCTCGAGGCGGGCGCTTTCCTCAGGATGGAACAAATCCCACTCAAGAAGCCTAAGATTGGTGGCTGGCGCAGCCAGGAGACGATTCCTCAATTTCAGAATACCACGACCATGCCCATAAGTAAAGGCTCGATCTCTTGTTGCAGGGACATGAACCAACTAGGCACAAAGTCGTGCAATTTCCTCCTGAGCAATAGTTAGCCCACTCGTCTTCTCGGCAAGCCCTTGTTGACTAACCCCAAGAGTCGAGTTTGCCTCATTTAGACCCTCTTGAGAACGGGCCAAGTCTCCCTGGAGAGAAGTCAGCATCCCATCATGGGCAGCAAGCTCTAGTAGGATTTCCAGCACATGCTTCTCCTCGGCTAAAACTGCTTGTTCAACCCTATCAACCCACCATTTCTCAGAGGCATGCCTAGCTATATAGCATAACTTGTGTCGCTCCTTGACCTCCTCCTCAAGTTGGGCACGATCGGTCACTATCCACACAGCTAGGTCATTGATGCCTTGCAAGAAGGAAAACAAACAACCAATTTGAGAAGAGGCTCAAAAATGAAAGGAGTATATAAAAAATGGGACTGATTGCGTAGTACCTCAGAGAGCTAGTCTCTCAAACGAGTGGCCATCTGGGCAACGGATTCAACTTGGGAGCTAACATCTATTGAGGAACCACCACCACTAGAGACTGCCCCAACAATCTCACCAGGGCTTAAAGGTGAGGCTTCAACAGGCATCGCAGACGAAGCCGCTATCCTCCTATATGAATCCCCCAAGTGCACAGGGGGCAAAGGGAGTGGCAGGAAAACCAGATCGGCCTTACGATGGTGGGCATCTTCCTACAGGAAATTCTCCCATTCCTCCTCAATGCAGGAGTCAGTGTCCCCCCCAAAAGAAGAGGCATGAAGGGAAGGGAGAGAGAGCCCTGCCCCTCTACCAACCGGCGAGAGGGTTCTTTCCCTAGAGATGATAGTTGGTAGACTCTCTGGGGCGATTTGCTGTGAACCAACCTCACTGCCTGTTTCAATCGAGCGTGGAGAAGCATCCCTTGTTGTGTCAATCTGCTCAGCCTCATGGGGTGGAGAGGCCCCTTCCACCCCACTTGTGGGCAAGGCGTCTGATGCCTCATCTTGGCTATCTATTGGCAAAATGTGGGCTGCCTCTTCATGGGCACCACCAGAAGGAGGGGGCAAACAAGCCCTCAACCCGGTAACGGAGTCAAGGTTTAGGGCGGCCACAACTATGGCATCCAGCTCGACTTGACTCACTTGCCCTTCTAAGACAGGAAACTCAAACGCAGGAACAGAGGCCGTGGAATGCTCCTGTGAACTAAACCCAACTTGGAGGGAGGCGGCCAGGTCAAAAATGGTCAAGTCAGCTAAACCCTCCACATCCCTCGAAAATAAGGCGGTATCCACCAGTCGAGGCAACGAAGGCTTAGGGGTGGCTAGCTGAGTGGGCGTCTGAGATTGTACATCCTCCTGAGGCGTCTGGTTCTGGACGCCCTTAGATGGCGCTAGGTTTTTCTTTTAGGAGGAGGAAGGGGAGAAGAGTCTCCAGAATGGGCCATTTTTCGTTGGCCGCCATCATCGTTCTTTTTTTTGCTCATTTTCTCTCTTTTCTCAACGGCTTCCTCTTTCTCTGGTCGTGATTTCTTTTCCCCCCTTTTTTCTGAACGAGATTTCTTTTCTTTAGAGGGATCATGCTTCGAAGTTTTCTCAGAGGGCTTTGGCATGGGAGAAGGAATGGTGGGCGAGATCATAAAGTCACGCCCTTGAAAATAAGATCGGTTTGGAGATATCAAGAACCGATCAATGTGGGCAGAGGTCAATAAGAGATCAATGTGAAGCTCTTTAGGATTAGCCTCAGCCCAAGAATGGACAGTCTCAATCCAAGCCAGCTCGCGATGTGACAAAGGTTCCATTCTGAGCCACAATTTCTTTTCGTCAGGAATGAGGCACCACATTGATTTAAATGGAAAGTCCTGGAAGACATATTTTGAGGCGGGGAACTTCCAACCTTGACCAGTGATAAAAAAGAACTTGGATGTCCATGCCTTAGCATTGGAATAGCGAGTCTCAAACCGGGCCAACGTCTACCAGTTATCTTTTTTGTTAAAGCTAACCACATTACCCTTGGCAACTTTCCTCACCTTATAAAAGGCCAAAAATTTCCTACCAGTCAGGTTAAGGTAAGGGTCGCCGAGAGGTTCCAGAACCATGCAGAAGACAATACAAACGCAGGAATATACCCTCAATGCAAAATGGTATAGTTGAGCAGGAGTTATACTAAGGAGGTACAGAATGTCACGAAGAGGGCGGCACAAGGGGAGCCTCAATCCATGTTGTATGAGGGGGACGATGATAGCCACTTTCCCAGCAAAACCCTCATCGTCGCAGCATTCAAACTTGGGAGCCACCTAGCAAAAGGTGTCCCCTCAGGGACTTTGAAGGGATTCTCAGAAACCTCACTCTCACCAGAATGGGCCCTTGAAATTGATAGAAGTAAAACAATACAAAGGATCAAAACAGACAAAGAACGAAGGCAAGAAAGAGATTCAGAAAGCTGAAAAAGCATCAGAGAAAGGAATGAGGGAGGATAGAAGATGGGGTGTTTGGAGAAAGCTAGAATGCAAAATGCCAACAGACAAAGAAAGTGTACTTCAGCACTGGAAAGGAAGTATAACCGTCACAAGAAAACCCTCCACTTTTTCTGCCAATAGCAGCGGAAAACGTTGGGCAATCCTTGGTATTTAAAAAAAATGGTACAAAACAGTGAAGAAAAAGGGGTACGGTGGGCCAGCAGGCACCTGAGGGCCGTGGATAGTATGGGCCTATGTCCATGGCCGTTTGCCTTCTGCATACCAAGGCCCATACACAAAGAGGAAGCAAGAAGGTAAAAAGAAGGCCCATGTGCATTAGGATTAAAGGTAAAAAGAAGGCCCATGTGGAGACACCCAGCCTTTAAGCCAAAAGGCGAAGGGAATTGGCGGGGTAGCTGGGAGGGACTATTCGAACCAAAAGGCTCGAGACACCGAAAGAGGCCCATTATATTATAAAAGCCCAGAGGGCAGATCCAGGGGCCGCAATGAGATAAGTAAGAAGAGTCTAAGAGAATATGTGCCTCTCGCCATCTTTTATGGAAGGATAATGACATCGGGTAGTAACATGATTGTTCAAAATATCAAGTAATGATCTACACCTATAAATCCTAGATAAGATAAGTATCGCAAGCAGGTCTATATATACTAGGTAATCTTTGATAATTGGAAGGATAATTTGACTGTTGTTTCCTTTCAATGACTTAAGCATCAGAATATTTTCAGGTAAAGCCCCACCAGCCTCCTTGACGATTTTTGGTGAACGGTTGCAAATTGGCCTGTGAGACACGTCCTTAACAAATCCCACAACACAATAGATGTTTGACCAAAATTTCATTTATCTGTTGTTCCTACGAAGCTCAGCCACCGCCCTCTCTGGCCGAAGATGAGCCTACTTATCGATCCCTTGTTCTTGCATTCTATGTTCTCTATTTTCTTTTGGTTATTTCTTTTTATCGTGAGTTTTTTTATTCCTTTCTGGGTTTAAACTTTGCACGTAAGGAATCCGTTTCACTGACGAAAATGGTCTCTAGGATTTTATCTGTGCGTAAATCGAATTAAAATCATTTCTCTGCTTGAACTTTGTCCACTTCAGTACATGGAGATGTGCTCCAATGTTGTTGGGATTATAGTTTTCTTTCGCACCCTTTAAGGAATTTGTTTTAGAATCGAGAAATACTTCGCGTAGAGTCAACGTAGGAATCATACAAAAAGTGATTTTGCACGCTGATGTGTGAATCAAATATTTTCTTTGAAATTCAGTTTTTTAATTAACTTTTGGTTACATTAAGAGATACCTCTGGGCACATATCCATTCCGTTACGTGTTTCTACTTCAACTTTATCATTTCTGGTTCTTTTTCCCCCCACTATTAAATCAAGAACGGGGAATGAAATGAAAAGGATTTAAACGATCTGTGGTCTATGCCTGTTTCTTTGCGACAAAGTGGTTCTTAGGATGAACTAAAGTTTGTAACCTCGAACTTACATTAATTCCTGTCCTCAAGTTATTCAATTTCCTGCTATTCAAGGCAGCTGAAGACAATTACTATTGTGAAAAAACAAAAACAAAAAAACAAAATATGAGAGAGAGAGAGAGAGAGAGAGAGAGAGAGAGAGAGAGAGAGAGAGAGAGAGAGAGAGAGAGAGAGAGAGAGAGAGAGAGTAATAACTTTTAAGGGAATGACTAGTGCTATGACATAACTGGAGTCAAGAAAAACAGGGTATAAGAAATTGAACATATCTGAAGTCAAGAAAGCCCATTATATTTCTTAGAACACGAACCAAAGCAAAATATCGAAGTTTTAGGATACTATAAAGTTTCACAGGCCAAGAATTTTTATTGGGCAATTTAATGAGATAATGATCAGTCTCTCAAAAGAGACTGATGTTATGGAATAATAAGAGCAGCTAAAAGATTAGTGCCCCGCCAGTTTATTGGTAAGCGCCAAGACAATGCTGCAGAGCTGGCTAAATGTCGTACTCAAGCTAAGTATGGGAGAGGCTTTGCCCATTTCCTTCAAACCTTCCTCACATGAATCAGAATTGCTCATTGCAGCAGACACCCATGTTAATACATCACTATACTTTTTAGACTTCAAGGACGTGAGGGAGTCCTGGAGTCGCTCACTTGAATCTTGATAGTTCTCATTGCAATCTTTAAAGGCAGCGGATTTGTCTTTCTGTTTGGAGAGCTGGCCCTGAATTTGCTTAGCCTGGGATGATGCATGCTGCAGTGCAACTTTGGCTAGCACGCCAATATCAGTAGCCCCACGGCTCTCCGGGTCAGATTGAAGGGTTTTTTTGCACAGATCCTTGTACAAAGTACCATCACAAGCTGAGGTTATAAGATCAGCTTTTTGCGCTTCTGCAACATTTCTGAATTGATAAATTGCGAAGAGAGTGAAAAGCACACAGAAGAAGAACTTCAAACTCGGCTTCATGTTTTCAAGATGAAAGATTAATGGAGAAAATGAAGAAAACAATTGGAATGCTATCAACTTCTTTATCTTATTTTCATTTCACAACTATTGTGAAAGCATGTCTATATATATAGAGAGAGTGAGAGAGGAGTACGTAGATAGATATGCCCAAGAAAGGCGTATGACAGCTCTGTGTCTGTTTTAAGAGGTCTCTTCGGGATTTGTTAGGACAGGCATGCATGAGTCGGTTTCATTTTTAGTTAGGAGCTTATTCCGTTTGATTTGTACATTAAGATAGGGGAGATTTGTTTCCTGATTTGTTTATTTACGATATATAGGGGATTTTGTTTTTGGATTTTTGCTTTTTAAGCCTCAGTTATTGCTTTTAATTGATAGAGGATTTTGCTGCATTCACGTATTATTTATATATCTTGAAAACTTTGAATACAATGGCATAGATTAAAATAAATTAATTAATTAATATTTAAATGTGCTTTTAATCGGTGTATGGCAAAAAAAAAAAAAAAAAGAAGAAGCCAAAACATTAATAAATACATTTTTATGCTAACTCATATCCAAACTTCCACATGCATCGATAATGAGTGCCCTTACAAATTGAATTTCTCAATAAATAAATAAATAAACTATTTGAATTACAAAATGATAGATACTATCTACTTTTAGAAGGTTGAATTTAAAGTAGTTATTGTTATTTAAAGAAATTCACCGGTTGAAAAATTGACCTAAATTAAAATTCAAAACGAATTTATTTAACCCATTGATACCCATGTTTTTCTAGAGACTAACTCACATTGGTTTTTTCAACAAGCTACTATCTAGAGGTTGATTTTCTTTGATGTTGAAGTTGGTTTTTTTTTTTTTTTTTTGGCGGGGGGGGGGGGGGGGGGGGGGGGTAACTAGATTCATAAGATTATAAAGTACAGGAGCAATGGGTGAGAAATCTCAACAAGCATTATAACACAGAAAATAAAAATAAATCAGGAAATGGAATTGTTATAAAAAAAAATAAGAGAGGGGGGGGGGGGGGGGGGGGGGGGGGGTGGTTAGGAATGGAATATAATAATTCCAGTCATATGAATTCCTCGGCTCTTCGTCGGGAAAGAGTTGCCATGAAACCATCAGAGACCATCAGCACTAAGATGTGTGCTACAGCTTTCGATATTTGGTATTGATAGGATTCTAAATTGCACAAAACCCAAAAAGATAATCAACACCATGATTTTAGGAATTAGTCACTGATTTGTAAATATCAACTCTTTACATGTATTTATTTGTTTCCATAATTAGTTTTGTTTCTATCCTTAGCTTAGCTCCATGTACCTATTTAATCGTCAATCCTTTCATTGTAAAAGTATGAAGGTTTGATAATAATAAGTGTCTGTGTTTTCTACATTTTCTACATGGTATCAGCCTAACATATGTTCCCCACCTGAGACCAAAAATGGCCTCTTCTTCCAACATCCCCTCTTCCTTTCTCCTCCATGTGCGGCCCACACCGACAGACTTCATGGCCTTCGCAGCTCACTCCAGTTGCACCCCCAACCACTCAAAAAACCCCCTTCGATGCACAAAATGCGGCAAGCTTGGGCATCTGCGCAACCGTTGTTGGCGGCTAATTGGGTACCCACGTGGCTGTGACCCTCGCACCACTCAACGGCCATCACTTCTTGGCAAACCACCGTCTGAGGTGGCACCGATGGCCCATCAAGCTTCCCTCTCTACCGATTCCTCGCTAGTACCTGGATTGTCACTGGATCTTTACCAGAAGCTGCTGGACCTCCTCAAACCGAACCCCCCTTCAGCTAATTTTGTTGGTAACGCCAGCTCTTTCCCTCCTCTTTTTGATAGCCTTCATGAATGGGTCATGCACAGAGGACTAGCGCCCACATGTGCCACGACCGAACAGCCTTCTGCGATTTACATGCACCAAATTCTTTGCAATCCGTGAAGCTTCCCAATGGCCACACTCTCTCTATTGAGGGTGTTGGCACTTGTGTTTTGTCCCCAACCCTCACTCTTCACAATATCTATTTTATCCCTCATTTTCGTTTTAATTTATTATGTGTCTTTCAGCTTACTAATATACTTTCTTGTCTTGTTTCTTTTTCTTCCAAAATTTTTTTTCTTCCAAGACCCACACTCAATGAGGCTGATTGGAGCGAATGAATATTACAATGGGCTTTATGTGTACCGACCCACCACCATTCTAACCCTTTCTGTTCAATCTACTGTTACTAAAAATTTATGGCACCAATACCTAGGTCATCCTTCCCGTCTTCTTATTCCTTAATTTTTTAATAATTCCTATGTCATTTCTGATTGTGATGTTTGTGCCCGTTCTAAGCACACAAGATTGCCTTTTACTTCTACTGCTAATAAAAGCTCTTTTTCTTTCAATCGAATATTTTGCAATATTTGGGTTGGTTATCATATTTCATCACTTTGTGATGCTCATTATTTTCTTATTATTGTTGATGATTTCTCCCGCACTACTTGGATCTATCTCATGCGTCATAAATCTGAGGCCTAAACAAATCTCATGCATTTTTTTGCACTAATCCAAAATTAGTTCTACACCATGATAAAAATAATTCAAACTAATAATAGACAAGAATTTCTTTCGCATAAATATCAAACTTATCTTCATGATCATGGCATTATTTATGAACGTACTTGTGTTGAAACTCCGCAACAAAACGGCATTGCAGAATGTAAACACCAGCACCTCCTGAATATTGCTTGCAGTCTTCATTTTCAAACTCACCTACCTTTAAAATTTTTGGGTGAATGCATACTCACTGCTGCATACCGTATCAATCGCATGCCAAGTCGCATTCTTCAAAATAAATCTCCATTTGAACTTCTTTTCAACCTTATGCCCAATTACAATCACCTTCGCATTTTTGGATGTCTTTATTATGCTCAAATCCTTTGTGTTTCTTGTGATAAATTTTCTCCTCGTGCCTCAAAATGTATTTTTCTTGGTTGTCCAAGCACTAATAAAGCCTACAAGCTTCATAATCTTGACACTCAAGTCATTTTTTATTCTCGCGACGTCACCTTCCATGAACACCAATTTCTCTTTCAGGAAATTCCTAATCTTTCAAATCCATCCCTTCCCATATTTCCTCTCTTGGTTCTTGAGCCTATATTACCATCCACTACTTCCACCGTTTCCATTACTTCATCTGATTCTCCCTCTCCTTCCCCTCCTCCTCGCCCTCGTCGCACAACTACTCGACCAGCCTATCTCCAAGACTATGTCTATCTGACCCTACACACAGAACCCACGACATCCTCACCTGCTCTACAGACCTCAAGTACTGCTCACCCTTTATATGCTTTTCTTTCCTATTCTTGCTTTTCATCTTCTCACCTTACTTTTTTACATGCTCTTACTACTTCTGTTGAACCTTCTAGCTATTCTGATGCTTTTCGCCATTCCCATTGGCGAGAAGCCATGACTACTGCACTTCGTGCTCTTGAAGCCAATTCCACTTGGAAACTTGAGCCACTTCCTTCTGGTAAGAAACCCATTGGCTGCAAATGGGTATTCAAAACTAAGCTCAAGGCCAATGGTTCCATTGAACGATTTAAAGCTCGATTGGTAGCCAAAGGCTACACTCAAATTAAAGGCCTCAACTACCATGAAACTTTTTCTACTGTTGCCAAAATGACTACTGTTTGGTATTTGTTGGCCGCCGCTTCTACTTAGCAATGGCTTATTCATCAACTTGATGTCAACAATGCTTTCTTACATGGCAATCTTGATGAAGAAGTCTACATGACACCACCTCCCAGTTATTGTCTCAAGGGGGAGACTCGTGTCTGTCGTCTTCGCAAATCCCTCTATGGCCTCAAACAAGCATCCCGCAACTGGTTTTTTAAACTAACTACTGTGTTTCTTGATGCAGATTTTAGGCAATCTCAAGTAGATCACTCTCTATTCACTTTGGTTACTTCCACAAGTATTACCATTGTTCTTGTTTATGTTGATGACATTCTGGTTGCTGATAATGATCTCTCTTAAATTACGTTCTTCAAAGAAATTCTCTCCACACATTTCAAAACCAAAGACCTCGGTCCTCTCAAATATTTTCTTGGCCTTGGACTTGCTCGTTCCCAAAAAGGCATATTCCTCAACCAACGAAAATATGCTCTTGATATTCTCAATGATAGTGGACAACTTGGTGCTTGGATTGCTTCCTTTCCCATGGAACAAAACTTGAAGCTCGCCAATCAAGATGGCACACTTCTTCCAGACCCTAGTGCATATCGCTGACTAGTTGGACGTCTCATCTACCTCACCATCACTCGTCCCGACATCTTCTTTGCAACAAACATCCTTAGTCAGTTTATGCATGCACCTCGTATTCCCCACATGCAAGCTGCCACTCACGTCCTTCGCTACATCAAAGGCAGTCCAGGGCAAGGCATTTTCTTCCCCTCTTCCAGCAGTTTACATGTTATTGCCTATACTGATTCAGATTGGGCCAGCTGTCTCAGTACCCATCGCTCCACCACAGGATACTTCATCCAGCTCGGCCTGAGCCCTATTTCTTGGTGAACAAAAAAACAAATGACAGTGGCTCATTCATCTACAGAAGCTGAATATCGCGCCATGGCCATCACCACTTGCGAGCTTACCTGGCTGAAACAACTTCTCACTGATCTTGTATCTCTCATTCTGAGCGTTTCAGCTTACATTGTGACAATCAATCTGCCCTCCACATTGCTCATAATCCAGTGTTTCATGAACGCACTAAACATATTGAGATTGATTGCCACATTATTCAAGATAAGATCAGGTCTGGTCTCCTTACAGTCGTGCATACTTCTTCTCATGAGCAAGTTGCCGACATCTTCACCAAAGCCTTAGGATAAGAAATTTTTCATGATTTCTCACGCAAGTTGGGCATTACGGATCTCCATGCGCCAACTTGAGGGGGAGTATTGACAGGATTCTAAATTGCACAAAATTAGCAAAGATAATCAACACCATGATCTTAGGAATTAGTCACTGATTTGTAAATATCAACTCTTTCCATGTATTTATTTGTTTCCATAATTAGTTTTGTTTCCATACTTAGCTTAGCTCCATGTATCTATCTAATCGACAATCCTTTCATTGTAAAAGTATGAAGCTTTGATAATAAAAAGTGTCTCTGTTTTCTACATTTTCTACATTTGGAGAGGTCATCGACAATCTCCTGATCCTCCCTCCTCTCTTGTATTGTTGGATAATGGAGCATACAAAAATAAGTACTAAAAAGAAAAGCATGAAACTCTAGGGAACACAAAAATTTGTAGCTGCAAGACATAGTGGTGCCTGGAGGGAATATCAAAGACCTCCCCATATACATTTTTAGACAAACTAGTGTAGAAAAGAGGCGTCTGAAGTAACAAGCATTAAAAGATCTTGTCCATAGCCCAAGTCAAAGTAAGAAAAACAAATACAACCGCCATGCCATATCTACATGATGATATTCTAAC
Organism: Carya illinoinensis; assembly: GCF_018687715.1. Classification (NCBI taxonomy): domain Eukaryota; kingdom Viridiplantae; phylum Streptophyta; class Magnoliopsida; order Fagales; family Juglandaceae; genus Carya; species Carya illinoinensis. The sequence continues at coordinate 34,223,894 of NC_056759.1, forward strand.
AAAATTTGGATCACCATTGTCAGAAATAACATTTCTTTATCAACGAGTACCAAAATCAACTCAAACCCTGAATCCCTTGGTTTTCCTCATTCCTCTAGCCCTTGGGCTTGAGGGTCAATGGACTCTTGTTCTGAACTGATTTGAATGGTGTACACGTACTGCAGTTTGATACATGAACTAATAATAAAATCAATGATCAATGTAAAACTTGTATTCAAAAGCTAAGTAGCGTAATGCAACTTTAGATGTGCAACTGCAAGCTTTATCAGGACATAATGGACATAATTGTAATTTCATCTTTATTTTTTACTTCTGTAATGTGGTTGCCATATAGAATTTTTATTCCTTTAATATTTAGCTTGTATAAATAGGCTACTATACATGGACTTTATTCATTCAATACATTTTACACGTTTTTCTCTCCAGAAGCCTCTTTTTCTTTTCATCTTCTTGCTCTGCTAGGGTTTCTGTTCTCTAAGTATATTCTACACTTTACATGGTATCAGAAGTTTTATCTTCTTAAATCATTTTTTTTCCATGGCTCTTGCTGCTAAATCTGTTTCTGAGGATACAACTTCTCATTTCCTTCATCCGAGCGACAGTCCTGGTGTCCTTTTGGTCACTTAGCGTCTTCTCAGAGAAAATTATCACGCATGGTCTCAATCGATGACCATGGCTCTTTCTGTGAAGAATAAACTCGGATTTATTGATGGCTCTGTCCCTAAGCCTTCCGATTCGGCAGATTCTCATTTCAATATGTGGCTCCAGTGCAATAATATGGTGATATCTTGGCTTTTAAACTCTGTTTCTACTAAAATTTCTTCTAGTATCTTGTATATTGCGACTGCCTATGAGATTTGGTTAGATCTTAAGGAACTATTTTCTCATAAAAATGGACCTCGCATTTTTCATTTACAGAAATCAATTTCCTCTCTTACTCAGGGTTATCTTTTGGTGAGTAACTATTTTACTTGTCTTAAGGGCCTTTGGGATGAACTTTCTAATTACGAGCATATTCCTGCTTGTTCTTGTGGTGCTATACAAACGTCGAACTCTTATGTTCAACAGGAACGTATTTTACAGTTTTTGGTTGGATTGAATGAGTCTTTTGCACCTGCTCATGCACAAATTTTACTAATGGAGCCTCTGCCTCCTCTAAATAAAGTGTTTTCTCTTGTTTTACAAGAGGAATAGCAACTAGAGATTTCCTCTGTCTGTTTGCCTTATGTTGATTCTCATGTATTTTCTTCTCATGTTGATCACACCAGATCTGTTAAATTCTTTCAAAGAAAGGATAGACCAGTATGTAAACATTATGGAATTACTGACCATGTGACTGAAAAGTGTTTCAAGTTGCATGGATGGGATCTTGACTACAAGCCAAAACCGAGGCAACAGTCCATGGCTAATATTACTGTCTTTAGTGATAGTAAACCCTTGGTTGTTTCTCCTATTTTCATTGACTGAGGCTCCATATCAGCAACTTTTGTCCATGCTACCTTCTCCTAAGTCTGTCGATCCAGCTACTTCTGCTGTCAATACAGTTGTTTCAAATAGTTGTCCTGGTATTTTTTTATTTCTGATAATACTCATTCTGTTTTTTCTACTACTCAGTATATTCCTTTTGATTCTCATTCGTGGATCTTAGATACTAGGGCCACTGATCATATGGTTCCCTCTATTGATTGTTTCACTTATCCTGCTCGCTCTATTAATGCTTCTGTGAAGCTTCCTAATGGTCAATATGTAGTTGTTACACATATTGGCTCTATTTCTATCTCTGAGCATCTTATTCTACATGATGATCTATGTGTTCCAACTTTTCATTTCCAATTGATTTCTATTAACAAGTTAACCCAATCACTAACTTGTTCCTTCTTATTTTTCTCTGACATTTGTCTCATACAGGATCTGATTCGTTGGAGGCTGATTGGAGTGGGTAGATTGCATGGAGGTCTTTACATACTGCAATAGTTAGACCTTTCTAATTCTGTTTCTACTTCACATATTGCTTGTTTACCTGAAACATTTTATACATTTGTTTGTTCAAATACCTTCAAATGCTCAAATTATGAGCTTTGACATAATAGACTTGGTCATCCTTCTCATTCTAGGATATTATTTGTGAATAATTTTGTTTCTAAATTGACTGATCCATGCCATCCTTGCATGATATGTCCTTTAGCTAAACAAAAAAGATTACCATTTCCTAACAATGCTCATTTGTCTGTTGCTCCATTTGACCTAGTTCACTGTGATGTTTGGGGTCCATATTCAGTACCTACCGTTGAAGGTTACAAATATATTTTGACTATTGTTGATGATTCAACTCATGCTACATGGCTTTATCATTTTAAACATAAATATGAAGTGTCACATATCTTTACAGTTTTTTACAAAATGATTAAAACACAATTTTCTTCAAAAATATAATCAATTCGTATTGATCATGGCACTGAATTTTCTTTTGATTCTGTTTTGCATTCTAAAGGCATATTGCATCAATATAGTTGTGTTGAAATCCCTCAACAGAATTCTGTTATGGAGAGAAAGCATCAGCATATCCTTAATGTGGCTAGAACGATGATGATTCAGTCTCATCTGCCTATTAATTTTTGGGGTGATGCTGTTTTAACAGCAACTTATCTCATTAATAGGCTTCCTACTCCTCTTTTAAACTAAAAATCTCCTTTTGAGCTTTTGTTTAACAATGTATGATCATCTTAGAACTTTTGGTTGCCTTTATTTTGCTTCAACATTACAAAGATCTCGAACTAAGTTTGATCCTAAAGCTAGAACTTCTATTTTTCTTGGCTATCCTTTTGGAATCAAAGGCTACAAACTTATTGATTTAAAAACTAATCAAACTTTTATATCAATAAATGTTATTTTTCATGAACATATTTTTCCTTTTATATCTTCACATAAATATGAATTTTCTTCCATGTTCCCTGTTGATTATTCAACTTTAGATTCTTTAACTGTACCTTCAACTTTAGATTCTCCACTCCACTTCATCTTCTCCTCAAATTGATCCAATTGTTCAAACCCCTCCCATTTCAGTTTCTGATCCTATACCTTCTGATCTTCCTAGACAATCCTCTAGAGTCGGAAAGGTACCTAATTACTTGCAAAATTTTCACTGTAATTCCTCTTCTACACACTCCATATCAGATCCTTCAACACTTTTCCCTTCATCAGGTTCTTCTTGTCCTTCAGTTTTTTCTTCTAAATATGATATTCTCAATTTTTTATCTTATGCTAATCTTTCTTCTTCCCATAAATCGTTTGTCATGTCCATTTCTGCCGATACTGAACTGAGTTCTATCATCAAGCTGTTAAGCACTCTCATTAGAGAGATGCCATGTCAGTTGAGATTGCAACCTTGGAACTTAATAATACTTGGATTGTTACTTCTTTACCTCCCGGTAAGAAGCCTATTGGTTGCAAATGAGTTTTTAAGATTAAATACCGTGCTGATGGATCCATTGAGAGATATAAGGCAAGGCAGGTTGCCAAGAGTTATACTCAAGCTGAAGGATTGGATTATTCTGAAACTTTTTCTCCTGTCGCTAAAATGGCAAATGTTAGATCTCTTTTGGTCATAGCTGCTGTGAAAGGTTGGCATCTTACACAACTTGATGTTAATAATGCTTTTTTGTATAGGGATTTATTTGAAGAACTATACATGTTTTACCTCCTGGTTTTCATATTAAAGGGGGGTTTCAAGTTTGCAAGTTAAACAAATCCCTCTATGGTTTGAAACAGGCCTCACGACAGTGGTTCTCCAAGTTTTCCAACTCTATCCTCAGCTTGGGTTTTCAACAATCCAAGGCTGATTATTCTCTCTTTACTAAAACTGAGGGTTCATCCTTTATTGCCCTTCTTGTCTATATTGATGACATTCTCATAGCTATTAATGATATGCAAGCTGTTGAGTCTTAAAAGTCCTTGCTTAATGAGAAGTTTAAGCTTAAGGACCTTGGCAAACTCAAATATTTTCTTGGTTTGGAAGTGGCAAGTGCTCCTGCTGGTATTTCATTATGTCAGAGAAAATATTCACTGGAAATTCTTCAAGATGTTGGTCTTCTTGCTTCTAAACCTCTTACTTTTCCGATGGAACAGAACATTAAGTTGAGTAAGGATGTGGTAGACTTGTTGTCTAACCCTACAATTTATAGAAGGCTTGTAAGGCGCCTTCTTTACTTCACATTAACTCGGCCAAATTTATGTTATTCTATCAATAGACTTAGTCAATATATGGCTAAGCCTAGACAGCCTCATTTACAAGCTGCCTATAGAATTTTACAATATGTCAAAGGCACTACTGGACATGGACTTTTCTTTTCAGCCGATAATACATTGTCTCTTGAAGCCTTTGCTGATTCTGATTGGGCTTCTTGTCTTGACAGTAGACGCTCTACAAGTGGTTATTATATTTTTCTTGGGAATTATTTGGTTTCATGGAAGACCAAGAAATAGACAATTGTTTCTAGATCTTCTGCCGAGGCTGAGTATCAATCAATGACCTCTACTACTTGTGATATCATTTGATTTCTGACCTTATTATCTGATTTTAGTGTTTCACATTCTCATAGTGCTCAAATTTTTTGTGATAGTCAGGCCGCCTTAGATATTGCTGCTAATCCAATTTTCCATGAAAGAATGAAGTATACTGAGCTAGACTGCCATTTTATTCGGGAAAAAATACAAGCTGTGTTATCAAAACTTTTCATTTGCCTTCTGAGCATCAATTTGCTGATGTCTTAACCAAAACTCTTGGTTATCACCAATTTCATCATTTAGTTTCCAAGATGGGAATACATTCTATCTCTTCTCTATCTTGAAGGGGGTATCAAAACATAATTGTAATTTCATCTTTATTTTTTACTTATGTAATGTGGTTGCCATATAGCATTTTTATTCCTTTAATATTCAGCTTGTATAAATAGGCTACTGTACATGGACTTTATTCATTCAATACATTTTACACGTTTTTCTCTCCAGAAGCCTCTTCTTCTTTTCATCTTCTTGCTCTGCTAGGATTTATGTTCTCTGAGTGTATTCTACACTTTACAAGCTTGGGTCCCGTTAAGAAAAAGTAATTCTTTTGTATTGTGAGACTGAGATCCATTACTTTACAAAGGGTATGTACGAGCCCGGTACAACTCATTACCGAAATAAATTAATATCTTCTATTGATAATGTTATTTAAACGGAATAAAGTAGATTATAACATTTGACAAAAAAAAATTATTTTTTTGAATCTTTGATTTCTCCAATGGAATATGTAGATGATAGTTATTTTATTTTTTAAAAAAAAAAATTAGAGCAAAGGTTTGACCATAATTTCATTTATCCCTTGTTCCTACGAAGCTCAGCAACCGCCCGCTCTGGCCCAAGATGAGCCTACTTATCGATCCCTTGTTCTTGCATTATATGTTCTCTTTCTTTTGGTTATTTCTATTTAACGTGAATTTTTAATCCTTTCTAGGTTTAAACTTTGCACGTAAGGAATCCATTTCACTGACGATCGAAAATGGTCTCCAGGATTTCATATGTGCGTAAATCGAATTAAAATCCTTTCTGCTTGAACTTTATCCACTTCAGTACATGGAGATGTGCTCCAATGTTGTTGGGATTACAGTTTTCTTTCACACACTTTAAGGAATTTGTTTTAGAGTCGAGAAATACTTCGCGTAGAGACAACGCAGGAATCATACAAAAAATGATTTTACTCGCTGATGTGTGAATCAAATATTTTTTTTGAAATTGAGTTTTTTTAATTAACTTTTTGTTACGTTAAGACAAACCTCTAGGCACTATTATATCAAGAATAGGGAACGAAAAGAAAAGGATTTAAACGATCTGTGGTCTATGCCTGTTTCTTTGCAACAAAGTGGTTCTTAGGATGAACTAAAGTTTGAAACCTCGAATTTACATTAATTCCTGTCCTCAAGTTAATCAATTTCCTGCTATTCAAGGCAGCTGAAGACAACTACCATCGTGAAAAAAAAAAAAAAAAAGTAGGGGAGAGAGAGAGAGAGAGAGAGTAATAAATCTTAGGAATGACTAGTGCTATGACATATCCGGAATCAAGAAAAACATGGCATAGGAAATTGAACATATCTGAAGTCCAGAAAACCCATTATATTTCTTAGAACACAAACCAAAGCAAAATATCCCAACTTTAGGATACTATAAAGTTTCACAGACCAATAATTTTTATTGGGCAAAGCTTAGCTAGTTTAATGAGATAATGATCAGTCTCTCAAAAGAGATTGATATTATATAATAATGAGAGCAGCTAAAAGATTAGTGCCCCGCCAGTTTATTGGTAAGCGCCAAGACAATGCTGCAGAGCTGGCTGAATGTCGTACTCAAGCTAAGTATGGGAGAGGCTTTGCCCATTTCCTTCAAACCATCCTCACATGAACCAGAATTGGTCATTGCAGCAGACACCCATGTTAATACATCACTATACTTTTTAGACTTCAAGGACGTGAGGGATTCCTGGAGTCGCCCACTTATATCTTGATAGTTCGCATTGCAATCTTTAAAGGCAGGGGATGTATCTTTCTGTTTGGAGAGCTGGCCCTGAATTTGCTTAGCCTGGGATGATGTATGCTGCAGTGCAACTTTGGCTAGCACGCCAATATCAGTAGCCCCACGGCTCTCCGGGTCAGATTGAAGGGTTTTTTTGCACAGATCCTTGTACAAAGTACCATCACAAGCTGAGGTTATAAGATCAGCTTTTTGCGCTTCTGCAACATTTCTGAATTGATCAATTGCGCAGAGAGTGAAAAGAACACAGAAGAAGAACTTCAAACTCGGCTTCATGTTTTCAAGATGAAAGATTAATGGAGAAAATGAAGAAAACAATTGGAATGCTATCAACTTGTTTATCTTATTTTCATTTCACAACTATTGTGAAGCATGTCTATATATATAGAGAGAGTGAGAGGGGTACGCAGACAGATATGCCCAAGAAAGGCGTATGCTCTCTGTCTGTTTTAAGAGGTCTCTTCGGGGGATTTGTTTGGACAGAAATGCATGAGCGGTTTCATTTTTAATTAGGAGCTTATTCCGTTTGATCTGTGCATTAAGATAGGGGAGATTTGTTTCCTGATTTGTTTATTTACGATATATAGGGGATTTGTTTTTTTTGGATTTTTGCTTTTTAAACGTCAGTTATTGCTTTTAATTGATAGGGGATTTTGCTGCATTCACGTATTATTTATATATCTTGAAAACTTTGAATACAATGGCATAGATTAAAATAAATAAATTAATATGTAAATGTGCTTTTAATTGGTGTATGGCCAAAAAAATAAAAAATAAAAAATAAATAATAAATAAATAATACATATAAGAAAAAGAAAAAAGAAAAAAAAGAAGCCAAAACATTAATAAATACATTTTTATGCTAACTCATATGCAAGCTTCCACATGCATCGATATTGAGTGCCCTTACAAATTGAATTTCTCAATAAATAAATAAATAAACTATTTGAATTACAAAATGATAAATACTATCTATTGTTAGAAGGTTGAATTTGAAAGTAGTTATTGTTATTTAAAGAAACTCACCTGTTAAAAAATTAACCTAAAAATTCAAAACGAATTTATTTAACCCATTGATACCCATGTTTTTCTAGAGACTAACTCACATTGGTTTTTTCAACAAGCTACTATCTAGAGGTTGATTTTCTTAGATGTTGAAGTTCCCTTTTTTTTTTTTTTTTTTTTGTTGGGGGGGGGGGAACTAGATTCATAAGATTATAAAGTACAAGAGCAAGGGGTGAGAAATCTCAACAAGCATTATAATACAAAAAATAAAAATAAATCGGGAAATGGAATTGTTATAAGGGGGGGGGGGGGGGGGGGGGGGGGGGGTGGGGGGATGGAATATAATAACTCCAGTCGTATAATTCTTTGGCTCTTCGTTGAAAAAGAGTCGGCTGCATGAAACCATTAGAGACCATCAGCACTAAGATCTGCACTACAGCTTTCGATATTTGGAGAGGTCATTGACAATCTCCTGATCCTCCCTCCTCTCTTGTATTGTTGGATAATGGAGCATACAAAAATAACTTACTAAAAAGAAAAGCATGCAATTCTTGAGAACACAAAAATCTGTTGCTGCGAGACATGGGGGTGCGTGGAGGGAATATCAAAGATCCCCCCAGATACATTTTTAGACAAACTAGTGTAGAAAAGAGACGTCTAAAGTAACAAGCATTAAAAGATCATGTCCATAGCCCACGTCAAAGTAAGAAAAACAAATACAACCGCCATGCCACATCTATATGACGACAGTGTTGCACCTCTAGCCTATCCAAAATCACACAAGACGATATTTAAGTGGTTCATTAAATTGCCTACGTCCACTTGAGCTAAAATTCACTAAGTTTGTATGAGATTACAAACACTCAATAATTTCTCTCTCACATCCACTATCTCTCTATTTTGCCCACATCTCTTACATATCATAACTCTCCTATTTATAGGAGAAGTTCCACTAAACATGTTGCTAACTATCAGCCGTAATTGATGGCTAATGGTGAGCTGAGTTGCTATAATTGAAAACTTCAATATAGGACGGCGCATGTGCATAGAAGCTGTTTAGTTACTGCATTCACACTTAGGTGGTGAATGCTACCTATTCCCTGAATCTTACAGGCACTGTCATTACCCATAAGTACTGATATTGTCCCTTCAGTTTGGGACAATCTTTCTTCCAGTGTCTTTTGTTGCAACAAAAGGAACACTCTTCTCTGACGAGTTTTCTCCCAACTAATGAACCAAGTGATGTGGCCCAGGTTTTCGATTGAAAACCTTTCTTCTTTCCTGGATACCTTGCCTGTGGTCTCCCCCTTGCTATTAATGCTTCACTTGATGTATCTAATTGTACTTGCTTATCTTTTCCGTGGTACTCATTGCTAATTAAAGAACTAGATACATAGTCAAAACTGATATTTTTCTTCCCATACAGTAGTGTAGTAATTAAATGCTCATATGTATCAGGCAAGTAATTTAATAAAAATAAAGCCTTATTTTCATCTTGGATTTCAACATCCAAGTTTAATAAATCAACAAGAATTTGATTGGAACAATTTAGATGTTCAAACATAGAAATATCTTCACGAAACTGAAATCTGAAGAGCTTTTTCTTCAAGTGCAAATGGCTCTCAATGCTCTTTTTCATGAACTTATCTTTCAATTTCTGCCAAAATTCCATTGCATTTGTCTCTCTCATGACAAAGTACTTCTGTTCTTTGGTAAGGCATAACCGGATTGTACTACAAGCTTGGATATTAAGCTTCCTCCAATCATTTTCAATAATATCATCTGGTTTTTCTTCTAATGCAATATCCAACTCTTGTTGGATCAAAACGCCCATAACTTTGCACTGCCACATGCCGAAATTGCTTGTTCTATCGAACTTCTTAACTTTGAACTTGGTATTTGAAATTGTGAACCGACGCCCAGAGCTACTGGCATTTCCAGAGCTCTTATCTCTTCCAGAACCTTTCATATGGATTTAGAAAAATCTAAACAAAGAATTTCAAAATTTTAAACGTACGGATGAGTCCAGAATGATCCAAATAGTTGAAAAGCACTATTTGATCGTTGAAATCGAACTCCAAATGGCTTAGATCAAGCCCAACAAGGATATGAAAAAACGGATGGTGCTGATCACCCGGCGCGTGAGATACACACACTAAGTAGGGCATCTGGTGGGCTCGTGGGAGCATGGTGTACATGTGCTGAGAGCCTCTAGGGCGCATAGGGAGCGTGTCCTTCACGCGTCTTCAACCCTTGGGCGCGTAGGGCTGCGTGGGAGCGTGCTCATCAGTCGTCCTCAACTTCCAGCTGCGAGTGAGGCACGTGGACTCACTCTCCTACTTCTCAGGGCGCTTGTGAGCTCCTCCGACCTCCTTTTTCGATTCCATTTGCGACAATGGATTTGTCTTGACGCTAGGAACATCCTGGAGTTGTCAAAAGTTGATTCCGATCAACTTGATTTCTGGATAACGCAAACCAAAGCTTTGATACCAATTGTTGCTCCTCTAACCTATCCAAGATCACACAAGACAATATTTAAGTGGTTCAGTAAATTGCCTATGTCCACTGGAGCCAAAATTCACTGAATTTGTATGGGATTACAAACACTCAACAATTTCTCTCTCACTTCCACTATCTCTCTGTTTTTCCCACATCTCTTACATATCAAAACTCTCCTATTTATAGGAGAAGTTCCACTAAACATGTTGCTAACTATCAGCCGTAATTGGTGGCTAATGGTGAGCTGAGCTGCTATAGTTGAAAACTTCAACATAGGATGGTGGATGATACTATAGGATAGTGCATGTGCATAGCAGCTTTTTAGTTACTGCATTCACACTTATGTGGTTTGTCTAACAGACAATCTTTAACAAAAAATTGGATCACCATTATTAGAAATAACTTTTCTTCCTCAACAAGTACCAAAACCTGAATCCCTTGCTGTTCCTCCTTCCTCTGGCCCTTGGGCGTGAGGGTCAATGGACTCTTGTTTTGAACTGATTTGGATGGTGTACATGTACTGCAGTTTGATACATGAACTAGTAATAAAATCAATGATCAATGTAAAACTTGTATTCAAAAGCTAAGTAGCGTAATGCAAGTTTAGATGTGCAACTGCAAGCTTGGGTCCCATTAGGAAAAAGTAATTCTTTTGTAATGTGAGTTCCATTATTTTACAAAGGGTATGTACGAGGCTGGTACAAATCTGATAGGGTCCTCGGTCGAGATCCTAGACACCAAGCTGCTGCACCCCTCCTTGTTCCTTGATGACCGATGTGAACTGCCACTTGCTTGACTGCGATGGTTATGGGTAGTGTTGGCTGAACTCGTATGAGTGATCAAAGGCTAAATGGGCTAAAACGGTTGAGCGGGATAAGGCGGTTAAGTGGCTGGCTGAGCAAGTCAGGCACATGTGTCTCGTACTGGTGTGTATTCTGATGATGAAGCACACGTGGCTAAGGGTGGTTTTTGTGGGCTGGCTGAGTGGGTGGTGGCTGAGCGGTTTAAGGTGTGGTTGGTTACTCCCTACAAAGTAGGAGAGCGGCTATGGCTAGACAGGTGGTAATGGCTGGGCGAGTGGCTTTGGTGGTAGGCAGTAACTGTCAACTTGTCCCTGACTTTGCTCCAAATTTAATCAGGATGGCTTGGTGCAAACCAGATGCCCTTCAATGGCAACTCGTGGCTACTTTATGCGATGCCCCATTCGAGCAGTTCAAAATGATCAGCAAGCAAATGCAAATGCAATGCAGTAACACAATCCACAATGCTGAAATACCTTAGCAATGCATTAATGAAAGGAAAACAATGAAAAACATAAATTATCCTGATTCACGAATTGCACAAGGTGAGCCTTCTCCTTTAGGATTTACGGATTTCACTCAATAAAGCCTAAGTGACAAAGCAAAAATGTGTCTATGGGGGCTTACAAGCCAAATTCGTCCAAATGTTCAAATATAAAGATCAACTGATGGCCTAGTACCTTACTTATACAAGAAAGCAATTAAAACAATTATAAAGATAAATGGTTGCTGGATCCACGCCTCCTGGTTAAGGCCCTATGCTGTCAGTGGCCCATGGGTGGCCTAGATGAACCCACAGCATGGGCTGCTTGCTTGTGTGCGTGGGTCTTTAGGTTGGCCTGCCGAGCTAGCCTTGGCTCGTCCATGGTCCTTGCATGTGTGGCCCAAGTTGTGTGGGCTGGGTTCCATTCGTGAGTCACTGGGTTGGACCGTGGTGGGCTTGAGCATGGCAGGTTGCTGCATGGCCCAGCCAGTGGGGCCTGGTGTTGGTCTGCATGGCCCAGGCTGATGGGGTCTAGACGTTGATCAACATGGCCTAGGCTGTGGTGCCTAGGTGTTGGTTAGCAGGGCCCTGGCCAAAGCCAGGGCGTTGAGTGGCATGGCAGTATGCGTGGACCTTGGCCATGCATGGGCCTTGTGCTTGCGCACGGGCCATGCATGCGCGCGGTGTGTGTACGTAGCCCATTCGTGCACGTTGCACACGCGCACTAGGTGTGCGTGCAGTATAGTCGTTGGTGTGACAACCTCGCTTGCGCGCGCGCGTTGATTGTCCGCTGCCTGATTGGAGGTGGCCTAGCATTCACCAAGGGCTCGGTCTGTGGGCAATCAAGCGACGCCAACAGTGCAGCTGACATGCTGGCTGGGCATGGGAGGGTGCTTGTAACAACCCGTTAGAAATTCAATTGTGAAATTTCTATTGACTTTAGGAGCCTCGTGAAGACTCTATAAGCTTTCACGAATCCATTAAGCGTATAGGTTTTTGTCTAACTACATAGTTAGTGTTATTATTTACTATGGTATCAGAAGTGTGTTTTTGATTATTGGAGATAGTTAGAAGTGTCAAAATGTATTATGGTTTATGCCATTAGACTCGGACGGTTATTTAAGGTCTTATGGCTTAATAACACTTTTTCATATTTTTGGACGAAACGTCTGTTCAAAACTGTAGATATTATTGGATAAAAATATCTTGAGCTAAATTTTGTGAATATTTTGGATAAAAATATCTTGAGCTAAATTTTGTGAATATTTTGGATAAAAATATCTTAAGCTAATTTTGTGGATATTATTGGATAAAAATATTTTAAGCTAATTTCGTGGATATTATTGGGTAAAAATATCTTGAGTTGATTTTTGTAGATATTATTAGGTAAGAGAGTCCTACACTCCACTCTCACTCCGGGTAAGAGAGTCCTACACTTAACTCTCACTTCGGGTAAGAGAGCTCTACACTTAACTCTCACTCCAGCCTCATCTCTTCTATATCTCATCCATAAGTATCTCTGGCCACCCCTCCCCACGAAATTATCTTCATTTACACTTTTCATTGAAAGAATATCAAATACTCTCTCTCGGACAGCTTTTAGGAGGTTTTTTGCACACTCATTTAGAAGCTTTTGTAAGTATTTTATCATAAAGTCTCCTTCATATAAGTTGCTCCTTTTTTAGTGTAGTTTACGTGAATATATTATTTGTCCCATTTGAAAATCATTTGGTTAGTCAAATATTATATAAAATATAGAAAGGTCATTCTGGAAGATAAACTGGAAAATATGTTATAATTTGGAGTTTTTGACCAAGCTAATGGATAGATATTGGTCCGAAACTTTTATGGAGTATTTTTAACATGTGTATATGATTATTGGTTGAGGATTTTTGCATGATTAAAGGTTTTGATGAAATATTTTCTTAGATTTAGAAACTTAGAAATTGGAAGAGGAAAAACAGTTTCTGTTTTGAGAAAGTTTAACTCTTTGGTGGTCTAAACCTATTCCAATGACTTTGATAATTTTATTGGAGGATCCTAAGCATCTTATATACATGTTTTATTATTATTATGAAGATATTTTATGTTAATTTCAAAGATATAAAATTTTATGCAAAGAGATATTCAGATAAGCCAAAATGTGGATGTTCTTAGCTAAATTCATGTTTTGGTTAATTGTTAACCATGTGATCTTGAATTAGAAGCTTATATATGTTTTAGGATATCTTTTTAAACCATGTGATGGTTTGGTTTGAAGATCACATGTTTATAAGTCATAGATCAAAAGGTTAATCAAAACAAGTTAGAAACAAAAATCAATGGAAATAGCATATGGGAATTTCGGCCCTATGGAGTTTTAATAGTTGTGATTAGTTCTAAATTTTTCTAAATTGATATTTGAGTTAAGGATAAAATTTACATGAGGCATGTAAATTTTGGTGACTTTTGGAGTTAGTATGCAAAATCCTTAAGTTATGGGTAAAACGGTCATTTTCCTACATGTAGAGAGTAAAATGGAAATTTTACTCTTTAAATTAGTATTTTCCATATTTCAAATTATTAGTGATTTAGTACTAACTTTTAGAATCACTAATTACAGTTCCTCGTGATCGCGCTTAAGGTTTTATAAGAAACGTGGAGATCGAGGTAAATTAACTTTTAACTTACTAGCAGTCTATTGTTTATGTGTGCTAAGTAAAGGAACTACAGTGTATGTATGTGTGTTATCATATATGTCATGTCATGCCAAGTTATCACGTAATTGTCTATTATACAGAATTTATTCTGTCAACAATTTTTATCTGTTACATAATATATTCTGTCATGTATTACTGTACCTTACAAGTACGTCATGCTAAGTATACCATCTATTACATGTATGTCAAGTCATGTAATATTTACTGTTGCAAGTATGTCATGTTAAATATGTTGTCTAGTATATGTTATGCCATATTACGAAATGTTTCTATCTCAAGTTGGTCATGTATTTCAAGTTATGTTCAAGTCACGTTATGTTACATCAGGGCTTCAGTCATTTCGTATTCCAGTCACGTTTCATCTTGATTACTTATGTATGGGGTCACAGCAATTGTAACGCATACACTATGTGAGACACAGCAATTGTGACACGTAGAATACATGGGACCACAACAACTGTGGAGTATGTATTTAAGTAGTTAAAGAATAAGTTTCCACAGAATACATGGGGCCACAACAACTGTAGAGTATGTATTTACACGTAGAATACATGGGACCACAACAACTGTGGAGTATGTATTTTTCATGTTAAGTCAATTTTGTGTAGAATACATGGGGCCACAACAATTGTAGAGTATATATTTACACGTAGAATACATGGGGCCACAACAACTGTGGAGTATGTATTTTTCATGTTAAGTCAAGTTTGTGTAGAATACATGGGGCCACAACAACTGTGGAGTACGTATTTACACGTAGAATACATGGGACCACAACAACTGTGGAGTATGTATTTTTCATGTTAAGTTAAGTTTCAGATCAAGTTCATGTCAAGTCAAGTTCAGTTCATGTTTCAATTTAAGTTATGTATTTTTCATATTAAGTCAAGTTTGTGTAGAATACATGGGGCCACAATAACTGTGGAGTATGTATTTACACGTAGAATACATGAGACCACAACAACTGTGGAGTATGTATTTTTCATGTTAAGTCAAGTTTCAGATCAAGTTCATGTCAAGTCAAGTTCAGTTCATGTTTCAATTTAAGTTATGTCATTATGCTATGTTGTACGCTAAGTTATGCTTTAATTACTTATGAATTTGATTATGCATTTATACTTTTACTGTCATCCATGCATTATTAGTTTGTGTGGAAGTTTTTTGTTAACTTACTGAGATTTGTAATCAAATCTCACTTCGGTAGTCCCAACTACCATTCCCCCGAATGGTAGATCTTGTTACAGGACCTGAAGGAGAATCAGGAGCTGATCAACTAGACACAGTTGACTAAGCAACGGTGTGACGTCAATGTTAATATAGTAGTTAACGTAAATTACTACTTGTACAATGGAGTTACATCTCTAGTACTTTTTGGATCATAACTATTTTGGACTAGTGTTATGATCTGTTCACTGGGTCTTTATGTATGAAGTATGTTTAAGCATTTGGGATATTTTCAATTTGGTGCATAGTATTGTTAAAGAAAAAAATTATCCGCTGCGAATATTGCATAATGTTAGATGCATGTTAGGAACATTACATCTTATATGTCATGAACGGGGGCAGGTAACCTTGTGTTGCATATCTCGACGCTTCAAATGTCCGTCCGATCCCAAACGGAATTTAGGGGCGTCACAGGATGGTATCAGAGCAATACGTCTCTGGGCAGTAAATCCACATGTCCTTAGGAAATGCATCAAACATTAGGCTTGAAATTTTAGTTGTCAGTAGGCGAATTTCTTAAGGTATGAAAGGTAGTATGTGGTTTTAATACATATACTCGTGTGTTTCAAGAAGGGACACATGACTCGTGATAGAATACCTCGGAATCCTAAGGGAGATAACAATCAAGAGGATTAGAATTTCCCGATGGATGAAGGATTAGTTGAGGTGGTATGTTTGCTGACCAACGTGTTTAGACATCCACAACTACGGCAAGTGCACATACCCATTAGAGTATATGCTGTCACTCAGAGAGACGTAGATGCTGACGCTCTAGGAACTGCAAGAGCTGGTATCGTCACTGGTATTTTACTAGGACCTATGTGTGGTTAAACATAGTTAAGGTTGATCTGATTGCAATTAATGGTAGTATTGCATTATTGTTATTTTGGAGTAAGTCAAGTCATTAGGGTTGGTAAATTTTACATTATTTGATTCAAACGAGTCATTGTTTCCATTAATTGTGGTAGTGCTTGAGAATTCAGTTTGGAAGCTGAATTGTTACCCTAGTGGTAAGAGTAACAATTTTCATTAGAAGTATTATTGTTCATACCAATGTAGATATAGAATACCTTTTAGTAATATGAGAAAGGATATTAAGGATTGATGAATGGTATTCTACATATTTAGAGAATTGTTTTGATTCTGAGAATACAATGGAAATTGTGTTTGAAAGAGTAATTTGATTAGGAGAAGCTTTAGCCTTAGTAGGATTCATTTATGATAATAGTACTACTATGCCGCCAATAAATGATTTCTGGCAAAGTACTATCTTTATGGATACATAGATCGATCTTCTTTTGAAAACTATTATATGGGGAGTAAAATCTTGGTCTTGAGGATTTATGTGAACATTAAGAACAAATCATTTAGAATTAGAATAACTGATAACTCACGATGGATAGAAGAGTTATGACAATCATAAGAGAGAAAGTCTCAAGTTTAAGTTATTAACTAGTCAGTTATAAAAGTACCACCTAGAAAGAGGACTAATTGTTGCGATTATAAAGAAGTAAGTTAGTCCTAGACCAGTAGAACTCCTTGAGGTTTTTATTAACTTGAAGATTACTGAGAGTTTGGATATGCATGATTAAATGCATATTTATATGAGTCATTGGATCATGTCATATATATGAAAATTCCTGAAAGAAATAAAATGGAGCACATAAAACATCTACCAGAAGATAGAAATACAAATATGAATATTTGTGAAGTTTTATTTTATTATTTCGAAGCAAAATTACAGAAATTTGAGGCTCTTTGCCTCAATCCTTAAACGCTCTTTCTCTTCAAAAATCTGCATGTCTTTCCTATCTAAAGGAGTAGTCACTTGAAAAGAAGATTTAAGTAAGGATTTTAAATCTCTGTTATCTCGCTTTAGTGCTTCTATCTTCATATTGGACTCCAAAAGAAGCCGTTGAAGGATGGCAATATTTTCGTGGAGTTTGTCAACCCCACCAGTCCTGGATTGTAGTCGCTGAGAATATGCGATAATTGCTGATGAGTATCGGGTACAGAGACTCACAAGCTCGTAGATAAGTTCATTATCTGACTTATTAGTCAGATCATTATTGGATTGCATTATAGCACCTACGGAAGAAGCAGAAACAACTGGTGAACGAGGTGCAGAATACCTCATGTATTGGTAATGAGAAGATTGTTGAGCCATTGCAAAATGAGAAAGTAGAAAGAGATTGCAGAGTAAGAATGCAGACTAATTTCAGAAAAGTGAAGAAGATGAGATGCGAAAGAAGATGAACTGAATAATTCTTTTATAGTGAAAATTATGATGAATCATCTCTCGTGAAGCATTTCTCTACAAGAGACAAGAGGAATGTAGTATCATAACTGCGGTGCCTGACAACTACAGAAGAACAAAGTAGTGTCATAGCTATGCGGTGCTTGACAACTACAGAAGAACAATGTAGTATCATAGCTGCGGCGCCTGACAACTACAGAAGATTAAAGTAGTGTCATAGCTATGCGGCGCCTGACAGCTACAGAAGACCTATAAAAATCATGCAGATCAGAGTTGTCTGGTCTAAAACAGAGGGCCACCGATTTTGTTAAAAAAATAAAAAAGAGAGAGAGAGAGAGAGGTTAACAGCTTAATTTTGATGAATTCTTTACTAACTATGATATTTACAAGAACACTTAAAGTATATCGCCTATGTTTTTCTAAAGAAGAGTTTCGGAAGATTATTTACTTGAAATTTTAGGTTTGGAGAGTGTGTCGATACAACTTGGCAAACCTTGTGGAAAGAAGTATAATATAATTGTTGATTAAAGTAAGAGAGTCAAGGAATGACATAATCTCAAAGGCAAATATATACTGGATAGACAGCAGGTTGGTAAGCAACACCTATTCCTTAACTTGTTATTTCTTACTTACTTCGATTTCGAGGACGAAATCTTTTTTTTTTAGGAGGGGAGATTGTAACAACCCGCTAGAAATTTAATTGTAGAATTTCTATTGACTTTAGGAATCTCGTGAAGACTCTATAAACTTTCACGAATCCATTAATCGTATAGGTTTTTGTCTAACTACATAGTTAGTGTGATTATTTACTATGGTATCAGAAGTGTGTTTTTGATTATTGGAGATAGTTAGAAGTGTCAAAATGTATTATGGTTTGTGCCATTAGACTCGGAGGGTTATTTAAGGTCTTATGGCTTAATAACACTTTTTCATATTTTCGGATGAAACGTCTGTTCAAAACTGTAGATATTATTGGATAAAAATATCTTGAGCTAAATTTTGTGGATATTATTAGACAAAAATATTTTAAACTAATTTCCTGGATATTATTGGATAAAAATATCTTGAGTTGATTTTTGTAGATATTATTAGGTAAGAGAGTCCTACACTCCACTCTCACTCCGGGTAAGAGAGTCCTACACTTAACTCTCACTTCGGGTAAGAGAGTCCTGCACTTAACTCTCACTCCAGTCTCATCTCTTCCATATCTCATCCATAAGTATCTCCAGCCACCCCTCCCCACGAAATTATCTTCATTTACACTTTCCATTGAAAGAATATCAAACACTCTCTCTCGGACAGCATTTAGGAGGTCTTTTGCACACTCATTTCGAAGCTTTTGTAAGTGTTTTATCATAAAGTCTCCTTCATATAAATTGTTCCATTTTGAGTCTAGTTTACGTGGATATCTTATTTGTCCCATTTGAAAATTATTTGTTCAGTCAAATATTATATAAACTATAGAAAGGTCATTATGGGAGATAAACTGGAAAATATGTTATAGTTTGGAGTTTTTGACCAAGCTAATGGATAGATATTGGTCCGAAATTTTTATGGAGTATTTTTAACATGTTTATATGATTATTGGTTGAGGATTTTTGCATGATTAAAGGTTTTGATGAAATAGTTTCTTAGATTTAGAAACTTAGAAACTGGAAGAGGAAAAACAGTTTCTGTTTTGAGAAAATTTAACTCTTTGGTGGTCTAAACCTATTCCAATGACTTTGATAATTTTATTGGAGGATCCTAAGCATCTTATATACATGTTATATTATTATTTTGAAAATATTTGATGTTAGTTTCAAAGATATGAAATTTTATGCAAAGAGATATTCAGATAAGCCAAAGTGTGGATGTTCTTGGCTAAATTCATGTTTTGGTTAATTGTTAACCATGTGATCTTGAATTAGAAGCTTATATATGTTTTAGGATATCTTTTTAAACCATGTGATGGTTTGGTTTGAAGATCACATGTTTATAAGTCATAGATCAAAAGGTTAATCAAAACAAGTTAGAAACAAAAATCAATGGAAATAGCATATGGGAATTTCGGCCCTATGGAGTTTTAATAGTTGTGATTAGTTCTAAATTTTTCTAAATTGATATTTGAGTTAAGGATAAAATTTACATGAGGCATGTAAATTTTGGTGACTTTTGGAGTTAGTATGCAAAATCCTTAAGTTATGGGTAAAACGGTCATTTTCCTACATGTAGAGAGTAAAATGGAAATTTTACTATTTAAATTAGTATTTTTCATATTTCAAATTATTAGTGATTTAGTACTAACTTTTAGAATCACTAATTACAGTTCCTCGTGATCGCGCTTGAGGTTTTATAAGAAACGCGGAGATCGAGGTAACTTAGCTTTTAACTTACTAGCAGTCTACTGTGTATGTGTGCTAAGTAAAGGAACTACAGTGTATGTATGTGTGTTATCATATATGTCATGCCATGCCAAGTTATCACGTAATTGTCTATTATACAGAATTTATTCTGTCATCAATTTTTATCTGTTACATAATATATTCTGTATTACTGTACCTTACAAGTACGTCATGCTAAGTATACCATCTATTACATGTATGTCAAGTCATGTAATATTTACTGTTGCAAGTATGTCATGTTAAATATGTTGTCTATTATATGTTATGTCATGTTACGAAATGTTTCTATCTCAAGTTGGTCATGTATTTCAAGTTATGTTCAAGTCACGTTATGTTATGTCAGGGGTTCAGTCATTTCGTATTCCAGTCACGTTTCATCTTGATTACTTATGTATGGGGTCATAACAATTGTGACGCATACACTACGTGAGACACAGCAATTGTGACACGTAGAATACATGGGGCCACAACAACTGTGGAGTATGTATTTAAACAGTTAAATAATAAGTTTCCATAGAATACATGGGGCCACAACAACTGTGGAGTATGTATTTACACGTAGAATACATGGGGCCACAATAACTGTGGAGTATGTATTTTTCATGTTAAGTCAAGTTTGTGTAGAATACATGGGACCACAATAATTGTGGAGTATGTATTTACACGTAGAATACATGGGGCCATAACAACTGTGGAGTATGTATTTTTCATGTTAAGTCAAGTTTGTGTAGAATACAGGGGGCCACAACAACTATGGAGTATGTATTTACACGTAGAATACATGGGAGCACAACAACTATGGAGTATGTATTTTTCATGTTAAGTCAAGTTTCAGATCAAGTTCATGTCAAGTCAAGTTTAGTTCATGTTTCAATTTAAGTTATGTATTTTTCATGTTAAGTCAAGTTTGTGTAGAATATATGGGACCACAACAACTGTGGAGTATGTATTTACACGTATTATACATTGGACCACAACAACTATGGAGTATGTATTTTTCATGTTAAGTCAAGTTTCAGATCAAGTTCATGTCAAGTCAAGTTCAGTTCATGTTTCAATTTAAGTTATGTCAATTATGCTATGTTGTACGCTAAGTTATGCTTTAATTACTTATGAATTTGATTATGCATTTTTGCTTTTACTGTCATCCATGCGTCATTAGCTTGTGTGGATGTTTTTTGTTAACTTACTGAGATTTGTAATCAAATCTCACTTTGGTAGTCCCAACTACCATTCCCCCCGAATGGTAGATCTTGTTACAGGACATGAAGGAGAATCAGGAGCTGATCAACTAGACACAGTTGACTAAGCAATGGTGTGACGTCAATGTTAATATAGTAGTTAACGTAAATTACTACTTGTACAATGGAGTTACATCTCTAGTACTTTTTGGATCATAACTATTTTGGACTAGTGTTATGATCTGTTCACTGGGTCTTTATGTATGAAGTATGTTTAAGCATTTGGGATATTTTCAATTTGGTGCATAGTATTACTAAAGAAAAAAATTATCCGCTGTAAATATTGCATAATGTTAGATGCATATTAGGAACATTGCATCTTATATGTCATGAACGGGGGCAGGTAACCTTGTGTTGCATATCTCGACGCTTCAAATGTCCGTCCGATCCCAAACGGAATTTGGGGGCGTCACAGTGCTGATCAAGGCATGGCCCATGGCCTCTTACCTTGGGGTTTTGACAAAATCATTATCGAACTAAATTAATATTTTCTATTGATAATGTTATTTAAACAGAATAAAGTAGATTATAACATTTGACAAAAAAAATATTTTTTTAAATCTTTGATTTCCCAAACTGAATATGTAGATGATAGTTAATTTTCAAGAAAAAAAGAAATTAGAGCAAAGTTCTAAACTAATCCCACAACACAATGGACGTTTGACCAAAATTTTATTTATCCCTTGTTCCTGCGAAGCTCAGCGACCGCCTGCTCTAGCCCAAGATGAGCCTACTTATCGATCTCTTGTTCTTACATTCTATGTTCTCTATTTTCTTTTGGTTATTTCTTTTTATTGTGAATTTTTAATTCCTTTCTGGGTTTAAACTTTGCACGTAAGGGATCCATTTCACTAACAAAAATGGTCTCCAGGATTTTATCTGTGCATAAATCGAAATAAAATCCTTTATGCTTGAACTTTATTCACTTCAATACCTGGAGATGTGCTCCAATGTCGTTGGGATTACAATTTTCTTTCACACCCTTTAAGGAATTTGTTTTAGAATCGAGAAATACTTCGCGTAGAGTCAACATAAGAATCATACAAAAAGTGATTTTACACGCTGATGTGTGAATCAAATATTTTCTTTGAAATTGAGTTTTCTTAATTAACTTTTGGTTACGTTAAGACATACCTCTAGGCACTATTATATCAAGAATAGGGAATGAAAAGAAAAGGATTTAAACTAGGGCTGTTTATCTGGGCTGGATAAAATCTGGCCTGGCCCGGGTCAAATCCGGGCCGGACCCCAGATTGGAAAAACCGGATTAATCTGGTCCGGGTACCAGATTTTAAAACCGAGACCTGAGTTTTATAAACTGGTAAAAAGAAAGGAAAAAAAAAAAAACCTCTAATTCTACCTGCGCCCCCGTTCAGATCTCTCTCTCTCTCTCTCATCCCTTCAAGCTCCAGCGCTTTCATTTTGTCCAAAACTGGAATTTGATTGCGCGGCTCACCAATTATCTCCTTTTGTCCTCAATCCCTCATCTCTCTGATGCCTTTCTCATTTGTCTAAATTTTTATCGCGTTATCATTGTTATTTTTTGATCTCTTGTATTATACTTTGACGTATTTCCGTTTGGGTATGTTTTCTTTCTTCCCTCTATTGTGTTCTCTATTTGTTGATTTTGGATTATTTTTTTTCACTGCCATGTTTGTCTTGATTGCCATGACCTTTCAGTAAGTCTCTCTCCCGATCTATGAACAATGAATGTAAATGTGGTAGATCTAGTGATTTGGTAAACTAGGTCTCTCTGTGCTTGGATAGATCTGGTAGATCTAGTGATTTGTCAAATGGGATTTTTCAGCCTTCAAATGGATGATGATGGTTGCTTTGAGGCAGTTTGCAAAAGTTACCATTTCTCTAAGGGAATATGTGTCCATTAGCTCTGTAGACTTGGGGGACATTTTGGTTAATTTGCCAATTACAGTTTGTTTATTTTCGTTTTTGTTGCAGCTTAATTAGTTAGGTTGTGAAACAAATATGAATTACTAATTCTTTGTTTTTCTTTATTGAAGATAATAGGTTATACTATCTTACCTTTCAGAACCCCACCTTCCTCTTATAAACTTTGAAGAGGTAGATTCTCTTGGCCTTCATATTTCTTTGCATTGTTAAAGAGCAGTACAAGTATTAGTGTCAATGGCAATACTATACAAGATGCACTGTGTCATCATCTTATGTTTTATGTTAATTTGGATGTAGTTTTGCCATTCATTTTTGGGGATGGAGTATTGCAATTCTTAACTGGATGCACTATACCTAAATATACCCATGATATATTCAACCTCTTGTTATGCTGGTCACTCTTGCAGATGCACCTGAAGCATTCTATATGTCTGTTAAGCTTTTGTGTAAGGCATTTTCTATTTATAGTGCACTAGATACATTCTATATTTACTAAATGATATACATTCTGTTAAGCTTGTGTGTAAGGCATTATACATTCTCTAGTACCTTAAATTTATCATTACAAAAGCTCCATATAAGTACATAAAGACGCCAAAACTTCAGAGTTTATTTGATATCTCAAGACAGAATTTGTTCCAACACGCACCTTTTGATTTCTCAGTTTCTGCTTATTGTATTCTTTTAATGACCCAGATGAGAAAGATTGGTTGGCCCAAGTTGAAATTTCCCTTTGGAATGGCAGGTTTGATTCTACCTTATAATGATCTTCTTCTTTTATCCCATTCATAACGTTTGGCAAATCCTTCTCAATTATTTATTGGGGAAAAGGTTGATGTCTTCTCTGTTAACTGTTGTTTTGTGTTTTGGTCACAGGCCGAGCTCCGAAGGAAAGGGCAAATAGCTTGTCAAGCAAGTTAAGCGCGAGTGAAGAATACATGGACTAGATACATTCTATATTTACCTATTTATAGTGCCATTTTCTCTATAAATAGATAAATATAATGTATAAATAGCTTGTTTTGTAATGTAATGTATAAATATCAAATAATGTAATTAGTTAAAAAGGTAATTAGTTTTATTTTATTTTATTTTTGGAAGGAGACACTTCTTATAACATTAACCAGAAATATTTTTTGTTTTATATATATATATATATAAACGATGTTTTTCAACTTTTTTTCTTGAAAAAGTTGTAATAGAATATAGGCTTTTAAATTAAAAAAACAATTATGCTTTTCAAAATTATCTTTTTCTTGAAAAAAAAAAATTAACATGTAAGCTTTTGTTATTTAAAAAGAAAAAGAAACAAAGTATAGCACGGAATCCTGATTTATACGTTGTAAAAATCCATATTCATCTGGGTTCCAGACCGGATCATAACCCGCACTAATCCAGTCCGGAACCCAGCCCGGGTTTGAAACCCGGTTTCCGGGCCGGGTATACCACGATTCTCAGTCTGGAACCTAGATGAACAGTCCTAATTTAAACGATCTGTGGTCTATGCCTTTTTTTTGCAACAAAGTGGTTCTTAGGATGAACTAATGTTTGTAACCTCGACTTTACATTAATTCCTGTCCTCAACTTATTCAATTTCCTGCCATTCAAGGCAGCTGAAGACAACTACCGTCGTGAAAAACAAAAAAAAAAAAAAACAAAAAACAAAATGAGAGAGAGAGAGAGAGAGAGAGAGAGAGAGAGAGAGAGAGAGAGAGAGTAATAAATTTTAAGGGAATGACTAGTGCTATGACATATCCGGAATCAAGAAAAACATGGCATAGGAAATTGAACATATCTGAAGTCCAGAAAACCCATTATATTTCTTAGAACACAAACCAAAGCAAAATATCCAAACTTTAGGATACTATAAAGTTTCACAGACCAAGAATTTTTATTGGGCAAAGCTTAGCTAGTTTAATGAGATAATGATCAGTCTCTCAAAAGAGATTGATATTATATAATAATGAGAGCAGCTAAAAGATTAGTGCCCCGCCAGTTTATTGGTAAGCGCCAAGACAATGCTGCAGAGCTGGCTGAATGTCGTACTCAAGCTAAGTATGGGAGAGGCTTTGCCCATTTCCTTCAAACCATCCTCACATGAACCAGAATTGGTCATTGCAGCAGACACCCATGTTAATACATCACTATACTTTTTAGACTTCAAGGACGTGAGGGATTCCTGGAGTCGCCCACTTATATCTTGATAGTTCGCATTGCAATCTTTAAAGGCAGGGGATGTATCTTTCTGTTTGGAGAGCTGGCCCTGAATTTGCTTAGCCTGGGATAATGTATGCTGCAGTGCAACTTTGGCTAGCACGCCAATATCAGTAGCCCCACGGCTCTCCGGGTCAGATTGAAGGGTTTTTTTGCACAGATCCTTGTACAAAGTACCATCACAAGCTGAGGTTATAAGATCAGCTTTTTGCGCTTCTGCAACATTTCTGAATTGATCAATTGCGCAGAGAGTGAAAAGAACACAGAAGAAGAACTTCAAACTCGGCTTCATGTTTTCAAGATGAAAGATTAATGGAGAAAATGAAGAAAACAATTGGAATGCTATCAACTTCTTTATCTTATTTTCATTTCACAACTATTGTGAAAGCATGTCTATATATACATAGAGAGAGTGAGAGGGGTACGCAGACAGATATGCCCAAGAAAGGCGTATGACCGCTCTCTGTCTGTTTTAAGAGGTCTCTTCGGGATTTGTTTGGACAGAAATGCATGAGTCGGTTTCATTTTTAATTAGGAGCTTATTCCGTTTGATCTGTGCATTAAGATAGGGGAGATTTGTTTATATACGATATGTAGGGGATTTTGTTTTCGGATTTTTGCTTTTTAAACCTCAGTTATTGCTTTTAATGGATAGGGGATTTTGTAGCATCCACATATTTCTTATATATCTTGAAAACTTTGAATACAATGTGATAAATAAAAAAATAAATTAATATGTAAATGTGCTTTTGATTGGTGTGTGGCCGATTATAATTATTAAAAAAAAAAGCCAAAACATTAATTTTTATGCAAACTCATATCCAAGCTTCCACATGCATCGATATTGAGCGCTCTTACAAATTGAATTTCTCAATAAATAAATTTTAAAAAAAAAACTATTTGAATTAGAAAATGATAAATACTATCTATTATTAGAAGGTTGAATTTGAAAGTAGTTATTGTTATTTAAAGAAACTCATTTGTTGGCAAATTAACTTGGGAATTCAAGACGAATTTATTTAACCCATTGATTCCCATGTTTTTCTAGAGACTAACTCACATTGGTTTTTTCAACAAGCTACTATCTAGATAGGGCTGTAAATGAACCAGTCTGTTCGATAGCTCGCTCGGTATTCGCTCGGTTAAACTCAAATCGAACTCGACTCGTGAAAAAAAAAAAAAAGCTCATTCGTTAAAGCAGATGCTCGCTCGATTTGTAAATGATACATACTCGACAAAACTCGACTCGACTCGACTCGACTAAGGCTCGTTTAGGCTCGCTCGTTTATGCTCGAGTCTACTCGTTAGCTCGACTCGATTAAAATTCATTCATATATTAATAAATATATACATACACCTATGCATATATATATGTATTAGCTAATAATATAAGCATACCACTTTTATAATTAAATATATAATATGTATTCTAATTACTTATGTCTATATAGTAAATATATTTCATAGGTATATTTTATAATTTGTATAATAATTAGTTGATAAAATTTAATAATTTCATATACTAGTATGTGGAAACCATATATGAAATAGATATATTCTATCATATTAAGTATATGTATTAATAATATATGTAGGCATATAATATATTGTTATTTTGGATAAATATCAACTAGTTAGATATTAATTATTTATAAATTTTTTAAAATTTTATAATTTAATAGAGGTTCTACTTGTTAATTGTATAAATTTAATATTAATTCTTTTTTATTTATTTATTTAATTTATTAATTATTAAATCTTATTAAAAATAATAATTCAAGTTCGAGCTCGACTCGACTCGAACTCGTTTGTGGGACAAACTCGAGCTCGAGCTCGAGTTAAGATTTCAACTTATCGAGTCGAGCTCGAACAAAGAATTAAAAAAAATCTCGAGCTCGAGTATTTTGAGTCGAGCTCGAGTTCGACAAGCCAAAGCTCGGCTCGACTCGGCTCGATTACAGCCCTATATATAGAGGTTGATCTTGTTAGAAGTTGAAGTTGTTTTATTTATTTATTTTTATTATTATGGGCGACCTAGATTCATAAGATTATAAAGTACAAGAGCAAGGGGTGAGAAATCTCAACAAGCATTATAACACAGAAAATCAAAATAAATTGGGAAGTTGAATTGTTATAAAAAAAAATTAAAAAGGGAAAAAATGGAATATAATAATTCCAGCCGAATATTTCCTTGGCTCTTCGTCGAAAAAGAGTCGCCATGAAGACAATTTCATCAACTGACAACAGAGACTATCAGCACTAAGATGTGCACTACAGCTTTCGATATTTGGAGATGTCATCGACAATCTCCTGATCCTCCCTCCTCTCTTGTATTGTTGGATAATGGAGCATATAAAAATAACTTACTGAAAGGAAAATCATGAAACTCTAAGGAACACAAAAATTTGTAGCTGCGAGACATGGTGGTGCGTGGAGGGAATATCAAAGACCCCCAAAAATACATTTTTAGACAAACTAATGTAGAAAAGAGACGTATGAAGTAACAAGCATTAAAAGATCTTGTCCATAGCCCAAGTCAAACTATGAAAAACAAATGCATCTGCCATGCCATATCTACATGAATATAGTCTCTAACAAAAATTTGGATCACCATTGTCAGAGATCACATTTCTTCCTCAACAATTACCAAAACCTGAATCCCTCGTTGTTCCTCCTTCCTCTGGCCCTTAGGCTTGAGAGTCAATGGACCCATGTTCTGAACTGATTTGGATGGTGTACACATACTGCAGGATGATACTTGAATTAGTAATAAAGAAAATACTAGCCGAACCGAGAATTTGGACTGAGAATCAACCGATGCTACGTGTAATTTTTTAATTAGCACATACAAAATATTTTAAAAAAAAAAATTTTGACTCTTTCTCCCTCCCTCTTAGCTGAAACTACAGATCTAATTCATTTCTTCCCACGTCTCCCTTCCGCTTGGTTAAAATTGCAAAACTTAACTTATGAAGATGCAAAATTAAAACTCTTCGTAAGTTTAATTTTGCATTTTCAGCTGAGCGGGAGGGAAGCATGCAAAGAAGGAAATAAGACCTGTAATTTCAGCCGAGAGGGAAGGAGAAAGAATCTGAATTTTTTTTAAAAGATACTTTGTACATGCCAATTAAAATATTACACGTGACATCGATTGTTTCTCGGTCCAAACTCCCCCGTTCGGCTAGCATTTTCCTTATTTTAAACCGTCACGTGCTCGAATCGGTCGATTATCAATCTAGAAAATGAAATGAAAAAGAAAGAACAAAAAGTCTGGTTGCAACCGGTTTTGGGGAACCGGCGTCATCGTTGTCCTACGTGGCACGATCCCGAAACGGCGTCGTATTGATCGATTAGTATCCGGGCTCGATTTCCCTCCCTCCCCCCTTCCTTGGTTTTTCATTTCCCCTCCCGATTGTTCGAGACCCTTCCCCCCCTTCCCCTCCCTCCCCCCTTCCTTGGTTTTTCAGATTCCCTCTCGAAGGTCCGAGACCCTTCCCCTCCCTCCCCCTCCCCCTTCCCCCTCCCTCCGAAGGTCCGAGACCCTTCCCCTCCCTCCCCCTCCCCCTTCCCTCTTCCCATCGTCCTCCCCGTGTTGTCTTCCACCCTATCTGTTGTCTTCGTCCTTCCTTCCATCGTCGCCGGCGCTTTCTTGTGTATCTTCTTCTCGGTAGACCCACAATATGTACCCCTTTCATCTTCTTCAGCAGATATTTGATCTCTAACCCACAGAGCAGCCCCCGTAGGCCATTGGTCTTCGGCTTAGTGCCAAAGAGCCCACGAACCACAAAGTCGATTTTTGGTCTCCACTCCACGAGATCTGAAATAAGCCCCGACAGAAACCCTAACCCTAACACCGACAGAATCCCTAACCCTAACACCGGCTGAAACCCTAACCCTAACACCGACAGAAACCCTAACCCTAACATCGCTCTGTCTTGAAGCAGGTTAGGTTTCGGTGACTTGAGCTTGTTGTTTTGGTTTTAGTTTCCAACATTCTAGAGTATAGCTTTGTGGTCATGTGTGATTGTTAATATTTAACTCCTTTCTTGTGAAGTGTTTAATTGTTATTTGCTGTTCTAGTTTTTTTTATAATAAAACTGTTAATTTTGCAGACTTGGTTTGGGATTCCATTGTTAGGTTTTGGTGACTTGAGCTTGTTGTTTTGGTTTTAGTTTCCAACATTCTAGAGTATAGCTTTGTGGTCATGTGTGATTGTTAATATTTAACTCCTTTCTTGTGAAGTGTTTAATTGTTATTTGCTGTTCTAGTTCTTTTTATAATAAAACTGTTAATTTTGCAGACTTGGTTTGGGATTCCATTGTTAGGTTTTGGTGACTTGAGCTTGTTGTTTTGGTTTTAGTTTCCAACATTCTAGAGTATAGCTTTGTGGTCATGTGTGATTGTTAATATTTAACTCCTTTCTTGTGAAGTGTTTAATTGTTATTTGCTTTTCTAGTTCTTTTTATAATAAAACTGTTAATTTTTCAGACTTGGTTTGGGATTCCATTGTTAGGTTTTGGTGACTTGAGCTTGTTGTTTTGGTTTTAGTTTCCAACATTCTAGAGTATAGCTTTGTGGTCATGTGTGATTGTTAATATTTAACTCATTTCTTGTGAAGTGTTTAATTGTTATTTGCTTTTCTAGTTCTTTTTATAATAAAACTGTTAATTTTTCAGACTTGGTTTGGGATTCCATTGTTAGGTTTTGGTGACTTGAGCTTGTTGTTTTGGTTTTAGTTTCCAACATTCTAGAGTATAGCTTTGTGGTCATGTGTGATTGTTAATATTTAACTCATTTCTTGTGAAGTGTTTAATTGTTATTTGCTTTTCTAGTTCTTTTTATAATAAAACTGTTAATTTTTCAGACTTGGTTTGGGTTATATTTTGGTACTTTCTGTATCCAATATGTTTGAATTGTGTTATATATCTTTTTATTGTGGCAAATATATATTACTTACCAACTAATTTTGGCACATTAGTCTTTCCTTTCTCTCCTTTGTTTCATCTTAGAAATGTTATCATCCTCATCAATGTCTTATTCATCTTTTGCCACACGTACCACGGCTCAACCATTGTGCTGCTGTGGGGTCAAAGCCACACTTAAATACTCAACTACAGCAAAAAACCCTGGCCGGCCATTCTTAGGGTGTCCAAAGTACAACACAGAGGTAATTTCATCTGTATCATATCCTTTGTTTCCCCACTCAGTTGGTTTATGTGTTGTCTAACATCTTTGTGTAACAATGGTTAGGGATTACCCTTCTGCAAGTTTTTCCAGTGGGCAGATAGTAATCAAGTGACTGAGCTCCAGCTCCAAGAAAGAATCATGCTCTTGTTACAGAGGGAGAAAGATCTGGAGAAAATAGTCCATCTTCTCGAGAAAAGGGAGATCGACCTGCGGAAGATAGTGGATCAGCTTGAGAAGGAGTTGGTGCGTCACACAGAAGATGGAGATCTTCAGAGGGAGAGGAAACTGAGTTCTTCACTTTTTAGTGGTTTTGCATTAGTGGTAGTATTAATTTGTATTGGACGTTTGATGCTCTTCTATTAGAGGAGAGGGTACTGAATTCCAGCCTAGTGTTGTAATTAGTAGATTTCGTAGCATATATTTTCTGGTTGAAGCTTTTCTAGGTCTTTTGGTGGTTTTGGTTTTTGTATCTAAATGCACTGAGTAATCATCTGTAACTTGCCCCATTTTGTTGGAGTATGTAATGCACTCCACATTATTTATTCTTGACTAATGTAGTAACCAATCTTATTGTAATGAGATTGGGTCTTATATTTCTTGTTAAACCTGAATTCAGAGGGATCAATGCAGGTCTTTATAAATCAATTACTTTGTTTCAATAGCCGAAACATTCAATTACTTTGTTGGGTTGTATTCAATTACTCAAACCATGCATAACCTGTATACAAACAGGTATCATAACCTTCAAAATCCCGTGCAAAACAATATGAATATCTACTCATGCCCAGTAGTACATGCACCGGATGCACTACAACACATGCACTATCTTCATCACCTATACACCCGCAGCATGAGTAAGCACGTATCTTCAGCCGAAACATCCTCAAAATCACAACTCCATTTCTTCATATCCTCAACTGCATGCACTATAACCCCCCTCATTGTCATACAACCCAGAAAGCTATGCCAACTGCATGCACTATAACCTTCTCCAGTTTACATTTTTCCAGCCAAATACAAGTATAAACCCAAAAACCAGTCCAATACATTCAAAATCTCATGCTCTAACCAATACCATCCAATACTGCCAAGCAAATTCAATATAAGGACATGTATTCCATCTCAATGAACACAGCATCCAATCCATTTCATAACACCTATACAAAATCAACACAAACCATTCATTACATAAAAAATCAACCCAAACCTTTGCTTTTCTGCTTGGTCTTGTACAAAATCAACCCAAAATCTATAAACTTGCTCAAAGCCATATTTATTGAAGATGTTCACTATGCCAAATTTCATTTCACCAACAGTTCTCAAATAACAATATTACATTTTTTTGAAGCTCTTGTCCTAACTAGTATTTCCAGCCAAACCGCATCAACCTACACACTGCCGACCGAAATATATCAATGGCATGCCAAATCATAACTAGTTGCCAACATGTTATGAACTTTGGTACTTCATCACAAAACATTTAATATAAACAAGTTGCATTACACAAATAGCAATACCATCTCCATCTCGTGCCCTGCATGCACTTTGTGTACCCTTTCCTCAAATCTCATTGCATTTTGGCTGGTTGTGAACCATCCAATACAGCCGGAAGCGGTTATGATCCATCCAACCCAACAAGCATCTGTAGACCGAGAGAAGGATTATATCACAGCCGAAATATATTACTCTTATAAATACCGATGAACCACAAGTTGGGATCCCCTTACACTTTCTTGACTTTGCCCAAATGTTTCTTGGGGCTGGGCTTCAGTTATGTCGGGAGCTTGTATAGATTCTCGAACAGCCTGATTCAAAATGAGAGAAATTATTCAAAATCATCTTATAACTATAAGGTTATAATCTTGTGAATCAAACAATTGTAAAAATCAACATTATTACTTGCTCAACGCCAAATAAATTCTTGCGCACGTCTATGACTGGTGTATCTTCTCCATCTCGCTGAAAATAATATATCAAATATGTCATGTATAACCTTCAGAATAAGCTATAGATAAACAAAAAGAATTAATATAAGGACCTGTTTGCGTTTTCCCTTTCCCTGAGCTCGCTTCGTCTTCTCCTTTACTTTTCGTAGGTCTCTCTCCATCCTGGATGCTCTCCTCAGAGATGGAGGTCTCCTTTTCCCTCTCACAACATGTGGACTGAGTACTTGTTTTGAAGAACCAACAGTAGCCGAAACATTTGTCATACCTTCAACATTGGGACAACATGGGGGATCTTGATTGCCAGAATACAGCTCAATCATTGCATGCAACTTATTAGTTGCATCCAAAGCATGTTCTCTCGAACCCGCAGCATGAGTAATCATCTTATAACATATGTTCAAAAGGCTTGAATAAGCTATAGAATCCTCCCGTTGTTGTACTGTGTCGTAGCTGCTGTGGATTAACATGTATCTTCTTTTGATGTCCTTCCTCCACCGATCCAAGATGTACCTATCAGGCAATGATTTAATCCCGTTACATTTGAACATAGTGAAGATGTGCCTGCACACTATCCCCCTCATTTCAAACAACCCACAAGAACACTTGGCAGCTGTATCTTCTTGACTAAAGACCACTGAATGTGTAACCAATTTAGTGAACTCTTCGAGACAAACTTCATCCTCCACACCATAGGTCTTTATAGTACCATCCACCTTCAGTAAAACTAAGTCCAAGTCGATAATGCGGGCAAGTTGTTGCTGAACTTCCCTAAACTTTCCATTCGTGTACGTATCTTGATATCTCTTTTCAATGGGAGATCTTGAGATGCAGGGAATAGTGACATTAAATGAGTGGAAATCCGCTACATTTTCGTTCTCAATTTTCTTTTTCAAGGCATTATCATATTGATCGACAAACTCTTTCAAGTTTGTCTTCGCATGAACATAGCCGTCAAAAAATGCATTCATGCTCTCGCTCCGCTGAGTTGTACTCATTCCAGCCCAAAAAACCTCTCTCAAGAAGGCCGGTACCCAATACTCACGCTCAGTGTATAAACTCTGCAGCCATGCATTCTCATGCAAGTTGTACATGGTGATGAACTGATCCCAACATTTGTCAAAATCTTCCCGACTTTGGCTGTCATACACACATCTCATTAGTGCAGTTTTCATTCCAGTCTTGTAGGAAGCATAGCTCCCGAGCTTTTCGGGTACTTTCTTAAGTATATGCCAAAGGCAGAATCGATGCCGGCTCTCGGGGAAAACAATTGAAATAGCATTTTTCATCGCTCTGTCTTGATCAGTGATAATAGCCTTAGGGGCTATACCATCCATACACTGCAACCAAGTCTGAAATAACCACACGAATGTCTCCGTATCCTCTGAGGAAATCAAGCCAGCTCCCAACAAAATTGATTGCCCATGGTGGTTTACACCAACAAATGGTGCAAAGGGCATCCCATATCGGTTCGTCAGGTATGTGGTGTCGAATGTGACCACATCACTGAAATATTGGTACGCTGCTCTACTACGGGGGTCCGCCCAGAATACATTCTTTAACCTCCCGTCATCATCTAGGTCCATTAATGCAAAGAACCCCGGATTTTTGTACTGCATTCGTAAAAAGTAGTCTCGAAGCGCCCCAGCACCACCTGCGCCCAGTCGTAGATGTCGTGCCTTGTCGATGTAGTTACGACAATCCTTTTCCAGAAACGGGAGGTTCTCAAATCCACCCGCGCCAACAACAAGAGATCCGAAACTCTTATTCATTCGGATGCCAGCCATATCATTTGTATCAAGGACCCTTTTTACGGATTCACTTACTTCTCTATTACATCGAAAGAAGCGTGATTTCTTTGGGCTAAGGTTGTGGTTATGGATATTGTGAACTGAATTCAGCCGAAACTTTCCATCAGGAGTTTTTGAGGCATTAATCTTTGCCTTACATTCAGTCTTTCCTGTCGGACGAGGGTTGGAGACATTCAAAATTCTATTCCGGGCCTTCCCACCACGGGCACAGGCAAGCGTAACATATCTAACAGTCCCATCCTCTCCCCTCTCACTTCTTTTTGTCATCACCCCAAACCCGCATTTCTTCCCATATTCCTTATAGTAACTCATTAAATCTTCTAAGGAATTAAACTCCATCTTGGACTTTGGCACATCATCACCATCCATTTGCACCTTCTCAGATTCTTCGGCACTGGATATGGGGGTTTCAGTTTCCCCACCATCGGGTCTGTTATCTTGTGCGTGTGGTCCATCTACTAAACATTCATCAACTCTAGAGGATGTACATGGCGATTGGGTTTCCCCACCATCGGTTCTATTATCCTCGGTACCTTGGAATTTGCTAGTAATGGAGCCTGTACTAATAAGAGATACCGGGCCTTCCATGCCATGTTCAAAGGGGTAATTACCATTCTGGCAAAAAGAAAAAAACAATGCAATTAAACTCCTTTTAAAAAACCAGGTTGAATTAAAATAACATCTAACTCGATATGACATCACTACCTGTAGGTGCATTGGATATTGGTTGGCACTAGGATATGCTAAAAAACCCGGTGACCAAGCAGGCATTGGTCCATAATAACCGTGCATGTAATTTGAGATGTTTGGAGAAGTTGATGGTATGTCCTAAAATGTTTTGTAATAAGTTATTGATGTGTATTGAAAATAAATACTAATAAACAAATAATGTTTTCCATATATTAAATAATATAACATACCGCAGGTGGGGGATTTGAGCTAGATGGCCGCAAAAAAGTTGGGTCTTCTTTTCCGTTTCCCATTCTAAGAGGGAGGCAAATGAATTGTCAATAGTAGTATTATATAACTTAAACCACATTAAAATCTATAAACTAGTATATAAAACATGATCAAAGATATGTATATCTACAAAAAATCCTCAACATCAACATTACTAGGAAGGAAACAATGTATTGCAAATGCTTTCCAACCAATCACTTGGAATATATAAAACCAACAAAGTTATCATTGACTATAAATTTGCAAAGCTGGAGAACATTCACATAGATTTGGTACCTACTCAAACCATTCTAAGTATGGTTTTCCAAGTTGACAAAATCTTCTTCTAGCAAAACATTCAATTTGTCTTGTCAATTTTTTTCCCTCTTTAGATATTTGATCTCTAAATATCTATCCTACTCACCCTCGGAATTGATATCTAAATAAATATTGACATGTTCTATTTTAATTCATAAAGCAATTTCTGTAGTGGACTGACAAGCAACAAGCAATACGTATGAAGGCCCCTCAAGCAATACTGGCCATTACTTCTTTCACAGGAAATTCCTGTTCCTTTTGCACAGGATGCAAGTCAGACCCATAAAGAAATTAGTTGAGATTTTCCTTCGCTCCATAACAAGCCAACATATTGACAGATCATCTAGCTGCTTTAACTTCGGTAACACGTACAGGATTTGCACAGGTCAATGTAAAAGGATGGAATTTGTTTCCTTTCTAATGAATGACAATTTGAGAAAGTGAAATAGGGAAAGTTCTACGTACTATCATTAATGTAAAGAAAGACAATATCAGAGCTCTATCCTTTTCCGTCGTCTGATTGTTTTCTTTTAAACAAGCTCATTATGAGTATTTCAACATCATTACTATAGACCAAAAAACCTTTGAAAACAAAATACCAAGGCTAAATCAGTTTGTGTAAAACGAAACGAAAGAATACAACAACAGAAAAATAAAAATAACAAAACAGAAAAATCATTATCGAATCAATAGACCACAATGTGTATGAAGGCCCCTCAGATCTAGCAGTAGTGACGGACGAAGACCTCAACAGCCGGTTTTGTCCACGCCGGCGACTTTCAGACGACGTTTTCAGGCCACGGCAGTAAGCGGTCTTCTCTCTGCTTCAGACGAGGGTGAAAAACAAAACCAGCTTCCCAACATTTCGATTTCCCTCTCTTTTTCTGCTTTTTCTGCTCTTTTTTTTTTATAATATTAAAATATTAACTGACGTGTACTGACACGTCAGCCGATGTCGCACCCGTTCCGCAAAACCGGTTGTATGTAGAGGTATTGTTATTTATATATCTTGAAAACTTTGAATACAATCTGATAAATAAAAAAATAAATTAATAAATACATTAATTATTATAATTAATTATAAATAAATAAAAAAAAAAAAAAGGCCAAAACATTAATAAATACATTTTTATGCAAACTCATATCCAAGCTTCCACATGCATCGATATTGAGTGCCTAGCAAATTGAATTTCTCAGTAAATAAAAAAAAATAAAAATAAAAACTATTTGAATTAGAAAATGATAAATACTATCTATTGTTAGAAGGTTGAATTTGAAAGTAGTTATTGCTATTTAAAGAAACTCACCTGTTGAAAAATTAACCTAGGAACTCAAAACGAATTTATTTAACCCATTGATTCCCATGTTTTTCTAGAGGCTAACTCACATTGGTTTTTTCAACAAGCTACTATCTAGAGGTTGATCTTGTTAGAAGTTGAAGTTTTTATTTATTTATTATTATTATTATTATTATTATTTTATGGGCAAACTAGATTCATAAGATTATATAGTACAAGAGAAAGGGGTGAGAAATCTCAACAAGCATTATAACACAAAATAAAAATAAATCAAAAAATGGAATATAACAATTCTAGTCATATAAGTCCTCGGCTCTTGGTCGAAAAAGAGTCTTTATGCAATTTTGCTAAGTACAGTCGGCATATGCAAGAGGCAGGTAAACGTGAGAAATAAAAAATAATAATAATTAAAAAGGACAAAAACAAACCAGACGGCCTTTCTCTTTAGAGAAATGATATTTGTAGTCGTGGTTGTATAAGCGGCGTGCAGTCGCTTTAAAAAAAATAAATTAATATGAAATCCACATAAAAAAAAAAACTAACTTTTTAATCGTGGACCCCACTCTTTTTCAAAGCGATTACGCAGCGTTTGCAATTCCACGACTATATGTAACATTGCTCTTCTCTTTATATTTCTTCTTACCGAAAACTTTTTTCTTCTTCAATTTCTTCTTTCTCTGTTTCTCGTCTCTCTTTCTATTTTTTTTTTCCTTATTTTTTTTTCAATCAATTATTCTGTGACTGGTTCTGTGTTTTTTGTCCAAGATTTTACAGATTTTATCACAAGCAACTCTCTCTCTCGCTCTCTCTGTTTTTTCTCTCTGTCAGAGTCATTATACCTTGGGAGCTAGATGGGTACGGTTGTTCCATGAAAACCTCTGTGAACCAAATTGGAAGACCAAGAATACCCAACTTATCTAAAGCTGAACATACAACTGGCCCCACTGGATCCCGTAGAAAGAAATGAATTCATAAGATAATTTAAGAGTCATAAAATACACACTGATCATTGCTACATCACTTTCTATGTCAGTAGAATATTACTCGAGTGCTTGGAGATAATTCTCCTAGCAAAGAGCAGCGTCAGGCCCACACTAACACTCTCCTGCTCTATCTCTCTGTTTCGAAGTCTAAAATCTTTCCTAAACAACAATAAAAATTAGATTTTGAAACAGTGACAGGTATGATGAAGAACAAGAACATGCGTAGATTCAACGAAGAATAAATCAAGTCGCTGAAAGTCATGTTCGAGGCAGAGATAAAACACCAGCTAGCTAACGAGCTTGGACTGCAACCTCACCAGGTTGGTATATGGTTCCAGAACCGAAGGGCCATCTGCTGAGAAAAAAGAAGGGGAGAGGACGGAGGAAGAAAGTGACTGCACGGTGGGAGGAATTAATGGAGAGAGAGGGAGTAAGAAAGTGGAAGCCATCTGTGCAAGCTGTATTGTATCTCAACTGTACTCGCAGACTGTATATAAAGTTTTTCTTCGGTATTTGGAGAGGTCATCGACAATCTCCCGATCCTCCTCTCTTGTATTGTTGGATAATCGAGCATACAAAAATAACTACTAAAAAAGAAAAGCATGAAACTCTAGGGAAAACAAAAATCTGTAGCTGCGAGACATAGTGGTGCGTGGAGGGAATATCAAAGGCGCCCCCAGATACATTTTTAGACAAACTAGTGTAGAAAAGAGATGTCTGAAGTAACAAGCATTAAAAGATCATGTCCATAGCCCACGCAAAGTAAGAAAGACAAATACAACCGCCATGCCGTATCTACATGACGATAGTCTCTTAACAAAAATTTGGATCACCATTGTCAGAAACATTTCTTCCTCAACAAGTACCAAAATCAACTCAAACCCTGAATCCTTTGCTGTTCCTCCTTCCTCTGGCCCTCTCAAACTTCCTTCCCTTTGATCGTACATAGGGCTTGCTGTGGCTGTGTGGCACACCAGGTGCAGGACCAAAGTGTTTCACTGCCTCACGAGCATTCTTTGGACCTCTGAGAAGGACCTGCATCCAATATTATTTTTAACAAAATAGGTTTGGACCTATCAAACATTACAAGCTTATTTAGAAGAACTTATAAAAAAACAAACAAAATAATTTAAACAATCTGTTGAATTCCCAGTATAAGAAGGATGAATCTCTATAAATATCAACTTTATTTTTATCGTTTCATTAATAACACATACAGGAACTCAATTTCTTTTTGTTAAGATTTCAAAACAATAGAAGGGAATCGTTAAAGGCATGACAAGAGAATCTTCATCTGCACAATAAAGAAAGGGAAGCTTACTAATTGTGTATTATCTCAGCAAACTTCTAGGAAATTAGGTTATTGTTGAGCTTTTAGCAAAATCCTCTTTTGGAACATCTTAAATTTCTAGAATGATTTCAAGCCATCAAATTACAAAATAAAAGAGAGATTCAAAGCTAAATCTAACAATTGGGCACTAGAAACGTACTAAACTATTTCAATAATGTAGCAACCAAGATAAATCAACATAACAGAGTAAATGAGAACACTCCAATAACAACGAAAGACTAATTGCAGCATCAAATCCAATACCGTGTTCTGTCCCAGTGGAGCCCTCAGAGCCAGTTGGTCAAACGTCAAGCACTCACCGCCAGCCTTCTCAATTCTCGCCCTAGCTGTCTCAGTAAATCTCAGTGCTGTGACCTTCAAGGCAGGAACTTCATAAACCCTAATATCATCAGTCACAGTCCCCACAACCACAGCAATCTTACCATCCTACAGGAAAACCACACACAATGAGATCAAAATCCATAATTCATGTTTTTCATGGAAAGAGAATTCAAGAAAAAAAATGCAAACCTTTCCCTTCATGAAACGGATCAACCTAGACAGAGAAAGTGGTGGCTTGTTGGTTTTGCTCATGAACAAGCGCTTAAGAATGACTGCATTGAACTTGCTGCCAGTTCTCCGAACAAGGAACCGATAGAGCTAATCACATAGCATCAAGTCATAGACTATACACATAGCACCAGAAGGTACACACAAATATGTACAAAAGCACAATAGAGAACTTTGATGAATCCATTAACTACAAATATGTTATTGTCTCCAAATAGAGAATGCAAACAAGTTCATATAATCCAGGTTCAACCAAAATTTTAAAGAAATATCCTCCAAATAAACTTTCTTCATCAAAATTCAAACAGAATCCATTACATTTTATTTTAATTAATACACGGGGTTTTTCTCCTATGATACACAATATGCCACCACCGCACCAGCTTGATTAGGTTGAAACCTAACTATACATTATTTTCGACTAACATTTCAACAAATCATACATACAGACACTCAGTCAGTAAGATTTCCACTCTGGGTTTTTTCTTTCAATTTTCCACTATACCTTCCAGCACTAGGAAAGAAGTTAAATTGGTAACATGTCTATACTAGAGTCAACATAAACAAATGGGTTGCTTTAAGGTTCTCTCGACAAATAAACAATAAATCATGGAACAATATACGCATGTAAAGAAACATAAAACATGTATACATAAAACACACATACAGCCTTGAAATAAACGCACGATATATGAGTAGGGCTTAGGAGAGACCTTGACGAGGAGTTTAAGGTAGATATCATCGGATTTCGGAGCAGTACGCTTGGATTTCTTGCTCTTACCACCTGCGACCAGATCGATCCCCTACACGGAAAAGAAACACAATTAAACACATACAGCCAGATTTGGGATATAAGAAATGGAATCAGATAGAGACGGAGATAGAGAGAGTACCATCGGAGCTTGCTTCGGCAGACGAGGTTGTGGTGTCTCGCTAGTGCTGGGGGACGACGACGCGACTGACGCAAGAGAGGATCCCTTAAAAACGAGAGCTAGGGTTTTTAAGGGGCGTCTTATCTTGTGCTATTGAACTAAAGAGCTGCATTGGTCCTCATGGTGCTTCACCTCATGGAACGACACGTGTCTCAAGGACTTGGTTTTTTTTTTTTTTTAAACGACTAATGGGCAATTATTATACATTACATCAAACCCAAAAGTGACTCGTTAAAACAAATATCCAGACTGGCAAGTGAGGGTTCAAGTCCCTATATCCTCAAACAATTATATAGGACATGTAAGGATTGTTACGTAGAATAATTTTTTATTTAATTGATAATTATATAAAGCGGAAGATATTTTAGTCATTTACATTAAGTTCAAACTTTTTTAGTAATACATACAAACGCTAGTGAAAACTAAATAGGTTGATTTTTTGAACCAGCTTCAAGTTAAGATGACATAACTAATCAACCAATCTTGAGGTAAATGGTCTCTTATTCTGTTTAGAAATCGTGAGGGTTCAAGTCCCTCTATCCCCAAATAAAAAAAAGATCTGGTTGACTCCGTAATTATTTATTTGATCTGCTCTTTTCTTTTTGTTAGTAATTTCAAATTTGTTATGTTTCTTACTGATTTGACTCTTTTACAAATGGAGCCGATTGGTTCTTATTTTTTCTTATTACAATATTTGTGATATATATGATACAAGTACAAATAAACATCTTTAAGTAAGGTATCTCCACTTCAAATTTTTATGATTAACAATAGATATCATCTCTGGTATTGTATTAAAATTTGTCAAGTTTTCTTTTTAAAGATCTAAGAAATTTCAGGATTTCATTGCTATAAATATGGATTATTGAAAAGAATAAATCGACATGAATTAGGCCTTAATGAAATCTTTCACATGAATCCTTTCACAAAATTATCAACTAATATTATCAACTAATTAGAATGGTTCGTTATAATACTATGATATTTTATTCGCCAAATACAATACACCATTATTGTATACTCTTTCATATGTATGGCGCAACCAAATCCATGAAAAAAATTAAAAATTTAGACGTTCGTTTTGATTTAGAGATGAGATAATTTTAGATAAAAATTAAAACTTGAATAAAATATTATTAAATATTATTTTTTAATATTATTATTTTAAAATTTTAAAATATTAAATTATTTATTATATTTTATGTGAAGATTTTAAAATATTATAATAATAAGATGAGCTAAAATATTTTTTAAATCTAAACCAGCACTAAATAAATTTTATTTATACGTCTATCTATTTACACGTATGATTTCTTCGACAGGAGACTAACACTTTAGAAAAGAAATATTTGTCTATTATCACCAAATTAGACTGTAAATGTAGTAGCTACTTTTTTTAAGAATAAGATTGTATTAATATAAGAGTCGTGCTACAACGAAAAGAATATTTATGTCATTTCACCTATAATTTTGGTCAAATGTCAAAAATGTCCTCACCTTATCTTTTTCCTTCCCTCAAGACAGAACTCTCCCCTTGGATTTTTCTCTCTTCCTAACTTGAATCCTGGTAATTGGTATGTCTACCTCCTTGCAGACCTCCTTACACTCTGCAAGCCTTCTAGAAACAATGTAGATTTTAATCAACTCGCGATATATGTCATAAGTTGGAGAGAAACCTGCTTTTTTAAGCTTCGAAAAATATCTTAAGGCCCTTGAGATGTCATTCAGAGCAACAAAAAGCTTTATTACCACACGACAAGCTGGAAGATTGAGAAGACAATTAGAAGCTTCCATTTCCCAGACCAAAGCCAATGCCTCCCTAACGTCAAATTTCCAGAGCCTAATGCAAATTTTCATTAGAGCCATACAGTCCTATTGGCTTAAATTCCGATCTTCTCTTTCTGCAAGCTTATTCTTGATTCAGTATGAAGTCACAACTTAAGATGAAATGAAATCACACATCTGAAATGTTTAAAATTTGCTCACATGTAAAACTAACAAAAGAAATTGATAGAGAAAACTAAAATAGAGAGTGAAAACAAAAATAATAATTAAAAGAAGAACTAAAGAAACAAGAATAAACAATTGCAGTGTAAATATCTCTATTACTATTCAACCTCTATAAGCATAAACATGTTTCTCAAATGGTACTTGCAACAACCTGTCAGGATGAAGATGAGAGATGAAGGTTAGGACATAAGGAAAACGATGCATTTCATTTCGTTTGATTTTTTTTCCTTCTCATCTCCAATAGTCAAGAGATCAACCATAAACTACATTCCATAAATGGGGCTCACTTTAAATGAAACAATGTGTTTCATGGGTGTGCGCAAGAAGTCCCTGTTCGCGGATTGCAAGAAGAATTATTCTTGATATAATGGATATAGCCCATGTACACAATATGGTATACGTCGCCGAAATTATTGACCATGCAAATAAGTTGCGGCGAATACAGAAATCGTTGGAAATGGACATTGCCGGCGAAAATTCACCTATTGAGGCCATGGCTGAGTAAATCCATGACGACTGAAAGTAAACATAAAAAGCGAACAACTCATTTGATTCAAAACATTATAGGAGATAGTCCTTGTGTCTGCGCTAGTTTACCTTATAAGTTGGCCCTGTTCTGAAATCTTAATACCCTGATATTGCAGAGCCGTGGTGCGATGGTTGTAATGTGATACTGGTTCTGCTAAGTAGATGGTTATCATTGACCTCAAAAGTATTTAGCTTTCTTTTCTAACTTTTTTCTTTTTCCTGGATAAAGAGCAGAACATCATTATTTTTGATACTGCAGATATATACCGTAAAAGGAGGGGTTATAGGAGAAAAACAATTATTTGAGTCACAGACAATACAGTAAAATGAGAGGTTGCATGCATTCTTTTTTTTTTGGGGGGGGGTTCTCTGACCTCTTTTGTTCTTTTCATACTTACAACTTAAAAATGGTTCAGAATTCAGTGAGATGCTATATAATATATATATATATATATATATATTACAATATATCAGTTTTACTTGTAATGTCACCAGCAAACTTTCATGCAAGCTGCCATTTCGTTTAGGCTCCACAAATATTCCATACAGCTCTTACCAAGTTAGCATTCTTGTCTAAGAATCTTCAAAAACCCACAAATTAATCAATAAAATATATATGTCAAAGACTGTCCTAACATTAGAGTGAGCATCATGGCTGACAATCCAAAGTATGCAATGATAGCCAAGAGAACATCGTAAAACCAAAAGGAAGACATCTTAATATGAAAAAAAAAAAAAAAACCAAGACAAAATAATTGTACCTTGAGAAAAGGGTTCCACAGTCACATATATATTCTCTTGTCCCACAGGTTTTAGAATGAGCCTTTCAATCTGATTGAACTGCATAGATCTTTGACCATTTCTCACATTTCCACTTCTTCATTCCCATTTTTCCTGCAATGGTGTTTCTTAATTCCTGTAAGATCACCCAGAGCCCCTGATGGATGATGGTGACCACAAGAAGGCTCAGGGCAAACATAAATGCCAAAGTCATATATGCATGCATTTAGACTTTTTGATATTGCAGGCCCCTAAAAGATTACAGAAGGATCTCTATTTTGCCTTGTTCTACTCAGTAATGTCAAATGAAACTTTTAGCCGATGGACAACCTCATGAAAAAG
Organism: Carya illinoinensis; assembly: GCF_018687715.1. NCBI lineage: Eukaryota > Viridiplantae > Streptophyta > Magnoliopsida > Fagales > Juglandaceae > Carya > Carya illinoinensis. The sequence continues at coordinate 34,268,144 of NC_056759.1, forward strand.
CTTCTTTTTTTTCACTAAACCTTACCTCATGGAGTTTCTTTGATTAATTTACATAGTCTGATTAATTGGTTTCACAAATTTTAATAATCATGTCGATGTTCACAACATTTCCTTGCAAAAGTTGTCCAGGACCCCTGATTTACAGATGCCCAATTTTAGCCTAAAAATACATACCCTATTTCAGGTTACAACCTAATTTCTGAAGCCTAGCTTTCAAGCACTGTATCTCACCCATGGACCCAAACATTAAACATTTCTTCTCCGCAGAAATAAACTTACTACATTGATGAAGGATGCTGAATGCATTTTAGATTTTTTGAGGTAACCCTTTGCAAATAACACTTGCAGAAAGTTAATTCTAGTACATGCATGAAAAGGTATGTGAATAAAGCTATTCTAAGAGAATTGCATGCCAAATTGGCTGCTTATGAAACCAGAATATAGCTAGGCTCAATCAGCTCCTAATTAAATTGTGGGAAGTCAAGGGCTGATCCCTTAAGTTATCAATATAACAATCCAGAATTTGTGAGCAGATGGAAGTTGGAAATTCCTGTTATTCATGGCAAGTGCAAGCATCCGAAAGAACTAATATCACTTTATGTAATATAAATAAGCTAAAGAAACACAGAATACACACCTCTGGAATTTTGTGTAGAGCAATGGCCCAGGCCAAGTTGACGCCAGCACGAAGACCCTACCAAGAAGCATGGCCATGTTCATAAAAACTAGATTCTGTGAAACTTTGCAGTGTTAATTCTATGAAATTAAGGAGCACACCTCAAAGTCTTTTTAGCATACTCGCAGATCGGGTTATATATGCATCCAATCAATTCAAACTATTTTACGAACCACAAATGACCATAGTCTCTATAGTTTCCCGAATCCAACTGAAGTATCAAAAGATTGAAAATCAGGAACAAATGGAAAGATCACAGAAGATTTGATTAGTTTCATTTTTTAGTTGGAGGCTTATTGGCTTAAAGAAAGGTGGGGGTGTCTAAAGATGTAAAGCAAGGATGTCAAAAAATAAAATAAAATCTTACCGCAACCAACTTGATGGTTGTTCTTAAATCAACCACCTGCCTGCTTGGTCATGCAGAATAAAACACGACACAATACTTTCATGTACAGCCGCGTCAAAATAAGTAATTCCATTTGTAATCGACTTAGTTATTTTTCCTTCAATTTGTTAACATGAGGGATGAAATAGTCCTTTTAGTTGCAAAATATTAGTAACAAATATCCGTTTTTCTTGCAGTAGACCTCTGCATCTATGCTGCCGTGCATGTACAATAGCATAGAGGGAAAATGGGATTCATATACTTCAACATGCAAATGCATAAGCACAATGATGAGTGATTGAACATTCCTTCCCAAAAATAATTTACATGGAACTTCTGATAAGTAAAAATCCACACAAAACAAAGTAAAAAATAAATGTTATAAAACAAAAATACTTGGACTGATTTTTTTTATAAGTAAAAATCCAATACTAATTCTTCTCAGTCTTCACATCAGTATTGTAGCATGTAATTATACTACAATGCATTATGGAACACATCAACACAACCATTATTGTACCTTTCCTCTTAAGGAACCTAGAATAAATATAGGAAGAAAGAGTTAACAGGTACTTGAATCAATGAGGCAGAAAATTATGCTTGAAACAAGAAACCTACACTGAGACGCACAACCATAATAACCCCCTATTTATGGACAAGGAAAATGCCAGCGTACCGAGAGTTTGGACCGAACGTGTAATTCTTTAACTGGCACATATAAAATATTTAAAATAGAAAATTCAGATTCTTTTTCCCTCCCTCTCTGCTGAAACTACAGGTAATTCTTGTCTTCGCACGCGTCCCTCCCGCTCGGCTGAAAATGCACAACTGAACTTGTGAAGAGCTCCACTTCCATTTTTGGAAAAAACTAGTCGGCAGAGTTCCATTTCCGGCGTGGACATAAACTAGTCAGCAGAGTTCCATTTCCGGCGTGGACATAAAGTTTCTAGGAATATGGTATGCTTCTCTCTTACTCTGTATTTGTTTCTCTCTCTAAGTCTCACTTCTCTATTTGGTCTGAAGTGTCTGGAAATTTTTTTTTTTCATTTCCGTGACCGCTGGTTTCGTTTGTGAATCTGTCGGATGTTACCATCACGAGGTTGGTTGATTTGAACATTTCCTTTTTCATTTCATTGGTTTTGCTTTATTTATTTATTTATTTTATTTTGGTGGGGGGTTAGGGGGTTCGATTAGGGATTCCTGTTTTGTGTTCTTGGTTGGTTTTATTCTTGGAAGGTGGAAAAGGGGTTTTCGATTGTTAAGTCACTGCATTTCTTTGTTGAATTTATTTTTGATATTAAGCTATATCTTTATAAGTAAAGTCACTGCAATTCTTTGTTGAATTGATTATTTATTTTATTGAGTTTTGCTTCCAATGGTAGTGCAGATTCAGACAATCCCATATTCGGAATGATAACTTTGTTCCTTGATTGTTGCTTCTGCTGTGCAATACCATAGCCCAGATTCTGTGAATAGAGTTTTGCAAAAATAAGGTGCTAATATGAAGTCTTTCTCGTTGAAATATTCCAGGAAGAGGAAGTCGCGTACGGAACGAGATGGATGTTTATCCGGGCTGATACCCTCGCCAAGTGGAAAGAACAGACCTTCCAGCTTGATTCTTGCAACGATAAACCCGCAAAGCTCTGGCCATTGGGTCGAAGAAGGGATGTATGAAAGGAAAGGGAGGGCCTGAGAACTCGAGATGTGATTACAGAGGGGGGAAGGCTGGAAACGAAGATCTTCGCCGGAAAAAGATCTCCACCGCGCAAGGGGGAAAAAACCATATATGAGAGGGGAAGCAAGAGCAGCCAAAGCCGTACAATATGCGAAGCAAGGGGTCTTTGCTGCTCTCGTAATCCCTCGTCCACTTTCTCCCACTCCCATCTCTCTCTATCGCTCTCGTTCTCAGGTAAGCCAAGCTCTCTACTTTTCGATTTGTTTGTTTGATTTATTTCACTTTGAACTTAAGATCCGCTTGGTTGCGGAGAAATTGCTCAGGGAAAAAAAGTAAAGCTTTGAACTTTGAATTTGGAATCCATAAGTGGCCGTGTTTGATTTTCCTTCTGTGAGATTCAGAGGTCTTTCTTTCTCTTTTCACGGGATTTCTTTGCGACCATATTGGGTTTTGACCAGCAGACACTCTCTTTTAGTTGTCCAGCTTCTTGCTTATTATTTATCTCTCGTTGTTTAAAGGCAGAATTCTTTTAGTTTATGTGGGTATTGCTATATTACTTGGATTTTAGGACGTCAGTTCCATGTATTCTAGATTAATTTCAATATTTACTTCCAAAAAATTTGGGTTTTTGAAGGCACTTGAACACTGGTTTTAAGTGTGTTTTGCACTTGGCGCTGTTATTGAATTCCACAAAGTACATTTGTATACGTGGTCGCTGAGTCAAATAATTATATATATATACACAATACACACACATATATATTTATATATATATATTTCATTTTGAAATAGAAGAATGTTGGGTGTGATGGTGCACCTAAATTATAATAAATGGTTTAGTAACGTTGTTTGAGTTTTTGTTACAGGCTGGTTCACAATGACAGAACCTTCTAAGGTCATTCACGTTCGCAATGTGGGGCATGAGATATCTGAAGTATGTTCTCAGTCTATTCTTCTGGTTATCTTCTTTGATATTAGAAATAAGTTGATAATTTTACTTATCAAAAAAAAAATATTAGAAATAAGTTGAATTTCTCAAGTTAATTCTGAGAAAGTGTTAGGATCTACTTTCGATCTTTGGATTTGAAAGGATTTTAAAATTTTGTTTTTTGCATGATATGCTTGTGATCCGATGGTTTTTGTGGTTTTTATGATCTGATGGTTTTTTGGGTTTTTGTGATATTGCTTGCAATTAGTAGAAATTGGAAATTAAATTTAGAAACTGGGTCGAAGATTGCATTAGCAGTTAAATTATCGGCCAAAAATCCCTCCATTGCTGGGGGGATGCAGGACCCCACCTTTGGGAAAAAAGAATAGCCACGATGCTTATTTCTGTGTGTACCAGAATTGTGGATTTGTAAGAGAATTTTTGCAGATCGGGTGCTTGATGATTTTTTTTTTTTTTTCCTGTGGGACATATATTTTCCATCCTTATTCACTTGTGCAGATTGTCAAAGAACATGGTGTTATCATGAGATTTATTCAAGTTTCTTGCTTAGGGGCATCTCCATCATCTACATCTGTAAGTGACTGAGTTATCAAACATGAAAAGTTTGTACTGAGCATCTTGACGTGTCATGATGTACAAGTAACCCTTCTTTTATGCTATTTGCCAATCAGCCATGATTAAGGTTACCATGTGTTTTATATGCTAACTTTCTTAATTACTTGATGAGCATAAATATTTTTTTCATGCCCTTGCAAGAGTTTTCATATAATTAAATTCTACATCTCCTTCATAAACAGAATGTACGTTAGACTTTAGCAGTAATTTTTCTTAACTCTTTTGCTTAAAATAAGAAAATGAAAAATTATGTGAAAAGTGCTTCCTTTGTATTGCTGAAGAGTTGCATTATTGCAGCACTGAGGAACATCCACTGTACCATGATTTGAATGCTTACAGAGTTCTCTTTCATGAGGTATGTAATTATTTTTTTTTGCTTTTATTGCATGTACTAATGCTATTTAGCTATTCAATATTGTTTGGCATTTCTAATGATGATCAATGGAGGCTGGATAATTGAGAAACTAAAGACATAAAGCTTTAATTGAATAAGAAATCAAGGAAAATTGGTTGAAAACTTGAAGAACCCGAGAGAGAAAATAACGAGCTGGTAAAGTTTAAACCTTATGTGAATACTGAATATGATAATTTGGGGTGGCTTTCACAGTTTTATGGTGAACAAAAGAAAAAACAGATAATAAGAAGTGATCTATTGTTGTGGTTTTGTGGAGCCATGATTGTAATTTCTAAAACTTTGTGATTGTGTTGTGTAGATGTATAAATGATATGGACAGATTTTATGTATTGAATATTTAGGTTTCAATAAACTATAAAGAATTGATATAGTGATTGGAAACTTGTCATCAAGAGGGTGTGTTTTTGGGGGATTGTGATTTTGGAATGAGTATGTATTACCAAGAGGCTTATAGATTGAATAGAATGTTCATAACTGTTTATACCTATCAAAAATATCTTGGATGTGCTATGCATGAACAATGGCTGTGTGATGGATTTGGGTTGAGCTCAAGTGATATATGGATTGGGTATGAGTATGTGTATCGATTTCAAGAGCATTTTCAGATTTTGTGATATGTGAATTTGGTTTATGATTATACGTTTGTGTTATTTATTGTGTTGAACTCAAGTGTGAGATGGATAAAATGTCTACAATTGTATTGGATTGGATTACATGGGCAGCAAGCATGTTGATATGCCTTACAATTTGAGTTATGTATATCGGAGTGTGAAGTGGAATGATGTGAATTGGTACTAAATATTGAAGTGATATGTTGGTTGGGATTGTTCTTGGTGTGTATGAAGCTTGAAAGAGCATTTGTAGGTTGATATTAACAAATGGTTAGACTATGTTGAAAGTGGTTTTATTGCATTTCATGGTTGTGTTGATTGTTGTGTATTGAATTTTAATGGATGGTGGACTTAAATTTATGTGTACAATTGGACATGTTATGTGTATACCTTGTTCAAGTGGTGGAAGCAGTAGGGAATGAAAGCAAAGGAGGGGAGAGGATGTGGTCCATCCCCTCAAGGTTTCTTTCTTTTTTCCCAACTAGAAAAACGTGCCTTGCACGTTGCACTATAACTAGTATATATATATTTATATATATTGCCCAGTTGTCATATTGACTAATAATAGAGCACCCAAAATAGTCAAAACATATGACCCCCTTATGTATCAGGGGAACCGTTACACAGAGTCTATCGAAGAGAGTCAGTGAATGACAGGAAATCCCAAAAGAAAGTCTGAAGCATCCTGTCGGTCTAAATCTGATGCTCCCTAAGAGCTCTCATCTCTCCCCTCATTTCATTGAGCTGACTCTTGTAGTGTTCAGCATCTTTCTTATGCCTTTCAACCTCGGTCAGGTAATGTTTCTCTCTATCTCGATCACGTTATCGTGTTGGCTCGAGAATGACCATCTCTTCTAGTCCTCGGGCATATCCTAGTCTATGGCCAAGGACCTCCCTAAAGACAGCCGTTGCTGCCTCATCGGTATATCACTTCGGTTCTAGGCCATCCAGCTTACATTTCATCTCCTTCTGCTAGGCCTGCAACCCGGTCTTCCAATACCGGGTTATCGTCCGACCTGACCCGACCCGATCACACACATGATAAGCTGGCAACCAGGTCCGATCCGACCCATTAAAACAAAGGCGGGTTGAACCCGTATGACCCGATGAAAAAATGAAAAGAAAAAAAAAACATGCAGTCTTTCTTCTTTAGCGTAGAGGGACTGTGTACCAACCCATACCCTTCCTCGCAACAGGTCGTTTCTAGGAGATGGAGTCTTCTAGATGTGTCATTTGAACGGTGAAGATTGATCGGACATTTACACTCATCCATGTATCTTCTTCTTTGGGGATTTGGTTTCGTTTGGTCACCCATCCATCCTTCTATCCATCATTAAAAAAAAAAATTACAGAAAGAAAGAGAGCGAGTACTAGAGAGCTTGAGAGAGGAGTTGGTGGGAGAAGCCGGAAGCGAAGGTCTTCTGATGGATGTCACTCTGCGCCATCCTATAACCGCAAGAGAGAGAGAGAGAGAGCAGGAGGGACCGTGGACCTAGTTGCAGGGCCACTGTTGCTCGACCGTGGTCCGGACGATTCGACAAGCCGCAGATTAGATCAAATCAAAATGCTTTTTTGCACAACTGAGTCGACCCACACTCCCACTCTCTCCCCGTCTCGACCATCTGGTCTTTCGCTTCTTTGCTGTCCTCATTCTCTCAGCTGTTATGGTGGTTACGGTTTCGACCGATAAATGTCGGGTTGGAAGATGTTGAACCTGTAGTTAAGTCGAACCCGACTTTATTCGGGTTGGGCATATCAGGTCTTACGGACGGACGGGCTACAGGCTTATTTTGCACAGCCCTACCTTCTGCACATTGAAAAAACATTGGTTATTACAAATTTTGGCATGTGCTATTTATGCATTTATCATATTCGAAAAGAAACATAAATCCTAGGGATTATAAGTGTACTACTCACATAAGTATCTTCTATAGCGGCTGTCACAAATTTATTATTTTTTTTCGATAAGCACGTCTCCTTGTAGAAGTCAACCAAATTCGTCTTTTCAACGCGCTACATGTGTGAGCAATGTGTATAAGAATATATTTTCGTATCAAAAAACTTTATTGTGGTGGACATGTGCATTTTAAGCCCAAAAACTAGAGTAATCAAGCATAATAATAATGTAATACGAACACAAAAACAAACATATTCACTTCACTCGAAAACAATATTTAAAACAACACTAAAATGCATATTCCTAACATAATAAGGGCAGGTTTGGCAAGTGGGATGAGACACAAAATTCTCATTTCATCTCATTATTACAATTTTTTTAAATTTTCACACAAAATATAAAACAATTCAACTTTTTCAAATCTCAATTCACCTTTATCAAATTCCAAAATAATAATAATATTAAAAAATATATATTTTAAACTTTCATCTAAAATAAAAAATTATCATCTCACTATCCAAACCTACCCTAACATACTATGAAATACCTATATATCTTTGCTACCTCATGCATTTTCAAACTTGTATCTCCTTCCCCCACCCCACATTCCTAACAAGAAGTATATTTTGAAATTATTTCGAGCATTTGATTGGGAACTACCAACATAAAGATGAACTAAAAGTATTGGAGACCCTTATAAAAATATCCTAATCAAAGTAGCCATATATATAAAATAAATCAGCGTATGGATATTATCAAAGAGCACTTCTTAAGATTTAATAGTTGATGAGTCAGTATGTTGCCTATTGTTGGGATATGAGTTTAGATTTGGGACAAGTGTATTGATGTGAGAAAAAATTATTTGAAACCTTAAACCTTCTGTTTAGGGATCCGGACAAATGATTTATGGCCTGATGTGTGATTAATCGTGAGCTTCTTCTGATTCTCCCAATTTTGAGTTGAGATTTTCTACCATGCAAACCCAATGTTAGCTATGATAAACAAACGGATTTACCATAATAATATTTAGACATATTAAATGGGTAGATATGTGGTTTAATTTAAGAAACAAATATATACCTTAAAGGCGTCGCTGCCCCACCTCCCACACAACTTTACCCATACAAGGGAGTCGACCAAGCTAGTCCCATTAGCTAGTGCTTCTTCGTGGCTTCCATACGATAGATATATTTTGTGCAAGTCGTGGTGGAATGCGTTGAAGTGCTTACGAAGTTGCTCGGTCACTCAATCGGTGGTTTTCGCATTCACAATCAAACACAAAGTCACCTTACAATTATGTGTCATCACGTTATTTTGGCGACGATTATACTACGACCACTTTCAAACAATCGATATTAACAAACAAATGACTTACACGAACACAGTTGATGAGCTCCTCCTTCTAAGCTTGTGGGACATCAGGGCATCGTGCATAACTCATATCGTAGTTATGTTTAATAATCCATGTCACCTGTGTCGTGAGCATGGAAGCGTTCTCACAACATGGGGCAGTTTTGCTATCGTTTATCTTCAAAAGCACTTTCCCGTACTTCCTCAGTTTCTCAAACTCGGTGCATTTCGCGGGCCCACAAGTACGTTTCCTTTGTTCCTGGTTTACTATAGGCATCGTGGGGGCGTCTACAACTATAGTCCTTGTGTATGGCAGGCACTTTCTTCACCTCTTCTTATCATTAACACAAAACTTTAGTCAACATGTCAAATCATATCTAACATCACATGATTCTACATATTCTGAAGACACTATTCGTGCCCTCCAAGATTGTCAACTTTTAGCTGACCTGAACGTGGATTTCCTATCAAAAGCTTTTCAAACTGTTAATTCTATAGATAATCTAAACAACTTGCTAGCATACGACTTGCAAACGTTGTCTAGTGCCACCTTAACCAACGAAAAAATATGTTTTGATGGCCTTCAGGAGGAAGCATCAAACTCCAACGTCAAACAATAACTCTTAGATCCCATGTCTAATAAGACGAAGCTCTATAGTATTTCCCTCGATCTTTTTAATCATGGTTGGGTTGCTCAGACAAAGAGTGGAAGAATGTTAACAGAAAGAAAGTTCATGTTTTTCAAGATATTAGAAAATGTTGGAAAGAAACTTTCTCCTGCTTTAGCAATGTCATCAAGCAGCAAACAAGAAAGTTCTGAGTCTGCAATTGCGAGGAAGTTGCTTCAGACAATGGTGAGTCAAACGATAGTAGTAAACTCAGATGGAAGTGGAAACTTCAAAACTATCAATGATGCTATGGCTGCTGCTCCAACCAATACCGAAACTAGTAATTGCTACTTTGTGATTCACGTGGTAGTCGGGATCTATGCAGTGTGTTTCCGTTGCCAAGAACAAGCAAAACTTGATGATGATCAGAGACGGTATCAACCAAGCTGTGATCACAGGCAATAACAGTTTCGTATTTATAGCATTGAATTGTTTTGCCTTGTGTAGTGATGACATTGAACTGTCCTTGTAGTGGAAGTCTTGGGTAAATGTTGTAGTCTTGAAAAACAATAGCAACATTTCCAAATATGAAATCAACCATGCCATAGATATCGCATTCTCTGTAAAATTGCCTCATTGAATGTGCATATATAATGTGTATTGGTAGCCTTTAAAACTACATCTGTAAAATGTGGAGAGGTTAGCTCCGTTTTGGACTGCCACGACTTGGTGTTTGATTACTCCAGTAGTGTTGTGAAAGGCAATATTTGTTGCTACAAAGCCCTAACTGACCACAGGTTCAATATGAATTAAAATCGTAACACAAGCGTTAAAAAGACAGTGATATATTATTTTTGTATAATCACTTTGTGGGTAGAGTATTTCCCATATTATAATGAAGAGTTTGAAGTTGCAATTTAGCTTACCAAATGTCGAGTAACTAAATGTAGCCCAACCATCCGCGAAACTATTATTGCTTGTGATCACAGTTTGGTTTATACTATCTCCGATCATCAAGTTTTGCTTGTTCTTAGCAATGGAAATATATTCTGCATAGATCCCGGCTACAGATATTGCCTTTCACAACACTGCTGGAGTAATCAAACACCAAGTCGTGGCAGTCCAAAACGGAGCTAACCTCTCCACATTTTACAGATGTAGTTTTAAAGGCTACCAATACACATTATATATGCACATTCAATGAGGCAATTTTACAGAGAATGCGATATCTATGGCATGGTTGATTTCATATTTGGAAATGTTGCTATTGTTTTTCAAGACTGCAACATTTACCCAAGACTTCCACTACAAGGACAGTTCAATGTCATCACTACACAAGGCAAAACAATTCAATGCTATAAATACGAAACTATTATTGCTTGTGATCACAGTTTGGTTTATACTATCTCCGATCATCAAGTTTTGCTTGTTCTTAGCAATGGAAATATATTCTGCATAGATCCCGGCTACCACGTGAATCACAAAGTAGCCATTATTAGTTTTGGTATTGATTGGAGCTGCAGCCACAACATCATTGATAGTTCTAAAGTTTCCACTTCCATCCGGGTTCACAATCACCCTTGGCTCACCATTGTCTAAAGCATCTTCCTCGCAATTGCAGACTCGAAATTTTATTGTTTACTGCTCAATGACATTGCTAAAATTGGGGAAAGTTTCTTTCCAACATTTTCTAATATCTTGGAAAACATGAACTTTCTTTCTGTTAACATTCTTCCACTTTTTGTCTGAGCAACCCAACCATGATTAAAAAGATCAAGAGAAATGCTATAGAGTTTAGTCTCATTAAATATGGGATCTAAGAGTTCTTGTTTGATGTTGGAGTTTGATTCTTCCTCTTGAAGGCCATTTGAACATGTTTCTTCATTGATTAAGATGGCACTGGACAACATCTTCTAGCAAGCTATTTAGATTGTCTATAGAATTAACCGTTTAAAAATTTTTCAATAGGAAATCTATGTTCTGGTCAACTAAAAGTTGACAGTCTTGGAGGGCACGAATAGTAGCTTTGGAATGCGATGAATCATGTGATGTTAGATATGATTTGACAAGCTAACTAAAGTTTTGTGCTGATGATAAGAAAATGTGAAGAAAGTGCCTACCATACACGAGGAATACAGTTACGGATGCCCCCACAGTGCCTGTAGTAAACCAGAAATAGAGGAAACGTACTCGTGGGCCCGCAAAATGCACTAAGTTTAAGAAGCTAAGAAAGTGCTTTTGAAGATAAATGATGGCGAAATTGCCCCATTTTATGAGAATGCTTACATGCTCACGACACGGGTAACATAGATCATTAAATATCACTACGACATGAGTTACGCACAATGGTCTGATGTACCACAAGCCCAGAAGGAGGAGCTCATCGACCGTGTTCGGGTAAGTCATTTGTTTGTTAATATCAACTAATAGCCAAAATAACGTTATAGCACATAATTGTAAGGTGACTTTGTGTTCGATTGGGAATGCGAAAACCACCGATTGACAATGACCAATCAACTGCGTAAGCGCTTCAACGCATTCCATCACGACTTGCACAAGATATATCTATCATATAGAAGCCAAGAAGAAGCGTTGGCTAATGGGACTAGCTTGGTCGACCCCCTCATATGGATTAAGTTATATGGGAGGTGGGGCAGCAACGCCTTTAAGATATATATTTTTTTCTCAAATTAAACCATATATCTACCCATTTAATGTGTCTAAATATTGTTGTGGTAAATGTGTTTGTTTATCATAGCTAACATTAGATTTGCATGGTAGAAAATCTTAATTCAAAATCGGGAGAATCAGAAGCTCACGATTAATCACACATTAGGCTATAAATCATTTGTCCGGATCCTTGAGCAAAAGTATAAGGTTTCAAATAATTTCTTCTCATATCAATACACTTGTCCCAAATCTGAATTCATATCCCAACAATAGGCAACATAATGACTCATCACCTATTAAATCTTAAGAAGTGCTCTTTGATAGTATTCATACATTGGTTTATTTTATGTACATGGCTAATTTGATTAGGATGTTTTTGTAAGGGTCTATAATATGAGGTATGGTTTTTTAATTCATTTCTATGTTGAGAGTTCTCAAAGGGCCGAAAAGGTTTCAGTATATACTTCTTGTAAGGAATGTAGGGTGAGGGAGGGAGATATAACTTTGAAAATGCATGAGATAGCAAAGATAGATGGGTATTTCATAAGAGTTCTTCTATAGGGCATCCTACACCACACACGTTATGTGGCTTTTTTGTTTTTTTTTTTTTTCAAATACTAAAACGTGCGTTTTATTCCAACCCCCATTCGAAATTTTCTACAGCTCCTCTCCCAATTCGAAATTTTCCCCAGCTCCGGCGCGCGTCAAGTACATGTTCGTGTGTGTTCAGTCGTGCCGGCGTCCTCCCCCGTATTCTCTCTGAACCACCAACCAAAGCTTCATCGCTGACGAGTTGTTCTTTATTCACTTTTTACAGATCGACAATGTATCCGTAGCCCAGCTTTCTCTCGCAAGGTATTGTCCAAAATCTGCTTTTGTTAGCTTTTGCTTCAAAATCTTTTTTTTTTTTTTTCCTTTCTTTCGTAAGATGCCTTGGCTCTCTGAATGGAAATGTTTCAGATTTTTCTTTTTTTGTTTTTAAAGAAAACTCATTGTTATGTTAGCCAGTTGCCACAAGCCAATGGGATCTTCCAGTTAAATGATTTACATGAAAAAACCCAGTAAAATTTCCTAACTTGAATTTTGATATGACTTTTGGTTGCATTTTACCGCATGGAACCATGCTATTTTGCCTCTGTACTTTGTTATTAACTATGCTGCGAATTTGTTCCTATAGCTATATTACAGTTTCTAGCAGTGCATAAAGAAAAGCCTCTAAGATTTGTAATGTGAACTGAAAAAATTGCAACGTTATGATTCACTGCCATGTTATTACAGTTTGGTCTCCAATGTTTAACTGCAATAAACATTGCAGTAAAGCCTGAGTATGGATTCACTTGTTAGTTAACATTGCAGTTAAAAATTGCATAAAGAGAAGCCTCTAAGGTAGAAGATGATTGCCATCATTGTTAGAAATCATGATCGGAAACATCTCAAGGTAGAAGATGACTGTTGTTTGGTTATAGCATTGGATTATCTGGAATGAGGTTATCCCCGCTCTATTCCAAGACTAGTTTATAAACATACTCAGGCCCATTTGCAAGTTGTACAAATCTATCTAGTCAATATTTTCTGATATCTACAATATCAGCAATTTGTTTTTTTTCCTATTTAGAGAATTTTCTTTCTTGATGCCACTACAATGTGTCTGGCTAGCTAGCCTTGTGACACATGCATGACAGCTATAACTCTTTCAGTGTATGGACTTTGACCAGATTGCTTGTACCTGGGAATGTCAGAATTCACTCTTTTTTCTCCCCTCTTAAATGCCTGATTTCCCTCCAAGTAATATGGTCCTTTACTTTCCTGGTGCAAGTTATCGTACTTGCCAATTTGCCTGCATCAAGTTCCTGGATCTAGATGTTTTCAAAGGCATGCTCCAAAGTCCCAAAATTGGGTCTAAGATAGGTGGTCAGCATGTGTTATCACGTGCATGTAATCCAAGATTCGAGACTTTCATTTATTAAAAGAGAGAGAGAGAGATCCACAGGGTCATAAATACCATTGATGGAAGATACATGAGGAATAAGTGGTTATTCATGGATGATTATCTTTTACTTTCAGGGGTTTGCAGAAAAAAAGCTTTTGCTTTTGGTCATGGGTTGCTGTGCTTACTCGTTAGTCATTTCTTTTAAAATTGGCATGGGAAAAAGATCTTTTAACGAATTCCTTTGTATATAGAGAATATTTGTGGTGCTTGTGCTCCAGTTCAAATATATTTATAATATATATATATATATATACCACACAGCTGAATAGAGGTTCCCCCACTACTGCAGCATGAATTAATATATTACATAAACCTAAGCTAGGCTAGGAGAATGCATGCTTGGGGCATTCTTGAGACACGATTCTGATTATTATTATGCATACATCTATCTAATTACTTTTACAATAATTGGTTGGCTTTGCAGACATGCAAATTTGGTAAATCTTCCCTACTCTTCCTTTCCAAACTTTCTTCTTTAGATCAAATGAAGGATTTTTTTATCAAAATGGGTTCTTCACTTGTCTTAATCCATGATGCATTTGCCTAACAGTCCAGCAGGAGCATTAGTTCAGACCCTGCCTTTGATAAAAAATAAATAAATAAAGAGATCATGAAATGCCCATGATAATAAACAGAGCAGTAGCTATAGCTAACAGGCTTGTGAGGAGAGAGCTAACATGATGATCTCAACTCTCAAGAAAGGAAATATATTAAGCAAGTATCTATGACTAATTTTGACCACTGATGATGCTATAATACTAGACTCACTACTCCACATTTTTTATGGGTTGACTTTTGAGAAGAAGCAGTACGTACTACGCAAACACATTACACATCTTTTTTACGCGGTTATTGCTAAAATAGCTTGTTTTTGTTTTTTGTTTTTAGATGAGTGGTGTTGCTAAAATGGTTTTTGGCATCGTTCTAGGTATTGATAAACAATCCTACTAGTATGGAAACAAATTCTCTCTCTCATTCAAAATCTTGAGTAGCTTACCTCATATGGGAGTGCCCTAGTGTGCACAGCCGCAACAGTACACTACCTTTTCTTTCGGGTAAGAAATCCTCACCTTATCTCACCTTCTTATTACAATTGAGAGATCTTGAATTTCTGTATGTGTCATTCTTAGTTGTAAAAGCCTGATGGGTGAAGAGGAAGATGATAGGCCATCGAAGCCTTCTACATCGATTTCACCGACCCAAGTATGATACGCATTGGTCATTTCGATATCTCAGAGTGTCTGATATTTTCATTTAGTTAATATATTTTTTATTGTTGTATTATAGGGCTATCATGGTCCCGTAAATCCATACTACCCGACAATTATGATGACACCAAATACAAATTCAAATCCATATCTGTACCATTGGAGTAGCCAGGTAGATGCCATCTTTTATATTTTTTTAAAAAAAATTGTATTTGCATTCAAGGCTTTTTAACACGACCTAATTGCAGCATCCATCGATGCCACCTATTGGACAGACTATGCCATACCCTCCGTTGAGTAATCCGGAGGAATTAAGAAGATTTCAAGAGATTGGCCAAGTAGATGTCCTTTTTAATATTTTTTTAAAATTTTGCATATGTGCATTTGAGTCATTCTAACCCTGTGCATAAATGCAGCATCCATATATGCCACATGTTGGAACAATTATGCCATACCATCTGTTGAGTAATCCGAAGGAGTTGAGAAGATTTCAAGAGACTGGCTAGGTAGATGTCCTTTTTATTTTTATCGTTTATTTATTAAGTTTTTTGTATGTGCATTTGAGGCTCTCTAACAATGTGTCAGCATCCCTCGATGCCACCTGTTGGATCGATTATGCCAAACCCTCCATTGAGTAATCCGGAGGAGTTGAGACGATTTCAAGAGACTAACCAGGTAGATGTCCTTTTTATTTTTATTTTTAATTTTTTAATTTTTTTGTATGCGCATTTGAGGCTCTCTAACAATGTGTCAGCATCTCTCGATGCCACCTGTTGGACCGATTATGCCAAACCCTCCATTGAGTAATCCGAAGGAGTTGAGACGATTTCAAGAGACTAGCCAGGTAGATGTCCTCTTTATTTTTATTTTTTAAATTTTCCTTATGTGCATTTGAGGCTCTCTAACAATTTTGGTTTTTATTGTATATATTCCTTTCTAATATATGTCTCTTTTTCTGTGAGAATTTAGACTTGCAAAAAAATATTAGATGATGAATCACAATTGCACAACCATCCAGAATCTCAATTTAACACTAGCACACAACCAATGCCATCGGGCAATGAGGAGGTGTGAGGTTTCGCTTATTGGTTTAATTGTTTCTACCTTCATTTTCGAAAGTTATTATGCACGTGGTATTGAATATTATTTGTGTTGTTTCAGGTGTGTGACGACACCAGTGCGATGTAATTCCATAGAGATAGGTGCTTATATCAGACGATGTATGAAAATCTTAATTATATTACTATGTTGGTCAAGTATTAGTGTGATATGTTATTGACTGGACCATGCCCATGTTTCTTGGCAGCATTGTGTGACTAGACAGGCGACAGCTAATTTTTTGGCAGCATCATGCGATTGGACTTGTGTAGAATTTTTTGTAGATATAAATATTGGCAACTTCTGTAGATAAACTTGGCCAGTTGATTTTTTGGCACCGGACCTGTACAGAATTTGTTGTGAATATAAATATTAGCAGCTTGTGTAGATAAACTTGGCTAGCTGATTTTTTGGCAGCATCATGTGACTGGACTTGAATTTTTTGCGGATATAAATATTGACAGTTTGTGTAGATAAACTTGGCTAGATTGTTTATAATGTTTTTGTGGATGAGGGTTATATCTACACCAACTCTTTTCCTTGGATAATTTATCTCCTTGTATTGTAAAGTTGCTTTAAATGGATCATTTTGTGGCTGGAGTCCAAACATTTATTTCTTAAAGTTTTGAGAGGTCAAAAAGTAATCATATTGAAGATTAGTTTGACATTATGTTCATATCTAGAAAAGAAGATGAAAAGGTCTATCCAATATCATTGGATGGATGAGCCTGCAATAGTAATTTTCAGCTATCAGGGACTTAAGATTTCAGAATAACAGACTTGAGTAAGAGTAATCTTTGATGCAAAATTTACGGCTGTAGATCCGATATAGAGGTGTGATTGCTAATGTTTGCTTTCTTTTATGAACTCTACTTGCAGTATCATTCATGATCTGCAGTCTACTTAGAGGCACAAAGCTTAAAACTTTCTTTTATGAACTCTACTTGCAGTATCATTCATGATCTGCAGTCTACTTAGAGGCACAAAGCTTAAAACTTGTTCAACTACTTCAATCATTTGATCATCGTAAGCAAGTCCCTTATTATTACAATACAAGCAGAAATGTTTGTACGTTCTTCAATCCCTTGGTTATTACAATACAAGCACTTGTCCCATTCCCGTGTTATGCACAGAAAATTAAGAAGAATTGTTACAAATTACAAATTAAGATAGTGAGGAAGAAGACAGATGGTTATATAAGAAGAATTGTTACAAATTACAATAGGGGCTGAAAGATATCCTTTATGGGCTACCAACTTGCGATTAAAGGCATCAACTTGCGATAGACTTAAGAGTCCTTTTGGGATCATTCTTGTAAAACCTCAAAATAAAAATGGAACAGTTTAGCTAACATAAATACAAGTTCGAATCTCCCCATACGCTCTTGCTTATACTGAGGGTAAAGGGACCCACCCTCATTTTCTCAGAAAAAGGGGGAGTAAAGAACCCCTCTTGACATCCTCCTTCAAGCTCTTGCATTTTTCTGATGATTGGATAGCTGACTTGGGTGATCATAAAACTTCATATGAGCAGCGTCTGCACTCAAGACCGGTACTGAGCCCGACCAAAGGAACAAATTACAAATTGGTTGTAAGGTTAAGATCCATAAAATATAAACAGTTCACAACAGTTTCTATGGTATAGCATAAAAATGTAGCCCGTAAAATGCTTCACACTTCTAGATGAGAAGACGGATTATACAAAACAATCAATATGCATAAGCACATTCTAATAGCCATTAGAAAGTTTCTGAGTTGGTCATGCAGTGGTGACAGTAAAAAAGAATTCGCACTTCATCATCATTGCATGTATCATCAGCTTCATTTTATAAGCTACTAATTGGAACAGTTGCTTATGACAGATAATAGTGGGTGGACTCTCAGTAACTTGTTCCCAAGGCAAAGAATGCTGATTTGATGATGGTTCCATAGTTCAAGATTTATAGAAATAGCACAACTAGGTACCTGTATATTTGGTTGAAACAATTTTATTCAGTAGTATAATGAACTGACTTGAGAAATACTATTCATAGATGCTTTAAATCAGCCTTCTGTTTGAGGATGAAAGACCACAAAGTAACTTGCTGGTGTTGAGGGACCTGATATCTATATGACGACCATAATCTACCACACAGAGGTCAAACTCCAAGGTGATTGTCATGGGTAACCCAAAGGTGCTCCAAATTCAGTTCACTTGATTTAGAATCCAATCTTGTAAGGCTTTCTAAAAGGTAAAGACTATGCAGAAATAAATTAACACGTTTGTCCACTTTCTTGCTAGCTTATACATGGGATCATCCATGCTCCCGTGAGTTCTCCAATAAGGCCCTCGGCTTACATATATCCACGATCTTCTTCCATCCAATAACTTCCAACACCACTTGTGTGCACAGATTCAGACAAAAAGATAAACATTGCTAAATATCGAAAATGAATTATGAAAAATAATGTCATTGTTTCCTAGCTTGAACACCTCCCACCACAGAAATTGACGTGTTAAATAAAGCTCACAAGTTGACTACAAGGAAGTAGGTTATATGTTCTATATTCAGTCAATTTTGTAGTGTTTGGTCACACATTACAGACACTCGCATATGCAACTTTTCAGCTGTCCAGAAGAAGAGGAAATGGTATTCACTTACCGGTGGCTTAAGTAGTTCTTGTTACCAACCTCTCCCGTTCATCAAGTTTTTTAACCTTTATAATGCCAAATAGAACTTGAAAGCCAAAAAATGCACAGAAGACATATGCTATAGTTGCAGGCACCTGAAAAGAAACAATTTAAGCAAAGCACTGAATAAAAAAGAAGGAATAAAAAAAAACAATTTAAACAATTTAGCAGGACATGTTTGTTAATTGATATTACCCAAGCTTGAAGAAACATGTCAGCAATCTTGAATGGTGTTCCTAGTCAATAATCCTTGATTTTTTTATTTTATTTTTATTTATTTATTTTAAACTCCAGTATTGGGATGACAACATAGACCTGATCTGCCACTACAACATCAAAGGATGGCCAAAAAATAAATAAGAAAGCAGCAGACGAAGAGCAACAAGGGCACTAGACAAGAATCTTTACAAGCTGGAGAAAAATCCTCTCACTCCTGTTGACCAATGGCACCGCCTGCCAATTCTTTAGACCCAATTGAATAAAAGCATACTCCTTACTCTTCAAACCGGCAACAACATCTAATTATTTTTTCCCAAGGCATACCCATTTTCCCATACACATTCAAAAACACAAGATAACCCTTAGTGGAAATATATCAAGCAGTTGAGGTGCAATTAGACATCCTGCAATCGTTAGTGAGAAAATAAACCAATATACCTTACAGATCTCATGGGAAGCCCATTTGTTGATTTTCTTTATAGATTGAGATGAAATGTATCCACCCATGCTGGCTCGAGAAGCTGCAACTACCATAATCATTTCTTTAAAATTAAAAGCAAGCGTAGCCTTCTTTTGGAATCCATCGAAGTTGACCATGCCTAGGAGCTTATACAATAGGGATGTGGAAAGCTCGTTCCCAGCGTTGAAAAATGTAGAAGATGATTCGAGACCTCTTGTATCAAGCTTCAATGCTATTTCTTTAACTACATAAGTAAATGTAGATGAGGTTTGGCCGGTCAATAGTAACTGTTTTTGTTCGCATCGCATCTTTCGGAAGATTAGCTCTACTATAATCCTTAAAAACAACCCATAAGATTTTTGGATTAATCTCAAGACAACGAGACTCTCTTATTTCTATAAGAAAAACCCATAATGTAGCAAACCGCTTACTACTTCCAAGGATATCAACCAATGATAAGAAAATCCCTTCAGGCATTTCGTCAAACAACTTGGGCCCTATCTTTCCCTCCCCGTCCGATAAAAACAAACATTCAAGTGACTATAGCCATACCCTCCTATTTCCAATGACAACTCGATTCCTGTTCTCCCAAGATGAATTTCATAAATCTTACCACCGTATTCCTTCAACTGCCCAACGGCATACTCATCAATTGCATCAACCATAAACAGCACCTCGTAGCCCTTCTTCTTAAGCCTCTCCAAGATAAACGTGTCCACTCTCGAGATATTTACCCCGTCACTGTACTGGGGAACCAAAAACCAGGTTTTGGTCAAAAACTTACCGTGGCATGGCCGCAGATCTGGATGCAGGGACAGTCTTCTCTTCGACGTCGACTGGAGTTTGCAAGGGAAGACTTTGCCCTAGAATAACAGAGAGGAGCGCAATAGAGAGGAGTACAGAGAGAGAGAGAGAGGAGCACGGGACAAAAGAACACGAGAGAGAGTGAGCACGAGAGAGGAAGGCTTCAGTGGAGGAAATCGAATTACAGAACCGTGATGTGGCGCCCAGACCAGGTTTGCCACGTCACGTGTACAGTGTAAAAAATTTAAGCAGGTAGCTGAGTAGAATTTCTGATTTCTTAATATCATTATGTTAGGAATAAGTTTTTTAGTGTGTTTTAAATATTATTTTCAAGTGAAGTGAATTTGTTTATTTTTGTGTTCGTATTACATTATTGTTGTGGTTATTCTAGCTTTTGGGCTTAAAATGCGCGTGTCTACCACAATAAAGTTTTTATACAAAAATATATTTTTATACACATTGCTCACATATGTTGCACGCTGGAAAGGCGAATTTAGTTGATTTTTACAAGGAGATGCGCTAGTCAAAGAAGAATAATAAATTTATGACAGTCACTACAGAAGATACTTATATGAGTAGTACACTTATAGTCCCTAAGATCTATGTTTCTTTCTGAATGTGATAAAACACATAAATAGCACATGCCAAGAATTTTAATAACTAGTGTTTTGTCAATGTGCAGAAGGAGATGAAAGGTAAGCTGGATGGCCTAGAACCGGAGCGATGTACTGATGAGGCAGCAGCGACTATCTTTAGGGAGGTCATTCGCCATAGGCCAGGATATGCACGAGAACTCGGAGAGATGGTCATCGCCCTGGCCGTCCGTGCTGCCTTGCAGGACAACCTCTTGACTTCCCTATGGGCAACATCTACCTCTTCGTCCAGACTAGCATCCATTTCCTTATCGCGCCTGCCAGCATTTACCTAGCGGGTAGAAGCCTCCTTTTTGTCCAAAAGTGGGTTTACCTCCCCAACAACAGTCTCTTCGACAGCAAAGTCAAAACTGAGAACTAAAAAACGGGGCGCCTGGTGAGAAATTTCAAACTCAAATGTTGCAGCCAAGTCGGAGAGTGCTCGATTTGCTAAACCCTCAAGTATCACCAAGGCTTTGGGAAGTTGTACAGGCGAGCGATGTGCTAAACGTAGAAGATGGAGTACCGAACAAAGGAGTAGCCTGGAGAGGGCCTTTGATTCTTTTCAATGTAGAGGACGACACCACGGTCTTGGTCAAGAATAGACGACCTTTGACGTGGGAACGGTCAAGGGTCGTCAAGAAGTAGTCTATGTTATCATGGGTCAGTAGGTATTCAGTCCAAAGATTGTTTGGGTGGCCCTCTGCTTAGATGCGAACCATTTAAATTAGGGCCAGCTCCTGTTCGGATAGGGGTTTTAGGGCTGCCAACAAGCCTTTCTCCTTAGAAATTTTTTCCCAATTGTCCCTAATGGAAAATTCCCATTGAGGAGTCTCCGAACTTGGGAAATCCCAACCCTTACTAGAAATAAAGAAAAACTTTTTTGTCCAATTCTTAGCGCTCGAGTGGCGAGTCTCAAATCGAGCTAGTGTTTGTCCTTTATCTTTCTTTCGGAAGCTCAGAATGTTGCCCTTAGTAAACGGTTGTAGATGGTGAAAGGCCAAGAACTCCCTAGCAGTTAGATCGTGATATTCTTCTCCAATGGGCTCAAGGGCCATGTGAAAGACAACACACGTGCACAGAATGGCCCTTCACGCATAAGAATGAAGTTGGGCAGTAGCAATACGAAGAAGGTCAAGAAGGTCACGTACGGGGCGACAAAACAATAGCCTCAACCCATGTGTAAGAGCACAAATAGTTAGGGCAACCTTGTCATTGAATCCTTCTTCGTCTACGCAATCGTGATCAAGAATCTCCAGGTGAGCCATGTCCGGGATGCCAAAATCTTCCCCGACTGAATAAGAAGTCACAAGAAATTGCAAGAAATTGCAAGAAATGAGAAGCTAGAGAGGAAAAGCAAAGTGCGAAAGGGAAAGTATCGTACAAACTGAATGGGGAATATGAGGGGTCGACCAGTCTAGCATTATGACTTGACAACATGATGCAACAAAAGTGGAACGACTTTACGTTACCTAGTAATCGTTGCCACGTCATGGACAATCAAAATCCCATTTCTTAATGAGCTAGCAGGGTGACCCATCAAGTTTAGTAAAAAGCCTAGCGGGATAGTTAAGAGGCCCAGAATCCAATCCGAGTTGCTCACAGCCTGAAAAGTAAATTAACAGCTTTGGGATAAATCATCATAGTCATAAAGATGGATTAAGCTAAAAATGAATTTCTCACGCCTACGAGCGAAGAGAATTAGCGGGGTAACTGGAGGGTCTAATACTGGCCCAACTCCAAACACAAGTGCAAACAATGGACATGGCCCTGATACTCTTCTGGTTAGCAAGATGGATAAGCTATAGTGTGACATACAGATAACTCATATTTATTAGAGATAAAATTCACGCCTATTTAACTGTGAAGTTAATCAAGTCTCAGTGATAATCCTATATGTGCCTGTGCCTATATATATATATATATATATAGGTACCAGGTAACTCCCGAGAGACTTCTAAATAGATACTTGAGTTATTATACATCACTCTTTACTGACTTAGGCATTAGAAAGGTCGCAAGCATCCAGTGCCATCAACCCTTGACTTGCAGGTTGACGATACCATTTAGACAATTTCTCATCTAGTGCTCAGTGGTGGGACACG
Source organism: Carya illinoinensis (assembly GCF_018687715.1). Classification (NCBI taxonomy): domain Eukaryota; kingdom Viridiplantae; phylum Streptophyta; class Magnoliopsida; order Fagales; family Juglandaceae; genus Carya; species Carya illinoinensis. The sequence continues at coordinate 34,291,181 of NC_056759.1, forward strand.
TCCTTTAAACATGCAGAATACCATTTAGACAATTTCTCATCCAAAATTTACTACTTGTTTCTTCTTTCTATTGGTTCCAGTCTTCTTAACCATTGGGACCTTTCTTCTCATTGACGGTCTCCTTTTCCCTCAAATAACGTGGAGGCTTAATATTTCTTTCTCTTATCGGTCACCATGTTCTCTTTTACTTTCGTTGAACCAGACTCAAGCTATAATTATGCAAACTTATGCTCAAAGTCATCCAAAACGCATTGGAATGCATTAACATGGTCATCACTTGGGGATACACACGTTGTTAATCTCAGACATCTTTTAACCACAAGGTCATACCGTCCTACATCTGCATTGACTCGCAAGTCATCATAGTTACTCCTGACTAATGTGTATCTCCTCTTTAAGTCTTTCCTCCATCAATATAAGACATATTTCTCTAGCACCTTCTAAATATTCTTTATCTAACAAATTTTAAATGCATACCTATAGATAATCCCCTAATCTCAAACAGGGCACACTTGCATTTAACTTATACATGATCATCTAAGGTGGATATTTCTTTAAAAACATCGAAGGTGGTAATGCAAACTTGCTTGCTGACAAGTGCACAATAATTCCCCAAATCGCTTTAAACTTTGCATTTATGTACAACGTTTGAAACTGCCTCCCAATGCGCTATGACGATGTGCATGGTATCGTTTGGTTGGAAGAATTGAAATCAGTCATTGTCTCCACTCCACCTTCTTCCTTAGGGCATTATCAAATTAATTGACAAATTCCTTTAATATCGTATCGGAATACACAAACCAATCGAAGAAAGCGTTTATACTTTTAGACTGTTGTGTATTGCTCATACCAACCTAAAATGGCTTCTTGTTGTACACTGATACCCAAAATGACTTGTCGTTGTACAACCCATGCAACCATACATTATCAGCAAGGTCATACTTATGAAGTATCTACCCCCACTTTTTCTCAAATTCTTTGCAACTCTATGTATCATAGACTGCACTTTGAATGAAAATTTTCAACCTTGTGTTGAATTCCAAGTGGGATCCCAATTTCTCGGGTTGTTTCCTTATATGCCATAGACAGTATCTATGACAAATGTTTAGGAATACAATGGCGATATCATTTTTCATTGTCTAGTCTTGATTTGTTATGATGGATTTAGGTGCCTTTTCATTCATGCACTTCAACTATGCTTGAAACAACTACACAAAAGGCATCACGTACCTATTTGTTAGCTATGTTGTATCAAATGTGATAACATTTTTGAAATACTCATATGCTGCTCGACTTCCTGCCCTAGCCCACAACACATTCCTGACTCTGCACTCTTCGTCCACATCTATGACAAAATAAAATTCATCATTCCTCTCCATCATCCTCTTAAAGTAGTCATTTAATGCTTCACCAACTCATTTACTAAGCCTCATGTGTCTATTTTTGTCAATAAAATTTTGACAATTTTTCTCTTGGGAATCTAAATTCTCAAACATCCTCTGCGTCAATAACTAGTGCACCAAAATTCTCATTCATTCGAATACCCGCTTTGTCATTCAAATCAAGCATCATTTGATTGTATTCATCTATACATTTGTGAGATTTAAAAAATCTATACTTCTGTGGACTAACAGTACTATGATTGTGAGTAAGATCAATAATGGTCAAAACCCATACACCATTTACCAAGTGAGCATTTACCTTTGCCTTACAGTCCGTTTTAATTCTTGGTCGTGGCCTTGATAAATTATTGTGGCTAGGATAGTACCTACCACCACGTGCACAACCAATTGTCACATACATCGCATTCTTATCTACCTCTCTCTTCGTCCTTTTTGTGATAACCCCTTTTGCTTGACATATCATTTGTAATAGAATGGAACCTCTTTGTTAGTGACCAAAACCACACTAGATTTTAGAGGCTCAACTTGTTCATCATCAGAGCATACTTCATTCGTCCCCTCTGCATCAGGCTTTATATTTATCTTAGATAAAGTTTCTGACAATAATATTTATGTTGGGATTAACATTTCTATTATATACACTGGATGTTAACTCATCGAGCTAAAAGTGTACCTGTTAGTAATATGACAAAGTTTGATCAGTCGTGTGTGACGTACCTGCAACATTTTTTTCACTTTCAGTACTAAATGGGCATAGTTGGTCAGCAGGGTGTCATCATCGAATCTGCAATTACACACTGTGTTAGAACTACACATAATGAGAATAGTTGGTGTAACAGCCCGCTAGAAATTCAATTGTAAAATTTCTATTAACTTTAGGAATCTCGTGAAAACCCCATAAGTTTTCACAAATCCATTAATCGTATAGGTTTTTGTCTAACTACATAGTTAGTGTTATTATTTATTATGGTATCAGAAATGTGTTTTTGATTATTGGAGATAGTTAGAAATGTCAAAATGTATTATGGTTTGTGCCATTAGACTCGGAGGGCTATTTAAAGTCTTATGGCGCAATAACATTTTTTCATATTTTCGGACAAAACGTCTGTTCAAAACTGTAGATATTATTGGATAAAAAGAAATATCTTGAGGTAATTTTCATGAATATTATTGGGTAAAAATATTTTGAGTTGATTTTTATAGATATTATTAGATAAAAATATCTTAAGTTGATTTTTTGTAGATACTATTGGATAGAATATTATGAGATAATCTTTTATAGATATTTTGGGTAGGAGAAAACTACACTCAACTCTCAACTCCAGCCTCATCTCTTCCATATCTCATCCATAATTATCTCCAGCCACCTCTCCCCACGAAATTATCTTCATTTACACTTTCCATTGAAAGAATATCAAACACTCTCTCTCGGACAGCTTTTAGGAGGTATTTTGCACGCCAATTTCGAAGCTGTTGTAAGTGTTTTATCATAAAGTCTCCTTCATATAAGTTGTTCCTTTCTGAGTCTAGTTTACATGAATATCTTATTTGCCCCATTTGAAGATCATTTGGTTAGTCAAATATTATATAAACTATAGAAAGGTCATTCTGGGAGGTAAACTGGAGAATATGTTATAGTTTGGAGTTTTTGACCAAGCTAATGGATAGATATTGGTCCGAAATTTTTATGGAGTATTGTTAACATGTATATATGACTATTGGTTGAGGATTTTTGCATGATTAAAGGTTTTGATGAAAGATTTTCTTAAATTTAGAAACTTAGAAATTGGAAGAGGAAAAACAGTTTCTGTTTTGAGAAAGTTTAACTCTTTGGTGGTCTAAACCTATTCTAATGACTTTGATAATTTTATTGGAGGATCCTAAACATCTTATATACATGTTATATTATTATTTTGAAAATATTTGATGTTAGTTTCAAAGATATGAAATTTTATGCAAAGAGATATTTAGATAAGCCAAAGTGTGGATATTCTTGGCTAAATTTATATTTTGATTAATTTCTAACCATGTGATCTTGAATTAGAAGCTTGTATATGTTTTAGGACATCTTTTTAAACCATGTAATGGTTTGGTTTGAAGATCATATATTTATAAGTCATAGATCAAGAGATTTATCAAAACTAGTTGAGGAAAAAGTTTCTGTTTTTGGACTAAGTGTAAAACCAAAAACTCCAAATTTTATTTTGTGATTTTGGCGACTTTAGTTTGATGATTTAAAGCATGGTTGATGTTAGGATGATATTATGAATATGTTAGAAGTAAGATTTGATTTTTGAAATTCTTGGAGATGTTTTGATTTAAGGTCAAAACTTGTGATTCAAGTGCTTGGATCTTTTTACAAAAAAGTTTGGTGTTGATTATTAGCTTTTTCTAAATGGATGTTTTAAGTATGGTTTTGAACTTAGGATTGGAAGATGTTTGTTGCAAAATTTTGGTTTAAGCATGAGTTTTGAAGTTGGAAGGAATTGCAACAAAAATCAAGGGAAATGGCCTATGGATGTTTCGGCCATAGTGTATTCTTCATAGTTGTGTTTTGTTTTAAATTTTTCTGAGTTGATATTTAAGTTTAGGACAAAATTTACATGAGGAATATAAATTTTGGAAACTTTTGGAGTTAGTATGCAAAATCCTTAAGTTATGGGTAAAACGGTCATTTTCCCACATGTAGAGAGTAAAATGAAAATTTTACTCTTTAAGTTAGTATTTTCCATATTTCAAATTATTAGTGATTTAGTTCTAACTTTTAGAATCACTAATTACAGTTCCTCGTGATCGCACTTGAAGTTTTATAATAAACGCGGAGATCGAGGTAAGTTAGCTTTTAACTTACTAGCAGTCTACTATGTATGTGTGCTAAGTAAAGGAACTACAATGTATGTATGTATGTTATCATATATGTCATGCCATGCCAAGTTATCACGTAATTGTCTATTATACAGAATTTATTCTGTTACATAATATATTCTGTCATGTATTACTGTACATTACAAGTATGTCATGTTAAATATGTTGTCTATTATATGTTATGCCATGTTACGAAATGTTTCTATCTCAAGTTGGTCATGTATTTCAAGTTATGTTCAAATCACGTTATGTTACGTCAGGGCTCCAGTCCTTTCGTTTTCCAGTCACGTTTCATCTTGAGTACATTCAGTATGTGCAGAATACATGAGGCCATAACAACTGTGGAGTATGTATTTACACGTAGAATACATGGGGCCACAACAACTGTGGAGTATGTATTTTTCATGTTAAGTCAAGTTTGTGTAGAATACATGGGGTCACAACAACTGTGGAGTATGTATTTACACGTAGAATACATGGGGCCACAACAATTGTGGAGTATGTATTTTTCATGTTAAGTCAAGTTTGTGTAGAATACATGGGGCCACAACAACTGTGGAGTATGTATTTTTCATGTTAAGTCAAGTTTCAGATCAAGTTCATGTCAAGTCAAGTTTAGTTCATGTTTCAATTTAAGTTATGTCAATTATGCTATGTTGTACGCCATGCTATGTTGTACGCCAAGTTATGCTTTAATTACTTATAAATTTGATTATGTATTTATGCTTTTACTGTCATGCATGCATCATTAGCTTGTGTGGAAGTTTTTTGTTAACTTACTGAGATTTGTAATCAAATCTCACTTTGGTAGTCCCAACTACCATTCCCCCCGAATGGTAGATCTTGTTACAGGACCTGAAGGAGAATCAGGAGCTGATCAACTAGACACAGTTGACTAAGCGATGGTGCGACGTCAATGTTAATATAGTAGTTAACGTAAATTACTACTTGTACAATAGAGTTGCATCTTTAGTATTTTTTGGATCATAACCATTTTGGACTAGTGTTGTGATCTACTCAATGGGTCTTTATGTATGAAGTATGTTTTAAGTATTTGGGATATTTTCAATTTGTTGCATAGTATTGCTAAAGAAAAAAATTATCCGCTGCGAATATTGCATAATGTTAGATGCATGTTAGGAACATTGCATCTTATATGTCATGAACAGGGGCAGGTAACCTTGTGTTGCATGTCTCGACGCTTCAAATGTCCGTCCGATCCCAAACGGAATTTGGGGGCGTCACAGTTGGTCCACATAGTGGCATTGTCGGATGCTGTAATTGCCCACTGTGTTAGGAAAACATTTTTAAAACATAAATGTGAATGCATGCACGTATAGGAAAATATTTTTAAAATATAATAACATACTACCTGGATCGTATCTTGAACTCGTCTCAACTCCTTCGAATTGCTCAACAAATGATAGAGCATAATTGGTCAAAATGGTGGCATCAATGGATGTTGAAATTACACACTTTGTTAGAAAAACTTGAATGCACACACACACAAAATAATAATAATAATAATAATAAAATAAACATGCATCTACCTCGCTACCCCAAGTATATAGATATGGATTTCGATATGTGTTTGGGGTAGGGGTGACAATATGTGATATGACATGTTAACCCAATATGAATATGACACAGTAAAAGCGAGTTAGGGCTTAGTTTTAATGGGTTCAGGTTAAAACGGGTTGACCCGTTAAGACACGATTACTTAACGGGTCAACCTATTATAACCCTTTAAGAAAATGAGATTTTCCTTTATACTCTTATACCTAAAACTAAAAAAACCCTTAACACTTATGACCCACTTCCTTCTTCAAATTTTAAATTTGTTTAGATATGTGTTTTTATCATATTTGGGATTGTAACATTAATATGTTTAAATGTGTGTTTTGTTTATTATATTTGGAATGTAATTTTAATATTATTACAATGTGTGGATTATATTTGTGAGTGGATCATATTTGGTACTGTTATGATTTTAATTTTGGTATTTTTATTGTTTGGATTGTAATTTTAGACTTGTAATTGGTTTTTTTTTATAGATATTATTTATATTTTAATATTTATATAAAATCAATCAGGTCAAACAGGTCACTAATGGGTCTGTTCAACCCATTAACATAAATGAGTGAAACGGGTCGTATTGTGAAGTGTCGTATCGTGTCAATTTATTTTGTATTCACTAATAGGTCATGTTGTGTCAACCCGTTATCTTAATGAGTTATGTTACGGTTTAAGATCTTGACATGAAATCCTTAACGGGTCGTGTTCGTGTTGACCCATTAAGTATAATGTACATGCTTTGACACGACACGAACATTACCCATCAACACGACTTGTCACCCCTAATTTGGAGACATCATATATTGCGGGTAGTATGGATTTAGCATACCAATATCCCTATAATATAGAAATAAACAATGCATTAACTAAATAACTAAAATATCCAACAATACGACAATATCAAATAACCAATGTGTATCATACTTGAATCAGTAAAATTGATGTAGAAGGCTTGGGTGGCCTTCTATCTTCTTCCTCGCCCATCATAGTCTTTCAACTACATTTGAGAACAATAATTAATATCAATAACCAAACCAACTGACATGTGCAGTAGCACACAATGTCGCATTCAACATAAGGCTGAAATTAGATCTCAATCACATAGTGTCTAAAAAAATATATGAAAAAAGAATCGGCAACTAGTCCAACTAATGATTTGGAAATAACTAGAATATCATTAAGCTTCTTTGGAGTTGAAAACTTCACTTCAACTACACTCTTCTCAAACACTCTAAAGATAATTTCACTTGAACTACACTTTCTTTAGTTTTCTTTCCGTTTTGATAAGGACAGGGTTCCTTTTAAAAATTCAGTTCTTCTATATATAGTTGCATCGTACAGTCTGTTGTGCAATCGGCACGCCACGTCAGCTACTATTAAAAAAATGAAAACAAAATAGCAAAACCCATTTCACTTTTAATTTCCTGCTTCTGAGGGTGCTACATAGTGATTTTCAAGCTGAAGCTTGTCGATTCTTCATTTATCACTAGGGTGGGCTTCGTTTAATGGGGGTTGCATGGTACCAGAGCAATTGTAGTATACCAATTGATAGGAGCATCTCTAGGGGACCTAACTGAAAAGCTTTAATCTTTTTAATTCTTCCATTTTTGCAAATTTATGGTATGTGTTCAACAATCCGCACATCAAACCTCAATGTCTCGATAAAATGTTCAACATCGTAGATACCATAGAAGCTGCTCTCATCATGCCAAAAGGAGTTTGCATCAAACTTGGGTAGAACTACTGTAGCATTCATGATTCATGCAACAAGAACTGCATTACAAATCGCAATACGTTGCTAGTTCAGACCACCTTTACAGTGAACACACGAAATGCCATTACTCCCACTTGGAGCGGGAGGAGGGGGCCAGTTAGATCGTGGAGCATAGGATGGCCTCCAACCACCAGCATCAACACTTCTCCAAAGTTCTACCTTGATCTCCGAGCGATAGCCAGATCAACTAGTTCCACTACTAGAAGAAGAAAACATTAGCTAAACTGTGTAGATCAGGAGCACCAACACTGTGATCTATAACCTCCCCACCATTCCCTTCATCCCTCCTTGCTTCGTGTGCGGCCAATGATGCCCTTACCTTCTCATTATTACGAAGAATTTAGAAAGAGTTTTATTCAGGATTTAGCTTCTTCGGTCTCTAAACTACCACTACTTCTGAGACTATTATCGCCAGAGACTGAAGTGATTTGAGTGAAAGGGTCTTGTGGCATGTAGGCATGAGGGACAAAACGCAGCATTGCGTTTTTTGCCAACTCAGCAGCCATTTATGCGGCGAGATGACTGTCTTAAACATTTTCGTTAGCAATTTATGTATGATAAATTCTTTTATAAAATTTTTTATGACATGGAACATCACCAAAGTATGACCCTTTGGATCCATCCTTTATGAGTAAATCACGGATACACAATCCCACTCATCAGAACCATGTATCAAGTAATCCAGGGGAACGCTTGGTGCACAATCAAACCCAAGATGTAAGTATGACTCGCGTAATTATCAAAAGATGTAACCATTATCACTGAACTATCGGCTCATGGCGCACTATAACTCGAGTAATTGTTAAAAGCTGCGGCTGCCACTCATCCTAGACCAATTATTTTAGGCATGGGCTTCTCCGTTTGCATTCTAGTATTTTTCATTTTTTTTTGTTTTCTTTAGCAAATAAGAAGTTATAGATTTATAAAAAGACTTTATTAAAGTAAAACTCACAAACTGATATGATTATATATTATATATTAGATATGTTTTATAGAAAAATAAACTTTATAATATGATATATCATAACAAACTATATCAATTTATAAATTTTACTTCTGTGAGATGTCTTTATGAATGAAATATTTTTCTTGGAGAATTATTTCTCCAATTATGCATTTTTTGATTCAGTGCGTAGATATTGTCATTAAATTTGAAAAAGAAACATGGCTTAGACTAGTGCTACATATAAACTAAAGATAAATGATATTTGCAGTTCTAAAATATGCAATCCTCACGTATTTCCCATAAAAAAATGGGTAAAACTGAGATACACCTACACCTACTTTACAACTAATTTACAATTTAATTTAAATCAACCAATATAATTGTGATACTTTAATAAAATATAATTTCAATTTTACTTAACCACCTTCATTTTTAGTAGAGTAGTAAATTAGTTGTAGGCTAATTGTGAATTAATCATTTTCCAAAACAGAGACCAATATGAAAAAAATATTTTTTTAATTGTATTTTCTATTTTTTTTTTTTAAATAAAGTACGTAGAAAGTGCACTATATGGTGGTATATAACATTACCCTAGACTGAAAAAAAAAAAAAAAAAAAAAAAAAAAAAAAACAAAAACAGATTCAAAATTGAGATAGTCAGATAAATTTGTGGTTGAAGTGACACAGGTCCAAAATTGATAATATATACGAACGAAGTGGATGCTTCATTCAGAAGCCAGAGGCCACAAAGTCCATATAAATCATATTGCCTTTTGAGTAAAGGCAGTTTGCGGGTGAAATGTCAAGAATCAAGGTCACTTTGATTTAACTTTTGTTTGAACAGGAACCAAAATTTTGTCCATGGAAGGAAGATCAATCAATTCTACAAAAGAGAAAGTCCCAATGACTTTATTAGAAAGAAAAAGGAGACACACAAGCAACTGAAAATAAAGAAAGGAAAAGAAAAATGATTTACGGGGAAAAGGATCTCATGGCATAAAAAGAAAAGATAAAGTCTGACCATCTTTGCCAGAAACAAAGTAAAATTAAAATTTATAAATTGTTGTGATGTGATTTGATTAGGTATTATATTTATTATATAATAAAATTAAGGAGAGTGTTACTCGAACTAGAGTTGGTACAGAATTGAGTACCAATCAGTGCATTGTAATTTTTTAGATTTTGTGTGTATTTTAAAAAATACAAAAAAGAAATAAAAAAATACAAATATTAAAAAAAAATACAATTCGATAAAAGAAAATTGATATACTCTCTCGGCGAGTCTATCATTTTTTTTAAAAATAATAAAAATAATTTTATAAATCAATTAAAATATTTCTTAAAAAAATAATAGTTACATTAAGTAAGGGATATTTAAATGAGGAAAAATGCATCGGGTATAAAAATGTGAGAAATGCTTGGTTCCGAATTCGGGATCTCAAAAGTCTATCGAATGTATTTTTTTTAATTATTTTGACTTAATAATTAAGTAAATTTTTTTAAGTGATGCTGTATATTTTTTTTAGAAAAAAATTATTTAAGAATATAAAAAAAGAGCGGTACTACTCTGCCGTTCAGAGTGTACCTCTCATTTTGACCGCACGGTCACTTTTTTTTTTTTTTTTAGATTTTTTTAATATATTTAAATATTTTTAAAAAAATATAAAAAAATTAATATACTTAAAATTATTTTCTTAACCATTAAGTTAAAAAAATAAAAATAAAAATTTGTGACCACTGGTCACTTTAAAGGAATACGGATTACGGGAAGAGGACATCACAGTATTTTCTTAAAAAAAATTAATTGAAAAAAAAAAAACACTGTATTCGGTGGTAGTCTTCGGTGACTCTAACACTACTGAAAAATGCTTGGATCCCGAATTCATGGTGGGAAACGATAAGAACAAAGCTGATGACCGCACGAAACGGAGTTCATGCTGGGTGGTGGAGGGACTGCATGCAGAAGACCACTGAAGAAAGGCTGCGACCATTGAATCTACCAAGATAAGCTTGAATATTCCATTAAATAAATATCCCGATCGTTGTTGTTCCTTGCAACAAAAAACAAAAAACCAAAAGCAGAAAAAGAGGGAGGGGGGAGTGGGAGATTGCATCACGTCAGGGATGACAGATGTTGCAGCAGTTTGGGCCCGAGGGTGAGGGGAAAAGGCAAGCCATCCATCGCTATTAGGTCTATGAAAAGATGTATTAATAAGATATTTGTCTTAGACACTGAAAAAGATTGCTTCTTCTTCTTGTCTCGTTGGATCAATATTACCATACGGTCAAAAGCCAGTAGACCATCGTCCTCTATTTTCCTTTCGCATCCACTTTAATTTATATCCAAAACTTACCAGATAATATGATATATTCTCGTTGCCGACCTACCGTCTTATCTCGATTTGAAAGTTTTTCAGTTGATTTCAATCATGCGTGTATTATTTGGTAATGGTAAATATGACCATATTTACGAAGGGTGGTGCTAGGGTGCCGGTGCCATCCAGCGGTCATGTGTCTAATAGTATTTTATGATTATTTTTACTATTATTCATAAATTATGGTAAAATATAATTTTTTTTTTTTTATATTTTGCTGAATCTGAATTGTGAACTATCAAGCATTTTGGATCTTTAAGATGTTCATCTGCCTAAACAAAATCAGATGCTCTGCATGATTTAAAAAAACAAAAATCAATGCCGTTGTAAATAGAACCAATCAAAGACCCCAAGAAAAATCCAAAAATTTGTAATGTAGAGATTGACATGTGAATGAAAAAAGAGTACGCTTGTACAGAGAGAGGGTGGTCCACATGCCATTATGTATTTGAGCATAGTTGTCCAGATAAATAAGGGTGAACGTGGCAAACTCATACACGTCGGATCTACTGAGAGGATTACTGAAAAAGTTCACATTTTTTTATCTGCCATCCTCTACATATACCCCCACCACGTTTTTTCTCATCCTTCACATGCAAACCTCCTCTGATCCTCTTCATTCCTCTGGCAGCTCCTGTTCTCCTTAATTTACTCCATGGTTACCTCCAGCTTCATCGTTGGCATTATTGGTCAGTCTATCTAATTTCCCATCAACCTTTCTCCAGCTTCCTTATTTTCTTTAAATCTTTTAACGCTATTTTTCATTTGTTTGTTAATCATTTGCAGGCAATGTAATTTCAATACTGGTTTTTGCTTGTCCAATGTAAGTCATGAGACCCATCAGGCAAACGATTTTCTTTCTTTTATTTTCAAAAATATCTTGATTTGTTCATTTAGATAGAGCTAGCATATATGCTGGAGAAAGCAGATGGAGTGGTTTATATATGCTGGATTAAAAATCAAATGCCTATTTTCCTATCAGCGGAAAAGATTTTTTGAAAGAAATAATGGCCGGAAACCTGTTGCTGAGTTAAATTAATACCGACTAGAGCTCTGGTCTTTGACCTTTGTTCTATATATAGCAGTCGAACTTGTATTATTTATCCTATCATCTCAGAACTCTTTGACACAGATTATGGTTCTGGTTATTCTTCTTCTTACTTTTTTTTTTTTTAAACAAAAAAATCTTTTTGCAGAAAGACGTTTACGCAGGTGGTGAAGAGGAAATCAACGGAGAATTTCAAAGGAATTCCATACTTAACTACGCTACTGAGCACAAGTTTATGGACCTTTTATGGGCTTCTCAAACCAGACGGTCTACTTGTCACTACTGTCAATGGTGCCGGTGCCGTCTTTCAATCCATTTATGTCATTCTCTTTCTAATCTATGCCCCCATGGATAAGAAGGTCTGACATCTCTCTCTCTTTCTCTCTCATTTAGTGCAATTCCCACCGCCCATTCCTTCATCTCATCTGCTTTTAATAGTTAGTTGATTAATGTATTAATTAAGCAGCTCATTTGGAAAGTTTAGATATATGATACACATTATTATGGGCTTCTTTTTTGTTAATTAGAGAATTTATTTTAAATGAAATTATTCGGCTCCATTCCATTTTAGGCATTTTAATTTTAAAAATGTTTTTGCATATATCTTGAATAGTACTGTTCTCTGTTTGCTACTTAAATATTAATAAGTTTATTTGTTCGTGAGTCAAAAAATAAAAAAAAAAAGAAAGCAAGAATATTATGCAAATGAAGTTCAATTCCTAGTCATTAACTTACTTGTTCATTAAAGACGAAGTTGGCAATTGATTAAGTAATGGTATTCATGATTCAGGTGCTAACAGGAAAGCTGGTGGCCATATTGAATGTGGGTTTTCTTGGGTTAGTAATTGCGGTGACTCTGCTAGCAATGCATGGAAGTTTGAGGCTCACCTTTGTTGGAATTCTATGTGCTGCCTTAACCATAGGCATGTATGCAGCACCTCTTTCAGCCATGGTAAACTCCCAAGATCATAAAAAGTGAATCCGACATTATTTATTCTTGTGTGAATAAACTGTGGGATCTCTCTATTTCTTTCTGATTTTAGACCTTAAAGCTCGAACAGAAACTCTAGAAAACCTTGGTCCCTCTACTCCTGTATGAGTGAAGTAATACAAAGCATAAGGAAAGTCATGCATGTAGCAATTTACAAAATGGTTTTTTCCCCATATTTGAAGTAATATTAACATCCTACTTACTATAGATGATGTTACTTAAACTTTATATGACAGAGAACAGTGATAAAGACAAAGAGCGTGGAGTACATGCCATTTTTCCTCTCATTTTTTCTATTCCTGAATGCTGGCATTTGGACTACTTATGCCGTGCTTGTCAAAGACTACTTTATTGGAGTAAGTTCTCTTTTTCTATCTCTTTATGATTGTACCCAGTTTCATTAAACTCTTAAAATTGATGTTTCATGAATGACGTGCCATTGCCTAGCTATTGAGCCCAATATATGTGGTCCAAATCCATAACAAAATGCCACATGCCTAACCCCTAAAGTACCATAACTTCCACAATTTGGTTGGTTTCTATTTTAAGGTGCAAGTGTTGTTTTTCATCTTGAATTTTATTTTGATGATTTGTCATGGACGTTAATCCACGGCAAAGAATGTTGCTGCAAGAGGGCATTTTTGTTGCGGTATACCGACTAAATATGTCACCGTTCTCAGGTACCAAACGCCACTGGATTTGTGTTGGGGTCAGTACAATTAATTTTGTATGCAATCTACAATAACAAGTCAATTTCAGAAAAAACAATAGAGAAAATGGTAGGGGAAGGCTCTGCCCACCTTGTCAAAGCAGGAGTAGTAATCGAGATGGGAGGATTGAAGGATGAAGACGAAGAGTCCAATTCCACGAAAAATCGAAGCCTCAACAAGGGAAGAAGCCTCCCAAAGCCATCTGTAGTCAGGCAATACAGCATCCCAAAGATCTTGAAGACGCTTTCTTGGAATCCCTATGAAATTCACTCTCATTGGCCCCGCCAAGATGGTCTTGAAAATGCTGAACAGAGTCACACTTGATCAGGAGGAAACGAAATCAACAGTGTTGATTCCTAAGTGCTTTTTCATTTCTTTTTTGTTGGAAATTATCAGTAGTAACTCAAGTCATGTATGAAAGCTCACAATTGTGGAAATTTATTAAGTTCTACCGATCACATTTTGTGAAATTTCTGTTTAAATTTTAGGATTTGATGTGGGAAAAAGATAAGCATGTAAAGTGAGTCAGAATCATGGGATGATACTAATGGTTGGATCTTTAACATAACATCCATCAAACTTAGATTATCTACCAATTATATACTAACCCATGATTTATGAAATGAGCACTTTTTCTTTATCAAAAACTTAAGAAATGAGAAAAATTGAGAATATTTTAGTACTTATCTTCGGACGTCACAATCGTTGAATTTACAAAAATCTTAAGACTTGTTTGAATATTAAAAATAATTTAAAATATGTATGAAAAATGATAAATAATAATCAATAGTCTATAAATAATAATAAAGTAATTTAATAATATCTTAAAATAATTATATTTCCAAACAGCCTACCATAAATTATACGAGCCTAACCTAAATAGAGAGAGCTTTGGGTCGTGAGGCATCATGCGGGCGGGTTTGTCAGTGGAAGAGAGTTCCATACACACACACAGCCCAGAGGTAGGGAGATGGCGGCTGAGTTCCCCTAACCGAATTAGAAACTGAAAAAATCGCTGCTTTTTATACCTACATATCATACTTATATTTATTTTTATTTATTTTTCTTAAATTAATTAAATTATTCTACTAATTATATATATATATATATATATATCACACATTTGATAAGAAAAAATATATAATATGTAGTATATAGAAATGATTAATAGATCTAACATTAATAAGGACTACTATAACCACAAAAAAAATTACACAAAAATAATCTACAAACTAATGTGATTTTATGTGGTCCATGAGATTTACTTTATAATAAATATGTTACACAAAAATAAATTCACAAACTTATATAACTTGATATGGTACGCTAAATTATAAAATTACTATTATTACAAAATAGATCTAACGAATTTTAAAAAGTTACATTATTTTATAAATTTATTTTAAATAATCTTTTAGTGTCTATAATAATTCTCATATATATATATATATATATATATATATATATTCTCCCTCTCAAACTCTATGAAATTCTCCAAACTCGCATGCCTCCGCTTCCGCCTCCTCCTCCTCGTCCTCATTTCTCTTTCCTCATCTCATTTCCTCATTTCTCTTCCTTTCTCCCTCTCATTCCCTGCCCACTCTTCTCTCATTCCCTACTTTCTCCCTCTCATTTTCTCATTTCTTTTATTTTCTTAATTTATTTTACTTCTTTCAAAGTTAAAAAGACATATCTTCAATTTCTTAATACCTCTTTGAGATACAAGCAATACAAGATACTTCTTAGCCCAATCGTTAGAAAGATAATAGCAAATCACCAATTGTTTAGATCTAACTTTTAGTTGATTTCAAAGTCTACTAGAATAGATCTAAATTATAATCTGTTATTTTTACATTTATCTTATTGCTTTCATTGTTATTTCCTCTTGTTTAGTTGAAAAAAAAAAAAATCTTCTCTTAGACTTTTTGTCGGTAGAGATTAAGTCCTCTCCTCATAGAGGGTCGAGTATGAGTTTTTGTTTTAGGCAGAGTACTATCTCTTTGACGGTTTGTTTATTAAAAAAACTATAATAGTAGTTAAGACTACATTAATCACAAAGAAATTTATGTTTTGGTAGAAGTCTAAGTGCAATAATTAACTTGTGATCTAAAAATCGTTTTTAGGAAAATAATATAATTACAAAAAAATTATATAAAAATAAATTTACAAATTAATGTAGTATAATGTGATACGTCAGATTATAAATTTATTTTTATAATAAAGTATATCTAATAGATTTTATAAAATTATATTAATTTGTAAGTTTATTTTGTGTAATTTATTTATATATGTAGTACTTTTTTTTATCTGTATTTAATCATAAATATAATTTTTTTTAATTAAATCAAATTAATTTTTTTTTAAAAAAGAAAAAAATGAATAGCTCAATTATGTCGGCCAAAGTGATTACAAAGTAACACGTCTAATAAAGCATGAGGGGTTACAGTCCACGTCCTATCATTTACGTACCTGATCACAAATATCTCACCAAATATCTCTTTAAATATCTCACCAAATATCTCTTCTGGTCAATCCATCTATGAGTAATATATTCTGTAGATGTAATGGTAGAACGTGTAAATAGTATATAATCATAATTTTAAAAATGAACAGAATTTATTATTAAAATATTATTATTTTTATATAAATTTCGTATTATTAAAATTTAGCCAGTTTAGATGAACTCATCTCATCTAGAACTGTACAGTATATATATTTTGTCTATTCAAAAGATTTATTTTATTTCTAAATTTTAAAAATATTCAATTAAATAAATAATAAATAGACAGTAAGAACTGACATTAAACAGTAAAAAATTGATATAAATAAACTGTGAACAGAAAATAAACAGTACTAAACTGACGTTAAATAATAAATAAACACTAAAACTGACGTTAAACAGTATAAAACTGACATTAATTAATTGTGAACCAAAAAGAAAGACGTCAACAGTATAAAATATCAAGAATTTGGATACTCTATTAATAATTTAATAGCATGGGACTTACTCCTTTTTAAAATTTTAAAAAATAAAAATTATTTAATCTCATATTATTACCCAAATATATATATTTTTTATAAATTATTTCATCTAATTTTATTTCAAAAATGTTATTATTATTTAAAATATCTCATTTCGTAATCAAACGAGACCTTAATATCATACATGATCATTTCTGAGACATGATTTAATTTAAAAGATAAATTTTAAAATTTGAATCTTATAATTAAATTATGCTATATAAATAATGTGTGATGTAAAAATATTTCAAATAGCACTACCCATTCTTAAAATTCTTTTTACTATATTTTATACAATCATATTTTAAAATAAAGATATTTTTATAAAATGATATTACCTTTATAAATTATTTTGTCAAAACATCTCTTATTTAAAACATAATTATATAAATAGTTATAAAAAAATTGTGTATTTATCGTTTTCCTTTTAAGACACCCTCAAGTTTTCTTTGTTTTATGATGGTGATAGACAAAGTGATTATAGCCACAGTTGTGAAAAGGGTTCTACCTATTTGTTGAGCCCGAGATGATAAATTTTGAGTGGAGATGATCAGGATCTTATTCTGAAGTTATTCTGGTCTTGCACGTTATCATGAGATACGTACGTACCACCTTTGAAATGCCATTAACATGCCGATCATATATATCGATAGTGATAGACATGAAAGTAATCAGTCTTAATTGAACAGTGGTGAAAATGGTTCTACCTAGTTGTTGATTGAGCCTGAGAATGGGTGGAGATCAGGATCTCATTCTGAAAGTTATTCTGATCTTGCACGTTATCATCTTGAGATAACTCAGATAAGTACGTACCACCTTTAAATTTCCAATTAACATGCCGGCCATCTATCACTTCAAATCAGCATTCAAATTTCACCTGAAGCCTTCGCAATGCTGCCTGACTCATAGCTGAAACGGTTTGCATGCATACAATTTGTTATGCAACGTCTAACAGCTAGAGAGGTGTCTACAGCAATGGCCTATCTATTGCGAAGTTTAAAATTTAGCTAAAATTTCACATTTTGACTATAATATTAACTTTTAACTAGATAAGTTTATATTAGACTAATTATTTTAAATGTAAAATACACTACAAGAAATTTGACTTTTTGCAGCGATTTTAATTTTGTTGGAAATAAAATCGCTGCAATTGATTAGCAATTCCAGCATTTTTGGCACACGCTGCAGACTTTTAGAACAAAACTATTTTTTTTAAAGAGTTGCAGCGATTTTTACTTATTGCAACGAAAAAATTCGCTGCAAAATAAATACATGCGATTTTAACTTAAATTGCAGCGGACAAAATTGCTGTAAAAAGAAAAAAATCTTGTAACAACGAAAAATTTCGCTGCAATTACATTTGATATTGAAAGGGCGCCAAAACGCCCTAAAATCACATTTTCCCCCCCTCCCCGTCACTTTGCGTACACTCCTAAATCCCGAACGTTCTTCCCCAACTTCTTCTTCTCCATTAATTTTCTCTCTACCTGCACATGAAGCAAAACCCACTTAGAATGCCACAAGCTACGCGGTTGTCTCTTCCACCGAAATCCATCACCATCAGCGGAGCTACTCCATCGATGTGGCGACCGCGGGATCAAAATCCACTCATCCTCGTGCATGACTCGCTCTTCTGCTAGTTCCAGTTCAAAAAGTGGTATTCCCAAATCTGCCGTTCGACATCAAGAAAACCCTTTTCTTGTAGTAGTGGGTTATCCAACTCGCTTCCATCCCATCGTCCCCTCCACTCAGTAAGATACTCTGTTTTTTAGATAGAATATTTTCTTAATGAAACCGTTTAGGTCAAGTAGAATCAGGGGTGGTTTGCTCTTTCAATTTATGCATAAATTGCCTATGTGTTTGTGTATGTATAATGTAACTGTGGAATTGCTTATAATGTATTTTAAAATCAATACAAACATTCTTTTGTTAGATTGACTAATAAACAAATGGTTATGATTTTGGAACCGAAAGCATGGGGGAATTCAAAGCTGGATCCCAAACAGAATAGTGGTGGCTTTTAACGAGTTGACCTACTATTACTATTAGTTGTCTGGTTCAGGCGAATGGCCTCAATTGGGGAAGAAAAACGGGGTAATTAATTTGAAAACCGAGTGTCTTGCTTTATGCCATGACAGGGTAATTAAAGAATGAGAAAGTCTAGAGATTCTCAGTCTTTATAAGCTATGATATGAATGATATGTAGTATCTTTTCCAAACGGGAAGGGGGTCACAAGAATATTCATTGAGTGATATACCAATTTCCCTTTCTCCAGCCAGTCTGAAAAGCAATGCTGCCTAATACAAGAAGTAATCATTAATGGATTGATAATCAAACAAATCTAATTAAAACACCAATTTCCCTTTTCTTCTTTTATTGCAAACAATACCACTGTGAGATCATGGATGCTACTGTGAGCTCATGGAGATTGAGATTAGATGGGATTCTTCCTATCAAACTCTCAAGCCTGGCTTTCGGATTTAAGTTAGTCATCTTTCTTCATCACTATTTGTTTTAACTGTTTAAGAGATTAGTTGGCTTTGTTTTAAGATGCAGGGGCATACATTTATCACATAATGTTATTTCCTTTTCTAACCTCTAGCTTTGCTGTCTTATTATTACAATAATTATACCTTGCAGTACTAAGTCAATTTTGCAATTATTACAATAACCTCTAGCTTTTGCATGATCTTTTCATAGAAATATTCACTGTTAGATGGAGTTAAGCATTGTTACAAGTTGGCTGCCTTTTAAGGATATGGTGACCTTCTAATTGAAATTCATGATCTTTTTGCATCTAGGATTCCAATGTATCTATTCCCTCTACTTGCCACTGAGAACAAGGAAAGGCCTTATGAACATCTAAGGCTTACTAGCTTAGGTGCTATCGATTCCTTAGTGAAGGTAATCTTTCTTTCCACCTCTTCAATAGTCTTTAAGCACTTTGTTTTCCCATGTTCCTTGATATATATTTCTCACCCAATTTGATTGTTGAGAGTTAAAGTTTGTTTAAAAAATTGCACAAAAAATGTATGTTCCAATCAGAACCAGTGATGTTTTGGTTATGCAGAATGGATGTAATGATGCAATTGGCCAAAGGGGTTGGAGAGAATTAGCTGTTTTGGGCAATAAGATAAACAAGTTTACTGGCATGATACAAGGGTTGATTTGGTCTCCAAGGAGCAGTGATAGCAATGAACAGGTCGAGTTGTTACCTTCATTTTGAGGAGGTAGGATGAAAACCATTTAGTTTGTTGAAGATCTTGTCCTTATATACTGTCAACAGTGATATTTTTGTTCCATTTTTGTTTCCATGTTAAGTCAAAGGGTCATTCAATAAGTGAGTGGAACCTGATGATGTAAGGTTCAGGGAAACATCAGTTGGGCATGAATGTCTTTTCTAACTTGTATTGAGTCGTTGCAGCAGAATGTGCTGCCTAAATAGTTTGGGATTTATCTCGTGAGGTTTTGTGCATTATGTTCTGTATTTCCTTAGATTTTTCTTTCATATTTTTCTTTCATGCCAAGTTGATGATTGTGCCTTTATTGTTGGGTTAGTTTCACTTAGTTTCTGCTCCTGTCATTGAGTGAGTTCCTGTGTTTTATTAATTTCTTTTATCTCCCATAGGATATAAATCTGAAACTATTTATATAATTTATTGGCTTGGAAACTCAATCAATACTTCAATACAAAGCCTTTACAGTATACACTACTAATGCTTTTGCATGGGCTTGAATTTCTTAGGGATAATTGGTTATAAGGTCTAACTTGCAGATTACAATGTGATTAATGTTTGCTAATTCACTGGAATTGTAAACAATTCTAGATTTTTCTATCCTTTTCAGTGAGCTGAACCCAGAACCATCTCCTTGTAGTGATCATTAGTGTAGTCTCCTTTCTATATACATATACTAAGCTCTCACCTCTCTGCCTTTCATATAAAGTTACTGCATTCTAGTGCTAGTCCAAAACTGGAGACTCCCAAAGCTTGAGGTAAGCCCACCCTCAATGCTAGGGAGGTGATGTCCTACCATTTGGTGATGTCCTAGGGAAAAATTCTAAACCAGCATTCTTAATACCCCTTTTAGCTTAATTGAAGAATTAATGCAGTAGCCGCTGCATCAATTTGTAGCTCAGTGGCTTTGGAAGGCGGATCCTGCCCATCCTTCTTAGACTTTGCAATTAGTGGCATAAACTTCTCTTTCTTGTCATAATTATATGGTATATCAAGACTAGCAGATCCTCCATAGAGAGTATCACCTTCTTTTGAAGAAGCAGTTTTCTTGTCCACCCCATGCCCCACTGAATCATGCTTCTTAGAAACAGAGGCCTTGCCGGGTAGCTTAGACTGAAAATAAAGGACCGAAAAAAGATATTAGTGAGCAAAGAAGATCAGACGAATGTACTTGAGTGTTTCTGACTTGATATCTTTTTATTTTCTTGAATTTCAAAAAGACATTAATACAATAGCAATGTTCAAAGAGAACCCCACAGACTATGGTCAGTGCTCATACGTGCCCATTACTCAATATATTGTAACGAGTGCAATAAAACTCAACAAGATTGGCAACAGCAGCATTACAACAAACCTCAAAACTTACTTACAAACCAAACTTTGGCACTAAATAGAGGAAGTAACATATTTATTAGCCACCTGTTGTAACACATCATGCTTGGACTGTTCCTTTTCTATGGTGTTGCAAAAGGACAATCCACAAACTTATACTTAGCAATATAAATCTCATGTTAACAGCCTAAACCCATTACAGCCCAAGGAATAGAGAAACGCACCTCTTTAGCTTTCTTAAGGACTTCTAAATAGTAAGCATGATATTGATTAGATGGCAGAAGGAATGGAAATCTGAATAGCTTTTGACAACCATATGGAAATTGTATGGGTAAGTTACTATATTAAAAACTTGAAAAACACCCAATAATGTTGCAAATCTTCTGTATCACACAAGAAAATCTAATAACTATCTGGTTTGATTCTTTGAATCTTGAGATTTCAGATGCCCTCATTACTCATTAGAGAGAAAAATACTAGAGAAAATAAAAGGAATCCTTGATATGCCAGAGGATAGTCTATTTTGGAAAACCTTAATCCTTCCTTTGTAAAAGCAAGAGTCTAGTTGCTATTCTGCTAATCACTGCACTTAAACTCAATTGCAGTATGTGCTTTCTATTTGAAAGAACCTGCATATCATTTTCATGATAGATGGGGTGTGCTTTTATATTCAATACCTATTGCATCTACTTTGAAAATCTACATGAGATTGCATCAGTCAACTCTTTTATTCTTCCAAAGATGTTGACCTGCTAGATGTTTAATTGATGACTAATTATGTGCAGGGGGTATGTTAATTTCCAGTCACTGCTATAAGCTACTAACATCTCCTTGTACATGCCAACATGTGAAGTTCCAAGAAGCCATTACTCTAGCTGATGGTAGCATGAAACTTGTTGAATCCATGGAGGGAATTGTGAAGAGCAGTCAACAGGTACACTATAATTCAAAGCCTTTGAAGATACAAGGTTTTAGTGAGAATGTTGTTACACTTGACAGACACTAGAATTCCATAGATGCATACCATGACTGATAAAAATAGGTGGCAAAGATAAAAAGTGCAGTGAGTTTCTTTGTATTTATACATGTTTTGGGTTAGATACTCCATTTAAAAGTATCACAGAATTATATACCACAAGTGCTATCTCCAGGCTTTTGTTTTTCCTCCTAAAGCCAATTAGGAATCTTTAACATCTTAAGAGCAGAACCATCTAAATTTCATTAAGAATACCATCCCCATTCTGAAAATTTTCCAGTTTTGATGTCAAAAGACATGTTGGGCCATGTGACTAACCTGGAAAAGAAATTTATTATAACAATCTCAACAACTGTGTTCAATACACCAATGGATTATGAATTAAATATGCAATCTTTTTAGGACTACTTATCATCGCAGTAGTTAGACATTATTTTAATTATGTTTATTTATTCTATCTATAATGTGAGATGATTGTAAACAATTTTATTTAATGGTTAGTCCTGCTTCTAGTTTCGCTATTTTTTGGGTATCTTGGTTCTAGTTTTGCATTTTGCTTTTGTGTACCACATATTTCCAGTGAGCCTCGCATCTAAATATGTGTTAGCGTCAAGACAAATTGCTAAGTCAATAAGTATCTGCAATCATATGACTGGAAATTTTATTAATTCCTGCCAGGTTGGAGTTGGAGGTGGCTTTGCTGGAACATCTTATTCATTTTTGCAAAGAATAGGTGCAATAAGGATTGGATGATTAGAGAAATTTTAGCAGTACTTTAAAATGTATCAAGCTACCCCTCCGTCTATATAAATTATAATGTAAATGAATTTATAATTTGACTTGGGTAAGGATCCTTGAGTACTTTGTTGTTATTTTCTATGTACCCTTTGTATTATTAAGTAAAGGGAATTAAATCCTAACTGATCTACTAATTTTGCTTCTAAAAGTTTCAGTGAAAAAAATTACTGAAACTGTATGTTTCAGTAGTATTTTTTTTTTTATTTTGTAATTAAGTATTTGCAGCGATTTTTAGTCGATGCAAATAGGCCAAAAGTCGTTGCAAATCATCAGTTTCAGCGATTTTAGTCCTTGAAAAAAATGCAAAATGCAACAAAGGAAGCAAGCGTTGCTTTTGACTATTTGCAGCGTTTTTTGAATTTTTGCAGCGATTTTAGTCCTTGCAAAAAATGTTAAATGCAACAAAAAAGCAAGCGTTGCTTTTGACATGGCACATTTACAGCGTTTTTATGGAAATTTGCAGCGATTTTAATCCTTGCAAAAAGTATCAAAAGCAGCGCTAGAATGGTATGTTGCTTTTGACGTACACAAATTGCAGCGCTTATAAATCAATTGCAGCGATTTTAAGTGTTGCAAAAAATGGCAAAAGCAACGAACCAAATGTAGCGCTGCTGTTGGTGGGAGGCTATTGCAGCGAAATTTAATGATATAGCAAGGATAAATTTCACTGCAATTGATCAAATGCAGTGCCATGGCAGTCACATGGGGTGGCCTTTTGCAACGTGAAATTAGTGAGTTTGCAGCGGTTTAAAAACACTGCAAATGAAGTCTTTTGCAGCGTTTTTTTAATAACGTTGCTAATGATCAAAAATATCACTTTTATACTGTCGAACATGCAAGGAGGGTAATAACGCTGCAATTGATCAATTACAGCGTTTTTTTAATGTATTTGCAACGATTTTAAACGCTGCAAAAGCGCTAATTTCTTGTAGTGATAATGATATAATATTACATATTTTAATATTGTTTGATTAATTTTTTTTAATATTTTACAAATTTAGTTTATATATTAATTAATAATTTTATTAGAAAATAAAATGTGGTAATTTATTTTAATGTAATACTTATATGATTTTATTTTAATGTGGTAATATATTTTAATATGGTAATAAATCTCTTTGCTTCCTCACTTACTAAAGCTAAAGCTATAAGCTCAGCGTCTATGGTTGAATTAACAATAATCGTCTGTTTTTTAGACTTCCAACATACAACACCCCCACCCAATAAAAATATAACCAATAGTTGAAAGGGAATCACCTGACAAGGTATTCCAATCAGCATCACTAAAGCCTTCAAGTATAGTAAGATACCTTTTATAAAATAGGTCATAATTTTTTGTACCAGATAAATATTTCATTATCCGATTTATTGCATACCAATAGTCTCTTCCAGGCTTAATAGTTAATCTACTAAATACTCATACTGCATAACCAATGTCAGGTCTAGTACAATCAGTTACATACTGTAAATCATGCTAGCATATTCCTCTTGATTAATCACATCATTATCATTTTCAATAGAAAATAAATTAACACTAGAATCAAAAGGAGTAACAACATGCTTGCATCCAAGAAAGACACAAGTGGTAGTTCTAATACTCAATTTGGGCCTTTTAGGATATGCTAGCCTTATAAAAGCCAAACAGCCCCAAATTTTAAAATATTCCAAATTTGGCTTATACCCTTTCCATAATTCAAAATGTGTAATTTTTAAATTTTTATGAGGCACCCTATTTAAAATATGACAAACAGTCAAAATTGTTTCACCTCAAAAACTTGAGGAAGCACCTTTATCATAGCAGATATGCCTATTAGCATCGGAATCTGCCCACCATCCTTCAACAAATTGAAACGGTTTATTGAGATGTCCACCGCTTTCCGTGCATTTTTTAATTGTAGACTTCATCTAAATTCTCTTTAAAATTGTTAGTGAAATACACAATAATATAATAAAAATTACAAGAAAATTAATATTCGAAATTAGTTTGAATTGAGGTACAGAAATATTGCTCTTCTTAAGAAGATTTAAGTCTTTTGTGGTGTACAAAGTCTTAAATTAACCGATGCAGCAGAACTTCTATTGACTTGACTCCTCCAGGATACAACAGCCCAACTAATCATCGTATAATCCGAACCAACCACTACAAGAAATTTAATTTTTAGGGACGAAATTTCTTAGGGACGAAATTAATTTCGTCCCTAAAAGTACTTTTCTGAGACGAAATTTTAATTTCGTCTCAAAACATGGAAAACCTTATAAATCCGTTCGAACTAAAAAAAATTAGTTCGAACTTGAGATTCTGAGACGAATTAGGTCGTCTCCAAAAATCTATGCCGTTCGAACTAATTAAATTTAATTCGAACAGAAAATTAATTAATTCGAATGCAATATTATTTGTTCGAATTAGTATTAACGTGTTCGAACGGTATTATTTAATTGAAAAGATATATTGTTAAAATTGTAAGAATACATATTTTTTCTATTAATTTTTTATCATTTCCAAAGTAAATAAAAAGTTCTATATATTATATATTATGATTTACAATGAATTAAAATATTTACAAATTCATAAATAATTAATTTTATGTAATTAATTTAAAAATATTTTAGTTAACTAAATATTAATTTAAAGATAGTGTCATTTTTTCAATTATCGTGAACACTAAGTATAATGAGAAGAAATGTGTTATTAACAATAAAGAGGCTAGCAAACACTAAAAATAAAAACTATACTGCATTAATTACATTCCAAAATGAGTTAGACGTTCTATACAATATAAAAAAGTAAAAAAATTACTAACAATATTTATTTATTATATAAATCAAAATCCTCCTGTAAAGTTTGCAACCGTCCTTCTAGGTCCTTAAGCTTCTCCATCATGGGCTGAATGAAGTCCCTCAATAAAATGTCGCGGTGGTCCGCCAATATAGCTCGTACCTCATCTGGAGTAGCCCCAGCAGGGTGTCTCTCAATAGGGGCAGCAGCAGTAGAAGCTGGATCAGTAGGCGGAGGCTGATCCTGTAGGACTGGACGAGTCTTCGACAAGTGACCCTTGCTCTTACTGAATGTGATCTTGTTAACGGGCCCCATCTGTGGCGACCTCCGCTCAGTCAAAGTCACTGCAACCCCTGAATGGAGTAAGAGGTTAGATATCAAAAGCGCAAATGGTAGACTACCTCCACCCGAATAGCGTGACTCTGTGCGAATGCGGAGGAAGAAATATAATGCCAGATCAATCGGCTCCCCCTGTGCTAACCGTAACAAAAATCTGGCCCGCTCGATCCCGAAATCAGTCTTGTGTTTTTTCGGATCAATGTTATACCCAACAATCAAATTAAGCATTCTGAAAAATGCTATACAGTCGGCCTGTCGGATCACTTTACCGCCATCATATGGAGGAGCCTCAGGGTCTCGCACTAGGTCACGAACCTGATCGTCTGTGAGACCATCATCAGGTACCTCATCACCGCTCTCGCTATCATCCGAGCTAGCATCCAGCTCTGCGGTCTGTCTATCCGGCACTGGCGATGAGGATGCGACTGTAGTGTCCTCTCCAGATGGTGCAGTCGCTGATCTCGCTGCTGCTGCTGCAGGATAGGCACCAGGCTCTCGCCGCAAATCTAGGAACTCAGCAATAACGCGAGGAGAGAATATAATACTCACTCCCCGGACTACTAAGTTATAGCATAGAGCATCACCAGGCTGCTCACCCATGGCACGGTAAAACTCACCGACCATCTCAGGATATGCTGTGCCCCTCTGTTGACAGATCGGGGTCCATCCACGATCGGTGATGATGTCATGTATGCTCCGCCCCTCCCAAGTGAGGTCACGGAAGTCACCTAAAATGATCTCCCGCTCAACTAGTATAGGCCTGACGGCCGGCTGAGAAGGAGATGCGGAGGTACTTTCTACTGTCTGGGGTCTGGAACGTTTTCTTCCGCTGCTGCTTGCCATTAGTATACTGTTGATGTATAAAAGATATATGTGATCTAATTAAAGTGAATTAGAGGAATGATGATATTGTGCTATCATGGTTGACAACTGCTTATTCGAATGGCCTTTAATTCCATTCGAATTAAATTATATTCATTCGAATGAAATTTAAATTCATTCGAATGAACATAATTTTCATTCGAATGACCTCAGATATGTCCATTCGAATTAGCCTAAAATCCATTCGAATAAAATTATATTCCATTCGAATTAACATAAATTTAATTCGAATGGACTTGACTTCAATTCGAATGAAATTTGTATTCATTCGAATGGACCTGAGCCAAACAGACATGGCTGAGTCGACTCAGAACCGAACCGACACATTCATTTTTATGAAGGAATCCAATATTTTAATCGGTAGAAATGATTTAGGAGTAAATCCCTATCATTTCTACCGATTATAGTTGTGTCATTTGCCCCCAAAACAACAAAATGGGGCCGGATTGATTCAAAATCCGACCCCCCCAAAACTAACTAAAAAAATTATAAAAATAATTAACATTTAACCCATACCTCTTGTTCTAGGAGATTTGAGGAGTTGGTCGGAGTTGGTGGCGGCGTTGTGGCTGCTAACGGCGGAGGAAATCGAAAAGTTCGAATGAGAGGAGGCACGAAATCTCCTGGGGAAGAAACTGGTTCGCGGCTTAAATAACGTGATTTCGTTCGAACGGAAGTATAATTAGTTCGAACTAAAAGGGTATAAGTTCGAACTAGAAGGGTATAAGTTCGAATGAATTATATAATACTTCATAAAAATATATATATATATAAGTACAAGAGGTAAAACAATTGAGAAGTATTAGTAATAATAGTATATAATACAGAGTATACTAGTACTAATGGCCAAATTTCTCACTAGTATATATAATAATATATATTAGATAACTATATATCGATAGTATAGAGTTTTATACTAGTTACTTATATATATTGTAAGTATCTAGTATATATATATGTAATAGTATATATATTATGGATTAGATGAGTATAAAATAGTATTGTCTAAAGTATTGCATTATAAAGTAAATATAGTAAGTATATAGTAAAACATTGCATTAATTATACTAGTATAAAAAACATATTTCTAATATGTTTAGTTTGTATATTAATAATAAACCAAGTACTTGGACTATATTATAAAATATTACAGTATTATTAGTTTTCATATTTTGATGGTATCTATACTTTAATATCACTTAGTATTATACTATTAGTGATACTTAGTATTATACTTATAGTGATACTAACTTATAAGTATAACACTATTAGTGATTGTAAATAAAATATTATACTATTTTAAATACTTAATATTATAGATTGATAAGAAACTTAGTATTATGATATTAGTGACACTTAGTATTATATAGTCTATATAATTTTTACATATACACATAATAATATTGGGTGTATTATGTGTATAGTTATATATTTATCTAATTATCTGTTCGAACTAATATAATGTTAGTTCGAATAGAGATAATTCATGTTCGAACGAATTTTTTTTGTTTGGAGGGAAAATTCGCGCCAAGTTATCAGTATATGCTGGAGAATATTCCTTTTTCTGTTCGAACTGGAAAAATATTAATTCGAACGCGAAAAAATTGTGGGAAAAATTAGCGGTATTTGGACTTTCGCGTTCGAACTGATTAAAATTTAGTTCGAACTGAAATGCACATATTATTAATCCGATCCTTTTACTTCATTTTTCACTCGGATTGAAGATTGAGAAAAGGAGAGAGAGCGTGGCAGAGGCTGTGAGAGAGTGTTGTGGAGAGAGAGAGCTTGAAAGCGTTGAGAGAGAAGAGATTCTTGAGAGAGAAAGGAGAAGGACAAGAGGTAAGTTGTGTTTTTTTGTATTTTTCATTCCGATTTTCGTTTACAAATATCTATAGAGTTTTTGCATTTATTTGTTGGGATAGAACAACAGTTTAATGTGTTTTATGTATATATAGGTATTGTGGATTGACTAAAGTTTGAATTGCTAGTACAAGAGGTAAGTTTTATTAGTTTTCTAAGTTTTTTAATAATCATATTTAGAGATATTCATGATGTTTTGAGTTTGTTGTATTGAAATATGGCATCATGAATGCAGAAATTGTGTTTTGTTTATCAGTTTTGTGCTCTGTTTCGTGACTGGTTTCTGGGTTGGTTTAATTCGAACGCTCTGAATACTGTTCGAATTAATTTTTATTTGTTCGAACAGAATATAACTTCACCAGCGTTCCATTCGAACTTATAGAGTGTTTGTTCGAACAGTATCACAGAATTAAATACTTATTATTTGCAGTGATAATTAAATAGCTTAATACTCCAAATATAATAATAAGATATTTAATTAAAAAATTATAATTACATATTTAAACATAAGTAAGTACTCAAGTAATAAGATGATTAATACTTAATGTATAATTAATTATATCTAAGTACACTAATTAAATAGCTTAATACTCCAAATATAATAATAAGATATTTAATTAAAAAATTATAATTACATATTTGAACATAAGTAAGTACTCAAGTAATAAGATGATTAATACTTAATGTATAATTAATTATATCTAAGTACACTAATTAAATAGCTTAATACTCCAAATATAATAATAAGATATTTAATTAAAAAATTATAATTACATATTTGAACATAAGTAAGTACTCAAGTAATAAGATGATTAATACTTAATGTATAATTAATTATATCTAAGTACACTAATTAAATAGCTTAATACTCCAAATATAATAATAAGATATTTAATTAAAAAATTATAATTACATATTTGAACATAAGTAAGTACTCAAGTAATAAGATGATTAATACTTAATGTATAATTAATTATATCTAAGTACACTAATTAAATAGCTTAATACTCCAAATATAATAATAAGATATTTAATTAAAAAATTATAATTAAATATGTGAAGATATTTGAGTACTCAAGTATTAAATATTTCAAGGCCCATCATGTATACTTGTAATGTAATCTTCCCATGTATTTGTGACATATGCTTGTTATGTTTATTACTGAGTGTTTGGATTTTGTAGTTATTTTACATGCAGTTAAACCTTAGACCCGTTCGAGAGTTGTGGCCAAATATTCTCTTAAAGAATATTTGGGTATAACTCTTGAATTGTCCAAAGTGGACAGTTTGGGATTCTATCATCTATATGGCATATATACTTAGTTATAACTCCTGTGTTAGTCAATTTAAATTTTGGTTTAACATTTTTCTACATTCTTCGAGTATGTAGTTCATAAGTTTCTCGGCTCATGAATAGGGTCGACGACTTATCGTGACTAGCATACTTGGAGAATTGTAGGGAAATGCTGCCGAAATTTAAACTAACATACGAGTTTTAGACTGAGTATATATGTGATATAGATGATAGTCTCTCGAATGGGATAGGACCAACTACCTTAAAAGTACATGGTAATTAAACACATGTATTGTAATAGTTGAATGATAGTGTTTATCCCATGATTGTGGTTTTCCTTTATAGATGGATAAAAGTTGGATGTTGTTGGGAGATAGACTTGGTCAAGACTATATACAATATGCACAAGGGGTGAAGTCTTTCTTAGAATTTGCTTGTGGGAGTGTTGATAGTCGAGGATTTATAAGATGCCCATGCAAGAAGTGCAAAAACCTTAGTTCTTATAATATGACGGTTGTGGAGGATCATTTATTCGTAAATGGAATTGATGGTAAATATTCAGATTGGGTTTTACATGGAGAACCATTTCCCCAAGGAGTTAGATTTGGCAGTCACACCAACCAGATGGGTGAATGTAACGAGATCGACACGGAGGACATAAATGTTGATATTTCTGATGATGGTTATGATAATGGAGAAGATATGACTGAAATGTTAGGAGATCTTGGCGCTGGCATATTTGGTGCCAGGGTTGGAGAAGGAACATCTACCCAGTCATTTGGGGGAAATGAAGACTTTGGATCATTGTGGGAGGATGCACAACGAGAATTGTACGAAGGGTGTACCCGTCATAGCAAGTTGTCATTCACTGTCAGGTTGCTCCATATAAAGTCTATTTGTCGTATTTCTGCAAAGGCTATCGATATGCTGCTTGAATTATTTAAAGAGGCTCTGCCAAAGGATAACGTAGTACCTCGGAATTTTTATGAATCGAAGAAATTGAAGCGAGGGTTAGGATTTGATTATAATATCATCCATGCATGTAAGAATGATTGTGTTCTCTTCTGGAAGCAATATGCAGAATGTGAATCATGTCCGGTGTGTCTTGAGTCAAGATGGACATCAGATAAGCGTAATGTACCCCAGAAAGTGCTAAGACATTTTCCGCTTATTCCTCGACTTCAAAGATTATTTACTTTCCGGATGACTGCGAAAGATATGACTTGGCATCACACAGAAAGAGTTCAAAATGATCAATTTCTCACTCATCCTGCAGATTCCTTACAATGGAAGAAATTTGATGACGAGTATCCATGGTTTGCTGAAGAACCTCGCAATGTACGTCTTGGTTTAGCAACTGATGGGTTTAATCCATTTGGCAACATGAGCACTTCTCATAGCACTTGGCCTGTCATAGTAATGCCTTATAATTTGCCACCATGGAAGTGTATGAAGGATCCTTATTTTATGATGACTCTATTGATTCCAGGGCCAAGGTCACCAGGAAATGAAATAGATGTATATTTGCAGCCAATGATGGAAGAGTTGAAAGAGTTGTGGGAACAGGGTGTCAATACATATGATGTGGCCGCTTCGCGTGAATTCAAAATGCATGCTGCAATACTTTGGACAATTAATGATTTTCCGGCATACGGGAACTTGTCTGGGTGGAGCACAAAGGGAAAAATGGTTTGTCCTGTTTGTAACAAAGATACACAGTCTCAGTGGTTAGCGAATGGCCGGAAATTATGTTTCATGGGACACCGTCGATATCTACCTCATGATCATAGATGGCGAAACAATAGGGTAATGTTTGATGGAACGGTTGATCGTAGGTCATCACCACCAGAGTATTCTGGCAGTGATATTCTCACTCAATTGGCAGATGTCCCAGACAACAGATTTGGAAAGAATGCAACATGCCGAAAGAGGAAAAGACAAGCAGTGGAATTGAATTGGACCAAAAAAAGTATTTTTTTTGAGTTGCCATACTGGTCTACCTTAACACTGCGTCACAATCTAGACGTAATGCACATTGAAAAAAATATATGTGAGAATATTTTGGGTACCCTGATGTCAATACAAGGAAAAACAAAAGATACAGTCAACTCTCGTAAAGATTTGAAAGAGTTGGGAATCAGATCAGAGTTGCATTTGCAAGATACTGGGTCATCAGCTTATATGCCCATTGGATGGTATACACTTTCAAGTGATGAGAGAAAGAAATTCTGTGATTGGTTTATGACAATCAAATTACCCGATGGTTATGCTTCGAACATGTCAAGATGTGTCTGACCTCATGATTGGAAGATAACTGGTCTAAAAAGTCACGACTGCCATATATTTTTACAGCGATTGTTGCCAGTTGGTGTGCGGGGAAAGCTTACTCCAGATGTTCGTACAGCTATCACAGAATTAGGGCGATTTTTCAGAAATATTTGCAGTAGAACGTTGAAAGTTGATGCCTTATTAAAAATGGAAGCTGACATTGCATTGATATTGTGTAAATTGGAGAGTTTGTACCCGCCTTCATTCTTTGATGTAATGGTTCATTTGGCTGTGCATCTCCCTCGTGAGGCTTTAGTTGCTGGCCCCGTTCAGTATAGATGGATGTATCCTATTGAACGGTTTTTGGGAAAACTTAAGCGATCTGTGGGGAATAAGGCTCGTCCGGAAGGATCGATCGCAGAGTCATATATTCATAATGAGTGGCATACATTTTGTTCAATGTATTTTCGTGGGGTTGATACTAGATTTACGAGACCGGATCGAAATTATGAAGGTGGACAAATGGGAGTTTCGTCAGCATTTACCGTGTTTTCCCAGAAAGTACGTCCTATAGGTGCACAAGGGGGCTATGACCTATGTGGGCGAGAGTTTGAAAGAGCTCGATGGTATGTCTTAAATAATTGTGAAGAGATTGAACAGTATTTGAGGTTCGTGATGATCATCTAATTTGGTAGTAGTATTAAGTGCATTTCTAATAATATAGTATATATTGATACAAATTAATAATTCACATTAACATATGCAGCGAACATATACAACTATTTCGCACGAATGGTGTGACTGACGTAGAAAATACGCATGAAGAAGAATTTGCCTCATGGTTTGAACATACGGTATTGATAGTATAAAAAATTATGCTTGAAAGTATTTTAAACTTTATTTAATTTGTAGGTGTCATCATATTTATATATGATATTGATATAAGTAGAATAAAATTTATTTATGTAGGTTGCATCGAAATATAATGAACATTCAGGTGAAATCTCACCAGAAGTATATGCTTTGGCATGTGGTCCGTCTAAGCGGGCTATCCAATATTCAGGATGTTTGGTGCGTGGATATAGATTTCACACAGCAGACAGAGAACGATATAGGAAAACTCAAAATTGTGGGGTTGTTGTCGAAGGAAGCCATGGGGATGAAAATATTGATTTTTACGGAATTGTGGAGAATATCATAGCATTAAAGTATGTGGGGGGATATATGGTCTGGTTATTTAAATGTAACTGGTGGGATGTCTCGAATCCTAGATTGGGAGTGCGTAAGGATGAATATTTTGTAAGTGTCAATACATCTCGCAAATGGTATGAGGACGACCCATTTGTTCTCGCATGCCAAGCAAATCAAGTTTTTTATTTAGATGATCCGGAGTTCGGAAATCCATGGAGAATAGTCGAGAAATTTGCGCCGAGAAATGTGTATGATTATATTCCAGAGGTAGACAAACCACATGAAGAAGTTGATAGTCCAGACCATGAAGAAGCATATCAAGAAAATGAATCAGGCATCAATCTATTTGTTAATCTCAGCCATTATGACATGGTCCCATTGCGCAGAGAAGATGTTCAACCCGAAGTAATTGAAGGTGACATGTCGGAAGAACATGAATCAACTGAAATGTCTACTGAGGATGAGAGCGATTGGTCCAGCAATACTGATACCGAATGATTTTCAAACAGATATTTGTGTAGGTAAAATTCTTATAAAAATATTTCATGTATTTTGTTCGAATAATAATATATTGTGTAATTTCAAACAGATATGCCTCCTAAACGCAAAAGAACACGTGAGCCATCCCCACCACTTAGCGAATCCCCCTGTGCTTCACCTGCCAACAATGGTGGGCCACCGTCAACAGAACCAGAACAAGGTATTTTTTCAATGTATATCTTTCAAATAAGATTAATTTAATTAAAATATATTCTAAGCCATTTGTATATATAGCTGTTGTAAACCAGCGCCGAGTTAGAGGCATTACGAGGGGTGTCTGCATAGAAAAAGTAAGGAAAGTGGGTAAAATTAAAGTTGATATATCTGATGATCACACCGGTGGCTCTGGGGATTCGGCAGCTTGGCTTGCTTCTTATGTTGGTACACTTACTCGCACGTATGCACCGATGGCTACATCATCCTGGGCTAAAGTTCCCCAAGATGTGAAAGACCACATCAAAAATCGTTGTCTGGTAATAAGTTACTTTGTATAACATTTTTACTTAAATGCGAATGTTTGAAATTATACTAATTGTTTATAATTCTTTGAAGGACGAGTTTGAACTAAATTTTGGTCGGCGGGAGGATCGACTAACGATTGAAGAACTCATGTCGAATGCATTTCGGAGGTACAAAGGTCGATGCCATGCACACTACCAGAAGTTCAGTACTACGATAGAGGCGCGTCAAAATCCATTCCAAGCAATGCCACCAAACGAATGAGAGAAAGTTTGTGATCTGTTTGAAGATCCTGCTTATCAGGTAATTTCGCTACCATCTTTTTTTTAATAATATATAATAGATGTATTAAATAAAAATTATAATTCTTTTTTTTAGAAACGGAGTACAGTGAACAAAACAAATAGATCAAATTTAACGATACACCATCACGCGGGTTCTCGATCTTTTCATCGCTTGGCAAAAAAAATGGTTAGTTCTTATTGTCTCCAATAAATCTTAATATATACACTTTTTTCGTATAAATTATGATATTAATTTTCATTTTGCAGCAAGAAGAAAATCCTACTGATTATGATCTGACCCAATTGTATGCTAAAGCACATAAAAATCGTGATGGTGTTTGGAGCAATCCTGAAGCAGAGGCAAATTATGTAAGTTTAAGTTTATTTAATTTCATTGTCTAAATATATTTTTGTTACATATACTAATTTTAATGTTTTTCTTTTTCCAGGACAAGATGAAATCTCTTAAAGACACTGTTGCGGATCCATCTGATGAATCATCTGTCAACGATGCTCAAATCTTTTCTCAAGTTCTTGGATCACGTTCTGGATATTTGAGGGGCTTAGGACGTTGCGTGAAGCCATCCTCAACATCTTCATCATCTTCTAAAGCCAGATCGAATGACGACAACACTAAAAAATTAGAGGAAGCTGCACTTGAGATAGAACGATTGAGATCGAAGGAAAAAGAGTTGTTGACCCGATTAGATCAAGCAGCAGATTTAGAAGCAAGATTAGAAGAGAGGCTACAATTAAATAACCAAAAAATGTTTGAACAATTTCAATTAATGATGTCCCAAAACCCTATACCACCACCACCACCACAATCATAATTCATTTGTTTTTTTTTTAATAGCCTTTTATATTTACGATGTTTGTAAACATTTGAACAATTGATGTATATAGATTACAATTTGTATTAGTATCAATTTCATTTTGTTTGATCAATGCCGTTTGAATGGTAAATTACCATTTATGCATACATTCGAACAAAAACATATCCATTCGAACTAATAAATTCTCATTCGAACAAAAATATACCCATTCGAACTTACCGGGAAATACAATCCATGCGTTCGTTCGAACAACTAAATACTCGTTCGAATAAATTCATTTCTAAAAGTCCGTTCGAACAGAAGATTTCTGTAAATAGATTATTTGTTCGAACAGTTAATATTTTTCTTCGAACAAACTTGGTCAGATATGGTTATTGGTTCGAATTAACATTTCATGTTGTTCGAACAAAAATATTTCCGTTCGAACTAGATTCTGAGACGACATTCTTTTGTCTCAGAAAAAATTTCCCGTTCGAACGGTTTCGACCGGTTCCACCCAATTTCGTCCCTAAAAATACTTTTCGGAGACGAAAATCAATTTTCGTCTCCGAAAACTTTCTGAGACAGCCTTTTTGAGACAAAATAGAGACGAAATTTTTTCGTCTCCCAAAACTTTTAGGGACGAAATTTCCATTTTTTGAGACAAAATTTTTTGTCTCAAAAAATCATATCTCTTGTAGTGAACTCTGCACAAGTAGTTGAATTCAAAACTCTACCAAAAGAACATATTTCTTTTATCTGAAAATACTCTCAAAAAATATTTACGTATAACCCTCTTTTTTATTTTATTGTATATCAAGATATATAACACTACTCTCAAAAACCAGAGACACTAGACGGATGCCCCTTTTTATCAAAAAAGTTCACCAAACAAGTAAAGAATTACTAGCCGTTTTCACCATATAGCAAGCATCTGGGCATTCAATGAAAAAGAATTAACAAGAAAAGAGACGTTGGCCATCAATGATGATACTTATAAGGACGTGGCCAATTAACTAATTAAACAATAAAATATTACGCTATTAACACAGACCAACGGTAAGTAAAAGCAACGGTTAAAATATTAATTAAAAAAAAATACCAACATGATATATAAATGATGAGAAAACGTATTGGTTACAATATATATATATATATATATATATAAATAGATCAACACATGAGCTTGATTAACCTACGTACCCGATGCTCAATCTATTTAAATATTAGGCCTTAATTATTATATTTTATTTCTAAATATTTGTCTGAATTCAGCTCGAGAATTAATATTATTATATTCCGGAGAAAGTTCCATAATATATATAATATAAATATATATGCTTTAATTACCAATTAAAACACAAAATTAAACATGATGCAGACAACAAAATCAACCGATCGATTGATGATCTTTATTTTGGGTTAAGTAATAATTAGAAATAATTTGTTAAAACAATATTGAGTTAATGGAAGTTTCATCTACTGCAACATATATGCTAGCTATCTCCCTGTTATTTCTAATAACAACTATTCAACTAATATTACTGCATGGTTCTGATCGCCCTTTAGAGGACGTAGTACGTACGTACTTCATGAAAAGCTAGGGTTCCAGATCATGATGATCAATATCTGTGTGTGTTGTTCAGATTTGCCTGCTCTGCGATGGCCGAATACCATGACAGCTAGCATTGCTGCAGCATCAGGCGTGTACGTGCATATACGGTCTCTTATATTATGTATGAGTTCTTCTAAGTACAAGCACGTTGCGCACCATTTTGGACATCATTTGCTGACGTAATATGTAAAATTATTAAAAAGAAGAAAAAATGCAGAAGAAGAGGGAAACGAAATCAGAACATGCTTAAGCTATTTTCATTTCTGTGACCACCTCATCTATGGATGTCTTCCACCATTTTCATTTCTTCTCGCCAACTCCTTTTTCAGTTAAGCTATTTTTATCTCTCAATTTCTCTATTTTCATCTCACGTTGAATCAGAAATCACTTCCACGCATCAACCGAGCACATAATCGAGCACCAAATCTATGGCCAAAAGCCACCATGAACCGCAAGATCACCACCCTCTCCTCTCACATCAGCCTTGCAAACCACCCAACCACTACCGTAACCACCTTATCCAACCCATGTGAACCACGGATCAAGCACCCAAAAGTTCCCTATTTCAGAAACCCACAAAACCGACAACCATTCCTCACACACAAAGCCACCATGAGCAGCTCCTAGCGTCGCCATCATCAGCTTCTAGTCCCACCGAGCACCGCCACGAAGTTGCCTTGGCTAACCTCTTCCTCCTCCCCTTGAATCGAAGTCCATAGCTCATCCATAAATCCACATATACGCACGAAAATGCACGAGCTGAACTCTATTTTCTCAACCGAAATAGAGCATGGTTGTGCTCTCAACTGTTGCACGGCGGAGGCCTAGCGTCGTCGCCACCCCCATCGCCATCGTCAGCCCGATTAATGTGGTTTGGTACTGTTGGCTGGAGAAATGAAGACTAAAAGGATAAAGGTTTCGATGGAGGAGGAGGAGGAGGAAGAGATTGGACTAGGAGGGTTTAGGGTTAGTGGTTTCAGTTTTCATAGGGAAGGAGGATAAAGTCTGGAGGAGGAGATCGGACTGATTTGCACTTGAGAATCTGAGATGTCGATGGTCTACTGCTGGAATGAGATTTTGGTGGGAAGGAGATGAACTTAATATCGCATTTAATGAAGACCAAGTCACTTTCCGCTCTAGAGTCTCAGACGATGTTGTGCAACTCTATCAATGAAACGCACCATTTCATTTAACAGGTCAGCAATGGTGCGCTAGGTGGTACGCAGTGCGCCTGTAACAAGACTTTTCCATTATATATATAGATCAAACGCCTTTGTTTTAATTTCAAGATCGAGATCAATTAATCATCAGGCGTACGTACTGTTGCTGTATATTACAGAACTTGTAATAAGACGCTGGATCATGTAGATTGTTGAGCTAGCTGAAGATATTGAGCTTTGTAGTACGTATTTTGAATGGAAGGTTGGATTATAACCAGAATATATGGAAGGTGGCCCCATGCAACTAACTAATTATATCTTATATATATATATATAATATATATATATATATATATAACTCCTAAAAACGGCCAAGTTGGTGTTTTATATCATTGAAGAAATTACTATTGCACGGTTTGGACCATGGAGGCCTCCACCTTCCTTCTTCCAATCCGTCCGGCGAGTACAAGTAAATTTAAAGGAAAATGACATTAATTACCACTGATCTCTTAAACTGGCCGGTGCCCGGCCGCACCAACCAGTAGGTGGAGCCGAATCCTCCCTGATCTCACACATGACGATAGCCTTGTTCATTTTCATCATAAAACTTCTCATCTTATTTCATTTAATGACCATTATAATTTTTTTAAATTTTCACATAAAATAAAATAAATAATTTAACTTTTTTTATCATAAAATAAAAAAAAAATATTAAAAAGATATATTTTAAAAATATTTTATTTAATTTTTAATTTTTATTTAATTCAACTCATTTTATCTTATCTTATCTAAAAAAAAATAAACGAGGACGAGACTTTCCAATCCATTATATATGTTATATTTTGGATTCTGACCCTAGACTACTTGATCGTCTCCAAGTCTCCAAGTGCATGCACCAAAACAAACTGTCGTAGTTGCCTTAATTTCTACCGGTGGCAGCTAGCTAGCTTCCAACCGTGACAATTTGAACTACCTATATTAAATGATCACTGTATAATGAATATAAAAATTTTATATATAGTGACTTTTATGTATTTTTTTAAATATTTTATTGATGTGATTAATTATGTATTAAAAAAAATTGATATAATCAATCACATAAGTAGAGTATGCAGAAAGTTGCTTTATTATCATTTGATGATAGAGAAATATGTAATAAATAATCATTTAATATATAGTGATAAATATACTACATCTTATTTAGTGAAATGAAAGTAGAGCAATAGTATAGTTTATAAAATTTTCCATATTCTAAACATGGACCCGAATCTTTGCTGGTTGCTTCATGAGCATTTTCTTTTAACATTATTGCTTTAGTCACTGTAATATGGCTTCATCATATATATGAGGTAGCCCACCTCCTCAGCTTCGAATTATAAATGTAATTTACTTTTAATGTACGTATATAGATGATTATCACCAAAAGAAAATATATATAATTTTAAGAAAATTTTATACACCGTATTATCATCTCATTTATATCCTATTAAGTAAAATATGACATATTTATTATTATTAATTAATTATTTAATACATATTTTTTTATCATTAAATAATAATAAATATATCATATCATATATTATAGAATATAAACAAGATAGTGAGGTGGAATATAATATTACTCATAATTTTATATTAACAGCAGGTACTGCAATAATTAAACGTCTCCTGCGGGCCAATGCGGCCATAACTCATGACATTAATGAAATTGGGTACCAGCTGGACAGTGACACAAGAGTCTTTTGGACGTTGTAGTAATAAGTACGTTAGATTGCCATAGCAATATTTGCACAGGACTCTTAGAGAATTAGTTCATAGGGCCAAACTTGTAAGAATCATACTTAAAGTCGAAATGTTCTTTTGTACTGGACTGCCCATCCCCCCCTCCCCCCCAAGCTCCCTCTCTCCTTTTTCCGACGAAGTACGTACGTAGATGATGCATATATGTAGAATAAATCAGTACTAAATAAACTGCACGTGGAAGTATCCACAATTTATTTGTACAAAGTCATGGCTCATCAGCAGCTTGTGTGTGACATTTTGTGTTAAATCAACAGTGTATTTACATACAGAAACAAACGTGTTTCCCTTAGATTTGCTTCATTTCTTTTTTTCCTTTTTTATGCTAAGTGTAAAGTATGATGAGATTAAGAGTGGTATGTATGTAACATATATTACCCCATTATAGTAATATATTTGTGTATTGGATTGCACAATTATCATAATTTTTAAAAAACTACTATTAAGTTATCTGAAACTTAGCTTAACATTCAAATGACCCTCTTAACGTGACACTATCATTGCCACATGGTGAAATCATCCCTTTAAGTATATAAAGCAAAAAATTAAATCACACATAAATATTTAACATCAATTTTATTTTATTTTATTTTTCAATTTAAGTCTTTTGGTAAAAATATAATGACTTCAAGTTTTAAATCGGACGGCCGACCCGTTAACTCATTACCCGATTGCTTATTTCTGGTCGATAAAGGACTCGGGTTGTCCAAACAAATTTACTCAAGTCAGCCCAGCCCGATTAAGTCCTTTTCCGGAAAGTATTAACTGTAGACAAAGCGAGTCCATATATAGCTCAACTACCATTCAACTTCAATTTTCATAAATATAGAAAGACAGCGACGGACAGAGAGGGAAAGCGAGGAAGAAGAGCAAGAAAGAGCGATGGGTTTCTTCTTCACGCAAACTTTCATACTTTCACCGGCATTTCTGTGCCTCATTCTGTTCATTTCACCGTCGTTAGCTTCAGAAACCAACCCGAAGATCACACCCACTAAGCCTTCAGCCTACGAAGTTCTCAGGGACTACAACTTCCCCATTGGCATTCTTCCCAAAGGTGTGCAAGGCTACGATCTTGATCCCGCCTCCGGAAAATTTTCTGCCGAATTGGGCGGTAGCTGCAGTTTCTCTCTCGAAGGGTCATACCAGTTAAAGTACAAGTCCACCATCAGAGGGAACATATCGGAAGGCAAGCTCTCGAGCTTGGAGGGCGTTAGTGTAAAGCTCTTCTTATTCTGGGTCGATATTGTTGAGGTACAAAGGAAAGGGGATAGTCTCGGATTCTCGGTCGGGATAGCAGGTGCGGACTTTCCTATTGATAATTTTGAGGAAAGCCCTCAATGTGGATGTGGATTGAATTGCAACGATGGGCAGCCTAAGGAGGTTAGAACTAACCCGATTGCTTCTTCTTATTGAGGGAAAGATATTGTAATTATGCTTTTGAATTACGGGTATTTGTATGATTGATCTTAACTGAAATGGGTTCTGCTTAATAGGGGAAATTGTTGTTGTTCTTCCATTGATCTGTTTGATGGGTCTATCTGTATATCAATCGATCTCGGTTTTGCTTGTTTCCCGATGTTGATGGATGAAGTACGTTTGTATATTGTCAACCTAGAGATGAAATAACCATGGCAATAATGGATTTGGAGACATTTGTAACTGCAGTTTGACTGTGTCTGTAACTGCACAATTGTGCAGTTTTCTCTTTTCATTGCTCACGCGGGTCACTTATAACTGTTGAGCAAAATGTAACATGATTAGATCGATGGTTATTCAGAAACATAATTTTCATATGTAACCAAAACGTTTACTCATTCTTTTATGAATCCAACCCTTCGGCCTTGCTTAGGAGGTGAGATTGAATTGCAATAATGGGTAAGTAAAGAAATTTCAAAACAAATGCACTTACTTTTCTTTATTATTTTTTTTACTTGGCACCGGGTGTCCACGAACAGCTTTCTGGCTGCACAGGCCCTCGGCAAGGAGTTTTCCGCAAGTGTACCTCAGGTAATTCAATGGAAAAATCCCCCAGTCTGATGGCTTTTAAAGATTGTTTGCACCCAAAGGGACTTGAACTTTAGACCAGGGGGGAGCATACCCCCAAGCCTAAGGCCTTTGCCACTTGAGCCAACCCCTAGGGGTTTACTTTTATTTATTAGGAGAAATGTAAGCAAGAATCGTGTGCTTATCTTTTTTTTTATAAGTAATCTGTGTGCTTAGATTAGCAATCTTTGATCTTGACAGCTTGATATAGAAAAATTCTATTTATAAGCCAGTGTGTAAAGCACACTTTCCATGCCATTGACATGGCAAGACTTGATTTGCAAGAGAAATTTAAATTTTAAATCTCTTACAAATCAAGTCTTGCCATGTCAATGGCATAGAGGGTGTGCTTTACACACTGACTTACAGGTAGAAGAATTCCTTGATATTATGCATGCTTATTCTGAATTTTAGGCTTTAAATATAGTCAATGACCGTTGGTTGGCTTCAGTAGCTTTGTATTGCGTACTGAAATGATTTTTCTCCTGATCACTAAAAAAATGAGGAAAAGGAAATAAGTTTCTTATTGTGAATGGTTCAAAGTTTTAAATGAAAGTTTGTTCTTTTCTTTCACTCAATTTTTTTGGGATTTGTTTGCAAATTTTGGGAACAAAAATTTGATGGTGTTAGGTTTTAATCTGTTCACTTCCATTATATTCCTGAATATGATTTCCTCCAGTGAGCTTGACATGTACTTTGTTTTCCATCATCTAGGAGACTTGGAGCACTGTTAGGATGTGGGTTAGCTTTATTATAATTTATCAAAATGAGGTTCACTGGCATGCTACATTTGAAGCACCGTTATGAGAAATGCATAGAAAACTAGCTTATTTCTTTATAGGTGGATTCCAAGCATAAACAGTGAGACTTCTTTTTAGTGTTCCAGCTGCTACAAAATCTGTCATCACTTGCTCTTCTTGTGTTGCCTAGATTTTGTGGAACTTCCTGCTGCAGTGTAGTTAGCTGTAAGAACTGTGATTGGTGTTATGGCAGCGGTTCATGTAGATAAATTACTTGAGAAAGAATGTAGAATATTGGATAAAATGTGCATGTTCCTCTTGTTACTCACAAACGAATTTCTAAGGTAAAGGCGTTTTTATGGCTTCGATAATTATCACTGATCACACTTGAACCTCGCATGTTATATTAAGGTATGAATTATGTGTTCAAGTATGAAACTGAGCTTAAACTAGGGTCGGCAACCCATGTTAACCATTCATTTTGGTTTTTCCCATTAGGCATCAATTTGGCATTGTAACATCTTGTATGTGCCTGTTTCAACAAACGTCTAAAATTTTGTGTTCTTTTCCCGTTAAAATTAAGTCTGTTTGCTCAAGACTTTATTTAGATTGTCTTCTATAAAATGTGAACTCAAAAGCCTATTTTAACCTGAAAATAAAATGAACAAAAGCTCAATAAACAGA
Source organism: Carya illinoinensis (assembly GCF_018687715.1). Classification (NCBI taxonomy): domain Eukaryota; kingdom Viridiplantae; phylum Streptophyta; class Magnoliopsida; order Fagales; family Juglandaceae; genus Carya; species Carya illinoinensis. Next base: position 34,334,982 of record NC_056759.1, read on the forward strand.
TTTTTCCCTTAATTTTGTAGCACATGAAGGTTTGTAGCTTGAGCTGTTGGAAAGCTTTTTCTGAATCAAATGATCGAAGGACAAAGAGCTAGACCATCTTGGGAATAGTCAAAAGAGTTTTTGGGGAGCAATCTATATGCCAAAAAATCAAATTTGTTTAGAGTAACTTTTGGGAGAATATTTTAGCAGAATGATTTTCCATGTTTCCTTTTGTTTGTGTTTTTCATTTTTTATTTCTTTGAAAGGATGATAAAGTTTTTCGGCCTTCTCCGTTGGGAGGAATCCACAAAGGCTGGTATCAGTTGAGCCATTGCTTCGATAGGGACTTATGAGTTTGCTGCTATAATGATGATAAGGGGGGTATCTGGCGCCTTGAAGTTTAGTGTAGTGGCATCTTCAACCTACCTTAAATGGAATAGCTTGAAACTATAAGTTAGGACATGTACATTGAATCATAAAGCATTGTTGTGTCATAAGAGATAGTTGCTTTCTGCGTGTTATTTTGACTTTTTGAAGTAATAAACTATAGCTGGCAGGCATTGTATTGACTAACAGACGAAGCACAGCTGGTGCAGTCAAATTATAATATGAAATTCTTTAGTTATAATTTCTTAGTGTATGAATCAGGATAATTCTTTTAAACCTGTCCAACCTTATTGTTGCGCTTCCTCATTTCCTTAGAGATCCCAACTGAGGAAAGCTGTTGTTGTTATTGTCTTACTTTATGCCTTTTGACTTTTGGGTCATTTGTTAGGTGCCAGATAAAATGACTGGTTCTTATTTATTTTTGTTAGTGCTGCTGTGTGCATGGAATCAACCCTGTTTGCAAGTTGAAAGGTCACTTCATTAAAAAAAAAAAAAATTTGAAATTGCCCTGTTAAATCCTGCTTGTCTGTGCACTAACCCCATTTTTTATCATTTCTGGCTGCCTTGTTTATCGCTAATCAGATTTCGTTGTGTAGATTCTTAGGCATTTTTGCCAAGAGCAGTAAAAATCTGCTTTTCACTTGCTCTGTGATTGAGAATACAAAACGTGAACAGCTTATACTTTCTCTTGCTTATTTTTTCGAAAATTTCTTCATTTTGTTTGGAACCACAAGTAGTCGGAACAAGAACATGTAAGATATTATAATTAGATTTTAGTCGTTATCTTTCATCATCCACATTGATCACAAGTTCAAATGTCCTGGCTAGCAGGCTAGATCTAGGGCATATACAGAGTGCAGTTTCTATGAGTGTCTCCGGTTAGGTTCATCCGTCTCAGATTTCATTGCACTACAAGCGGTATAGGCCTCCAACTTAGTATACAACGGCCTCATATCAATCTCCTACTCGATTTTATTTTTGAATTGAAGATATTAATTTAGGTTCCAAGTTCCAACTACCTTTTTCAAAAGTAGTTGCAGAAAGTGGGGGTGTTTCTTTAAAATGTTTGTATTCTATGGCTTTGTCCCAGTTCAACCCATTGAAACATTGGCACCAACCACCAAGTTGACTAGAGCAAACTTGAACTTTGACGGTACTGTTATTTTATTTTATTTTTGTTCTTTTATCTCATTTAAGATTGAAGCTTGAAAATTTTGCAGGTACCAGAAATTTGTGTTTTAGTCCTGTTTTTATATGGATTTATCTTTTCAGGACTTTCTCAATCAGGTTTTAAGGAACATCTTGTATGAAGAAGTTAGACCATCTTAAATTTGAGTAAATTAAAAGGACAAAATCCCTTTATTCATTCACCACAATCAATCTTCTACAGTCATTTGCTTAAGAAGACACGTCTAGTTATTTTCTTTTTATAAGCTTAACCAAGTCCTATACAAAACTTGATCATATACACATTTGGTTCAAATTTCTGATATTATAGTCACCCTTTTCAGCATGTTACAACTGAAATTTACGACTGAAAATATGGAGATAATAGTTGCAACACCTCATTTACTGACCAATTTTCTAGATTTTTCTCCATTTTGATGAGTTCTTCATTTTCCTAACTTCTGAAAATATAAGAATGCAGTTCTGTAGGAGTAAATGGAGTAATCATGATCGACCATGGTACTTTTTTAATTTCTTATGTAATTATTTTATTTTGTCATCAACAAGCAAACTAGCTCACGAAATTTCTCACTCATGTCTTCTCCACAAAAAATGCCAAGATGGAGTCTGTCATGGTATTAATGGGATTTGTCGTAATATTTAATCAGCCATGAAAGAAAACAAGTAAAAAAAAAAAATTGGTGCACAGCATTCCGTTGGTTTTGGGAAATGTTAAAACTATATAGTAATTATAGAATAACGTTAGTAATAGTTATAGATTAGGTAAATGTCGTGCATTTCTTTTAAAAAATAGTAAGCACATTATTTAAAAAATTAAATTTTTTATATAAATTTCATCTTTATTTATTTTTTATTAAAGAAATGCGTTGTACTTGCGCATTCTATGCCTTTAAATATCATTTATTTTATAAAGTAGATTCAACACATCACATAAAGTTACTCTAATTTATTAATTTAATTTTATAAAAAAATTTTGTAGTTATATTACTTCTAATCAATGTTTTGAATACCGTACTAGATGACGTACCGGTCAAGGCACTGTAATAAAATATTTCGGTACCGATACCGTTTCGTGTACCGTTTCGGAATAGTCGATATATGAATAAATTATATATATAAATATATATTAATTATATTTCAAAATAATAGTCTATATATGAATAAATTATACATAAATATATATATATATAAATTATAAATCACTTGGTATGAATTGAGGGTCAAAAAATAAACTTGTAGTTTGAAGAAATGAAAAAAAAAATGAAGGCTGAAATACAGGCCGGTACGTAAGCTAGTATAGGTCAAAATATATCGGCTAATATTTGAATTGGTATTAAACAGATGTAATTTTTATACCGGACCAATGGCCGATATGGCATGTACTGGCCGGTACGGTACGAAATTTGAAACAATGCTTCTAACTGGTTTTTGCATGACTATTTTTCAAATTGTTATGAAATCATTGAAAAGAGAGAGTCATAATGTGTTATAAAACTTTCAAAAGGAGAGAGAAAGAGATAGAGCTCAGAGAGGTTATGAAACTTATGAATTTCTTAAAAGATTCAACGATATATATTGGAGTACAAAGGGAACTATGTTTTTGACGACTAGCACTATGCATTTGACGGCTAGCTCACTATGCTAGCATTATGCACTATGCATTATGCATTTGACGACTAGCACTATACATTTGATGGCTAGCTAAATGTGGTTATACAATTCAAGATAGTTCATAATACTTCTCATTTGGATGACCATATTTAAAGAATATGCCTCGTTAAAACCTTACCAAGGAAAAACCCTGTGGGAAAAAAACCAATGGCGAAAGAAAAAGAGTACAGTATTCATGTGTATTGCCGAGTGCTTTAGGATTGCCTCATTAAAACCTTGCAAAGGAAAACCCAGTGGGATAAAACCTTAACGAAAGAAAAAGAGTATAATCAGCACAAGTTTTTAAGACATTATTTCTCCTGAAAAGTGTATGATAACAGGTCTTCAAACCTCCGCATTCCAATGTTCTGCATAATCTTCTTAAATGTTGCAGTTGGTAATGCTTTAGTGAATAAATCTGCCAGATTTTTACTTAACCGTACTTTCTTGATATCAATTTCAACTTTCTTCTCATGAATTGCAATGATTTTCTTGTGTGTATCTGAAAGATAACTCACATCTGTACATCCAACTAACTGTGGACTTGATCTATGTTGATAAAATAATCACAACTGGATCTTTCTGCTCATCACTACTCTTCTGGAATTGTACTCTTCTGGAGTTTTTGTAAATAACACAGTTAGTGGAGAATTCATCAACATTAAACCGCTAACCTCATTTTTTAATAAAAATGGTGGCCAGCCTTTTAAGATCAGACAAGTATCGTGGATTTTCAACTCCTCTGTATGTGTCAGGCGTGCTGTCAGGTGCCGCAGCTGTCAGGTATGCTGTCAGACGCCGCAGAGCTATGAAGCTATATTTCGTCTCTTTTCTCTTGCTTCACGAGAGATGTTGTATCATAATTTTCTCTATAAAAGAGATATTCAGCTCATCTTCATTCGCATCTCATCTTCTTCACTTTTCTGTAATCATACTGCATTTTCACTCTCCAATCTCTTTCTGCATTCTTATCCTACAATGGCTCAGCGATCTTCTCATGGCTAATATATGAGGTACTCTGCACCTCGTTCATCAACTGTTCCTGCTTCTACCACAGGTGCTATCATGCAATATAATGATCTGACTCGTAGGTCAGATAATGAAACTATCTATGAACTTGTGAGTCTCGGTACCCGATACTCATCATCTATTGTAGCATTTTCTCGGCGACTACAATCCAGAATTTGTGGAGTTGACAATCTCCACGAGAATATTGTTATACTTCAGTGACTTCTTTTGGAGTCTAACATGAAGATAGAATCAATAAAGCAAGAGAATAGGAATTTAAAATCATTGCTTAAATCTTCTTTTCGATTGCCCACCCCTTTAGATAGGGATGCCATGCAGATTCTTGAAGAACAAGAGCATTTGAAGAATGAGGCAAAGTGCCTCAAATTTCTGTAATTCTTGCTTCAAGATAATAAAATAATATTTTACAAATATTCATATTTGTGTTTCTATCTTTTGGTAGATGTTCTGTGTGTTCCATTTTATTTCTTCTTTAATAATGCACACTTCTTATCAAACCCATAATATGAATCTGAAATACTAATTGTATTAAAAGGTGGTATTTCATGACTAATAACATCATCAATCTTCCCCTTGAAGCCGCAAGGGTTTCAGATTTATATTTCAAATATGTGCAGTTTTCATGAGCTCTTCTGGAGCTTCAATGACATTTAAATCATATATATAAACTGCAATAATAGCTTGTTTCCATTTGTGTTTGGATTGCTTTAGATCATATAAGGATCTTTGAAACTTGATAGAATACATATTTCCAAATGTATTCATATTAGAAGCTTCAGACATTTTCTATCTTTCAGGAATTTTCATATATATATCATAATCCAATGATCCATATAAATATGCAGTTAATCATGCATATCCAAACTCTCGGTAACTTTCAAACTAATAAAAATCTCAATATGATTTCAACTATTTTAAAATCATATCAATATTGTTTCTTCGAGAAACTAACTTGTGATTTCTATATCACATTTTCATATTAAAAGTTTCAGACTTTTTATATCATGTATATAAATATCCACTGATATTTAACAAAAATCACATCTTTAGGTGTTTGGACTTCAAGTCCATATTTATCACATTTTACTTAGTGATATCAATTCTGCAGGAATTGAGAAACTGACTCGTGATTTATATATCACATTTTTATTTCCTTTCCATAAATACCCACTGACATTCAACAAGCATCACCTCTTTAGGTGTTTAGACTATAAGTCCCGATGCATCATATATTACTAGTGAATCAATTCTGTAGGAATTATTTTTTTCAAATTTGGCCAATATTTTACGTCATATTCTTCGACGATTCTTGATTCACTTTCATCATTACTTCTGGTAATATCAATTGTCATCTCATATGGAAATACGTTGTCGACAACGATTTTATTTCTATTCATAATTTCTCCATTATTCATGAAATGTATCAAGATCTCGTTATTTTCAGATACCTGTCCCTCTTCAAGGGAAGACATTTTCATGAAAAACCTCTTCAGGAGGAGGCACTCTTCAAGAGTTTATATAGGAGAATTTTATACAGAGAATTTGGATGGACTTTATTGCTTATTTTGTGGGTATGGCCTCTTCAGGAGCACCAAATTATTTGTGTCTTTCTCTTTTGAGATGCAGTACCTTTTGTATCAATAGGTCTCACATGCTTTCAGACTGCTGAATTTCTTAATTGTCCTACAGGGACTTCAATCCTCGTTGGGATTTTAGCAGCTAGAATATGAGACATTTTTATCTTATTTCATCCAAAATTTAATTATCATCTGAACTTCTGGTTCACATATGATAATCAAGATAACGTCGAATAATTTCATCTTATTTGCTTCAAGCAAATTTTTCTTTCCACTTCTAGTGGTAAGACTTTATAGTAAAAGAATCTTCTGGTTCTTTTATGGACGTCCATATGAAAATCATTCGACTTATCGTAATTGATTTTGGATGATCAAGATAACTATGAAAAGATACAAATATTTTGAATCATATCACCTTTTGATGCATCATAATATTTGATTCAATAATTTGTATAATATCATCTCAAAGAGAAAGCTTACAGCTTTTCCAATACGAGCTTCTGGCCGAAAAGATATTCATTATCACGTCCAATCTCTTAGTTTCTTTGAATGAAACGTATCATTCTTTTTACTTCAGGGAATAGAATGATATAAATTCATTATCATTCACTTCAGGGAATGATATAGATCTAGTAATACGTGACTAATAATTCTTATTAAAAACTCATTATTTTGCTTAGTCACTGAAAGACCTGATACAAATTTATAATATATTGTGAACGTTTGCATTTCATATTGCTAGTTCAGGAGCACATTCGAGACGTTCATTCAAATATATATTTTTTCCACAATTTCAATTATGCAACTTCAGGTGCATAAATCATAATGAGCTTTTGGTACAAGTATCACTCATATGAGATACTCAATAAAATTATTGATTTAGGGCGATCCTTCAGGGATGCTCCATTTCCATTCTCAGATAAATCATATCATCAATAATTTATAACAAGTATAAAAGAATAAATAAAACTTTCATTACTACAAAACATTGCAGAATATAAAAATATTTTATAATAAGATAAAGGAAATACATTAATTAAAAAGGAACACTTCCATGATTAACTCTACCACTAAAATCCTCAAAGAAATCAGAAACATCAAGACTTGTAATATCTTCTCCATCTATAGAATCTAAAGCATACGATGGCTCAGCAAAATTTGTTTCAAATTTTTTTATTTTTTCTTTTATAGAAGATTGGTATAAGTCAATCAAGTGCTTATCTGTATGACAGACACGAGCCCAATGTCCAGTCATACCACATCTATGGCATCCATCTTCATCTTTCTTTAAAAATTTGTTTTGAGAACCTTTGCCCTTTTCTGAGTTGAACCACTTCTGGTGGTACAGTGTATTTCTATTATTGTCCCTTTTAGTGTGGTCACTTATAGGACCTCCACTTCTATAGTTTTTCCTACCACGTCCACGCCCTCGTTTTCTTTGAAAAGATGCACCATTCGCTTCTGGGAATGATGTAAATCTAGTACCATTCACTTCAGGGAATGATATAGAACCAGTAGGACGTGATTGGTGATTTCTTAACAAAAGCTCATTATTTTGCTCGGCTAATAGAAGACAAGATATAAGTTCAGAATATTTTTTAAACTTTCGCTCTCGATACTGCTGCTGCAGGAGCACATTCGAGGCATGAAAAGTAGTATATGTCTTCTCTAACAAGTCATCATCAGTGACTTTTTCACCACATAATTTCAATAGCGAGCTAATTTTAAAGAGTGCAGAGTTATACTCACTAACACTCTTGAAGTCTTGCAACCTCAGTTGCATCCAATCTTGACGAGCTTTTGGGAGGATTACAGTTTTCTGGTGTTCATATCTCTCCCTTAAATCATTCCACAAAATAAGTGGATCTTTCACCGTTAGATACTCAGTTTTTAATTCTTCATGAAGATGGTGCCGAAGGAAAATCATTGACTTAGCACGGTCCTGCAGGGACCCTTGATTTCCTTCTTTAATTGTATTTTCTAGGTTCATCGCATCCAGATGGATCTCAGCATCAAGTATCCAAGATAAATAATTTTTTCCAGAAATGTCAAGAGTAAAGAATTCCAATTTTGTAAGATTTGACATTTTTTACATATATAAATCAGGAACATAAGTATAGAGTTTTCATTAAGTAATGTTACATTTCATATTCATTTTGGAAACTAAAAAAATATATTGAAAAACTTACTTGAAGTAGAGGACTACTAGCTTCAAAATCGTCAGAACTTTCGTGCTGATAACGTGTTATGAAATTATTGAAAAGAGAGAGTCATAACGTGTTATAAAACTTTCAAAAGGAGAGAGAAAGAGATAGAGCTCATAGAGGTTATGAAACTTATGAATTTCTTAAAGGATTCAACGATATATATAGGAGTACAAAGGGGACTATGCTTTTGACGACTAGCACTATGTATTTGACGGCTAGCTCACTATGCTAGCACTATGCACTATGCATTATGCATTTGAGAACTAACACTATATATTTGATGGCTAGTTAAATGTAGTCATACAATTCAAGATAGTTTATAACACAAATAAATTTTTTGTTACTTTTTTTTAATTGTTGAATTCTTTGATAGTTTTTACCGAGAATAAGAAGTTGAATTAAAAATCATTTAGACTAATTTTACATTGAGCGGTGCTACTATGCAAGCTAACCGCTGCAAGTTACTAATAGGCTAAGATTAGCTTTTTATTTTTTTCTAATTTTTATTCATATTTTTTTATCATTTTAAAATATTTTTTAAAAAATATAAAAAAATATTAATACATTAATAATCACTTTGTTAATTATTAAATAAAAAAAATTAAAAAAATAATACAATAGATGTTAAAATGAGTTGTCAAAATAAAGTGTCAAATTAACATTTTTGTTTTACATTTAAAAATTTAATACCCGGTAGCGGTACTAATTTTGGTTTCTTTATGCTGACAGGGTAAGCAGAGATGAGCTGAAATACCATTTTTGACCTAGAGGCTAGTGATTGATTGGTCAGCTGAAAAGTCAAAAAGAAAGAAAATGGAAGACATAACACGTGCCACCTAAATGTCATTTTGATTGGTCCAAATTGAAAGCGCACGTATGCAAAGTAACAAACTTTTCTATCTGAAAAACGCGGTTTCTACATCTACCAAGTTGAGGAAGCCAGAAATTGGACTTTCTGTCGCCATCTCTGTTTCAAAGTGTTGCCATTTCCAAACGATGGATCTTGGAGAAAGCAAAATGCTTTCTTTTTCATTGTTTATCATTTATCTTTGGTCTTGGATCCGAACACCATCCCTCGGTTCTTTGTGAGCACTTGCCGCTAACATACGCCTGCCTATGTTCCAAACCATCTTTGTTTAATTCCTTTCACACGTTGGACTTTCTTATGCTCGCTCTGTCCTTGGGATTCGTTGACCGAACTCACGTCCAGACTCTGTAAATTGATGTAGAAGTTATCTCAGATCTTATCGAGTCAATGGCATAGACGAGAATCTCATCTCTATTAACTCATAAATGTAAGCAAAGAGGAATAAGAATGATAAAGATGGGAACTTTTTTGTACTTTTCTTGTTTCATGACTCATTGGAATCCTTTGTGTTTACAAGTTATGAGATAATTCGGTTGATCAATATGGGAGTTAAATTTTGCAATCCTAAAATGGTTCTGATATTTAGTAAAATGTCAACGACATTGGGGGGGGGGGGACACTTTTCCATTCTAAAACCATCATTCCTCGTACCCAAAAAAAAAAAAAATTCCAAAATCCTCCACGTGTGCTGTTTTGCTAACATGCTCCGATCCCTGTTCCGTGCCATTTAATCCCCTTCGTCTGAAGGTTTCACGCAACGAATCAGATTGGCAGTTGGCACAGGGATTTTGTTTTTTGGGAAGGAAAGAGGGAAAAGACTCTTTAGGGAAAAGAAGATTCAGATGAAATTGACAACCGCTATCCATCATTATTGGCTTACCTCTTTATAGTTCATATTCAACCACCTCTTTTTAATCTGTGCGTTGGCCTTTTGTTTTTTTGTTTTTTAATTGGCAAGTTGCCTGGTTTTTCATCTATCCCAATTAACATATAAACTATTGGGGTTTCGTTTGTTGACCCTCGTTTCTCTTTCCTTTCTTTCAGACTTTAAGCCTACTTCATTAAATTCTCTCAAAATTTTAAGCTTTTGGATTTATTTCTTCCGAATCTAGCGCATACCCTTTTCCCTTCTAAGCTCTCTCTCTCTGAACATTTGATAACCTTCTTTCATCCCAACTTGTATTTTGTTTTGTTTTGCAGTTTTCTTTGTAGACCCTCTTTCCCTTTCTTCTTTCTCTATCTGGAAAATTGATTTTTTGTTTGATTTTTCCCTGTTTGTCATATGATCATTTCCTCTCTCTCTCTCTCTCTCTCTCTCTCTCGGGGTAATTATCAGGTTTTCTTTCTTCTCCCCCTCTCCCAAAAAATTTAGCTTTGGATCCATTTTCCCCTTGATTTGATAGCTACCCAATCCCTCAAGCCTCTTTGGGTGTGATTTGGAGAAGAAGATGATGATGATGACAATGGAGGGGACTATGGATAGGGGGGTACTGAATGATATAATAAGAAGGCTGTTAGAGGGGAAAGGAGGGAAGCAGGTGCAGCTCTCTGAGGGGGAGATCCGTCAACTTTGCGTCAACGCCAGGCAAATCTTCCTCTCTCAGCCCAATCTCCTTGAGCTTCATGCCCCCGTTCGCATATGCGGTCAGCTCTCTCTCTCTCTCTCTCTCTCTTTCTCTCTCTCTCGGATTGATGGTTATGATAATACTGAATCACGCAATTTTAAGAAGTTGCGCATGCTGTGGTTGTTCGCGGATGATTACGAATGTTATTGAACATAGTTTAAGGGAGATTATGGATGAAAGTTTGGGTCCTAAATTGTAGGTTTCTGATAATTTGGTTTTAGCTTATAATTTTTTTTTTTGGAAAAGATAGGATCAGTAAATGGATTTCATCTTTGTGAGATCTTCAATAGCGGCACACTAGGGTGTCTTTCAAGTATACCGAATCCGTATAGCTAATCTTCTTAAATGGAAACGCAATTTCAATCAATAACTTATTGATATCTTCACTCTTTGTTAATGTTAAGGTTGTGGCAATTTAGGGCCTTTATGTAGAACTAAGGATGTGTGGCTGTAAAATTCTAAAAATGAAGGCATTGTCTATGCTTGAGTTGAAAATGTTGGTTTTTGTTGGATAGCTTAAAATGAATGTTGAGCTTTCAGATGGGAGAGACCTTTGTATTGCATTTTTTTTTTTTTTTTTTTTTTTCTGTCACGAGGATTAGCATAATGTTAGGCAATTCATGTCTGAATACTATCATGGACACTGATCATCATGTATTCAAATTTATACACACTGCCACCTGCAGTGGATTATGACCTTACTGCTCGTTTTTAAGAACCAGAAGGCAGAATCCGTGGATTAAATGCAACAAAATAGCGTGCAGTTTGTATTGATTGTAGTGTATTTTCCTTGCACTCCTTGGCTCTAAAATTGCAGGCATCTTACAGGTGACATACATGGACAATACCGAGACCTATTGAGGTTGTTTGAATATGGTGGCTACCCTCCTTCTGCAAACTACCTTTTCCTTGGGGATTATGTAGATCGAGGCAAGCAAAGTTTGGAGACTATATGTTTGCTTCTAGCCTACAAAATTAAATATCCTAATGAAGTCTTCCTGTTGAGAGGAAACCATGAGGACGCAAAGATTAATCGGATTTATGGGTTTTATGACGAGTGTAAAAGGAGGTTCAACGTTAGGCTATGGAAAATATTTACTGACTGCTTTAACTGCTTGCCTGTGGCTGCACTCATTGATGACAAGATACTCTGTATGCACGGTGGACTCTCTCCAGAGTTGCAAAATTTGGATCAAATAAAGGAACTTAAAAGACCTTCTGAGGTACCAGATAGTGGTCTCCTTTGTGATCTGCTTTGGTCGGATCCTGATGCTAATGTTGAGGGCTGGGCTGAGAGTGATCGAGGTGTCTCATGTACTTTTGGACCTGATAGGGTTGCCGATTTTTTGGATAAAAATGACCTTGATCTCATTTGCCGGGGTCATCAGGTAAAGCAATCTTATTTTGAACAACCCCTGATGTCAGTCAATAAAAGCTTTCCATGTTTCTTGAAGGAATCTCCAAGTTTGACAGCAGGATCCAACCCACTGGAATTTAGCCATTTACCCTTTAAATAAAATATGGTGGTTTCGATTTTAAAACAGCCAGCCTAACAATAATTGTTGGAGCATTTGTAACCTGGAAAATGATCAGTTTTATCATCCATATGAATACCTCGTAGTTTGATTATTTTTTCCTGTTTTCTGAAGCATTTTATTCCATGGTCCTGGGATTATCAAAATATTGTGACAGAATACATTAGATTCTGTGATTAGTATTCAGCACCCTAAGCGTCCTTTTGCAGCATGCATCCTGACCATCTTCAGTGAAATAACTTCAACTGATCTGTGTTGAGACATTTTTGAACTTATTGCAGGTGGTGGAGGATGGATATGAGTTTTTTGCTAAACGAAGATTGGTCACAATATTTTCAGCTCCAAACTATGGTGGAGAGTTTGACAATGTTGGTGCTTTATTGAGTGTCGATGAATCTTTAGTATGTTCTTTTGAAATATTGAAACCACTTGATACTAAAGCATCAGCAAGTGGGTCTAATACATCCCGAATGAAACTTAAAAAGGTAGATACTAAGTTATAGTTCGTCCTCTCTCTTTTTTTTTTTTTTTTTTTTTTGTGTCGTGAAGATGTGACATAGTTTATGTTAATGTTTTCATTTCTTTCCTTTTTATTTTTTCTTGTTTATGACTATTGAAATTTCATACCCACCCAAAGTTTTGCCTTCATTTTCTCATCTTTGTTTGACAGCCCCCTAAAGCTGGAAACATCTGACTGTTTGGAGACTCCTTGTTCGAATAGGAGATACGGCAAGTGACACAGCAAGCTTAGTTCGTGTTAGGGTTTGAATTATCAGTAAGACGATAGGCTCTGTGAAAGAGAATCCTAACGTTTTATAATATTGGAGATGGCTGATGAAATGATTATAAGAAATGTAAATTGGGAACTATCTTTTGTGCAGACGAAGAGATTTTAGCTTTAAACACCCTTTTGTTCGTTCACCTACCGTATTTGCATGTAAGTGTGCGTGTGAGCACTGATTGAGAATGTCATGCCTTGATTTTGGTTGAGCAGTATCTGTATATGTAGTTGTTGGTGTTGTTTGCTCAGATTCAAGAGGCTTCTTATCGACCCAACACCTCTTAAAATAGTGGTTTCCATGAATGACTTCTAGTTGAACTCCATTTTATTTTATTTTTTGTTTTTTCTTTCAACATCTGAAAATTGTGTTCATTTTGTCATGAGTGAAAGCAGTTCGATGAAAAGTTTCGATAATCACAAACGGGTGATCTCACGACAAGCACTCTGTTTAGATTCGAATTTATGATCCTCTCTCTCTCTCTCTGAGATGGCTGGTTTCTCAAAAAAGTAAACTGGAAAAGGGTGGACATGTCCCTTTTATAGAATGAGAAATAAATTAATTATAAAATGATTACACAAAAATTAATTTACAAATTGAAGTAATTTTAGATCCAACAGATTATATGAGGTCACGTTAGTTTGTAAATTTACTTTTATATAATTTTTGTGTATATAGAATTTCTCTTCAATTTTTACTTTCAAAATAAATTACCATAGATTTAAAAGTCATGAAAATTTAAAGTTCGGAAATATCTGCTTTATGTAAAGATTTTGCAGCAACATGATCTCTAACAAAATGGAAATCGATATACATATGCTTCGTCCGTGAGTGAAACACCGGATTGGCAACCAAATATGTGGCCTCAATGCTAACACACCATAGGGTTGGTGCGTGATGAAGAGTAACACCAAGCTCGAATAAGAGAGTCTGAAGCCAAATTATCTCGGCTGCTGAAGAAGCTACGGACTTGTATTCAACCTCGATACTCGACCTTGCAATAATTTTCTACTTTTTAGAGCTCCAAGATACCAGATTGTGCCCCAAAAATATATAAAGCCACTAGTAGATCAACGATTATCTGGGCACCCAGCTCAGTTAGTATGCATGCAAATTAAGAGACGACTTGGAGGAGAAAAACAAGCCATGATTTATAGTGGCTTGCAAATAATGTAATATGCGTTTAACAACAGTCCAATGCGGTAATTTTGGAGTGTACATAAACTAACACGTCTTATTTACCGCATAAGAAATATCAGGCCGTATGAAGGATAAATACTATAAACCCCCCAACAATGCTTCTAAAGAGTGTAACACCATCAAAACTTGAAGCATCAAATTTGAAAAATTTCAAAGATGCAGCCATAGGTAAGGAAACAGGTTTTGCATGCAACATGTTACTCCTAGTAAGTAAATCTTGTATGTATTTCCGTTGAGAGAGCAATAAATCATCCTTGAGGTGAGTTACCTCTGAGCCAAGAAAATAGGACAAAGTGCTAAGATTCTTTATAGGAAATGCTACGGCAAGGTCATGAATAAACTGATCAATAGCAGATGCTTGAGAACCAATGATTATAAAATCATCCACATACACTAAGAGGTAAAGCCGCAGGTAGGGCTGAGCATCGACTTTTCGGAGTCGGTATTGTCATCCTCCGACTCTAACCGACTTGTCGGAGCGGAGTCGGAGTTAGGCTTTTTTATTAGACTTTTTTCCTTAATCCATTTGATATTTTAATTTTACAATTTTGGACTCTAATCGGATTTGGGCTTCCATATCAATTTTTTTTAAATATAATTTCTAATTTATTTAACCAAATTTGTAAAAAGAAATCATTCACAAAAGGATTCTTCATCCTTAGATCCTTATAACTTGATACACACATTAAAATCTTGGACACTGTAAAATAAAAACAAAATTCAAACTTATAACAAGAAATTTTCCAACTATCATACACACATTAAAAATATATAAACCAAATTACAAATTAAAATCATTTATAAAAAATTACAAATTAAAAATATATAACCAAAATTACAAACTAATTATCCATCATTATCTATCCTCCCAAATTATCCAACTAATTCATGGCTCATCATCCATCAAGTTCTAATTCCATCAACAAGTTACAACTTACAACAAAAGAACCAATACAAATTATAACGAATTTCATTCTAACTTGTGCCTGAAGAAAAAAGAACAAAATTAGTATTACATGTTATAAGTTATTATAGAATCATAGATTGATTACTATAGTCTATACATTACTACTACATGGTATATTATGTAAATTAGTGTTACATGTTATTATAGTAAAAGTGTATTATTTTAGGTACATTTGTTCATACTAGTGGTTAACTCACTATATAAGTTATAGTTATATAAAATATATATGATTAATATATAAAAAATATAGATATTGTTATAATAATAATTAACTCATGCTAGTATATATATTATTAAGTTTAACTAACTATATAAGATATAGTTATATAAAATCTACATAATCAATCCTTTAGTTATTATACCTAGTTGATGAGGGTACCATGTAGAAATGCATTCTAAATATCAAGCTGCCTGAGGGGCCATCCACAAATCACAGCAAGAGACAAGATGATCCGTATAGTAAAAGCTTTGACCACAAGGTTGAATGTTTCATGGAAGTTTAGCCCATATTGCTGATGGTAGCCCTTGGCTACTAGATGTGCTTTTGTCCTCTCAATAGAGTTGTCGACATGAACTTTGGTCTTGTAGACCCATCTGCAACCAAGGATATTAAAGTTTGGGTTAGGAGGTACAAGTGACCAGGTGCAGTTCTGAACAAGAGCATGGTACTCCTTTGTCATGGCATCACACCATTCAGGTTGTTTAGCGGCAACAGATTAGTTGGAAGGGGTATCGAGGATGATTGTGGTAATGAAGCTTGAGAAGGGAAAGGAAATTGGAATCGTTCCATCAGTTTGAATACGTGGTCTAAAAGTGTTCGTATGAGACCTGGTGATGATCGGTGATTTGGGGGGAATAAGAATCAACGTGGGATTGCGAGAGGGTTGCGAGGAGGAATGAGAGGAATTAAGGATTGGAAGAATTGGGGGAGATCCAGAGATTGGAGAGGGATGAGGGACTGTGTTGGAGTCAAGAGGAGGAAGGGGTATCAGACCTGGCCTGGGCCAAGAATAAAGGATTGTGTTTGAAGTATAGGGAGAGCAACAGACGTAGGAGACCCAGATGGAGTAGGTGGAATGGGCTTGGGCCGAGTGAGAGAGGAAGGAAAGGTATCTTCATGAAAGAGGACATCTTTGGAAGCAAAAAGCCTTTTGTTTTGGGGTCCAAACACTTGTACTCTTTATGGGCTAAACTATACCCAAGAAAGATACATGAAGTGAATCGAAAATTCAATTTATGGGAATTATAGGGCCTCAAGTTGGGAAAGCACTTACACCCACAAACTTTGATAAAAAGGTAATCGGGATCACGATGATGAACATGATAAAAGGGTGATTTATGATTAGTGCTGAGAGACATTAAACGATTTATGAGATAGACGATCATTTCAAAAGCATCGGCCTAAAAGGTGAAGGGAAGTGAGGCATGGGCTAAGAGAGCAAGCCCAGTCTCAACGATGTGACGGTGTTTTTTTTTTTTTTTCACAAGCTCATTTTGTTGATGGATATGTGGACATAAAAACCTATGATGAATGTCCAAAAGGAATTAAACAAGCATTCAACAAATGGGAAAAAAGTAGAGAATACATGAAGAACATCATATTTCAGTTTTGAAGGGAAAAACCATGTAAACCGAGAATATTGATCCAGAAATGAGATATAGTATTTATAACCTTGCCTAGATACAGTGTGGGCCAGGCCCCAAACATCTGCATAGACTAGAACTAAAGGCTTATTGTACTAGGCTGAACTGGATTCAAAAGGACGTTGATGGCTTTTAGCTAGTAGGCAATTGGTACACTTGTAACTGGAGATAGAGGGGAAATTCTTCAAACATGTGGTGTGTAAGACACGAGAGAGGGTGGAATGATAGGGATGTCCCAACCGACGATGCCACTGAGCCACAGAAGAGTTTGTGCTGAGATGAGCAGAAGGAGATGGAGTGGAACTTGAACGAGATGCCGGAGGGAAGACATACAAGCCATAACGGATTGGCCCTATGAGGAGAGTCCTCTCGGTCGAGATGTCCTTCATAGAAAAGAAAGAAGCATAAAATTCAAAATAACAAGAATTATCACTTCAAAATTTTAGAGACAGAGATAAGATTCTTGGTAATGTTAGGCACGTGGAGAAGATTTTGAAGTAAGAAAGAGGAAGTGTGACGCTCCCAAATTCCGTTTGGGATCGGACGGACATTTGAAGCGTCGAGACATGCAATACAAGGTTACCTGCCCCCGTTCATGACATATAAGATGCAATGTTCCTAACATGTATCTAACAATATGCAATATTCGCAGCGGATAAATTTTTTTTTCTTTAGCAATACTATGCACCAAATTGAAAATATCCCAAATACTTAAAACATACTTCATACATAAAAACCCATTGAACAACTAAGATCACAACACTAGTCCAAAATGGTTATGATCCAAAAAGTACTAGAGATTCAACTCAATCGTACAAGTAGTAATTTACGTTAATTACTATATTAACATTGATGTCGCACCGTCGCTTAGTCAACTGTGTCTAGTTGATCAGCTCCTGATTCTCCTTCAAGTCCTGTAACAAGATCTACCATTCAGGGGGAATGGTAGTTGGGACTACCAAAGTGAGATTTGATTACAAATCTCAGTAAGTTAATAAAAAAACTTTCACACAAGCTAATGATGCATGGATGACAGTAAAAACATAAATGCATAATCAAATTCATAAGTAATTAAAGCATAACTTGGCGTACAATATAGCATAATTGACATAACTTAAATTGAAACATGAACTGAACTTGACTTGACATGAACTTGATCTGAAACTTGACTTAGCATGAACTTGCTCAGAAACTTGAATTAACATGAAGATGATATGAAACTTGACTTATCATGAACTTGTTCTGAAACTTGACTTAACATGAACTTATTCTGAAACTTGACTTATCATGAACTTGTTCTGAAACTTGACTTAACATGAAAAATTCATACTCCACAGTTGTTGTGGCCCCATGTTTTCTACGGAAATTTATTCTTTAACAGCTTAAATACATACTCCACAGTTGTTGTGACCCCATGTATTCTACGTGTCACAATTGATGTGTCTCACGTAATGTATGCATCACAATTGCTGTGATCCGATACATAAGTAATCAAGATTAAATGTGACTGGAATACGAAAGGATTGAAACCCTGACGTAACATAACGTGACTTGAACATAAATTGAAATACATAACCAACTTGAAATAGAAATATTTCGTAACATGGCATAACATATAATAGACAACATATTTAACATGACATACTTGCAACAGTGAATATTACATGACTTGACATACATGTACTAGATGGCATACTTAGCATGATGTACTTGTAATGTACATCAATACATGACAGAATATATTATATAACAGATAAAAACTGATGACAGAATAAATTCTGTATAACAAACAATTACGTGATGACTTGGCATGGCATGACATATATTATAACACACATACATACACTGTAGTTCCTTTACTTAGCACACATACACAGTAGACTGCTAGTAAGTTAAAAGTTAACTTATCTCGATCTCCGCGTTTCTTATAAAACCTCAAGCGCGATCACGAGGAATTGTAATTAGTGTTTCTAAAAGTTAGCACTAAATCACTAATAACTTGAAATATGGAAAATACTAGTTTAAAGAGTAAAATTTCCATTTTACTATCTATATGTAGGAAAATGACCGTTTTACCCATAATTTAAGGATTTTGCATACTAACTCCAAAAGTCACCAAAATTTACATGCCTCATGTAAATTTTATCCTCAACTCAAATATCAATTTAGAAAAATTTAAAACTAATCACAACTATAAAAACTCCATAGGGCCGAAATTCCCATATGCTTTTTCCATTATTTTTGTTTCTAACTTATTTTGATCAACCTTTGATCTATGACTTATAAAGATGTGATCTTCAAACCAAACCATCACATGGTTTAAAAAGATGTACTAAAATATATATAAGTTTCTAATTCAAGATCACATGGTTAAAAATTCACCAAAACATAAATTTAGCCAAGAACATCCACACTTTGGCTTATTTGAATATCTCTTTGCATAAAATTTCATATCTTTGAAACTAACATCAAATATCTTCAAAATAATAATATAAAATATATATAAGATGCTTAGGATCCTCCAATAAAATTATCAAAGTCATTGGAATAGGTTTAGACCACCAAAGAGTTAAACTTTCTCAAAACAGAAACTGTTTTTCCTCTTCCAGTTTCTAAGTTTCTAAATCTAAGAAAATATTTCATCAAAACCTTTAATCATGCAAAAATCCTCAACCAATAGTCATATATACATATTAACAATACTCCATAAAAATTTCGGACCAATATCTATCCATTAACTTGGTCAAAAATTCCAAACTATAACATATTCTCCAGTTTATCTTCCAGAATGACCTTTTTATAGTTTACATAATATTTGACTGACCAAATGATCTTCAAATGGGACAAATAAGATATCCACGTAAACTAGACTAAAAAAGGAATAACTTATATGAAGGATATTTTATGATAAAACACCTACAAAAATTTCAAAATGGGCGTGTAAAATAACACCTAAAAGCTGTCTGAGAGAGAGTGTTTGGTATTCTTTCAATAGAAAGTGTAAATGAAAATAATTTCGTGGGAAGGGGTGGCTGGAGATACTTATGGATGAGATATGGAAGAGATGAGGCTGGAGTGAGAGTTAAGTGTAGGACTCTCTTACTCGAAGTGAGAGTTAAGTATAGGACTCTCTTACCCGAAGTGAGAGTGCAGTGTAGGACTCTCTTACCTAATAATATCTACAAAAATCAACTCAAAATATTTTTACCCAATAATATCCACAAAATTAGTTTAAAATATTTTTATCCAATAATATCTACAAAATTAGCTTAAAATATTTTTATCCAATAATATCTACAAAAATTAGTTTAAAATATTTTTATCTAATAATATCCACAAAATTAGCTTAAAATCTTTTTATCCAATAATATCTACAGTTTTGAACAGACGTTTTGTTCAAAAATATGAAAAAAATGTTCTTGCGCCATAAGATCTTAAATAACCCTCCGAGTCTAATGGCACAAACCATAATACATTTTGACACTTCTAACTATCTCTAATAATCAAAAACACACTTCTGATACCATAATAAATAATAACACTAACTATGTAGTTAGACAAAAACCTATACGATTAATAGATTCGTGAAAACTTATGGGGTTTTCACGAGATTCCTAAAGTTAATAGAAATTTAACAATTGAATTTCTAGCGGGCTGTTACAATCTCCCCTTCTAAAAAAAAGATTTCGTCCTCGAAATCGAAGTAAGTAAGAAATAACAAGTTAAGGAATAGGTGTTGCTTACCAACCTGCTGTCTAGCTCGTATATATCTACCTTTGAGATTATGTCATTTTTTTTTTTAACTCTCTTACTTTAACCAACAATTATATTATACTTCTTTCCACAAGGTTGGCCAAGTTGTATCGACATACTCTCCAAACCTAAAATTTCAAGTAAATAATCTTCCGAAACTCTTCTTTAGAAAAACATAGGCGATATACTTTAAGTGTTCTTGTAAATACCAAAGTTAGTAGAGAATTAATCAAAATTAAGCCGTTATCCTCTCTCTCTCTCTTTTAAAATCGGTGGCCCTCTGTTTTAGACTAGACAACTCTGATCCGTATGATTTTTATAGGTCTTCTGTAGCTGTTAGGCGCCGCATAGCTATGACACTACTTTGCTCTTCTGTAGTTGTCAGGCACCGCATAGCTATGACACTACTTTGTTTTTCTGTAGTTGTCAGGGCACCGCAGCTATGATACTACATTGCTCTTGTCTCTTTTAGAGAAATGCTTCACGAGAGATGATTCGTCATAATTTTCTCTATAAAAGAATTATTCAGTTCATCTTCTTTCGCATCTCATCTTCTTCACTTTTCTGAAATTAGTCTGCATTCTTACTCTGCAATCTCTTTCTGCTTACTCACTTTGCAATGGCTCAGCAATCTTCTCATTACCAAAACATGAGGTATTCTGCACCTCGTTCACCAATTGTTTATGCTTCTTCCGTAGGTGTTATAATGCAATCCAATAATGATCTGACTAATAAGTCAGATAATGAACTTATCTACGAGCTTGTGAGTCTCGGTACCCGATACTCATCAGCCATTGTCGCATATTCTCAGCGACTGCAATCCAGGACTGGTGGGGTTGACAAACTCCACGAGAATATTTCTATCCTTCAAAGGCTTCTTATGGAATCCAACATGAAGATAGAAGCACTAAAGCTAGAGAACAGAGATTTAAAATCTTTGCTTAACTCTTCTTTTCAAGTGGCTACTCCTTTAGATAGGAAAGACATGCAGATTTTTGAAGAGCAAGAGCATTTAAAGATTGAGGCAAAGAGTCTCAAATTTCTGTAATTTTGCTTTATGATAATAAAATAATATTTACACAAATATTCATATTTGTGTTTCTATCTTCTGGTAGATGTTTTATGTGCTCCATTTTATTTCTTTCAGGGATTTTCATATATATGACATGATCCAATGACTCATATAAATATGCATTTAATCATGCATATCCAAACTCTCAGTAATCTTCAAGTTAATAAAAACCTCAAGGAGTTCTACTGGTCTAGGACTAACTTACTTCTTTATAATCGCAACAATCAGTCCTCTTCCTAGGTGGTACTTCGATAACTGACCAGTTAATAACTTAAACTTGAGACTTTCTCTCTTATGATTGTTATAACTCTTCTATCCATCATGAGTTATCAATTATTCTAACTCTAAATGATTTATTCATAATGTTCACATAAATCCTCAAGACCAAGATTTTA
This sequence comes from Carya illinoinensis, assembly GCF_018687715.1. Classification (NCBI taxonomy): domain Eukaryota; kingdom Viridiplantae; phylum Streptophyta; class Magnoliopsida; order Fagales; family Juglandaceae; genus Carya; species Carya illinoinensis. The sequence goes on from NC_056759.1 coordinate 34,356,837, forward strand.
CTCCCCATATAATAATCTTCAAAAGAAAATCGATTTATGTATCCATAAAGATAGTGCTTTGCCAGAAATCATTTACTGGCGGCGTGGTAATACTATTATCATAAATGAATCCTACTAAGGCTAAAGCTTCTCCTAATCAAATTACTCTTCCAAACACAATTTCTATCGTATTCTCAAAATCAAAACAATTCTCCAAATATGTGGAATACCATTCATCAATCCTAAATATCCTTTCTCATATTACTAAAAGGTATTCTATATCTACATTGGTATGAATAATAATACTTCTAATGAAAATTGTTACTCTTACCACTAGGGTAACAATTCAGCTTCCAAGCTGAATTCTCAAGCACTACCACAATTAATAGAAACAATGACTCGTTTGAATCAAACAATGTACAATTTACTAACCCCAATGACTTGACATACTCCAAAATAACAATAATGCAATACTACCATCAATTGCAATCAGATCAACGTTAACTATGTTTAACCACATATAGGACCTAGTAAGATACCAGTGACGATACCAGCTCCTGCAGTTCCTGGGGTGCCAGCATCTACGTCTCTCTGAGTGACAACATATACTCTAATGGGTATGTTCACTTGCCGTAGTTGTGGATGTCTAAACACGTTGGTCAGCAATCTTACCACCTCAACTAATCTTTCATCTATCGGAAAATTCTGATCCTCTTGATTGTTATCTCCCTTAGGATTCCGAGGTATTCTATCACGAGTCATGTGTCCCTTCTTGAAACACACGAGTATATGTATTAACACCACATACCACCTTTCATACCTTAAGAAATTCAAGCCTACTGACGACTAAAATTTCAAACCTAATGTTTTGTGCATTTCCTAAGGACATGTGGATTTACTGCCCAGACACGTATTGCTCTGATACCATCCAGTGACGCCCCCAAATTCTGTTTGGGATCGGACGGACATTTGAAGTGTCGAGACATGCAACACAAGGTTACCTGCCCCTGTTCATGACATATAAGATGCAATGTTCCTAACATGCATATAACAATATGCAATATTCACAGCGGATAAATTTTTTTTTCTTTAGCAATACCATGCACCAAATTGAAAATATCCCAAATACTTAAAACATACTTCATACATAAAAACCCATTGAACAACTAAAATCACAACACTAGTCCAAACTGGTTATGATCCAAAAAGTACTAGAGATGCAACTCAATCGTACAAGTAGTAATTTACGTTAATTACTATATTAACATTGATGTCACACCGTCGCTTAGTCAACTGTGTCTAGTTGATCAGCTCCTAATTCTCCTTCAGATCCTGTAACAAAATCTACCATTCGGGGGGAATGGTAGTTGGGATTACGAAAGTGAGATTTGATTACAAATCTCAGCAAGTTAATAAAAAAACTTCCACACAAGCTAATGATGCATGGATGACAGTAAAAGCATAAATGGATAATCAAATTCATAAGTAATTAAAGTATAACTTGGTGTACAATATAGCATAATTGACATAACTTAAATTGAAACATGAACTGAACTTGACTTGACATGAACTTGATCTGAAACTTGACTTAGCATGAACTTGCTCTGAAACTTGAATTAACATGAACATGATATGAAACTTGACTTATCATGAACTTGTTCTGAAACTTGACTTAATATGAACTTGTTCTGAAACTTGACTTATCATGAATTTGTTCTGAAACTTGACTTAACATGAAAAATACATACTCCACAGTTGTTGTGGCCCTATGTATTCTACGTGTAAATACATACTCCACAGTTGTTGTGGCCCTATGTATTCTACACAAACTTGACTTAACATGAAAAATACATACTCCACAGTTGTTGTGGCCTCATGTATTCTACGTGTAAATACATACTCCACAGTTGTTGTGGCCCCATGTATTCTACAGAAACTTATTCTTTAACTGCTTAAATACATATTCCACAGTTGTTGTGGCCCCATGTATTCTACGTGTCACAATTGCTGTGTCTCACGTAATGTATGCATCACAATTGCTGTGACCCCATACATAAGTAATCAAGATGAAACGTGACTGGAATACGAAAGGACTAAAACCCTGACGTAACATAACGTGACTTGAACATAAATTGAAATACATGACCAACTTGAGATAGAAATATTTCGTAACATGGCATAACATATAATAGACAACATATTTAACATGACATACTTGCAATAGTGAATATTACATGACTTGACATACATGTAATAGATGGCATACTTAGCATGATGTACTTATAATGTACAACAATATATGACGTAATATATTATGTAACAGATAAAAACTGATGACAGAATAAATTCTGTATAACAAACAATTACGTGATGACTTGGCATGACATGACATATATTATAACACACATACATACACTGTAGTTCCTTTACTTAGCACACATACACAGTAGACTGCTAGTAAGTTAAAAGCTAACTTACCTCGATCTCCGCATTTCTTATAAAACCTCAAGCGCGATCACGAGGAACTGTAATTAGTGTTTCTAAAAGTTAGCACTAAATCACTAATAAATTGAAATATGGAAAATACTAATTTAAAGAGTAAAATTTCCATTTTACTCTCTACATATAGGAAAATGACCGTTTTACTCATAACTTAAGGATTTTGCATACTAACTCTAAAAGTCACCAAAATTTACATGCCTTATGTAAATTTTATCCTCAACTCAAATATCAATTTAGAAAAATTTAAAACTAATCACAACTATAAAAACTCCATAGGGCCGAAATTCCCATATGCTTTTTCCATTGATTTTTATTTCTAACTTGTTTTGATCAACCTCTGATCTATGACTTATAAAGATGTGATCTTCAAACCAAACCATCACATGGTTTAAAAAGATGTCCTAAAACATATATAAACTTCTAATTCAAGATCACATGGTTAAAAATTCACCAAAACATAAATTTAGCCAATAACATCCACACTTTGGCTTATTTGAATATCTCTTTGCATAAAATTTCATATCTTTGAAACTAACATCAAATATCTTCAAAATAATAATATAACATGTATATAAGATGCTTAGGATCCTCCAATAAAATTATCAAAGTCATTGGAATAGATTTAGACCACCAAAGAGTTAAACTTTCTCAAAACAGAAACTGTTTTTCCTCTTCCAGTTTCTAAGTTTCTAAATCTAAGAAAATCTTTCATCAAAACCTTTAATCATGCAAAAATCCTCAACCAATAGTCATATATACATGTTAACAATACTCCATAAAAATTCGGACCAATATCTATCCATTAGCTTGGTCAAAAACTCCAAACTATAACATATTCTCTAGTTTATCTTCCAGAATGACCTTTTTATAATTTACATAATATTTGACTGACCCAATGATCTTCAAATGGGACAAATAAGATATCCACGTAAACTAGACTAAAAAAGGAACAACTTATATGAAGGATACTTTATGATAAAATACTTACAAAAGCTTCGAAATGGGCGTGCAAAAGAACACATAAAAGCTGTCCGAGAGAGAGTGTTTGGTATTCTTTCAATAGAAAGTGTAAGTGAAAATAATTTCGTGGGAAGGGGTGGCTGGAGATACTTATGGATGAGATATGGAAGAGATGAGGCTGGAGTGAGAGTTAAGTGTAGGACTCTCTTACCCGAAGTGAGAGTTAAGTGTAGGACTCTCTTACCCGAAGTGAGAGTGGAGTGTAGGACTCTCTTACCTAATAATATCTACAAAAATCAACTCAAGATATTTTTACCCAATAATATCCACGAAATTAGTTTAAAATATTTTTATCCAATAATATCTACAAAATTAGCTTAAGATATTTTTATCCAATAATATCCACAAAAATTAGTTTAAAATATTTTTATCCAATAATATCCACAAAATTAGCTTAAGATATTTTTATCGAATAATATCTACAGTTTTGAACAGACGTTTTGTTCGAAAATATGAAAAAAATGTTATTGCGCCATAAGACTTTAAATAACCCTCCGAGTCTAATGGTACAAACCATAATACATTTTGACACTTCTAACTATCTCTAATAATCAAAAACACACTTCTGATACCATAGTAAATAATAACACTAACTATGTAGTTAGACAAAAACCTATACGATTAATAGATTCGTGAAAACTTATGGGGTCTTCACGAGATTCCTAAAGTTAATAGAAATTTCACAATTGAATTTCTAGCAGGCTGTTACAGGAAGAATGAGAGATTAGAGTTGAGTCACTAGTATTCTGAATAGGGAGGCCCGAACCATCCCCTACTCAGATCTGTTCACTACCACAACAAGGTTCGGAGCTGAGATTGAGATTGTTGAAGTTGTGGGTAATGTGGTGGGTTGCTACCGAATCGAAATACCATGTTGAGTCCTAGAAGTTGCTAGGTTGAGTGAAATTCATCGAGAAAGAGGTTGGAGCATGAAATTGATAGCTTTGATCAAAGTGATAGCAACACTAGAGTGCGACATGGCTAGATTTTTGACAAACTTGACAGGTTGGTCGCTAAGGGGTAGTAGGGGAGAAGCCGTCCTCTATTCTGGTAGTTGGAATGGCCACCACGTACAGTATGACCATTGTGACCTCCACGAGATTGATTACGACCTCCTCAATCAGAAATGTTGGTGAAGTTTGTTGAGGGTTCAACAGAGAGAGAACCATGAGCACTATACCCAAGTTTGCTTTCATGAACCAATAGGAGTTGGAACAACTCATGTGAGGAGATGGGCTCTTTCCTAGTAGTAACTGAGGTGATGAAAGCATCATATGCAGACCCAAGACCCATGAGAAGGTAGGTCATGAAATTAGTGTTCGAGATTGGGTTGCTAGAGGTAGCGAGGATATCAAATAATGACCAAACTTTGCTGAAATATTCAGTGATGCTTTGATCACCACGAGTTAAGTTGGCAAGTTGAAAGCGAACCTGAAATAATTTGGCATGAGAATGAGAAGCAAACAAGGAGGAAATGGATGACCAGAGAGCTTGAGCAGTTTTGAAGGAGAGGACATGGTTAAGAACAAAATCTGAAAGGAAGGAAAATAGGATACTCAATACGAGTTGGTCAATGCGTCGCTATGAGGAATAAGTAGGGTTGAGTTGGGTTGTGTTTGGAAGATACTCAGCGGGAGGAGGGAAAGAGCCATCGACGTAGTGGTACAACTCTTGACCCCAAAGATAAGCTGAAATCTGAACGTGCCAGAGAGGGTAATTTTTAGTAGTAAGTTTAGTAGAGACAACATGAGAGAATGATGGCATGGTGGCAAGAGTCAATGTGAGAGATGTGAGAGGTGAGGGAGGTGGGGGAGGTGGGTGTGAAGAGAGATCCATGGATCAAGAGACGTTAGTCAAAATGCTCCGATACAATAGCAGAATACCATTTCCTCTGAAATTCTATGTTGTATTGTATTGTATTTGCATGGATATTTATACAGTGTGAGTACAATATTCTAGAAACTAGAAAAGAATAAAAAGGAGTTATAAAATCTGAGGAAAAATAAAGTTTACAATGCTCTATACAATGCCTACGTTCCTTATTAGAAACTGGAATATTGTCTATATTAATAATGAAAATTTAAAGTTTGGAAATATTTGTGTGATTTATTAAGATTAGAAATCGAAGAATGTTATGTTCAATTAAACAATTTGATTATAAACGAAAAGAAAATGATTTGTAGATTTCATAAAAAAATAAAAAAAGGTAAAATTTTTACTTAGTGTTAAATACGTGTTTTTAAATAATATGTGATTCTTTTTTATTTTTAAAAAATTTCTAAATAGTTTACAAAAATAGTGAAATAAAAAGTTAAAAAAAATAACTGATTGGCAGAGAACAAATCCTCTTTTTTCTTTTCCTTTTTTATTTTTTATTTTTTGTGGAGATTTTTTTAAGGCTAATTTATCTATACATATCAGAAGTGGTACATAAAGTTTTGAATACCGTTCCATTTGCTGTTTTGGTTAAGGCACTTGAAATATTTTGATACCAATACTGTTTCGGGATAGTCTATATAAAGAAAAATTAATTATATATGCATAAATTATATTTCAAAATATCATCAATGCAAGTCTTAAAAAATTAAAGCACATATTTATAAAAACTCAATAATATTGCTAAGTTCTCAATCTAACTATTTGAAAAAATAATCACCCATCTTCATTACAAAAAAGAGAGTAGGGATTTGATTTTCAATCCTTGAGAAAAAGAAATTAAAAAAGTTAAGAAAATAATTTTAGATGTAAAAATTACGAAAAATTCAAAAATTTTACAGTAATTATAAAAATACATTAATTTTGACCGTACACCAAAAACCGACTGGTATTGACCGAAACGCACTGGTATAGTCGATATTTAACCCAACACGAAACACATACCTCCCCTGTGCTCGTCATTATACTGACATTGTAAATACCAATTGTCGGTATGGCACGGTATTCAAAACCTTGAGGCTACACCCACTGATAGGTATAGCACAAGACAGTTATCGATAAGTGTAAAAAGATTTGTTTTTCACTTTTTTTAATCCTTAAAGATTTTTTATAAAAAAAAAATTCACATCATTTAAAAACACTTCCTTAATTATTAACTAAAAAAAAATGTCAGGACCCAACTATTGGTAAGAATAGCATTTTTCTAGAGGTGACAATATGTGACACAACCCATGAACCCAACATGAACACGACATGAAAGTAGCAATGTTGGGTTCAATGTTAAGGGATTCAGATCAAAACTAGTTGACCCGTTAAGACACGATTTATAAACGGCTCAATAACGAGTCAACTTGCTTAACACAAAATCAACCCCGTTTAGAATTTAATGCAAAATTAAAATTTAATTATTGTTAAGTTGTAATATTGGTATTTTTTAATATACTTATGTTTTTATTATTTTTATTGTTAGGATTGTAATTTTAAACATTTACTTATATTTGTTATTATATGGTTTGTAATATTGGTTTATTATATGTTAAAATTTGAAAAATATTGATATATATTTTTCAATATCAATATTTTTTAAGATATTGTGGTTATTAATAAATATAGATTTTAATTTTTATATAAAATTATGTTAATCAGGTCAAATAAGTTATGTGTTTTAGTTCAACCTATTTACATGAAACAAACAGGTTTAAATGAGTCGTGTTGTATTAACATATAATAATTATTAAACAGATTAAAATAAGTGACACGACATGACTCATTATCTAAATGAGTTTGATTAGAGTTTGGAAATGTGACACGTTTAGCTTAATAGGTTGGGTTCAGATTGACTTGTATAATCGAATATTCATGACTCGACACAATACGAACACGACCTGAAAATACAATTGGCTACCTGTACATTTTTCATATATATATATATAGGAAAACTCTTATTGCAATCTCGTGGGGGAGCCGTTGCGGAGTCTGTGATTAGATGGACAAAAATGAAACGAATTGTTTCATTCAAAATGGATAAAACGCCCCGTGTTTTAGCAACCCAGATTTATCTTCTCCCCCCACCCTCTCCTTTCGTTTTCCCCATGTCCTTCTCCCTTCGTGAGTTGACTAGTAGTAGGTGAAAACGGTCTAGTCCGGTTCGATTTGGTCCATTATTTTTCACGGACCGGACCGAACATCTAGTCGATTCGTTCGGTTTGGTCTGCATTCGGTCTGATCCATTTTTTTCCCAAATAAATCAATTAAAAATTTTATTTAAAGTATTAAATTAAAATTAAGTGAATTATTAATATAGATTATGTAACTAGCTTATTAAAAAAATATTTTATATGGTCAATGATACATATTATAAATTATAAATTACATATACATACATGATACATATTATAAATTATAAATTATATATACATACATGATACATATTATAAATTATAAATTATATATAAATTATAACATATATATATACACTATATACATATATACATAATGGGGAATTGGTATTAGGTTAGTTAATTTATAATTTACCAATTGCTTTATATTTACTTACAACTTAAGTATTTTACAAAAAAATTATCTAACAACTTTAATTAGATATAGATGTAGATGTTAGTAATTAGTTAATGGTGAATTGGTTATAAGTTAATTGATAATATAAACTACTTAATTAATAGAATATTATTTTGTAATTACATATTTAAAATTTTATATTATAAATGGGAATAAGTTAGATGAAAATTACATAATTATTATATAAAATAATATATAAAAAATCAAAAATATTTCTTTTTGAATTTAGATGGTTCGGTCTAGTTCGGTCCTCGAAAAATCAAAAATATTTCTTTTTGAATTTAGATGGTTCGGTCTAGTTCGGTCCGAGGAATTGTGGGCTGTGGACTGGACCGAAACAATTCAGTCCAAGGAATCGTGGACCAAAACCGAACCTCATGTTTCTCGGTCCAGTCGGTTTCTCCGATCCGGACTGAATATTTTACAGCCCTACTAACTATCCTTTCTTTAGAAATTAACTTTTACACCTGTAGTAGATGAAAATCATTAATTACAAATTTTCGGAAAAGAATATAGCAAAGTTGATTCGAGATATAGAGGCAAGGAATGGATAGAAATATGGACTCCAAGAAGCAAAAACCTGTAATAGGGTGGATTGTTACAGCAAATCCATTTGAAGGTGAAAGATATTATCTGCGAATATTATTGAATCACATCAGAGGCCATTTATCATTTGATCATATCAAGACAGTTGATGGTATTATTGCACCAACATTTCGCGAGGCAGCTACTTTGCATGGGTTGTTAAATCTTGATATATTGTAATCCTACAAACCCAAGGAAACTTTGGGAATGCTTTGAAAGAGACATGTCAATTGATTTCCAAGCATCTGATGCAAATACAACATATGTAAGAAAAAAGGTCTTACAAAGTGTTTCTTCTACACTTGAATCAATGAGAAAAGATATCAACATCTTCCATCTCCTAGATTCTAATGTCTCATTTGATGAAGATCAATCTCAATGTAAAGAAATCGGTGATGAATTAGCAGTTGCAATTCCATAAGATGATCTTTTAGCATCAGGGACTCTTAATTCTGAACAACTACAAGCATATAATGAAATCTTATAGAAAGTTTTTTTCCAATGAGACTGCTGTATTTTTTATTGATGGCCCTGGTGGTACTGGAAAGACATTCTTATATAAGACACTTCTCGCTAAAATCAGATCTGAACATTTTATTGCACTCGCAACTGCATCATCTGGTGTTGTTGCATCTATTTTACCTAGTGGTTGAATAGCACATTCGTGGTTCAAAATTTCATTAGATGCTAAAAAAATACCATCTGTAGTGTCAGCAAACAGGGAGGTCTTGCCAGATTACTATGTCTTTCAAGATTAATTGTATATGATGAGGCACCTATGTCTAGAAAAGAATCTATTGAAACATTTGATAAAATGTTACGAGATATAAATGATCCAGAATTGCCATTTGGTGGAAAAATTGTAGTATTTGGTAGGGATTTTCGTCAAGTTCTTCCAGTTGTTCGTAAAGACACAAGACAAGAAAAAATTAATGCCAGCTTAGCTGCCTCTTATCTCTGGCCTATGATGAAAAAAATCACTTTAAGTGAAAATATGCGAGCAAGGTTAGATTTGGATTTCTCAGAATACTTGTTACAAGTCGGCAATGGAACATCACCAATTACTATTGAAGAAAATATAAAAGTTCCCAGTGAAATGCTCATCCCTTATACCAATGATCTTGAGTCTTTGGAAGATTTGATTGATGCTGTTTTTGGAGATATGAACATTTATTCAGATAACCTTTTACAGATGAGCAATCGAGCTATATTAACATCGAGAAATGTTTACGTTGATCAAATTAATGCTATACTAATCGAAAGATTCCCTAGTGAAATTATACGTTATTACACTTTCGATGAAACAATAGATTCATCTGAACAAAGTATTATGGAAGACTTTCTAAATACATTGACACCGAATGGACTTCCACCCCATGAATTATTACTTAAAAAAAATTGTCCTATCATGTTGTTCAGAAACATTGATCCTTCTAAAGGCTTATGTAATGGAACACGTTTGATCTGTCGCAACTTCAATCGCAATGTCATTGATGCAAAAATTGCAATTGGTCACTACAGTGGAAAGAGAGTTTTCATACCAAGGATTCTATTCCTACCAAATGCAGATGAAAACAATGGATTTTCATTTAACAGAACACAGTTACCTATTAGACTAAGCTTCGCAATGACAATAAACAAATTACAAGGACAGATACTAGATTTTGTTGGAATATACCTGTCTCAACCTGTATTTTGTCATGGTCAATTATATGTGGCCTTATCAAGAGCAAAAAGTAGTAGCTCAATAAAAGTTCTTATAAGGCCAATATCAAATGATCAATCTGAAGAAAGCCACACAAAAAATATTGTTTATGGAGATTTATTAAAAATGGCACATTCAACGTGAGTTTACATAGGTAATATATTTATAATATATCTCTATTCATTATGTCTACTTCTCTTTTATTTTTATATAATGTTATTGTTGTATTATGTTATATCTTATTCTAATTATTTTATAAAATATTAATTTGTTCCATTAATATATTCTTTTGTTCTATGCATAGGTACCTATCAGGATGCGAACTATCTATCAATCAATCGAAGATATTACTCCCAATACAAAGGATTGGAAGATAAAAATGATTGTCTGTGAAAATCACCAAAACGTACTGCTCAATGTTCAACAAAAAATTATCAGAAATCAACATTAATTGATCCCAAGGTATTAGACGTCATATATTTACAATTTCTAAAAATAAAACTTTTATCTTCTATTCATGTATAAATTATATTAATAAATTTAATATATACCTTATAAAACTTCTTTGTCTTCATTCTATTTCTGAATTATTATATTTCTTTAATCTCAAAACATTGCTTTACAATATATTTTATATATATTTTAAACATTATGTATTATGCTTTACATGACAATCGGCTCCAGGCAGTCATATTTGGCAAAGACATCGATTCACGTGATGATACACTACACATATTTCAATCTTACTACATTAGCAACGCGTCTGTGAAACTATTAGATTCAAAATATAGAACTGAAGCACATCAGTACCAATGGATTTTCAATTATAAAACAATTATTGAAGATATACCAGACGATGATGAAGATTTGTAGCCACCTGAATACAATTTTATTCCTTTCACTGACTTACACAATTACAAAGACACAAATGCTGAAATAGGTCATTTCCACTTCGTCATGTCATTTTCTTTCATAATTTCTTTCATTTATAGCTAACACATTTCTTACATTTTTTTTAGATCTCTTGGCTGTTGCTATATACATTGACCTACCTAAAGAGATAACTATAGCACATAAGCCTACGTTGATTCAAGAAATATATATAATCGATCAAAGGTAAAACTATTATAGATTATTTTTAATGCTTTATTTTAATATATTTCATGTATTACATTTTAATATTATATTCTTACATATTATTTTCTTAATTTTACAGCCTTATACCTATTTGTCTTACAATGTGGGATTGATTTGTACGCGATGAATGTCAAACAATTTCAAATCTTATTGGAGCCAAACTAGTGATTCTTGCTACACGTTTAAAAGTTGGCTCTTATAATGATATTTTTATTAAATAACATTAACTTTATTTCTTATATATTTCATATTTTTTACATTACTAATATATCATCACAATGCAGGACTCTCTCTTTCGTCAAGACCAAAAAGTGTTTTTACTATTGAACCTTTTATTCCTATTACAATATCAATGGTAATATATTTATATTAACATATAAAAAAATATATATTCATGTTATGTTTTATTTAATTTATTCTATTCTTATCAATTTATATATAAATTTTAAGGGCAACACTTAATGAATTACTACTTGAAGAAATTGTTGAAAAGAGAGTACCTATTTCATCAGCATTAGTCTCAAGTGTTAGTATTCAATCCATAATAAAGATTGATGAGCTTGCTGCTTTCCTGAAGGCTTTACAACCTATGACAGTAACGTTCTACTTTTGCAATTTTGTTATTATGTTTTATGTATATAAATATGATATGCTATCCACTTTATACACATGTTTGTTTTCATTTTACATATAAAAATCAAATTTTTGGATTCGATGACAAACATTTGTAGTTGATCTCCATCAGATATTTTTCTACATCTCCTGTATTGGATGCAACAAAGGAACGGGATATCCTATAATGATAAATTCTTATGTTATCATGCAAACATATGAGCATCGCACAACCAAGGTATATATGTTTCCTTCATATTTTAATTTGTAACTTCTGATATAACAATTTCCTCATATGAATAGATCATTAAAATTGACAAGTCTACTTTTATTTGTTCCAGTTGTCGAGCCTATGTTGAGATAGATGATAATACAGGATGATTGGCAGCTGTTTTATTTGGAGCAATTGCAAAAGAGGCAATAGGTTGTACAGCAATTGATTTCATGAATCACACTAGTGAGGTAATGAAATTATTTAAACAATATTTTATCATACAACATTTGTAATAGAATGCATTAGAAAACTTTTTAAACCCATCGCATAAAACCTAACATCCTCGTAATTAAATGGAAAAACATTTCATCTATATAGCTATATTCATTTCATATAATATTATTTTCTATTAATATCTTCTAAATTTTTAAATTTATTTTATGCAGGAACATTTACCGTACGTGCAAAATATTACGGCACGTGTCACAAAAAGAATGGGCCATACACGTTGCTACGAATTAAAAAAGTAACGATACGAGAATTTTACTGTCATATCTATGCATCCAGTAACCAAAACAACAAACAGAGTTACATATATATATATATATATATATATTAACCTCAAACTGCACAAATAGCGTTTTTGGTAACTTGAAAAAACTTTTATGATATGCATATTGTTCTTCAAAACTTACATTTGAAGAGTTCCTGTGATATTTTGTTAATATGCTTTATATATATGTTTTATATATTACTCTCTAAGATCTGTTTTTCAAAAACTTTTATCATAAACTTTTTTTATTTGTGATTTATATATATTCATATCATTTATTCACTCAATTGATATGTTATTAGATATGAATTCATGTGCAATTGCCTTTTACTCATTTGAGATTTTTCAAGATTCATCGTCCATGTCTCACTATAAGAACCAATTTTTTCCTCGCCCATTGAAATCAGAGCTCAGGTTGACAAATTATGCAAACTTTAGAAAATACAATGCTATTTTATTATTTCTAGAATAAGGTAATAAGCAATGGATATTTTTTTATTATTTAGGATAAGGTAAATTGCCATATCATCTCTATTCATAGGAGCTTGCAAGTGAAAGAAAGAATTCAATAAAAACTTCAACCTTTTGTTTGCCTACTAAAATGTTCTCTCCCTTACATAAAATTCCTAGAGTACATAAATCTTCTCACTAAATTCTTCAATCTCACCACTCTTTGACTACAAGCGTTAAGAAAATACAGCAATAGATGATAGAGTATAAATTTCCAAAACTCACCACCTTTCTTTCCACCATGATTTCATAAGTTTATACCTTATAACCAATTTAGTAACACATAAAATCAGAAATATGTGCCTTGCACATTAGTGCCTTACTAGTATGTGTGTGTGTGTATATATTTATGTATGTATGTATGTATATATCGCACCTAACAGTACGCATGGCCAATCTAGTAACTCTACCATCAGCTAGGTGTCTTGTTTTTTATTGGGTGTTTGAATTGACCTGAATTATGTTAAATGATCAGATCAGCCTATCATTGATGCTAAAGACCATTTATTTAATTATTTCATCAAATCATATGTTCTATTCCAACATATTATATGTTATCGCTTTACTAAAATTTCTCGACGATAAACCCAAAAAACAATCAAATCATTACTAACAATATACATACATGATCACAAAACGACATAACGAGAAATAAAATAATCAGAGGAAGTATTGCCAAAGTTTCATCCCTTCTCCATTGTCAATCCCAACATCGTCCCAACATCACAGTGGTCTTGCTCACCGAGTCGGCCGGCACCGGCCTATCTCATCGTTAACTTCAAATGTTATTTAGATGTTAAGGAAAATTAAGTTGACGCTGGATTAATATCGTCAATTATATATATATATATATATATATTAAGGAAAATTAAGTTGACGCTGGATTAATATCGTCAATTATATATATATATATATATATATATATATTAAGGAAAATTAAGTTGACGCTGGATTAATATCATCAACTATATATATATGTATTTTAAAAATAAAAAAACACCTCAGATATTTAGGGAATATACAATAAATTTAATAAACTGATTTGGATCAATTTTTTGTTACTGACTTGGAGAAGAATTTCGCAAATTTTAGGGTAAAACTACATGGCCAGGCAGCATATATGCTTTGTTGGCCGGCCGTTGTTGAGTGTGTTAACCATAGCATTTATCTTTAAATGACAGTTGAACCGACCCACCTACTACACTTCCAAGTGAGACTGCGAGCTTATTATGTTGGGTTGGAATTAGTAAAACATCCAACTTATAATAGATGAACCGGATTTAAAGTCTTCTTACTTCTATGGCAGGAAGATATGATGATGACATCAACTAAATATATATGCTGTTTGTTTAATTGGAAAATACCATATATAGAATTAATACACTCTTGGTTTTTAATTGATGAAAAACGAGCTGATTGTCTCAAATACAAAGTTGTTAGATTTTATTGCAAGATTCAGATCATTTCTTGTAGCAAAATGTTTCATTTTAGTGACTAATTGTTCAAAGCTTCTTCTGTTCGAACTTCAGCAGACAATATTTCATGCATGCTTGCTAGAAACATGCAGCTCCACACACAACAACGAGAGAGAGAGAGAGAGAGAGAGAGAGAGAGGTTACTCTTCTTATTATTTTGAGCAAAGAAAACTTGAAAAGAACAAACCGCATACAGAAATAGAAGCCATGCAGAAAATATGCATATTATACATGAGATTGAACACTAGCGTTCTCTCAAAAACTCTCCAAACATCAAACTCGAAACTCGCTTCATATACAAGCTTGGCTACACAGTACAATATCTACCCTAACAAGCACACTGCACCCACATACCCCGGCAAAGAACATAGCATACCTAAATACATTAGAAGATTCGAGTTTTAATATTTGGAGGAGGAAGGATTCTCTCACATATCACACATCAAAAGGAGCAGAAGGAGGGGTTCTGGTTCGGACTTCACCGCTCGCCTTTTCATAAGCATCCGAAGTCGACCTTCGACGAAATCGAAAGGAGTCTCTACCACCTCCTAAAACACCCATATGTCAATAACATTTGAGTGCAAATAGTCACTAGCAATATTAGAAGTTAAACTGTGGCATATCAGGATCTCAAAGTGTGAACATTAACAATTCCTTACAACACCTTATGCACTATATTCATGCGCCATGCACTCCACACAAGCACATATGCATACAAAAATACACAAGATCCAGGTCATCACAACCATTATGTTCAGATCCCATAATACCTAACCCACGTCAATCTGACTCCATCCGCGCGTACCATGCACAATTCAGGAATCGTGTGAGAACCGCTACAATAAAGTCGCTCTGACGTGACAAATAAGCCCACTGGACGCACCAAATGTGGACTCTAATACCCCTCCAAGAAGGCAATACGAGACCCCCCACCTTAACTCATCCCAACTTTGCTATACACTCATGCGTGGGGACCCTGGTTAATAATGAATGAGTGACAATGACACCCATCAACCATGCATTATTGTCTCCTTATGAGGATATATGTGTCATTTTAGCACCTAGCAGACCATGTTAGCTAAACCACCAACATTATTGCTCGAGAAATGATTTATGCAGTCGGGAAACGCAGTCGGCGTGCAGTCGGCTGTAAAAAAAAAATTAATGCAGGACCTACATGAAAAAAAAAAATTATTTTTATAACTTTTTATAATTCATGCAGGTCCCCTTGAATATAAAATAATTTTTTTATAATTTTTTTTTATTCATTCCGTACAGCCGACTGCACGCCGACTGCGTTTCCCGACTGCGTGTAGCAAAGCCCTTATTGCTCACCCCAAAAGTTGCATCATGCTTATCCACGAGTAGAGTAAACAAATTACTCAAAAAAAAACCCCCTGGTGGATGTTTCTAGACCATTCCACCCTTAGCCCGGACTCCCTCCACTTCCTCCGGAGAAATTATTTCCAGGGCCATATTTGTACATTTAGTAAGGAGACGACCTGAAACCATTCCACCCTTAGTCCGGACTCCCTCCAGTTCCTCCGGAGAAATTATTTCCAGGGCCATATTTGTACATTTAGTAAGGAGACGACCTGAAAAAAAGTGAAGCTAGCGCTTACCGGACAAAGGAGACACCGGAGGTGTAGAGCCGGCCGGCGAGACCGGAGGCGAACTGTTTTGGTAGCCGGGTGGCTTTATTATCATGATACTGCGCGTAACTCTCATCGCTTCCTCCGTTGAGTCCTCACCGTACGATCTCGCGTTCCCGCCATCAGATTCTGAGCAACAGCAATAAAGAAAAAACGAAACTTAAAAATCTGTTCGTCAGATATTTTGAAAACCCGAACAATCTATGACATCAGAGCAAATCAAATTTTAGTTGTGATACTCCTCGCTTTCATTCGTTTATAAGCATAAGAAACCTAAGAAAAACCTAAGAAACAGTTTAAAGAATTGTTGGAGTTGAATAACTCCTAGAAAGGTTTGAATTTTTGTCGTCAGATTCAAAAATTATGATAGATTGAAGCTCAAAGTATATGAGCAGTCCGATTAGAATAATATTCATTTCGAGAATTTTCGCTCAGTTCGTCGGTACGAATATAATGATCTACGACCAGCAGCTACGAATAGCATAACGCTGAGTACCCTTGCCGGAACCAGATCGGATGGAGAAGACTGAGTTCTTCCGGAGTTTTCCGAGGCCGCTATCCGGCCGCGGACCGGCGACGGTGTCGTCCCACAGCTGGTCCAGTAGACCCATGGAGTGAGTAAGCCGCTCCTGCGTGGTAACAAGACTCCGATATTCGGAATAGAAGAAGTAAGCATTGGATCAAGGGGTTATTTAATGAAGGGAGGCGTTATAGGTCGAGCAGGTCTTGGGAGGAGAATGCGATCTGGACCGTCGACTCGGACCTGGTTGGTACCAATGACGTGGGAAGAGGATCGACGGGCACGTATGAAATGGGGATAAGATCGAGTTAAGGAGGACGGGTGACACGTGCCTTTCAAAGAGTTGTGACTTATAACTCAAAGTCACGTGATCGGTGAGGTTAACGTCAAAAGCCGAGAAAGACCCTGTATTTATCCAAATGAGAAGATAATGGTCTTGGAGTTGTATGGAATTACAAAGAGGACCTGGCCTAGATTCTACCGCTTTTAAAAGAGACCCGACCTAGATTCTACGGCTTTTAAAAGCTGGCCTCCATGGGAGACAGGTTGAATTTGTCGACGTGATAAACAGATCAAATGCCGTTACCTCTTGATGTATTAGGCTAAAATTGTGGTTCTGAAACCACGATTTAGATTGATGTAGATGCTGCTGCTGGAGCAAGCTTGGTGCATCAAAGACCGGGGGACATCCAGAGCAATGTTGAAATAGAGGGGACTTGGGAATAGTGGTTGCACAACTGACCGGGTAACGGGAATGTAGGCATATTGAGAGGACAAGATTTCATCCATTCATTGAATATACAATATTAAAAACTTACACACGTTAAGAACTTAAAGATGAATTGCATCAGTCATTCAATAAATAAAATGAATTCAACTTTATTTTTTCCGAAAGATTCGATCAATTTATCGAGGGTAGGTCAAGTGGGCATGCAGTGATAGAGCCATCGATAGTAGGTCCCGACACTACTCACAGAGAAGGTTAAGTGTCTCTTTTTATTTTTATTTAATGCATTTTTTTTATTTTTAAATATTTTAAAAAAAATATATATATATATATAACATTATTAAAAAATACTTATAAGTAAAAAATTATAAGTAAAAATGCTTTGACCCAAGCATTTCTCTCGTTTCACAAATCTAAGCAGTAAGTGGTAAAATGTTGGTGGTCAAAATCATGCCCAAATCCTCAAGCTCATCGTTCATCAACAAAAGAAAGACATCCATTAAACGGCAATGCCACCGGATGAAATCCATTAAAGACAGACAGTCTAGTCTAGTCTAGTCATTGCACCACAACCATGATCCACCACCATGTATGTGTTAGCATCAATCACAACCATCAATGTCACTTCTACAGTAGCCGCCAGGACATAGCCTTCACAAAGGATATAAAAGTTTATATGATGGGTCACTTGACATCCTAATAGCCAATATCTAATTCCTGGTTGGCCAAGTGGGTCATATTGAGAGACTTTACAAACCTATGTTTGTAAATCATTCAGATCCTGTCATCAATTAGCACATACGTACAAACTCTATGACAATATGTTGTGCTTGCTTCGTCAACAAAGCAACATTCAACAAACTTTAAAAAAAAAAAAAAGTAACATTCAACAAGAAACGTGCAGAAACAAATGACAAAGTTCAGTTTCAATCCCAATTTCCAGGAAACCAGTCGCAATCATGATCGCATTGGACGGTATCAAAAGATTCAATACACAAACCCCAACATCCATTTTCCTTTGATCTTCCCCAAAATACTCCTCTTAGAAAATCGTTCGAATTGCTAGAAACTACAAACTTAGAAAAAAATCAACAATACATTTCACTTAATGAAGCAAAAGAAAATTTAAAGCAATTTGACACCAACTTCCCTCAAAGAATCAATGACAGCTTTGACCTTACCATGATACCTCTGTTCTCTCTTCAAGTGAATAGCAACAGCTGGGATGTCTTTGAGCAGCAGGCGCTCCCCCAATATTTTTCCAATCTTTCCAGCAGCAGCCACATCGCGAGTAGAATCCATGCTTGACCTCAATGTCTTCTCTTGTGAGCTTGCAGCAGAGGCAACAGTAGCCGTTGGTGCGTGTATCACCTGGGCACTCACATACTTGTTTGTAAAGTGCATCTTCAGGACATAAGGCTTTAGATAGTTTGTAATTCTTGGAGGTCTAACAGGTGGAGGAATAACCATTCTGTTTTGCATATAAATTATAAGTTGATATATAATATAGAACCAGAATTTTTAATTATATAATCTAACATATGCAAGAACATTGTATAACTAAAAGAATAAGTCTATGTGCAAGCGTGATTATTGATGCACCAAATACTCCGCTGATGTGGAAACCTGCCACATCAGTTTACTTTTTATTATAAATATAATGGGTGCAACAATAAATGGTGTGTTTCACCATGCTTGTTATATGGCATAACTCTGGCAAAAATACTTCAAACGATTGACTCAAATCACGATGAGAGAATGAAAAATTAAAATTTATCATCCATTTATACAACTAGCTCTACTCTTATGCAGAGAATGATCAACTGATTTACATATTTAGGCCATCTAACTTCTTGACACTGCACTGCAGGGAACCGAGCCTAGAAAAAAAATGGCTTGAGGACTTCACACGATCCTAAAATGTCTCTTAATGTAAAATATACATTCGGGTGGAGACTTTTACGGTGGAGAAACGCATGGTTGAAGAACAGAACATCAGGTATGGAAGTCTTACATCCGCTGTACTTTGGTTAAAGGAGCATTACCTCAAAGCCTTGTGTTATTCTAACACAAAGCTCTTTTTTTTACCTTTTCAAAGTATTTAGTTTGAATATATGTAGTGATAAGAGTTAATACACTATCCCCGATCAATCCTAATTCATAGATACAGAAGAAGGGAAAAAACACTTTTACTTTATCTTATTTACCTATCAAAAGAAAAAGAGAAAAATAAAATGTCCAAACAGAACTTAAAAAAATCATCATAAACACAGGATAAGAATATAAGGTGAGGAAACTAGGCCTTAATTCCCATGAACAAATTGACTGCTCAGAGAATTGGTAATAGACTGTCAAAAAGCTGGATCAGACAATTGACTGTTCAGGATTCGATATCCAGGCTTGGGCTGGAAGAAAGCATCAAGAAAATTAGCCAAACAAAGAAGCACTGATCTAACGGTAGAGCGTAAGCCACTATCCACTCAGGACTTCAATCAAACAAGGAGCCTGCAACTCACAAATTCTGAAAACAAGACAAAACTTCCACATCTAACAGAATTTGTGGCATGCGTTCTTCGCAATTTGATTCAAGGTAGCGCGAGAACCTCTATTTTCTTCTAACGCAAACCCTCTATTTGGTCCATAGGGAAAACAAATGAAAAGAAACTCAAACTAAATCCACATTTGGTGTTTCGCCTTGGGTGCCGTTTAATTCCTAAAACTCCTTAAACCATTTTAGGAGAGTAATGGAAGTTAAAATAAGTAATCGGATCACTTTGTTAGGAACCAAATGGTCCAACTCAATGGAAAATATGATGTCGCGATCTTTACTTTCTTTTACCTTTTTTCATCTTTCCCTTTTCTTTTCTTTTTTGCCTCCTCGTTCTCTTGGGAACCTAACAGAAGATAAATTTCGTATCGAGAAACTTGGAAAGCAAGGGAGGTAACTAGAAATGCAGCGAGATATACCTGATGGCTTTCGCTGGAGCACTCTGCACGGAATGTCGCAGAGTCTATAAGCAGAGGCCAGAGTACGTTGAAAATGATCAAAAATTCTGATTTCCACCAACAAGAGAAGAGGGGGGGCGTGGGTAAACCGGCCCATCCAGGCCCACCTAAGCAAACTCTCATTTATTTATTTATTATTATTATTATTATTTTTTAAACAAACAAATTCATAAATAAATTAAATAATTATATGATATAAGATTTAATAAAGTGAGAGTCTCTAACAATCATTCGAAAACAAACAAATGCAACAACAGTAAAATAGAAAAAAGGAAATCTAAAACAAAAAATGAACCAAGCTCTCATTTGTTATAAACTTATAAGGTTAAATGAATTTTAGGTGTTTTTTTTTTTATAATTTTAGTTGGGTTTTTAAGTTTTATAGTTTATTTTTATTTTTATTTTTGTTAATCTTCTCCTTAAAGTGACATGATGATTGGGTATTTTTCTAATTCTTTGAATAGATGACAATGTATTTTGACATGTGTCATCATCAGATTAATTCTTTTTTTTTTTAGAAATTTTTTTAGAAAATAATATAAATCATTTATATAAGCAACATATACATAAAGTGCCTCTGCTAAAGCATATGTAGCAAATAAGATTACAAAGTAGAAAGGCTAGCACCATCCTTACTAATACTACTTAAAAGAAAGTCTAGAGGATTATGCCACCATTGAATAGTATCATTCACAAAACCCGCATGTCATTCTAATAAATGTGTCACCTCATTACCTTGTTTACCAACATGCTGAACGTCTATAGATTGGAAAGAAGATAACAGAATCGATATCTTCCTTAGCAAAAGGCTATAACTGAACTGTTGTTCTTCATTGGAATGAATAGCCTCCATAATAATAAGTGAATCCCCCTCAAGAATCAAATATGAAATACCTATATGATAAATCATCTGTAATCCTTGCAAGGCAACAAGAGCATCAATGTCATCCACTGCATAAATCTCATCTTCCTTCCTAGCCATCGCCATAATCATATCCCCTTTTTCATTACGCAAAATGGCACCTACCTCATAATGGTGTAAAGAATAGAGTACAGTCCCATCGAAGTTAAGTTTCCATTTCCCACATGGAGTAGGATTCCAACTCAGCATGGTTACATTTTTATGGACTTATCTATAGTTTAGGACCAACTTATAATTTTCCACAGAATCAAAACAATCATCCACAATTGCATAGACTGTAAGATCTGTTTGCTGAAAAAGTTTTAGATTTCGAAACTTCCATATGACCCAAGCAATAATCAAAAATCAAGTAAGGCTAGAATGATCAGATTGCTGTATCAATTCCCAAAGTACTGAGTCAAACCGTGTATGAGAGGCCAACAATACTTGAACCTTTTCGTGATATTTTTCCCAAACTGCATAAACAGCAAAACATTTGCACAATAGATGGAATACATCATCATCTATTTCATTGCACAAAACACAAAGGCTAGAAACAATTATCGAATGTTTAAATAGATGATTATGTGTAGATAGACCATCAGTACATACTCTCCAAATAAAATTCTTAACTTTATTTGGTAGCTGCAAATTCCACGTCTTCCAAAATGGTCTAAAGGAAGAGTCATGGGACCCAAATTCCATGGCATGTCTTAAAGTAAGAACAAGATGATAAGCTGAATTAACACTAAAAAGTTCATTTTTTGTACAATTTCATACTAACTGATCAGTACTTCAGTGTGAAAATAAAGATATTTTAAGAATCTTAGCCGCTTCAAAAGGAATAAATACATACTTGACTAGAGTTGAGTTTCACCAACCAGAAGTTGTTGAATCCAATAAGTCATTGACACATGCAGTAGCAAGTAAAGTATTGCAACTAGTGAGAACTTTCCGAGTATTAGAATATGGCATCCAATTATCTTCCTAGATATTAATCTGATCACCCGTCACAATACACCAAAAACAACTTGATTTTATTACAAGTTTTGCTTCACAAATACTACCCCAAACATAAGAAGGTTTCGATCCCAACATTGATGATAAAAAATCACAATGTGAAAAGTATTTTGCCTTAAATACTTCAACAAACATAGAGGCATTATTTTGTAGAAGGCGCCACCCTTGCTTTACCAAAAAGTGCCAAATTGAATACTTCTAAATCTCGAAAACTCAAACCTCACAAAAATTTAGATCCACACAGATGATTCCAATTGATCCAATGAATTTTCATTTCTTGACCTCTTTATCCCCACCAAAACCTAGCAATCACACCTTCAAGGTCTTTACAAAAACCTTTAGGGAGCTTAAAATAGCTCATAGTATATGTAGAAATAGACTGTACTACAGCCTTAATGAGCACTTCACATCTAGCCTAAGATAAAAGTTTCTTCTTCCACCCTTGCAATTTTGTCCAAACTTTATCCTTGATATCTCTAAAAGTATAGTATTTTGATCTACCCACAAAGAACGATAGACCAAGATACTTATTATTATGATGGACGGATTGGACACCCCAAATTTTCTTTATATAATTTTTTACCACTTCATTCATATTTCGGCTAAAAAGTAGTTCGGTCTTCTCCCTATTTAATTGTTGACCCAAGGCAGCCCGATAAATTGATAATATATTCTGAATATGCATATTTGTTGGAATAGATGCTTCACAAAAAATGATGCTATCGTCAACAAAGAATAAGTACTAACCCAGGGTGCTTTATTGCAAACTCTAATCCCTTTAACCGGCTTTTGAGATTTAGCCTACTGTAACATGAAAGATAACATCTCAAAACAAAGAACAATTAAGTATGGAGAGAGAGGAAAGCCTTGTCGCAGTCCACAAGAAGGTTGAATAGGTTCAAGAGGAACACCATTAAGAAAGACCTCTTAGGAAACATATGTGATACAAGCCATAATTAGATGAATGAAATTAGAGTTAAAACCCATCCTCATTAAGAGTTTTTTCAGAAAAGTCCATTCAACTCAATCATATGCTTTGCTCTATCTATTTTAATAGACATATACCCCTTCTTTCCCCTCTTCTGTCTCTGTATAGCATCCACCGTTTCAAAAGCCACCATGACATTATCCGTTATCATTCTCCTTGTAACAAAAGCACATTGTAGTTTAGAAATAACCACTGGTAATATCATTTTCAGTCTATTTGCAAGAACTTTAACAATGATCTTATAGACCACATTACACAAACTAATAAGTTTATAATCCTTTGTATACTTACTTATATAAAACAAAAACAAAAAATCCTTCATATACTTGGAATGTTTTTTCTTTGGAACCAACACAAGGTAAGCAAGATTGAGATCAGGATGCAACATACAAGAATTTAGAGCTTGTAATAAAGTGGCAGTAACAGAATCACCAACTAAGTGACAATATTTCTGATAAAATAAAGGGGGCAAGCCATCCAGACCAGGAGCTTTCAGCGGTTGCATTTGAAATAATGCCTCTTTTATCTCCACAACAGTAAACGTACTCATTAAATCATTATTCATTAAATCAGTAATACGAGGCTGAATAGATCTCAATAAATTATCCGAATTAGAGGGATTAGAGATTTGGTAAAAAAATTTCAACTCAAAATTCTCATCTCAACTCAAGATTTTCATCTCATCATTACAATTTTTCCAAATTCTCACACAAAATATAATAAACAATTTAACTTTTTTAAGTTCCAATTCAACTTTTTCAAATTCCACAATAATAATAATAATTAAAAATAATATTTTAAACTTTCATCTCAATTCAAAATTCTCATCTTACTTGCCAAACTTGCCTAAGAGAACATATCTGAAAAGTATGCAGTTACCATAGATGCCATAGAAGTACTTTCATGAAAATTACCCATATTATCCTTCAATGGCTAAATTTACTACTTTCAAAAAAATATATTCTCTGATGGACACCTTAACTTTATTATTAAACTCCTGTTTTTGACGGAGGAAAACTTTTACAGCATTAAGCTTAGGGATTACAAAATCTCAAAACTATACCCTGTTAATGGTAGTTAAAATCCCAAGTGAACTTCGTGGAAGTTGGGTAACTGAATAAAAAGAATGCTTATGAGCATATGTATATGCCTGAAGTCCATATGCAAATAATCTTACAGCCTCAAGATATCTGTCCATATTTCGTGGTGATGGCAATTAAGGAGGTTTACTGTGTGCATGATACCAGTTCACTATGAGTAAAGAATCTGTCTCCACAATGAGAGATCATAAATGTTCCCTCATATCCTGCATGTTTTTGTAAGCCATAGTTTCCACACAATAAGAAGTGGGGCATTAGGCCAGCCAGGAGTAAAACTTGATCAGTGATTCAGTGGAATGGAAAGAGGACCACCAAAAAGATAATTTTTCCCCTCCAGTCAATTTTAAAAATGATATTCTTTAAACCTTATGAGCATCACCTCTGCATCATTTTTTTTTTAATTTTCCATCAAATCAAGAGATAATGCATAGATGATGATTAATTGAATGAAAGGTTTGTAAACTAATATACTTAAAATAGATTATTATAGTTTGATTGTCACGTGAGTTTGTAGAGTCTTTTTGTAATTAAAACATTTATCTTTCTCTAGTCATGATATAGTGTAATTGGTTGGAATGATCACAACAAGGGGTTAGAGACAATTTGTGCAACAATTCCTCAGTTAGAAGTGCAACAATCAGGATCTCTAGAGACAATTTGTTGACTAGGTTTATTTTGTCACGTCCATCTTTGTGATCTCTAGACCTCTTTTTGTGATTATTCCTACCAACTACATTATATATATTTATATAATACTCACCATGTGAATTTGTTCGCAAAAAGTGCCAATAAAGCAGATCCCAATGCTAGTTACTGATCAGTTTTGACTGTATGTTTTACCAAATTTATGAGAAAGAGGGAGACGTTGTCATGCTATACTAGCTAGCTAGCTTAATGATCAATGAAGAAGGGTAGTACTGCTCAAATTCCATTGTACAGATGCAGAAGCAAAACCATTGAGTCAGAGTTGCACAGACAAGTTTTAACAACTCAGCTACATCTGTGATGACGTAAAAAAATCATAAACAAACAATACTTTTTACAATATATTTCACAATCATATTTTAAAATGAGGAATAATATTGTAAAGAGCCACGCTATTCATAAATTCCACACACTACAAATAAAAATAACATTATTTTATAAAAATATTCTCATTTTATATTATATATTATGAAAAATATTATGAAGAGTGTTCTGAGTAACTACTCATTTTAGAGTCTAAAGGACACGCCATTCTTGGTCCTCTGACAATCTATACGAAGAGTGTATCGTACATATACAAATTTGATGTTGATCATCGGCAGAGGTCTGAATCAGAAGAGAAGTCCAGCGTGAATCGTGGGGGTGAAAGTTAAAAAAAAAGGGAAACCAAGTTCTACAAATACTTGGAAGATAGGGAATCATATCCACCTTGGGACTCTCCCTGCCCTCCTCAAAACCAACACAAAATCCTTCACTACCCCTTATCTTTCCATCTCTCTCTCTCGCTCTCTTTAATGAAAAACTTGCGTCCAACACGCAACCCCAACGTGCAATTTCTTACATTAATATGCTTCTGCTGCGGTGCCCCATGACTGTGTCTGTGCCCCCCTCCTGCACCATTTCCACCACTACTGTCCAATCTTCAAATGCCAATTAAAGCCATAAGTGTCGATCGACGCTCTTCGCTACCATCAATCCCTGGTCTTTCACTGCCATCAATCCTTGGTCAAAAAGTTTAAAGTCATCAACATAAATGATGGTCATGAGAGCAAGCATTAATATAATGAGGTAGCTTGGCCCGCAGGGAATTTAATGTCTCAGACACAACATAATTGCTTTAAGTCCTACTTTTATTTGAATTCATGATGCATATGTTGTTCATTTGGTAACATACGTCAGTTGAAGGGTGAAAAAAGGGGTCTTTCATTAGGTTCTGAGAGTACTGGCAGAAACTGATCATGAAACCCATGTAATAGTGTATAGGGTAGGAAATGGAGAAAAATTGTTATTCATTTTCTCTATTTTCTACCCTATATATCCATGTACAATGTTCAATGTGTGAATACTTTTTCATTTCAAAGCTAATACATACCAAAGTAGAAAGAACGTAGGACTATCAATATGTCATGTTAATTTCAAAGACACAAGTTTTATACAAACCCTCAAAAAGTATAAAAATAATTGTTTTTTTTGAGTGAGAACTACGTTTTACAAAATACTTTTGTATGAAACTTCATATTTAAGAATTATATAGGAAAAGATGGTGAGGAAGCAAGAATTTTGGCGGCAGAAAGTGTCCAACAAAGTGACCCAAGCATACGTAATATATTGGACACCCCTACTCAAACAGTTTATCAAACCGGTAAGAATAAGATACACTGGGGCCGTGTCAAATTCATGGTCAAATCTATTATCAGATCATTTCAGATCTGCAAAAACCCACTTATCTCAGAGCCCCGTATTTACCACTCTTTGGCATGAGGTAATGCAATAGGCCGGTGCCCCTCACGCATTAGAGGGGAGAGTACTTTGGTTGACGACTTCAAGTTGTTCAAATTGTTCTCCATAGGGTTTGGGGTTATTCATGACTTGAAAATGTGAAAATCCATTAAGAATGGGGCCTAGCTGGCTTTATCTTCACAGCAAGAATTGGAAATTCTTTGATTGCTTCTGTTCTCACGTGGGTCTTTAAAGATTGCCCACTCCAAGACTCAATCTCTTTAATTTTTCCTCTCTCTCTCTCTCTCTCTCTCCTCTCCTCTCTCTCACTTCTATATAAATGCATGAGTTTTTTCTCACAGTTTCATGCAAAGCTCAATCATGGTCGAGAAGATACGCATGGTTACAATGGGCGGGTAGCTCTTGCTGGAGAAGCAGGGCACGTGCAAGCTTTGGCTCAACTTTCATAAGTCTAGCTTGGCGTGCTTTGCACGTGCTCCCCTTCTCCAACAGGGGTTTCTCACCCTTTAATTTCTCCCATTCGATCTCCTTGCAGAAGCATACATTCAAGTTATTTGTTAGATCAGGTAATGGCAATTTTCTGTGTATATGATCACCACCTTAGTTCACCTTTCACCCTCCTTTCTGAACTCCATGAGCTTTTCTTTCCTGTTGGAATGCATAAGGCCTCTCCATCTCTCAAGCTGCTAGTATATAGTAAATTGTGTCAATGTGCATTTGGATTTGCTTATCTGGTACCTAAACTATTTGTCTCGCTGACATTTACATGTGGCTTCAGATATAGGAATGGGGGGAGAGAGAGATTGAGATGTGGATGAGGATTTAGCAAACCCAGGTCCATGGATGGGCTATATGTATAAGATGGCGAAGACCAACACAGCTCTGAATTTACTGTAGCCAAAGGACCATTTTTCTTTTAATCGGTACCTTAAAAGAGGACTAGAGCTTACAGATGGATTTTTTGGCAGTTTTTGCCTTCCAAGAACTCATGAGTAAGATGTCACAATATACTTTGAAGGTGTTTTGTTTTCTGGGAAATCTGAACACCATAAGGGTGGCATTTACCTACTGAAGGGATTCAGTCAAGCTAATTTTCGACGCTTCAAAGAATTATCCATCAAATCTAAACAAATTGCAGCATTGCTCAGACTTATGAGAGAGAAGTTCTTAAAGCGGGGAGTGTGGAAGATTTCAGACTTAACAAAACTACTATTAGAAGGAAATTACAGTAATTACACAAATAAGTAACCAGTAAAAATTCTGTTCTCTCAAACTTAAAATTCTTATTTTATTTTTATATAAAATATAATAAATAATTTAATTTTTTTTTAAATTTTTTAAATCTTAAAATAATAATAATATTAAAATATTTCATTTTAAAACTTAAAATTTTCTTCCCAAAATTTCCAAGTGGCAAAACCGAACCTTTTGATTTAAAACGAACTGTACTGTACCTTGAATTTCAGGTCTCTCTCTCTGTGTGCCTGCCTGCTCCAGCTAAATGGGATGGTACAGAGCATATGTAAGATGAAGCAAACACACACACACGTTTAAACCTGTCCCCATATGGCAGAGTTGAGGTAAGATAGCGAAACGTTGATGAAGCCAGTTTTGGCAGTCAAAAAGGCCGTCTTCCAATTAAGCAATAAGCTGTACTTTCACTATGCCTTCGGAAGTGGGGGGGACTCTGCTGAGGGTTCTTGTTTTTCTTTTTTCCCTTCGATCGCATGTGTGTCTAGAGAGAGAGAGAGGAGGTAGAGATTTTTTTTTTTTTTTTTTTTGTTAAGGCAATTGGATGTTGGAAATTGGAGCACAGGAAGGGAGACAAGAAAGAAAATCACTACTGCCAAAACATGAAGATCCTTAAAATGCAAGCAATGGTGAGAGAGAGAGAGAGAGAGAGAGAGAGAGGAATATATGGGAAGCTTTGAACACGCAATGCACAAATCCCACGGCTTGTAGAAATTGCCTGTAATACTCTGTGAATTCACCTTCTACAATAGAGCCTCTCATAATTAACAGTACCAAGTTTCCAATTATTAAACAAAATATTATATTAATCGTTTTATGTGTTAAGAGGTACTGTAGGATGTGATCACTTTAGAAAGACTTAAAGGCAACTTCAAATATTTATTTAAGGGTGTGCTAGCTTGAGGCTAATCATGTTGAATGGGCCTCATTTACTCAACTTCTTTCAGTCAATTACTTAAGAAAAGGGACAAAAAAAAAAAAAAAAGGAAACCACACACTATAGAACGCCAACTGGTCCTTTGAACAATTTGGCAACCTTAATAGAACAGAGTACTTGAAAGCTTATAAGGACATTAAACCAAGTACAGTGCATTAAATCAAGTCTCTGATTATTATTATCATATATGTTGCTTTTGCGTCTTATAGGGCAATGAAGTTTCCTGAATGGATTGCAGTATCCTAAGGACCCCCCCCCCCTTCTCTCTCTCCTTCCCTTAATTGCATTATTTTTTTGGGGGTAGATCATCAAAGAAGGAGCCTCCATTGTCAGCTTGTTATTGCATTTGCATTCGTGAGGGGGCATTGATGAAATCCAGTTCATTTTACCCAAATTCTAACCATTTATCCACCAACAAAATTTTAAACACAACCACTGCAATATGCAGCCTTTTAATTAGCTTAGTCTCAATCTATGTATTGCTGCCTATAGGGACAAAAGAGAAAAAGATGTCTCATTCATTGAGTTGTAAATTACAGTCACTAGCTCTGTTCACAAGCATCAAACAAAGGCAAGCCTGGGTAACAGAAGTGGGAAAATTGGGCAAGGTCAAAGGCACCTGGAATGGGAATGAAATCCTCGGCATCGATCGGCAGTGCGGGGGACATACCAATGTTTTGAATACTGTACCGGATGCCGTACCGGTCAAGACACTGGAACGAAATGTTTTGGTACCGGTACCGTTTTGTGTACCGTTTTGGAATAGTCGATATATAAATAAATTATATATATATAAATATATATATTAATTATATTTCAAAATAATAATTTATATATAAATAAATTATACATAAATACATATATCTATATAAATTATAAATAGTTTAGTCTAAATTAGGGGTAAAAAATAAATTTATAATTTGAAAAAATGAAAAAAAAAAAAAAACCGAAACCGAAATACCGGCGGGTACATAGGTCGGTACAGGCCAAAATATCGGCCGGTACGGCCGGTATTTGAACCGGTACGAAATTATAAAATTTCTGTACCGATCCGGTGGCCGGTAGGAAATATACCGGCCAGTATGATACGATTTTAAAAACAATGGATATACCTCTCAAAATTTTGGATTAACTGACCTCAAGTCCAACCATGTTAGTTGTTTCCACCAACTTAATTTGCAGGTGTGGGGCAGGCATATTGATCAAAGGTACATAACCATTGAAAGGGAATCATTGATAGATATAATTAATTGTTTGCCTTTGGAAATCCATCATACATGCATATGCAAAAGTAAATTGATCATTGTTTAAGTAAAGGGCTTTTTCTTTTTCCTTTTTTTCTTTTTATGGACTGCATGTGCACCTTGCACTTCTCTAATTAATTACAGCTCACTACAAGAATTAAACCGTTTATTTGTGACTACTTATTTACTATAAAAATTATCATCTTTTATCAAAATGAATTCATTCTCGTCACGAATGGTGATTGATTTCGTCGTTAATATCTCGTCACAAATGAGCTTAAACACTATTTAACAACCGAGAACTTGTAAGAACTTGATCTCCCTCCTATGAAGAGTAGAATCTTCTTCATCACAGCTATTATATATATATATATATATATATATATCAATGATATAATTCTAAAAACGCTAGTATTCAATTAGAAATCTTTCTATATTAATCACTTATAAAGCCCAATTTCACTCGAAAAATAATCAGCATATATATATGGGACTACCACCCATGAATACCTTTCCTTTATAACCCATCCGGCCACTCTATATAAATTATTCACTCGATCACTACAACAATCATGATTTATTTATAAACGGGAGGAACCATTTCTTGCGTGTTAGCCATTCACCTATAGATCGAGAGAGGAGAGACATTTTCTGAGAAAGGGAGAAAACGGCAGATGAAATCCATCCATTGATCATCTTGATAGTGAAACTCCTTCACCAAACCGTACGGCCACTTCAGTTTTATACAAAACCAAACAGTGATATAAATAAAACACCATGAGCAAACTTATCTATCTACAACCACTACATAAAATTTCAAATCATAAAGTCCTAAAAGAACAAAAATAGTTATTTACCACTTCCTACCATACCAAAGACTATACTAAGTTGAAAAGTGTTATAACTATACAAATAGATCTTACAAAAATAAATCTACAAACTGGCATGATTCTATATAATACATTAGGTCTACTTTACAATAAAAGTAGTTTCACAATCTAATGTACCACATCAGTCTGTGGCCGGATTTACTTTTGTGAAATCCATTTGCGACTAAAATATTTCACTGCTAAGTTAAGCATTACAACGAAGCTTAGGTAGGATATCATTGATCAGCCAGTATGCCATAAACTGGTATGCTCTCTGAGTCATATGAACTCCATCCCAGCTTATACGTTCATTTGGATTGAGACAAACTGGAACACCAGGAGCTCCACACATTCTTGAGAGGCTAAAGTCATAATCACCTCCAACACCACAACAAGATTTCTGTATAGATACAACATCGAATCCTGTCCATTGAAAAACCAAATTAATTCCAGTTACTAATTTTCTTCCTACCAAGATCTATTATATATCTATGTCTAAGTTCTTAATTTGATAGAAATTAGAGACTCACCAAGAAGTGGCGCATGTTGGTAAACTGATTGAAAAGCGTTGTAATAATCACCATATATTATAACAACATTAGGGTATTCTTTTCTCAGAACTTTAATGGCTTGTTTCAGCTGATGATTGTGATGCATTGAAAGATTATTCAACCTCTTTAGGCAATGAAATTCATCATAAGCAGCTGCGTTGTTGGTTTGGAATGTTGTAAGATAGATCGGTAAACAGCCTATTGGAAAATTGCCTGGAACAACAACATGGGAAGCACCATAGCCAATGACCCTCTGCTTCCAATGTAATTGAATCAAGAATTAATTAGTTATATATATAGCAAGTACGTAATTTCGTGAGTAAAAGTAAGCATGAGTTCGTTTAATTTACAAAGAAAATCACTTACTGTAACAGCATCCTTTATTGCTTGAACAACTTCTGGAACCATGTCTATCATGACCTCCTTAATAGTTTTGCCTTGAAATAATGCATAGTTATAATCATTGCATCCTATTTCTCCCACCATGAATAGGGCATTTTTAAGCTTCTTGATACAGTCTATCAAACATTAAAGAGAAAACAAAGGTACAGATAATTAATGAATGTCATTATTACATAGATTTGCATGCTTTATTGGGATGAGAGGCTAACCATAATCATCGAAACAAATCGCATTGAAATGGCTAAACATCCAATCTAGTTGTACACTTAAAGAGCTGTTAGTGATTGGAGACGAAATATTCTTCTCTGCAAGAACATATGTAGGCAAGGCAGTGGAACCAGCTACAGCAAAGTTCTCTCCATAGCCACGAATGAACATCACATCCTTATTCAAATAGGGATGAAGAAATGGAATTCCGGCTGCCAGAGCTGTGCATGCAACTATAAAATGTGATCAAGTGTAGCATAATCTAAATTTAGCCGTACGTAATACTGGTTGCAAAGGATCAAGTAATCGTCAGAATAATGATTATTATACGTACAATACAGGTGATGATTATCAAGAATGACATGCAGGGTCCAGGATCCAACTCTAACAGACAGAAAGTGACAATGGATAGAATCTAAAGACGACAGAACTACAGCCTTATCCGTTGCTGCTCACCTTGTTGCTTCTTTATTCCTACTAAAGCGACAGCTTTATCAAGCACCTATTATATATACTCAACGATGGAAGTATTTAATAATTTCTCTGTTCTTTCTGGAAACTAACAAGAACTAAATAAAAGGAAGAAAACATGATAAATATGGACAAGTAATTAGTCTGATCCTCACCTATGTAATCTATCATTAGCAACCCGTTGGAGCACCTGCCGGTGGCATTCTTGAAGAAGGTTTCCCCGTAGGGGAGCCGAGAAAATGGAAAAGCCGGATTCTCACGAATCAGATTTCCGGTGTCGGAAAACGAGTCCCCGAGTTGGTATATTGAGTCAAACATGCAAGTTTTGAGGGGGTGTGCACGACTGCAATGCAGCAGAAGAAAGAGAGGAGTACTGAGAGCGAGAATAGTTAGCAGAGAAGACAAAACTGGTTTGGCGGTAGCCATGGACAATGGCTCAAGAAAGAAGCAGCTAGCAGTACGTTGGGTCGGTCTGTGAATGCATCAGCAGTACATAAATTAAGGAGGTTTTGTCCAATTCCTAGTTTGTTGTAGTTTTAGTTGAACTTAGCTTTAGTCAAATCGGGATTTTTAAAATGCGTTGCTAATTATTACTTGTCAACCACCAGGAAACATACTTTTCAACTTTTGTTTTGGTTGGTGATAATCTTTATAATTACCGTGATTAGCAATTTATAAGGTCCCATGCATTGACTGTACGGTGGAGCTGGAAAGACTTCCAAGTAGAAAGATCAATATGATATATTATAAATTATAGAGTTTTTTTTATTGTAAAGTAAAATATTTTTTCACTTAAAATTACGTTAATTTATAAATTTATTTTTATAAATATAGTAAATTTCTTTGAGAAAAAGTAAATAAATGGCCTTGAAGGATTTGCAATGTGCAGAGTTTATATATCTTAAAACTGTATCTAACATTATTTTTATTTATTTTATTTGTAAACAACGCTAGATACAGTCTTAGGGTGTGAAAACTCTACGTACTCATTTTGTAAAAAAGTAAAGTCTACTATTAAAAAAAGAAAATTGTATTCATCATCCTCACACCACACACCTATTTTGATTTTTTATCTTTTTTATTTTTCCTTAACTAGTATATAGCGTATGGATGATTATGAGTAGAAAAACTCAATTAATTTAGTATTAATGAAATTTTTAAAAAAAATAAAATACGTGTAGTGTATAGTATAAGAGGCTGTGTAACAAAACTCATTATGATTTTTACATAAATTTCAAATTTATCCACTTTTTATAAAAATTAAAAATTAAAAAAAAAGTATATGAAATTTTCACATTTTAAAATTATAAATATCATTTCTTTCTCAAAATATATATGGAAGGGAAATGTATCTCCGTCTTAAAAAGTATTCCGGAGGTTATTGATGAAATATCAAGAAATACGGAAAACTCTAATAGAGAAACAAATCTTTAGCGAGAACATAGAATAGGTCTACACTATCATGTTAAAATAATAATAATAATAATAAGAAAAAGAGAAAAAAGAGAGAGAGTATTCTTCAGTCTCTAAAATCTTTTGAAAATGATTATTTAAAGTATTCAATTAATTTTAATTTTCATCTAAAAAATCTTGACGAGTTTTATATTTAAGTTCAATCTAAATCTTAGGAAATTATTTTTTGAAGTTTCTCGATTATGGTATATCGTTCTTCTTAGTGAAAAATCTTTCCGTTTGAACTGGATCTTCATGTACCAACAAGAGTACTATTCACTTTTTTTTTTTTTTTTATTCTTTTTCTTTTAAAAAATAGTAACGCTAAATACAATTATAAGATTCATGAGTCTCACACGCACTTATTTTTTAAAAAAAAAAAATAAGATCCAACGTCAAAACATTAATTTTTTTATATGATTTGTATATTTACCCTTTTTCTAAGACTCCGAAAATATTATTTCTAGTTTTGCTACTCGTTATCCACATCACACTTATTTTAATTTTTTTAATTTTATTCCTCCTAAAATAATTGAAATCTTCTTCTCATCTTCCATATATCACACGATTTAATAAAAAATTACAGAAAAGAAAGAAGAATACAACGGATCCCTGCAATTTTACCATGACACAAGGATGGGGACAGATCTGGAACCTCAACCGATGGGGACACAGCGCCAAAACAACAAAGCTGGATTCACCCACCAACCAATCCAACGTTGGCATATTTCAAAAATTTCATTCAAGGAACAAATTTGTTAAAACCACATCGTGTTTAAGAAAAAAAGGGGCATCATAACATGTGCGAGTAAACAAAATGAGGAAGGTTTGCAAATTGGAAACAAGGAGAATGAAGTTCTTAATGACAAAGCCAATTTAGACTCTCAATCTTCCTCCTCCCCTTCATTCTCCGCAATGTTGAAGTACCTAAGTTCATAAACATTTCTGTCTTTGTTGGAAGCTATCACGCGAAGCCAATCCCGCACATTGTGTTTCTTCAGGTACTTCTTTGTTAAGTACTTCAGATACCTGAACCACAAATGCAAATACGACAGGTGTTAAACTGTGAAGAAACCCATGATTCAACTGTAATCTCAACAGCAGCAGCTAAATCAATTGACGTCTTAGAGGATTATGTAAGACAGTACATAAAAGCTTATGAATAATTCAAATAATCAAGCAAATTGACAATAACGGTTTATACAACGATCACAGCAGCTATTTCCCTTTTGCACATATCCACGATGTATGATCTCATATGCTAAAACTACGACTAGGGAAACATCTGGTTTTTCTCTATGTTAAAGAGCTACCATTATATTGGGTACCAGCTTAGCTATTTCTATACATACACTGTTACAACCGAGCAGTTGTATTTTCCAAGCCAGAAAAAGCAGAGTCAAGGAAAAATTATCACATTCTAAACCACCCCACCCCCCCCCCCCCCCCCCAAAAAAAAAAAAACAAATGGAAACAAAATGAAAATCTTGTTCCAGGAAAAATTCCACAAAAATGCCGAGGAAATCTTTGTTGCAAAGGAGAGGATTTAAGTTTGGCTCATTCAAACTTGGTCCAAAAATACATCTACCATAAGCCCTGTTTGCTAATTAGGCACATACCACAAAAGCCCATGTGTTAAAATATAAGATTTGTGAAGACGTGAGGGAGCTCATCAGGCTAAACTAAAGGTCTAAACTAACTCAAAAACACACTACACGTCACCACATAAAAGGTCACACCTTTTCTTTATATGAAATCAAAAATATCATTGTAAAAACAGAAAAACGTAGAACAAGTACACAAGACTTTTTGCTGACAAGAAATTCAGGAGACCGTGCAATCGCAACCCATATACACAAGACTCGTACAAGAGAAACACCTAATTAGAAATAGAAACGATAAAAGGAATCATGAGAGCCTAGTCCACACATAAATGCTCACATCTATGCCAAACTTGCAACACAATTATACAAATAGCAATATCAATTAGACAGAAAAAATCAACTAAACAACTATCAATAGATGAATCAAATAAGGGGACAAATTTCAGATATCACCACAGCATTAGCTTCATACACGATCAAGAAAATCAGAAGTGAATTTACAACAATGCATAGATTACACAAGGAAAAAGAGCAAATTACCTCTTCGAAAAGTTACCGTCAGAGGTTACCGTTAGCTTGCTCTTCTCACGAGTGACGGTCACAGTGTCACCAAGCGCACCAGCCTTGCCTCCAACCTTGATCCTCTCTTGGAGAAACTTCTCCAGGGATGCAATATCCATGATCTTATCCTCCACTGGCTTTGCACAGTCAATGGTAAATGTCACTCCCTTCTTCTTCCCCTTCGGACCTGGCGCAGTACCTCGACTCATCTTTGATTATCTTCTACAATCCACACAATGAAAATAAAAAGACACCTATCAGATTTCTAGTATAAGTTACTGAAAAATAAAACAGCATAAGGACTCCATTAATCCTCGGCTACGGTTTAGTCCTCAAACTCATGCAAAAGAATAAGAGGCGCACATATAGCACCTACATGAGCGTGAAGCAGGGAAAATCAAACACATCAACGAGAAAAGATCCATCTACACAACCATCAACCGAGAAAACATACATAAATACAAACATACATATATAACAAAAGCATAATCACGTGCAGTCCTTGTTTGTTTGCTGAAACAATACATGAGCATAAGATCCTAGGTTACTTTTCTTCTCTTCATTTCCTGCAAACCAAGCAAATGATTCCAAACTCCATTTTCCGGCACTATTCCCTTGTTGTCTCAAAAGACAAACACGCATACAAACACAAACACAAAGAGAGAGAAAGAGAGAGAGAAGCATACCTGGTTACAAGGTAGGAGCAGCGGCGCGAGAGAAAAAGGAATGCAGTAAGAGAGGGTAGACGGTGGCTAGGGTTTTGGTTTTTAAAAGTCCGGTTCACGTTGGGCCGTGAGTTTGGTCTACAAGCTCCCAAGTCCCCAACTACTTGAGTAACGTTGGTGGGGTGGAATGGTAAGCAATGTTTTGAATATTGCAGTAGATGTTGTATTGGTTAAGGTATTAAATCTAAATATTTTGGTATTAATATCGTTTCGAGTTTTGAAATAATTGATATATGAATAAGTTATATATATAAATTATATTTTAAGATAATAAATTATATATAAATATATATTTATATACCGATCGGTACGATACGGTATTTGAAACATTAGTTGTAATATATTGATGGATTAGTTAGGTTGATTTTTGTTTTTATTTTTTTCAATGAATATGATTTCAGAAAAAGTAATATGTATATATATATAAACTATGCAACAGGATAATTTTTTTTAAGTATGATTTATTATTAAAAAATTAATTTTTATATAAATTTTATTTTTTATTTTTTTTATCAAAAAAATGTGCAGTCCTTGAGCGAACTAGGACTCAGATATCATTTTTACTCTCTTAAGTAAACTAAAAAAGAGATAAAAAAAAATGTAGAATGCTCCAACAAAACATCGGCCATAAACTTATAATCAATACATCATATACAATAAACATAAAAATGGGAAAATAGAGTCAACCATGGGCCATGTTCCTCGGTATAGTCGATGGAAGACGGTGGTTTTTTAGCATAATTCTTCTCATTAATTACTATTTACAATTCACACCTCCCATCTTATAAAAAATATCTATATACTCTATGAAAAACACTCAACACATTCTATAAAAAGTTATAAGTGTGGGTGTAATATGAATAGTAACTGATTTATAAAATTTCTCGATTTTTTATGTTATAGTGAAAATTAACCAGGGATAAAGTTGTATTGCAATCAAACATTTTGTAGAGATTTTCACTCCCTCGTTCTCTAAATTATTGAGAAGGGACGAATGAGCTCTTACTTTCTTCCAATATAAGAAAGAATATTGTCTTCAAAGCGAGAAAAAGTTATAAATTATTACCAAAATAGATAGTGCATGAGTTTTAGGTTGTGTTTGAAAGTTGAGTTGAGTTGAGTTGAGTTGTGAATTATTTTGTAAGTTTCATTGAAATGGTTTATTTTTTTAGATTGAAATGTGTTTTAATTTTTTAAGTTGAAATATATAAAATAGGTTGATAGGAATTTAACATTTTTATGAAAATTTGAAAAAATAGTGAATCTCATCAATGATTGTGAAAGGGATATTTGGTAACTGCTTACTAATGGGCCCAAGTGTGATGAAAGCCCAAGGATGCATCTTGTCAATATATATTATATATAAAAGATAACGCATCCGACTGATCAGGAAGATGATTACTCCAATTAATATGGAGGGTTTTTAAGATATACTTTAGAGTTTAGTCGTCGTCACCATCATCATACCTCTATAAATAATACTTAAAGATAACACATTTAAACATTCATTCATACTCTTATACTGAGATCACTTTCCTAACTTAAACATAAAAGTTTTTTCGGGCATCCCGTACCGCCATCTCATTTTGTTATAGGTATTTATATAATCGGTGGTACGAAACACGTCTCTAATAAAAATTATTTGAGTTTGATTCAATAACTAAAGCCTACTTTCTACCACCTCGGTGGCTCGTAAGCCCTACTCGTGATCAATGAAGTGTGCCGATGGTAGAGAAAAGTTGATTAGTTGGCCTCTAGGTCAACAGTAAGGCACGTGGCAGCGGTTGGTTGGCAGAAGGTAGAACCGTAGAAGGTAGAAGATTTTTTCTCCTAAAACAAGAAAGCAAAATGGATGGAAAAATGTATTGAAAATTAAGTAAAAATGCCAAACATAATAAGACCCATCAGACAAACATATAGAACAAAAAAAAGGCATGAACGGTATGTGGTGGCACATTTCCCTCACCCTTCTTGACGACGGCATGCGAGGGCGAACATGCAGGTGGTTTAGTGATGATAGATAGCAGAGTCGATAGAGCTCATGGAGCATGGAGGTGACACCATTGGTAGAATGTGTACTTGAGAAAAATGGATAAGTCTTTCTAAAAAGCATTGTTAATGGATTATCTATATGTAAAAATAAAGTAACTTTTAACTATTAGAGATGAAAAGAAACTTGCAATGGATTAGCTAAACTCATATTATTTAACTTTCAATTACAGTATTGGTAAATATAAAGTCAAATTTGATTATTACTGTTTAAAGAGCAAATATTTATTTTATTACTTTATATTACTTCTAATTACTAATTTAATTAGAATATGATTACTAATTAACATATAATAGGTAGAATAGTAAAATATGATAAGATAAAATAAATTAATAATTAAAAATAATAATTTTTTTAATTATTAATTACTCATTACTATATAATGAATAAATGAATATAGAGATTTGATGTGAATAGTCAAAGTCAAATTCATCTTATATTATTTTATTGTTATATAATGAAAAAAAAATATTCCAATGTGGAGACTTATGTGAATGGAATAGCCAAAAGTCAAATTCATCTTACATTCATCAAAATTGTCCTTTAACTTAGATAATCCATTGAGGATGTTAGGCAAGTTTGGATATTACTACTATTTATTACTTTATCATTACTTTTTACTATTATTCTCTACTATTCAATATTTTATTATTATTTTTTTACTACTATTCACATAATATCTGAGATTATCTTACTAC
The DNA here is from genome assembly GCF_018687715.1 of Carya illinoinensis. Taxonomy (NCBI): domain Eukaryota; kingdom Viridiplantae; phylum Streptophyta; class Magnoliopsida; order Fagales; family Juglandaceae; genus Carya; species Carya illinoinensis. The sequence continues at coordinate 34,397,022 of NC_056759.1, forward strand.
CTAAACGCAATCTAAATTGGATAAACACATAGAAAAAGTCACAAAGAAGAAGGAAAAAATAAAAGAAGAAGAAGAAGAAGAAGTAGGGATGGTTATGATGGAATAGACAGTGATTGAAAAGGAAGAAAAGATGATGGTCTATTTCCAAATACGAATATATAAAACTATCATCACACTAAATTACGTTTTGTTGTTAAAAATTAGTGATTTTAAAATGAATTTTATTACATACAAGCGAATTTATGTACTAATTTACGTATCAATACTGATGTCTTTATATTCAAAATTTAAATTGATATTATTTTAAATAAAATCTATTTTTTAATTAATCACATTAGATTAATACACGTATTAGTACGCAGAATCGTGCTCATAAATCTAAGGAGGCATGGAGTTCGAATGAAAGTGATACTTCCCGTTATACACGTTAAATCTAAGACACGTGCTGCTGCCGATCAAAAGCTTTTCCTACTTGATTTCCTTCAGTACCTTGGCTTCCTTACCCGTGTGGATTTCTAACACACACTTCACTTTCCTGTTAATACTCAGGGACGTTTGGACGCAGAGATAAGATAAAAAATTCTCAAAACAACTATAAACCAAACACAATTTGTAACAACGAATTTTACTACAATCAATGCTGGGTAATAATGGGTGGTCAAGGTAAGTACAAGATAATACAAAAATAATTTTGGGAAAAGTGATGACAGATTGCCTTCGAATCTGATTACTTGCGAGCTGCCATAGTTGCATACTAAAATAATGTGATACCAAACAACCCCAATACAACTTGCTTCAAAAAGATGTAATGGGAAAGGGACAAAAACATATTTGTGGCCTCGTTACAAGTAATTTTATTATCCTCCATTGGTATAAATTCCTAGCAAATTTTACTCAACGCAGGTTATATCAAAAGTTCACTCAATCCTTGTGTGATGAGTATGCATCAACTGGAAGAAACTTTGCATATCGATCCGCCTTCGCTTCAGTTCTGTGGTCATACCACTCGACCACTGCAGCACCAGCTAATGCAGCTAGTGTGAGAGCCTGTGCATGTAACCTAAAATTGAAGGTAAAGGAGAGGAGCAGTTAGCCAATGGGTCTAAAATGAAAGGTATTAAGAGGGAAATAAAACTAGGAAAAATATATAAGTCAGGTTTCAGCCAAAGCTAGGATACAAGGAATGGAAGAAAAGCAGATTCTACATGCAATGTGCACATTTGAAACCAGGTTTGATGAATGTTAAGCTGTTCACTACCAAGAAGATGACAGCAAGAGATTCTTTGACACAAGTACAAAGTCAAAAGGGAGTAGAATTTGCTTTAAAGAATTAAATCTTCTCTCTTCCCACCTTGCTACTTTCTAATTTTTATTTTGGAGGAAAGAATGATAAATCCATTTGGGTTATCTTGAGCATTATCTCAATTCTCAACCATAGCCTTAAAAACGATTCTTGAATGGGCTGTTACATATCATTCTAGCATCCATTTCCTTGTGCTGCAAAACTAAACTACCATAAACTTTGCAATGTGGTTTCTGTCTATAAAGGATCCCTAACAACGAGGGGTAAAATTTAGAAATGAGGAAGCTCTAGAAATTAAGCCAAAAAGAACAATATTACTAAAAAATATTTACATATATATATATATATATATATACATATGATGTAAATTAGTAAAACTAAGACTTCCTATACAATTTAAGTTCCTGTTGAAAAATTTAATGTTTGCTTCACAGCGTACCCTGTTAAATAAGTTCCATCAATGTCATGGAACAGCAGTAAGCCCAATGGATTTTGAATTTCGTGATATGTAAGAATTTTACCATGAGAAGAAAAAGAAAGAGAACATGTTAGTACACTGAGACCAGAGGATGGAGAGAAGGCTTAAATGTTTTGAAGATTTTTAGTACATAAGAATTTAACCTTTATTGTTACAGACTGAAATTTAAAAAATTTTCATTTTTCACTGTCAAAAAAGTTTCTCATTTTTCTGATAAGAGAATTTTGAGTCAAAAGCTTCCATTCTTTTGCAAAATAGTTTGCACTCAAAACACCTTGGAAAATTCTTGCGGTGGAAGGGTTTCCTATGAAATTTACATATTCTTCAGCCCTAATTGTCACTAATTTGCATTGATTTACTTCTACAAAAAAATAAAAAATAAAAAATAAATCATAGTTTGATCCAATCCTTCTTGCCAAAAACATTATTATTATTATTATTATTATTATTATTATTATTATTATTATTATTATTATTTTATGTGAGGATCCTCTCCAAGGCAGGGTCCTTCAAACCCACCCCTACAGAGCAAACCCCGGTCCCGTGCACCACACCCTCAAAAGTTTTCCTACACGGAACTAGTTAAATCGCTGGCTTTTCACCCGAAGGTGTGGCCCCAAAGGATTGTTTGTACCCATGAGGTGTTGAATCTTGGACCTTGAAGGGAGTGATACCCCAATACCAAGGTATTCATCACTTGGGCCAACCCCTTGACCTTCGAGCTATGGCAATTTGCAGAAGCAAAGACAGTAATAGGAGCTAAAAAATGAGGAGGACCTCCAAGGGTATTATTTAAGGCATGACAGAAGGTACAACGCCATACCTTCTGTATTGAATCTATGGAATGGCCTCAATTGTATTGAATCTATAACAGGATTTGTCTGCTTAGAGTAGGCTTTTCTCAATTGGACAAAAACAGGAAGCACATTTGAAACTAAAGTTCACCTCAGCTTTCTTACGCAAAGTTTGTGTCCATAAAATGCCAAAAAGGTACATACAATTGTAAAACTTAAATATCACTGGTTTCTCGTTACTATTGCTAACAAGCCAGGGGAAAGAGAGAGAAGATATAGATTTAAAAGCCTGAGTTCTCCTCTTGCCTCTGCTAAAATTAAATTATAATAGCAACACAATCATATATTCTATAAGGATTTGCTTATTTCGGTTCATTCGTCCCAACCCCTCCCCCCCAAAAAATAGATAATCGACAATGTACATGAGTTTTTCCTCCCCAAACTCCCTCATCAGCAAATCAAAATGATTTTTTTTTTTTTTTCCGAATGGAATATAGTTATATGATTAATTTACCCCAGCGACACATTTCAAAGGTACAAACAAACAACAAACATATCTTCGCTCACAATTAAGAAATTACCCTACAAACGAATACCTAGCAGAACAGCCAAAACTTACCTAGCGTGAATGATCTTGACGCTGGTTTTCATATTTGGTTGAGACCAGTTGTACGCAATCGAACCCGCAAGTCCGCTAAGCCACAGAGAACCTTTTTCCAATATAAACAAATGAAAATTCCAAATAAAAACCCAGAACAATAATAGAATATAGTTCATGTATCAATCAAAACAAAAGATACCCTTCTCCTATATTAAACAAATTCAACTAATGATAAAAACAGGAAACAAGTTCAGACGTTTTGTGTTTCAGAATCGAAGATACATAAATCTTAACCACAAACCCACGTGAGAAAACATCCCGGAAACTAGAGAGTAAATACACGATAACAAGACTGAATCGAGGAAAATGAAGAAGGGAAATACCAACAGTTCGAAGCTTATGCTCGACGACCCATTCCCTCATAGATTCGAGTTTGCTCTTAGATTCCGCCATATCCGAGAGAAAGATGGAAACTTTGCAGAAAGAAACAATGAAATGGCCGTTTGCCTTGCAAGGAATTAATACGCGAGAGCGAGACGGAGGAAAAAGCGAAATTGTAAGCTTTGGACGCGGTGAGCAAGTTATATACGCGTGTAATAGAATCCAACAACCTGTTTGGCTCCAGCCAATAGAGTCAGAAACATGGCATGACAAGGCATAGGAAGAACGTTGTGTATTAAAAGTATAATTCGCTATTTTTATAACAATTTCTTCTTCTGACATTCGAAAAAATTTATATGATTTTTGAAGGTGGGCCCAGTCAGACCCCAACAAGCTGTGTTGCGTTTTAGGCCACGTGAAAGGTGGCTGCTGGTTGCCCCTCAGCCGCCCTTCACAGATTTCTCAACTTTAGGTCCATGGACAATTTGACCAAGAACCCCTAGAGCCCTTGACTAATGATAAAGAAGTAATTCTATGTACGCAAATAAATCTTTTTTTTTGTTTTTTTTAATCTCAAGAAACCTTCATTTCGTTACACTACAGATATGATATATAAGAAGGAGGCAGAGTTTCCTAACAAACGTCCAAAGTAATAAATAATAGTGCATAATAATGAAAAAAAAAATTATTTAAGACCAATTTTTTAATTTCTATTTATGTCCTACAAGAAAACGCCGTCTTATAAAAAAACAGAAAATTATTCGCGTAAAAGCAAACAATGATGTTGGGTTTATATATATATTTTTTTTAAAAAAAAATTGAGCAGTATTTGCATACAAATCTTTTAAAAAGAGAATAAGATTTATTATTAAAAAATTAACTTTTTTTATGTGAGTTTATATTTATTTTATTTTTTTAAAATTGTGTAATATTTGTATACTTTACGATTGTAAATATTATTTTTTATGATACAAAGAGGTTTTTATTTTACAAAACAAAAATCATTGCATTTTAATTTAAAAATATTTTATAGCCTTAAAATATTGTAAAAATTGGGAAATGACTTATATAGTCTTGGAGTATGCAACTTCGTGCACTCATTTTGAAAAAAATAGATAAATATAAAATCTATATAATAAAAAAAATATTATTTTTAACAGTAAATCGAATGTACAAGACTTTCATATTCTATAATTATATCTAGTATTATTTAAACAAATATAGTTTTAAAGTACGTGAGCGTCACAAACTACTTTTAAAAAAATTAGAGCCAAGTATTAAAAAAATGAAGTTTTATGTGAATTTCATATTTTTTCAATCTATTTAAAGGGAAAAAGCAAGACTTGTATATTCTAAAACTGTAGAAATAATTTCCTTTCATCTCTGTTAAGTATTTTTTTTTTTAATATATTCATGGGTGCCCGGGCCAGCTTACTCGCACCTCGACTAATCACATGGGGCCCTGAAGTCAAACGATCAGGTAAACCTCCAGTGACCCTGAAAGAATTTGAACTGGTGACTATTGGAAAGCAAACACAAGACCTGATCAACTGAACTACCCTGCAGGGTTTCTTTTAAATATTATTAAATGATGGGTATATAAATAAAATATAACAAACAAATTTTTAATTATGTATTAGCACCCCCAAGAGGTTGGCAGAAGTGGTAAAGGACTTGGTCTTGGGGTATAACTCTTCTCAAGGTCCAATGTTCAACACTTCATGGGTACAAACAATCTTTTAGGGTGACACATATGGGTAAAAAGCTAACAATTTAACCAGTTTCTTGTAGGAAAAGTTCTGAAGGTGTGGTGCATGAAATCGGAGTTTACTCTGCAGGAGTGGGTCCGAAGAGCTCTCCCTTGAAGAGGTTCCCAACATAAAAAATAAACAAATAAAAGCATAAAATGAGCAATACACATAATTATGTAACAATTGATCAGACCTGTTAACATTTTCCTCTCGCTTGCTCCTGCTTGCTCTCTCCCTCTGAAACTCAGACCCATTTTATTCTCGTCTTCACCAGGCAGAGGGGTTTTGGAGCTTAGGCTCCGACCACCTCCTACCCTAGCTAGCCCTAGTGGTGTTCTTGTGACGCCCCCAAATTCTGTTTGGGATCGGACAGACATTTGAAGCGTCGAGACATGCAACACAAGGTTACCTGCCCCCGTTCATGACATATAAGATGCAATATTCCTAACATGCATCTAACAATATGCAATATTCGCAGCGGATAAATTTTTTCTTCAGCAATACTATGCACCAAATTGAAAATATCCCAAATGCTTAAAACATACTTCATACATAAAAATCCATTGAACAACTAAGATCACAACACTAGTCCAAAATGGTTATGATCCAAAAAGTAGTAGAGATGCAACTCAATCGTACAAGTAGTAACTTACGTTAATTACTATATCAACATTTATGTCGCACCGTCACTTAGTCAACTGTATCTAGTTGATCAGCTCCTGATTCTCCTTCAAGTCCTGTAACAAGATCTACCATTCGGGGGGAATGGTAGTTGGGACTACCAAAGTGAGATTTGATTACAAATCTCAGTAAGTTAACAAAAAACTTCCACACAAGCTAATGATGCATGGATGTCAGTAAAAGCATAAATGCATAATCAAATTCATAAGAAATTAAAGCATAATTTGGAGTACAACATAGCATAATTGACATAACTTAAATTGAAACATGAACTGAACTTGACTTGCAACTTGACTTAGCATGAACTTGCTCTGAAACTTGAATTAACATGAAAATACATACTCCACAGTTGTTGTGGCCCCATGTATTCTACACAAACTTGACTTAACATGAAAAATACATACTCCACAGTTGTTGTGGCCCCATGTATTCTATACAAACTTGACTTAACATGAAAAATACATACTCCACAGTTGTTGTGGCCCCATGTATTCTATGTGTAAATACATACTCCACAGTTGTTGTGGCCCCATGCATTCTACACATCACAATGCAGTTAAATACATACTCCACAGTTGTTGTGGCCCCATGTATTCTACATAAACTTGACTTAACATTAAAAATACATACTCCACAGTTGTTGTGGCCCCATGTATTCTATGTGTAAATACATACTCCACAGTTGTTGTGGCCCCATGTATTCTACACAAACTTGACTTAACATGAAAAATACATACTCCACAGTTGTTGTGGCCCCATGTATTCTACACATCATAATGTACTCAAGATGAAATGTGACTGGAATACGAAAGGACTGAAGTCCTGACGTAACATAACGTGACTTGAACATAACTTAGAATACATGACCAACTTGAGATAGAAACATTTCGTAACATGGCATAACATATAATAGACAACATATTTAACATGACATACTTGCAACAGTGAATATTACATGACTTGACTTACATGTAATAGATGACATACTTAGCATGACGTACTTGTAATGTACAGTAATACATAACAGAATATATTATGTAACAGATAAAAATTGATGACAGAATAAATTCTGTATAATAGACAATTACATGATAACTTGACATGGCATGACACATATGATAACATACATACATACACTGTAGTTCTTTTACTTAGCATACATACACAGTAGACTGCTAGTAAGTTAAAAGCTAACTTACCTCGATCTCCGCGTTTCTTATAAAACCTCAAGCGCGATCACGAGGAACTGTAATTAGTGATTCTAAAAGTTAGTACTAAATCACTAATAATTTGAAATATGGAAAAATACTAACTTAAAGAGTAAAATTTCCATTTTACTTTCTATATGTAGGAAAATGACCGTTTTACCCATAACTTAAGGATTTTGCATACTAACTCCAAAAGTCACCAAAATTTACATGCCTCATGTAAATTTTATCCTCAACTCAAATATCAATTTAGAAAAATTTAAAACTAATCACAACTATTAAAACTCCATAGGGCCGAAATTCTCATATGCTATTTCTATTGATTTTTGTTTCCAACTTGTTTTGATCAACCTTTTGATCTATGACTTATAAATATGTGATCTTCAAACCAAACCATCACATGGTTTAAAAAGATGTCCTAAAACATATATAAGCTTCTAATTCAAGATCACATGGTTAAAAATTAACCAAAACATAAATTTAGCCAAGAACATCCACACTTTGGCTTATCTGAATATCTCTTTGTATAAAATTTCATATATTTGAAACTAACATCAAATATCTTCAAAATAATAATATAACATGTATATAAGATGCTTAGGATCCTCCAATAAAATTATCAAAGTCATTAGAATAGGTTTAGACCACCAAAGAGTTAAACTTTCTCAAAATAGAAACTGTTTTTCTTCTTCCAGTTTCTAAGTTTCTAAATCTAAGCAAATATTTCATCAAAACCTTCAATCATGCAAAAATCCTCAACCAATAGTCATATATACATGTTAACAATACTCCATAAAAATTTCGGACCAATATCTATCCATTAGCTTGGTCAAAAACTCCAAACTATAACATATTCTCCAGTTTATCTCCCAGAATGACCTTTCTATAGTTTACATAATATTTTACTGACCAAATGATCTTCAAATGGGGCAAATAAGATATCCATGTAAACTAGACTCAAAAAGGAACAACTTATATGAAGGAGACTTTATGATAAAACACTTACAACAGCTTCGAAATGGGCATGCAAAAGAACTCATAAAAGCTGTCCGAGAGAGAATGTTTGATATTCTTTTAAAGAAACGTGTAAATGAAGATAAGTTCGTGGGTGATGGCTGGAGATGCTTATGGAAGAGATAAGGGAGATGATAAGGCTGGAGTTGAGAGTTGAGTGTGGTTTTCTCCTACCCAAAATATCTATAAAATATTATCTCAAAATATTCTATCCAATAATATCTATAAAAATCAGCTCAATATATTTTCCAAATGTGGAGTAGACTTGGAAGAGTAAGGTGGCTAAAATATTTCTATATGTATTTTAAATCTCTATTCTTAAGATATTTTCCAAATGTGTATTTTGCTTAGGTGTCATGATCTTACACCTTGATTTCCTTCACAATTCCATCTAATGGTTTCTCTTTGTGCCAAGTACCTAATACTATTCATTATGTGTGGTTAAGATCTTGCCAAGTGTCTAAATAAAATATCGATATCCTAATTTGGACATTTCACACTGTGATTTTGAAAACACAGCGTTTAGTACGTTTACCGAGATTACTATTCACTCCAAAAATAAACGTAATAAACTTAGTACTGAAAAATCCTAAATATTCAATTAAGCCTAGTGGTGTAGACTATAATGTATTCTGACACTTCTAATTATCTCAAATAATTAAAATCGCATTTCTGGCACCATAGTGAGTGATAACACTAACTATGTTGACAGGCTAAAACCTATGCGATTAGTCGATTCGTGTAAACTTACGGAATTTTCACGAGATTCCTAAAGTCAATAGAAATTCCTTAATTGAATTTCTAGCGGGCTGTTACAATCTCCCCTCCTAAAAAAAAAATTTCGTCCTCGAAATCAAATTAAATAAGAAATAGAAATTTAATAAGGAGGTGTTGCTTACCAACCTACTGTCTATCCCGTATATATTTGCCTTTGAGATTATGTCATTCCTTAACTCTCTTACTTTAATCTACAATTAGATTATACTTCTTTGCACAAGGTTGGCCAAGTTGTAACGACATACTCTCCAAACCTAAAACTTTAAGTAAATAATCTTCCGAAACTCTTCTTTAGAAAAGCATAGGTGATATACTTTAAATGTTCTTGTAAATACCATAGTTAGTAAAGAATTCATCAAAATTAAACCGTTAACCTCTCTCTTTTTAACAAAATCGGTGGCACTCTGTTTTAGACCAGACAACTCTGATCCGCGTGATTTTTATAGGTCTTCTGTAGTTGTCAGGCGCCGCATAGCTACGACACTACTTTGTTCTTCTGTAATTGTCAGGCACCGCAGCGATGATACTACATTGCTCTTGTCTCTTGTAGAGAAATGATTCACGAGAGGTGATTCGTCATAATTTTCTCTATAAAAGAATTATTCAGTTCATCTTCTTTCTCATCTCATCTTCTTCACTTTTCTGAAATTAATCTGCATTCTTATTCTGCAATCTCTTTCTGCTTACTCACTTTGCAATGGCTCAGCAATCTTCTCATTGCCAAAACATGAGGTATTCTGCACCTCGTTCCCCAGTTGTTTCTGCTTCTTCCATAGGTGCTATTATGCAATCAAATAATGATCTGACTAATAAGTCAGAAAATGAACTTATCTACGAGCTTGTGAGTCTCGGTACTCGATACTCATCAGCCATTGCCGCATATTCTCAGAGACTGCAATCCAGGACTGGTGGGGTTGACAAACTCCACGAGAGTATTTCTCTGCTTCAGAGGCTTCTTATGGAATCCAACATGAAGATAGAAGCAGTAAAGAGAGAGAACAGAGATTTAAAATCTTTGCTTAACTCTTCTTTTCGAGTGGCTACTCCTTTAGATAGGAGAGGCATGCAGATTTTTGAAGAGCAAGAACGTTTAAAGATTGAGGCAAAGAGCCTCAAATTTCTGTAATTTTGCTTTATGATAATAAAATAATACTTCACAAATATTCATATTTGTGTTTCTATCTTCTGGTATACGTTTTATGTACTCCATTTTATTTCTTTCAGGGATTTTCATATATATGACATGATCCAATGACTCATATAAATATGCATTTAATCATGCATATCCAAACTCTCAGTAATCTTTAAGTTAATAAAAATCTCAAGGAGTTCTACTGGTCTAGGACTAACTTACTTCTTTATAATCGCAACAATCAGTCATCTTCCCAGGTGGTACTTTGATAACTGACCAGTTAATAACTTAAAGTTGAAACTTTCTCTCTTATGATTGTCATAACTCTTCTATCCATCATAAGTTATCAATTATTCTAACTTTAAATGATTTGTTCCTAATGTTCACATAAATCCTCAAGACCAATATTTTACTCTCCATATAATAGCCTTCAAAAGAAGATCGATCTATGTATCCATAAAGATAGTGTTTTGCCAGAAATCAGTTACTGGCGGCGTGGTAATACTATTATCATAAATGAATCCTACTAAGGCTAAAGCTTCTCCTAATCAAATTACTCTTCCAAACACAATTTCTATCGTATTTTTAGAATCAAAACAATTCTCCAAATATGTGGAATACCATTCATCAATCCTACATATCCTTTCTCATATTACTAAAATGTATTCTATATCTACATTGGTATGAACAATAATACTTCTAATGAAAATTTTTTACTCTTACCACTAGAGTAACAATTCAACTTCCAAGCTGAATTCTCAAGCACCACAATTAATAGAAACAATGACTCGTTTGAATCAAACAATGTACAATTTACCAACCCCAATGACTTGACCTACTCCAAAATAACAATAATGCAATACTACCATCAATTGCAATCAGATCAACGTTAACTATGTTTACCTCAACTAATCCTTCATCCATCGGGAAATTCTGATCCTCTTGATTATTATCTCCATTAGGATTCCGGGGTATTCTATCACGAGTCATGTGTCCCTTCTTGAAACACACGAGTATATGTATAAAAACCACATACTACCTTTCATACCTTAAGAAATTCAAGCCTAATGTTTGGTGCATTTCCTAAGGACATGTGGATTTACTGCCCAGAGACGTATTGCTCTGATACCACCCTGTGACGCCCCCAAATTCTGTTTGGGATCGGACAGACATTTGAAGCGTCGAGACATGCAACACAAGGTTACCTGCCCCCGTTCATGACATATAAGATGCAATATTCCTAACATGCATCTAACAATATGCAATATTCGCAGCGGATAAATTTTTTCTTCAGCAATACTATGCACCAAATTGAAAATATCCCAAATGCTTAAAACATACTTCATACATAAAAATCCATTGAACAACTAAGATCACAACACTAGTCCAAAATGGTTATGATCCAAAAAGTAGTAGAGATGCAACTCAATCGTACAAGTAGTAACTTACGTTAATTACTATATCAACATTTATGTCGCACCGTCACTTAGTCAACTGTATCTAGTTGATCAGCTCCTGATTCTCCTTCAGGTCCTGTAACAAGATCTACCATTCGGGGGGAATGGTAGTTGGGACTACCAAAGTGAGATTTGATTACAAATCTCAGTAAGTTAACAAAAAACTTCCACACAAGCTAATGATGCATGGATGTCAGTAAAAGCATAAATGCATAATCAAATTCATAAGAAATTAAAGCATAATTTGGAGTACAACATAGCATAATTGACATAACTTAAATTGAAACATGAACTGAACTTGACTTGCAACTTGACTTAGCATGAACTTGCTCTGAAACTTGAATTAACATGAAAATACATACTCCACAGTTGTTGTGGCCCCATGTATTCTACACAAACTTGACTTAACATGAAAAATACATACTCCACAGTTGTTGTGGCCCCATGTATTCTATACAAACTTGACTTAACATGAAAAATACATACTCCACAGTTGTTGTGGCCCCATGTATTCTATGTGTAAATACATACTCCACAGTTGTTGTGGCCCCATGCATTCTACACATCACAATGCAGTTAAATACATACTCCATAGTTGTTGTGGCCCCATGTATTCTACATAAACTTGACTTAACATTAAAAATACATACTCCACAGTTGTTGTGGCCCCATGTATTCTATGTGTAAATACATACTCCACAGTTGTTGTGGCCCCATGTATTCTACACAAACTTGACTTAACATGAAAAATACATATTCCACAGTTGTTGTGGCCCCATGTATTTTACGCATCACATTTGTAGTTAAATACATACTCCACAGTTGTTTTGGCCCCATGTATTCTACACATCATAATGTACTCAAGATGAAATGTGACTGGAATACGAAAGGACTGAAGTCCTGACGTAACATAACGTGACTTGAACATAACTTAGAATACATGACCAACTTGAGATAGAAACATTTCGTAACATGGCATAACATATAATAGACAACATATTTAACATGACATACTTGCAACAGTGAATATTACATGACTTGACTTACATGTAATAGATGACATACTTAGCATGACGTACTTGTAATGTACAGTAATACATAACAGAATATATTATGTAACAGATAAAAATTGATGACAGAATAAATTCTGTATAATAGACAATTACATGATAACTTGACATGGCATGACACATATGATAACATACATACATACACTGTAGTTCTTTTACTTAGCATACATACACAGTAGACTGCTAGTAAGTTAAAAGCTAACTTACCTCGATCTCCGCGTTTCTTATAAAACCTCAAGCGCGATCACGAGGAACTGTAATTAGTGATTCTAAAAGTTAGTACTAAATCACTAATAATTTGAAATATGGAAAAATACTAACTTAAAGAGTAAAATTTCCATTTTACTTTCTATATGTAGGAAAATGACCGTTTTACCCATAACTTAAGGATTTTGCATACTAACTCCAAAAGTCACCAAAATTTACATGCCTCATGTAAATTTTATCCTCAACTCAAATATCAATTTAGAAAAATTTAAAACTAATCACAACTATTAAAACTCCATAGGGCCGAAATTCTCATATGCTATTTCTATTGATTTTTGTTTCCAACTTGTTTTGATCAACCTTTTGATCTATGACTTATAAATATGTGATCTTCAAACCAAACCATCACATGGTTTAAAAAGATGTCCTAAAACATATATAAGCTTCTAATTCAAGATCACATGGTTAAAAATTAACCAAAACATAAATTTAGCCAAGAACATCCACACTTTGGCTTATCTGAATATCTCTTTGTATAAAATTTCATATATTTGAAACTAACATCAAATATCTTCAAAACAATAATATAACATGTATATAAGATGCTTAGGATCCTCCAATAAAATTATCAAAGTCATTAGAATAGGTTTAGACCACCAAAGAGTTAAACTTTCTCAAAATAGAAACTGTTTTTCTTCTTCCAGTTTCTAAGTTTCTAAATCTAAGCAAATATTTCATCAAAACCTTCAATCATGCAAAAATCCTCAACCAATAGTCATATATACATGTTAACAATACTCCATAAAAATTTCGGACCAATATCTATCCATTAGCTTGGTCAAAAACTCCAAACTATAACATATTCTCCAGTTTATCTCCCAGAATGACCTTTCTATAGTTTACACAATATTTTACTGACCAAATGATCTTCAAATGGGGCAAATAAGATATCCATGTAAACTAGACTCAAAAAGGAACAACTTATATGAAGGAGACTTTATGATAAAACACTTACAACAGCTTCGAAATGGGCATGCAAAAGAACTCCTAAAAGCTGTCCGAGAGAGAATGTTTGATATTCTTTTAAAGAAACGTGTAAATGAAGATAAGTTCGTGGGTGATGGCTGGAGATGCTTATGGAAGAGATAAGGGAGATGATAAGGCTGGAGTTGAGAGTTGAGTGTGGTTTTCTCCTACCCAAAATATCTATAAAATATTATCTCAAAATATTCTATCCAATAATATCTATAAAAATCAGCTCAATATATTTTCCAAATGTGGAGTAGACTTGGAAGAGTAAGGTGGCTAAAATATTTCTATATGTATTTTAAATCTCTATTCTTAAGATATTTTCCAAATGTGTATTTTGCTTAGGTGTCATGATCTCACACCTTGATTTCCTTCACAATTCCATCTAATGGTTTCTCTTTGTGCCAAGTACCTAATACTATTCATTATGTGTGGTTAAGATCTTGCCAAGTGTCTAAATAAAATATCGATATCCTAATTTGGACATTTCACACTGTGATTTTGAAAACACAGCGTTTAGTACGTTTACCGAGATTACTATTCACTCCAAAAATAAACGTAATAAACTTAGTACTGAAAAATCCTAAATATTCAATTAAGCCTAGTGGTGTAGACTATAATGTATTCTGACACTTCTAATTATCTCAAATAATTAAAATCGCATTTCTGGCACCATAGTGAGTGATAACACTAACTATGTTGACAGGCTAAAACCTATGCGATTAGTCGATTCGTGTAAACTTACGGAATTTTCACGAGATTCCTAAAGTCAATAGAAATTCCTTAATTGAATTTCTAGCGGGCTGTTACAGTTCTTATGCCTTTTAGTTTTTCCTCTAGTGCTTTTACGTTGTTTTCCATCCTCAGCGTTGACCTAAGACGATCTCTTGTTTTCTAGCATCCTCCGACCAACACGTGATGCTGATTCAGCCCGTCCGGTTGCCGATATATTTGTTCGTGAAAGAAATATCTGCTTCTGCTTAGCACGTTCGACACAAGCGCGGCCTCTATTGTGCACGTTTTCAACGCGTTGCCGTGTCCTGGATTGGCTTTGGCTGCCACACGTGGCCCCATCGGCTTCAGAGGCCTCTGCTCCTCCGGAGCTGTCCGTTCATCTACCTCCTCAAATGTGTGCATGACTTACACCCACCACCACTGCCTGTGTTGGCCATTCGTCGGCGATTCAACTTAGTGTCAGGCTGCTGCCCTATATTACCGCTTTTCCTAACTCGTGATCTTGTTAGAGGGGTTGAGAACCTCTCCAAAAATCATCTCAACACGATAAGTGATAGTGCACCTGCCACTTTCACCGCTTCTAGTAAAGGTACTGCCGTCTACAACGATGGTTCTATTGTTCGCTTTATTGCGAACACTCTAATTCTGTCTTTTTAAAAGACGGAGTCCTCATGTAGGACATGGGTAGAGTCTAAAAAATTGGTTTCAAATAAACATTTTTTTTTCTTTTTTCACCACTATATAATGTTATTTATCATTTTGGGGTGTTTGTTGGGAACCTCACCCCTCCGCTTGTATCATGTTTTTAGTTTAATGTTATTGACTTGCTTAGGAAAAAAAAAAAATTGACTAGACCCGCTAATTAGGACTTATTATATATTGTATTAAATTCTTGTACGATCTTTAAGTACATTGCTTAACAACGTAAACCTTCTGACATATGTGATTGAATTCTATCTTTTGTTTTATTTTTACACTTAGCGTTCGTCATGATAGGATCTGAACAAAGCCGATCAGTTGACTCCAGGGCTAAATACTCTTGATTATAATTATTTTAGTGCTACTTTGTGAAATGTCCTTGGTGAACGCTGGGACGCCTAACTACATGACTATAGGCAGCTACATACATGTTACTCGTAAAATCTGCAAGGGTTGTTCTCTCCCTTGAACTATTGGCATTCTAAATTCTGCTCAATTTCACATGAAATGGGACCCTCCCGTCACAATGTCAGAAAAAACAAATAAACTATTCAAACGTAAAACTCAGATACAAGACGACTGACGCCCATGGAAAGTTGGGCCGAATAATGCATATCCCATAAATTGTCCAGCACAAACTGATCTCTTTATACAAGTTTCCATTACACATGTAACTCCACCAGTGATCGCAAAGGAATTAAGGCAATGTTTTATGGACATAAATAAGAAACCCATTAACCAGCAATACCGGAAATTCCAAGGAATCGGATAATGGGTCACTCAAACTGACCAAATCCTATTTTTGCCACCCAACATGTGATCTTATTTTCTATCCGCAAAGGCAGACAAACTAGAGGAATCCAAAGTCCATCACACCACCATGTGGCCAGCCAAAAATATGGTTTTTGGGGCCACTCCAAATTATCTCGAGTCTGCCAGGTCCTGACAGAATTCAAGCATGATATATCGTTTCTCAAGCATACATAATTTTTGGTTTCGGCATAATAGTGGTAGTTTGCTTCACCGGAAAAGGATAAAGCAATAACATTTATGACCGATTTTGTGCAGATGTCCTCTCGGATCCATGCCTTTGGCGGAAACTGTTGGACCTAGTATCTGGCCCGCCAGCAGCCTGCTGATATGTCCCCCAACCGGAGTCTCTGTCGACCTGGCTCAAAGGGAATGAAGCCAAACGATCTCTTTCCCATGAATGGAACCGATTTGACAAAGGATTTTCTGCTTCTTGAAAGTTGCGACCTGATGAACCTGGCGGGACAAGATAGAAGCCACCAGTTTGGTCAGATGACGAAGCCGTTGGCCCTACTTGAGCCAACCCGCCTCTGTGGCTGCTGGATCGTCGGGTGCCAGGATGGACGGGTATACGTACGGATGTTGAATTCCTCGGTTGTTGTTGCTGATAGTACGCCTGGAGAGCTTGGACTCTATCGCGGGTTCGGGCATTACTGCCTGGGTAAGGAGGAATCATTGAAGAAGCCACTGAGCTCCCTGGTCTACCAGCAGAACTGCAAAAAATTAAGTGCTTTTGCTGTCCATGATACAATTATTTAAATTAAAAAATAAGTGGAAAAAGTTGCAGTACTCATTCCTTTATAAAACCGTCAACCAACAGATGTTATTAGACTGGAGGCTTTACCAAAAATGACCGGAAGCTACAAACCTGTTAAGAATCGCATGCAATTCATCACCAGCCCATTTCCTAAGTTCCCAAACGACTTGTAACCACAAGAAAATATGACTTATTTTTCTTTCTAATTCACTTGCCAGTTGCCATAGAAACTAGGGGTACAGATATGCCACATTTAATAGCTATTGACGTGCTGAGCCCAAAAAGAAGAAATAACAGAAAAGTATGCTGCCAACAATGTCCCCACATGATAAAGACATACCTATGACCAACGAGGAACGGGTGCATAAAACCTGGTCTTTGCATGTCAGAGCTGGTCCTTGCTGACCTTTGAGTAACGGGCAGGATGGAAGGTTGATCAGAAGCAGCAATACGATTATTGGTGCTAGGGAAGGGAGAGGAATGGTGATCCCAACTGTGATAAGGAAGATCCATGGCAGGAAAAGCATAAGAAGTCTGTATCTCACTAGGTATAGATGGGCCCCAAAGATTGTTTAAGTTCGAAGCCTCTGTAACTGTTCCGTTGGAATTTGAGGATGATGGATGGATCGGTCCAAAGTAAGCAATATATGGGCATGGATGAGTAGCAGACGATACAGTTGTATGTTCGGCGAAGATTGCATGTTGTCCCAGTAGATCATGATCTAATTATAATCTCATCATTCAGTCATAAATGAACTCCTAGACAAAAAATTTAAACAGGATTGCAGCAAAAGAAGAAAAATCTTACATGCACTTGACGAAAATTCCCCTTCCCTGAAACAAACGGTTAAAAAATTAATACCATGGGGAAGTAGGAAGTGCCACTTGAATAAAAGAGAACCCAAGAGGAAGGAAAAGCCAAAGAAAAGAAAAACAACTCAGCAGAATATATAAGAAAACATACGGCAAAGGGCTTTTCTTGACTAGGGAAAAATAACAATTCAGCTCAACATCCCAAAATTTGTAAACACCAACAAAGCCTCACTCTTTTTTCAATGAGAAAGCAGATACAAACACTAGGGGATAGGATAAGATAATTTTTTGAATCCAAATAATAGAAGAATCCATATAAATTAGAAGTGAATAAGAATTGTAAGCCTTCCATATGCTATTGGGTGACTAAATGGAAGAGATTTGAAAATTTGCAATACAATTTATTATTAAACTTCAACATTGCTTAACGATTACAACAAAATCTGAACCACTAATGAGTCTTCCTTACATAAAAGTAACTGAAAACTACAAAAGTTGAACATAAGATCTAATTTGAGTAACAAAATTCCTCTGTCTGAAAAGGGTGATCTTTTGGCACTAAATCTTGCGAAACAACTTAATCATGCACAAAAGATCTTAACCAGTAAACCCCAAGGGGTTGGCCTAAGTGGTGAAGGCCTTGGTCTTGGGGTCTCATTCCCTTCAAGGTCCAAGGTTCAACACCTCATGGGTGCAAACAATCCTTTGGGGCCACACCTCCTGGTGAAAAGCCAGCGATTTAACCAGTTCCGTGTAGGGAAACTTCCGAGGGTGCGGTGCACGGGACCGGGGTTTATTCTGCAGGGGTGGGTCCAAAGGGCCCTGCCTTGGAGAGGTTCCCCGACATAAAAAAAAAAAAAAAAAAAAAAAAAAAAAAAAAAAAAAAAAAAAAAAAAAAAGAAGAAGAAGAAGAAGAAGAAGAAGAAGAAGAAGATCTTAACCAGTAGAAATAGCTTAGTAAAGATTGCACCTCCAGCCCACATGCCAAGGAATGAGAAACTCCGAGCAGGCTATAACGATAAAGGGATAGTTCAAGGAATGTTTGCTGAAATAGCTTAAACAGTAGAAATAGATTAGTGAAGATTGCACCTCCAGCCCACATGCCAAGGAATGAAAAACTCCGAGCAGGATATAAGACAAAGGAATAGTTCAAGGAATATTTGTTGATAGACAGGCTCCTTTTCTATCACATGACATTAATAGTGATTCCACCTCTCCTAATCCTTTACTTCTGCCAGATTGGTGAAACTATTTCCTCCTCTGCCATGCAATGCACCTCTCTCTTTCTCAGTGGACTTTCTAATCTTAAAAAGTCACATAAAAGGTTTCCTTAGTAAAAATAAGAAAATTATCAAACATTGACAAGCATGTGGGACTGCAGACATTCTGAGGAGAGAGGGTGGGGACCTAACCATATTTTCAGTATAGATATTAAAGCATAAAATAAATTGGATAAGCTGTAACTCATGAGTTAATACTTACTCAAATGATGAAGGAAGTCGCGTTAAGCTACCAAATGGACACCAGTGAACCCCAAATGACTACAAAAAGAATTTAGACAATGAAGTAAAATTTAGCATAATATAGTTAAACAATCTCTTTGGCTACATCAATATTTTTATTTATTATCCACATGCACACTTCACTTCATACATGGCCAGTCAAAAATGTGAGTCAATATATGTAAAATGGAGAAATTCAAACAGACGCACAATGATAGTTATCTAAGCAACAAATTATGTCATGAAGAGATACGCTGCATAAAGATGATATTAGTGGAAGTCTTTCTCTCTTTACCATTTCAGAGTAGCTTAGATCGTAAAGATCTTCATCATGGGTCCAATCGTCCATACTAAACTCAGGAAAAGAACGAGAGCCATTAGCATAAAGCCACTGGCCTTTCTCAATCTTCCTACAATTAGGACACTGCATTGCACCCTTTGTATTGAATGCTGAACCAATGCAATCTGAAAAAGAATCACAAGAGGATAATCATAAGCAAAAGAAAAAGACAACATACAAGAAATGCTAACAGCTTACTGGCAAGATGTAAACTAAAAGACCAGCCATCAAAAAGCACAACATACAAGTTAAGGCACCAATAAGCAATGGAAGCATAATAGTACCGCTGCCCTTAAAAGAAGCATGTATCAATTAGTTTAAAATATGAAGGACATTACAAATTCAGAGCAAGTGCCAGATAGAGACACTATTGAGAAAGAATATGACATTTGGGGAATGGCTAAAGAGATGGAGTCCTTGTTGCCCTTCAAACTGCAACAGATGCACGGTTTATGCATTACTCTTAAGTTTAATCCAAGCGACTTATAAAAGGACACACTGCACAAGAAGTGAATCTCACTAGCACACAGATGTACTTGCAGTATAGGATTAGATATGATTCACTGTGACAATCTTGTAAGCAATTATTGCCCACATTGTAGTATTGACGTCCTAATATAATATAAATTTAAGATTGACACTTGATGTACCCATGGATAACATTAGCCATATCTGCGTTATAATCCCAAAAAGACTAGTCAATATAAGCTTCCATATAATCAGCTGAATTTCACCTAGTAAGTAGCTGAATCGAGATTTAGCACTGACTACTTTTTATAACCAACCCATTCGATGTGGGTTATTCATACTCCCAAGCACTAGCCACATCTAACACTATAACAAAAAGAAAAACGAGTCAAATTGAAACTTCCCTAGAATCACTTATAACCAATTTCACCTACCAAGTAACCAATGTGGTACTTAGCACCCATGACAATTAGCCAATTTAAGACTTTCATAAAATCACTTGTAAAGCGCAATTTCATCTTGTAAGTAGCCAATGTGGGATTTAGCAACTATGACTAAGGTTACAACTTACCCACTCTATGTGGGTTATTCATCTTTTTAAATTGGGACTAGGGTATTACACTTGAAGATTATATACCCCTTCTATAGATATGAAAATGAGGTTTTAGCTTGAACGCATGTAGCAGCATTTGAAGAACTTATCTTACTATTTATTGTAGCTTCTCTCTGTATTGTTAGCTTTTTGTAGTGGTTTAACAATTGGAGAGATCCATTTTCCAAGATGTTTGTAAATTCTCAAAAAGTGTACTGGATGTTGATGGATTGCACTTATGCTTCGTGAATTTGGTTATGGAGAATGCAGAAATTGAGAAGCTCTCTCTTACAGAGGAAATTTTGTGGAGGCAAAAATCCTGGATCATTTGGTTGAAGAAAGGCAATAATTGTATGAAATTCTTCTATAAAATGGCAAACTCTCATCGTATATTCAATGCTATTGAAGCTCTTTAAGATGGTGAGAATGTTCAATCTGATATTGGGGAGATTAAAGAACACATTGTGAGTTGTTATAAGAAGCTTTTTAGGGAAGAACACTCATGGAGACCAAAGCTAGATGGTCTGGTGTTTGAGCCCATTGATCAATTGAGTGCAGATTGGTTGGAGAGAACTTTCGAGGAAGAAGAAGTCCTTGATGTGGTAAATGGCATGTCTAAGGACAAGGCTCCGGGTCCGGATGGTTTCTCCATGGCTTTTTTCCAAGCATGTTGGGACATCATGAAGGATGACATTATGAAAGTTTTTGGTGAATTCCACTAATTCCTGAAATTTGAGAAAAGTATCAATACTAGTTTCATTGCTCTCATTCCTAAAAAGGCGGGTGCAGCGGAGATGAGGGATTTTCACCCCCATTAGCTTGGTGAATGGAGCGTATAAAATCATTGCCAAAGTGTTAGCCAATCATATTAGTGTGGTTATGGACAAGATTATATCAAAGTCTCAAAATGCATTTGTGAGGGGAAGACAAATTCTTTACTCGGTTCTAATTGCAAATGAATGCTTGGATAGCAGATTAAGAATGGGTAAATCTGGAGTTTTAGTTATATTGGACATGGAAAAGGCTTTTTTGATCATGTCAATTGGGAATTTTTTCTTTACATTCTCAGGAGATTTGGTTTTGGCGAGAAATGGTGTTCATAGATTAAACATTGTATTTCGAAGGCCAGATTTTCGATATTAGTGCATGGCAATCCGATTGGCTTTTTTAATAGCTCTCAGAGTTTGAGGCAAGGAGACCCCTTATCTCCTTTTCTTTTTGTAATAGTGATGAATGCATTGAGTCGTATGCTTGAAGCGGCTGTTGAAGGAAGAATTCTGTCAGGTTTTGTGGTCGGTGATGAGACTCGGGATGGTATTTCAGTATCACATTTGCTTTTTCCAGATGATACTTTGATTTTATGTGATAAGAATCAGGATCACCTTCATGTTTTGAGAGCCCTACTGTTATGTTTTGAATCTGTTTCTGGATTAAGAATTAATCTTTCTAAGTCTGAAATTGTTCCAGTGGGGATGGTAAGAAATATAATGGATCTGGCCAATATTTTGGGTTGTAAGGTAGCTTCATTACCTATGAGATACCTTGGACTACCTTTGGGTGCTCCTCACAAATCAGTCTCTATTTGGGATGGGGTGATTGAGAATATTAGGAGGAGGTTAGCTGGCCGGAAAAAGATATAACTGTCTAAAGGGGGAAGAGTTACCCTCATTAAGAACACATTGACTAACCTTCCCACTTATTTCCTTTCTCTCTTTCCTTTACCACTGGGGTTGCTAAAAGAATTGAGAGGATTTATAGGAATTTCCTGTGGGATGGTAATGCGGAGGATAGAAAGTTTCATTTGGTGAGTTGGAATAAGATTTGTCTTCTGGTTTCTTAGGGTGGGTTGGGTGTGTGAAACTTAAGACTTTTCAATAAAACTCTCCTTGGGAAATAGCTTTGGAGGTATCTTAATGAGAATAACACATTTTGGAGAAATATTGTGGATGCTAAACATGGGAGTATGTGGGGGAGTTGGTGTATGAATGAAGTAAGAGGGATGTTTGGGGTGGATTTGTGGAAGTCTATTTGGTTGGGATGGGGGGACGTTGTCAAGAATACTAAATTCAAGGTGGGGGATGGGGCAGAGGTCTATTTATGGCATGACACTTGGTGTGGGGATTCACCTCTTAAGGCTGATTTCCCTAATCTCTTCAGGATTGCTAGAGATAAAGGGGCTGCTGTGGCTGATTCCTATCATTCGTCTAACAATATGATTTGCTAGAATGTGGAATTTACTAGAGATGTGCAGGATTGGGAAGTATGTGAAGTGTCAGAATTTTTAGGAAGATTATATGAGATGAAGCTTGATCAAAACAGGGAGGACAGTTTGTTGTGGGCGCATACAGTTAATTCCAGATTTTCAGTGAGTTCTTTTTACAAGGTATTAACCAGTCATGGGGTCAAAGATTATCCATGGAAAAGTATTTGGAAAGCCAAGGTAGTAAGGTTACTTTCTTCTGCTGGCTGGTATCTCTTGGGAAAATACTAACCATTGCCAACTTGAGGAAGAGATGTTTTCAGGTGGTTGAATGGTGTTTTATGTGTAAGAAGGATGGAAAATCTATTGATCATCTTTTTCTCCATTGTGAGGAGGCGACATTGTTGTGGAATGAGATTTTTGTAAAGGTTAACATTTTTTGGGTGATGCCTATGCATGTGGTGGATCTCTTTGCTTGCTGGCCAGATTTTGCGGGGAGAAGTAATAACACTGCTGTGATGAAGATGATCGCCCTGTGCTTACTTTGGTGTTTATGGTTAAAAAGGAATGGGAGGTGCTTTGAGAACTGTGAACATTCCATAGGGAAACTTAGGCAGTTCTTCGTTAGTATTTTAAACTATTGGATGAAGAATCTTGTAAGGAACGGGAATGGTTGTAAGGGTTTGTTTTAGTTAAATTCTGCTTTAGCTTGTAAGTAGGTGTTTCTCATTTGTATACGTCCTGTGTACTTGGGTTATGCCTATTTACTTGGAATAAAATTTCTCTTATTAATTAGGTGTTTCCTCTTATATACTTCCTGTATACTTGGGCTATGCCTATTCTATTAATAAATTTTATCAATAACCTTAAAAAAAAAAATGATATAAAAAAATTTGGCTCGTGACATTGTGGTCACCATTGGGGAGGAAGCTAGAAATGTAATTTAGGAGGGGCTAGATCTAAGATTTAGGTAGAGTGTAACATCCCAAGTAATGTGAGATCCCATATACCACCTATCTTATCCTCTTATCATATGGGGTATCAGAATCTCCCCTCTTAAATTTCCGACGTCCTAGTCAGGCCCATCCATCGTAGGTGGCATGGCTCAAGTCCCACATTTCCAATTGGGATAGGCTGTTATACCATTTGTAACGCCCCAATGGAAGACTCAAACCACTTGGCCTATACTCCAAAAGAACTAGTCAATGATACAATTGGAGCCCTATTGAAACATTATAAAGAGCAAGAATTTCTCATTCCCAATGTGGGATCCCATACACCACCTACCTTATCATCTAATTATATAGGGTATCACACGAGGCCAGATCTAAGTAATTGATAATTTTTTTTTTATAATAGATCTAAATACTTGATTTATGTTTCAAAATTCAAATTATTGCACAAAAGCATGCATGTTTTGTATTATATTACTCTTATAAAAAAATTATCATATAACCTAAAGCACATGTAAAAAGGATTCATTTAAGTTTTTAGATCGCATGTTAAAACAAAGTCAATTACACTAATTGAACTTGATACTTGTTCCATGAATAGAAGCTATTAATCTCATGAATTTCCATGTGTACTTGGGCTATACCTAATTGCTTAATTTACTTAAAAAATTTTTTACTTATTAAAAAAATAATCTAATGAATAACTCATAGAGCAATAGCCAAAAAAAATATAATTAAAGAGTGCACAAAGAAAGAAAAACATTAAACTCAATTATACCTTTACAAAATATAAGTCAATCCTTTTTTTTATTTGGCATTGAGTGTCCAAGAATAGCGTCCTAACTAACCCCATGGGTGCATAGGCCCTTAGCAAGGAGCTATATAAGTCAATATTAAGAAACAAAAAAGACATTTTACAAAATCTAGAATTTAGAAGTACCCAAATTCAAATAATTTTTAGTAAAAATTGCAAAATTCAAGCTAATACATACGATAACAAAAATATATATATATATATATATTTATAATTCATATGAAACAAAGGTTGTAATTATAACCAAAAAAAAAATATTATTTATATTTATATGAAACAAATGTAGTAATTTTTGTTTTTGATAAAGAAGTAAAATTTTTCTTCTTTATCATTACTTTCAGTTTATAGAAACTTAACTATAGAAAATACCCCCTTTAAGTGCTGGTTCTTCCATATTTAGATATGGAGATAGATCCAGATAGATATCTATATCTTTCTATTGATGGATAGATATTGAGAAATACTTTCCTTCTTCATATTTTCTTTTTTAAATTTGTAAAAACCTATATATATATATAACGAGTTTCAAAATTTTTTTAAATAAATGAAAAATCCTTGCGCCCCCAATCCCTCCTTGAGTTCATCCATGGTTGCCATAATAATGCAACTTCTATAAATTTGGCTGGTGCATGCAAAACCTATTACAAACTTTGCTCCTTTGGGCAACCGCCTACAGATTTTGATGGGTTGAGTTTACATAGTTTTCTTTGTATCTTTTTCTGTTTCTAATTACGTGTTCTTCTTGTACAGGTCATGAGTACTTGGGCTATGCCTTCTGGTTTTCTAAAAATAAAACTTTCTATTACTTATCAAAGTACCCTCTAACACGATGAAAAATCACAAACGTAAACATGTAAAATCCACACCAAAATGTTGAGTGCATCAAGTCATACAACTAGAATAGACCACATTATGACAATACACCACATGGTTCCCAATTAACATCTATCTATCTTATTTATATAACAACAGCTTCATAATACTTGATCGATTTCTCAGACAATGCACAGAAAATAAATAAACGTGAAGTTCTATAATCTCCAGCTTCTCATGCTATGAAACCCAACAAAACAAAAGCTCCAACTGAACATGCAGTAACTAGTAAGCTCATTAAAATAGATTTAAACTTCATCTTCAGTTTTTCGTGAGTTATTTGTCTTCGAAAATTAACAAAAGCACGAATTCAACCTAGCCTCAAACAGATTACGAATAGAAATTACAATCCCAAATCCAGCCAAAACCGCACCCAGATCTCAACAACTACAAGCCCAAATATAAATTTCAAATTCCGCACAAAACAATTCCAGGAATCCCCACCAAATCCAAAACTATCCGGGAAAGGAAAACACTCACTCACCGAGATGGAATTGATGGCCGCATTGAAGCTTCGCCCAAGATCTATCCCCTACATCGGCCACAATCTCGAGGCAAATCGAGCACGAGACCGACACAAAACCTTTGCCTCCGTTTACACCACCACCGTCTTCGGCGCCATCTTCAACCACCACGACATCGTCGTTCCCAAGCCCCATAAAACAACCTTAATCACCAAAGCAGCACCGTTCTGATCAGAAAAGGAAACGACACGGCAAGAATCTATTACTCGAACGAATGTTTTAGCGCAGAGATAGACGATTGTTAGGGATGTGAGAAGAAAAAACCACTCTATTGAACGAATGAACGTTTCTCCCTCGTACTTTGTTTTCTCTCTGTCTATGGGCTTCTCTCTCTAAATTCGGATAGTTAGATTTGGGTTGGGTTGGTGTTAGGGACGGGGTAATAACCGCTGTCTTAACGAAGGAAACGGACGGTTGAGATCGATATGAGAGAGTATGGGCGGTTTGATTAAAGTTGACCACTTGTTCCCTTAATTGTTTTTTAATTCAATTATTGTTGGGCTGAGCTAAGCTTTTGTTTTTATTTCGTTGGTTCGGCATTTTAAACAGAAAGGACGGGTGGGTCAAGACTCAAGATCGGCGCCATCATGATTCATGAACCGGTTTACAAAAAGAGTGAAAAAAAAAAAAATCATTTTATATATTGAGGGGATTTGGTAATTTGACTTAAATTTTATAAAAATTAAATATGATTTTATGATCATTTCAAATACAATGTTTCTACTTTTTATTTTTTTTCCATTAAAAAAATAACAAGGATAAGGAAATATCAAATAAATTATATACATAAATAAATTTCATGACATATTTTAGATTAAGCTAAGAATTTTATTAATATATGTGTTTGAATGTATGAAATAAGTTAAAATACGTAACTCTTTTACGAGAAGTTAAAAAAGTAATGAATTTAATCAATAATTAATTTGAAATAAATTAAAATGATTTCAATAACCGAACATAACGTTGTGAATAAACTAAATCAAGACTTTATATGTAGGCTGACTTGAATTAGAACCCATTATTCTATACATATTCTAATAATATTATATTATTATAATATATTAATTATGTCTTCCACACCAACTTGTAAAAAGTAATTAATGTTAAATACAAATTTTGAGTGTACAGTTTGCATATTTTTTTAAAAAAGATAAGCTACTATGAAAAAATTTATTTATTTTTATATAAATTTCAGATTTTTATTATATTTAAAAAAAATTGTGCAACACTTACATACTAAGAGTACTAATAAAAGGTAATACTAGGGGTAATACTAGGGATCCCGTTAAAGCATCTTGCTGATTTTTTTTTTTCAATTTTTTTTTACTTTGTGATTAAGAAAATATTGTTTAATAATATTGAGAATTTTATTTATTTTTAAATATTTAAAAGTGTTAAAAAATAATATAAAAAAAACTTTTAAATATTTTTAAAAAATAAAAATAAAATTCACAATATTATTAAAAATATTTTTTTAATCATTACATAAAAAAATTAAAAATAAATGTGAGCGGGATAAATGAAGAGGATCCCTCTCATTTTCCACTAATAAATATAATTTTTTCACGACCATAAGAATCAGTAAATTGATGTGCTCCCGTTTTAGCTGGGTCCCGAACTGAACCGTGACACTGTCCACAAGGCGGAAGGCCAAGGTCCATTAAAGGCCCAAAAGAAAGTAGCACTTCTGATTTCTTAACAGCAAGAGTACAGACCAGCTTATTGTGAAAAAAGAATAAAGTTTTCCTACTCTCTCAGCGATTCTCTCTTCCTCTGAAAAATCAGGAGCTTGTGCAATCGAATTCCCATGGCAACCGCTATGGCAGAAGATAGTACCTTCGAGGACGACCAGCTGGCGTCCATGACCACTGACGACATCGTCCGAGCCTCTCGACTCCTTGACAACGAGATCCGCATTCTCAAGGTCTCTCCCCTCTCTATTTGCGTGTGTGTATTCTCTATTTGAACAAGTTAGGGTTTCTACGTTGAGCTGTAAAGTTTTTGTGTGAGTTTTTGTTCTGTCCATTAGAATAATTTTTTTTTTTTACTTGTAGTGCATTAGAATCTTTATGTTTCATATGACCGATTATCAAAAATGACTTTCAATTTTAATAATGCGGTGGCCTTTTGTATCAATACTGGATTTTGCATGAATTTTGGGTTCTTTTATTATTTCTTAAGAATTTTTTGTGTTTAATCATTATTCGCATTTTCTTACATCGTTGTGAGGAAAATAAGCTGCAGTGTTTGTAAGGGATAACCAGGACAGAAACCAAGAAAAAGGAAAGATAGAAACAAACTCAAGAAAATGAATCAAGAATCTTTTTTTTTTTTGATAAGTAATGAATCAAGAATCATGAAGTTCAATTCTTGAAGAAGAGTTTTCGAGGAACTCTAAACCTCCTCATGAATCATCTACAACTCAGGAAAATACTTAGATGCCATGCCTCTGCATGTACAGAGTCTTATATACAGGCTAGATATTAAACGCACCGTATTAAGCAACCCCAAAACACAGACCACAACACATTAAACGCACGCCTTACATCGGTTTACCCTTCGCCTATTTCTATGAATATAATTTCTTAATTACCTATAAAAAAAAAGTTTACCCTTCCCCATGAAACAGTGCGTAACATTAGTTCACAACACAACGTTTTATTCAACATCTAAACACCCCGTTTGACCCCGATTTATCATTCCAGCCATTAAATCCGATATTCTCAGACTTCACATAACAATCTCCACCTCCTCTTCAGAAGCCTTGTCCACAAGGCAGATCAATGAAATGCCGCACCAACACCCCCCCCCCCCCCCCCAAAAAAAATAAAAAATAAAAATTAAAAATTACAGCACCTTGCCCACAAGGTGAGGTTACAAATTTTGCAGCTTCCATAGCATCTCCCATGAACTATCTTCTACTGGTGCACCCAGCCATTTGACAACCACTTCAGTTGCTGATTGATTGGCCACTTTTTTCATCCTTCTCTCCAAAATGGCCTCTGGTTCAGGTGTTGTATAGTTTCATGATCATCAACAGGTGGCAGTGTAGGTAAAGGAAATACCTGTTCACCCAACTTCTTCTTCAAACAAGAGACATGAAATACTGGATGAATTCTTGAACTTGAGGGTAAATTCAACTTATATGCCACTGCACTAATTCTTTCAACAATCTGAAATGGCCCATAAAATCTAGGGGATAATTTCAGATTATGCCTCAAAACTACTGTTTTTTGTCGATAGGGCTGCAACCTTAGAAATACCCAATCTCCCACTGCAAAGGACCTGTCAGTCCTCTTTTTATCAACAAACATCTTCATTCTACTTTGAGCTTTTTGCAAATTCGTCCTCAAGAGTGACAAAATCTGCTCCCTTCAGTTGCTGATCAACTGCTGCATTTGTTGTAGTACCTGAAATATAAGTCAACAGCCTCGGAGGGGGATAGCCATAGAGAGCTTCAAATGGGGACATAAGAGTAGATGCATGGACAGTGGTGTTACCGATGTAAAACCTCAAACACCCCTCTAAGCATTTATTCAAAGCCTCAGTTTGGCCATCAGACTGAGGATGGTATGATGAGCTAAATGCAAGTGAAGTACCATGCATTTGGAATAACTCCCTCCAAAATGCACTAGTAAACACAAGATCTCTATTAGAAACCACTTTTTTTGGCATGCCATGTAGTCTGAAAACTTCTGAGAAGAAAACTTGGGCCACCTTAACGTCAGAATATGGATGAGAAAGAGAGAAAAAATGGGCCATCTTAGTCAACCTGTCAATAACAGAAAATACCACACTTATGCCATTGGATAAAGGTAACCCCTCAATGAAGTCCATTAAGATGTCCAGCCAAGGTGAATCAGGAATAGGTAAAGGTTGCAACAAGCGTGCTGGATAAAGGGTCTCATGCTTATTGAGTTGGCATACTTCACGTCTTCACCAAACTCTTGATATCTTTGCGCATTCCACTCCAAAAAAAAATCTCTCTTAGCCCTTTGCAAGGTTTTTTGGTACTCAACATGACCAGCTTGAGGGTTGTAATGAACACACTGCAACACTTTATTCTGAAATGGAGAATGAGGAACAATCACCAATGTTCCCTTCCTCAAGAGTAAACCATTATGTAAAACATAATGCTTTGGAGCCTTTTCCCCATTCTGCAGCTTTAAAACAATAGCTTGAATATCCTCAGACAGGGCATAACTTTACTTCAATTCATCTATCCATATTGCTGCAGGAAATGACAACAGAGCTAAAGTTGCCTCTTCCCCTTCCCATTCTCTGGACAATGCATCTACAACCTTATTATCTCTTCCCCTCTTGTATTCTATTTTGAAATTCTACCCCATTAACTTGGCAATCCACTTCTGTTGGGCTTCAATGCCTGCCCTTTGCTCTAAAAGATGCTTTAAAGCTTGCTGATCAGTCCTCACTTTAAAAGTCTGACCAACCAACTCCATTTCCCTACTGCAAATACCAATGCCAACAACTCTTTCTCATAAGTTGAGAGCATTAAAGATTTCCCTTTCAAGACTTTACTAAAGAATGCTATGGGATGGCCCTCTTGCATTAAAACAGCTTCCAAACCTCCACCCGAGGCATCGCATTCAATTACAAATTCCTTAGTAAAGTCAGGCAACTTCAAGATTGGAGGCTGAGTAACAGTTGCCTTCAATTTTTGAAATGCCATTGTAGCTTCTTCAGTCCACGAGAATGCATAATTCTTCAACAGCATTGTCAATGGGGCTGCTATGGCCCCATAATTTCTCACAAACTTTCTTGTAATAGCCTGTGAGACCCAAGATCTCAAGGACTTCAAAGTACCAGGAACAAGCCATTCTAACATTGAAACAATCTTGGAAGGATCTGCCTTGACCCCTTCACCAGAGATTATATGGCCCAAATAGTGTACTTCCTTTCCACCAAATCTGCATTTGGACATCTTTGCAAACAAACTATGCTTCTTCAAGATTGTTAGTATAGACCTCAAATGTGTCAAATGATCAGAAAATTTTTTGCTATAAACCAAATTGTCATAAAAAAATACCAAAACAAATTTTATAAGGAAAGGTTTCAATACCTCATTCATTAATCCTTGGAAAGTGGCTGGTGCATTTGTGAGGCCAAATGGCATAACCAGAAACTCATAGTGGCTCTCATGAGTTCTGAATGCTGTCTTGGGACTATCTTCTTCTCTCACTCTTATTTGATGATAACTTGATCTAAGGTCAAGCTTGGAAAAAACCTTAGCACCAAAGAGCTCATCAAGCAACTCATCAATGACAGGAATTGGGAATTTGTCTTCAATGGTTTCTTGATTCAAAGCTCTATAGTCCACACACATATGCTAGGACCCATCAGCCTTCTTAACAAGCAAGACTGGTGAAGAAAATGGGCTCTGACTTGGCCTGACCACCCCACTCTTCAATAAATCTTGTACTATCTTCTCAATTTCTGTTTTTTGATAATGAGGATATTTATAAGGCCTCATTGACACAGGATTAATACCTTCTTTCAGAATAATCTTGTGATCACAAACTCGAATAGGAGGCAGCTCAACAGGTTCTTCAAAATGTTCTTAGAATTCTTGAATCACATCTGCTACATCAGGTTGCAAAGTTTGGTCTTTCTTTCACAAACTCGAATGAAGACTTAAATTGCTTGTCTGTAGCCTCTACAACTACCTTTTCATGATTAAGGCCTTTCAACAACAATTGCCTATCTTGCAGATAAAACTGCATGGTCATATCAGTGAAGTCCCAATTTATAGGATCCAAAGTCTTCAACCATTGTACCCCCAAAACAATATCACACCCCCCAAGATTCAGTACATGGAAAGGAACCATGGACTTAGTACCTTGAGTCTTGATACACTCATCACATCTTCCTTGACTCAAGATCTTCTCACCATTTGCCACCTTCACTTAAAGGCTAGAATCTTTCTGAATCTTTAACTTGGCAGACTGCACTACCAAAGGATCCAGGAAGTTGTGAGTACTTCGTGAATCTACCAAAATCTCTACTCTGATAATGTCCCAATTTTTCCCAAAAATCTCATTGAATTATTGCTGGAAAATGCAGAAATGGCATGGATCGAAATTTCTAAACCCTCCCCACCACATTGCTTCTCTTCTGTGCACACATGAACTGTCTCAACAGTTTCTACCTTCTCAACTTCACTTTCAGCATGCTCCTCAGTTTGCAACAAATACACCTTTGGACTCTTGCAAATATGGTTAGGGTTCCATTTTTCCTCACAATGGTAACAAAGGCCCTTTTTCCTCTTCTCATCCATCTGTGAAGAAAAGACTCTCTTTACAGGGAATGTGTTCTTGTTACTTCTAACCATTTCTATCATTGGCTCTACAGAACCCCTTTCACTACTGTTTGCACCTTGCCTCCAAGATTTTCTTGAGGATAAGACATACTCTTCTTGAATTCTTGCCAACCCAAAAGCAGCACTAAGGTTGATAGGATTGAACTTTCTCACCAGCAAACGAATTTCATCCTTCAACCCACTTAAGAAACAACTCAGTTTATGCCTCTCTGAGAACCCCTTGAATCTATTAGCCAATAATTCAAACTGAGCTGTGTAAGAAGCCCCAGTTATAGTCTGCTTCAATTGATTCAATGTCTCCATTGGGTCATCATAAGATGTTGGCCCAAATCTCACTTGTAAACACTTCAAAAATCCCAATGGGTTGGCCCAAGTGGTGAAGGCCTTGGTGTTGGGGTATCACTCCCTTCAAAGTCCAAGGTTCAACCCCTCATAGGTGCAAAAAATCCTTTGGGGCCCACACCCCCTGTTGAAAAGCTAGCGATTTAACCAATTCCGTGTAGGGAAACTTTCGAGGGTGCAGTGCACGGGACCAGAGTTTACTCTGCAGGGGTGGGTCAGAAGAGCCCTACCTTGGAGAGGTTCCCTAACATTAATTTAAAAAAAAAAAAAAAAAAAAAAAAAAAAAAAAAAAAAAAAAAAAAAAAAAAAACCTTCAGAAAAGAATCCCAGCTATTAAACTGACCACCATCCAAAGCTTCCTGAAACCATACAAGGGCCTCACCCTCCATATGATAAGAAGCTAACAAAAGTCTCTGATTATAGGGAGTCTGATGAAACTCAAAATACTGGGTAGCCTTAAAGATCCACCCAGTTGAATTATTTCCTTTAAAATGAGGGAAATCCAACCTTATTCCCCTAGGCAATGCACCTCGATCCTCTTAACCACTCATAGGTTCATTGGCTGTTCTTTCAACAGAATCAGAATTTCTACTTTCTATTAAAGATCACAGCATATCAGTTAACCGATCCAACCTCATTGTTATTCCACCAATGGCCTGATGATGCTTCTCCAGTTGCTTGTGGACCCCTTCATTCTGAACCTTCATAGATGCTCTCATGCCTTCAGTCATTAGAGGATCATTCCTCTTTGATACCAACTTGTAAGGGATAACCTGGACAGAAACCAAGAAAAAGGAAAGATAGAAAGCAACTCAAGAAAATGAATCACAAATCATGAAGTTCAATTCTTGAAGAAGAGTTTTCAAGGAACTCTAAACCTCCTCATGAATCATCTACAACTCAGGAAAATACTTGCATGCCATGCCTCTGCATGTACATACTCTTATATACAGGCTAGATTTTAAATGCACTGTATTAAGCAACCCCAAAACACATACCACAACACATTAAACGCACACGCCTTACATCAGTTTACCCTTCCCCCATGAAACGCACCGTTTCATTAATTCACAACACAACGTTTTATTCAACATCTAAACACCCCGTTTAACCCCCATTTATCATTCCCGCCCAATCCATTATTCTCAAACTTCTTTCAGACTTCACTTAACAGTTTTCTATTTACATATGCGATCCTTTCAGGTTTTTAATCTATTTATTTTTTTATATTTCATGCCTTATTATTGATTGCAAATTTATAGTTTTTTTAATTGGAAAAAATGACGTACATTTTGGAGTTGTAAATTTATAGTTTTTTTAATTGGAAAAAATGACGTGCGTGGTTTTCTTGTGTGAATAAAGGAGGAGTTGCAAAGAACAAATTTGGAGTTGGATTCGTACAAGGAGAAGATAAAGGAGAATCAGGAGAAGATTAAGCTCAATAAGCAATTGCCCTACTTGGTCGGCAACATTGTCGAGGTAAATAATCAGACTTTCTTGTACCTATGTGGAGTGCTTTTTACTGTCTCTATGTTTTGAGCGTGAAGAGTATATTCTATTACATATGATGGTACTAATATTTAGTATCATAAATATAAAGTATAGGAGTATAGCATAGTGAATTAGAGTATAGGATTAATACTTGTCCTTTAAGTACTGGGGATAAGGATTTTTTCTTCCTTTTATATTTAATTTCAAAGTGGGTGTTTATCTTCCCAAATATTACTAAGAGAAGGAGAAGGGTGATCCCATCTTTTTTTGATGCATACAAAAATAAATTAGAGTAATCATGCAATCTGGTTTGAGTCATAAAAAAGGCTACACAGATTCAAGGAAATCTGAGGGAGGGTTTTGAGAAAAAGGAAACAAAGGAATACATAGAAGATATTCCTGTAGACTTAGAGGCTTTCCAAACACCCTTAATATGCACAGATGGAAGAATTTATTTTGATTGTGAAGATGGTATGAGTTCAAAGTATTTACTCATATATATTTGAGTAAAATAAATTTTACTAATACGAATATAGGCATAGCCCAAACAAATTTTGGCAACAGTGTTCCATCAGAAACTCTATTAAGGCAACAAATAGTGCCCCACTGTCATGGGCCACCAGTGCATCTCTTTTGAGCTTGTAAAACCATATGTGGAGTCTCACTTCCTGGTTATCAATAGAACGACGTATATCTAACCTCATTCTGAATCTTCTTGTTAAATATCATAGTGTACACTAACAGCTCCTCAAATCAGAACCTTTAAGGTTTATCCAGCAGTTATGGTGGAATAAATTTATCCCTTAACATGAAATTTCATTTGATTTGGTTACCCCATGCCTAATTTGCGAGGGTGCTGACATAGGCTA
Organism: Carya illinoinensis; assembly: GCF_018687715.1. Classification (NCBI taxonomy): domain Eukaryota; kingdom Viridiplantae; phylum Streptophyta; class Magnoliopsida; order Fagales; family Juglandaceae; genus Carya; species Carya illinoinensis. The sequence continues at coordinate 34,432,024 of NC_056759.1, forward strand.
CCTAGTGGGGACTGGGTGTTTGGACTAATTATAGTTATTTGATCTTATACTGGCCTCTAATTGCAATTTTCTATGTTTCAGATTTTGGAAATGAACCCAGAAGATGAAGCTGAGGAAGATGGTGCAAATATCGATCTTGACTCACAAAGGAAGGGAAAATGTGTTGTGCTGAAAACATCTACGCGTCAGGTGAGCCAGCATATTGCTATATGTTCTTGTTCTTTCCTTTTACCAGTGGAGTTGGTGGGAGTTTTGCACCTTTATATTTTTCTCTTGCACCTTAATATTTTTTTTTTCTTGCACCTTAATGTTACTTGAGCTTTTTATTTATTTTGGGGCGTGCGGAATGCCATGCCAACAGTCTTTCCATGCATGGAATAATTTGGCCAAAAATCTTAAATTACCAGCAGTCCATGTAAACGTTATTATATTTTTCATCTCTTCTTTTTAGATTAGGCATTAATTTTTAGGAAAATGATATATGCCCCATGGTTTTGCCCCCTCATTTTGATTGCTAATATATTTAATTTGTTTTTTTTTTTAAATTGCTTAATGGTCAAGGAAGTGACTATTAATGTATTGACGTATTTTATTTTTATTTTTTTAAAATATTTAAAGATGTTTAAAAAATGTGGAAAAGAAAAAGGAAAAAAATCAAAAAGTGCAATTTGCACTAGGGGGCACTAGAGTAGCTGGGTCCAAATATTTATGATATAATTATAAAGCCTTAAATTCAGGTGCCATTTACTTTCCAAAAAATATGCATCACATCCATGGGGTTGAGACTTTTTTTTTTACCATGTTGAATTCTGTGTCGTTACACTTGCTGATACTGGTAGTAATGGGACATTTTGCACCTATAATGTATATTTTCATGAAGTTATATCATGGATCTTCCTCTAGCTGACTTGTATTTCCAATGTTTTTACGCTTCAAGATCACTGAGGTTAAAAACCTGGTGGTGTGATTGAGAGCAATCGGTAGCCTACATGCAATAGTTATGTCTATCAACTAGTTGGATTGAAGGTTTAAGATAGTAAGTTTAATTTATTGGTTGATGAAATTTTATATTCTTCACTCTTTGGGGACTTTATGTTGGGTCAAATGCCATCATCTCCAATTTAAAAACCAGTTGCTGTTATAAAAAATAATTAACTTCATGATTTTCTTTCGAACTTTATGTCATTGGGCGAATGCTCTTGTATTGAATGGGAATAATCTTCATGATTTTCTTTTAGCTTTTTCTAGCTCCTAGCACCTAGCTTGTATTTAGTTGTTTCTGCTTGTATACGTCTTGTCTACTTGGCCTATGCCTATTTACTTGTCTTAATAAAACTTCTTATTACTTATAAAAAATAAAAAATAATTAATTCCCCTAAAAACAGAATTGATGCAGCCCATCCTTTTTTTCCCTAATTCATAGTTTTGCTATTAATGTACTTATCAAAAAAAAAAATAGTTTTGCTATTAATGTATTTCATTCTATTCATGTGTAAAACTGCTCTCTGTTGATTTACACATACCATTAAACAGTAATCTGTATTCAACTTGACTGCAGACTATATTTCTTCCTGTTGTTGGGCTTGTTGACCCTGATAAGTTAAAGCCTGGTGATCTGGTTGGAGTGAACAAAGATAGTTACTTGATCTTGGATACGCTGCCATCCGAGTATGATTCTCGAGTAAAGGCTATGGAGGTTGATGAAAAACCAACGGAAGACTACAATGACATTGGAGGTCTGGAGAAACAGGTAAGTTTCTGACTGTCAGCATGGTCCCTAGGAGAATTTCTTTTTGTTTATTGTGCTATCCAGGGGCGGAATGATGTTGTCCCCCCTCCCCCCCCCCCCCCCCCCCCCCAACCCAAAACCCCCATCCCAACTCCCCAAAAAAATTAACATTTTCGTAGTTGTCTTTTAAAGGAAGCGACCCCATATTTTATATGAAGCACATTCCTTTCACATTGCTATCTTCTAGTAGCTTTTCTTTTACAAAACTTTTTATTGTACAACATATAAGTACCATTTCAACCAAGTAGCAATTGGATACTCCTTGTGATGCTTCAATTTACCAACTTATCAAAAAAAAAAAATGATGCTTCAATTTACTAATTGTTTTCATTTATATATTGTTGATTTTATTGGCTGCATTCCATGTCCACAAATAGGGATACGTTGGGCCTTTGGGGGGCCATGGCCTCACCAAAAAATTTTAAAACCATTAGAGGAGTTATATTTTATGTGAGTTGGCCCCCAAAGTGGATATTTTATATGACATGTTTAGTGCAAACATGTACATTAGTGTGAAACAAACATTATGCATAGTATAAAAAAGAAATCCAAGCACTACACAAACTTCTCTCTAACCAAACAGTATGTTTTCTCTTCTTTATCATTTTAATTAGAGTTTGCCAATGTTAGATTTAGCCAACGGTTTTGATTCCAACAATGCTACAAAACAAGCCTTAAGACTTACTAAGGCAAATTAGAAATTTTGTATTTGAGAAAATTCTTTTCTAAGATGATGTTAGAAACACAACTTTTGTATACAATTATGTCTTATGACTTACTATGAAATTAAATTTAAGACTTTTATGTTTTGTTTTTTTTTTTAACGTAAACCTGCATACACACATATAGAGAGAGTACAAAAAGTGTACCGATAAAAAAAAGTATAAAAATGTCCGCGCGCACATGTGTGTATGTGCCTCTGTTCTTGTGTACTTATGTAGATTGCCCCCCACCCCCAACAACAGAAAAATCCTAGTTCCACCTTCCACCTTATGTCCCATTCCCATCTGTATATTCCTTGCAGTTCAATTTGGTTATTTTTGCAACAGATCCAGGAATTGGTTGAAGCTATTGTTTTGCCCATGACACATAAGGAGCGATTTCAGAAACTAGGAGTTCGTCCTCCCAAGGGAGTGCTCTTGTATGGACCTCCTGGGACTGGGAAGACTTTAATGGCTCGTGCTTGTGCAGCTCAAACAAATGCCACTTTTCTGAAGTTGGCAGGCCCACAACTAGTGCAGGTAGGAGACACTTTACCATATCATCTATTTCTTCATTCTTATGACTTATCACTGATTGTTAATTTTGTTGGAGGTCTTTGATTTACTCCTATAAGATTTCTATTGCTGCAGTTTCTGGCCGATGTTTTATTATGATGCATATTTGCTTACTCCTGATCTTTTTCTCCTTATAGAGATCATATTTTTGTCATCATTTTTAGTGCATCTGAGGTCCTGTTCTTATTCAGATAGCACTTGAACTCTATCATCCAGGATGATATGTTCAACTATTGTGTATCACACCATTGTTATATAACTGAAACGTGTTGACAATGTTTGCAATCAGTATCTTCTTTATTGGTCTCACATGAAGTAACTGAACTTGGTTTGTATGAAGATGTTCATTGGGGATGGAGCAAAACTTGTTCGTGATGCCTTTCAGCTTGCAAAAGAGAAGTCTCCCTGCATCATTTTTATAGATGAAATTGATGCCATTGGCACTAAACGCTTTGATAGGTATGCTGGCATTGTTTCTTAAGATGTATGTCTGCTCGATATTTTTTTTCATAAACTTTTAACATTCTTGGACCGTGGTTTGGGGTTGGATATTTATCAACAATTTTTGTGATTAAAATGTAATTTGGATTTGACTGCAGTGAAGTAAGTGGAGATAGGGAGGTGCAGCGGACGATGTTAGAACTGCTCAATCAGCTCGATGGCTTTAGTAGCGATGACCGGATTAAGGTTTCTCTATGCTTCTTTTTTTTTTTTTTCCTTTCTTTCAGAGATATACATAGTTTCATTACCTGGTTCCCTTTGAATTTGTAAGTAATAAAATCGGTTGGACATGCTTTTGGGTTCCTGAATTTTATGGGATGAAGTTTATTGTTCTATAAATATTGCAATCCGTGGAACTCGGTCACAGACTAAAATGATATTTAATTTTATTGCATCAAATGATAATTAACAGAAACATATCCCTTAAATGTAATTGTACGTCTATTTTAGACCATTAGTTGACCAATTTCAAATGTAACTTTTAGGTGATAGCTGCGACAAATCGTGCTGATATCTTGGATCCTGCTCTTATGCGTTCTGGTCGATTGGATCGTAAAATTGAGTTTCCACATCCTACTGAAGAAGCAAGAGCTCGTATCTTGCAGGTGAGTTTTCCAGGAATTCTTTATTTGACCATTCTGTGCAGTTAGCCAATGCTCTGTGCAGGATTCTCATTGAATCTCTTTCTTTGATTTATTAGATTCATTCAAGAAAGATGAATGTTCATCCTGATGTAAATTTTGAAGAACTGGCTCGGTCTACTGATGATTTCAATGGGGCACAACTAAAAGCTGTTTGTGTAGAGGCAGGCATGTTAGCCCTTCGACGTGATGCAACTGAGGTGTGCACTTTCCTTATTTTTGCAATTTGTTGCACGTTTGACAAATTTACATTAGATCCACCAATTATGGGAAAGCTCATTGAGATTACTTAGCCTCTTTTTAAAGAGGGTTGGTTAACTTGGTTTTGGGGGGCATTTCTGAACCCGCTTGGGGGTGAAGTTCTTTAACGAGACCACCATCTTCATGGACCAATTCTCATGCAATATTTTTTCTTTGAGTAGTGCTACTCATCATCCCAATTTTCATCATAATATGATGATGAATAGATTTTTTTTTTTTTTTTTTCCATTTTTGGCTGCAATTTTAATTGGGTATTAATTAGAGTGATGATATTGTTCAATTTCAGGTGAACCATGAAGACTTCAATGAAGGTATCATACAGGTTCAGGCAAAGAAGAAATCAAGCTTGAATTACTATGCATAAACTGGAAACTGGGATTATTCGTTTCATGTTTAAAAGTTTACATCAAGCAAATTCTACACACCAGAACGATTTAGAATTTCAGCTAGGCCAAGAAGAAAGCAAAGGTTGTAGTTAGGCACTTTGAAATATGTAATTGGCTGACTGCAGATTTGAAGTCTGTTTTGGGGACAAATGATTCGTGTTTTAACATGCGAGGGAATTGGAGAGACTGCACCTATCATTTAGCCAACGTTTCCATTGGAATCCAATCAGGGTTGGGAATAAAACAGCCATGCGGGTGAAGCTCAGTTGGAGATTTGGTGCTTTCACAAACATGATCCCTCGTGGCTCCTGCTTACGCTGAATGTCTAAGATCTTCCTAATTATTTTATAATACACAAAGGCCATAAAAGGGGATCAAGCTGGATAAAATTGCATTTTGTTCAGCTGTGAGTGCCACATCACATTCTTAAAGCTCTCGTATTGTCACCCAGTATTCCTTAGTGAACATGTGAACAAAAATGTGTAGATTATGCAAGTCTCTGCCTTCTCTTGGACATCAGAGAAAACAACACCAGTATCAATGTCTCATGTCTGATCAACCATGATCCCTCCCCCACACGCTAGGAAAAAAGAAATCTATATCAGCATTCTTAAAGGACCATACCCCTCTGGAGTACAAACTCCTGTTCCGGAAACCCAACCGACTGAAATTAGTGGCTAGAAAAAGCACCATATGTGAACACCAAATCTACACACCGGTCATTTAGCAATTTGCAGAACACACATTTTATATATTATTCCCCAAATGGGGTATGTATATAAATCCTTTCAATGTCGCCAGAAAAAAAAAAAAAAAAAAAGGGCACATAATAATAGAACAAGACTTGAAAACCAAAACTATTAGAACACATTATACCTTCAGACTCTACCGGAACAAAAGGAAAAGGGGAAAGAAAATACTAAATAACTCAGAGCGAAAACTACAGAGAACATCACCATCCCAAAGCTTGTTTTGGTAAGGCAGTGTTTAACACTTGACTTCCTTCAATCCATAAGCAAAGTAGATAAAGGTCGGATCAGTGGCACCTTCCTTGTAGTATGCGAAAACCAAACTGCCATCATCATGCATGCTTTCCCCCACAAAACTGCCACAGATATGAGTCAATGAATCAATACAGTTTTCCCAAAAAGATAAAAATAAAAATAAAAGATAAATTGTGGAGAAGAGCAGGGAGCACATACAACTGGAGGTCACTGAGCTTTGAAAGGAGGAACTTAGTCGCTGCCTCAATGTGTTTCTTAAACAAGTCTTGCCGCTCAGGCTCCAATTTGCCTGTCAGATTCTTGATGTACCTCTTCATGTATGTGACAAACTGCTTCTTGTCATAGGAAGGTTGCTCCTGAAAATAGCATAAAGCCACGTGTTTGAAATCCGGAGTATGAACATCAATAACATCATAGCTAGTATAAGCACTCAGCTCTCTCACCTGAAGCCTAAAGGTATCAACAATGTCAACAACCTTGACAACTTGGTCATCGACTCCTTCATCCTCACCTCCACCTTCTGCAGAAGGGTTAGCCCCGATGTCTACATCGACGGCTCCTTGAACAACCCACTTTTAGATCAAAAATACTAATATTAACCAACGACTATGGAATAAAAAAGCTATATAAAAAGTAAAAAAATACAAAATAAAAAGAAGAAGAAGAGTTTGAACCTTTCCTTCCACCTCCCACAGCATCCCATTCTCAATTTCCTTGTAAGGGAACGAATCCGAGAGAAGTTCATCGCCTGAAATTTCATCACAAAATATCAGTTTGTCAGAAAAAAACGCTATTATAGTTCAAAAATAATTTCCACCCGTAATAAAGAAGTCCAGATGTGTTTCAACAGTATAACCAAAGAGGAATCTTTTACTCACAAAGGCGTCATAAGAAATTACTAGCACAAGAATATTAACGAGATAGGAACATTAGCAACCATATTAAAAGAAACTATAGCCATATATACTTCACTATGCACAACACACCCACACTCACACACATCAACCCACGCACGCACGCGCAAATAAATATACATATACAAATACATACATACATACATATATATATATATATATATATATATCACAATGTGCACAGTAGTATGCGAAACCACCAATTCATTTATTACGGGTACCTGAAACCAAAAGGTATTCATAAGTGAAAAGCCAATCCGAGTAAATTATAAGAAAAAAAGAACCCCAAAATACTTGGAACTTTTTTTTTTTTTTATAAGAACCCCAAAATACTTGAACTCAATGTTCTGGTTAGTCAGAAGTTTAAATTATAATTTAGAAGCTCAAGTAAACTAATTCAACCTAATATACTCGTTTAAATGCACAGAATCCTCTCCAGAATATTAAAATGATATACCAAAAATACAGTAATAAGGAAAAAAAAAATTAAAGATTGCAATTTGTGCCTTTCCAATTGGTTTCTTAACATCTACACAGAGCATTAATTAATGTATAAGAAAACACCAGCTTTCTCACTCACGATTTAACAACCTAAAACCCAGAATGAGAAAATTACGCAAATCTTTTTGATCCGATTGGTGGAATCTTCAAATCCACCCCCACCTCCCCCACCTCTCTCTTTCCAACACAAAAATAAGGAATAAACCAGCTTACACACAGAAAATTTCAGCTTTTCACGCTTAAAGAGAAACGATCATGCTTTTCAATTCTCTCCGTTCAATAAAACCGAAAACTTTTTCGACCAAAGCAGCAGACAAGATTAAAATATCGTAGGCAACAATTTTAACTCGGAAAACTGTAGTTAGAGACGTATGAAACCCTACAAACTATTCGAAACAAAGAAGATTATAATTAAAGATATTATATTAATGAAATTTTCTCTAAAGAAAAGACGGATAGAGAAAAAAATAAAATTGACCTGAGAGAAGATCCTGGTAAACTAGCATGATTGCAGATTTTCTTTTCTACGGAATTGAATATGGAAACTTGATCAAAATTGAAAAGGAAGCAGAGAAGGCAAAAGAGTGAAAGCGTGAGAGCGCGAGGGAGTTTCGGAAGCTCAGCGGCGGTGAATTATTTATAAACAACAGGGTCGATGAAACGGAAGGAGCGTTTAAAATTACCAAATTAGGTCCGAGGAAGGTTTTTTGATTCAATTCCAATTGTGTCTCTGCGTGCCTAAGATGGAACAGGATTCTAATTCCTCGGAGCTTCCTTCCTCCCCACCCAGACAACCACCGTAGAGACGTGGAGGGTGTTGTTTATTCTTTATTAAATTATTTAGAGGAATGTTATATGCAGTCGTAAAGTGTATAAATACTGCATAATTACTTTAAAAAAATGGAATTCATTATTAAAAAGTTAGTTTTTTTCATGTGGATCCTGTATTAATTCATTTTTTTTAATATAGACTATACGGAGCTTGCACAACCACGACTGTAAATATTATTTTTTAATTATTTAATGATATTTCAGGAATTTATTTGTATATTATGAAAACAAATAATTTTATACACCACATTCTTATTTCAATTTTATTTCATATATAAATAAATAAGACGTGACATATTTATTATTATTTTATAATTAAAAATTATTTAATAAATAATTAATAAATGTAACACATTTTATATAGTGAGATAAAAATAAAACTAATGATCGTGAAAATGTTGAAATTTCACCTGAAAAGACTATTTAACGAGAAATAAAAATTTCTATTTGTAATCTAGTATGGAGTATATATACATACTGCATAAAAGTTGATGTGCTGAGATTTAATTTATGAGAAGAATTTATAAATTTAAAATTAATAAATAAAATCGTATAATATTAATATATGAATAATATATTTTTATAACGATTTATAAATAGGATGATAATTCATATAAACTCCACTCAAACGGTGAAAGGAGAGTCTCGAAGCCGATGAAGAAAAAGAAAAAAAGACAAATGAAGGGTAGGGGTAGGACATTTTAAGCAAGTGGATGGGGGGATGAAATGAAATAAGAGTGGGGGAACTTTGACTACGAATATGCATTGCATGTGGTCATATTCCTGATTAAAAGCAGCTCATTCGGATAAGAATAAAAGAGAATCCCAAACTTTATATATTAAGGAGGCTGCTGCCTGCCTTTATTATCGAAAAGGCTACCGACCATGTTTTTTTATATATTTTTAAAAGTATTTTAGTATATATATTTTTTAAATATTAAAAAATAAATACACTTAAATATTTTTAAAAAAGAAACACTAATCGGTATACTTGATCAATATAATATTAATTTTCTATATAAAGCTCTGACTTCTTTTATTATTATTATTATTATTATTTTCCTCTCTTTTGACATCCAAAAAATAAAAAGGAACTTGTAAATAAGGCTGAGAAATGGGTGAATGTTAAGTAACAAAAGGGTATATATCATAAATTGGCTTCAGACCTTATAACAAATCCGTTGTCGTCCAGCGGTTAGGATATCTGGCTTTCACCCAGGAGACCCGGGTTCGATTCCCGGCAACGGAAACATCTTATGCCCTTTATTTTCAGTGCTTTATGATGCTACCAGTAAAGTTGTGTTATCCTCTAATTTCGCCCAATTTGACGAGTTAGTATGACACTTGCAATCACGATGGCATCTTCGTGTCTGCCTCATTTTTCATTCACCTTTTACTGAGAAAATAAATTGCACAAACTTGGGCGCTGTTTAGCACTTTATATATATATATATATATATATATACATATATATATATATATTCATAGAGGGGGGTTTCAAACTTCATACCTCCATTTTGGAGATGTATATAAATATATATATATATATATACCACAAACAAACTTGCATCGAAAATCATTAAACAAACCAGCAGCTTCCTCTAATAATCTATCTCAATGTTTTTCATTAACCAAAATAAGCTTGCATCCAAAAAATATTCAAGCCGTTTGATATAGCGAATGAGAGTGGAAAAAAATATAATATATAGCATAACTCTACGATATGACTATTTTTACCAAATGGCACCTTAAGAACACCAAAAAAGAGAGGAAAACAAAAACTAAAAAAAAGGACTCCGGGACTCCCAAGTGGCACAACATTTCTTGGCAAATCATAATTTGTGAAGGAATGAATGTTCCCAGGACAATCAACTCAGAAGTACACCTTGAATCTGACCTGTGTGTTCCACACTAACAATACTGAACAGGTACTGAATACAGCCATGCTTTGAACCAACGCTTCGTTTGAATGCAAAGCCACCGATCATGAATCAAGATTTGGGAAAAACAATGCCATCTCCACGTTGAGAGTTTATGGATTTTATAATCCACAATCATTTGGACTGACTTATGACTCATCTGCTGCATGGAGCTCATCCAATGTCGTGATTATCTTCCCCTGTCAGAAACTACATCAGTAAAATATTTTCAGAAGAGAGCACGCAGGGCATCAACTTACAGAACAAGAAACAGGTGGCAAGGCTATTTGAAGTGCGTTGGCATGTTTTGAATAGTAGAATCCAAAATATGATGGAGGAAAAGCATGCATTGTATAGGAAGAGCATCAGCAAATAAAAATTTGATAATCTGGCGTCGCATCTCCTACATTCAAGTAGTTGACATCAACTACAATATCCCCAAGGTCATCTGGCCAGCACCAACAGTGTCGTGTTAATTTTGATCCTTCAAAATCATATAAAAGCAACAGATCTAAATATACAAGAACCTAGTAGTGCAGAAAATATAATGAATGGCCAGACCTTCATATATTGTCCTTGCATATTGTACATATTCGGGTATGAGGTCTCTATATATTACTCCTTCTGGGTAGGCATCCAGAACCACCAGGACTCCTGTGGAATTATTTTATGAAAGCCAAATAAAATATACCAGGTGATGGAAAAGAGTCTGTGTGCTTTCTTTGAACTTCAAGAAATTAAACATGTATCTTCCTCAAACATCCAAGCCACCCCCCAAACTAAACATTTAACAACTTTGGATAAGTTGGGAAAGGTACCTGGTGCCACCCAAGCTTTAGACGAATTGCTAGGCAATGGAGCCAGCCAGAGAATATTTCGTAAGTTCATTGAATCATCATATTTCACATTAGACCCTAAATGATAACATTAATATTAGTACAATCTTGCACTGTAACTGCTAGAATTTCCAAGTTGACTGTCCTATTAAAGTTTAAATATTAAAGGGCTAAAACACATTTTTCACCTCTCTATAAGGTGTTTTACACTTTGCACTCAAAATTACCAAAACTGACACATTGCACCCTCCAGTTACAGTTGACTATCATATAATATCTGTTGTTAAGATCCAATGGTCAACATTGTGCCACATCACCTGTCTTCCGCCATCTTAATTGTCAGAATTGAACAAAGGGTGCTATTTTCCAGTAGGAATGAAGAAAAACTCGTGATTGGTGTGGAGGGTTTGATGGTGCAATGTACTAGTTTTGGTAGAAAGTGAAACACTCAGTAGTTTTAGGGTGAAAAGTTATTTGCCCAATGTTAAAAGATCCGTCATCATCCTCTTTTCATTAGTAACATGGTGTATCATAGACAGACTATATGAAAGAAGAAACGTTTAGATAAACCACAATTTAATAACTTCACTTTTGTGTTTTTTCTTTACATATGAAACCCCTAGTGAAAGAGAGAAGTTTAGTGTCTTGAACATATTTTTTTTATAAATAAAATAACATTTTATTAATAGTGGTAAATAGGCATAGTCCAAGTACACAGGAGGTATACAAAAAGCATACACCTAGTTACCAAATAAGGAGCTAAAAAGTGACACAAGAAAGTCATTTAAGCAAGCTCCATTAAGAACACAAGAAGAGGCCCAAAGAAATAAAGTATGAAAGAAGAAACAAGCCAGGGTAATAAGACGTAGAATCTGAAAGCGACAAATGTAATGAAATGGTATAAAACAACATGTGATGGTGTTATTTGGTAAATATTACCTATTTGACAATAGCCCATATTGTATGGAAAACATTCTTTATCATATGCTGGGTATTCTTTAGCATGGAACCTGTCAATCAAACAGAGTTCTAATGTCATTAAGAGCATCGAGGATGGCATGTAAGCTCATTCCACCCCTTCGACGAATTCTTTTGCAGCATAATTGGCACTGAACATTATAAGAGTGGTGTGACAAGGATAATAACAACTTACAATATACCAAGTCTTCCAGTATCTATTGCAAGAAAAAGGTGACCGTGAAAGAAATCATAGCGATCAAGGGATATGTCCAACCCTATAGTTGGACCCCGGGCAACAATAATCTTAAACAAAAATTCCAAATATGAATTTAAATCCTGCCAGTTGACAACAAAATATTACAACTCTCTGGAAAAAGGCCATGAAACATTATTCCTGTGATACAAATAGGACGTATTAAGGCAGCTAAAACATTATTCCTGTGATACAAACCTCGCTTATAAAACGTCTCCCATACGGTGTTCTAGTCAGCTCACAACAGCTTTCTTTTGATCTTTCAACATCAGGAACCTATTACATCTAAATAAAATATGTTTTACTCATCAACATTCTATAACAAATTTGAGGTTTAAGCACTCTACAAGACTAACAAAAAGATTGTCTTACAAATTTCAATGCAAGCCACACGAACATTGCCAATATTACTAATAAAATAATGGCAACACTGCATCGCATAAAATTGCAGCATAACAATCAGAAGCCGTGCCCTCTCTCCACATGGCGCTTTTTCAATGATTTTTAAGCATCAAATTTATCATATATAATCCACTTGATATCACGGTCAACACTTCTAACAATCAAAATCAATCTCAGAAATCATAGCATCTCAATTCATATAAAAGGCATCCAGTCCCATGCAATCACAAAGTTTAGAAAAGGAAATGCAAAATTCTTCAAATTGCACACATTTTAAACAATCTCAGAAGAAGCAACAAGATGCCCCGTAATTTTCCTATCGTGTTCCTATATCACATGGAAAGTTTAGTGCACGCTGGTAAAACGAATACATATAGACCAAATATATAAGTAAAAATTCCAACAAGTTTGGATATATTTGGCATTGGCCCAATTGAGACTGAACCAAGACCTTAATAAAACAGTAAGCATATTACCAAGTAGACTGCATAGGGAAAAATAATAGGACATTCATGAAAACAATTAAACAAACAAAAAAATGTCAACTGACAGCGATGATGGTGGGATCTAGGGCGCGATGAATAGCAGCTGGGTCACCACCGGAATCAACAGCAAGCCGAGCCAGCTCAAGAACCGGCTCGGGCGGCCACCAAATGAGCTCATTTTCCTCTCTTCGACTCCTTCCACCAAATTGGCTCGAACCCAAGTCTTTTCTCATAGTCAAGCACTTTCTATAATCCATTTTGGGATTAGCGGGGGCAAAGGGAACAAGGAATTTAAGGCAAGATTTGAGGTCCTGGGCTATGAGGGGATCGATGGTGGAAGACTGGGACTTGGGCCCGAGCAGAGAAAGCAAGTCTGAAGGGGTGGCTTTGGGGGTGGAAGATGGTGAAGATGAAAGTGAAGTGGAGGATGGTTTGTGAAAGAATGGCGTCGAGGAAGAAAACGAGGCCGTGAGGGAGAGGGAGAGTGAGAGCAGGGTCAGTCTCATTGAGAGAGAGCATTTGCCCATCCCTCTCTCGTATCGCTGTTTCCTTCTGTTCGTGCGGAGACCAATATGGGTAATAAACAGAGAAATGATATTATGCCATTAATTTATACTATCCACTCTATATATTGATGTATATCACAATGTCTTATCAAAAATATAAATATAAAATGATAGAGAATATAATAAATTTTAAGTTTGTTTATATATTCTTAACATTATTTTATTTTAAATATATATTTTTAAATTTTTTTAATAAATCATATAGACTGCGTCAGTTAAGAGTCACAGTAACATTACTCATAAACTTAGATCATAGACAAGACTACACATGGTGGCATTTTTATTTTGCTTTTTAGAATATCTTGTAATAGAAAATGTATTAATATTTTTAAGTTATAAAGAAATCTTCGATTTTTGGAAAGGAAAAATTCAGTTACAAATATAACTGCGTATTAATATGTGCATCAATTTAATGTGATTTATCAAAAAATAGATTTTATTAAAAATAATATTAATTTAAATTTTAAATATGATAAAATCAATATTGATATGCAAATTAGTATGCAATTTTACTTTCTTTTCAATTTTAATTTTTTCTTTTTGAATATATAGTTCACTTTTAAGTTTTTGACTTCTTTTTCTATTTTGGGTTTCCTTTTTTTTTTTTTTTTTTTGCATTTTTATTCTATAAAAGGGCTTTCTAACCATTTTTAAAACATTAATTTTATAATATTTTGTTCTTTTATTGCAATGACTGGCATAGAAATTAATGAATGAAAGATATTAAACTGCAAATTTCTTAAAATCCAACGAGCCTTTTGCAAAAAGTTAAAAACTTTGTGACCGATCATGCAAGATATAAGTAAGGGGGGCCACACTGCCCATGTTGACAAAGATGATGTGCAACGAGTCCAAAGCCCATCACAGAATGGACTTGTCCAAACATGGGCCTAATTTTTGTACAAAAGAGGCCGGAAGCTATACTCCGTTGTATCCGACTAATTGAACATCTTGGTATCATGTTCTCAAAAAAAGGATGATCATGGGTTCAATTCTGCCTCCGACAAAGAACTTTTAAGAAAATTGTTTCAAGTATAACGAGATCATGTATTTGAGCCTCAAAAAATAAAAAAAGAATACTGGACCGTTTCATATTGTAAAAGGTTGTACAGATGACTAATGTAGAACTTAAAAGTCACCCGATTGCCATCAATGCAGAACAGAAATGTAATATATGATGAAGTCCCTGAGCAGCTGAATATTGTTCACCAGGATCAAGCTGCAGACTGCACATGAATCGGCAATCATATCCGGCTAAAGAGTCCATTGCAGCTATACTTCATATTTCCTGCAAAATCAATGTTCTTGAGATCGATCAGTTCCAATGACTACTGTTCCACTCTTTTAGTTATATATATATATATATGTCAACACCTTCCTCTTTCAGGAAGCCTGTTGAAGTAGCCAAATAGAGGATACTCAAATTTCAAATCTTATCGGGACAGTAACATCCAGGACAATCAGTTATACAACCTAGATTTTGCACCACAGAGATGGAAAATTTTCTTCCAACAAAAGGAAAACCCTCTCAGCTGAATGAAAGGTCCATATTGTGGCACCACTCTTTAAGTTTATTACCAGTGCCATTTATATTTTCTAGACAATAAATATCAAAGTTGAAATTACTCACAGTCAGAAGCCACATATCTGCCAAAGATAAATTAAAGCCCATCTACAACTTTGATGCCAGCACCCTTGTCCCAGTCCTCTGGAGGGGCAACATCTGCCATTATCTTTTCCTGCCCACGCCAAAGAATCTATACCCAGCAATCCGGTATCAGCTCAGTAGACCCAAACAGAGCAAAACATGTGAGACAATTTACATAAACATATATGATAGAACTTACCTTGTCTATGACCCCGAATTGCTTAGCTCTTGTAGAATCCATATAAAATGGTCTCTTCATCTTATCAAACACGGTCTCTACTGACTAAAAAAGATGAATTTATTGCATGATTCAGTTCATTTTTTCCAGCTTTTAATAAACGAACAAAGCTAACTAATGCATCATACTCACATTTCCAGTGTGCTTTGCCAGGAGTCCTACAAGAGTGTCCCTGTTTGTTATAACCTGCAAAGCAATTAGCACTCTATGATTATTTCTGAAAATGTGAATTAGGGGGGAGGGCTCCAAGGGGAAAGCTCAAACTAAGATTCTGTATAATCAGGTAATCCCGTATCATAGTAGACAATAATGGTCACAATAGGCTCAAACTCCATGCTGCAATCACATGATCACGGTTTTAACGAAGATTCCTCGTCTCTTCTAACCGGGGTGTAAAGGAACGATCAAATGACAAGATGCTAGCCGAGGTACGACATTGGAATCTATTTGGATAATAAAAGAAAGAGGAACAAACTGACCCACGCATCTTGGAAACTTTGTTCCCCAATTATATGAAAAGTTAGAAAACACGAGTTTGTAACTACCTCTTTCGCACGGATTAGAACATCACTTGCGGGCATCAACCCAGATGATGGAACACGAGGTTGTTGGATCATGGCTGAAAAAGAATTCAAGCGACACTTGATACAGCGTTGAAAAGAAGAAAGGATGTAAGTATTGAAAGATCACATCACAAATTAAAAAGGCCAACCACATCATACCCTTGGCATGCGGCATCATAAACCGTTTACCCTTAGATCCAGCTGCAAGTAGCAGACAAGCCTGACCTATAGCAGCTCCAACAGCGACTGTATGTATCTGTGTAACAAACAACAGTTATATAAAAATAAGAAAAAAACTATAAACATTGAAACCATTACAATCACACTTCATGGTCTAACAATGAAGAAAGTAAAAATATCATATAAACATTTGAGACATCCAGCAAATACTTCTAATCCATCTACTTTGTGTTAATTATGAAACTCCTTTACAGCCTAAAAGGGGGACATTAGAGGGGTGACATTTATAGACATGGGACTCGTTTAGGTTACTTTTATGAAAGAACCAGCTCATCCCACGACTGCTATCGCCTATACATTGCTTCCCTCTCAACACCACCATCCCATCAATTTAATTGCCATGGCTACCAGAAACCAACACAAAACTACCACCCATAGTCCTGCCGGAATGACACCATTCCCACAGCCAACCCAACCTGTACTGTGGTTGTCACTTTATAAATTGCCAAGTAACATCACCAACAACACCACATCATGCTACAACAATCACAATCAACAACTTACTGCATAAGCAGGAAAAATAGGAGAAATTTGAAAAGAAGCTCACCTCATTCTTTAACTGCATCATTGCATCATAGATTGCAAAACCCTCGGACTCCATCCCAACCTGAAAGATAAGCAGTTTAACTTGATTAGATTAATGGATTGAAAGCATTAAGAAGAAAATGGCCCAGAAAAATTTACAAATACACAACACAGCACAAAATTCTGATTGGTTAGGTCTTGGTTTTAGAATTTATGGCTGGCTTTTCCTTCGTACTAGATATTCCTCCTCTGATTGGCTTAGAGGTATCTACTTAGGTCCCATCTTGCCATTCCAGACTCTAGGGTTTCAAGATAGTTCCAAATTGAGACAACCCAAAGGTCATATATTGCTTTTGATAATAATACATAATTTTTTTTTATCACATTTGTTACATTTTTTTTCATAATAACAAAAAACAGATTGGTTATCCAAACTCACCCCACCTTAAAGTGACAAAACCATATTGCAATCAAGACTGCTTCAAGCGGACTGGGTCTCAAACCTTTTTTTTTTTTAATAAGTGAGGGTTTCAAACATATTAGACAAGATTAATTAACATACTGCGACACAATGCCTAATCTATAGCAAATAAAATTAAACATACCACATTTCATGTGTGTTACATGGTATAACTTAGTGTGAAACTTACTGTTTCACCATCATCACGAGTCGTTCCTGTAGAATTTATATAAAGGTATATTGGTTCTTTGGGATCCATCCATTGAAGGTACATCAATTCTGCAACGATAAGCTCCGTCACAGCTGGCACCAACTGATAGATACAAATAGTTAAATTTTTGCATGAATTGCAAAAGAGACTGGAAAAAACAGTTATAGGTAAAAATAAGACTAGAAAAATAAAGTTAATGTGAACTATTAACAGCATATAAGAGAATAGCATGGATAGCAAGAGACACTGGAAGAATAAAGTTGATGTCAAGCAACTAGATGAAACTAAAACAATTTTGAAGTTAAAGTTAATGGAAGTGCCTTTAATGGCTTTCATGCATTAAACAAATCAATTCTGAAGTGACTAGATGGAACTAAAAAGAATAAAATTCACCATAAAAAGGCCATATTTCAGAAGTACACAAAAGAACATAGATGATATCTGTGAAGAATTTATTCCATAATAAACCTAACAGGTGTTAATATGAGTGTTCCATCTGTCTACTGCTCCAAGAGAGGCTCGCCCCAGACCCTTTTTTTATATATATAAGTAAGCTTCGCCCCGGACTTTAACACCGAATAACATTTTTTATGTTATAATGTGATAAACCTCTTGGCTTCGCCTTTTTTTAATAAAATTCATATTTACCGATAAAAAAAAAAAAAATGTGATAAACCTCACCTCACCCCAATACAAACCAGCTTGCCCAACAAACAAAATGAGTGGCTACTTGATGGTGGCAGTAAAAGTTTTTTCAATAAATGGTATATTCAAGCACTTACAGGCATGCCGATGTAAACAATCCTCCCGTGAAGAAGCAGAGAAGGCAAGTCCGGAGGAGGTCTTCTGGGCCTATGCTCATTGTAGGAAACTGATCTTTCCACCTAATTCAATCAGATGATTTCATTCCAACAAATAAGCAAAACTACAAATAAAAAAAAATAAAAACACTCAACAACAAATTAGAACACATAAACTTTAAAACTTGGCTCAATCAACACTAAGCATGAAAGTTAAAATAGAGCAACGTTTGCACACTTGAAGGATCGTATTGGGAGATAATGATCAGAATTCGCATAAGTCTTCGTACAATTTTCATTCAAATGATTTTTTTTGTTTTGCCAAAATCTATTCCAGGTAAGGTCTTATTCAAAATTTATTTTTTAGTGGAACTTATTTTTATTTATGTGATGTAATTGCCCCCCGCCCACCCCCAATACACCGCGAGAGACGAACATTCTTGAGATATCATAAATTTTCTACTTCAAAGTTTTCCAATTGAAGCAAACCAGAAAATCCATATGGGAGCTTTTTTCCAGCAAAACAAAGCGTCACCATAATGGAATCAGACAAACCCGGTAAAATTAACTCAACAATTCAATCATTTCAAAGCAAATATATACAATCTAAACCAAAATATACCGACCTGCAAGCATACACGTATATACACGCAAGATGTAGAAGTAGAAGAGAGAGAGAGAGAGAACGAGCATACTTGTGCAGGAGTAGCCATGAGCTGGGGAGAATCAAACAAGTCCAAGTAAGGAGGAGTGTCAGAGTTCACGGGCCGGTTCAGAAACGTTTCGGGCGAGGTAGCAGCCACCGAAGCGAGCTTCGAAAGAAACGGGTCCTTAGGGTTTATTGAGGGAATGGGGACTTTGCCTTTGTTTTGAGCATTTACCGCAAAAGGGGTCCTTAAATATCTTCGTCTAAAGGACTGTGAAGAAGTCGAAGCTGATGGGAGCGGAGAGGCCATGGGAAAGTGAAGAGTACTAGCCATAAGTTTCCGGCTTTTGGGTGTGTTACAGTCTCGTTGTGTGGTGAAAATCAAATAAAATGTTGGGTTCTGCTTCGAGAAGAAGAAAGAAGCTGGTGAAGGAGATTTAGCGGGTGGAGTGAGGCGAGCGGGTCGGGTCATCGATTACTCCATTGGGTCAATTTAACATGTTTATGGGTTGAATGTGCGGGGCCCTTTGAACCTCAGGCTTATTGATCACTTGAGAATCCGAGCCCAATTCTCCAACCCTGCCCAACTATAGTCATTACAAATAACAAGTAATGGTAAATACAATTAAGAAGCGTGCTAGCTCTATACAGTGACCACTCCCTCTAAAAAGTGGAGCCCACCATTAAAAAAATTCATTTTTTTTATATGGATCGGATCCCTGATGTGTTCCCTTTTTTTTAAGAAAAATGTTAGATCTACACAAGTTTCACAAAAGAAAATTTACAGGCTAACTTGAATTAATATAATAAATCAGATCTATTTTATAATAAAAATAACTTTATTATTTGACAGATCATATTAACCCATGTCAATGTGCAAACTTTCTTGAGTAAGATTGTTTTAGACCAAGTATTTCTAATTTTTCAAAGGGATTACTCGAGTTTACATAACTTATTACTGTATAAATCATTTTTCCCATATAATTTGCTTAGCTTATCAGTTTTTCTTTTTGAAAGTTAGTGTGAAACACACAACCATCGCATCACTAATATACATAAATTAGTTTCAAGAGAAGTTTAAAAATATAAATTTTGAAACATTTCTAATTTGGTGTACTATGAACAACATGACATCCACACCAAATTGTAAATAGAATTTTTCATAAGATTTGTTTTACATACAGTCCTCATTTGAAGACTGCTCATGCAAGCCCATACAATTATATTTAAAAAAATTTTAAAATTATAACAATATCTTTTTTAAAATGATATTTGTTACTGTTTTACCCTAATTTATTAATAGAACTACGCACGCACTCATCTTTATCCTTATTTATCAATAAAACTGCACACACAATCTCCTATTTAGGTATGCAAATATAATTTCTCATACAGTTTACCCTCTTTCATTTTTAGGTCGTTTCATGCGTTTCACTTTCATTCGGCTACATCAGTACGTCACTTTCATTATGCTTTTACAAGTCCAAAACCTCTTTTCTCTCAAAAAACTGAGTTATCCACTTGACTATTTTCTATCAACATCTTGCTTTTTTTTTTTTTTTTTTTTTTAATTGAGCTTTCTCTTGGAAAGGTAGGAAATAATGTAAACCAATAACCTTCACTTCAAAGGATATAATTTCTTTTTCTTTTTCTTTTCTTTTGAGACCATAAAGATATCATAGATTCATATATAGTCTCGAGTCAAAATCTCAATGGAATCATTGTTAGAGATAATGGCCAACAAGACTCGTGTCAAAATTTCTATCATCATCAATGGCATTACTGTTAGAGATAATAATGGCATCAAAGTCTCATGAGTCAAAATCAATATTGTCTCCATACAAACTCATAAAAAATTTGTGAGATTTGTTTCTAAGCCAGCCCCTCTCATCACTGACGAGAGTGTACCACAAAGAATTCAATAGGGGGTAATAGAGAAGTTGGTAATGCTAATTCACACAATCTACAGAGGAAAAAGCAGAAGTAAACATCTTCGAGATGGCCAGATGAAGATGACTCTCTTTACGTACTAAAAGTTTATTTAAAATGAATCACAAGCAAAATGTTAACTGTTTCAACTCCAATCTGCTGCTCTGCGATTTTTCTGGTCAATAACGTAAAATATGGGGGGACTTTGATGCTCGGTAACAACTTTTCCAGATGAGGAGTTCTTCCGAGTTTATGTAAACTTCAGATGCAAATAATAATGGACTTTTTTTTATTAGGGGGAGGGGTGTCGAAACAGTCGACTGCAGGTTCATGGTGCACTACCGATACCAAAGGTGTTCGAAGGGACTGCGATAATGAATCAGATGATTAGGTAATACCTTCAAAGCTGAAAAAAAAAAAAAAAAAAAAAAAATAGTAGGAGACAAGAAACCAAGGGCCGAAGGTTGCAGTCTCATACCATCTTCAACACATGCAATAAAAGATAAAAAAATCCTTAATTACATCATCCAACTACGGACAAAAAGCATCATGTCATCACAAACCTGTAACAAGCGAAAATCACACCATCAATGGGCTGCCACAGTAGCTTCATTGTCATTGGTAAGCAAAGGCTCTGATTCAGCACCAGCACCACTGAAAACCTTGGCAATCCTTTCTGTAGGGACCAAGGGCAGGTAAGACGAAACCCTGTAACCCTTCTCTGCAGTGCTACGAACTGTTTGGTTATACTTCTCTGTACAATAAGCTGCGGTTGGGACAACAGCTTGAGCCACTAGGGGAAAGAGGGGCAGCTGATTGAGCTTGCGCCAAGCTAACACGGCGCACTGCTCTGCTTTTGGTTCATACTTGGAGTATAGATCTTTAGCAGTTGGCTCACATTTGGTGAAAACAGATTTGGCAATACCTGAAGCGGTGTCCACCACTCCAGAACGCTTAACTTCGGAGGCAACAGCTCGAGCTACCTCTGGGGCGCTTTGAGCAGCTGAGAAGGCCTGGGAAGAAGCTTGCTTGATGATTGGAGGCACATGGCGGTTCAATTCAGTCACAGACGCCTCAACCTGCAATAAGAAGGGTTAATTGACTAAAATATATAAGTTCATTTTGAGAAAATGCAAGATGAAGATGTAAAAAAAAAAAAAAAAATCAGAATTCTCCAGGGCTCAATTACCAATGAAAGGCTCTTAACAACTAATCAGAAAATGCAAATGCAGTATCACATCAAGAAGATCAAAGATGATAGCTATTTCTTCACCATACCAAGAAGCTCTTAATTTAGCAGGAAAGATGTCAAAACGGACAAAAGAGAGGCTTCTTAATTGAATTCGAGTATGTAGAATGGGCTGGGACTGTGTACATCATCTGCCTCTGAGACCAGCATGGCTATTTCAGTACTCTGGACTTTTAGATGGCCAAATATAGGAGATAAGAACAGCCAACAAGAGACTGCTCACTTGTCTTATAGACTTTCAAACTAAATGTTTGGTTCACAAAGAGATCTCACAAAATAAAGTTCACAATCTGATATGACTTGTTGTAGTAGATCAGATTGTAAAACTCTTTAATGTGAAGAATATCTAGTGTTTCACATCTAACAACATCAGTTTATGAATTTTGTTTTCTTTTTAATATCTCTTTGTGAACTTATCACTTCTCTTGTGAAACATGCTAGTACCCCTTACTTCCCCCCCAACAAACCCACCCCCCCACCCCCCGGCGGGAGGCGAAGAGATGCTAAAATAGAAAAGATGTTACTAATCAGTCACAAAAGACGCCACCCTCAAAAGCCAAAACCATCCCAACAGTTTCAAAGTTTCCCACTTCCAATCCCGAACTGAATTTTCAAGTAAACTCAAAATTACCGGATAATAAGTAACTGGACATCAAACCCGATGAGTTTATATAAATCTATGGTGAGAATATTATGATTCGTTGAAATCAAAAGCACGAGCAGGAGCACTCACCTTGCGGTCCACGTACAAGAGGACCTCGATAGGAACGTCGTGGAACATGTCGTAGACAGGTCCAACGACGCTCTTAACGGTGCCCTCGACAGTCTCAACCCCAGGCTTCAGAGGACCCGCCTTGTCCTTTGCGTAACAGTAGAGGTTCGAGAAGCACATCATGGCGTGAATTGTTGCCACCTGCACAAACTCTAGGTACTTCAGCTGCCTCTGCTCCCCATCATCCTCCTCCTTTCTCTTCCACCACAAAAATCAACCCCCCACCCAAAAAAAAAATCCAAGTCAGCCTCTTTGCGTAAAATCTAAAAATCATAACTTGTTCGTCAATTGAAGCATAGAAACTCGATTGAAAACAACATCAGAAACCCAATTGCATGATTCGAAAACTAAAGCGAAAAAAGACAAAAGAATACTTATGTCTGAATGAGAATTTTCGTACCATCTCAGCCTGCGATCTCAAATCTTCCTCAACCATGATCGAGCAACGAAAAATAAATATGCGACTGAATAAGAGAAAGAGAGAGAGAGATGACTAGGTTAACGTTTGCCGATATAGGAGGGATGGGGGTTATAAAAGGAGAGGAAAGAAATCTGGCAATAAGTGGCACGAATCTCGTTGGGAACGAACGAACCTGCGTTCACAGCGCAGTGAAGTTACGCGTTTCTTCCTTTCTGCCTTGTTCTTTGGGGAGGAGTCAGGATACTGAGGAATACACTTCGGCTTTAAAGCATTCCCTCAATTTGCCCACTGGGCACATAAGGTAGATTTTAATCATTTCCTTTCCTTTCCTTTTATAAATATTTTTAAATATTTTTAAAAATTAAAAAAATATCAATACATTAATAATTATTTTCTTAATTAATAAAAAATATATATATAAACGATTAAAATGAAAAAACAAAATAAGAAGATATATTAATATTATTCTACTTTAAATTGTTTCCATATTAAATATTAAAATTTAATTTAAGTAAATAAATTTGGGCATATATTTTTTAGGGAAATTATTGTTGCTAGAATTTGGACTTCTTCGAGGCTCCAAATTTCACACTGTTTTGGGTTAGGTGTCTATTTAATTTAAGATGGAAATTTTGAGTTTTAGGTAAAAGTTTAAAATATTATATTTTAATATTATTATTATTTTAAGATTTGAAAAAGTTAAATTAGTATTTAAAAAAGTTGAATTGTTTATTATATTTTGTATTGAGATTTAGAAAAATTATAATGATGAGATGAGAATTTTGTATTTGAGATGAAAATTTTGGAAATTTTGTGAAATGTCAAATATTTTTTTTTACGTACTTCATCACCAAAAAATATAAAGAAAAATAAATTAAATTCCTAAAATTAAAAAACACAACATAAAAGATTAATAAGTATTCATAGTTCCTTTATGATATCTTTTAAAATATATTATTAAAATTTATTTTTTTTATTTTATATATTGACTTTTACAGTATATCATATATCAACTTATCTATTTTTTATTTATATCATTTAAATATCATATTTTTTTATTCATTTCAAATATTTCCTCTAACTACTAATAATATATTCATATATTTTGATATATATAATATCTCTTTATATGTCATATAATTATGTCCTATATGTTATTAATCCAAATTTATAAGCCAAATATAAATTAAAATTATTTCAAGTTATTTATAAAAAAAGATATAAAATTATGAAAATATTCTCAAATATATTATGACAAATTTCACTTTCACCCCTCGAACGTGAAGCATATCCCATAATATGATTTCCAACCTTTCATGGGTCTTTTTTTTTTTCCTTTTAAATTTTGGAATTTTTATAATACTTTATACTCAAGAGGCAAATTGATTGTGTATTTGTTGGTTTTTAAAAGTTCACTGTATATCAGTATGATGTGTCCTTCTATGATTAGTTATGGTATGACAAGTGTGCTGCATTAATGTTTTCCGACACAGTAATTTTCTTTATTTTTTAAATTTTGCTCTTGTACCTTTCCAATTTTTTTTTTTTTTTATTTTTGAAAAGAACTTCCGTAACCTTACATTAAACTTCCTGAATTACATCTTTGTAACTGTTCAAAACTCCCACAATAAAATTTGGGACCTCCTCAATCCATACTCATTCTTCCTCCATAACTAAGACTATTTTTGCTAAACTATGTGCTGCCATATTCTTGGCTCTAATTACAAACTGTATAGACCAATTTGGATTAAAATTAAAAAAAGCATCATCATCGTCATTCACAGCAAGAATCACTAGCTTTGCATCCCCTTCAAAGATGGGCCTTTGAATGTTAAGTTCAGAACATATCTCTGGTGCTTTCCTCAATGCTAAACTTTCTACTATTGCTGCTTCAACCACATTAGGCTTTTGATCACACACTGTTACCATAACCTTACCTTGCTCATCCCTTATCATAATCTCTATTCTTATTCTCTTCTTCTTCAGATCAATAGATGCATCTCAATTAACCTTTACATAGCCCCTCTCTGGTTTCTCCCACTTTATCTTTTCTGTGTTTGTTTTCTGTACCGCACCTTTTTGAGTTAAAGCCAATTGAGTCACGAAACTCATGTAGAGCTGCCTTTGTAGCACTAAATGAGTTCTTAGGACAAGCCATTCTCTTTTCAAAAATCCGGTCATTTCTCCTCAACCACACTTTCCTCAATAAAACAGCCATCTCCTCCAACTGGCTCTTAGTGAGTCTGTCCATAAGCTTCTCCCAAAGGGACAAAAAATTCGACTCAGATCTGACCCACTTTTTGACACAGCTTTCATCATTTCCTCACAAGTTATTAGCTGCTAGGCACTCCCACAATACATGTATGATTGTTTCCTCCTCTGCCTCACATATAGGACAACTTTTTTCTTCAATCACCTTCCTCTTATAAAGGTTTTCTTTTATGGGTAACTAATTATTTGCAGCTCTCCAGATGAACAATTTTGTCACTCCTAATACCTTCAGCTCCCAAATTCTGTCATCCTTCCTCTCTTCTGATGAACTTTCTTCTTGGTTCCTCTCCCTTAACTTCAAAAGTAAGAAATAAGCACTTCTAACTGAGAAAAGTCCTTTCTGAGATGGACCCCATATCAACTTGTCTTTTGTTCCTCTACTGCTCAAAGGTACACTTAGTATTTTTTCAGCTTCATCTAGTACAAAAATTGCTCTAATCTTGGCTTTATCCCATTCACCCCTCTGTGCATTAATCAGCACCTCAACTTTAGCATCTTCCTTCAGTAACTTCACTGGAGATTGAATAGCATAAGAGATAGGACTTGGCACCCACTTCGACCCTCATATTTTAATCTCCTTCCCATCCCTTACTCTCCACCTCAGCCCTTCTTTCAATAGATTTCTAGCTGACCATATGCTTCTCCATATTAGAGATGGTTGTGATCCCAAATTTGCTTCCATAAAACTCTCTTTTCTGAAATATTTTTCTCTGAAAATTACTGCTGCCAAATTAAAATGGTACTTGAGAATCCTCCACCCTTGTTTAGCAAGAAGAGTCGTGTTAAAGCTTTCCAAATCCCTAAAGCCCATACCCCATTTTCCTTTATGCACACTCAGTCTTTCCCACTTCCTCCATATCATCCCATTAATATCCTTGCATAGTCTGCTAGGGAGTTTAAAAACCCCCATGGTATAAGTTGGGATGGATTACAAAACAGCTTTAATAAGAACTTCTTTCCCAGCTTGGGACAGAAACTTATTTTCCCAACTAACTATTTTCTGCCAAATCCTCTCCTTTAAACTTCTAAAAGTGTTAAACTTTGACATTCCTACAATAGCAGGAAGACCCAAGTATTTGTCATATGTACCACAAACAAAATTCTGGCCAGCTTCCTTTATAGCTTGTTTATCAATAGGATGAGAGTTTCTGCTGAAAAAGATAGCAGTTTTTTCTTTATTGAGAAATTGTCCTGATGCCTTTCATATACTTGCAAAACCCCTTGAATTCTCCTCCATTCTTCAATTTTTGTTCTGCCAAATAAGATGCAATCATCTGTAAAAAGCAAATGATTGATGCTTGTCCCTCCTCGAGCCACTTGCACTCCTTTTATTAGATGCCTCTTCTCATAATAGTCTAACAGACTACTTAATCCCTCAGCACATATAATGAACAAATAGGGTGACAAATGGTCCCCTTGTCTCAACCCTCGTGAAGGCCAAAATTTTTTACCAGGGGTTCCATTGATTAGCACAGAGTATGAAGCTGTTTTAACACATTTCATCACTAAATCTACCTATTGAGTGCAGAACCCAAGTTTATACAAAACAGCCTCCAAAAACTTCCATTCAACTCGATCGTAGGCCTTGGACATGTCTAACTTCATGGTCATTCTTCCCATTTTCCCCTTCTTTCTATTTCTCATTGAGTGTAGTAGCTCATAAGCTACCATAATATTGTCATTAATCAATCTACCAGGCAGGAAAGCACTTTGTTTGGAGAAAATTATCTCAGCTAAAACACATTTGAACCTGTTTGTGATAGTTTTAGAGACTATTTTGTACAAGACATTGCACAGACTGATGGGTCTGTACTCTGTCACTTTTCTAGGGGACTTTGTCTTTGGAATCAAGGCTAGATAGGTATAATTGAGGTTAGGATCCAAAGGACTACCATTTAGGATTGCCAAGGCTGCTTTGATTACTTCTTCAGATACTATATCCCAGTGATTTTGATAGAAGTATGGTCCAAAACCATCTGAACTTGGTGGTTTCAATGGTGCCATCTGTTTCACTACTTTCTCCACTTCTATTGCTGTGAATCTTCTTGACAGCCTCTCATTCATCCCCTCAGTAACCCTTCTATCCATACCCACTAGACAAGATTCAATCTCAACCTTGCTTGGCTTTGAAGACTAAAAAACAGTGCCAAAATACTTTCTAAAAGTTTCTTCCACCTGTATGTATCCACAAGCCATGTTGTTACTCTCATCCTCCACTTTTTTTAATAAAGTTTCTTTTTCTTCTTTGATTGGCACAAGTATGAAAATACTTTGTATTTCTATCTCCATGCTTGTACCAATTTGTTCTTACAAAGAATGCAGTTCTGTAGTTATTTTCCTTATTTCTTCCACATTTTCACTGCTTTCCTCAGCCTGTAACCTCTGTAAAAGCTTTGTTTTTTCTTCCATCTCTTTCCCATTCCTCTGTTTCTTCATCTTACTCCAAATCTAAAAGGCCATTCTATTATTGTTCAGCAAGCCAATAACAGTTTGGTTCTGTGATCCATTATTACCCCAAGCTTTTCTTAACACCATATCACAATCCTCCTCTAAAGCCCAGCTTGCCTCATATTTAAAGCCTCTTGTCTTTTGTCTGCCTTGAGTCTCTACCCTTTTATCTTGTTTGATTAAGTGAACTAACAGTGGCTTATGATCAGAGGTTCTAGCCACCATCACATCCACTCAGGCCTCATTATACATATCCATCCATTTGGGGTTTGCCACAGCTCTATCTAACCTTTCTTTTGTAAAAGTTGAATCAGCATGTGAGTTTCTCCATGTGTACTTTTCTCCCCTCCATCCCAAATCATGCAAGTCTCCCTCACTCATCACTTTCCTAAAAAGCTCCATTTGGCTCTCGAGTCTAGCCTTCCCTCCCCACTTCTCATCATCTGTCAATATTTCATTAAAGTCCCCTACTATCATCCAACCCTCATCACCCTTTGGTTTCAAGCTTTTAAGCATTAACCATGTGTCTTTCCTTTTTGCAGTTTCAAGTGCCCCATAGAAACATGTAAGCATCCATTTACTCTCCCCCTACTCCATTACCCAAGCACTAATGTGTCTTTGTGAGTAGTTTACAATTTCCAACTGCAAGCTTGAATCCCACAACAGAATTAGACCACCCCCCTTACCCACTGCCTCAACTATAAAACATCCTTCACAGCCCAGCCTTCTCTTTATTCTCTCACATTTCATATTTCTAAGCTTAGTTTCCATGATGAAAACTAAGTTGGGTTTATTCCTCTCTGCCATAGAGCAGAGGTCTTGAACTGACCAAGGATTTCCCAATTCTCGACAATTCCAACTTAGCATTTTCATAATGATTGGCGGGGCTGAATCTCAGCCTCCACCACTTCAATAAAAATTTCAAATGTACCACTCCACTTTCCTTTTTTATTAGCACCCCCACCTTCCTCCTCAATCACTCCTCCCTTCTTTTTGGTTTTTTTCATTATAAGTGGTCTTTTTGTTTTGTGTTTTTCTCGGGCCCTCCTCTTCCATACACCTATTTTTCCTTTCATGCTTCTCTCTACCCTTCCATCCTCTTCCTTACTCAGTAGTTCACTGCCCACCTCCTTCCCCATGATCTCTAGCTGTACTTCAACTTCCTGCAACCCATTTTCCATCTTTTCTTCTTGGCCATTCAAAGCAATCACCATAGCTGTTGCATTCCTTTCCTTTTCCCCTTCAATATCACTACTAATATCTAACTCCCCACCATCCTCCCCCTTCTTTGTTTTTTCACTCCCTTCAGTCACACTTTCCTACCCTTTCCCATTATTCCCAATTCCTTCTATACTTTCTTCCCCATCCCTACTACCCTCTTCTTTATTACTCCCCCTACTTCCTCCATCTTGATACCTGTATTCCTTCTCCTTCCACCACTTATTCCCCTCTTCACTTCTTTTTGGTACATTCATAAAGAAATTATTTCTAAAGGACTGTGTAGCCCTCAACCACTGGCCATACTGATTTTCTACCCCTGCCTGGCTTCCCCCTTCTTTACACTTATTGTTCCCATGCTCAATACAACCACAAGATAAACATATTCTAGGCATTTTTTCATAACTAAAAGGAATCTAGATATCCTTGCCTTTAACCATCACAGTTCTTCCTCTTGCTAGAGGTTGATTAAGATCCATGTGAATCTGAATCCCCAAGAACTTCCCCCATCCACTTCCATCTTCCTGTACATCCACTCTTTCCACCCTTCCCACCGTACTCCCAATCTGTTCTCCACATACTTCTGTCATACAAGATAACGGTAGGTTATGAAACCTTACCCAAAAGCTCTCAGAGTTAAATTCCACTTGTGTTAATGGCATGAATCCATCAAATTCCTTCAATACTACTAACTGATTATCAAACAACTATGGTCGACCTGACCAGACCTTCTGTTTATTAGCAATGTTATTAAAAACTATGGCAAAAATATTCGGACTCACCTCAGTGAACTGAGCTTTCTTGCTGATTCTCCAGATTTTGGCCAATGTGCTTTCCACCACCTCCTTGCTAATTAGCCAATTTGAGCAGAATTTCCCTAGTAGAGTCCTCTGTTCTTTCATCAACAAATCTCTCGGTACCTCATCATCAATCTCTATTACCATTTTTTCCTCTTCTCTCAACTTCAGTTCCTTCCATTTTTCCTCCAAATCTTCCATCCCTTTCATCTCCTTCACTACCTTCTAGGGAATAATACGCCCCTTTCCGCCGTGACCACCAGTACGTCTTCGCACCTCAACCTCACCTTGCTACCAGAAAGGCTTTCTGTGTTGGCCTGGACCACCTCCAGATTCCTTTTTCCGTTATAACTGCCTTATGTTGCCTCCCACACTTTCCACTCCTTTTTTAGAGAGAAAAAGAGTGACTCATTCGTACCTTTTCAATTCCCCTTAATTGTGAAATCATTTTCTTTTTTATATTTAGATATCTCGCATCCTAAGTGCTGCACTTCACTAAAACCACAAAAACGGGTACATATTTGATGTGATAATGTCTCATTTTAATGTTTAGGATGAATGAAGTTTGTCTCAAACTTGCCACTTAGATTGTACTCTTAATGTGCCACCATCACGTAATATCACGTGGTTTATTTAAAAATAAAACATAAAAATATATATTCAAACTAAAAAGACGTTCGAAAATATAAAAATGAGAAGATGGTCCTGTTTGGATACAAGAACTGTTTCATCTCATCTTATATTATTTCATCATTAAATCTTATCAAAATTTCTATACAAAATATTAAGAGAATCACATGAGGGTACCACATTAAGAGAATCATCTGAACAATAAATTTCAGACGATCAAATAACATTATTCATGAAACGACAGTAGAGTGGTAAAAATTCATATGATCAAATCTTAATGGATGATACAAGATTGAATTTTTTATTAATTATGAAGCCTCGAAGGTACAAAACATATTTATCTCTTTGATTTATGTTATATCTAAATTGTGGGAGTTTAGACATTTTACTTTCTCCACACATGTACAATGAGAAAACAAAATACGTGACACTGTTTAAGCCATTTAAAATATACCATATTAACAAATTTGATTGAAAAAAACAAAATTTAAGATGTAGAATTACATTTTTCTTTCATCATTTTCAACAAAATAAAGAATAAAAAGAAAGTCTCTACCAAGTTAAGAGATATAAAGATATAAAGAAAATCTTTATTCTTCACTATCTAGAGGTATAAAGTAGGAATCTACCCTCTTATTGTAATTGAAATTTTGGTTGAACATTAAAAAAATTAAAAATTAAAAAATATTGAATAGTCCGATACAAAAAGAATAAGGGTATGTTTGAAAATATAACTATTCTCGTATATTTTCAGATTATTTTACTATTATTCACTACTATTTACAAACTATTCACTATTATTCATAGATCATTTGAAATAGTATTAATATCCGGATGAAGCCTAACTTTATTTTAAAACTTTACCCAACACACCATCTATATAACATAATTTAATTTAAAAAATAAAGATACCATAAAATGCTAGTACTACCATAAATATCATTAAATGTTATGACATCCACATTTTATTCCTATCTATTTAAAAAATTTATACCATCTAATTCAATAAGAAGATAGAAAAATCTCTATAGCGCCCCTAGAGTCATTCAAATCTTTCACAAAATAAGAAAGAGACGCTGCAACAGTTAAAATTGAGAATGTTAAGGGACCACCTGCATAAAATTATGTTTGTCAAGTGGGACCATGATTCATTCCTATTTGGTGCGAGATAGGCTGTGAAAGAACCCCCACCACCTCTAGAAAACAACCTGACAAACCGAATAGGCACCTAAAAAAGTTTAAAGATGCAAGGGCTCCTTTCGTGAAAAAATCTTTTAATTATTCATTTTTTTCGTTATCTTTTTATTATTTTATGATGTAATATTAAATAATAAATTTATAAATAAAATATAATAAATAATTTTTAATCATTTAATATTACATCATAAAACGATCTAATACACTGTTATAAGATGAAGAGATGAGGATGAAAATTGAGATCCACTGCTCATCTTCCCTTAACATTGAATTTTGAGAACTACTCAGGGCAATTAATTTGAATTAATGTTCAATAATGCACTTCACGTGGAGACTTGAATACTCCCACAAGTTTTAAATGATCCCCCAAAACTTCTGTTCCTTAATTAGCCGGTTTGGCACCGAGTACTTTTTCTGTACCCTTTCTATGGAGAATTCTCCTTTTCTCTGTAGTTACATTTCTTGGTACTCAAAACTTTTGCTCTTGTCCCCTCCCTTTTCATTTCACCTTACCGGCTTCTTCCAAATCTTTTTCGTCAGGGAAGGAAAAAGATTAAAAAAAAAAAAAAAAGGGAAGCAGGCATTTCAAATTTGAAAGAAAGATCTCCAAGTCCCCAAATAAAAGATTCAAACAACTAGAGAGATATCATGCAATTATGAAGAAGAAGAAGAAGATGACCAAAATGATATAATTATCACAGATAAATTCAATGAATGGCATCACCAAACGCATTTCAATGAATGGTATCACAAAATAACGAATTTCAATGAATTGTCTCGGTAAAATCGACATAACCATTAAACAACATGGTGAACAGAAATTGCAGAACCTACACAAGAATCAGAGAGCCCAAAACTTTTGAATCAATTAGCGAAAAAGCACAGATCTTTATTCGAAAATAATCACCATGGAAAGAGATGAAGGTAAAATTTGTGAGAAACGGATACTAGCAATAAGCATAATCTTGTACAGAAACATCCAAATATGATTATTACAGCACTAAATGACTCATCACCACGGCCAATCTATTTCTCCTTCAACTTCTTCATGTAAACAATCAAACCCATTTAAAAGAAAATCAGAAAAGGTTCTACAGAAAAAGAGAAAAGAAATCAACTCCTGCACCTTGTGATGGTGCTGCAGCCACGGTTATAGGGGTTCGCCTGACCACTACCCTGGCAGTTGTAGTAGGAGGTCCCGCGTCGAGAGCAGGGCACAGTGTTCCTCTGCAGCGCACCGTAGCTGATGTAGCTGCTGGTGGCCAGAATGCGCCGGCTGATCTCCGATCCCAGCTCAAACTCCTCTCCGGCCAGGCACTCAGCCACGGTTCCCTTGCAGGATGATCCAGCCGGTATTAAACCCAGTTGGTGGTGAGACAACCCGCCAGCATGGACGGTGGATGACGAGGAGCTGAAAACTAAGACCAGTGCACAGATCCCAAAAACAGCTGAAGAATAGAAGAGGCCGGCCATAGTTTTGGAAACAATGCTCTCTCTGTCTTTTCTTTCTCTTCTGGGAAGGTTTCCTTCTGTGTGTAGCTGTGCTGTTTCTTTTGTTCTGAACTGCCCAATTGACCTCAGGACAGGGAGAGCTGGGACTTATAATAGGAATGGAGGGAACAGTTTGGGATTGGTTTAGTCGATATTCACAGTAATGCCACTTGAGGGTTGAAAAAGAGAGTCTACAGCAATTTGAGACTACCATTGCCATAGTCGGCGTTGAATAGCCCACCAATGTTTAGGTGCCATTAGGTACACAGAGTGGGTAGAATACATTTGACATGGGAATAATTTTCCTTCCTTATCACATTTACAGAGCATGTCAAAGGTACATAATATATGATATTTAGAAAAACAAAATTTCTACTTATTATTCCTATCTCATTTACCATACATGATTTTTTTATTTTTTATTTTTATTTTCTTTAACAAATAAGTAGTACATTGATGATAAGTAGAAGAATTTAATTAGTTTTGTATAAATAAAATAAAAAAGAATAAAAATAAAAATAAGTGAGATGTGTAGTGTGTTTGATGATTAGTAACAAAATTCGAAAAAAAAAAATGTGCTTCTAGCATATGGAAAAGATACATTATAATTTTATAAATTAATTAAACTTTTAAAAAATATGTGCATGTTACATATCACTGAACAAAATTGAAAGTTGAATAAAATATTATTAGAATATTATTTTTTAATATTATTATTGTTTTGAGATTTGAAAAAGTTGAATTATTTATTATATTTTATGTGAAAAATTAAAAAAATTGTAATGATAGTATGAGATAAGATGAGAGTATTTCTTAATCCAAACGAACTCTTATAATTTTATAGATGATTGGAGAAATTAATCCAGTTTGAAAGAGATTTCTATCCGATTGACATTATATATAAATATTATATAATGCATATTGTTGAGATTAATTAGTTATCAACAACTAATTTAAAGTGAAATAGCATAAGCAAACAAAAGAAAAAACCAACAATTACACACAGAACACCAATATTTAAATGGTTCGCCTCAATGTGAGCCTACGTCTACTAGCGGGATCAATCTCAATGAATTCACTATCAACAAAGGTGGAGTACAAGAGATCAATCACAAAATCCTCAAATTCAAAGCCCTAATACACCTAATAGACTCTTGGGATTCTCATAAGAGGACCTCACTCTCTCACTGTAAGTTTTCAGCTGCTCAAAGTGTAAAAAATTGAAAAAAAAAAACAATCTAACAATATATATTTATTTTGAAACGGCGCGAAGCCCTTGAATATGAACATTCACTCAAGCAACCATTAGGGTTAGTGCTCGTTTGAGTTGGATGTCGAACGAGTGTTGAAGAACTCTTAGGTTGACATCTGGCTCATTGACATCTTGCTCAAGCTGATTGTCAAATGAACTCACAGGTTGTGTCAAGCTCGAGCTGATTGTCAAGTAACTGATAAGTGAACTCTTTATCTAAAGTTTCGCTCAAACGACATAGACACTACTAGAGCTAACGATCCGTAGGGGCGTTTTTTCAATATGAATCAAACAACCTTCCAACACATTAACTTTGGTGTTCCCACTCCATCCCTATAGAATTATAGAGCTAAGAAAACTAAGGCGCTTTCTAAAGTTTGACCTTCATACGGATAATTACCGCTTGACTAAAGAGATCTTGAAACGTAATCTAGACGGCATCAATTTCAATCAAACTTCGCAAATCAATTACCCCAACATTTGTTATGGAAAAAGTAAGAAAATGCTACTACAGGTAGCTATATGTTAAAACATGCCACAAATGGGTATTGGTTTCTATAAATTCGTAGTTAAAATTTAGTTAAAAATGTCATCTTGGCGGCTTATATAATGCACTTTCTATACATTACATATTAGATTATGTATAAATTTGGCTAAATTAGTAAAATAATATTTTGTTATTTCTTAATTAGCATATCCAACAATCATATTTATGAAATCTAATGGTCATATTTATTATTTTAACTAAACATATTTTTATTTACCATAATTTATTTTAAAGGTAATTTTTATCCAATCATTTTTTGATCCATTTCAAATTGTTCAAGGAATTAAACGGTTTTTTAAGGACGATCAAAAAAGATATTCAAAAGAGAAAATTTCATATACCATATTATCATCTCATTTTTATTATACTAAGTATACTATGGTACATTTATCACTATTAAATGATCATTTATTGTATGTTTATTTTTCATCTAATAGTGATAAATGAGCTACATCTTATTTAATAAGATGAAAATAAGATGAGAGTGTAGTGTATAACATTATTTGGAGTGTGCAAGCGCTGTACAGTTATTTTAAAAAAGAGTAAGGTCTATTATTAAAAATAAAATAAAATTTTACATGAATTCTGTATTTATTTACTATTTTTAAAGTGATTGTGTGACGTTTGTGCATTCACAATTATAACTATCACTTTTCTAATACATCAATTTTCTATGCAACATCACCTAATCAATTGTACATAGAAATTAAACTGCTCAGCATGGAGAGAAGAATTCAGATGGATCTTCTTCTATTCGGTGTGAAATGGAAACTTCAATTAATCCACCCACTATTTTTACCAAACCCTCCGTCTAATCTATCCATGGACTGAATGGCAATTTGGTAGTTAAGTTGAGAGGCAAATGCAAATTCAGAGTCGTTGAGGTAGCAAAGGTTCACACCTAAAGTTGACTGGTTGTCTCTTTCTTTCCGCTTTTGATTTAGGTATAAGAGAAATGCTACACATCATTCTACACCACACACTTTATATATTAAAATATTATTTTTTATTTTTTTTATTTTTTATTTTATTTTATTCTTATTAAACTAATTAAATTATTTTATTTATCATCCACACACTACATATTTATTATAAAAAAATAAAAAAACAATTAAAATAAGTGTGGTGTGTGAAGTGTGAGGATGACAAATAGATTTTTCCTAGGTATAAACCAAGCCCTCGCCTCCGTCCAAGATTCTCTTAACCAAAACACGTTTCCTTCTTCCCACGCACCTGAAACCTTCCGTCGCCGTTAATTAATTCACCGTTTCTGTTTGCGTGCACCAAGCACGTCTACAAACGTCGAGCTTGATCGGTGCTTAATTTTGAGTTTTGCTGCTACAAGTAAATTTCCGTCCCCATTTGTATATTAATGTTATTACTTTTATATTTAAAATTTAATTTAGTATTATTTTTATTAAAATTTAACTTTCTGATCAATCATATTAAATAAGTACGTATATTGGTGCGCATAATTACTTACAATTAAATTTTTTTTAAAATGAATATTTAGAAGATGAATTGTAATTAAAGGAAAGTTTTACCGTAAATTTTAGATAGTAAAGTAAAATAAAAGTTAAAAATTAAATAAAATATTAACATCACCCATCATGGGCGGGGGCGGGGAGGGCCCAACCCCACCCAACATTTTCCCCGCCTCTCCTTCACCTATATATATATATATATTATATAAACATAAATATATATTTATATTTTACAAATTATGTATATATAAATATATATATATTATAATTTGTTAGATTTGTTCACAAAGTATGCATTAGCAAATTTAAAAACTATATAGTTTAAAAATTACTACACTACAACATACACAAAATATGTAATACATATTTAAAAATTACGATATTTTTAAATTATAGTCATATTTACAAAATTTTAATTTACAATTTAGATTTAAAAATATATTTTTTTTTATCACTTTTAAATCTTGAAATAATTTTTTAACATAATGAAATGTATTCTATATTTAAAGTGGAAATGACGCACCCTACCTAGTGGGACGGGTGGCTGGGAGGAAAATCCCACCCCTGCACCATGCAGGGCGAGGTGCGGGGAGGAGGTTACCTCGCACCGCATGGTGCGGGTAGCACCCTTATTTTCAATATATATACTTTTATATTTTGGGATAAAAGTACGTTTTACATCCTTAAATCATTAGGGGTTTTTATTTTACATTTTAAATAATTAAAATCAACACATTAGAGTCTTGGACTCTCAATCTATTAAAATGCGATAATATGCACCAACGGTTAAGATTGTGCCGCATCATTTTTTTCCAACTATATTATTCGTTAAAATTTAATAAGATTGTGATTTTTATAAAAAAAAATTTAATTTAGAAATGTAATATATTAACTTCAAAAGTTTAAAACAAAATATAAGAGGTTGGTATCATAATTTGCAACGCATTCGTCTCAAATCACCATTGGATCAATCATTCTTAAAAAGATAACAAAATTCAATGATTATTAAAAAAAAATATTAGGTAAAAAATGAGATTACTAAGGGACAATGGGGTAAATTCAAGTATTAATTTTATTTTTATTTTTAGAAAAGTAAATAATATAAAAATTAATAATTTTGAATAGTTTTCCATTTGTTTAACCTCCTGACAAAAAACGTCAGCGCATTAAACGGGTGCGAAACGTGCAGACCCGTTTACAAGACGTGGGGGCCCAAAATACAGATTCGATTGGGCGGTGCTTGCGCGTCCAGAACTTCTCAAAGCCAGCTGTATGTTCAAGCCTTGAACAATATTTTTTTCTTTTAATATTTATATTATATTTAATTGTTATATGTATATAATAAAAATACACTATTAAATGGAAAAAATTGACACTTTTTAATCGGAAAGAGATCCGAAACTCCTCATGATTCTTCTCCTTCTAAATTACAACTGCTCCGAGGAAAGATGATAAAATAAATAAATAAATAAATAGAGGAAAGACGACTCCCTTTAATTACAATTTACAACAAAATCTAACTAATTCTGTCGTTTATTTTTTTAAAATTAGTTTTTAAATTTCAAAAACAGACAAGATATACTGTTACGAGATTGATCACAGAAGAAAAAAGAAGTTTTTTTTTTTTAAAAAAAATAAATTTAAAATAGGAACAGATTCTTTTAAGTAGATTTTTGTCCTATTTGAATAGTGGAATGAGATAGATAAAAAATCTATTAATAATAATTAAATAATTTATAAATAGTAATAAAATAATTTGAATTTTTATTGAGTTTAGAAAAGTCTTAGCCATCGATAGTGGCTCAGAGTATTCCTATCGAGAAGTGTAAAATGTATATTTTTATTTTGTGTGTGTTTTTAAGCATTTTTTAAATCCCTTCAAAAAATTTTGAGAAAAAGAAAAAGGTTATAACCTCATTTAAAAATACTTTTTTAACAGTTAAGTACAAAGAAAATAAAATATGAATAAGCAACTTCTCGCGAGCCTCAGGATGCATCATTTTTCTTTAGAAAATAAAGAAAGAAAGAGTTAAATAAAAATATTATAAAATTAAAATATTATTTGTTAATATTATTTTTATTTTAGAATTTGAAAAAGTAGAACTATTTTTTGTATTTTATATGAAATTTTAGAAAAATTGTAATGATTAGATAAAAAAGTATGAAATAGAAATTAAAAAGTATTTGTATTTGAGTAATTATTTAGATGTTGAAGTGAGATGGGATAAGACCAACTGCTTATCCAAACGAGACTTTAGATTACTTAGAGTTTTTGCCAGAATTATTTAAAACTCAAAATGAGAGGGATAGAGTAAACAAATCCTCGATCAAGTAGAGAAGCCAGATTCTCTAGTTGCCGATCTTTTAGACGGTCGAAGAAAATTAACTAAAAGAGCCACGCATATGTTTCATGCATGGCTCACTGTGGCTTACACCGAGCATGAGACTCACATGCCATCACATCATGGGAATTCTATCATTGCCACGTGCAGCACTATCAGGGTTAGTGGCTTTAGATCTTTTAGATCCGATCATTCTCTTCTCTTCAAGAGTGGCATGTGGCCTACACTCGCCTCTATAGCCAGTAACAGTCATATGTCGGTGATTTGACCCATCTTCGATATATTATTTCCCTATATTCTCCCATTTTTTATAACCAATGATCAAGATAAAAAGGTAATAAAAGTCTGTCAATCTAGACTAGTAAAATGCAACACACAATAATTTATTGTAGCTTTTAGTCCTAATTTTATAGTCTATTTATCATACTGTGTCAAAACCGTTTCAAGTGGCTCTCCTTTTTGAGAAATGGGTTGAAACCAAGTCATTGACTCCAAATCCCTCTTTATTTTATTTTACTGGTGTTGTATTGCTGATTTAGGATGATTGTTCGGAACTTCCACTCTATTGAATTTTGTATCCTGTAATCGTTTACTTGTTAGAAAAAAAAAAAGAGTAAAGAAGCCAGGTGCTGAGTCGTCCCAACTTGCAGATTTTATCGACTTGGGAAACAGCAAAATTTAATGGGGGAGCTAATTTCGAATCAGTTCAAGATTCTAATCTTCCCCTGCCCTGTTTCTGTTTGGCACATAAAATTCCCCACCTTAGGGGCTTATATTACTTGGGACAATCATCTCAAGCATTTCCATGTCAAAGTTCTGCTTTATATATTCTGGACAAATAGCAATGAAAAAGCTAACTATGACAGTAAAGAAAGGCCCATGACCTTTGGGGAAATACAAACCAAGTGACAGAATTTGCTACGGCATAATGGAGTAGGCTTCAACATGTCTTTAAGATAGATATCGATTGTCCCTACATTTCCTCATGAGTAATGCCAGATAAGTCATGGGCTGTGTAATACTTTTTTTGAAAAATAATGAAATTCATTATTAAAAAATTAATTTTTTCATATGGGTCTCATATTTACTCACTTTTTTTAAAAGAAATATATAACATTTACAAACTCTATAAATGCAAATATCATTTCTCTTTCCTTGTGGTATATATGCCATATGGTGATGTTGATTGAACAATATTATATTTCATCCTCATCATCATTATCAATTCATCATGATCCTCATCCTTATCCATCTACCTAGTTACCGGGATTTCGTTATGAAAAACCAAAAACTTTAGCATCTGGCCTATTTGAAAGCAGCAAACTGTAAAAATATTAGCCATGACACATATGCAAGAACAACCCAATTAACTAGCACTATCACCAACAGGTTCTTCTGCATGATCCTTTTCTTAGCATGGCAGCTATCGTAACAAGCCGTCAAGACAATGCAATTATAGTTGATGGTGAATATGCATCAGGATGCACACAGGAATGTTGGTACGACCACACTTAGAAAATTAGGACCAAGGGAGTGTCTTATGGTCATTATGTGTTATGGTTGACAAGAGCAGTAAGGCCTCATTGGTACATTTTTTACCATACTGCCATATAGCCAGTAGAGTAGAACAGGTAAGACTTTACTCTCTAGAATCTATTGAGTCATGTGCAGTTACACATACCAATGGAGAGAGTTCATAAATATTTCATTTCAGTAGGGACAATTCACAAAATGCAGGGAATAAGCACACACATGCGCATGCATAGAGAGACACACCATTGCAATTTGCAGCCAAAGTAAAAGCAATGATGAGCTGAAGATCTGATAATGAAGAAAGCAATAAGAATTAGTATGTATATAGGCATCTGCAGGTTCATTTCCTTCTACTAGATGCAGCTTTTGATAATTTGCATTGTACTAGTCCTTTGAATTTCCCTCTGTTCACTGGCATTCGGATTTCTTTCCCCTCGAACTTGCCTTTCTTCAGTACCACTACCACTTTTTTACTACACTTTCTGCACATTGGGGTTACCAAAACTTAAAGGAAGCAGAAC
Source organism: Carya illinoinensis (assembly GCF_018687715.1). NCBI lineage: Eukaryota > Viridiplantae > Streptophyta > Magnoliopsida > Fagales > Juglandaceae > Carya > Carya illinoinensis. The sequence goes on from NC_056759.1 coordinate 34,472,983, forward strand.
ATGCTCTCTCTTCACCATTAAAAAAATTTTATGAACAGTTTACCTGAAGAAAAAAGTGTATTTGCCATCCCCCAGGAATGTCATCCCCTTTGGCGAAGAGCTATGGGACCCAGTCCCATGCTCATTCTAGCCATGTGTCCCAGTCCCATGCTCATTCTAGCCATGTGTTGTGGTAGGCTGTTCCGAGGGATTCCCTTTCAGGGAGCTGCAATGTAAGCATCAAAGTTTGAGCTGGACCCATCATCTAAACCAAATTTTGGTGCCCATTAGAATAGGTTTGTTACTCAGATACATATAGTTTTTCAAGATGAAAGTCCAGCATGGTTAACAAAATATTTGCAACCAGAATGATAAGCAAGACAGATCGACTATAACATTCGATTGTAGTATATGTTCGTTCCCATGATTGTCCCAACAAACCGTCAAGATCAATGTTGGGTCAATATTTGCTGAAAGCCCAATGACATCCCAAACTAAGGCCCATCAAATTAAATACAAACTCGGTTCTTAGCCAAATCCATCAAGTGTTAAACAATACATAAATTGGATAAAACCATAACTGCTTTAGTGTCTGTTGAGAGATACTCGATCTCTTACAAAAAGGAAAGAAAATTCCCCGACTAGCTCTTTTGGTTAATTACTACTGGTTTTGACATGGTTTCGATCATTCAATTAATTATCTGTTTCAGTTCTTATCCCAGCTTGTCATCTTCTTACTGAAATGCCATGCACCACCAATTAACTCGTGTAAATGGCTAATCAGAACCCTTTGATAATCCATCTTTAAACAAATATCAAATGACAAAAGTTCGAATCATTAAGGGAATTAAGAGTATGCATAGATGGATGGTGGGTTTTTTCTACTATTTATCCTGATTTGAGTTTATATTCTTCAAATCCATTTTATTCCCTGCACCTCCTCTAATGCGTTTGCCTTTTAAAAGCATTTGGTTCTAATGGGTTAAATTACCAATGAGATTTCCAAAACGGTTTAGACTAAAAATTAAATGAATTTTAAAAAACTTACAGTAAGGTGTTCATCATGTGGCACACCTTTTCTCAATTACTCCTTTCTTAATGTGGCTTCAAATCCACATCTAGCTAGCTAGCTATGGAATTTTTTATGTTGATGATGAGGAACTTGAGACATGGTGCAAATTCAACATGTCTTTTGTTAGGTTAAGCTCTGAACTCGTGTAAGTCACCCATATCACACGGATTAGCTAGGTAAATCATCAAATTTTTATCGATTAGACGTATCACCTAAATATTGTTTACACCCAAGGGTTCAAACCTTTTTAGACCAAGAAGAAGCATACCTTCAAAATCAAGACCTACCAATTGACACAATCCCTAAGAATGACGGGTGCATGTTTCCCTCATAGCTAGACACGTCAATTTTTTATGCTCCGCCTTCAATGAGTAATTTATTTAATAGATAAGTTATGAATCTTTTGTAGAAATAAGTCCAAACTAACGTGTAACATGAGAGCACTATATATTTGGTAAAATATATAGGATTGTTGAGTTTCTCATTTTCCATCCTTCATTAGCGTGTGCATGCTGCATGCCCTTCACACCAAAGGCATCCTACATATATGTCATTATAAATAGTAATGTGAATCCCAATATTAATATAATAAAATCTACATATTATATTTATCTCTCTTTAAATTGTAAATAATATTTAGATAAATAGTTAGTATGGTCCACTCAAATTGTATTCAACTGTTGTAGGTTGATGCAGATGAGGAGAGAATCATCTTTTCTTTTCCTAGCAAAAGCCCTTTCCCTTGATTTGACTGAAACACTTGTATTAGTGTATGCCATTTATTTGGGGAATACATGTTTCCCTAATAATCAAACCTGCCAATTTTTTATGCTTGGCATTTAGCTAAACATTTCTTTTGTAGCTAAGAATTTTCCTCCATTAAAAGTTAGGTAGCTCTTAAGCCCCTCCATTAAAAGTTAGGTAGCTCTTAAGCCAATGGTTAATCCCTAATTATACATAGCTATTAGAGGGGGTTCCATCACTGTATTATTCATAATTGAAGTCATTATTTTCATGATTGGCACCTTCTCCTTGTTTATTTCTCTTCTTTTCAAACCCACTTCCCTTCCCCCTAAAACACAAAAGAGGTTAGCTATCTATTCTAAAGGTCATGTGGAAGGCTGTATGTATGTTTTTAGTAAGGACAACCTCCCTGATTGAGGAGACAAAACGAACACTGAAATCTCATCTAGCAGTGTCTCATATAATGAGATCATAGGGAAACATCCAAAAGGGGTGACTGATTTTTGAGAAGGTTATGAGGGCATCCACTTGGGCTGGATTTGCTATACAATTAAGATATCCTCTCTAATTTTTTGACCGAATTGGATAGTCTAATACAAAGAGTATTAGATAAAACATTAAATGTTCGTGCAAGTCCACGCTGCACAAAAATCCTATATGCAAGAAAATAGCGTTAGGCACAATTCGTAGCAAATGCAGAAGTTCGATTTACTGGGAAACTTTGCACTCAACTTCTGGTTCATTTTCAGCTCAAAAACCTTTATCACTTAATTTATTTGTCACTATCACCTGGAATGACATAGTTAGGCACGTTTATACCCAACAAAAATCAAATGGAAACAATATTTATAGTAATAACATTAGAATTGAGTCTGCATTGCACTTGTCCTCAGACCTTCCAACTACCTGAGTGAGGTTTAAAAATCAAGGCCTTGTTATCTTGTTACCAATTAATTGATCTGCTTGACAAAACCAATGAAATGATTTAAGAAATGAGTGAGAGGCTTGACAAAGGAGAATGGATTGGATTCAGGGAATCAGGCTAAGGGAAAATTGCTCAGAAAATAACAAACAGGAAGACTCCAATAGTGTCAGAAGTTGCACCTGATTGATAAGAAATTAGAATACTGACATCACATGTGTAATACATATATGCTTTATGAGCAGATATTTATATTTATATTTCTTGATTAAAGACTCCGTCTTGAATCATTTTCATCCATACATTAATATATAACAAAGCCCCTAGCTACACACTTTATCCTGGTCTATTGTTCAATCCATCATGACCCTGGTTGGTTTACACCAACACTCTTTAAGCTTCTTTAGGACTGTTTTCTTTATTTCTCCATTCCTACTTTCTTCTTGTAATAGAGAAATGGAAATTGTGTACTTGTTCCATAACTGCTTTCTATTGATCTTTGAGTTGCAAGTTTGCAAGCAATAATGCTGACCATCCTAAAATTCCCCTGTTACTCGTTTTGAGACAAGCCAACAATTATCACTCTCAAGTTATATAGTACAGAATCATGTTAGAGGTACTTCCAAGTTTGATTTCAAAAGCTTTAAAACTTATGTGCTACCAATCAAAAAGTTTATAGAAAAAGAAAAAGAAAAAGAAAGGATAATAAGTCAATATACATTGATAATGTGCCATTAATCATATGAAGTTTTTTTTTTTTTCTTAATGGTATGATATGTAATGAGTTCAACATTTTTTTATCATGCAAGTCATTGGTCCAAATATGGAATCCAATGATTACAGTTCAAAATCTTTGAAAAGTACTGTAGTCATAAAGAAATTCTATAAATTAAATTCCAAACTGACATGGGTAAAATTACTATACAAAGTGTTGAGTTTGATGTAGTGTTTCAAGTAAATTAGCTAAATTTTTGCCAAAATTTGAGTACTATGCCTAACTCAATACTAATGCTATAATTGGCAGGAAGTCATACACGCTCCCTCAAATGGAGTTTGAGTTACAGCTTAGAATCCAACCCAATTAGAGAGTTCAATGAATTTTAAAGTGGTTACTACCATTAATTTATGTTGAATCGAATTTAATTAGAATATAGTGCATGCCAAACCATTTGTAGTAAGTTAGAGATCGGTGAGCCACCACCCCTGATATCTATATCTATACTATGAGGGAAGGCAACTAAAGCAATAATCAATATGATCTCATTATTAGGCTCTACATTCCGAAACTTCCATGTCCTTTGAGTCTAGAACACTGCTATGGGCTTGGTAGGCTATGGCCATCCACCATAGAGATGGTGTGGTGGCCTAAGAACAAACGAATAAATGGCACAAAAGTAAAACTCAACCCTTGATTATTCTTAAACTCTCCCAAGACAAGTATTTACTTTAATTGGTTCTTTACTTAAAAGGGAAAGCAATTCTTTGATTCTTTGGATGGTAGCACGTCACCGAGCTCCAATCTACTTACGGAGAAAAGGTACACGCAAGGAATCAGCTCAATAATGCACCCTAGTAGCCACTTTGTTTGTTTTTTCTCTTTCTCTTTCTTTTTCTATTTCTTTTTCTTTTTCTTTAGTCCCTTAACTTTGGTTTTATCCCATAATTTAGGGTTACTACCATTAATTTAGGGTGAATCGAATTTAATTAAAATTTAGTGCATTCCAAACCATTTGTAGTAAGTTAGAGATCAGTGAGCCACCACCCCTGATATCTATATCTATACTATGAGGGAAGACAACTAAAGCAATAATCAATATGATCTCATTATTAGGCTCTACATTCTGAAACTTCCATGTCCTTTGAGTCTAGAACACTGTTATGGGCTTGGTAGGCTATGGCCATCCACCATAGAGATGGTGTGGTGGCCTAAGAACAAACGAATAAATGGCATAAAAGTAAAACTCAACCCTTGATTATTCTTAAACTCTCCCAAGACAAGTATTTACTTTAATTGGTTCTTTACTTAAAAGGGAAGCAATTCTTTGATTCTTTGGATGGTAGCACGTCACCGAGCTCCAATCTACTTACGGAGAAAAGGTACACGCAAGGAATCAGCTCAATAATGCACCCTAGTAGCCACTTTGTTTGTTTTTTCTCTTTCTCTTTCTTTTTCTATTTCTTTTTCTTTTTCTTTAGTCCCTTAACTTTGGTTTTATCCCATAATTTAAGGTTACTACCATTAATTTAGGGTGAATTGAATTTAATTAAAATTTAGTGCATTCCAAACCATTTGTAGTAAGTTAGAGATCGGTGAGCCACCACCCCTGATATCTATATCTATACTATGAGGGAAGGCAACTAAAGCAATAATCAATATGATCTCATTATTAGGCTCTACATTCTGAAACTTCCATGTCCTTTGAGTCTAGAACACTGCTATGGGCTTGGTAGGCTATGGCCATCCACCATAGAGATGGTGTGGTGGCCTAAGAACAAACGAATAAATGGCATAAAAGTAAAACTCAACCCTTGATTATTCTTAAACTCTCCCAAGACAAGTATTTACTTTAATTGGTTCTATACTTAAAAGGGAAAGCAATTCTTTGATTCTTTGGATGGTAGCACGTCACCGAGCACCAATCTACTTACGGAGAAAAGGTACACGCAAGGAATCAGCTCAATAATGCATCCTAGTAGCCACTTTGTCTGTTTTTTCTCTTTCTCTTTCTTTTTCTATTTCTTTTTCTTTTTTCTTTGGTCCCTTAACTTTGGTTTTATCCCATAATTTAGGGTTACTACCACTAATTTAGGGTGAATCGAATTTAATTAAAATTTAGTGCCTTCCAAACCATTTGTAGTAAGTTAGAGATCGGTGAGCCACCATCCCTGATATCTATATCTATACTATGAGGGAAGGCAACTAAAGCAATAATCAATATGATCTCATTATTAGGCTCTACATTTCGAAACTTCCATGTCCTTTGAGTCTAGAACACTGCTATGGGCTTGGTAGGCTATGGCCATCCACCATAGAGATGGTGTGGTGGCCTAAGAACAAATGAATAAATGGCATAAAAGTAAAACTCAACCCTTGATTATTCATAAACTCTCCCAAGACAAGTATTTACTTTAATTGGTTCTTTACGTAAAAGGGAAAGCAATTCTTTGATTCTTTGGATGGTAGCACGTCACCGAGCTCCAATCTACTTACGGAGAAAAGGTACACGCAAGGAATCAGCTCAATAATGCACCCTAGTAGCCACTTTGTCTGTTTTTTCTCTTTCTCTTTCTTTTTCTATTTCTTTTTCTTTTTCTTTGGTCACTTAACATTGGTTTTATCCCATAATTTAGGGTTACTACCATTAATTTAGGGTGAATCGAATTCAATTAAAATTTAGTGCCTTCCAAACCATTTGTAGTAAGTTAGAGATCGGTGAGCCACCACCCCTGATATCTATATCTATACTATGAGGGAAGGCAACTAAAGCAATAATCAATATGATCTCATTATTAGGCTCTACGTTTCAAAACTTCCATGTCCTTTGAGTCTAGAACACTGCTATGGGCTTGGTAGGCTATGGCCATCCACCATAGAGATGGTGTGGTGGCCAAAGAACAAACGAATAAATGGCACAAAAGTAAAACTCAACCATTGATTATTCTTAAACTCTCCCAAGACAAGTATTTACTTTAATTGGTTCTTTACTTAAAAGGGAAGCAATTCTTTGATTCTTTGGATGGTAGCACGTCACCGACCTCCAATCTACTTACGGAGAAAAGGTACACGCAAGGAATCAGCTCAATAATGCACCCTAGTAGCCACTTTGTCTGTTTTTTCTCTTTCTCTTTCTTTTTCTATTTCTTTTTCTTTTTTCTTTGGTCCCTTAACTTTGGTTTTATCCCATAATTTAGGGTTACTACCACTAATTTAGGGTGAATCGAATTTAATTAAAATTTAGTGCCTTCCAAACCATTTGTAGTAAGTTAGAGATCGGTGAGCCACCACCCCTGATATCTATATCTATACTATGAGGGAAGGCAACTAAAGCAATAATCAATATGATCTCATTATTAGGCTCTACATTTCGAAACTTCCATGTCCTTTGAGTCTAGAACACTGCTATGGGCTTGGTAGGCTATGGCCATCCACCATAGAGATGGTGTGGTGGCCTAAGAACAAATGAATAAATGGCATAAAAGTAAAACTCAACCCTTGATTATTCATAAACTCTCCCAAGACAAGTATTTACTTTAATTGGTTCTTTACGTAAAAGGGAAAGCAATTCTTTGATTCTTTGGATGGTAGCACGTCACCGAGCTCCAATCTACTTACGGAGAAAAGGTACACGCAAGGAATCAGCTCAATAATGCACCCTAGTAGCCACTTTGTCTGTTTTTTCTCTTTCTCTTTCTTTTTCTATTTCTTTTTCTTTTTCTTTGGTCCCTTAACTTTGGTTTTATCCCATAATTTAGGGTTACTACCATTAATTTAGGGTGAATCGAATTCAATTAAAATTTAGTGCCTTCCAAACCATTTGTAGTAAGTTAGAGATCGGTGAGCCACCACCCCTGATATCTATATCTATACTATGAGGGAAGGCAATTAAAGCAATAATCAATATGATCTCATTATTAGGCTCTACGTTTCAAAACTTCCATGTCCTTTGAGTCTAGAACACTGCTATGGGCTTGGTAGGCTATGGCCATCCACCATAGAGATGGTGTGGTGGCCTAAGAACAAACGAATAAATGGCACAAAAGTAAAACTCAACCATTGATTATTCTTAAACTCTCCCAAGACAAGTATTTACTTTAATTGGTTCTTTACATAAAAGGGAAGCAATTCTTTGATTCTTTGGATGGTAGCACGTCACCGACCTCCAATCTACTTACGGAGAAAAGGTACACGCAAGGAATCAGCTCAATAATGCACCCTAGTAGCCACTTTGTCTGTTTTTTCTCTTTCTCTTTCTTTTTCTATTTCTTTTTCTTTTTCTTTGGTCCCTTAACTTTGGTTTTATCCCATAATTTAGGGTTACTACCATTAATTTAGGGTGAATCGAATTTAATTAAAATTTAGTGCCTTCCAAACTATTTGTAGTAAGTTAGAGATCGGTGAGCCACCACCCCTGATATCTATATCTATACTATGAGGGAAGGCAACTAAAGCAATAATCAATATGATCTCATTATTAGGCTCTACATTCCGAAACTTCCATGTCCTTTGAGTCTAGAACACTGCTATGGGCTTGGTAGGCTATGGCCATCCACCATAGAGATGGTGTGGTGGCCTAAGAACAAACGAATAAATGGCATAAAAGTAAAACTCAACCCTTGATTATTCTTAAACTCTCCCAAGACAAGTATTTACTTTAATTGGTTCTATACTTAAAAGGGAAAGCAATTCTTTGATTCTTTGGATGGTAGCACGTCACCGAGCTCCAATCTACTTACGGAGAAAAGGTACACGCAAGGAATCAGCTCAATAATGCACCCTAGTAGCCACTTTGTCTGTTTTTTCTCTTTCTCTTTCTTTTTCTATTTCTTTTTCTTTTTCTTTGGTCCCTTAACTTTGGTTTTATCCCATAATTTAGGGTTACTACCATTAATTTAGGGTGAATCGAATTTAATTAAAATTTAGTGTCTTCCAAACCATTTGTAGTAAGTTAGAGATCGGTGAGCCACCACCCCTGATATCTATATCTATACTATGAGGGAAGGCAACTAAAGCAATAATCAATATGATCTCATTATTAGGGTCTACATTCCGAAACTTCCATGTCCTTTGAGTCTAGAACACTGCTATGGGCTTGGTATGCTATGGCCATCCACCATAGAGATGGTGTGGTGGCCTAGGAACAAACGAATAAATGGCATAAAAGTAAAACTCAACCCTTGATTATTCTTAAACTCTCCCAAGACAAGTATTTACTTTAATTGGTTCTTTACGTAAAAGGGAAAGCAATTCTTTGATTCTTTGGATGGTAGCACGTCACCGAGCTCCAATCTACTTACGGAGAAAAGGTACACGCAAGGAATCAGCTCAATAATGCACCCTAGTAGCCACTTTGTTTGTTTTTTCTCTTTCTCTTTCTTTTTCTATTTCTTTTTCTTTTTCTTTGGTCCCTTAACTTTGGTTTTATCCCATAATTTAGGGTTACTACCATTAATTTAGGGTGAATCGAATTTAATTAAAATTTAGTGCATTCCAAACCATTTGTAGTAAGTTAGAGATCGGTGAGCCACCACCCCTGATATCTATATCTATACTATGAGGGAAGGCAACTAAAGCAATAATCAATATGATCTCATTATTAGGCTCTACATTTCGAAACTTCCATGTCCTTTGAGTCTAGAACACTGCTATGGGCTTGGTAGGCTATGACCATCTACCATAGAGATGGTGTGGTGGCCTAAGAACAAACGAATAAATGGCATAAAAGTAAAACTCGACCCTTGATTATTCTTAAACTCTCCCAAGACAAGTATTTACTTTAATTGGTTCTTTACATAAAAGGGAAAGCAATTCTTTGATTCTTTGGATGGTAGCACGTCACCGAGCACCAATCTACTTACGGAGAAAAGGTACACGCAAGGAATCAACTTAATAATGCACCCTAGTAGCCACTTTGTCTGTTTTTTCTCTTTCTCTTTCTTCTTCTATTTCTTTTTCTTTTTCTTTGGTCCCTTAACTTTGGTTTTATCCCATAATTTAGGGTTACTACCATTAATTTAGGGTGAATCGAATTTAATTAAAATTTAGTGCATTCCAAACCATTTGTAGTAAGTTAGAGATCGGTGAGCCACCACCCCTGATATCTATATCTATAGTATGAGGGAAGGCAACTAAAGCAATAATCAATATGATCTCATTATTAGGCTCTATATTCCGAAACTTCCATGTCCTTTGAGTCTAGAACACTGCTATGGGCTTGGTAGGCTATGACCATCCACCATAGAGATGGTGTGGTGGCCTAAGAACAAACGAATAAATGGCATAAAAGTAAAACTCAACCCTTGATTATTCTTAAACTCTCCCAAGACAAGTATTTACTTTAATTGGTTCTATACTTAAAAGGGAAAGCAATTCTTTGGTTCTTTAGATGGTAGCACGTCACCAAGCTCCAATCTACTTACGGAGAAAAGGTACACGCAAGGAATCAGCTCAATAATGCACCCTAGTAGCCACTTTGTCTATTTTTTCTCTTTCTTTTTCTTTTTCTATTTCTTTTTCTTTTTCTTTGGTCCCTTAACTTTGGTTTTATCCCATAATTTAGGTTTACTACCATTAATTTAGGGTGAATCGAATTTAATTAAAATTTAGTGCCTTCCAAACCATTTGTAGTAGGTTAGAGATCGGTGAGCCACCACCCCTGATATCTATATCTATACTATGAGGGAAGACAACTAAAACAATAATCAATATGATCTCATTATTAGGCTCTACATTCCGAAACTTCCATGTCCTTTGAGTCTAGAACACTGCTATGGGCTTGGTAGGCTATGGCCATCCACCATAGAGATGGTGTGGTGGTCTAAGAACAAACGAATAAATGGCATAAAAGTAAAACTCAACCCTTGATTATTCTTAAACTCTCCCAAGACAAGTATTTACTTTAATTGGTTCTTTACGTAAAAGGGAAAGCAATTCTTTGATTCTTTGGATGGTAGCATGTCACCGAGCTCCAATCTACTTACGGAGAAAAGGTACACGCAAGGAATCAGCTCAATAATGCACCCTAGTAGCCACTTTGTCTGTTTTTTCTCTTTCTCTTTCTTTTTCTATTTCTTTTTCTTTTTCTTTGGTCCCTTAACTTTGGTTTTATCCCATAATTTAGGGTTACTACCATTAATTTAGGGTGAATCGAATTTAATTAAAATTTAGTGCATTCCAAACCATTTGTAGTAAGTTAGAGATCGGTGAGCCACCACCCCTGATATCTATATCTATACTATGAGGGAAGGCAATTAAAGCAATAATCAATATGATCTCATTATCAGGCTCTACGTTTCGAAACTTCCATGTCCTTTGAGTCTAGAAGACTGCTATGGGCTTGGTAGGCTATGGCCATCCACCATAGAAATGGTGTGGTGGCCTAAGAACAAACGAATAAATGACACAAAAGTAAAACTCAACCCTTGATTATTCTTAAACTCTCCCAAGACAAGTATTTACTTTAATTGGTTCTTTACTTATAAGGGAAGCAATTCTTTGATTCTTTGGATGGTAGCACGTCACCGAGCTCCAATCTACTTACGGAGAAAAGGTACACGCAAGGAATTAGCTCAATAATGCACCCTAGTAGCCACTTTGTTTGTTTTTTCTCTTTCTTTTTCTTTTTCTTTTTCTTTGGTCCCTTAACTTTGGTTTTATCCCATAATTTAGGGTTACTACCATTAATTTAGGGTGAATCGAATTTAATTAAAATTTAGCGCATTCCAAACCATTTGTAGTAAGTTAGAGATCGGTGAGCCACCACCCCTGATATCTATATCTATACTATGAGGGAAGGCGACTAAAGCAATAATCAATATGATCTCATTATTAGGCTCTACATTCCGAAACTTCCATGTCCTTTGAGTCTAGAACACTGCTATGGGCTTGGTAGGCTATGGCCATCCACCATAGAGATGGTGTGGTGGCCTAAGAACAAACGAATAAATGGCATAAAAGTAAAACTCAACCCTTGATTATTCTTAAACTCTCCCAAGACAAGTATTTACTTTAATTGGTTCTTTACTTAAAAGGGAAAGCAATTCTTTGATTCTTTGGATGGTAGCACGTCACCGAGCTCCAATCTACTTACGGAGAAAAGGTACACGCAAGGAATCAGCTCAATAATGCACCCTGGTAGCCACTTTGTCTGTTTTTTCTCTTTCTCTTTCTTTTTCTATTTCTTTTTCTTTTTCTTTGGTCCCTTAACTTTGGTTTTATCCCATAATTTAGGGTTACTACCATTAATTTAGGGTGAATCGAATTTAATTAAAATTTAGTGCCTTCCAAACCATTTGTAGTAAGTTAGAGATCGGTGAGCCACCACCCCTGATATCTATATCTATACTACGAGGGAAGGCAACTAAAGTAATAATCAATATGAGCTCTACATTCTGAAACTACCATGTCTTTTGAGTCTAAAACACTGCTATGGGCTTGGTAGGCCATGGCCATCCAACTTAAAGATGGTGGCCTAAGAACAAACAAATAAAATGGATAAAAGTAAGATTCATCCCTTAATTACTCTTAAACTCTTCCAAGACAAGTATTTACTTTAATTGGTTCCTTACTTAAAAGTAGGCCTGAAAACTGACACTTTCGGTTCGGTAAAGGGACGAACCGACGCCGACCGACCAGCCTGCCTCACCTAATTTTGCCGACCGAGAACCGACCGTTCAAGTGGCTGCAACCGGCCGGAACCGATTCCGGTCGGTTCAGCGGTTTGGCTGAATATGCAACATATTTTTACTCGAGATGTCCGGAGGAGAGAATCGGAGAGAGAGGGAGAGGACCGAGAGCCGAGAGGTCCGGATGAGAGAATCGGGGAAGACGGCCGGCCGCTGGGCTGGAGAACCGAGAGCCGAGAGGTCCGGAGGTCGGGAGAGAGGACTGAGAGGTCAGACGGCGTGCGGCGGTACGGGCGTGGGACTTGGGAGACAGGGAGCTGGGAGAGGCCGAGAGGACTGAACTCTGAAGTGTCAAAGTGAAGTCTGAAATTCTGAGGGAGCTGGGAGAGGCCGAGAGGGGAAGAGGCTCAGTTTTGCCCTAATACAAAACGGCTTACTCTATGTATTCGAAACATATATATCAAGGGACGACGCCGTTTCACTCACTTGAGTGAAACGGCGTCGTTTTATTTATATAAAAAGCAAAAAAAATATATCAGGTTCGGTCGGTCGGTGTGTCGGTTCATGAAGAACCAAACCGCACGCCGAACCGACCGAAATCGGTTCATAGATTTTTCTACCGACCGCCGACCGGTTCTTCGCCGGTTTCGGCCGGTTCCGGTCGGTTTAGGTCGGCTTCTCGGTTTTTTGTACACCCCTACTTAAAAGGAAAAACAATTCTTTGGTTCTTTGGATGGTAGCATGTCACCTATCTTCAATTCTACTTATGAAGAAAAGGTACACGCAAGGAATCAGCTCAACAATGCACCACACGTAATCGATTTGTTTGTTTTTTTCTCTTTCTTTTTATTTTTCCTTTTTATTTTTGATCCCTTAATTTTGATTTTATCCCATATTATTGGAAAAAGGAATCAGCAAAGAAAATATATATATATATAAACGATAGTATGAATACTAAATATATACCCGCTAAATGTGCCAACTCATATATTTTTTATTTTTTTTATTAATGATTAAGAAAGTAATTATTAGTAATTATATATATATTTTTATTTTTGTAATGATTAATGATATTTAAAAAATACTTAAAAAATAAATAAATAAACTCATTTATACTAATTAATATACATATTTAATTAATATATTTAATAATCACCCTACTAGGCTACTAGCATTGTCCTAAAGCATATGATTTGGAAAAAAGTTACACACGATGCCAAAGACAAACTAGCAGAGATACGTAAAGAGAGGAATCCACCCACGACAACAACTTTTTATATTCCTTTCGTCATTTAGAAGTGTTTTGACAGAGTGGCCACGTAGTCATGATGAAAAAGATGCGTTGGGCATGAAGGGGTCTGGCATTAGTCTTTCCTTCCACATATATATATATATATATATAGCAGCAATAATATGCGAGTGAAATTGGAAGCTTTCATTTAAATCCTGATCAAGCCAAAATCTGATTCATGTTAATGCTTATATGATTTGTGTATGATTTCTTTCCCCTTAATTTCATTTCTGTCTTTTTCTTATATTATGTGAAATATTGTATATATGCTGAAAGAATTAACATACATGATGTTGGAACTCATATTAATTCTGTTATAAGATGTTGGGTTCTCATTTTTAGCTATTATTTATACTTCTAATTTGTACCCAAAGCATGTGCATGATTTTTAGTTTAAACTGATTAATTATCTTCTTTTGATGTAAGGAATTAATTAATGCCGGTTGGACGCTGCATTCAGCTTTGAGATAAACAGATACTCGCAACAATCCCGCCCAAATTTCTTCAAAGCATTTTAGATAATTAAGAAGTAGCAACAACGTCAATGGCATTTGAGCAGCGTTGTTTTAGATGTGGAGTTGGTCAGTTGATCTTAAAAGAAGAGAAAAAAACGTATGGTACAGGACATTCTTGTGCTGTGTGCAAGCAGCACGTAATGGGTCTTAATTATTACATTTGCAAGGGGTGCTACAGCTTCTTTCATAAATCATGTGGCGAACTACCCCGAGAGATGCAGCATCCGTTGCACCCGGAACATACCCTTGAAATCACTGGAAGATATTATAGGAAAAAATGCCATGGCTGCTGTGAAGAATGGATCGGCGACAACCTATATGAGTGTTCTCACTGCAAATTTTATCTTGATCCAAAATGCGCTTTTCTCCCCCTCACCATAAAAGCTGAAAGTCATGACCATCATTTGATCCTCCTTCGAAAATCATTCCCGTTCACTTGCGATACTTGTGGGAAAGAAAGCAAGTGCATGTCCTACTTTTGTATCACCTGCTCATTCGTAGTTCACACACAATGCGCTCTCATTCCATCGACTCTCAAAGTAACAAGTCACGACCATCCTTTGAGTCTGAACCTCAAATACTCTCCTCAGCTCAACCAATCCGAGAATCAGCAAATTTGCCAGCTCTGTGTTCAAAAGGTGGACACAAAATACAAAGTTTATTATTGCTCGAGTTGTGATTTTGCTGCACATCCACGTTGTGCTGCAAAAATCGACATCAGGGATGAAACATTTGACCCGGAACTCAAAGATGATCAACCTATTGAGACCCACCTTCATAGGCATGATGAATCGACTGACACATTAGCTCAAATTGTCGACAAGATCAACCCGGGAAACGGAAAAGCTGAAATCGTCACAGAGATCAAACATATATGGCATGAACATCACTTAAAGCTTGGAGTTGAGTTAGAGAACAATGAAAAATGTGACGGGTGTGCACGGTATCTTTCCTCTTTGCAATATTATTGTTGTTTACAATGCAAGTTCTTTCTTCACAAATCTTGTGCTGATTTACCCAAAAAAAAATTACACCCACTCCATAAACATCCGCTCACCCTCCAACCCCCAAACAAATTCCAGAATCCATACTATGGCCCTGAAATCTTTGAGTGTGGTGCTTGTTATAGATATTGTAATGGTCTCGTATACAGATGCAATGGTTGCAACTTTGACCTCGATGTCCCTTGTAGTTTGATACCAACCAAATTTACCCATGAGGGTCATGAGCACCCACTTTTTCTAATTTTGAGCTCAGACAATAAAGGTCAAGGCAAATGTACCTCCTGTGGAAAATATTCTAGAAGGCGGTTGATACGTTGTGCTGATTCTGAATTTTCTATGGACATGAGATGCGCTACACGACCGCTTACCACAAAATATGGGCACTATGAGCAACCCTTCATACTCTCTTACACTGTTGAGGATCATAACTCTGATGGCTATTACTGTGATATTTGCGGGAAAGAGCGGGATCCGAAGCATTGGTTCTACTATTGTGAAGATCTCCAATTTGCTGCTCATCCAGATTGTATTATGGGTAAGTTGCCACATATGAAGTTTGGGCGCACTTACACATACGACGTCCACGAGCATCCTCTAACTTTTGTTAAGAGGACCACGGATCATCCTAAGTGTCAAGTTTGTGGTGGAACATACGATCCATTTATCCTTGTATGTGACAAATGTGATCATTTCGTTCTTGATCGTTTTTGTTTGTGGGACATGATGATCGAGAAGAAAAGACATATATAATATATGGCTGCTGCGCGAGCATGCAAGCATCTAGTAGCTACGTGCAGATTGAAATTGGAAGCATGCAGGTAGCTAGCTAGCATCTACAGTACTACTCTGTCTTGGGCGGGTGAATAAAATCCTCCATCATGAGGTTATTGATGATGATGATGATGGTGAAAGAATATTGCAATATTATGGATTTTAGACATTATAAATTGAATGGTAGGTAATGAAGATGATGATATGATGCATGGATGGTTGTAAATCAATATTATTATACATATGGTGTTGTAACGTACTACTAGTACTGGTATTTAATTAATAAATAAATTATTGTGTTTGAAATACCTTTTTATTCATGATGATGATCTTCTTGGTCTCAGTAGTACTGATCTTGATGATCTCATGATATATAATTATATATATATATATTATATTAATATTGAATTATGTTACTTAATTACGTATGGGTGTCCGTCCTAGTTAGTTAGTTACGTATTAGCAAATGAAAGCTTCATTGTCCTAGTTAGTTAGTTAGTTAGTTGTTGGGGGAATTCATAATGACCATGGATGGCCCGGCCGGTACATGCAGCTTCGATTATTTCTTAATTTCACTTCTCTTCATATGCAGCCAAATGTTTCTATATTTTGATCCAACTTATATATATATATATATATATAAATATCTTGCATGTCATCATGTGGCTTTTTTTTATTTATTTTATTTTTAAATAATGATCCAAGTAAGTTGTAATTTAGTGAAAACAAAATCATTCCTTGATTTATATAAACAGTGCTCTATTTTGTTGATTTTTTTAAGGTGGAGCTAGAGATCAGTAGTGACATCGATCATGCCTAGCTAATATATAGATCAGGAGAGAGAAAACTTAATTTTATTATTCAAGTCTGAAAAAAATGATCTGATTGTTTTCCTAGCGATCTTGAAAAAATAAATTGTACGGCTAGTGGATTTTATTCCAAGCTATGAGAAGGAAAATCAACGACATTTTTTATTTCATTAGAAGAAAAATTGCATCAGCTAAAAGCATAGCAAAAAACATACAAAACGTTGTGATATTCCCATATAAAAAAAAGACGCGATTATTTTTTAGCATTGCTTGAAAATCGCACGCAAGATAATCAATAATACTGAATCTAAAAAAGTTTTTCCCATCAAAATGATACATCAACGCAAAAATAATTATTTTGCAACGATATTTGTGGACGTTAAAGGATGAAAACTTCGACGCAAAAGATGCTCCCACAGTAGAAAAATATCCTCTTAGCGACCAGAGTCTAATATTATAAAGTGAACTAGGGTTGTAAACGAGCCGAGTTCGAGCGAGCATGGGGTGTGCGAGTGATATCCTCTCTAATTTTTTGACTGAATTGGATGGTCTAATATAAAGAGTGATAGATACAATATTAAATGTTTGTGCGAGTCCACGCTGCTCAAAAATCCTATATGCAAGAAAACAGAGTTAGGCACTTCTTGTAGCAAATGCATAAGTTTGATTTACTGAAAAACTTTGCACTCATCTGTTAGTTCATTTTCAGCTTAAAAACCTTTATCACTTAATTTATTTGTCAGTATCACCTGGAATGACATAGTTAGGCACGTTTATACCCAAAAAAATCAAATGGAAACAATATTTATACTAATAACATTAGAATTGAGTCTGCACCACAATTGTCCTCAGACCTTCCAACTACTTGAGTGAGGTTTAAAAATCAAGGGCTTGTTATTTTGTTACCAATTAATTGATCTGTTTGACAAAACTAATGAAAATATTTAAGAAATGAGTGAGAGGCTTGACAAAGGAGGATGGATTGGATTCAGGGAATCAGGCTAAGGGAAAATTGCTCAGAAAATAACAATCAGGAAGACTCCAATAGTGTTAGAAGTTGCACCTGATTGATAAGAAATTAGAATACTGACATCACTTGTATATACAATACATATATACATATTTGCTTTATGAACAGATATTATATTTATGTTTCTTGATTAAAGACTCCGTCTTGAATCATTTGCATCCATACATTAATATATAAGAATGCCCCTAACTACACACTTTATCCTGATCTATTCTTCAATCCACCATCATGACCCTGGTTTGCACCAACACACTTTAAGCTTCTTTAGGACTGTTTTCTTTATTTCTCCATTCCTTCTTTCTTCTTGAAATAGAGAAATGGAAATTGTGTACTTAATAACTGCTTTCTCTTTCTCTTGATCTTTGAGTTGCAAGTTTGCAAGCAATAATGCTGACCATCCTAAAATTTCCCTGTTACTCATTTTGAGACAAGCCAACAAGTATCACTCTCAAGTTATATAGTGCATAATCATGTTAGAGGTACTCCCAAGTTTTGTTTCAATAGCTTTAAAACTTATGTGCTACCAATCAAAAAGTTTATAAAAAAAAGAAAAGAAAAAGAAAGGATAATAAGTCAATATACATTGATAATGTACCATTAATCATATAAAGTTTTTTTTTTTTTTTTTTTTTCAATGGTAAGTTATGTAATGAGTTTAACATTTTTCTATCATGCAAGTCATTGGTCCAAATATGGAATCCAATGGTTATAGTTCAAAATCTTTGAAAAGAGAAGCACAAGTGTCCCAAAGATTCTATAAATTAAACTACAAATTGACATGAATTTATATGATATGGTAGATTTACTTTACAATATAATATATCACATCAAGGTACATCAGTTTAAGATACATCAAGGTACAATATAATAAATACGAGATCGACATAAAAAAAAAGTTTTAAATACTGAACTTAACTTTTTTTCAAAACGACTACATAGTACTTGCACACTCAATAACTATATATAGCATTACTCTTAAAAATACATAAACTAAAAGCGACCCACCATAAACTATAGCATGACACAGAACCTTTTGTAAATCAGATGTCTAATTTAATTGTTATGATTGCCTTTTGAAAACTGTAGGTGGTACATGTTCATGGTCACCTCCATGAAGAATAAGAACAAAAACGATAAGATTCTCCGTGATATCAAAGATTGGAATGTCAAGGGTCACTCAAGTGGCCAAGAGAATATAAACCCAAAAATGAGCTTTTATTGATATTGAATAAAGATTGTGATCAAGGGTTTGTTTGGATTAAGAGATACTCTTAACTCAATCTATTTCATTTAATCATTATAATTTTATCAAATTCTCACATAAAATATAATAAATAATTTAAATTTTTCAAATTTTAAATTAAAAATAATATTAAAAATAATATTCTAATAATATTTTATTCAACTTTTATCTCATTTTATCTCATCTCATCTCAACTCACTATCTAAATCTCCAGTGAGAAGTTGGCGTTGTTTTGGGAGTGATCATAGTTTTGGATCATATTCCCTTCCCTTCGGAGATTTAAGAAAGGGAATGAAGAGAAGCGGCGTTGATATGCATGCAGGAACCATCAAATGCAGATTTTTATATGTTAAATTACCCACGCGACCCTGAATAAACCCATTTTGAAGAGCCAAAAATCAGCTTGCAGAAAACAAGGTGGGAGATACTTGTAATTTGGCTACAAGTGGAGCTTGGCGCCCAAGTATTATCCTCTAATAAATAAATAAATAAATAATAAGAAATAATGATAGCAACACAACCTTTTACAATTTTTTTTTATAATTATATTTTAAATGAAAAATATTTTTATAAAATATCATATTCTTGCAACTTCATTTTAAAACAACTCTATTTTACAAAAACCCCTTCCATCTAAAACAGAGAGAAATAGGGTTATTTGCAACTGTACACACTTGTTTTTAATCTAGACTTCTTTACTTGTATCAGTATTTAAAAACGTTATTTTTATGTCCATTTGGGCTTATTTTGCACAAATCTTTGAAATTTCAAGCTGCTTTTTTTAACCAATCTTTTCCTTTGCTCAGATGGCTACATATTTTCTTCTTTGGGAATTGTTGTTGGCCTGAAATTCTGCATGCATGATGATATTGAATAATGAGAGAGATGCTTTTCAAAAGCGAAAATATAAAGAAGACCCATGAAACTTTGTGAGTTTCTCAGAAAGAACACAAAAACTAGGACCAAACACCAGCTAATCTTTCAGGGGCATAATGAGTTCTTTGAACGCAAACTTCTAAAAAAGTTTATATAATTCCCTTCACACATACATAAGAAAGTAAAGGATGTCAGGTTCCCTACAAGCACCAAACGTTTACAACCCAAGAGATCAAGCTCACAATTATAAGGCAAGGCTTAATACGTGGGGACATCATTCATCAAAAAGTCATGGGGTTCCAAGCCATTTCCATTGGTTCACGATTTTCAATCGATATCATAACGATATAATTTTTCCTGATTTACTCGACAGCATTATTAGGAATCTGTCTTATAATTAGTAGTTTTATGACTGCTTTGAATGGTCAAAATATATATTCCACATACTCCAACTGTGACGTCCCCAAATTCTATTTGGGATCGGACGGACATTTGAAGCGTCAAGACATGCAATACAAGGTTACCTGCCTCCGTTCATGACATATAAGATGCAATGTTCCTAACATGCATCTAACATTATGCAATATTCGTAGCGGATAATTTTTTTCTTTAGCAATAATATGCACCAAATTGAAAATATCCCAAATGCTTAAAATATACTCCATACATAAAAACCTATTGAACAACTAAAATCACAACACTAGTCCAAAATAGTCATGATCCAAAAGTACTGGAGATGCAACTCCATCGTACAAGTAGTAATTTAACTACTATATTAACATTAACGACGCACCGTCGTTCAATCGATTGTGTCTAGTTGGTCAGCTCCTGATCCTCCTTCAAGTCCTATAACAAGATCTACCATTCGAGGGGAATGGTAGTTGGGACTACCACAGTGAGATTTGATTTCAAATCTCAGCAAGTTAACAAAAAAACTTCCACACATGCTAATGATGCATGGATGACAGTAAAAGCATAAATGTATAATCAAATTCATAAATAATTAAAGCATAACTTAGCGTACAACATAACATAATTGACATAACTTAAATTGAAACATGAACTGAACTTGACTTGACACGAACTTGATCTGAAACTTGACTTAGTATGAACTTACTCTGAAACTTGAATTAACATGAAAAATACATACTCCACAGTTGTTGTGGCCCAATGTATTCTACGTGTAAATACATACTCCACAGTTGTTGTGGCCCCATGTATTCTACGCAAACTTGACTTAACATGAAAAATACATACTCCACAGTTGTTGTGGCCCCATGTATTCTACGTGTAAATACATACTCCACAGTTGTTGTGACCTCATGTATTCTACACATCACAATGCTGTTAAATACATACTTCATAGTTGTTGTGGCCCCATGTATTCTACACAAACTGAATGTACTCAAGATGAAACGTGACTAGAAAACTAAAGGACTGGAGCCCTGACGTAACATAATGTGATTTGAACATAACTTGAAATACATGACCAACTTGAGATAGAAACATTTCGTAACATGGCATAACATATAATAGACAACATATTTAACATGACATACTTGTAATGTACAGTAATACATGACAGAATATATTATGTAACAGATAAAAATTGATGACAGAATAAATTCTGTATAATAGATAATTACGTGATAACTTGGCATGGCATGACATATATGATAACATACATACATACACTATAGTTCCTTTACTTAACACACATACACAGTAGACTGCTAGTAAGTTAAAAGCTAACTTACCTCGATCTCCGCGTTTCTTATAAAACTTCAAGTGCTATCACGAGGAACTGTAATTAGTGATTCTAAAAGTTAGAACTAAATCACTAATAATTTGAAATATGGAAAATACTAACTTAAAGAGTAAAATTTTCATTTTACTCTCTACATGTGGGAAAATGACCGTTTTACCCATAACTTAAGGATTTTGCATACTAACTCCAAAAGTTTCCAAAATTTACATTCCTCATGTAAATTTTGTCCTAAACTTAAATATCAACTCAGAAAAATTTAAAACAAAACACAACTATGAAAAACACACTATGGCCGAAACATCCATAGGCCATTTCCCTTGATTTTTTTTTTTGTTGCAATTCTTTTCAACTTCAAAACTCATGCTTAAACCAAAATTTTACAACAAACATCTTCCAATCCTAAGTTCAAAACCATACTTAAAACATCCATTTAGAAAAAGCTAATAATCAACACCAAACTTTTTTGTAAAAAGATCCAAGCACTTGAATCACAAGTTTTGACCTTAAATCAAAACATCTCCAAGAGTTTCAAAAATCAAATCTTACTTCTAACATATTCATAATATCATCCTAACATCAACCATGCTTTAAATCATCAAACCAAAGTCACCAAAATCACAAAATAACATTTGGAGTTTTTGGTTTTACACTTAGTCCAAAAACAGAAACTTTTTCCTCAACTAGTTTTGATAAATCTCTTGATCTATGACTTATAAATATATGATCTTCAAACCAAACCATCACATGGTTTAAAAAGATGTCTTAAAACATCTTTAGGCTTCTAATTCAAAATCACATGATTAGAAATTAACCAAAACATAAATTTAGCCAAGAATATCCACACTTTGGCTTATTTGAATATCTCTTTGCATAAAATTTCATATATTTGAAACTAACATCAAATATCTTCAAAATAATAATATAACATGTATATAAGATACTTAGGATTTTCCAATAAAATTATTAAAGTCATTAGAATAGGTTTAGACCACCAAAGAGTTAAACTTTCTCAAAACAGAAACTGTTTTTCTTCTTCCAGTTTCTAAGTTTCTAAATCTAAGAAAATCTTTCATCAAAACCTTTAATCATGCAAAAATCCTCAACCAATAGTCACATATACATGTTAACAATACTCCATAAAAATTTCGGACCAATATCTATCCATTAGCTTGGTCAAAAACTCCAAACTATAACATATTCTCCAGTTTATCTCCCAGAATGACCTTTCTATAGTTTACACAATATTTGACTGACCAAATGATCTTCAAATGGGGCAAATAAGATATCCATGTAAACTAGACTAAAAAATGAACAACTTATATGAAGAGACTTTATGATAAAACACTTACAACAACTTCGAAATGGGCGTGCAAAAGATCTCCTAAAATCTGTCCGAGAGAGAGTGTTTGATAATCTTTTATTAGAAGGTGTAATTGAAGATAAGTTCATGGGTGTTGGCTGGACACATTTATGGACGAGATAAGGGAGGTGATAAGGCTGGAGTTGAGAGTTGAGTGTGGTTTTCTCCTACCCAAAATATCTATAAAAGATTATCTCATAATATTCTATCCAATAATATCTACAAAAATCAACTTAAGATATTTTTATC
Source organism: Carya illinoinensis (assembly GCF_018687715.1). NCBI lineage: Eukaryota > Viridiplantae > Streptophyta > Magnoliopsida > Fagales > Juglandaceae > Carya > Carya illinoinensis. The sequence goes on from NC_056759.1 coordinate 34,495,958, forward strand.
TAATAATATCTATAAAAATCAACTCAAAATATTTTTACCCAATAATATTCACGAAAATTACCTCAAGATATTTCTTTTTATCTAATAATATCTACAGTTTTGAACAGACGTTTTGTCTGAAAATATGAAAAAAAGTTATTGCGCCATAAGACTTTAAATAACCCTCCGAGTCTAATGGCACAAATCATAATACATTTTGACACTTCTAACTATCTCCAATAATCAAAAATACACTTCTGATACCATAATAAATAATAACACTAACTATGTAGTTAGACAAAAACCTATACGATTAATGGATTCGTGAAAACTTATGGGGTTTTCACGAGATTCCTAAAGTTCATAGAAATTTCACAATTGAATTTCTAGCGGGCTGTTACAATCTCCCCTCCTAAAAAAAAGATTTCGTCCTCGAAAACGAAGTAAGTAAGAAATAACAATTCAAAAGTTAAGGAAACACATATACTTTTTTGATATTCGAATAACAAAGTACAACGTCTGATATTGTCAGTCCCGTACAAGTGAACCACAAAGTATCAATCAAGCAAAAGCCCAAAACAACTTTGCAAGACTGAATTTAGATGTCAAACAACTGGGGGTACTTGGCTCGCATATCAACTTCCTTCTCCCAAGTTGCCTCTTGAATATTATGATTTTGCCAAAGTACTTTGACCAATGGGATCTTACGGTTCCGCAACTCTTTATCTTTCCAGTCAAGAATTTGCATTGGCTTCTCTTCATAGGTCAAGTTGGGTTGTAAAGGTATGCTATCGGGATCCACTATCATTGGTGTCTGATTCCCAAAACTCTTCTTCAAAGAAGACACGTGGAAAACATTATGAATTCCATGGAACTCAGTTGGCAATTCCAAACGATATGCAACTACTCCCACTTTCTCCACTATCTCATAGGGTCCCACATATCTTGGACTTAACTTGTTTTTCACTCCGAAACGACTTACTCCTCTCATAGGAGATACCTTCACATAGACCCAATCTCCAACTTTAAAATCTATGCTCCTCCTTCGATTATCAGCGTAGCTCTTCTGTCGACTCTGTGCTGTTTTCATCCTTTTCTTTAATCAAGTGTACTTGGTCCTTAATCTCTTGTAAGACTTCTGGTCCAACTACTTTGCTTTCCCCTACTTCATCCCAATACAGAGGTGATCTACACTTTCTACCATACAAGGCTTCATATAGTGCCATTTGAATAGTGGCCTGGAAACTATTGTTATAAGCAAATTCTACCAAAGGTAATTGTTTCTCCCAATTCCCTTCGTAATCCAAAACACAGGCTCTTAGCATATCTTCCAAAGTTTGAATCGTCCTTTCTGTCTGTCCATCTGTTTGTGGGTGGTATGCACTACTAAATCTCAGACTAAAGCCCATCGATTCTTGTAAACTTTTCCAGAAGTGTGATGTAAAACGAGGGTCTCTATCTGATACGATCGTCTTAGGCACTCCATGCAATCTGACAATCTCTGCTATATAAATTCTCGTCAATCTTTCTAGAGAATCTGTATTCTTAATGGGTATGAAGTGAGCACTTTTTGTTAGACGATCAACTATTACCCAGATAGTATTATTTCCGGCTGAGGTCCTTGGAAAGCCTACTATAAAATCCATGGAAATATCCTCCCATTTCCATTCTGGGATTGGCAATGACTGCAATTTACCGGCTGGCTTTTGGTGCTCTGCTTTTACTAATCTACAGACAGAACATTTGTTCACAAATTCTGCTACATCCTTCTTCATTCCTTCCCACCAAAAAGACTGTTTCAAATCCTGATACATTTTTGTACTACCAGGATGAGCAGTGTAAGGTGTGTTATGAGCTTCCTTTAGTACTTTTTCCTTTAACTCTTCATCTGCTGGAATGACTCTTCGGTCCTTGTAATACAGAGTCCCATCCTCTCTGAGGCTAAAGTCCACTGGTCCTTTTGACTTTTCGATCTTTTTTACAACTTCCGCAAGTTTATTGTCCTTCTTTTGACGGTCTTTCAGTTCTTCCCAATCCAATGGAATGAATTCTTGGATTGTAGTCAACATGGTTTCCTGACTACGGTTTCTAATCAACAGTTTTCTCATACTACATAAGAGGGAATTTACTTCTGATGAAGGAACTGATGAAGCTTCTTGTCTGCTCTTGCGGCTTAAAGCATCAGCTACCACGTTGGTCTTTCCAGGATGATACTTGATGTCGCACTGATAGTTGCTGATTAATTCCAGCCATCTTCTTTGCCTCATATTAAGATTCTTCTGCTCAAACAGGTATTTTAGGCTTTTGTGATCTGTGAAGACTTCACACTTCTCGCCATACAAATAATGTCTCCAAATCTTAAGAGCAAAAACTACTGCAGCTAATTCCAAATCATGAGTAGGATAATTCTGTTCATGATTCTTCAGTTATCGTGAAGCATAAGCAACCACTTTCCCTTCTTGCATTAGCACACATCCGAGTCCTGCCTTAGATGCATCGCTATATACCACAAAAGATTTAAGAGGTTCCGGCAGTGTAAGTACCGGTGCGGTGGTATGTCTTTTCTTCAACTCAAGAAAACTTGTTTCGCACTTATCATTCCAAGTAAATTTCACATTTTTCGTAGTCAGGGCGGTGAGTGGTCCAGACAAACGGGAGAATCCTTCAACAAATCTCCTATAGTAACCAGCCAGTCCTAAGAAACTTCGGATCTCATGCACACTGGTCGTTCTCTGCCAGTTCGTTACGGCTTCAATCTTGGTCGGGTCTACTGCTACTCCTCTACTAGAGATCACATGACCTAGAAATTTTACTTCTTCCAGCCAGAACTCACACTTACTAAGTTTGGCATAAAGTTTCTGATCCTTAAGTATAGTTAAAGTCATGCTTAGATGATGTCTGTATTCCTCCTTGTTCTTAGAGTAGATTAAGATGTCATCAATGAATACGACAACAAAATTATCCAAATAAGGTCTGAATATTTTGTTCATCATGTCCATGAATGCGGCTGGAGTATTGGTTAACCCAAAAGGCATCACTAAAAACTCGAAGTGGCCATACCTTGTCCTAAAGGCAGTTTTCAGCACATCTTGATCCTTGACTTTTAGCTGATGATACCCGGATCTCAGGTCAATCTTTGAAAACACTGCTGCTCCTTGCAATTGATCCAACAAATCATCGATTTTGGGTAATGGGTATCTATTCTTAATCGTCACCTTATTCAACCATCTTTTTTCTTCACAAATAACACAGGTGCTCCCCACGGCGAAGAACTAGGGCGGATAAAACCCTTCTCCAAAAGTTCTTCCAATTGTAGCTTGAGCTCCTTCAACTCGGTAGGGGCCATACGATATGGCGCCTTGTGAGTCGGAGTTGTTGCCGGCTCCAACTCTATTTGGAATTCTACTTCTCTATCTGGTGGTAAACCAGGTAACTCATCAATGAAAACTTCAGGAAAGTCTTCAACCACAGGTATCCCTTGGATTCCTATAGTTTTGGCTGTCTCCTCTACAGTTATCAATAGAAATGCTGAGGCTCCATCATCGATACACTTCCTAGCTTGCAACGCCGAGATCAAAGGTGGGGTGACCTTAACTGATGTTCCTGCGTAACTCATCCTGTCTTCAGTTGGAGGTTCAAACACAACCTCTCGTTTCTGACAGTCTATCTTAGCGTAGTGCTTGAAAAGCCAATCCATCTCCAAAATCAGGTCGAATTCCATCTGACCAAATACTAACAAGTTAGCCTTCAGTGTCCTTCCTTCTAGCTCTAATGGACAATCATTAACTAAACGGGTACAAGATACTGTATTCCCATCGGGAATTAATACTACAACCCGTCGTGGTAATAGTTCAGTCTGCAAACTACAAATTCGTGCAAACGCTGCAGACACAAAGGACTGCGACGCACCTGAATCGAATAGTGCACAAGCCGAGAACCTAAACAAATTAACCCTTCCTAAAAAAAATATATATACACCAATATTAATACTAATTCTAACACATTCATAATACCTGCAACATCATAAATACTAAAAGGAAAGAAAAAAAATATAAAATAAAAAAATACCAGTCATGACGCCAGCTTCATCAGTTTCAGGTGCGTCAACATCAAAATCACCGGGTGTTACTGCATACACTCGTGCCGGGATGTGGGGCCTTGGCTTGCGATCACCAGCTCCACTACCTTGTTTGGCGTTAGGACAATCTCTAATCATATGTCTTGGTTTTCCACATCGGTAACAGACTCCATATCCCTTGTAACATTCTCCAGAATGAAGCTTACCACACTTAGGGCATGGTGAATAAAAGGACGGCTTCTGTCCTCCAATCATTATTCCCTTGCCTTTCTCCGGACTAGAAAAAGGCCTCTTTTTCTCAGCACTACTGCTTGTTTTAAATGGCATGGCCCTCTTTCAATCGGTCATGTTCTGGATCGCCAATTCCTTCTGCTCAGCCTCTGCTATTGTCGCTACATTTACCAACTCTTGGTAATTCTCTATTCTAAGGCAAGCTACTTGACTTCGGATTCTAGGCAGAAGTCCTGCTTGAAACTTTTGTGCCTGTATCTTTTGAGTTGAAATCAAGTGTGGTGCAAACCTTCCCAATGCCATGAATTTAGCGACATACTGCTCTACAGTCAAACTACCTTGTTTTAAGGACGCAAATTCCAGGGCTTTCAATTGTTTGATAGAGTCTGGGAAGAATCTGTTGTCAAACTCTTCCTTGAACCTCTCCCAAGACAATGCAGCCATACTACCTAGTTCCCTAACTAGAAGTTGCCTACGTGTATCCCACCATATTCCAGCTTCTCCTTGGAATAGGTATCCAGCATATAGAACCTTTTGGTCCTCAAGACATCCACAAATCTCGTACGTTCTCTCGAGATCTATAATCCATTTCTCGGCTCTCAGTGGTCCTTCATTACCAAAAAAATTTGGGTAACGGTAAAGCATAAACTTCTCATATGGACAACCCCTAACTTCGGGTTTAGGTGCGTTCACTTGTTGCTGTTGTTGATGTCTAAGCACGTCAGTCAGTATACGCACAGCTTCAGCTAATCCTTCATCCATCGGGGAATCATGATTCTCCTGATTGATACCACCTTCAGGGTTTTGAGGTATTCTACCATGAGTCATTTGTCTCTTCCTGTAACACACGAGTATACATATTACAATCATATAATACCTCTCATACATTTAAGAAATTCAAGCCTAATGACAACTAAATTTCAAACCTAATATTTGGTGCATTTCCTAAGGACATGTGGATTTACTGCCCAAAGACGTATTGCTCTGATACCACCCTGTGACGCCCCCAAATTCCATTTGGGATCAGACTGACATTTGAAGCGTCGAGACATGCAACACAAGGTTACCTGCCCCCGTTCATGACATATAAGATGCAATGTTCCTAACATGCATCTAACATTATGTAATATTCGTAGCGGATAATTTTTTTCTTTAGCAATACTATGCACCAAATTGAAAATATCCCAAATGCTTAAAACATACTCCATACATAAAAACCTATTGAACAACCAAAATCACAACACTAGTCCAAAATAGTTATGATCCAAAAGTACTGGAGATGCAACTCCATCGTACAAGTAGTAATTTAACTACTATATTAATATTAACGACGCACCGTCGTTCAATCGACTGTGTCTAGTTGGTCAGCTCCTGATCCTCCTTCAGGTCCTGTAACAAGATCTACCATTCGAGGGGAATGGTAGTTGGGACTACCACAGTGAGATTTGATTTCAAATCTCAGCAAGTTAACAAAAAAACTTCCACACATGCTAATGATGCATGGATGACAGTAAAAGCATAAATGTATAATCAAATTCATAAATAATTAAAGCATAACTTAGCGTACAACATAGTATAATTGACATAACTTAAATTGAAACATGAACTGAACTTGACTTAACATGAACTTGATCTGAAACTTGACTTAGTATGAACTTACTCTTAAACTTGAATTAACATGAAAAATACATACTCCACAGTTGTTGTGGCCCCATGTATTCTACGTGTAAATAAATACTCCACAGTTGTTGTGGCCCCATGTATTCTACGTGTAAATACATACTCCACAGTTATTGTGGCCCCATGTATTCTACACATCACAATGCTGTTAAATACATACTCCACAGTTGTTGTGGTCCCATGTATTCTACACAAACTGAATGTACTCAAGATGAAACGTGACTAGAAAACTAAAGGACTGGAGCCCTGACATAACATAATGTGATTTGAACATAACTTGAAATACATGACCAACTTGAGATAGAAACATTTCGTAACATGGCATAACATATAATAGACAACATATTTAACATGACATACTTGTAATGTACAGTAATACATGACAGAATATATTATGTAACAGATAAAAATTGATGACAGAATAAATTCTGTATAATAGATAATTACGTGATAACTTGGCATGGCATGACATATATGATAACATACATACATACACTATAGTTCCTTTACTTAGCACACATACACAGTAGACTGCTAGTAAGTTAAAAGCTAACTTACCTCGATCTCCGCGTTTCTTATAAAACTTCAAGTGCGATCACGAGGAACTGTAATTAGTGATTCTAAAAATTAGAACTAAATCACTAATAATTTGAAATATGGAAAATACTAACTTAAAGAGTAAAATTTTCATTTTACTCTGTACATGTGGGAAAATGACCGTTTTACCCATAACTTAAGGATTTTGCATACTAACTCCAAAAGTTTCCAAAATTTACATTCCTCATGTAAATTTTGTCCTAAACTTAAATATCAACTCAGAAAAATTTAAAACAAAACACAACTATGAAAAACACACTATGGCCGAAACATCCATAGGCCATTTCCCTTGATTTTTTTTTTTTTTGTTGCAATTCTTTTCAACTTGAAAACTCATGCTTAAACCAAAATTTTACAACAAACATCTTCCAATCCTAAGTTCAAAACCATACTTAAAACATCCATTTAGAAAAAGCTAATAATCAACACCAAACTTTTTTGTAAAAAGATCCAAGCACTTGAATCACAAGTTTTGACCTTAAATCAAAACATCTCCAAGAGTTTCAAAAATCAAATCTTACTTCTAACATATTCATAATATCATCCTAACATCAACCATGCTTTAAATCATCAAACCAAAGTCACCAAAATCACAAAATAACATTTGGAGTTTTTGGTTTTACACTTAGTCCAAAAATAGAAACTTTTTCCTCAACTAGTTTTGATAAATCTCTTGATCTATGACTTATAAATATATGATCTTCAAACCAAACCATCACATGGTTTAAAAAGATGTCTTAAAACATATATAGGCTTCTAATTCAAAATCACATGGTTAGAAATTAACCAAAACATAAATTTAGCCAAGAATATCCACACTTTGGCTTATTTGAATATCTCTTTGCATAAAATTTCATATCTTTGAAACTAACATCAAATATCTTCAAAATAATAATATAACATGTATATAAGATACTTAGGATCTTCCAATAAAATTATTAAAGTCATTAGAATAGGTTTAGACCACCAAAGAGTTAAACTTTTTCAAAACAGAAACTGTTTTTCTTCTTCCAGTTTCTAAGTTTCTAAATCTAAGAAAATCTTTCATCAAAACCTTTAATCATGCAAAAATCCTCAACCAATAGTCACATATACATGTTAACAATACTCCATAAAAATTTCGGACCAATATCTATCCATTAGCTTGGTCAAAAACTCCAAACTATAACATATTCTCCAGTTTATCTCCCAGAATGACCTTTCTATAGTTTACACAATATTTGACTGACCAAATGATCTTCAAATGGGGCAAATAAGATATCCATGTAAACTAGACTCAAAAATGAACAACTTATATGAAGGAGACTTTATGATAAAATACTTACAACAGCTTCGAAATGGGCGTGCAAAAGATCTCCTAAAATCTGTCCGAGAGAGAGTGTTTGATAATCTTTTATTAGAAGGTGTAATTGAAGATAAGTTCATGGGTGCTGGCTGGACACATTTATGGACGAGATAAGGGAGGTGATAAGGCTGGAGTTGAGAGTTGAGTGTGGTTTTCTCCTACCCAAAATATCTATAAAAGATTATCTCATAATATTCTATCCAATAATATCTACAAAAATCAACTTAAGATATTTTTATCTAATAATATCTATAAAAATCAACTCAAAATATTTTTACCCAATAATATTCACGAAAATTACCTCAAGATATTTCTTTTTATCTAATAATATCTACAGTTTTGAACAGACGTTTTGTCTGAAAATATGAAAAAAAGTTATTGCGCCATAAGACTTTAAATAACCCTCCGAGTCTAATGGCACAAATCATAATACATTTTGACACTTCTAACTATCTCCAATAATCAAAAATACACTTCTGATACCATAGTAAATAATAACACTAACTATGTAGTTAGACAAAAACCTATACGATTAATGGATTCGTGAAAACTTATGGGGTTTTCACGAGATTCCTAAAGTTCATAGAAATTTCACAATTGAATTTCTAGCGGGCTGTTACACCAGCCCTTTGCTTTCTTGGATCCATGATCTATAGCATCTAATGCACGCACTAGAAGGCCAAAATGCAAATCTACTTTAGCGAATGTGACAGCGAGAGAGAGAGAGACATGCAACCAACCTGGTTGGATGTTTACAAACATAAGCTCATCATCTCTCATGCATGTCTAATGTGTTAGGCATTTAAACTATCAGTACCCAAGAACCGTTGTAAGCTGGCCAGTAACTTTTAAATTACCAACCTCAAAACATAAACACTACTAAACAAGTACCACCAAAGCCCAAAACTCACTGAAACAAGCCCCATTTATTACCCACTAACTACTACTTTCCTTTCATATATATACATTCCAGCCACCATTAACTCTTACAAATGGTGGCATAAGCTTTCTATACCCAAAACGCAAATATAATCGCAAAATATAAGGTCACATGATTGAGCACCCATTTGGATTTTCATCTCTGAATATCTCGAATGAGACGGTCCGGCGCAACAACAAACACATGTCACGATCCGCCGGTGGATGCTGACCCTGGAGGATATACAGATAGTCATACGATATTGGTGGTGAGGTGTAGTATGATGTGCTACTAGGGTATGCCACACTGTAGCTCGTTGCATACATTGGAGTTACATTGTAATGTTGTGGGAATTGATCATACAAATGCTGACATGGAGGGCAGTAATTGGCTGGTAGGTATCGACGGTACACATGCTGAAGTGGAGGGCTGCTATTGGCTGGAGCTAGAATTGGACCTTGAATTTTAGAGCTAAGAAAACTAAGGCGCTTTCTAAAGTTTGACCTTTATACGGATAATTACCACTTGACTAAAGAGATCTTGAAACGTAATCTAGACGGCATCAATTTCAATCAAACTTCGAAAATCGATTACCCCAACATTTGTTTTGGAAAAAGTTAGAAAATGCTACTACAGGTAGCAATATGTTAAAACATGCCACAAATACTTTAAAAGTGCGAAGGATTCCTAAGACTATTGGTATTGGTTTCTTTAAATTTGTAGTTCAAATTTAGCTAAAAATGTCATCTTGGCGGCTTACATAATGCACTTTCTATACATTACATATTAGATTATGTATATATTTGGCTAAATTATTAAAATAATATTTTTAATAATATTTTGTTATTTCTTATTCAGCATATCCAACAATCATATTTATGAAATCTAGTGGTCATATTTATTATTTTAACTAAACATATTTTTATTTACCATAATTTATTTTTTAAAGGTAATTTTTATCCAATCATCTTTTGATCGATTTCAAATTGTTCAAGGAATTAAACAGTTTAAGGACGTTCAAAAAAGATGTTCGAAAGATCATGTACAATAAGATCAAGATAGAATTATGACAATTTTTAACAAGTAATGCTAGATACAATCGTAGAGTGTGTAAGCGTTATGCAGTCATTTTGAAAAAGAGTAAGGTTTATTATTAAAACAATTTTTTTTACATGAGTTTCGTATTTATTTACTATTTTTAAAATGATTGTGTGACGTTTGCGCATTTATAAATGTAACTATCATTTCTCTAATACATCAATTTTCCATGCAACATCACCTAATCAATTGTAGATAGAAATTAAACTGCTCAGCATGGAGAGAAGAATTCAGATGAATCTTCTTTTATTCGGTGTGAAATGGAAACTTTAATTAATCCACCCACTATTATTACCAAACTCTGCTTCTAATCTATCCATGGACTGAATGGCAAGTTGGTAGTTAAGTTGAAAGGCAAATGCAAATTCAGAGTGGTTGAGGTAGCAAAGGTTTACACCTAAAGTTGACTGGTTGTCTCTTTCTTTGCGCTTTTGATTTAGGTATAAACCAAGCCCTCGCCTCCGTCCAAGATTCTCTTAACCGAAACACGTTTCCTTCTTCCCACGCACCAGCCACCTTCCATCGCCGTTAATTAATTCGCCGTTTCTGTTTGCGTACATCAAGCACGTCTACAAACGTCGAGCTTGATCGGTGCTTAATTTTGAGTTTTACACGTATAAGTGAATTCCATTTACGTATTAATATTATTATTTATATATTTAAAATTTAAATTAATATTATTTTAATTAAAGTCTCACTTTCTGACTAATCACGTTAAATGAATGTACGTATTGGTGACATAATCGCTTACAACTAGATTTTTCTAAAAATAAATATTAGAAAAATGAATTGTAATTAAGGGAAAGTTTTACGTGAGGTTTGGATAGTGAGTTAAAATGAAAGTTAAAAGTTACATAAAATCTTATTATAATATTATTTTTTTAATATTATGATTATTTTAAGATTTGAAAATTTTAAATTATTTATTATATTTTGTGTGAAAATTTTAAAAAATTATAATGATTAGACGAAATGAGTTAAGATCAACTTTAAATCCACACGGACGTAAACTTTGCCCTTCGATTTCTATTGGGCCGGAGCATCTATCAATCAAAAGAAATGATGTTTGCAGTTGTGGTTGTGCAATCGCCACGTAATCTTTTTAAAAAAAATAAATTAATACGGAATCCACATAAAAAAAATTAATTTTTTAATCGTAGACTCTATTCTTTTTCAAAATGATTGCGCAGCGTTTACACACTTCACAACTGTATGTAGCATTACTCATTAATCAATGCTTTCATTTTTTAGTTTTAAGACTCATTTTATTCCTTTTTTAGCTCAAATGTAGTTTTCAATAGATACACTTTTATATTTAGGGATAAAAGTACGTTTTGCACCCTTAAATCATTAGGGGTTTTTATTTTACATTTTAAATAATTAAAATCTACACATTATACTCTCAATCTATTAAAATGCGATAATATGCAACAACGGTTAAGATTGTGCCACATCGTTTTTTTCCAACTATATTATTCGTTAAAATTTAATAAGATAGTGATTTTTATAAATTTTTATAATTTAGAAATGTAATATATTAACTTTAAAAGTTTAAAACAAAATATAAAAGGTTTGATACTTATGGTCGGGTTGGCCAAACCATAGCCCAAGGCCAACTGTAACTAAAGAATAATTATTCAAAGAAGTCATATAATTTAAGATAGCCCTAGGCTACAGCCGCCCTTATTATTAGGAGTGATGTATTCAGAATTTATGGATATTGACGATGTGGTGATTAGATAACTCCAATACTTTTGAAATAAGCTTTCTCATAGTTAAGTATTGCGTGAACTTAAATTGTTTATGATACTTATAAAGTGGATATCTACACCTAAATATAAAAGTAATATGTAACTCTCAAACGATCTGATAATATATTCTTGAATTATTACTTATTATTTATTACTAATTTAAGTATTAGATTTATCACAAGCACATGATGTCACCTATATAGCAATTTGCAAGTTAACGATCACGTTCCATGATCGAATACGTTCATTACAACTTACATTCTATTTATATTTGTTTCAAAATAATGATAAGAGATTACACCAGTACTATAACTTTGGTATCATAATTTGCAACGCATTCGTCTCAAATTACCATTGGATCAATCATTCTTAAAAAGATAACAAAATTCAATGATTATTAAAAAACAATATTAGGTAAAAAATGAGATTACTAAGGGACAATGGTGTAAATTCAAGTATTAATTTTATTTTTATTTTTAGAAAAGTAAATAATATAAAAATTATTAATTTTGAATAGTTTTCCATTTGTTTAACCTCCTGGCAAAAAACGTCAGCGCATTAAACGGGTGCGAAACGTGCAGACCCGTTTACAAGACGTGGGGGCCCAAAATACAGATTCGGTAGGGCGGTGTTTGCGCGTCCAGAACTCCTCAAAGCCAGCTGCATGTTCAAGCCTTGAACAATATTTTTCTTTTAATATTTATATTATATTTAATTGTTATATGTATATAATAAAAAAACACTATTAAATGGAAATAATTGACACTTTTTAATCGGAAAAAAATAAATAAAAGAAAGATGACTTCTTTTAATTACAATTTACAACAAAATCCAACTAATTCTGTCGTTTATTTTTTTAAAATTAGTTTTTAAATTTTAAGAACAGACAAGATATACTGTTACGAGAATGATCACAGAAGAAAAAAGAAGGTTTTTTTTTTAAACGAAAATTAAAATAGGAAGAAATTCATTTAACTAGATTTTTGTTTCTTTTGAAAAATCGAATGAGGTGAGATGAAAAATTTATTAATAATAATTAAATGATTTATAAATAATAATAAAATAATTTAGATTAAGATTTTTATTGAATTTAGAAAAAAGTCTTACTATGGCCATCGATAGTGGGCCAGAGGATTCCTACTTAGAAGTGTAAAATGTACTTTTTTATTTTGTGTTTATTTTCAAGCATTTTTTAAATCCTTTTAAAAAAATTTTGATAAAAAGAAAAAAGTTACAAGCTCATTTAAAAACATTTCTTTAACATTTAAGTAAAAAGAAAATAAAATATGAATTGGTAACTTTTGGTGAGGATGCAACATTTTTTTTTTTTTTTTAGAAAAGGAAGAGAGAAAAATTGAATAAAAATATTATAAAATTAAAATATTATTTTTATTTTATGATTTAAAAAATTATAATTGTTTTTGTGGTTTATATGAAATTTTAGAAAAATTGTAATGATTAGATGAAAAGTATGAAATTGAAATTGAAAAGTGTTTGTATTTAAATAATTATTTGGATATTGAGATGGGATGAGATAGAAACTAAATGCTTATCCAAACGAGACTTTAGATTGCTTAGCGTTTTTGCTAGAACCATTTAAAACTCAAAATGAGAGAGATAGAGCAAACAAAATCTCGATAAAGTAGCACCTATGGCTTACACCGAGCATGAGACTAAAAGAGCGACACATACGTTTCACACGTGGCTCACTATGGCTTACACCAAGCATGAGACTCGCGCACCGTCACAGCATGGGAATTCTATCCCTGCCACGTGTAGCACCATCAGGCTTAGTGGTCTTGGATCTCTTAGATCCAACTATTCTCTTCTCTTCAAGAGTGGCATGTGGCCTACACTCGCCTCTACAACCAGTGACAATCATCTGCCGGCGATTTGACCCATCTTCCGGATATTATTTTTCTATATTCTCCCATTTTTCCTAACCAATTATCAATATAAAAAGGTAATAAAAGTTTGCCAATCTAAACCAGTAAAATGCAACACACAATAATCCATTGTAGCTTTCAGTCCTAGTTTTATAGTCTATTTATCAGACTATGTCAAAACCGCTTCAAGCGGCTCCCCTTTGTGAGGAATGGGTGGAAGTCAAGTCATTGACTCCAAATCCCTCTTTATTTTATTTTACTAGTATTGTATTTGTTGATTTAAGATGATAGTTCGGGACTCCTACTCTATTGAATTTTGTATCATGTAATCATTTATTTGTTTGAAAAAAAAAAGAGAGTCGAGAAGCCAGGTGCTAAGTCATCCCAACTTGCAGATTTTATCGACTTGGAAAATAGCAAAATTTAAGGGTCTGGCTACTATGCCGCCCCATTCATACTGCTGGGCGTGCTGCCCAGTGGTTTTTTTTCAATTTTTTTTTTCACATTTTTAAGTCACTTACTTAATCATTAAGTAAATATATATATATATATATATATATCAATACACTTAAAATTACTTTCTAAATCATTAAGTAAAAAAAAATATTTTTTACCTGAGTGGTACACTCAGGCGGCACTGCTCAGGCGGCGAGGGAGCTTTTTCCAAATTTAATGGGGGAGCCAATTTCGAATCAGTTCAAGATTCTGATCTTTCCCTGCCCTGTTTGGCACATAAAATTCTCCACCTTAAGGGCTTATATTACTTGGGACAATCATCTCAAGCATTTCCATGTCAAAGTTCTGCTTTATATATTCTGGACAAATAGCAATGAAAAAGCTGATTATGACAGTGAAGAAAGGCCCATGACCTTTGGGGAAATACAAACCAAGTGACAGAATTTGCTATGGCATAACGCAGTAGGCTTCAACTTGTCTTTAATATAGATATCGATTGTCCCTACATTTCCTCATGAGTAATGCTAGGTAAGTCATGGGTTGTGTAACTGCCGTGCATTTTTTTTTTTTTTTTGTAAAAAAAGAAAAATAGTGAAACTTACTATTAAATATATATATATTTTTTAATGTGGATTTCATATTTATTCACTTTTTTCAAAAGAAGTGTACAACGCTTCCATACTCTATAACTGTAAATATCATTTCTCTTTCCTCGTGGTATATATGCCATATGGTGATGTTGACTGAACAATATTATATTTCATCCTCCTCATCATTATCAATTGATCCTCATCCTCATCCTCATCCATCTACCTAGTTACCAGGATTTTGTTCTGAGAAACCAAGAACATTAGCATCTGGCATGTTTAAAAGCAGCTAACTATAAAAATATGTCATGACACATGCAAGAACAACCCAATTAACTAGCACTATAACCAACAAGTTCTTCTGCATGATCCTTTTCTTAGCATGGCAGCTATCGTAATAAGCCGTCAAGACAATGCAATTATAGTTGATGGTGAATATGCATCAGATTGCACGCAGGAATGTTGGTACGACCACCCTTAGAAAAATAGGACCTAGGGGGTGTCTTATGGTCATTATGTGTTATGGTTGACAACAGCAGTAAGGCCTCATTGGTACATTTTTACCATACTGCCATATAGTCAGTAAAGTATAACAGATAATACTTTACTCTCTAGAATCTATTGAGTCATGTGCAGTTACACATACCAATGGAGAGAGTTCATAAATATTTCATTTCAGTAGGGACAATTCACAAAATGCAGGGAATAAGCACACACATGCGCATGCATAGAGAGACACACCATTGCAATTTGCAGCCAAAGTAAACGCAATGATGAGCTGAAGATCTGATAACGAAGAAAGCAATAAGAATTAGTATGCATATAGGCATCTGCAGGTTCATTTCCTTCTACTAGATGTAGCTTTTGATAATTTGAATTATACTAGTCCTTTGAATTTCCCTCTGTTCACCGGCATTCGGATTTCTTTCCCCTCGAACTTGCCTTTCTTCAGTACCACTACCACTTTTTTACTGCACTTTCTGCACATTGGGGTTACCAAAACTTAAAGGAAGCAGAAAATGCTCTCTCTTCACCATTAAAAAAATTTTATGAACAGTTTACCTGAAGAAAAAAGTGTATTTGCCATCCCCCAGGAATGTCATCCCCTTTGGCGAAGAGCTATGGGATCCAATCCCATGCTCATTCTAGCCATGTGTTGTGGTAGGCTGTTCCTAGGGATTCCCTTTCAGGGAGCTGCAATGTAAGCATCAAAGTTTGAGCTAGACCCATCATCTAAACCAGATTTTGGTGCCCATTAGAGTAGGTTTGTTACTCAGATACATATAGTTTTTCAAGATGAAAGTCCAGCATGGTTAACAAAATATTTGCAACCAGAATGATAAGCAAGACAGATCGACTATAACATTCGATTGTAGTATATGTTCGTTCCCATGATTGTCCCAACAAACCGTCAAGATCAATGTTGGGTCAATATTTGCTAAAAGCCCAATGACATCCCAAACTAAGGCCCATCAAATTAAATACAAACTCGGTTCTTAGCCAAATCCATCAACTGTTAAACAATACATATATTGGATAAAACCATAACTGGTTTAGTGTCTGTTAAGAGATACTCGATCTCTAACAAAAAGGAAAGAAAATTCCCCGACTAGCTCTTTTGGTTAATTACTACTGGTTTTCACATGGTTTCGATCCTTCAATTGATTATCTGTTTTAGTTCTTATCCCAGCTTGTCATCTTCTTACTGAAATGCCATGCACCACCAATTAACTCGTGTAAATGGCTAATCAGAACCCTTTGATAATCCATCTTTAAACAAATATCAAATGACAAAAGTTTGAATCATTAAGGGAATTAAGAGCATGCATGGATGGATGGTGGGTTTTTTCTACTATTTATCCTGATTTGAGTTTTTATTCTTCAAATCCATTTTATTCCCTGCAGCTCCTCTCATGCTTTTGCCTTTTAAAAGCATTTGGTTCTAATGGGTTAAATTACCAATGAGATTTCCAACATGGTTTAGACTAAAAAGTAATTGAATTTTAAAAAACTTACAGTAAGGTGTTCATCATGTGGCACACCTTTTCTCAATTACTCCTTTCTTAATGTGGCTTCAAATCCACATCTAGCTAGCTAGCTATGGAATTTTCTATGTTGATGATGAGGAACTTGAGACATGGTGCAAATTCAACGTGTCTTTTGCTAGGTTAAACACTGAACTCGTGTAAGTCGCCCATATCACACGGATTAGCTAGGTAAATCATCAAATCTTTATCGATTGGACGTAAGTCCTAAATATTGTTTGCACCCAAGGATTCAAACCTATTTAGACCAAGAAGAAGCATACCTTCAAAATCAAGGCCTCTACCAATTGAGCCAATCCCTAAGAATTACAGGTGTATGTTTCCCTCATAGCACATGTCAATTTTTTATGCTCTGCCTTCAATGAGTAATTTCTCTTATAGCTAGGTTATGAATATTTCGTAGAAATAATTCCAAACTAACGTGTCACATGAGAGCACTATATATTTGGTAAAATATATAGGATTGTTGAGTTTCTCATTTTCCATCCATCACTAGCGTGTGTGCATGCTGCATAACCTTCACACCAAAGGCATCTTACATATATGTCATTATAAATAATAATGTGAATCCCAATATTAATATAATAAAATCTACATATTATGTTTATCTCTCTTTAAATTGTAAATAATATTTAGATAAATCGTTAGTATGGTCCACTCAAATTGTATTCAACTGTTGTAGGTTGATGCAGATGAGGAGAGAATCATCTTTTCTTTTCCTAGCAAAAGCCCTTTCCCTTGATTTGACTGAAACCACTTGTATTAGTGTATGCCATTTATTTGGGGAATGCATGTTTCCCTAATAATCAGACCTGCCAATTTTTTATGCTTGGCATTTAGCTAAACATTTCTTTTGTAGCTATGAATTTTCCTCCCCATTAAAAGTTAGGTAGCTCTTAAGCCCCTCCATTAAAAGTTAGGTAGCTCTTAAGTCAATGGTTAATCCCTGATTATACATAGCTATTAGAGGGGGTTGCATCACTGTATTATTCATAATTGAAGTCATTATTGTCATGATTGGCACCTTCTCCTTGTTTATTTCTCTTGTTTTCAAACCCACTTCCCTTCCCCCTAAAACACAAAAGAGGTTAGCTATCTATTCTAAAGGTCATGTGGAAGGTTGTATGTAAGTTTTCAGTAAGGACAATCCTCCCCGATTGAGGAGACAAAAAGAAACCGAAATCTCATCTAGCAGTATCTCATATAATGAGATCATAGGGAAACATCCAAAAGGGATGACTGATTTTGAGAAGGTTATGAGGGCAACCACTTGGCCTGGCTTTGCTATACAATTAAGATATCCTCTCTAATTTTTTGACCGAATTGGATAGTCTAATACAAAGAGTAATAGATAAAACATTAAATGTTCGTGCAAGTCCACGCTGCTCAAAAATCCTATATGCAAGAAAATAGAGTTAGGCACAACTCATAGCAAATGCAGAAGTTTGATTTACTGGGAAACTTTGCACTCAACTGCTGGTTCATTTTCAGCTCAGAAACCTTTATCACTTAATTACTATCATAGTATTCTGTGGAATGACATAGTTAGGCTCGTTTATACCCAAAAAAAAAATCAAGTGGGAACTAATATTTATAGTAATTACATTAGAATTGAGTCTGCACTGCACTTGTCCACAGACCTTCCAACTACCTGAGTGAGGTTTAAAAATCAAGGACTTGTTATCTTGTTACCAATTAATTGATCTGCTTGACAAAACCAATGAAATGATTTAAGAAATGAGTGAGAGGCTTGACAAAGGAGAATGGATTGGATTCAGGGAATCAGGCTAAGGGAAAATTGCTCAGAAAATAACAAACAGGAAGACTCCAATAGTGTCAGAAGTTGCACCTGATTGATAAGAAATTAGAATACTGACATCACATGTGTATATACATATATGCTTTATGAGCAGATATTTATATTTATGTTTCTTGATTAAAGACTCCGTCTTGAATCATTTTCATCCATACATTAATATATAACAAAGCCCCTAGCTACACACTTTATCCTGGTCTATTCTTCAATCCATCATGACCCTGGTTTACACCAACACTCTTTAAGCTTCTTTAGGACTGTTTTCTTTATTTCTTCATTCCTTCTTTCTTCTTGTAATAGAGAAATGGAGTTCCATGACTGCTTTCTATTGATCTTTGAGTTGCAAGCATTAATGTTGACCATCCTAAAATTCCCTTGTTACTCATTTTGAGACAAGCCAACAAATATCACTCTCAAGTTATATAGTACAGAATCACGGTAGAGGTACTTCCAAATTTTATTTCAATAGCTTTCAAACTTATGTGCTACCAATAAAAAAGTTTATAAAAAAAAAGAAAAAGAAAAAGAAAAAGAAAAAGAAAAAGAAAGGATAATAAGTCAATATACATTGATAATGTGCCATTAGTCATATAAAGTTCTTCTTCTTCTTTTTTTAATGGTATGATATGTAATGAGTTCAACATTTTTTTATCATGCAAGTCATTGGTCCAAATATGGAATCCAATGATTATAGTTCAAAATCTTTGAAAAGTACTACAGTCATAAAGAAATTCTATAAATTAAATTACAAACTGACATGGGTAAAATTACTGTACAAAGTGTTGAGTTTGATGTAGTGTTTCAAGTAAATTAGCTAAATTTTTGCCAAAATTCGAGTACTATGCCTAACTCAATACTAATGCTGTAAATTTTTGAGTTACAGCTTAGAATCCAACCCAATTAGAAAGTTCAATGAATTTTAAAGTGGTTACTTCCATTAATTTAGGTTGAATCGAATTTAATTAGAATATAGTGCATGCCAAACCATTTGTAGTAAGTTAGAGATCGGTGAGCCACCACCCTGATATCTATATCTATACTATGAAGGAAGGCAACTAAAGCAATAATCAATATGATCTCATTATTAGGCTCTACATTCCGAAACTTCCATGTCCTTTGATTCTAAAACACTACTATGGGCTTGGTAGGCTATGGCCATCCACCATAGAGATGGTGTGGTGGCCTAAGAACAAACGAATAAATGGCATAAAAGTAAAACTCATCCCTTGATTATTCTTAAACTCTCCCAAGACAAGTATTTACTTTAATTGGTTCTTTACTTAAAATGGAAAGCAATTCTTTGGTTCTTAGGATGGTAGCACATCACCTAGCTCCAATCTACTTATGGAGAAAAGGTACACGCAAGGAATCAGCTCAATAATGCACCCTGGTAGCCACTTTGTCTGTTTTTTCTCTCTCTTTCTTTTTCTTTTTCTTTGGTCCCTTAACTTTGGTTTTATCCCATAATTTAGTGTTACTACCATTAATTTAGGGTGAATCGAATTTAATTAAAATATAGTGCATTCCAAACCATTTGTAGTAAGTTAGAGATCGGTGATCCACCACCCCTGATATCTATAACTATACTATGAGGAAAGGCAACTAAAGTAATAATCAATATGAGCTCTACATTCCGAAAGTACCATGTCTTTTGAGTCTAAAACACTGCTATGGGTTTGGTAGGCCATAGCCATCCAACATAAAGATGGTGGCCTAAGAACAAACAAATAAAATGGATAAAAGTAAGATTCATCCCTTAATTATTCTTAAACTCTTCCAAGACAAGTATTTACTTTAATTGGTTCCTTACTTAAAAGGGAAAGCAATTCTTTGGTTCTTTGGATGGTAGCATGTCACCTATCTTCAATTCTACTTATGAAGAAAAGGTATACGCAAGGAATCAGCTCAACAATGCACCACACGTAATCGATTTGTTCGTTTTTTTCTCTTTCTTTTTATTTTTCCTTTTTATTTTTGGTCCCTTAATTTTGGTTTTATCCCATATTATTGGAAAAAGGAATCAGCAAAGAAAAAATATATATATATATATATATAAACGATAGTATGAATACCAAATATATGACCATCAAATATGCCTACTCATATATTTTTTTATTTTTTTTCTTAATGATTAAGAAATTAATTATTAGTAAATTTATATATATTTTTTATTTTTGTAATGATTAATGATATTTAAAAAATACTTAAAAAATAAATAAATAAACTCATTTATACTAATATACATATTTAATAAATATATTTAATAATCAGTACCCTACTAGCATTGTCCTAAAGCATATGATTTGGATAAAAGTTACACGCGATGCAAAAGACAAACTAGCAGAGATACGTAAAGAGAGGAATCCATCTCGACAAGCACCACGTACGGCAACCACTTTTTATTTTCCTTTCGTCATTTAGAAGTGTTTTGACAGAGTGGCCACGTAGTCATGATGAAAAAGATGCGTTGGGCATGAAGGGATCTGGCATTAGTCTTTCCTTCCATATATATATATATATATATAGCAGCAATAATATGCGAGTGAAATTGGAAGCTTTCATTTAAATTCTGATCAAGCCAAAATCTGATTCATGTTAATGCTTATATGATTTGTGTATGATTTCTTTCCCCTTAATTTCATTTCTGTCTCTTTCTTATATTATGTGAAATATTGTATATATGCTTAAAGAAACATACATGATGTTGGAACTCATATTAATTCTGTTATAAGATGTTGGGTTCTTATTTTTAGCTATTATTTAAACTTCTAATTTGTACGCAAAGCATGTGCTTGATTTTTAGTTTAAAATGATTAATTGTTAATTGTCTTCTTTTGATGTAGGGAATTAATTAATGCTGGTTGGACGCTGCGTTCTTAATTGAGATAAACAAGTACTCGTAACAATCCCGCCCAAATTTCTTCAAAGCATTTCAGATAATTAAGAAGTAGCAGCAATGTCAATGGCATTTAAGCAATATTGTTTAAGATGTGGTGAAGGTTTGATCTTAAATGAAGAGATAAAAAAGGATGGTAAAGTTCATTATTGTCAAATGTGCGAGCAACGAGTAAGGGATCCTAATTATTACAGTTGCGAGGTGTGCAATGGCGTCCTTCATAAATCATGTGGCGAACGACCCCAAGAGATGCAGCATCCGTTGCACTCGGAACATACCCTTGAGATCGCTAGAGGATATAGGAAAAAATGCCATGGCTGCTGTGAAGAATGGACGGGCTACCTATATGAGTGTTCTCACTGCAATTTTTATCTTGATCCAAAATGCGCTTTTCTCCCCCTCACCATAAAAGCTGAAAGTCATGACCATCATTTGATCCTCCTTCAAAAATCATTCCTGTTCACTTGCGATACTTGTGGGAAAGAAAGCAAGTGCATGTCCTACTTTTGTATCACCTGCTCATTCGTAGTTCACACGCAATGCGCTCTCATTCCATCGACTCTCAAAGTAACAAGTCACGACCACCCTTTGAGTTTGAACCTCAAATACTCTCATCAGCTCAACCAATCCGAGAATCAACAAATTTGCCAACTCTGTGTTCGAAAGGTGGACACAAAATACAAAGCTTATTATTGCTCGAGTTGTGATTTTGCTGCACATCCACGTTGTGCTGCAGAAATCGACATCAGGGATGAGACATTTGACCTGGAACTCAAAGATGATCAGCCTATTGAGACCCACCTTCTTGGGCCTGATGAATCGACTACCACGTTAGCTAAGATCAACCCGAGAAATGGAAAAGCTGAAATCGTCACAGAGATCGAACATATATGGCATAAACATCACTTAAAGCTTGCAGTCGAGCTAGAGAACAATGAAAAATGTGACGGGTGTGCACGGTATCTTTCCTCTTTGCAATATTATTGTTGTTTACAATGCAAGTTCTTTCTTCACAAATCTTGTGCTGATTTACCCAGAAAAAAATTACACCCACTCCATAAACATCCGCTCACCCTCCAAACACCCCCAAACAAACCCCAAAATCTAAGTCCTTATGGCCCTGAAATCTTTCGTTGTGGTGCTTGTGGACGATCAGCTAATGGTCTCGTATACAGTTGTGATGACTGCCGCTTTCAGCTCGATGTCCCTTGTAGTTTGATACCAACCAAATTTACCCATGTGGGTCATGAGCACCCACTTTTTCTTTTGAGCACAGACGTAGGTAAAGGCAAATGTACCTCCTGTGGCCAAGTTAGCCGTCTGTTCATACGTTGTGCTGATTGTGAATTTTCTATGGACATGGAATGCGCTACACTACCGCTTACCACAAAATATGAGCACTATGAGCAATCCTTCAGACTCTCTTACACCGTTGAGGACGACTCTGATGACTTATACTACTGTGATATTTGCGAGAAAGAGCGAGATCCGGAGCATTGGTTCTACTATTGTAAAGATCTCCAATTTGCTGCTCATCCAAAATGTATTCTGGGGAATTGGCCACTTATCAAGTTTGGGCGCACTTACATATACGACGTCCACCAGCATCCTCTAACTTTTGTTGAGAGGACCACGGATCATCCTAAGTGTCGAGCTTGTGGTAGTAAATCTGGCTATCCATTAATCCATGTATGTGACAAATGTGATCATTTCGTTCTTGATCATTGGTGTTTTGAGGGAAATGATCAACAAGAAATGACATATATATAATATATAGCTGTTGCGCGAGCATGCAAGCATCTAGTAGCTACCTGCAGATTGAAATTGGAAGCAAGCAGGTAGCTAGCTAGCATCTACAGTACTACTCTGTCTTGGGCGGGTGAATAAAATCCTCCGTCATGAGGTTATTGATGATGATGATGATGAAAGAAGAATGCAATATTATGGATTTTAGACATTATAAATTGAATGGTAGGTAAAGAAGATGATGATCTCATGCATGGATGGTTGTAAATCAATATTATTATACATATGGTGGTGTTGTAACGTACTACTAGCTAGTACTGGTATTTAATTAATAAATAAATTATTGTGTTTGAAATACCTTTTTATTCATGATGATGATCTTCTTGGTCTCAGTAGTACTGATCTTGATGATCTCATGATATATAATTATATATATTATATTATATTAATATTGAATTATGTTAGTTAATTACGTATGGGTGTCCGTCCTAGTTAGTTAGTTACGTATTAGCAAATGAAAGGTTTATTGTCCTAGTTAGTTAGTTAGTTAGTTGTTGGGGGAATTCATAATGACCATGGATGGCCCGGTACATGCATGCTTCGATTATTTCTTAATTTCACTTCTCTTCATATGCACCCAAATTTTTCTATATTTTGATCCAACTTTTATATATAAATTATATCTTGCATGTCATCATGTGGCTTTTTTTTTTTTTTTTTTTTTTTAAAGCTTTACTGTCCTATATAGGAAGTTTTAATTTAGTGAAAACAAAATCATTCCTTGATTTATATAATTAACAATGCGCTATTTTGTTGCTATTTTAAGATGGAGCTACAGATCAGTGGTGACATCGATCATGCCTAGCTAGCTAATATATAGATCAGGAGAGAGAAAACTTAATTTTATTATTCAAGTCTGAAAAAAATTAAAAGGAAAAAAAAAAATTCATCTTAATTTAAAAAAGTTAAATTCATGATTTTAATCTAAAAAATTTAAACCGATCCTAATAAGACTTATAAAATAACTTTATTCACAATTTAATTCAATTTAATTTATCTCAACGTTCAAAACGTAACCATAGTAAAAACCACGATGACTCTCATTGGTGCATATAAATTTAATTTGCAGTCACGCACCCTTCATCGTCATCTCAGCTTTAAACACTGACGTTTTTGGATGTTTGAGTTTTTGACGTCTCAAAATCAATTAATTATAGTGCATGGGTACACCACTCTCAATCCCAATCGCGTCTCTGCTACCTTCGAGATAGCCCCCGGCCAATAAAATGAGACTTCGGTTCAAAGGTCCTCATGACTGATTGATCAATAATTAAAATATCTTACATCTTTTGCTAAATTTATAGATAAAGTATGATATGTATTATTAAGTGTCACTCGGCCCAGGTGCAATAGAAAGACAAGACATAGAGTTTGATGTGACAAAAACAACAGCAATAAAGACAAAACAAGACTACAGGCTGATCATAAGAGAAAGAAAAGGGATAACTAAAAGGAAATATAGAAATATGGCTATCAAACTTGATATTTCTAAACCTTATAATAGAATAGAGTGGTTATATAATAGAATAGAGTATCTATACCTGAAAGCAATCATGTAGAAGATGAGCTTTTGTAACAAGTGGACAGAATTAATTATGAAGTGTGTTTCTTCAATAACATATTTAGAGTTGATAAATGGCAAGATGAGAAAAACAAATATATCCCTCAAGGGGTTTAAGAAAGGGAGACTCCTTGTACTTAGGCCTGCACAACAATCCGGCCTGCCCAGATTGCCGACCCGACCCGACCCGAAGGAAAAGCCTCACGGATGCGGATCGACCCGACAAAAAAAATAAGGATCGGGTCGAACCCGTTCTTTACTCTGCTTTCCATACGTTCATTTGCAGATTTCCTAGCGATCTTGAAAAAATAAATTGTACGACTAGTGGATTTTATTCCAAGTGGCAATTAGCATCAATAAGATACCAGAAGAAAAATCAACAACATATTTTATATCATTACAAGAAAAATTGCATTACCTAAAAGTGTCAAAACGTCGCGATTATTCCTATAAAAAAATGTCGCGATTAATTTTTTAACATTGCTTGAAAATCGATACAAGATGATCGATAATACTGAGTCCCAAAAAATTTTTCGTGTCAAAATGATATATCAACGCAAAAATAATTATTTTGCGATGATATTTTTCGATGCTAAAGGATGACAACTTCAATGGAGAAGATGCTCTAACGGTAGGAAAATGCCCTATTAGCGACCAAAATCTAGTGTCGCAGAAGCAAAATAATGCTGCACATAACCTCATTTCCATCATGTATATATCGTCGCAACCTCGCTTGTTGTTAATGAATTGTTTTTTGCATCTATCTGTATTGTCGCAGAAACTCACTAATACCGCAAATAGCTTTGCATTTTGGTCTTAGGTCTATATATCTCGTTGCAAAAGCATTGTTTGTCATAAATGGGCTTTTTTGTGTCGCTTTATATTATCGCAAAATATTTTCTCATTTTCGTCATATTTTTTATCGTAAAAGCACTTGTATATGTTGATGTAGATGAGGAGAGAATCATTTTTCTTTTCCTAGCAAAAGCCCTTTCCCTTGATTTAACTGAAACCACTTGTATGCCATTTATTTGGGGACATGTTTCCCTACTAATCAGACCTGCCAATTTTTTATGCTTGGCATTTAGCTAAACATGTTTTTTGTAGCTATGACTTTTCCTACATTAAATGTTAGGTAGCTCTTAAGCCAATGGTTAATCCCTGATTATACATAGCTATTAGAGGGGGTTGCATCATTGTATTATTCATAATTGAAGTCATTATTGTCATGATTGGCACCTTCTCCTTGTTTATTTCTCTTCTTTTCAAACCACTTCCCTTCCCCCTAAAACACAAAAGAGGTTAGATATTTATTCTAAAGGTCATGTGGGAGGTTGTATGTTTTCAGTAAGGACAATCCTCCCTGATTTATTCATTTATTTTTACAGATGAGATTAGTTAAGATAAAAATTGAAAATTAAATAAAATATTGTTAGAATATATTTATTTAATATTATTTTTTGTTTTAGAATTTAAAAAAGTTGAATTGTTTATATTATTTTGTATGGAAATTAAAAAAAATTGTAATGATAAGGTGAGATAAAATGAAATTTTTTTCTGAAAGCAAACAACAAGAACACTGAAATCTCATCTGGCAATGTCTCATAGGTCATAGGGAAACATCCAAAATGGGTGACTAATTTTGAGACGGTTATGAGGGCAGCCACTTGGGCCGGCTTTGCTATACAATTGAGATATCCTTGCTATTTTTTTGACCGAATTGGATAGTCCAATACAAAGAGTGATAGTTACAACATTAAATTTTCATGCGAGTCCACACTGCTCGAAAACCCTATATGCAAGAAAACAGAGTTAGGCACAACTCGTAGCAAATGCAGAAGTTTGATTTACTGGAAAACTTTGCACTCAACTGCTAGTTCATTTTTAGCTTAGAAACCTTTATCACTTAATTATTTGTTAGTATTATGTGGAATGACATGGTTAGGCACGTTTATACGGAAAAACAAATCAAGTGGGAACTAATATTTATAGCAATAACATTAGAATGGAGTCTGCACTGCACTTGTCCTCAGACCTTCCAACTACCTGAGTGAGGTTTAAAAATCAAGGCCTTGTTATTTTGCTACCAATTAATTGATCTGCTTGACAAAACCAACGAAAAGATTTAAGAAATGAGTGAGAGGCTTGACAAAGAAGGATGGATTGGATTTAGGGAATCAGGCTAAGGGAAAATTGCTCAGAAAATAACAAATAGGAAGACTCCAATAGTGTCAGAAGTTGCACCTGGTTGATAAGAAATTAGAATACTGACATCACATCATGTGTATATACATATATACATATATGCTTTATGAACATATATTTATATTCTATGTTTCTTGATTAAAGACTCCGTCTTGAATCATTTGCATCCATACATTAATATATAACAACGCCCCTAACTACACACTTTATCTTGATCTATTCTTCAATCCACCATCATGACCCTGGTTTGCACCAACACACTTTAAGCTTCTTTAGGACTGTTTTCTTTATTTTTCCATTCCTTCTTTCTTCTTGAAATAGAGAAATGGAAATTGTGTACTTAATAACTGCTTTCTCTTGATCTTTGAGTTGCAAGTTTGCAAGTAATAATGCTGACCATCCTAAAATTCCGCTGTTACTCATTTTGAGACAAGCCAACAAGTATCACTCTCAAGTTATATAGTACATAATCATGTTAGAGGTACTCCCAAGTTTTGTTTCAATAGCTTTAAAACTTATGTGCTACCAATCAAAAAGTTTATAAAAAAAAAAAGAAAAGAAAAAGAAAGGATAATAAATCAATATACATTGATAATGTACCATTAATCATATAAAGTTTTTTTTTTTCAATGGTAAGTTATGTAATGAGTTGAACATTTTTCCATCATGCAAGTCATTGGTCCAAATATGGAATCCAATGATTATAGTTCAAAATCTTTGAAAAGAGAAGCACTAGTGTCACAAAGAGATTCTATAATTTAATAGTTGTGATTGCCTTTTGAAAACAGTCGGTGGTACATGTTTATGGTCACCTCAACGAAGAATAAGAACAAAAACGATAAGATTCTCCATGATATCAAAGATTGGAATGTCAAGGGTCACTCAAGTGGACAAGAGAATATAAACCCAAAAAATAGCTTTTATTGATATTGAATAAAGATTGTGATCAAGGGTTTGTTTGGATTGAGAGATACTCTCGACTGAATCCATTTTATTTAATCATTATAATTTTATCAAATCCTCATATAAAATATAATAAGTAATTTAAAATTTTCAAATTTTAAATTAAAAATGATATTAAAAATAATATTCTAATACTATTTTATTCAACTTTCATTTTATTTCATCTCATCTTAACTCACTATCTAAATCTCCAGTAAAATGAGAAGTTGGCGTTGTTTTGGGAGTGATCATAGTTTTGGATCATATTCCCTTCGGAGATTTAAGAAAGGGAATGAAGAGAAGCTGCGTTGATATGCATGCAGGATGCCAGGAACCATCAAATGCAGTTTTTTATGATTTTTATATGTTAAATTACGCACGCGACCCTGAATAAACCCATTTTGAAGAGCCAAAACTCAGCTTGCAGAAAACAAGGTGGGAGATACTTGTAATTTGCCTACAAGTGGAGTTTGGCGCCAAAGTATTATCCCCTAATAAATAAATAAATAATAAGAAATAATGATAGCATCACAACCTTTTACAAAATATTTTTATAATTATATTTTAAATGAAAAATATTTTTATAAAATATCATATTCTTGCAACTTCATTTTAAAACAACTCTATTTTACAAAAACCTCTTCCATCTAAAACAGAGAGAAATGGGGTTATTTGCAACTGTACACACTTGTTTTTAATCTAGACACCAGCTAATCTTTCGGGGGCATAATGAGTTCTTTCAACACAAACTTCGTAAAAATTCTATATAATTCCCTTCACACATACATAGGAAAGTAAAGGATGTCAGGTCCCCTACAAGCCACCAAACACTTACAACCCAAGAGATCAAGCTCACAATTATAAGGCAAGGCTTAATACGTGGGGACATCATTCAACAAAAAGTCATGGGGTTCCAAGCCATTTCCATTGGTTCACGATTTTCAATCATAACGATATAATTTTTCCTGATCGATTTACTCGACCGCATTATTAGGAATCTGTCTTATAATTTGTAGGTTTATGACTACTTTGAATGGTCAAAATATATATTCCACATACTCCAACCCTTTGCTTTCTTGGATCCATGATCTATAGCATCTAATGCACGCACTAAAAGGCCAAAATGCAAATCTACTTTAGCGAATGTGAGAGCGAGAGAGAGAGAGACATGCAACCAACCTGGTTGGATGTTTACAAACATAAGCTCATCATCTCTCATGCATGTCTAATGTGTTAGGCATTTAAACTATCAGTACCCAAGAACCGTTGTAAGCTGGCCAGTAACTTTTAAATTACCAACCTCAAAACATAAACACTACTAAACAAGTACCACCAAAGCCCAAAACTCACTGAAACAAGCCCCATTTATTACCCACTAACTACTACTTTCCTTTCATATATATACATTCCAGCCACCATTAGCTCTTACAAATTGTGGCATAAGCTTTCTATACCCAAAACGCCAATGTAATCCATTGATCGCAAAATATAAGGTCACATGATTGAGCACCCATTTGGATTTTCATCACTGAATATCTCGAATGAGACGGTCCGGCGCAACAACAAACACATGTCACGATCCGCCGGTGGATGTTGACCCTGGAGGATATACAGATAGTCATACGATATTGGTGGTGAGGTGTAGTATGATGTGCTACTAGGGTATGCCAAACTGTAGCTCGTTGCATACATTGGAGTTACATTGTAATGTTGTGGGTATTGATCATACAAATGCGGATGTGGAGGGCTGTAATTGGCTAGTAGGTATCGAGGGTACACATGCTGAAGTGGAGGGCTGCTATTGGCTGGAGCCAGAATTGGACCTTGAATTTTAGAGCTAAGAAAACTAAGGCGCTTTCTAAAGTTTGACCTTTATACGGATAATTACCACTTGACTAAAGAGATCTTAAAACGTAATCTAGACTGCATCAATTTCAATCAAACTTCGAAAATCGATTACCCCAACATTTGTTTTGGAAAAAGTTAGAAAATGCTACTACAGGTAGCAATATGTTAAAACATGCCACAAATAGTTTAAAAGTGCGAAGGATTCCTAAGACTATTGGTATTGGTTTCTTGAAATTTGTAGTTCAAATTTAGCTAAAAATGTCATCTTGGCGGCTTACATAATGCACTTTCTATACATTACATATTAGATTATGTATATATTTGGCTAAATTTTTAAAATAATATTTTTAATAATATTTTGTTATTTCTTATTCAGCATATCCAACAATCATATTTATGAAATCTAGTGGTCATATTTATTATTTTAACTAAACATATTTTTATTTACCATAATTTATTTTTTAAAGGTAATTTTTATCCAATCATCTTTTGATCGATTTCAAATTGTTCAAGGAATTAAACAGTTTAAGGACGTTCAAAAAAGATGTTCAAAAGATCATGTAGAATAAGATTAAGATAGAATTATGACAATTTTTAACAAGTAATGCTAGATATAATCATAGAGTATGTCAGCACCATGCAGTCATTTTGAAAAAGAATAAAGTCTATTATTAAAATAATTTTTTTATATGAGTTCTGTATTTATTCATTGTTTTTAAAATGATTGTGTGACGTTTGCGCATTTATAAATGTAACTATCATTTCTCTAATACATCAATTTTCCATGCAACATCACCTAATCAGTTGTACATAGAAATTAAACTGCTCAGCATGGAGAGAAGAATTCAGATGAATCTTCTTTTATTCGGTGTGAAATGGAAACTTTAATTAATCCACCCACTATTTTTACCAAACCCTGCTTCTAATCTATCCATGGACTGAATGGCAAGTTGGTAGTTAAGTTGAAAGGCAAATGCAAATTCAGAGTGGTTGAGGTAGCAAAGGTTTACACCTAAAGTTGACTGGTTGTCTCTTTCTTTGTGCTTTTGATTTAGGTTTATCACTTTATCCTCCGTCCAAGATTCTCTTAACCGAAACACGTTTCCTTCTTCCCACGCACCAGCCACCTTCCATCGCCGTTAATTAATTCGCCGTTTCTGTTTGCGTACATCAAGCACGTCTACAAACGTCGAGCTTGATCGGTGCTTAATTTTGAGTTTCACACGTATAAGTGAATTTTACGTATTAATATTATTATTTACATATTTAAAATTTAAATTAATATTATTTTAATTAAAGTCTCACTTTTTGACTAATCATGTTAAATGAGTGCGCGTATTGGTGGCATAATCGCTTACAACTAGATTTTTCTAAAAATAAATATTAGAAAAATGAATTGTAATTAATGGAAAGTTTTACGTGAGGTTTGGATAGTGAGTTAAAATGAAAGTTAAAAGTTAAATAAAATCTTGTTATAATATTATTTTTTTAATATTATGATTATTTTAAGATTTGAAAATTTTGAATTATTTATTATATTTTGTGTAAAAATTTTAAAAAATTATAATGATTAGAAGAAATGAGTTAAGATTAACTTTAAATCCACACGGACGTAAACTTTGCCCTTCGATTTCTATTGGGCCGGAGCATCTATCAATCAAAAGAAATGATGTTTGTAGTTGTGGTTGTGCAATCGCCACGCAATCTCTTTAAAAAAAGTAAATTAATACGAGATCCATATAAAAAAAAAAATTAACTTTTTAATCGTGGACTCCATTCTTTTTCAAAATGATTGCGCATCGTTTACACACTCCACAACTGTATGTAGCATTACTAATTAATCAATGCTTTCAGTTTTTAGTTTTAAGACTCATTTTATTCCTTTTTTAGCTCAAATGTAGTTTTCAATATATATACTTTTATATTTTGGAATAAAAGTACGTTTTACACCCATAAATCATTAGGGGTTTTTATTTTACATTTTAAATAATTAAGATCAACACATTAGACTCTCAATCTATTAAAAGGCGATAATATGCACCATAGGTTAAGATTGTGCCACATCATTTTTTTCCAACTATATTATTCGTTAAAATTTAATAAGATACTGATTTTTATAATTTTTTTTTTTTAATTTAGAAATGTAATATATTAACTTTAAAAGTTTAAAACAAAATGTAAAAGGTTTGATACCATAGGTCTGGCCAAACCATAGCCCAAGCCCACTGTCACCAAAAAATAATTATTTAAAGAAATCATATAATTTAAGATAGGCCTAGGCTGCAGCCGCCTTTATTATTAGAAGTGATGAATTCATAATTTATGAATATTGATGACGTGGTGATTAGATAATTCCGATACTTTCGAAATAAGCTTTCTCATAGTTAAGTATTGTGTGAATTTAAATTACTTATGATACTTATAAAGTGGATATCTACACGTATATATAAGAATAACATATAATTCTCAAATGATCTGATAACATATTCTTGAATTATTACTTATCATTTATTATTAATTTAAGTATTAGATTTATCACAGACACATAGTGTCACCTATATAGCAATTTGCAAATTAACGATCACGTTCGATGATCGAATACGTTCTTTACAACTTACATTTTATTTATATTTGTTTCAAAATAATGATAGAGATTACACGAGTACTATAACTTTGGTATCATAATTTGCAACGCATTCGTCTCAAATCACCATTGGATCAATCATTCTTAAAAAGATAACAAAATTCAATGATAAGAAAAAAAAAATATATTAGGTAAAAAATGAGATTACGAAGGGACAATGGTGTAAATTCAAGTATTAATTTTATTTTTATTTTTAGAAAAGTAAATAATATAAAAATTAATAATTTTGAATAGTTTTCCATTTGTTTAACCTCCTGGCAAAAAACGTCAGCGCATTAAACGGGTGCGAAACGTGCAGACCCGTTTACAAGACGTGGGGGCCCAAAATACAGATTCGGTAGGGCGGTGCTTGCGCGTCCAGAACTCCTCAAAGACAGCTGTATGTTCAAGCGTTAGAACAATATTTTTTTCTTTTAATATTTATATTATATTTAATTGTTATATGTTTATAATAAAAAAACACTATTAAATGGAAAGAATTGACATTTTTTAATTGGAAAAAGATCCGAAACTCCTCGTGATTCTTGTCCTTCTAAATTACAACTGCTCCGAGGAAAGACGATAAAAAAATAAAAAAATAAATAAAGGAAAGATGACTTCTTTTAATTACAATTTACAACAAAATCCAACTAATTCTGTCCTTTATTTTTTTAAAATTAGTTTTTAAATTTCAAGAACAGACAAGGTTTTTTTTTTTTAAACGAAAATTAAAATAGGAAGAAATTCATTTAACTAGATTTTTGTTTCTTTTGAAAAATTGAATGAAATGAGATGAAAAATTTATTAATAATAATTAAATGATTTATAAATAGTAATAAAATAATTTAGATTAAGATTTTTATTGGATTTAGAAAAAAGTCTTACTATGGCCATCGAGAGTGGGCTAGAGGATTCCTACTTAGAAGTGTAAAATGTACTTTTTTATTTTGTGTTTATTTTCAAGCATTTTTTAAATCCTTTTAAAAAAATTTTGATAAAAAGAAAAAAGTTACAAGCTCATTTAAAAACATTTCTTTAACATTTAAGTAAAAAGAAAATAAAATATGAATTGGTAACTTTTGGTGAGGATGCAACATTTTTTTTTTTTTAGAAAAGGAAGAGAGAAAAATTGAATAAAAATATTATAAAATTAAAATATTATTTTTATTTTATGATTTAAAAAATTATAATTGTTTTTGTGGTTTATATGAAATTTTAGAAAAATTGTAATGATTAGATGAAAAGTATGAAATAGAAATTGAAAAGTATTTGTATTTAAATAATTCTTTGGATATTGAGATGGGATGAGATAGAAACCAAATGCTTATCCAAACGAGACTTTAGATTGCTTAGAGTTTTTGCTAGAACCGTTTAAAACTCAAAATGAGAGGGATAGAGCAAACAAAACCTCGATAAAGTAGAGAAGCCAGATTCTCCGATTGCCAATCCTTCGGATGGTAGAAGAAAATTGACTAAAAGAACGACGCATACGTTTCACGCGTGGCTCACTATGGCTTACACCGAGCATGAGACTCGCGCATCATCACACCATGGGAATTCTATCCCTGCCACGTGTAGCACCATCAGGCTTAGTGGTCTTGGATCTCTTAGATCCAACTATTCTCTTCTCTTCAAGAGTGGCATGTGGCCTACATTCGCCTCTACAACCAGTGACAATCATCTACCGGCGATTTGACCCATCTTCCGGATATTATTTTTCTATATTCTCCCATTTTTCCTAACCAATGATCAAGATAAAAAGGTAATAAAAGTTTGCCAATCTAAACCAGTAAAATGCAACACATAATAATCCATTGTAGCTTTCAGTCCTAGTTTTATAGTCTATTTATCAGACTGTGTCAAAACCGCTTCAAGCAGCTCCCCTTTGTGAGGAATGGGTGGAAGTCAAGTCATTGACTCCAAATCCCTCTTTATTTTATTTTACTAGTATTGTATTTGTTAATTTAGGATGATAGTTCGAGACTCCTACTCTATTGAATTTTGTATCATGTAATCATTTATTTGTTTGAAAAAAAAAAAAAAAAAAAAAGAGTAGAGAAGCCAAGTGCTGAGTCATCCCAACTTGCAGATTTTATCGACTTGGAAAATAGTCAAATCTAAGGGTCTGGCTACCATGCCGCCCCATTCATACCGCTGGGCGTGCTGCCCAGTGGTTTTTTTTTTCAATTTTTTTTCACATTTTTTTAGTCACTTACTTAATCATTAAATAAAAATATATATATATATATATATCAATACACTTAAAATCACTTTCTTAATCATTAAGTAAAATATATATATATATATATCAATACACTTAAAATCACTTTCTTAATCATTAAGTAAAAAAAAAATATTTTTTACCTGAGTGGTACACTTAGGCGGCACTGCTCAGGCGGCGAGGGAGCTTTTTCCAAATTTAATGGGGGAGCTAATTTCGAATCAGTTCAAGATTCTGATCTTTCCCTGCCCTGTTTGGCACATAAAATTCTCCACCTTAAGGGCTTATATTACTTGGGACAATCACCTCAAGCATTTCCATGTCAAAGTTCTGCTTTATATATTCTGGACAAATAGCAATGAAAAAGCTGACTATGACAATGAAGAAAGGCCCATGACCTTTGGGGAAATACAAACCAAGTGACAAAATTTGCTACGGCATAATGCAGTAGGCTTCAACTTGTCTTTAATATAGATATCGATTGTCCCTACATTTCCTCATGAGTAATGCTAGGTAAGTCATGGGTTGTGTAACTGCCATGCATTTTTTTTTTTTTTTAAAAAAGAGTGAAACTTACTATTAAATATATATATATATATATATATATTTTAATGTGGATCTCATATTTATTCACTTTTTTCAAAAGAAGTGTACAACGCTTACATACTCTATAACTGTAAATATCATTTTTCTTTCATCGTGGTATATATGCCATATGGTGATGTTGACTGAACAATATTATATTTCATCCTCATCATCATTATCAATTGATCATCATCATCATCCTCATCCTCATTCATCTACCTAGTTACCAGGATTTCGTTCTGAGAAACCAAGAACATTAGCATCTGGCCTGTTTAAAGGCAGCTAACTGTAAAAATATGCCATGACACATGCAAGAACAACCCAATTAACTAGCACTATAACCAACAAGTTCTTCTGCATGATCCTTTTCTTAGCATGGCAGCTATCGTAATAAGCCGTCAAGACAATGCAATTATAGTTGATGGTGAATATGCATCAGATTGCACGCAGGAATGTTGGTACGACCACCTTTAGAAAAATAGGACCTAGGGGGTGTCTTATGGTCATTATGTGTTATGGTTGACAACAACAGTAAGGCCTCATTGGTACATTTTTACTATACTGCCATATAGTCAGTAAAGTATAACAGATAAGACTTTACTCTCTAGAATCTATTGAGTCATGTGCAGTTACACATACCAATGGAGAGAGTTCATAAATATTTCATTTCAGTAGGGACAATTCACAAAATGCAGGGAATAAGCACACACATGCACACACATAGAGAGACACACCATTGCAATTTGCAGCCAAAGTAAAAGCAATGATGAGCTGAAGATCTGATAATGAAGAAAGCAATAAGAATTAGTATGCATATAGGCATCTGCAGGTTCATTTCCTTCTACTAGATGCAGCTTTTGATAATTTGCATTGTACTAGTCCTTTGAATTTCCCTCTGTTCACCGACATTCGGATTTCTTTCCCCTCGAACTTGCCTTTCTTCAGTACCACTACCACTTTTTTACTGCACTTTCTGCACATTGGGGTTACCAAAACTTAACGGAAACAGAACATGCTCTCTCTTCACCATTAAAAAAATTTTATGAACAGTTTACCTGAAGAAAAAAGTGCATTTGCCATCCCCCAGGAATGTCATCCCCTTTGGCGAAGAGCTATGGGACCCAGTCCCATGCTCATTCTAGCCATGTGTTGTGGTAGGCTGTTCCTAGGGATTCCCTTTCAGGGAGCTGCAATGTAAGCATCAAAGTTTGAGCTGGACCCATCATCTAAACCAGATTTTGGTGCCCATTAGAGTAGGTTTGTTACTCAGATACATATAGTTTTTCAAGATGAAAGTCCAGCATGGTTAACAAAATATTTGCAACCAGAATGATAAGTAAGACAGATCGACTATAACATTCGATTGTAGTATATGTTCGTTCCCATGATTGTCCCAACAAACCGTCAAGATCAATGTTGGGTCAATATTTGCTGAAAGCCCAATGACATCCCAAACTAAGGCCCATCAAATTAAATACAAACTCGGTTCTTAGCCAAATCCATCAACCGTTAAACAATACATATATTGGATAAAACCATAATTGGTTTAGTGTCTGTTAAGAGATACTCGATCTCTAACAAAAAGGAAAGAAAATTCCCCGACTAGCTCTTTTGGTTAATTACTATTGGTTTTGACATGGTTTCGATCCTTCAATTGATTATCTATTTCAGTTCTTATCCCAGCTTGTCATCTTCTTACTGAAATGCCATGCACCACCAATTAACTCGTGTAAATGGCTAATCAGAACCCTTTGATAATCCATCTTTAAACAAATATCAAATGACAAAAGTTCGAATCATTAAGGGAATTAAGAGCATGCATGGATGGATGGTGGGTTTTTTCTACTATTTATCTTGATTTGAGTTTATATTCTTCAAATCCATTTTATTCCCTGCAGCTCCTCTCATGCTTTTGCCTTTTAAAAGCATTTGGTTCTAATGGATTAAATTACCAATGAGATTTCCAACATGGTTTAGACTAAAAAGTAATTGAATTTTAAAAAACTTACAGTAAGGTGTTCATCATGTGGCACACCTTTTCTCAATTACTCCTTTCTTAATGTGGCTTCAAATCCACATCTAGCTAGCTAGCTATGGAATTTTCTATGTTGATGATGAGGAACTTGAGACATGGCGCAAATTCAACATGTCTTTTGCTAGGTTAAACACTGAACTCGTGTAAGTCGCCCATATCACACGGATTAGCTAGGTAAATCATCAAATCTTTATCGATCGGACGTAACTCCTAAATATTGTTTGCACCCAAGGATTCAAACCTATTTAGACCAAGAAGAAGCATACCTTCAAAATCAAGGCTCTACCAATTGAGCCAATCCCTAAGAATTACAGGTGTATGTTTCCCTCATAGCACATGTCAATTTTTTATGCTCTGCCTTCAATGAGTAATTTCTCTTATAGCTAGGTTATGAATATTTCGTAGAAATAATTCCAAACTAACGTGTCACATGAGAGCACTGTATATTTGGTAAAATATATAGGATTGTTGAGTTTCTCATTTTCCATCCATCACTAGCGTGTGTGCATGCTGCATAACCTTCACACCAAAGGCATCCTACATATATGTCATTATAAATAGTAATGTGAATCCCAATATTAATATAATAAAATCTACATATTATATTTATCTCTCTTTAAATCATAAATAATATTTAGATAAATAGTTAGTATGGTCCACTCAAATTGTATAGTTAGTATGGTCCACTCAAATTGTATTCAACTGTTGTAGGTTGATGCAGATGAGGAGAGAATCATCTTTTCTTTTCCTAGCAAAAGCCCTCTCCCTTGATTTGACTGAAACCACTTGTATTAGTGTATGCCATTTATTTGGGGAATGCATGTTTCCCTAATAATCAGACCTGCCAATTTTTTATGCTTGGCATTTAGCTAAACATTTCTTTTGTAGCTATGAATTTTCCTCCCCATTAAAAGTTAGGTAGCTCTTAAGCCGATGGTTAATCCCTGATTATACATAGCTATTAGAGGGGGTAGCATCACTGTATTATTCATAATTGAAGTCATTATTGTCATGATTGGCACCTTCTCCTTGTTTATTTCTCTTCTTTTCAAACCCACTTCCCTTCCCCCTAAAACAAAAAAGAGGTTAGCTATCTATTCTAAAGGTCATGTGGAAGGCTGTATGTAAGTTTTCAGTGAGGACAATCCTCCCTGATTGAGGAGACAAAAAGAACACTGAAATCTCATCTAGCAGTGTCTCATATAATGGGATCATAGGGAAACATCCAAAAGGGGTGGTTGGTTTTGAGAAGGTTATGAGGGCAGCCACTTGGCCTGGCTTTGCTATACAATTAAGATATTCTCTCTAATTTTTTGACCGAATTGGATAGTCTAATACAAAGAGTAATAGATAAAACATTAAATGTTCGTGCAAGTCCACGCTGCTCAAAAATCCTATATGCAAGAAAATAGAGTTGGGCACAATTCATAGCAAATGCAGAAGTTTGATTTATTGGGAAATTTTGCATTCAACTGCTGGTTTATTTTCAGCTCAGAAACCCTTATCACTTAATTACTATCATAGTATTCTGTGTAATGACATAGTTAGGCACGTTTATACCAAAAAAAAATCAAGTGGGAACTAATATTTATAGTAATTACATTAGAATTGAGTCTGCACTGCACTTGTCCTCAGACCTTCCAACTACCTGAGTGAGGTTTAAAAATCAAGGACTTGTTATCTTGTTACCAATTAATTGATCTGCTTGACAAAACCAATGAAATGATTTAAGAAATGAGTGAGAGGCTTGACAAAGGAGAATGGATTGGATTCAGGGAATCAGGCTAAGGGAAAATTGCTCAAAAAATAACAAACAGAAAGACTCCAATAGTGTCAAAAGTTGCACCTGATTGATAAGAAATTAGAATACTGACATCACATGTGTATATACATATATGCTTTATGAGCAGATATTTATATTTATGTTTCTTGATTAAAGACTCCGTCTTGAATCATTTTCCTCCATACATTATTATGTAACAAAGCCCCTAGCTACACACTTTATCCTGATCTATTCTTCAATCCACCATCATGACCCTGGTTTGCACCAACACACTTTAAGCTTCTTTAGGACTGTTTTCTTTATTTCTCCATTCCTTCTTTCTTCTTGAAATAGAGAAATGGAAATTGTGTACTTAATAACTGCTTTCTCTTGATCTTTGAGTTGCAAGTTTGCAAGCAATAATGCTGACCATCCTAAAATTTCCCTGTTACTCATTTTGAGACAAGCCAACAAGTATCACTCTCAAGTTATATAGTACATAATCATGTTAGAGGTACTCCCAAGTTTTGTTTCAATAGCTTTAAAACTTATGTGCTACCAATCAAAAAGTTTATAAAAAAAAGAAAAGAAAAAGAAAGGATAATAAGTCAATATACATTGATAATGTACCATTAATCATATAAAGTTCTTTTTTTTTTTTTTTTCAATGGTAAGTTATGTAATGAGTTCAACATTTTTCTATCATGCAAGTCATTGGTCCAAATATGGAATCCAATGATTATAGTTCAAAATCTTTGAAAAGAGAAGCACAAGTGTCCCAAAGATTCTATAAATTGAACTACAAATTGACATGAATTTATATGATACGGTAAATTTACTTTACAATATAATATATCACATCAAGGTACGTCAGTTTAAGATAAATCAAGGTACAATATAATAAATACGAGATCGACATAAAAAAAAAAGTTTTAAATACTGGACTTAACTTTTTTTCAAAACGACTGCATAGTACTTGCACACTCAATAACTATATATAGCATTACTCTTAAAAATACATAAACTAAAAGCGACCCACCATAAACTATAGCATGACACAGAACCTTTTGTAAATCAGATATCTAATTTAATTGTTATGATTGCCTTTTGAAAACTGTAGGTGGTACATGTTCATGGTCACCTCAACGAAGAATAAGAACAAAAACGATAAGATTCTCCATGATATCAAAGATTGGAATGTCAAGGGTCACTCAAGTGGCCAAGAGAATATAAACCCAAAAATGAGCTTTTATTGATATTGAATAAAGATTGTGATCAAGGGTTTGTTTGGATTAAGAGATACTCTTAACTCAATTTATTTCATTTAATCATTATAATTTTATCAAATTCTCACATAAAATATAATAAATAATTTAAATTTTTAAAATTTTAAATTAAAAATAATATTAAAAATAATATTCTAATAATATTTTATTCAACTTTTATCTCATCTCATCTCAACTCACTGTCCAAATCTCTAATAAAGTGAGAAGTTGGCGTTGTTTTGGGACTGATCATAGTTTTGGATCATATTCCCTTCGGAGATTTAAGAAAGGGAATGAAGAGAAGCTGCGTTGATATGCATGCAGGAACCATCAAATGCAGATTTTTATATGTTAAATTACCCACGCGACCCTGAATAAACCCATTTTGAAGAGCCAAAAATCAGCTTGCAGAAAACAAGGTGGGAGATACTTGTAATTTGGCTACAAGTGGAGTTTGGCGACCAAGTATTATCCTCTAATAAATAAATAAATAAATAAATAATAAGAAATAATGATAGCAACACAACCTTTTACAATTTTTTTTTATAATTATATTTTAAATGAAAAATATTTTTATAAAATATCATATTCTTGCAACTTCATTTTAAAACAACTCTATTTTACAAAAACCCCTTCCATCTAAAACAGAGAGAAATAGGGTTATTTGCAACTGTACACACTTGTTTTTAATCTAGACTTCTTTACTTGTATCAGTATTTAAAAACGTTATTTTTATGTCCATTTGGGCTTATTTTGCACAAATCTTTGAAATTTCAAGCAGCTTTTTTTAACCAATCTTTTCCTTTGCTCAGATGGCTCCATATTTTCTTCTTTGGGAATTGTTGTTGGCCTGAAATTCTGCATGCATGATGATATTGAATAATGAGAGAGATGCTTTTCAAAAGCGAAAATATAAAGAAGACCCATGAAACTTTGTAAGTTTCTCAGAAAGAACACAAAAACTAGGACCAAACACCAGCTAATCTTTCAGGGGCATAATGAGTTCTTTGAACGCAAACTTCTAAAAAATCTTATATAATTCCCTTCACACATACATAAGAAAGTAAAGGATGTCAGGTTCCCTACAAGCCACCAAACGTTTACAACCCAAGAGATCAAGCTCACAATTATAAGGCAAGGCTTAATACGTGGGGACATCATTCATCAAAAAGTCATGGGGTTCCAAGCCATTTCCATTGGTTCACGATTTTCAATCGATATCATAACGATATAATTTTTCCTGATTTACTCGACAGCATTATTAGGAATCTGTCTTATAATTAGTAGTTTTATGACTGCTTTGAATGGTCAAAATATATATTCCACATACTCCAACCCTTTGCTTTCTTGGATCCATGATCTATAACATCTAATGCACGCACTAGAAGGCCAAAATGCAAATCTACTTTAGCGAATGTGAGAGCGAGAGAGAGAGAGACATGCAACCAACCTGGTTGGATGTTTACAAACATAAGCTCATCATCTCTCATGCATGTCTAATGTGTTAGGCATTTAAACTATCAGTACCCAAGAACCGTTGTAAGCTGGCCAGTAACTTTTAAATTACCAACCTCAAAACATAAACACTACTAAACAAGTACCACCAAAGCCCAAAACTCACTGAAACAAGCCCCATTTATTACCCACTAACTACTACTTTCCTTTCATATATATACATGCCAGCCACCATTAGCTCTTACAAATGGTGGCATAAGCTGTCTATACCCAAAACGCCAATGTAATCCATTGATCGCAAAATATAAGGTCACATGATTGAGCACCCATTTGGATTTTCATCACTGAATATCTCGAATGAGACGGTCCGGCGCAACAACGAACACATGTCACGATCCGCCGGTGGATGCTGACCCTGGAGGATATACAGATAGTCATACGATATTGGTGGTGAGGTGTAGTATGATGTGCTACTAGGGTATGCCACACTGTAGCTCGTTGCATACATTGGAGTAACATTGTAATGGTGTGGGTATTGATCATACAAATGCTGACGTGGAGGGCTGTAATTGGCTGGTAGGTATCGAGGGTACACATGCTGAAGTGGAGGACTGCTATTGGCTGGAGCTAGAATTGGACCTTGACCGGTACCATTTGCTGATCCTGTGCATGGCGGGGCATTGCCTGAGTGTTCGGCCCCATCGACTTTGCTGTTTCTCGCTGTATGCCCCTTCTTTTTCTTCTTTTTACCTCCACTGCCACCGCCACCCTTCTTATCAGCAGCTGGTGCCTGGTTGCCGGACAGTACATTCACCTCAGGCTTTGGCTCCTTCGCTTGTCCACCGGTTTTACCAGTTGCAACACCGCCTCCACAACCGTCACAATTTTTCGCAGGGTCTTGATCTCCAACTACAACTGTCTCTTTTTCCTTATCATCACCATGGTTACTTTCTTCAGAGCTTTCTTGGTCGCTTTGTTTCTCTTTGTTCTTGTGTTTGCCGTGCTTTCTCTCTTTTGTGCCAGCTTTTTCAGGCCAAAGCTCTGCATGTTTCCCTGTCTTTACCAATTTCTTGATCAAAATCTCTGGGTTTAAATTCCCGATCACAATGACCTTTTGTTGCTTCAAATCAACGTCTGTCTTATATACCCCTGAGAATCCAATTGAAAGTATCCAAAATTTTCAGGGGAAACGGTAAAAATCAGAGGGAAAGGAGGGAAAAAGAAGAAGAAGAATAAGGAAACTGCAGATGAAATAAATCAAACATGGAAAAGAAAACTGGATAAAACTCGGAAGAAATATGGATATACTCATATTAAGCAGAAGTAGATATAACCCAGATGAGAAAAGCTCCTAATCCACAAGATTTCAAGAGTAAATCCTTTTTTTTTTTTTTCTCTCTAAAAAATAACATTGAAAAAGAGAGTTAACTTAAAGGAATGGAACCAGTATAAATGAAGCAGACCTTTTTTTTTTTTTTTTGGGTAAACAAGAACCATTCCCATGATCAGAAATAAATATGAAATAATATTTCAAAGAATACTAGGTTTTGGAGTCACCTTCAATGTTTTTTAGAACCTTTTTTACTTTTCTTTTGCAGCCTTCACAGTGGATTGAGACTTTCAAGACCCATGTCTAGAAAAGAGCAGCAGAAGAGGTTTAAAAACAAGTGGGTCTAAAATTTATTAGAGGAGTGAGTGTTGTTCATATATAGAAACCAAGTGTTACCTTGTATTTGAGAGCTTCTGGAGGACTTTCTTCCAGTACGTCTTTAGCTACTTCCTGAGCTTCAGTCTTGGCGTCTGTTGTTGCCATCGGACGAACAGGAAAGCCTATGAGAGGGGAAAGAGA
Organism: Carya illinoinensis; assembly: GCF_018687715.1. NCBI lineage: Eukaryota > Viridiplantae > Streptophyta > Magnoliopsida > Fagales > Juglandaceae > Carya > Carya illinoinensis. The sequence continues at coordinate 34,539,479 of NC_056759.1, forward strand.
AGATTGTGTAAGATTACTTGAGAAGTAGGAATAACAACTTCTTAAATCTTAGAAGCCTTTGAGAGGTGAGAGAGCGAGATAAAGTATGGCCTTGGGCTCGGGGTTGATGCATGGTGGGGTGGCAACAGTGCTGCCGATCAGAATTAAAATCCTGCAAATGCTCGATACTTTGATGGACAGCCATCAATGTATGCCTATGGCATAGATTCTTTTTGGGAAGATGAGTTTAGAATTTTGTTTTTTAAAAACGATATTAGTTTCAAAGTTAAACACATTTTTTTAAAATATAAAAAAATAATAAATATAAAATTTATATAAAAAAATTGAATTTTAATGATAATCTATTTTTATAAAACAGAGTAGCAAACCTATGAACTCTAAAATTATATTTCACGGTTATTAAGATCTAGTTTGGATTTAAAGATGATATAGTTTTATATGAATGATGAAAGTGGAATAAAATATTATTAGAATATTATTTTTTAATATTATTATTATTTTAAAATTTGAAAAAATTTAAATTGAGATTTGAAAAAACTGAATTGTTTATTATATTTTTGTTTGAAAATTTAAAAAAATTGTAATGATGAGATGAAATGCTTTTCACATCCAAACGGAGCCTACACGTTAAGCAACTTTCACTGTTTATTTACTTATTGCGAGAAAACGAATTGACTAAGGAAAATAATAGAGAGGCCAACTTGCATTCTCCTTCTATTTCATTTCACTTAAATAATACAGTAGCAATTGACAATTGATAAATTACAACTTTACAATGCTAACCATGGAAATGTACAACTTTTACAAGAGTAAATGTGGAAATGTGCAAAATGGAAATACAAGAAGGAATCATGGAAAACACATCACTTTGATTTATGATTGGATTGAGGAAGAGATTCGGCTACTGCTCTGGAATTTCCATGTATAGCTGCTGTGATTTCGAGATCTTCATAAGTGCTCTGTCTAGCTTTAGATTGATGAAGGGATTCGGCTGCTACTCTTGATCTGGAATGTCCAATGTCCATGTATAGCAACTGTGATTTCAGAATCTTCCTGACTGTCTATACTCTCTCTAACACCCCCCTTAAATTTATGGGGATCAATATCACCATTAATTTGGATCTTAAAAATGCAAACCGAGGCGCAGTTTGTCCCTTGGTGAAGATATCACCAATCTGATCTTGTGTAGAAATGCACTTCACTTGAATGTCTTTGTTTAGACTATTGGTTGTTTTTTTGTTGTTCAAGTGATTAGATTTGATCAGAGAAAGATACCGTAACCGGTTATGTTGCGGCGGTAATCAGGATTACCAGTCCAATCTAAATCACAGTAAGCATTTAAATTAATTGGACCAAAGGAAAAATAAAGCCCGTAGTCAATACTACCCTTGAGATAGCGAAGCACACGTTTCACAGCAACCCAGTGTGGCTCATGTGGATTGTGCATAAATTGGCACAATTGGCTCATAGCATACGCAATGTCGGGGTGTGAGATTGTACAGTACTGGAGAGCTCCAACCACTCGTCGATATTCAGTGGGATCAGGCAATAATTCACCTTTTGTAGAGGAGAGTCTCAGCCCTAAAGTTGTTGGACAGTTTAGAGGTTTAGCACCCCCCATTTTGGTGCTATCATGTAGATCGGTTATATACTATGTTTGACGTAGGTATAGCCCATGTTGGTCACGACTTGCTTGGCCACCTAGAAAAAAACTTAGCTAACCCAGATCTTTAACAACAAATGAATCATTGAGGGATGAGAGAAAATAGTCAATTGCAGCCTTGCTTGAACCAGTGACTAGGATATCATCAACATAAATCAATACATACAATTTCACAGAATCAGTTGCATAAATAAACAGGGAATAATCAACAGTTGATTCAATGAAACCATATATCCAAGAGGTGCTGTAAGAGACGGCGAAACCAAGCATGTGGTGCTTGTTTAAGACTGTACAGTGATTTATGTAATCTGCACACATAATCTGGGTGATTTTCATTAACAAACCCTTTGGGTTGCTCTATAAAGACTTCCTCATCTAATAACCCATGCAGAAAAGCATTTGAAATATCCAATTGACGGATATTCTAATTAAATGGTATTGCTAAAGCAAGGATTAATCAAACGGTGGTGTGTTTCACAACAGGCAAAAAAGTTTTCACCATAATCAATTCCATACTGTTGATCAAAACCTTTTGCAACTAGATGCTCTTTATAGCACTCAATGCTTCCATCTGAAAGTCTTTTTATCTTAAAAACCCATTTATTTCAAACAACATGCTTACCAGATGGGCGAGGACAGAGAAACCAAGTCTCATTGATCATTAACGCGTCAAACTCATGCCCCATTGCAGCACACCATTCGGGAGAAGAAACTGCTTGTGTATAGGTGGAAGGCTCAGTTTCGGTGATGACCATGGAGGGTACCTGCAAATGATGACGAGTCGAATACACAATAAAATCAGAGAATGTTTTTGGTTTGAAGTTCCTAGTCATGGAACGAGTTGTCATGCAGCCTGGGTGAGTATTTGAGTTGGTGGGTGGGGGTGTAGTTGACTAAAGTGTTGGTACTGGGAGTGCGATGGAAATTAGTTCGATTTGGGACTGGGTTGAAATGGTTTGGGTTTGAGTGGGTATGAGAGGCGTAGGTGAAAGGGTTTGCCTTTGAGGGTCTTGCGCAAAGTGGAGAGAAGGATCGGTATTTTCTTGGGTGTTTTGGCTGATTTCTAATGTGGGAGATGGGTTTATGTTTGAAGAATGAGAAACTGGAAGGGAAGTGAACATATCTGGAGAAACTTCACTCGGTGAGGCAGGAGAACAGAGGACTCCACGTGTTGTAGGAAATTCAAACTCATTGAAAATAACATTTCGGGACACATACACATGACCAGTCTTATAATCAAGACACCTATATCCTCTTTGTTGACTAGAATAGCCAATAAAAATACACTCTTTACTATGAAAAGAGAGTTTGTTTTCTTCATGGGGTCTAAGCAAAGGATAACAGGCCGATCCAAAAATTTTTAAGTGTGAAAATTTTGGAATTTTGTTGTGAAGCATGTAGAATGGAGTTAAGTTATGTAACACTTTTGTTGGGAGTCTATTGATGAGATAAACAGATGTTAGGAAATCATTGGCTAAATATGTGTTTGGTAGGTGAGAGCGAGCTAAAAGGGTTAGCCTGGTTTCAACAATATGACAATGTTGTCGCTCAGCAATCCCATGTTGTTGAGATGTATGAGGACATGTTAGGCGATAAAACATGCCATTTTCTTGTAAAAAGGATTTGAAAGAGGTGGAAGTGAATTCGCCACCATTATCGGTTTGTAACTATTGAATTTTACAAGAAAATACATTTTCCACGAGAGCCTTGAATTGTTTAAAAATTGCAAAAACTTCATTTTTGAATTTAATGGGATATAACTAAGTGAAGAGAAAAATCATCAATAAAAAGAACATAATATTTTGCTCCACTGATTGAATACATAAGAGATGTCCATACATCTGAATGAATAAGAGCTAAAGGCCTAGAGGATTGGCTAGTTGAGTCACTAAAGGGTAATTTTTTGGATTTCCCTAAAGGACATGATGAACAAAGTCCTAATTTATTGGAATGGAAAACATCTAAATACTTGGACTGAAATAACTTATTTAAAACAACTTGGTACGGGTGGCCTAGACGATCGTGCCACGCGTCGAGATTTGCAGACACATCGAGTTTGGCTACATAACAAGAAATTTTATTGGAGGGATTTTTATTTTCTGCAATTGGATAGAGTCCGTTTTTAACTTGCCCTTGAAGTAAAAGTCATCCCATGTTGTTCTCCTTCACAGAAAAATCATTTCCATGTTGCGCCTCCGGCCGCCCAGAAATCACACCCACAATAGATAGAGACAATATTTAAGTGGTTCGGCAACTGCCTACGTCCACTGAAGCGGAAATTCGATTTTTCACTATGTTTGTACAATTTTACAAACACTCACACCATCTCTCTATCTCTCTTAAATGGCCTCCGTTCTGGGTTTCCCCAGAACCCATTTTCGCCCTCTGCCCTCTGCCTGATCTCTCACCTCAGTGAGGATGATTTTCTCTTCACAATTCATCTCCTTTTATAGGAGAAATTATGGGGGACAAATTGCCACCATTCTTGACCAAGATGGCCTTCAATTCGGTGCAGCATTTGTTAATCAATCTTTGCTGCAGAATTCGGTGCCTAATACAACAAAGAAAGAAACGGTGCACATGTGCAGCCCTTCATACTTGGGTTGATTCAACAATCACCCCCTCCACCCAAGTATGTCATACCAGGCTGCTTGTAAACTGATTCATTCTTCAAATGAATTCACCTCTTTCTTTGAATGCTTGTCAGCCATGAGAGATCCGCTATCACATGCATCTTCAGGTACGTCTTCAAATGGATATCCAGATGCCTCTCCAAATGCATCTTCAAATGCATCAGCATCGTCTACATCCACGGAGCTTGCAAGGGATTTTCTTCAGAGGAGATTTACCAGTGCTCAATTGCACAATCTCAACTCTCTAGGATTCTTCTTTTGCTCGAGTCCATGAGTCCGCACTCATGTACACCTTGAGCAAACTGAGCTTCGCTCTAGGCTCATCCGAACGAACAATCTGCTTCGCTCTAGCCACATCCGAGCGAACAATCTGCTTGGTGCCTTTCAGCTTTCAAACCAGGCTCCATAATCCTACAATCACACCAATCTCCAACTTGGAGACTGGTTCTCAACATGCCGAGCTCTATCTCCAGCATGATCCCTTATACAATTTTACAGCTCATGTCTTCAACTTAGAAGACTAACTAAAGTGATGCATAACTTTAGTTCATCACGTACAATGCCCTTAATCAACACATCTACACAGGGCAACACATCTACCACTGCACTGGGAATCAATGGTCTCGCACGGACCTTGACACATATCAGAGAACCTGTTGCTGAGGTCTCCATCTCTGATCTGGGTGACTGACCCTTCATCCTGCTGCTATCTTCAGTCGCATGTGTCCATCTTGTGTGCAGTCTCCGACTTGCATAATCTCCCTTCTTGCAAGATTTTTCTTCATACCGTAGTTCACTACCTTCATTCAGCAGGCTACATTTTAAGGTAGTAACCACCATGGAGGTCTGATCGTCTTGGCAGTTCTTTAGGTGTAGATATCCCTGGAACATCTGACGTTTTGTTCCCATCTCTCACACCTGTACTTCATGTCGTGGTCTAGGGAGATTTCTTTAGAAAAGTAAAACTGGGTTCCTTTTACTTTCTCTAATTCACACAACAATTAACCCGAGCCAAGACCAATTAATCCTTCGTGACCTTCCAACACCAAATGCTATTGGCAACAATAGCAACAATCTCCATCTTGTGACTTTGACTGGTCCCACAGCCAAGCTCCACCTCAATGAAGATCTTCATAGCTCCCGCTATCATGCTTCACCATAAAAGCATATCCACTCAGAATAAACTAATTCCAAACATTTCACTTCGGCCCATGTCGAAAATAACCTTGCTGAAAACTATGGTGTAACTTCCACGTTTGGCTCTCCTGGAAGTTCATCAGCCATCGACATGAATTTCCACCACACACCTTGCATTAATGTCAAACCAATGCCTGTGTGTAAACTTGTAGACCTGCTAACATTAACACATCCTCTATCATGGTAACTCACGCCATGAGGATATACATGTCTCTTTTTTCATGGAGAGAGACACAATATTAGCATCAATACCAGTATCTCCATTTACTGACTTGGAGCCACTTGCCGAAACTGCTCCTTGTACTAGCCGTTTCACCAGTCGCTAGTGTCACTGTTGTCTTCAGGGATTGTTTTGCCCTTCAACGCCTTTGAGAAAACACTACTGAATGACTGCTGTCTTCAGGCTGTCTTTAACAGCATTGTGCACTGCAAGAAATGCAACGCCATGTTTTTCTTCAGTCACCATATTCACAGCATCATTCTCAATTTTCTCCTGATTTTAGCAGTCTCTTGTGGCCTGTCTCGCCACAATTTCTAGCGAGTCATCTGTTGTCCAGATCTTGACTTGCCTCTGTCCTTACAATCAACATTCAGGACCAACAACTCGAAATCTTGCCAGAATCTCTTCTGCGCACTTCCTCATCCAGGATAAGATCTCTTACATTGAGAAACTTCAACTTTGACTTCTTTGCAGAATTACTCATAGCCATTCTCATGACCTCCCAACCTTTTGACCACAACGCCAAATGCTATTGGGCAACAATAGTACCTTCTGCCTTATCTGAAATTGAACCGTTTCTCCACCTCAAATCTGACAAGATTTGAAACCTTACTTCCTGACATTGCTTTAATGAATTTACCGTAGAAATGAATAGTACCTCACTAAGTCAGTTCCCAGGAAAGATTGGAGGGTCACAATGGACACACTTAAAATTTCCAATCTCCTAGACAGAACCTCCTTAGACTGTACGTATCCACACTACCACATCAAAGCTTCATCTGCACTTTGTTATTTGCAACTGGCTTTTCAAAGAAAGCCACAACGAGATCCGATGCGGTTCTCCTCTTAATAACAATATGCTCCATGAGTTGTATGACTGCCAAAACCTGCTGATATAACAAGTTAATCAGCATCGTCCAATGATCTGAAATTTGCTCCATCAAATTTTACGATCCCAACTGGCTTAAATTAAGCCCAAAACCAATGAGTCCATCATGACTCCAACTGGCTACGATCAAGCCCACAACTGATCTGTAACACGTGGACGGTTCAGATCGAATGTACCGATGGCGAATCTCAACATTCCCACCGTACCGATGAGTCCGGAATGATCCAAATAGTTTGCCAGCACTATTTGATCATCGCGATGGAACTCCAACTGGCTACGATCAAGCCCACAACTGATCTGCAACACATGGACGGTTCAGATCGAATGTACCGATGGCGAATCTCAACATTCCCACCGTACCGATGAGTCCGGAATGATCCAAATAGTTTGCCACCACTATTTGATCATTGCGATGGAACTCCAACTGGCTACGATCAAGCCCACAACTGATCTGCAACACATGGACGGTTCAGATCGAATGTACCGATGGCGAATCTCAACATTCCCACCGTACCGATGAGTCCGGAATGATCCAAATAGTTTGCCACCACTATTTGATCATTGCGATGGAACTCCAACTGGCTACGATCAAGCCCAACATGATCTGCAACACCTCGACAGTTCAGATCGACAGTACCGATGGCAAATCTCCACATTCCCACCGTACAGATGAGTTTGGAATGATCCAAATAGTTTGTCAACACTATTTGATCATCACAATTGAACTCCAACCAGCGTAGATCTAGCCCAAAATGATCTGCAACACATCGACAGTTCAGATCGACATTACTGATGGTGAATCTCGACATTCCCACCTTACGGATGAGTCCGGAATGATCCAAATAGTTGGAAAGCACTATTTGATCGTTGAAATCGGACTCCGGATGGCTTAGATCTAGCCCAACAAAGATCTGAAAATCGGACGGTCCAGATCTCTCTGGCGCGTGTACCACACACGCCGCAGTAGGGCGTCTGAGGCGCGTCTGGCGCGTGTGCAACACGCGCCAGAGTACTCCGAGTGCGCGTGGGGGCGCGTGAGCGCGTGCACTGCACGCGTGTTCAACCCACAGCCGCGCGTGAGGGCGCGTGGACGCGTGTCCCTCACGCGTCTTCTTCATCTGCCGCGCGTGGGGGCGCGTGAGGCCGTGTGTTCCACGCGTCTTCTTCCCCCAACTGCGCGTGGGGGCGCGTGGCGCGTGTATCCCACTTCGTCTTCTTCCTCCAGTGCGACTGAGGCGCGTGCATCGCACTCTCCGACTTCCAGGGGCGCGTACGGGCTCCTCCGACATCCGTTTTTGACGCCGTTTCGGCTACGGATCCGTCTTGATGAGAGGAACATTTTGGTGTGATCAAAAGTTGATTTTGATCAACTGTAATTTTCTGGGTAGCACGAACCGAAGCTCTGATACCATTTGTTGCGCCTCCGGCCGCCCAGAAATCACACCCACAATAGATAGAGACAATATTTAAGTGGTTCGGCAACTGCCTACGTCCACTGAAGCGGAAATTCGATTTTTCACTATGTTTGTACAATTTTACAAACACTCATACCATCTCTCTATCTCTCTTAAATGGCCTCCGTTCTGGGTTTCCCCAGAACCCATTTTCGCCCTCTGCCTGATCTCTCACCTCAGTGAGGATGATTTTCTCTTCACAATTCATCTCCTTTTATAGGAGAAATTATGGGGGACAAATTGCCACCATTCTTGACCAAGATGGCCTTCAATTCGGTGCAGCATTTGTTAATCAATCTTTGCTGCAGAATTCGGTGCCTAATACAACAAAGAAAGAAACGGTGCACATGTGCAGCCCTTCATACTTGGGTTGATTCAACATTCCAGTTAGTACAAAATAGCAGTCATTATCCAAGCAAAAACGATTGATAGAGATTAAATTTGAGAAAGCTTTTGGACAATGAAGAATATTGGATAGAGTAAAATTGGAAGTATTTGTTGTGAGAAAAGTGGTACCCATATTCTTTATCACCAAACTTGAGCCATTTCCAACTGTGATGGTTTCTTCCCCTTCATAAGGCTACGAGGCGGTGAGATTTGCCGTGTTATTGGTAATGTGTGCATTGACTCCACTATTTGTATACCACACCTGTTGAGCATAGGAGGTGTTGCCTTCAGCAACCATCGCAGCAAGATCTAATAGTGGTAAGCGGACTTGATAGGATAAATTAAATCTGTCATAGCAATCAAGAGCCGTGTGGCCCTTTTTACCACAGATTTGGCAAATGGGTCGATTGTCAACCGACTGTTGGGCGTTAGGCTTATTGTTGGAGGAGCCCATAGGAACTGAGGGGCGATTGAGCAAACGGTTCTGTGAAGAGAAACCTGGACATTTATTTTTCTTTAGGTATCCTGGTTTTGACTGAGTTGCCGCAAATGCAAAAGTTGTCTCAGCAGGTATTGAGGTGGTAGAAGGTTTCATTAAAGGCTCGAAGATTAGAATCTCAGTTTGGAAGTCGTCCAGAGAAAACTCTTTGTCCCTTGTTGCGAAGGTAAATGCAGTTACAAATGGCATGTACTGCTGCTTGAGCCCACTCAAGAAATAAGTGATGAGATCTTGTTCCTCAACAGGTTTACTGGTAGCGAACAATTGATCAGCAAGAAGCTTGGCCTCTTCAATATAAGAAATGTAGAAGCGATTTTCTTGGGAAATTGTTTGAAGTTGCCATTTGAGGAATGCAATTCGGGATCGCAAGGTGGATGAAAACCGAGCTTGAAGTGAGTCTCATACCTGTTTTGAGGTTTCTAAGTTGAGGACTGTGGAGACAAGTTTTTCCACAATGGAGGCATAAAGCCAATTGAGAACACTGTTGTCTTGTTTAACCCAGCGTGTGTACTCCGGATTGGGGGAGTCATCGGGCAGAGTTTTGGCTGGAGTAGGGTTGGTATCATCAATTAGGCCAACCATGTCATGACTCTTCAAAAACACCATAAATTGGATCCTCTAGGTAAGGTAGTTGAGGCCATCCAATTTCGGAAATTGAGAGGTATTTTGTAGATAAGAGGCCATTTGATTCTGTTAGGGTGGTGCGGAAGCAAGGTTGTAGGATTTTCTTTGTTTGGCGTTAGCCTTACCTGGCTGATACCATGTGAGAAAATGAATTGACTGAGGAAAATAATAGAGAGGCCAACTCGCCTTCTCGTTCTATTTCATTTCACTTAAATAATACAATAGCGTTTGACAATTGATAGATTACAACTTTACAATGCTAACTATGGAAATGTACAACTTTTACAAGAGTAAATGTGGAAATGTGCAAAATGGAGGAATCAGGGAAAAAGCATCACGTTGATTTATGATGGGATTGAGGAAGAGATTCAACTGCTACTCTAGAACTTCCATGTATAGCAGATGTGATTTCGGGATCTTCATAAGTGCTCTGTCCAGCTTGAGATTGAGGAAGGGATTCGGCTGCTGCTCTTGCATGGTCTGGAATCTCCATGTATAGCAGCTGTGATTTCAGAATCTTCCTGACTGTCTATACTCTATCTAACATTTATTTGCATAATATGCACACAATGCCTTCTTTAAGTATATATACACACTGCCTGCAGTTGAAAAATCCTAGGGTTTATATGACATATACATGCAGAGCCAAAACCTTTCCGGGGTCCACTACTTACCTAAAATTCCAAGACTAAATTAATTGATTTCACCAAAATATGGACAAAATGTGATTTATTTTTCCTCTTAGTTTAGAGTTACGACTTTGGAAATAAAGAATAAGAGATAACCAGTACTGAAGCTTAAGTACAGTACTTTTAAGTATAGCACAAAAAAGTTAGAAAATGGACTAATGTACGTAATAAAAAAAAATCCTACGTCGATATCTCCGGGTGCAACTTGATCGGTTCTCGGCTACAGTACGATGATCGATTTGAATAAACTCAGTTATTATAAAATATTATTTTTTAATAATATTATTATTATTTTAGAATCTGAAAAAATTAAATTATTTATTTTATTTTGTGTAGAAATTTAAGAAAATTATAATAAGATAATTCAAACGGAGGCTTAGTCTGGCCCGGCTGATTGTTGGCCTTGGGCTGTTTGGCTGGTGAGTTCACGCCAGCATTCACAATCTTCTGATCCAAATGTTTTCTTACAATACTATGTTGTCCACGTACATAATTAATTAATAATGTTTGTATTGCCTACTTTTGTCCGAATTCTAAAAGTACTGTTTGGATGACATGAAAACCGATCTCTCACGAACCAGTTCTAGCCAAAATATGGCTCCATTTGGTGGGTGCAATATCCTGGCTAGGAATTAGTCATGCAAATGTTAGATGTGCACCATCGGCCTCTAGCACAACTCCGACTGTAATTCCAAAAGCAATTGCCTAGAGAATTGATCGAAGAAAGAAAAAAGAAAAGAAAAGTTAGTACGTACTGAACTTTGATTAAAGTTCAGATCCAAATTTATAAGCCGAGCAATAAAGTTTCCAATAATTGATGGTACCTTGTGGAAATTGATGTCGTCGTCAAAGGGAACTGCCACTCCCAACTAACCTGGTCTTGCTTCTTGTAGAAGATCACATGGGCTCCTCTGAAAATAAAGATGCATCAGTTGATAAACACAAAGGTCAACACAAAGGATAATGATAAGCACTCTGCAGCATAATGATAAGCAATCTGTGAATAATGATAAGCATAGAGTACTAGGATACGTAATCTCTCGTAAAAAACATGCATGATTTGGTGTGGAGAACTCCAATCATTATATATAGCGTTTCTGTTTTCCTAACATCTTTCCTTTTAAGTCAAGCAGTACTTGGGGGTGCCACAGGATAGGCGCGCCCGCGCCTCCCCTTGGCTTGAAAGTAACTTCTGGCCGTTGAGACCAAACATGCATGCGGTTACAGTTTACCCTTAGCATCGAAGTGGCCAAACAGCCACTTCGTTGCAAGATAAATGTCTGTCCTCCTGATCACTTTGTTGGAATGTACACAAATTATGATGAAAATTATGAACTTTTCCTCTTGGTTCTCTCTTTGCGTATGGCTCTTATGCTGTGAATATTGTGACTGTTGCTTTTTGCTCCACCGGGAAGAGATATTTGGAGCTGGAAGGGCCGAACGTGTGCAACAACAGTCCTATTTCGGTGCAAGAGGTACTGCTTTTCTATATTCAGCTGAGCCACCTTTTTTTTTTATAATTTATCGGGTTGCTCCCAGTTTTTGAGTTTCGGCGGCCTCTGTTTTTGTATTTCCGGACTTTTTTTGTGTTGAAACTGCCTGGAGTTTGTTTTCCTTCCCCAGTGGCCATGGCTGCCATTACTGGTTCCAACCATCTTGGCAGCATGGTTCTTAGTGCACCGCCAAGTAGTTGGGGCAGCGCACACCATATGGTGCTGCGCAGCAGCAGCAGGTGTAGCTACCTAGTACAGCCCATGGTGCGCGCCGCGCATGGTTATTGAAGTTGCGCCTCTTATCAGAGGCGCTGCTATCATGATAGCAGCAGCGCAGCACTAAGTAAATGGCGGCAGCTTGCTTCTTTTTGAGTTTTTTGAAAAATAATTTGTGAAAATTCAGGGGGTAAAACATTCTGTGCAAGACTTTTGAAAGAAAAATAAAATTTACAAAAAAAAAAACCTCACTGTTTAACTCTTTAGAAAAAAGTGTACGATAAATTTATGAGTAATGCTATACACCATACTTTCATCCTACTAAATAAGATGTGACACATTCATCATCGTTAGATAATGAGAAAATATTCAATAAATGATCATTCAATAATAATAAATATGACACATCTTATTTAATAGAATGAGAATAGAATAGTTGCGTAGAGTAAAGAATTTTTCTAAATTTGCACATCTAAATTTATATCAAGGATAAGTTGAAGAAAACTCAGGGAAAGAAGGGTCACACTGTTCAAGTTGAATTGCTTTGAAGAGGTTTTGGCCCCTTTTTAACCAAACCTCGCCCATGTTAACTGCACTTTAACCTTTTTCCAAGCCGGAGAGATCAAGGTATTTTTAAGTTGTCTGAACTTGAGGTTCTCGAACATTAGAAAAATAGATATATTAAGTGTGTTTACTACATTAATTACTGTTGATTGTATAAATACTTGAGACAGTATTAAATTAATAATAAATGTTACTGAGCCTGCTTGATATATCTATCTTTCTTTTACTTGTGATCTTCAAGTTCGGCCAAAAACTTGAGAGGATATTTTTCCAAGAGGGAGATGGGGCCATGGACAAGATGATTTGAATTTGACTCATTTATTTCCTATTATTTATTACACTATTTAGTGATATATATGCAGGGTATTATATCTCTCTTTGTGCATGCAGAATAGATTTTTCTTGAATGTGTGACTATTCACTTTTTATCACATGATTGATGATGGGCACCAGTGACTTAAAGGGATTCTAATCCTACAAGTTCATATCAATTGATCTCTTTAATGCATGCCATGTTATTAATAATGGGAAATTAGCCCAAGTGAGTGAGAATGTCCAAAACTTAATTAGCTCGTGTAAGTATTGTCATAAAATGCATATTAACAATGTTTTTTTTTTAATACTAGAGAGTTGGAGGTTTCAAACTCGAATTTTCTATTTAGAAAACCAGATCATATATCATCAAGCTATCAGGCTGGCTCTTAGGCTATCTTAGCCATAATGTGCAAATGTTAAAAGAGTGAGGTTTGTTTTTTTGTGATTTTTATTTTTATTTTTATTTTTAATTTTGAAAATCGAAAGCAAAATTGATATTGGTGTGTTAAATGTTTTAACATATTAGCTTTGGTCCTCCCATAATTGTTTTTGAAGAAGATGATCAATTTTATTGATAAACTGTCAGTTATAATGGATGAATACCTTATACAAAGTGGAGTAATGAGTTACAGAAAGAAACATCACAAACATGCCCCTAAATTTTAATAAAACCTAATCCAAACTAAATACATTCCAACCAGAGCTTAAAAGAAGAAAAAAAAAAAAAGGAATAAAGTAAGAACTGAACGTATTATCTATGCAGCCAATTAAAAGAAATAATGCCATGGACCAAGATATTATGTTTTGATGACACTCCCATAATTTATCCACGAAGATCATATGAAAAAGTGATGGACCATTGGTCCACCTTTCACTCCATCTTCTCAATTATAGGGTTGGCGAAAAGTTACACAATCACCCTCTAAGTAGTCAGGAAGCCCAACAACTTAGGACCCACCTAGATACTTTTTCATTGTTTTGTTCGATGAATAGCCACTGAGAGCTTTGTCTAACTGTAAAATCCATGAAAACCATGAAAAAAAAAAAAAAAAAACTGTAAAATCCATGACCCAAATTTACATACTTGGCTTTTGACTCCAGTAAAATGTAATAAACAAAATGAAGGAAATGTAAAGCTACACTAATGATCACTGACCAATATCAGACAACAAGCTGATCAGCTTTAAGATGGAGAAAGTTTTCCAGAAGGAAAGGTATGATGCATAGTTACAGTGTTTTGCAGACTAATTTATTAAGGTAAGAAAGAGAGAGAAGAAGAAGTACATGGATAGAGAAGTAAATGAGGAGCTGTACAACTGCAACTGCCAGGCATAGGTTCCTTGGAGTAGCATTAAAGACTTTCTGACTATAATCTTCATTGCACTTTACAAACAACCACTCAGATTAAACTTTTTCTAAGACAAAAGAATGAAACAAAAAGGGGAGGCGATCCATAAGTAGAAAGTTTCATCGTTGCTTCGATGATTTTGGTTGGAAGAACATGGGTTCCGGTTCTGAGATTCTCCACATGATCATCATCATTTTCATGCTCCTATCATTATGCAATACCCACATTTTGATTTCAACCGTTGTGTTGAATGCAGCAGAAGACTTCAATGCTCGCCGCGTACAACAGCTGTACCTCAGGGAAGAAAATGGAGATAGAATTGAAAACCGCATTCGGAAAGTTTCAGGAGAGGATGAAAATGGAGAGAGGGGAGCTTTGATAGTGGAAAAGTTTAGAGCTTTGCTTGGACTAAAGAGCTTCCACACAAGAAGCCCATCACATCGTGGGTCTGAGTTTGTGCTGCTTTCACCCTCTCCATCACCCGCCATTGAAGCTGAAGCTCCAGCTCCTGTTCCAGTGCTGCATATCCATGCAAATCCCCATCCTCCAGCACGGCGCTCGAGTTCAATTGCACCACATCACAGCAAGTCTCAAAAAGAGCATAGAGATAAAGACAGAGTTAGAACAATTCTTGTTGCAGTCATCTTGTCTGCAGTTGCTGCCTTTTTAGTTTGTGCTCTTGTACTCATTTGGGTCTGCAAGAAGCGCAGAAAACATAGAACGAAACCCACAAGAATAGTGTCGGTTTATAGCAAAAAAGGAGGAATCAGAGGTAAAATAAAGAAATTGAGTACCCAAAATTCAGCAAGCAAGGTGAGCCAAAATCTTGGCCTTGACCACTTTTATCTTAATTCATTGGGAACAGATTTAGAGCAGCAGACCTTTTTTCTTAAGCAACCTTCTGAAGCTGGAAACACTTCATCATGTCATAGCACACCTAAATTTACATTGCATGCGATTCAAGAGCCAAACCAAGAACTGAAAAAGGTGGATTCTGATAATGCTAGTAGCTCTTCCACAAGGGAAATTACATCTATTCATGAGGATGCAGAGTCAATCAAATATGAATCAGATGGTGGTAACCATTCACCTGGTGACAAAATTATTCCAATTGAATGTCATTCATCTGATGATGAATCTTTTCATTCATTTTGTGAATCATTTTCATCAAACATCCGGCTTTCCAATGCTTCAGCTGGTAGTCTTAGTGGGGCATCAAATACATTCTGTGAACAAGAGGCACAGAACAAAGCTTCTTTGGCAAACTCTTTAGACATAGAAATGTCTCTTGGTACCAGAGATCTTAGCTCCACACAAGATTCAACTCCACCTCCATGCAATCCCAAACAGGAAAAACTAACAGTTGAATATTCTTCAGATTGTCAAAAAGGCTCCGAGCACCCATTGGCACCACCACAGCCTCCACCTCCACCTCCACCTCCACCTCCGCCCCCTCCACCACCACCTATGACATGTTCTCCTTCATACTCTTCAAATATAATTACATCTAAAGCTTCATGTTCTTTAGCATTGCCAAATCTGTCATCTCCTACAAATTTAGATTCTTCATCAGGAACAAATAGAACTCCACACAGAGACTTCCCTTCTTCCCCTGAAACCCACCTTAAACCATCACAATCACCATCTTGTATTCCTCCACCACCATGTCCACCTCCACTTTGGAAAGGCAATATTAACTCTGCAAGAGGCCTGCTTCCATCATCTCAATTGACTCCGTTTTCTCCACTGGGCAAAGACGGAGCTCCGTTACCAAAATTGAAGCCACTCCACTGGGACAAGGTTAGAGCTGCTCCGGATCGTTCTATGGTGTGGGATAAGCTCCGATCAAGTTCATTTGAGTAAGTTGCTTTGTGTTATCGTCTACAATTTGCATTCTTTTACTACATAAGACTGCACACATTATAAGAAAACAAAAACAGGTTGGACGAGGAAATGATTGAATCACTTTTTGGATACAACCTACAAAATCCAATGAAGAGTGATGAAGCAAAGAGTAATACTCCCTCTCCAAGCAAGCATGTTCTTGAGCCAAAGAGACTACAGAATATCACCATACTCTCAAAAGCCTTGAATGTGACCGCTGAGCAAGTATGTCAAACTCTATTACGAGGTATAAATCCTAAAATTTCAATCCTGGGTGATGGATAATCAAGTGCCTATTTTTAATTTTTCACATTTTAAGTCGGGAGGAGGGAGTGACAAAAGAAAAAGGAAATGCACTAAAGCACCATTTGTTATGAATGCCCCATAAAAGAAAGGCATTTTTGCCAGAGTTGGGAGTCTCAAGTTTGAATGTACTCTTTGTGGCAGGGAAGGGGTTGAGTTTACAGCAACTGGAGGCACTGGTGAAGATGGTACCGACCAAGGAAGAAGAGGCTAAACTCTGTAGCTATAAAGGAGATATTAATGAACTGGGGTCTGCAGAGAAGTTTGTCATAGTAATTCTAAGGATACCATTTGCCTTTCTACGAGTTGAAGCTATGCTTTACAGAGAAACTTTTGAAGATGAGGTAGTCCACCTGAGGAACTTCTTTTCGGTGCTAGAGGTAACCATCAAACCATAAAAATCTCAGATTTTGTCAAAACCAATATTTCCAATACAATGATCATTCTCACTCTAATTTATGCGTAATTGTTGCTAGGAGGCCTGCAAGGAACTCAGATCAAGCAGGCTTTTCTTAAAGCTGCTCGAAGCCGTGCTCAAAACAGGCAACCGTATGAATGTTGGAACGATCAGAGGAGGTGCCAGAGCATTTAAGCTTGATGCCCTCCTTAAGCTTGCTGATGTGAAAGGAACAGATGGGAAAACTACCTTGCTCCACTTTGTCGTCCAAGAAATAATCCGGTCAGAAGGTATTAGAGTTTCAGATAGCATTATGGGGAGGATCAACCAAAAAAACAAAACCAAAACCGTTGAAGAGAGGGAAGAAGATTACAGAAGAATGGGCCTTGATCTTGTTTCTAGTCTAGGTACTGAACTCTACAACGTGAAAAAGACAGCTACAATTGATTTGGATGTTCTTGCAAGCTCTGTCTCGAATTTATCTGATGGAATGGCTAAACTGCAACATCTAGTGTACAAAGACTTGTCTATGGATGAACAAAATGGTAACTTTGTAAGCTCCATAAGATCCTTCCTGAGTTATGCAGAGAAAAATCTAAAAGAGTTGCAGGGAGATGAAGATAGGGTCCTAACACATGTCAAGGAAATTACCGAGTACTTTCATGGAAACTTGAGCAAAGACGAAGCCAACCCACTTCGAATATTTGTGATCGTGAGAGACTTTTTGGGCACGTTAGACAATGTTTGCAAAGAGCTTAGAAGCTCGAAAGCTCCACGCAGTCCTAATCCTCTGGCACCATTCCTGTAGGTTAAATTGCTTTTTTGTATGTTTATGAGATACAGCCCATCAAAACAGATGTAACTTTTATCTTTTGTTTGAAACATGTAGATTCAATTTCTTGCCTACTCTAAATGGTTGATCTCAAGTGTTTTTGTCGGGTTGAGTGGAGTAGACCCAATTGATTAGTGGGGATTTGCAATAACTATTTATAACATATTCAGCTAGTTCAAAGACACCCAAATCAGAATTGCAATCCTGAATTGGCATATGTTACTGATAGGCAAAGACATGCAGACTTGAGCAGCATTCAGTACGCTGTCTAATCTCAACTAGACAAAAGCCTTGTGTTCAAAAGGGTTGGTATTTTCTATGAAATGACACCATTTTATTGGCTGCTTGTAAATGGGGTTATAAACTAATTGTTTCATATTATTATGGGTAGTTCTTTCCTAATGCAAATTTATTTGTACCTCAGCTTATCAAAGGTGATTGATTAACTAAGAGCATGTCTTTGTAAGGAGAAATGATAATTACAATCGTAAATGAATAAGTATTGTGCAATTACTCTAAAAATAAATAAATAAATACGGATAAAAAAATTAATTTTTTCTTAGTGAATTCTACTCTTTTTCAAAATAATTGCACGTACTTGTATACTCTACGACTATATGAACATTATTAGTAAAAGAAAGTATTACACAAAATTATCTAAAAACTACTTAGAAAATATTCCGACTGGAGAAAAACAAAACGTATCCCACCAGGGTACAGATCTGAGCCATACGACGTCGTCTGGATTTTGCATCCAAAGGTAATGAAAAGATGTGAAGAATGTTTTGCCCTTATGACCCACCTGCCCTGCGAACTCTCAGAATTTCTCCCGAATTCAAAGTCTCGCACCGTCTGGCGGGAAACGCATCTAAGAGGTCAGAACTCTCTCTCTCTCTCTCTGGGGTGTGTTTCAGGTTTTCTGATTATATTTTTCATCGTAATAATTTCGCCATTTAATTTTGTCTTTTTATCTGGTGTTGCTTCTCGATGATCTTCTGTATTTGCTCTCTCTTATCATGGTCCGGAAAATTAATATTATAACCTTTGATTAATTGGAATCGGAATAGAACATTTTTTTTTTCACGTAGAGGCATTATTTGGTCGCTACGACAATGGAGAGGAAAAGTTTGTATACAATGAAAACCAACTGAGTGTTTTTGATATGAACCCGCGGGAAGAGAATTCTTTGAACCCACAATCAATTTGAAAACTTATCCAAGAACGCCAAATTCAAGTCTATGGATGGAGAATTTAGACCCGTTGAGAACTCGTTCAAGAACCTAGATTATATCAAAATCT